>NC_045788.1:65302854-66601455 GCF_009873245.2 Balaenoptera musculus
CACCCACTCCTCTGACTTCTCTGGGTGGGGCCACAGAGAAGGGGTCCCTCCAGAGGAAGCTTTTGTTTAGACACGCCCACCCTTGCTGTGCTTGGAAGCTGATTATGGAAGGGGATTCAGTTCCATCTAGCTTTCTCTTGTGTCATTTTCCAAAATGCAGTAGCCATGAGTCTCAAGTGCCAGTGTTTTAGCCTGGCACACAAGGTCCTCCATGTTCTGACCGCAGCATTCCTTTCCAGCCTCATGTCCCACCACTTCCCTCCATGTTTTTTGCCACTGGCCTCACCAGATTAGTCACTTTCCCCAAGAAGAACACCCTGAACTCATCTCCTTAAAGCCTTAGCACACTGTGTTCTCTGGGCCTGCTTCCCTCCTCCTCATACGTGGAAATCCTCTTGGATCTTCAGGCTCAGTTTAGAAGTCATCGTCGGCAGAGCTCTTCCTGACCCTCAAAAGGACACTGCACGTACTGCTACTTTGCACACTTTTCCTTCTGTCTTGTCCCGGGTGAGTGTGTCCCTCTTGAACCTGTGAGCTCTTTGAGAGCTTAAGGCATGTCTGACTCAGCGCCTATATCTGCGAGGCCCGTACACTGTGCCTTCTTAAGGACAGGAGGTGCCAACAAATGCCTGTTTTGTGCACCTCTGAATGCAGGGCAGCTGACATCGTGGCAGCTAACAGTTGCGCCAGGGGGTGTTCAGAAGCTCATACTAGGATTACCCGTGATCCATTTGATCATGAGCCCAGACATTTGAATAATGTTTTTGAGTTGCCCTGATGTTAGCTCACTGCTAACCTTTCTCAGGCCTGCTTCTCACCTGGCAGATGTCTGCTTAGTGCCAGGGCTCTGAGCTCTTTATTTCACTTAAGAACATAGCAGCAAGATCATATGGCAGCTTCCATTTTTAGTTTTTTGAGGAACCTCCATACAGTTTTCCATAGTGGCTGCACCAATTTATGTTCTCACCAACAATGTAGGATTGTTCCCTTTTCTCCATATGATCCAGCAATCCCACTCCTGGGTGTATATCCAGACAAAACTATAATTCGAAAAGATACATGTACCCCTATGTTTATAGCGGCACTATTCACAATAGCCAACATATGGAAACAACCTAAAAGTCCGTTGACAGATGAATGGATAAAGAAGATGTGCTATATATACACAATGGAATACTACTCAGCCATAAAAAAGAATGAAATAATGCCATTTGCAGCAACATGGCTGGACCTAGAGATTACTATACTAAGTGAAGTAAGTCAGAAAGAAAAAAAACAAATATATGATATCACTTACATGTGAAATCTAAAATATGACACAAATGAACCTATCTACGAAACAGAAACAGCCTCACAGACATAGAGAACAGACTTGTGGTTGCCAAGGGGAAGGGGAGGTGGGGGAGGGATGGATTGCAAATTTGGAAGTAGCAGATGCAATCAATTATATATAGGATGGATAAACAACACGGTCCTACTGTATAGCACAGGGAACTATATTTAATATCCTGTGATAAACCATATTGGAAAAGAATATGAAAAAGAATATACATATATACATACATATATATATCTGAATCACTTTGCTGTACAGCAGGAGTTAACACAACATTGTAAATCAACTCTACTTCAATAAAATAAATTTAAAAAAAAAGAACATAACAGCAAGGTGACATTCAAGAAGGATCTATCTGCTTTTAATGTGAACATTTTTTAGTTTGAAAGTTCAGACTTTGTTTTAAAATGTGAACATAGCAGAAGATTTTTTTTTCAGGTATATTTCTGCCTCGAGCAGAATAGCTGTCCATAGTATAGTTTTAACTGCAAAATAATAAAACACAGGTCGTGGAGCTTGATTTTGAAGACTTGGGGTCAAGTCTGGGCTTTACCATTTACTAGCCCCCAAATCTTAGACAGTTGTTTGACCTCCCTGACCCTTAGTTTCCTCAGTGGACAATTGGGAAATCTTTTTCATAGGGCTGATGGACAGTTTAAATGAGGTCTTGTGCATTAAATTGGGGTTTTTACTACTGTCTGGCTCATCAATTGGATTCGAAGGACATTTTTAGATAGCAGTTCCAAAGAGTTTGCTTTTGGTGGCAAATGCTTGGATGTGTAAGTTTTCAGGCATGTATTTTATTTTGTTTTATTTTTTAGATGACAAAATAAATGAATTTACAGTCAGGGGACACACAGTATCTAACAGACCTAGTGAGCATATATGGCTTATAAGACTCAGTTATAGTTCTAATAAATTAGAACCACAGAACCATAGGCTTTGAGAAATTGTAGATAGAAACTTTGGAAGATGAGGGGGTGAACATTGATTAATGCACACTGCCTGCAGGCTCTGTGCTTTGCATGCTGGGTATGGCATCCCAAGAAATGATTACATACACCCTGAGGAGTAGGTGATATTAGCCCCACTTTGAAGACAGGAAAGCTTGAGCTCAGGGAGGTTAAATAATTTACACAGGTTCCCATAGCAAAGCCTTGAACTTCGCCCTGTACTTGTGATGGCCTCTAGAAATCCTTTCCATTTACAGAAGTGACAAGACCTGCCTTTTTCTCTTCATTCCAGGGCAGCCACAAGCTCTGGGCCAGATAAAGCAGTGGAAATCGGCAGTCTTAATGTCCCATAACTTGTTTAATGAGTCTAGAAGAGTGTCTTGACTTTTCCTGCCAGGAATCTGCTCATTTGGAGCTCCTTTGACTATACTCATTCATCAGCCTTTACCTCTCTTTCTCCCTTTTGGGGAGATATTTGCCATTGGCCAGCTGCACTTTTGAGGTCAGGGATGTATTTGAAGATGACTTCATATTTTCTTTAAGAAAAAAATTACAGGTGGAAATTAAATCTGTTGAGCATTTCCCATCATCTCCTCCAACATGTGGTAGTGGGAAGAGACAGCACGGGGCTGGAAGGTAGGGAGTTCTCACCTGGCACCTGTCACTGACCAGTGAGAGGACTTGGGCCAAGCCTTCCTTTCCCTTTCAGGGTTTCAGCGTCTTCATCTGTAAACAGTGAGGGCACCATCAGGTGACTCCTAAGATTTTAAAACTCTGCATGTCTTGTGGTGTCGAAACCATCAATTTCTGCTGAGCTGCGTAATCCTGCAGCTGTTTCTCTGCTACTTTTCAATCTTCAGGTTTAATCTATCCAACAATGTATAATTTTTTAAAGGGAAGCTTTTATAGACACTTCTGAAAATAAAATGGGGGGGAATAAATGGATGTTAAAAAATAGAAAACAACCAATTAAATGGTGTATAGTATGTAATTCTCCTTGGAAACCTGCGGAGAAATCGAGGCCCACTTTAACAACTGGTAATTTAAATTGCATTTGAACTCTGCTAATGGTTTGTTTGCATGAGAACTTCAATCATTTCACAGTGGTTTTTTAGCAGAACTGCTTGTTCTCTTTATGGAAAAGAAGAAAAAAAATTGTTAGAAGAAAAGTTGACTACGGAGAAGGGGAACCGTGTTCATTTGTGCACGGAGAGAAGCTAGCCAGTGCCTGAAACACTGCCCTAGGCCCAAGGTGGAGAGCTTTGCCTTTCAGCGAAGTTTGAAAATCTGGGAAGTCAGCTGCCCTTTGCTGCTGTTGTACAAACTGTTATGATTGATATCTCCCTCTGCAAGGAGAAGCTTAGGTTTCCTGGGACTTAGAGGTGGGGTCTTTTTGTTTTTATTTTAGTTTTTTTGAGATTTCACTGTCCACAGAGCCAGTGTTGGACTCCTCACATTCCATCCCCTCAGCAAGTTGGAAATTATGCCTTTCTCTCATTTCAGTGAGATGGCTTTGAAATTTCGAATGCCCGTCAAGAGCGCTAGCTCTCAGGAAACACATTGCTTTGCTGGACTCACCTCGATTATACTCCATTTTCCCAACTTAGTTTCTTTCTGCTGTTGGGCTATATGCAAGAACATTTTTTAACATCTTTATTGGAGTATAATTGTTTTAAAATGGTGTGTTAGTTTCTGCTTTATAACAAAGTGAATCAGCTATACATATACATACATCCCCATATTTCCTCCCTCTCGTGTCTCCCTCCCACCCTCCCTATCCCACCCCTCTAGGTGGTCACAAAGCACCGAGCTGATCTCCCTGTGCTATGCGGCTGCTTCCCACTAGCTATCTATTTTACATTTGGTAGTGTATGTTATGTCCATGCCACTCTCTCACTTCGTCCCAGCTTACCCTTCCCCCTCCCCATGTCCTCAAGTCCATTCTCTCCGTCTGCGTCTTTATTCCTGTCCTGCCCCTAGGTTCTTCAGAACCATTTTTTTTTTTTTTTAGAATTCCATATATATGTGTTAGCATACAGTATTTGTTTTTCTCTTTCTGACTTACTTCACTCTGTATGACAGACTCTAGGTCCATCCACCTCACTACAAATAACTCAATTTCATTTCTTTTTATGGCTGAGTAATATTCCATAGTATATATGTGCCACATCTTCTTTATCCATTCATCTGTCGATGGACACTTAGGTTGCTTCCATGTCCTGGCTATTGTAAATAGTGCTGTGGTGAACATTGTGGTACATGACTCTTTTCGTTTTTTTTTTGTTTTTTGTTTTTTATATCATCTTTATTGGAGTATAATTGCTTTACAATAGTGTGTTAGTTTCTGCTTTATAACAAAGTGAAACAGTTATACATATACATATGTTCCCATATCTCTTCCCTCTTGCGTCTCCCTCCCTCCCACCCTCCCTATCCCACCCCTCTAGGTGGTCACAAAGCACCGAGCTGATCTCCCTGTGCTATGCGACTGCTTCCCACTAGCTATCTATTTTACATTTAGTAGTGTATATATGTCCATGCCACTCTCTCACCCTGTCACATCTTACCCTTCCCCCTCCCCATATCCCCAAGTCCATTCTCTAGTAGGTCTGTGTCTTTATTCCCGTCTTGCCACTAGGTTCTTCACGCCCTTTTTTTTTTTTTTCTTCGATTCCATATATATGTGTTAGCATACTGTATTTGTTTTTCTCTTTCTGACTTACTTCACTCTGTATGACAGACTCTACCTCCATCCACCTCACTACAAATACCTCCATTTCGTTTCTTTTTATGGCTGAGTAATATTCCATTGTATATATGTGCCACATCTTCTTTATCCATTCATTCGATGATGGACACTTAGGTTGCTTCCATGTCCTGGCTATTGTAAATAGAGCTGCAATGAACATTGTGGTACATTAGTCTTTTTGAATTATGGTTTTCTCAGGGTATATGCCCAGTAGTGGGATTGCTGGATCGTATGGTAGTTCTATTTGTAGTTTTTTAAGGAACCTCCATACTGTTCTCCATAGTGGCTGTATCAATTTACATTCCCACCAACAGTGTAAGAGGGTTCCCTTTTCTCCACACCCTCTCCAGCATTTATTGTTTGTAGATTTTCTGATGATGCCCATTCTGACCAGTGTGAGGTGATACCTCATTGTCGTTTTGATTTGCGTTTCTCTAATAATTAGTGATGTTGAGCATCCTTTCATGTGTTGATGCAAGAGCTTTGAAGCGGGTGTTCTGAGGTCTGGGTGTGTAAGTCCTGGTTTTCCTCCAAAGCTGATTGCATGGCTGATGGCAGGTCTCTGGCCAGTGAGTGTCGGTGACCTCTTCTGTTACAGTGGCCGTACCTCGGTCCAGTGGAGCGAGCCCCGGACTTGAGCCCTGGGCTGCCTGCCACTCACTAATGGTGCGCTCCTGGGTGGTCACCTCCCTCCTCTGGCCCCCAGGTTCTTCTCCTGTCAGTTGGAAGAGTTGAAGTGGGTCATTTTTAAGGTCTGTCTCAACTTTGAGCTTGTACAGGTATTTGAAGGTTGAATGGGATCATATTCACAAAACAATTGTATGATTGGCTCAATAATGTTTCAAATGACAGCAATGAAAATGGGAGTAGTCATTTTTCTGGTATGTGGATTTCCCCTGTGTCTACAAAAGACACATTTTGTAACAACCAGCTACCCTGAATACTTGTCTGTTGGAATATATATTGAAGAATCCAAAATACTGATAGTTCTTTTTTTTTTTTTTAAAGTATTTGTTTTTATTTATTTATTTTTGGCTGCGTTGGGTCTTCGTTTCTGTGCGAGCGCTTTCTCTAGTTGCGGCGAGCGGGGGCCACTCTTCATCGCGGTGCGGGGACCGCTCTTCATCGCGGTGCGCGGGCCTCTCACTGTCGCGGCCTCTCTTGTTGCGGAGCACAGGCTCCAGACGCGCAGGCTCAGTAGTTGTGGCTCACGGGCCCAGCTGCTCCGTGGCACGTGGGATCTTCCCGGACCAGGGCTCGAACCCGTGTCCCCTGCATCGGCAGGCAGACTCTCAACCACTGCGCCACCAGGGAAGCCCATACTGATAGTTCTCAATGAAATAAAGCCAGTAATGAGGACTTCCCAGGAAGCCTCAAGGTTGTCCAGCCCTCTGCTGCTCACTGGCTCTCATTTTTTGGGCAAGGAAGCTAAGGTTCACAGTGGCCACTAGATCCCATAGTTAGAAATCTATCTCCAAACTCATATTCCTTGTCTCTTTTTATTTATTGTAGTTCAGATTTTGCTGTTAGTTTTTTCTTGCCTAAAATGTGAGTATCTAATTGATCTATCTCTTTCACTTCTGATATTATGATGAAGCTATATTCCCCCCAAAAGCTGAGATAGGAACACTGGGGTACCAGCATTCTCTTTCCTCATCATTCTAAGGCACATTAGTGAAATAGAAGTGCCAGGAGCTGACTGGCAGCTTAGGAGATCCAGAGGTCAGCCACTAGATTTGCGGGTTTCAAGCCTGGTATTCCCAGTCTGGTTTACCCAGTAAGTTCATAAACTTGGGAAGTTCTACAGCTGGTAAGATCCTAGAGATTCATAAGCAACCTCCTTCTCCCATTTCCACAGGTGGGAACATTGAGGAAACAGAACTGAAGACAGAATCCAGTCACCTGATTCCAGTTTAGTGCTTTCTCCGTTGTTCTACAGGGCACTCATCGGAGGGAAGATATTTTTCCTCAGTTGGTGAGTCCTATGCAAAGAAGAAAACTTTTTCCTTTTATAATCAATATGCATATTTTAACGAGTTTTAAAAATCAGTGGTTTCCATTTAAAGCATGGGCACTGGTAACTAGGATGGACTAAGAACTAAGAAGAAAAAAAATATTCTTCCTGTCTTCTTGAGCCGATTTCATTGGCAATGGACAGGATATAATAATGCTAATAAAATGTGTGGCAAAGCAAAGGCAGGACTCAGCTCTTGGAAGGTGGCAGGAAGAGAAGTTGGAAGAAGATTTGGACGAATGAGGATTTTAGATTGCCAGTAATTGCATTGCTTCCTTCTTTCTCCTTTGTCATGGAGGGAAGTGTTCTTGAAATTGAAGGACCAGAAAGAAAGTGTCAATGAACAGTGTTATGGGCGTTTCTGAGGAAAAGAAGTCATAGTATTGAGCTGCTCTTGCTCACCCCGGTGCAAGAGGCTTCTTCTGTGATCTTATTGTATTTTCACATCAACCCTTTGAGGTAGGGGAAGCTAAATTTGCTTAGTCAAGGGTGTGCACCTGTGTCTTAAAGGGCCTGCACGGGCTCCACAGGGATCTGAGTTTGACTCCTGGAATCCTGTTGCACACTCAGAAAGGAGAATGGTGAGCAGGTAAGGGAAACTTTCCCTTGTGTTTTGGAATTCCTCTGTGTTTATAGCAGGTAGAACATCGTATTCTAGAAAAGAATCGATGATATGGGATACCCTGGGCTGTAGGGGGATCTGAGGAAAATAGCTGGGGGATTCTGGGAAAGGCTTCTATTTAGAATTCTAGATTTGTGCTCTCCATCTCCAGGGCCAGTCCCTATATGCCCCGCCTCTGGCTTTTTACCAGATAAATAATATGTGTTGCCATGATCGTGGTGTAGTTTTTCAAAAGGGAGCAGATGTTGTAGTGATCCATAAAACCTAATTTCATTTAAAAGTATGTCTGAGTTTACAGTTACATTTTGTCACCCTTTGTTTTCTTAATCAATGTATCTTAAAAGAACACCGGGTTTTCTTTGCACCTATGGATCTGCATAAGATGAAAGGCTGGAAACCACTGCTTGGACTCTTAAACATTTTAGTCTGTTAACATTTCAAACATGGTCTGAGATGTCTTGCCCCAAGCATACGCTTTGAGCATCAGATGTAAATCTTTGTTCTCCGCTCTACTGCCTGAGTTTTTTCAGTACTTAAAATTAAATTGTGATGAATATGAAGCCTTGTACTTGGATTCAAACAAAAAATCGAGTGTGTCATGACAGAATGGGAGAGAGCACCTTACCAGGAGCGCGTTGGAAGAAACTCAGAAGCGTCTGTTGTCCATAAGCTAATTATGAGCCAGCAGTGGCTTTTGTCTTCCAAAACACTGACGCAGCCTCAGGCTGCAGTACAGAGAGAACAACGTGGGAGGGGTGACCCTGCCAGAAGCCGGCAAGTCCCGAGGTAAGGTGGCCCTTAGGCTCAGTTTGAGCAGGACCTGGGCTCTGTTTCTCTGCAGCGCTCCTTGCTCTGCCTTCTTGTGTGTGTGTTGGCTTCATCCGCAGGATGTTTCCCCTCTTGGTCACGAGCTGGCTGCCTGCTGTCACCTGGAAGCTTATGGCAGCTCCACAGTGGAGAAGAGGTGGTTCCTCCAAAGAGTATGTGAGTGCTGATAGGGGGCAGAGAGAGCACTAAGGCTTTGTGGGCGACCATGAACCTTTTGTTTACCCTCCTGTTGGGGCTCTCCTAGGGTATGGGACTTTAGTCCTTGCCTCCTCCTCTGAAAGGGACGTTAGCCAACTGGCCTCTCCGCACTAGGATGCTGAGAGGACCGGAAATGATGTCCCACTGTTACAGGAATGAGACCCGGAAAAGGCAGGATGCAGGGCACACATGACAATGACCTTTAAGAATATAAAATGCAGTCAGAAGAGGGGCAGCATCTCCTGCTCATGTGTGTAGCTCCACAGGCTAGTAGGATCTCTGGCACATAATAGGTGCACAGTGCATTTTCCTGGGTAGAAAGACTAAATCCAAAGGTAGTGACTGGCCCTTTTCCTGAGGGTGTTCTGTCAGGTGCTGACCAATTCTCTGTTGGCAAGCTTTAGGAATTCTAGCACAGATGAGGCTGAACTGCGTGGTTGTATGAGAATGAAACAAATAACTGGACAGAAATAGGCTTCTGGGACCAGTACACCTTAAGAAGTTTGCGAGTGCATAAAAAGGCAGCAAGTATGGTGGCATGGGGTATCAGAAGACCTGCCAAATATTAGATGTGCAGCCCTAGAAAACAACATCCCTCCACCTTCATTCCCCTGATCAGAGAATGAGGAATAATAATCGTTGTCCTGCCCACGTCTCGTGTTTGTTTAGAGCAAGTGGGTTGATAGATGCCAACTTGTTTTGCAAACTGTAAAGTGTGGTCCATACGTGATAGATCGTTACAGTTGTTTTCTTCTTTAGTTTCAACATAAAGAGTATAAAGAAAAATAAGACATTGACTATAAAGAAAAATATTGATCTTAAATATAAAGAAACATAAGACAATGTAAATGTGCAATCCCCTGCACTGTTCCTGGTGCATAGTATATGCTCAGTGTGTGCCCTTCCTTCCAACTCTGTACCCCCATCATCCCCAGGACTGGATGGGCAGTAATTTGTCCTCCGTCTTGGAAAGGAGCTAGATCTGGAACCTAGCTTAATGATCATGGTTGAAGTTGAGATGAAGTTGTGTATCATGATTACTTTCCATATTTGTTTTTGCTCTAGGCGGCAGGAGGTGGAGGGAGGTAGATTCAGAGACTGAGGAAGTCTCAGCGCTTTGAGAAATTCCCTAGAAGCTACAGTCTAGCCATTTGGGACTTGCGTTGTTTGATTAGATAATCACACCTTCTGCTCTAGGCGTGACTGGCCTAGTGGGAGTCAGGAAGGAAATTATTTCCCTCTGTTGATACTAGCATACAATTGTTGATGGTAGCCAAGGGCTTTCAGTTTTAATATTTCCTCTTTGGTCCTCAGAAGAATCAGGTATTACTCTCCGCCGGAAGCAAAGCATTGGTCACTTCCGTCAGAGGTGAAGGTCTTGGCTCCCTCCAATCTGTCAGTCAGGTGATTTCTGGGCATGTGTGACCATCTGTGTAGCCAGCTTTAATGCTTTTATGTTACTGCTTCAAAAGTTGCAAAAGGATTTGTTGGGTCTGAGCAGGGACTCATCCAGACTCCTGAGGTCCTGTGGCTGTTCTGTAACCAAGGGATGTGTTGTCGGAGATGTTTTGCTGTCCATGTAAGTAGAAGGTGGAGCTGGCTCTTTCTTTTGTTTCTTTCCTCCTAATTCCACATGCTTCTATTTCCTGACCTCAACACAGTGGACACACTTCTACTCTACCTTGGGCAGAGCCCTAGGTTTTCAGGAGTTCTCAGGTTCTCCCCCATTGGGCTACTGTGTGGTGGAGGGGAGCTGATGGTGAATGGATGGAGAGCCCCATGAGTCCTGTGTAGATTGCTGCCAAATATTTACTCCTGGTTCACAGGGCATGTGCTTGCTCTCTGCCCTGATCCCAGTGTTTGTCTGGAAGTCAGCAAAACTCAGGATCTTTAGGACACCATGGTGAATTAGGCATAGTCCCTAACCATGAGAAGCTTATAGTCTAGTTGGAGAGAAAGACATACATAAGAGGGAAATACACATTAGAAAGCTATTGTTTACAACACACATTCATTGATCACCAGGTCTTTTTATTTTTTTTTAACATCTTTATTGGAGTATAATTGCTTTACAATGGTGTGTTAGTTTCTGCTTTATAGCCAAGTGAATCAGCTATACATATACATATATCCCCATATCTCCTCCCTCTTGCGTCTCCCTCCCACCCTCCCTATCCCACCCCTCTAGGTGGTCACAAAGAACCGAGCTGATCTCCCTGTGCTATGAGGCTGCTTCCCACTAGCTATCTATTTTACATTTGGTAGTGTATATATGTCCATGCCTCTCTCACTTCGTCCCAGATTACCCTTCCCCCTCCCCGTGTCCTCAAGTCCATTCTCTCCGTCTGCTTCTTTATTCCTCTCCTGCCCCTAGGTTCTTCAGAACCATTTTTGTTTGTTTTTTTTTTAGATTCCGTATATATGTGTTAGCATACAGTATTTGTTTTTCTCTTTCTGACTTACTTCACTCTGTATGACAGACTCTAGGTCCATCCACCTCACTACAAATAACTCAATTTCATTTCAGTTTAACTGAGTAATATTCCATTGTATATATGTGCCACATCTTCTTTATCCATTCTTCTGTCGATGGACACTTAGGTTGCTTCCATGTTCTGGCTATTGTAAATAGAGCTGCAGTGAACATTGTGGTACATGACTCTTTTTGAATTATGGTTTTCTCAAAGTATATGCCCAGTAGTGGGATTGCTGGGTCGTATGGTAGTTCTATTTTTAGTTTTTTAAGGAACCTCCATACTGTTCTCCATAGTGGCTGTATCAATTTACATTCCCACCAACAGTGCAAGAGGGTTCCTTTTTCTCCACGCCCTCTCCAGCATTTATTGTTTGTAGATTTTTTCATGATGGCCATTCTGACTGGTGTGAGGTGATACCTCATTGTAGTTTTGATTTTCATTCTCTAATGATTAGTGATGCTGAGCATCCTTTCATGTGTTTGTTGGCATTCTGTATATCTCCTTTGGAGAAATGTCTACTCAGGTCTTCTGCCCATTTTTGGATTGGGTTGTTTGTTTCTTTGATATTGAGCTGCATGAGCTGCTTGTATATTTTGGAGATTAATCCTTTGTCAGTTGCTTCATTTGCAAATATTTTCTCCCATTCTGAGGGCTGTCTTTTCGTCTTGTTTGTAGTTTCCTTTGCTGTGCAAAAGCTTTTAAGTTTCATTAGGTCCCATTTGTTTATTTTTATTTCCATTTCTCTAGAAGGTGGGTCAAAAAGGATCTTGCTGTGATTTATGTCATAGAGTGTTCTGCCTATGTTTTCGTTTTCCTCTAAGAGTTTTATAGTGTCTGGTCTTACATTTAGGTCTTTAAACCATTTTGAGTTTATTTTTGTGTATGGCGTTAGGGAGTGTTCTAATTTCATTCTTTTCCATGTAGCTGTCCAGTTTTCCCAGCACTGCTTATTGAAGAGGGTGTCTTTTCTCCACTCTGTATTCTTGCCTCCTTTATCAAAAATAAGGTGGCCATAGGTGCATGGGTTTATCTCTGGGCTTTCTATCCTTTTCCATTGATCTATATTTCTATTTTTGTGCCAGTACCATACTGTCTTGATTACTGTAGCTTTGTAGTATACTCTGAAGTCCAGGAGCCTGATTCCTCCAGCTCCATTTTTCTTTCACAAGATTGCTTTGGCTCTTCGGGGTCTTTTGTGTTTCCATACAAACTGTGAAATTTTTTGTTCTAGTTCTGTGAAAAATGCCACTGGTAGTTTGATAGGGATTCCATTGAATCTGTAGATTGCTTTGGGTAGTACAGTCATTTTCACAATGTTGATTCTTCCAATCCAAGGACATGGTATATCTCTCCATCTGTTTGTATCATCTTTAATTTCTTTCATCAGTGTCTTATAGTTTTCTGCATACCGGTCTTTTGTCTCCTTAGGTAGGTTTATTCCTGGGTATTTTATTCTTTTTGTTGCAGTGGTAAATGGGAGTGTTTCATTAATTCCTCTGTCAGATTTTTCATCATTAGTGTATAGGAATGCAAGAGATTTCTGTGTATTAATTTTGTATCCTGCTACTTTATCAAATTCATTGATTAGCTCTAGTAGTTTTCTGGTAGCATCTTTAGGATTCTCTATGTATAGTATCATGTCATCTGCAAACAGTGGTAGCTTTACTTCTTGTTTTCTGATTTTGATTCCTTTTATTTCTTTTTCTTTTCTGATTGCTGTGGCTAAAACTTCCAAAATTATGTTGAATAATAGTGGTGAGAGTGGACAGCCTTGTCTTGTTCCTGATCTTAGAGGAAATGGTTTCAGTTTTTCACCATTGAGAACGATGTTGGCTGTAGGTTTGTCATATATGGCCTTTATTATGTTGAGGTGAGTTCCGTCTATGCCTATGTTCTGGAGGGTTTTTAATCATAAATGGGTGTTGAATTTTGTCAACAGCTTTTTCTGCATCTATTCAGGTGATCATATGGTTTTTACTCTTCAGTTTGTTAATATGGTGTATCACATTGATTGATTTGCATGTACTGAAGAATCCTTGCATTCCTGGGATAAACCCACTTGGTCACAGTGTATGATCCTTTTACTGTGCTGTTGGATTCTGTTTGCTAGTATTTTGTTGAGGATTTTTGCATCTCTGTTCATCAGTGATATTGGCCTGTAGTTTTCTTTCTTTGTGACATCTTTGTCTGGTTTTGGTATCAGGGTGATGGTGGCCTCATGGAATGAGTTTGGGAGTGTTCCTCCCTCTGCTATATTTTGGAAGAGTTTGAGAAAGATAGGTGTTAGCTCTTCTCTAAATGTTTGATCGAATTTGCCTGTGAAGCCATCTGGTCCTGGGCTTTTGTTTGTTGGAAGATTTTAAATCACAGTCTCAATGTCAGTGTTTGTGATTGGTCTGTTTATATTTTCTATTTCTTCCTCGTTCAGTCTTGGAAGTTTGTGCTTTTCTAAGAATTTGTCCATTTCTTCCAGGTTGTCCATTTTATTGGCATATAGTTGTTTGTAGTAGTCTCTTATAATCCTTTGCATTTCTGCAGTGTCAGTTGTTATCTACTTTCTCCTTTTCATTTCTAATTCTATTGATTTGAGTCTTCTCCCTTTTTTTCTTGATGATTCTGGCTAATGGTTTATCATTTTTTGTTATCTTCTCAAAGAAGCAGCTTTTAGTTTTATTGATCTTTGCTATTGTTTACTTCGTTCTTTTTCATTTATTTCGATCTTATCTTTATGATTTCTTTCCTTCTGCTAACTTTGGGGGTTTTTTTGTCTTCTTTCTCTAATTGCTTTAGGTGGTAGAGGTTAGGTTGTTTATTTGAGATGTTTGTTGTTTCTTGAGGTAGGATTGTATTGCTATAAAACTTCCCTCTTAGAACCTGCTTTTGCTGCATCCCATAGGTTTTGTGTTGTCCTGTTTCATTGTCATTTGTTTCTAGGTATTTTTTGATTTCCTCTTTGATTTCTTCAGTGATCTCTTGGTTATTTAGTAGTGTATTGTTTAGCCTCCATGTGTTTGTATTTTTTACAGATTTTTTCCTGTAATTGGTATCTAGTCTTATAGCGTTGTGGTTGGAAAAGATACTTGATACGATTTCAATTTTCTTAAATTTACCGAGGCTTGATTTGTGACCCAAGATATGATCTATCCTGGAGGATAGTTCCATGAACACTTGAGAAGAAAGTGTATTCTGTTGTTTTTGGATGGAATATCCTATAAATATCAATTAAGTCCATCTTGTTTAATGCATCATTTAAAGCTTGTGTTTCCTTATTTATTTTCATTTTGGATGATCTGTCCATTGTTGAAAGTGGGGTGTTAAAGTCCCCTACTATGATTGTGTTACTGTTGATTTCCCCTTTTATGGCTGTTATCATTTGCCTTATGTATTGAGGTGCACTATGTTGGGTGCATAAATGTTTACAATTGTTATATCTTCATCTTGGATTGACCCCTTAATCATTATGTAGTGTCCTTTTTTTGTCTCTTGTAATAGTCTTTATTTTAAAGTCTGTTTTGTCTGATATGAGAATTGCTACTCCAGCTTTCTTTTGATTTCCATTTGCATGGAATATCTTTTTCCATCCCCTCACTTTCAGTCTGTATGTGTCCCTAGGACTGAAGTGGGTCTCTTGCAGACAGCATATATATGGGTCTTGTTTTTGTATCCGTTCAGCCCCAGTCTATGTCTTTTGGTTGGAGCATTTAATCCATTTACATTTAAGGTAGTTATTGATATGTATGTTCCTATTACCATTTTCTTAATTGTTTTGGGTTTGTTATTATAGGTCTTTTCCTTCTCTTGTGTTTCCTGCCTAGAGAAGTTCCTTTAGCATTTGTTGTAAAGCTGGTTTGGTGGTGCTGAATTCTCTTAGCTTTTGCTTGTCTGTAAAGGTTTTAATTTCTCCATCAAATCTGAATGAGATCCTTGCTGGCTCGAGTAATCTTGGTTGTAGGTTTTTCCTTTCATCACTTTAAATATGTCCTGCCACTCCCTTCTGGCTTGCAGAGTTTCTGCTGAAAGATCAGCTGTTAACCTTATGGGGATTCCCTTGTATGTTATTTGTTGTTTTTCCCTTGCTGCTTTTAATATTTTTTCTTTGTATTTAATTTTTGATAGTTTGATTAATATGTGTCTAGGCATGTTTCTCCTTGGATTTATCCTGTGTGGGACTCTCTGTGCTTCCTGGACTTGATTAACTATTTCCTTTCCCATATTAGGGAAGTTTTCAACTATAATCTCTTTAAATATTTTCTCAGCCCCCTTCTTTTTCTCTTCTTCTTCTGGGACCCCTATAATTCGAATGTTGGTGTGTTTAATTTTGTCCCAGAGGTCTCTGAGACTGTCCTCAGTTCTTTTCATTCTTTTTTCTTTCTTCTGCTCTGCGGTAGTTATTGCCACTATTTTATCTTCCAGGTCACTTATCCCTTCTTCTGCCTCAGTTAAAAAGAAAGAAAGAAAGAAAAAATAAAATAAAATAAAAAAGTTATTAAAACAAAAAATAAAAAAAATTAATAAGTAATAAAAAAAGAAAAGAAAGAAAGAAAGATCAACCGAGCCAAAAAAACAAATCCACCAATGATAGCAAGCACTAAAAACTATACTAAAAAACAAACAAACAAACAAAAACGGACAGACAGAACCCTAGGACAAATGGTAAAAGAAAGCTATACAGACAAAATCACACAAAGAAGCATACACATACACCCTCACAAAAAGAGAAAAAGGAAAAAAAAATATATCTATATATATTAAAAAAAAAGGAAGAGAGCAACCAAATCAATAAACATATCTACCAATGATAATAAACTCTAAATACTAAAGTAAGATAAACTTAAAACCAGAAACAAATTAGATGCAGAAAACAATCCCCAAGTCAACAGTTGCTCCCAAAGTCCACTTCCTCCGTTTTGGGATGCTTCGTTGTCTATTCAGGTATTCCACAGATGCAGGGTACATCACATTGATTGTGGAGATTTAATCCGCTGCTCCTGAGGCTGCTGGGAGAAATTTCCCTTTCTCTTCTTTGTTCGCACAGCTCCTGGGGTTCAGCTTTGGATTTGGCCCTGCCTTGGTGTGTAGGTCGCCTGAGGGTGTCTGTTCTTCTCTCAGACAAGACGGGGTTAAAGGAGCAGCTGACTCGGGGGCTCTGGCTTACTCAGGCTGGGGTAGAGGGAGGGGTATGGAATGTGGGGCTAGCTGGCGATGGCAGAGGCTGGTGTGACGTTGCACCAGCCTGAGGCGCGCCGTGTGTTCTCCCGGGGAAGTTGTCCCTGGATCACGGGACCCTGGCAGTGGCGGGCTGCACCGGCTCCCGGGAGGGGAGGTGTGGATAGTGACCTGTGCTTGCTCACAGGCTTCCTGGTGGCTGCAGTAGCAGCCTTAGCATCTCATGCCTGTCTCTGGGGTCTGCGCTGATAGCCGTGGCTCGCGCCAGTCTCTGGAGCTCGTTTAGGCGGCGCTCTGAATCCCCTCTCCTCGCGCACCCCAAAACAATGGTCTCTTGCCTCTTAGGCAGGTCCAGACTTTTTCCCGGACTCCCTCCCGGCTAGCTGTGGCGCACTAGCCCCCTTCAGGCTGTGTTCACGCAGCCAACCCCAGTCCTCTCCCTGGGATCCGACCTTCGAAGCCCGAGCCTCAGCTCCCAGCCCCGCCTGCCCCGGCGGGTGAGCAGACAAGCCTCTCGGGCTGCTGAGTGCTGCTTGGCACCGATCCTCTGTGTGGGAATCTCTCCGCTTTGCCCTCCGCACCCCTGTTGCTGTGCTCTCCTCCATGGCTCCAAAGCTTCCACCCCACCACCCCCCATCTCCGCCAGTGAAGGGGCTTCCTAGTGTGTGGAAACTTTTCCCCCTTCACAACTCCCTCCTAGAGGTGCAGGTCCCGGCCCTATTCTTTTGTCTCTGTTTTTTCTTTTTTTTTTTGCCCTACCCAGGTATGTGGGGAATTTTTTCCCTTTTGTAAAGTCTGAGGTCTTCTGCCAGCATTCAGTAGGTGTTCTGTAGGAGTTGTTCCACATGTAGATGTATTTCTGATGTATTTGTGGGGAGGAAGGTGATCTCCACGTCTTACTCCTCCGCCATCTTGAAGGTCTCCCTCTGATCACCAGGTCTTGTATTAGGTGCTTGGGAAATCGAGGTAATTAAGTTATAGCTTCAGTTCTCAAGGGGCTTAGATGAAAGGATGGGGGAGTGGAAAGAATTGGGAACATTGGGGAAGGTTTCTAGGAGGAGGGGGTCTGACCTCAGAACTTCTCAGTGAACCATGGAGCGCAGTTTGGCCTGGACAGGTTCTGATGGTGGTGTAGCTGATGGCAGAACACAGCTGGGCAGGCAAGGAGCCTTTCACCTTCCACATGTGCTTCAGTCTCTGGTTTATTTCCCATCACTGTACTGCTGCCGAAACCATCATGTTGATTTTGACCTGCACTGATATTATTTCCATGGTCACCTCCAGGTGGCCAGAGCATGCTGGGTATATGTTTACCAAGCCAGCAAGCATCTCTACATTCTGTGGGACACAGGTTCCTTTCAAGAGTTCCTGATAGCAGTCTCTTTGGTCTACTCCCTAAGCCTCAAGAAAATGGTGGTGTTGGTAGGGCCTTTAGAATAATCCAGGACTGGACCTCTCAGATTGGAATGCCGTCTTCTCTATCTATTGCTGCATAACCAGTTACCCCAAACTTAGCACATTAAAACAAGAAACATTGATTATCTCACAGGTTCTGTGAGTCAGGGAATCTGGGAACAGCTTAGATGGGTACCTCCAGTTCTGTCCTGAGGTTACAGTCTCATCTGAGGTTCCACTGGGGGAGGACCCACCCACCAAGCTCAATCACGTCGTTGGCAGGATCCAGTTCCCCATGGTTGTTGGACTGGGGGCCTCAGTTCCTCGCAGACTGTTGGCTGGAGGCTGCCCTCAGTTGCTTGCCATGTGGGCTTCTCCATAGGCAGCTCACAACATGGCAGTTGCTTCCCTCAGAGCAAGTGAGCAAGACACAATCCCTCAGATCAAGCCACATCCACAGCCTTTTTGTAACCTAATCCTGGAAGTGACACACCATTTCCTCTGCCTCGTTCTTCTTGCTAAAAGCAAGTCACTAGATCCAGCCCAGTCAAGGGGAGGGACTGCACAAGGGCCTGAAGCACAGGAGGTGGAGTTACAGGGGACCCTCTGGGCGCTTACCTGCCACAGGCACCCAAGCTTACATGGCAAGGGCTAAAGTGCATATTCTCAGTGCACCTCTGTGGATCATTTTTACTTGAAGACTTTTTTGGGGGAGAACTCCATTTAAAATCTGAATATAAGCATTGATATGTAATCACACAGAATGAAAAACTAGCATGGCTTTTCAGAGGAAGAACACAAGTTTTTAATTAATGCTGTGCTACTATACCTCTAACTCTTTGCCCTCTTTAGCAGTTATGGCTGCTTTGGTGGAAATGTTTGCATGTTCTTACTTGAGCTCTTTGCTGTGCAGATGAGATGGCAAGACCCAGAGAGGGGACAGACTCTTCCAGGGCCACGGAGCCAGGGGTAGCCATGGGAGGGACATCTAAGGCACCTCAGACTCTGGCCCAGTGTGTCCCCTCCACCTCTCCGCACAGTCTCTGCCTCCAAATCAGTCCATACAACTTTTAGGCATGTATTCTCTGCTTTTTGCAACCTCTATCCTGTCCCAGAAAGAGATTGGGGAAAATAGGTCAAAATTTGGAGACTTGAGCCTTGATGTTGTTGTTTTAGTTAAATTTCAGGGTCTACATCTCCTATTGAGTCACGCTGTGTCCTGAAAAGTTGCATAAATCAGTATTACTTGGCTCAGACAGTGTGTCTCTGCAGTTATGAATAACATTTGTATTAAGAACAGTGAGCCAATACACAGCATTACTGTGAGACTGACAGGATCAGACAGAAAACCTCAGTCAATACTTTCTGTCTGGCAGAAAGCCCTTTTCCAGAGCATCCGTCTCCTCCCCCCACCAAAGTAGTCTTTTTGTAAAACCAAGCTCGGCAGTACATTTTATAGAAGATGACAGGTTCCCTTAGAGCCCACCTTAACATTCCTAAAAATTAATGGAAATGGGAGACTTAAAAGGATGGTCAAACTCATTAGCAGCCCTGCAGCCAAAACAAGGAAGGCCAGCTTTGGTCATTGAGACTGTCACTGGCCAGAATGTTAATACTATTCCCAACTCCACAGTTCCTTTTGGATTTCAATATTTTTTTTTTTTTTTTTACTTTTGGTGCTTTCAAAGTGTTTCTTATCAATTATTTAACTTTTATTGAAAGTCGATAGTAAGAAGTAGTTTTCATTGGGGGAAAGCAACGAGATAAGCGGAATTTTTTTTTTTTTTTTTAAAAGGATAGCTTTATTACTGATACGTTGCCAGGCAAAGGGGGACACATCGGGCTCCTGCCTCAAAAAACTATGTGTCCCTGATAAAGCGGAATTGGAGTAGGGAGACTGTCATATATTAGCTTCATTGTCTTACTTAAGTTGTTTAATCATTTTTAAACTGGTTTCCATGTCTGAAAAATATTGTGCCAGTAGCACCTATCTTACAGATTCTTCTGTGCTCACAAAGCAGCATGACGTATTTAAAGTGCCAATTGTGTATGCTACTTAGTGCATAGTTGGTGCACATTAAACGGTTTCATTTCCAATCTCCTTAATAGTCTGTAACTGCTAGAAACAACCCTGGTTCTTTTCTTTGTCAGACCATTATCTCAGTGTCCCCACTTTGCACTGTCTCCTCGGCTTGGGCCAGACCTGCAGCATTTGCATATGTCACCCCAGATTTCATCTTTTCCTGAATAACTAAAAGCCTTAACCTTTATAATTTTGCTCAATGGCTCCCAAGACATAAATACAGCCATCAAAATATGCTCATGTTTCCTGGTCTTTGGAAATATAGTCATTTTGGGAACAACTATTTGTACACTGTGTTTCATGAGGAAGGTCTATTAAGAAGTCAGTGTTGGTTTTCATGACAAGATTGTTCAGTCCAGAGGATGAGCTCCACTCAGCTACCATCAGCCACCTCTTCCTTTGTAAATGGAAGCTTCTCTGGGACCTGCCCAGGGCTGACCCTCTCCGGTTCCTCTTTGGACTCCTTTAGGATGACATCACTTCCCCCTGCTTCAGTGGTGACTGGCTTGAGTTATATCAGTTATTAAAAATGATCTAATATTTTCCTCTTAAATCTAGGGCCCTGGCTTGTTCTATGATTAAGCTGGTGATTTATTTATAATATGGTACGAGACGGCTACAGCCACTCTATGATGTAATCTAAGAATGACATGAAAACAAAATAGGCTTTTACATAATGAAAGTGTTCCTGTAATACAGTTTAGGGCAAGGCTTTTTTTCCCTTGAGAATAGAGATGGATTCTTTACTTTCCCTCCCGTCCTTTCTTATCTCTGTTTCCCATTTGTAAGTCTTTTTTTTTTTTTTTTTTTTTTAAACCAGGAGTCCTAGCCGCTAGAGCACCAGGGGCTAGAGGCTAGAAGCAAAGTGGCCCTGGCTCTTTCCCCCATTTTTAAAATTTATTTATTTATTTATTTATTTATGGCTGTGTTGGGTCTTCGTTTCTGTGCGAGGGCTTTCTCTAGTTGCGGCGAGCGGGGGCCACTCTTCATCACGGTGCGCGGGCCTCTCACCACCGCGGCCTCTCCTGCCGCGGAGCACAGGCTCCAGACGCGCAGGCTCAGCAATTGTGGCCCACGGGCCCAGCCGCTCCGCGGCATGTGGGATCCTCCCAGACCAGGGCTCGAACCCATGTCCCCTGCATTAGCAGGCAGACTCCCAACCACTGCGCCACCGGGGAAGCCCCCCATTTGTAAGTCTTAAGGACTTTAAATCAATTTTAAAAAAATCAGCATTTAAAACCCCCACAAAGACTCTGGTTGACTCTTGTCGTCATCTTTGTTCCCCTCCCCCTGTGCTCTCCTTGGCCTCTGTTTTGGCTACAGCTCTCTCAGCAGCCCTTAGCCTCCTCTCATCACGCCATGGTCCTCACCATTCCTTTGCTTATGCTGTTCTTGCTACAGGAAATGCTTCCCCGATCCTGAATTTTCTTCGGCTAAGGGCAGATGTAGCTCACTGGTTCCTACAGATAGCAAACTTCTTCAGGCCAGCTCAAATGCACCTCTCCCTCCAAGCCTTCTCTGAAGCTTCTGCCTCCTATTTAGAAACCCCTTCTCTGTATTTAATACCACAGAACTTAATACAACAGCGTTCCCATCCCCACTGCAAGGAACACTGATAGAATATCAGAGTTGGAAGAGGAGAAGGGACTCAGGAAAATGGGGAGGGGGCCTTTGTAGTTCTGGTTCTGCTCCTAACACTGAGACACAGGGAGGTCACGGCCCATCTTTGAGCTTCAGTTTTCCTCATCTGAAGAATGAGTAGTTTGGGTTTCATTTCATGTGGCCGCATGGTGGATTGGTAGTGGCTCTTTGAGATGCTGTGTTGAGAAGGATTCTGAAGCAGTATCCTGACCGAGAAGGAAGGAGTCCGTGATCATTTAGCAGTGTCTGCCATGGCTGTGGGTGGAGAGGGGAGGGTGGAGGCGCACAGGAGGTCTCTGGGCAATTTTTGGACTGGATGATTTAGAGCTCTCTTTTTGTTTTACCTTCTGGGATGCTTTGATTTGCTGACTTTAAGTGTCTTGCCCAAGGTCACACAGGCAAGTAGTGGTTCGAATCCAATGCTCAGATATAGAGATGGTTAAAAACTACATATTCTAATGCAGGCTGGCCGTGGGAGTTGAGAAGCTGGGATCAACAAGACTAGAGGGGCCATGGTTTACCGGAGGCATAAGACTCCCCAAATTCTTTGTGTCCTTGGGGTGGAGTGGGCTCAGGAGGTGCTCTTCCCCTCTTTGCCTTCTTTGCTTCCAAAGAGTTATAATGTCTACAATATTCTAATTTATGTCAAAGGTGGCATTTCAAGGTCAAGGTCAGAAAGTTAGGTTACTCTGCCAGGGTCTTCTTCCTGGGTCAAGGCTCACAGAGTTAACCCATGTTCCTTTGGATCCTCTGTGCCCCTCTCCCAGACCCCAGACAAAATGCTCAGCTCTCCAAAGAATGCTAAATTGCTTGAGCACTAGATCAGCACAAAAAAAAAAAAAAAAAGTCCTGGAACAGTGAGAGACAGAGAGAGATAGAGGAGGGAAAGGAAGGGGGCAGTTTAGGATGGATGAAAGAAGGAACCGGAAGTGGTTAGTGTGGAGAAGAGAGAAAGGGGATGGAGGAGGAGGGAGCAGAGTGGGACTCTGCCATGGAAGGGGACATGAACTTGCTCTTTGTGACCCCAGAAGGAGTTCTGGGAGCAGTGGGTGGAAGCAACAGAAAGACAGTGTGAGGGAGAATGTTTTAGTATTAAGAGCAGACCACAGTGGCATGGGCCATTTCGGGCGTTAGGGTTATTTAGGTAGAGGCTGATACTGATGGGTCCTCGCAGAGGAAATAAGACATTGGACTAGATGCCCTTTAAGGTCGTTCCTGTCGGGAGAGCGTGGAATTTTCTATAGACATGTTTTGTGTGCATTTTGTGTGCAAATTAAATAATTTCCATTTTAAAGCGAAGGCTTTATGGAGGAAAGTGATTCTTCTTTTCTTCATGGTCTTGGCACACAGAAATGCTGACTTATCTTGGGCAATCTTGTTTCACTTAGCATTATTGATGAAGGAAAGGAGGCTAACTAAGGATGTCTCAGTACTTGTTTGTGCTGAATGCAGTTTTGAGGATGATTTCTGAGCTTCTTTTCAAGATAGTTCCAAAGAATTCTGTTCTGTTGGCGTCCTTCAGTCCGCTCCCCGCCCACTCCCCCCTCCAATGTCAACAGCTTGCTTTTTCTGTACTATCAGAGCGCTTTGTTTATACCTCCAGTGGAGCATTCACGTTGCTTTGCTCTGCTATGTAAGCAGATTTCCAGTCTTCCTTCTCCACGAGGTTGTAGAAACTTCCTAAGAGCATAAATCCTGTCTTATTCCATAAGAGGACCCATGGTGCCCAGTGTAGTGGTTTGCAAATAATGACGATGACTCATTAACCTAACAACTGGGTATTTAGCACCTACTATGTGCTAGACTATTCCAGGTGTAGGGAATAGAACTGTGAACAAAATCAGATAAACTTTCTCTTTGATGGAAACAGACAACACATAAATCAATGAGTAAATAGATAATATTTAGGTTGTGATCTATTTTCAGAAGAAAAATAAAGCAGGTTAAGGGCACAGAGTGTGGGGATGACACAGATTTAAAATTCATTGGTCCGAGAAGGTCTTACTGATACGAGTACACAGGCACACGGGCCTGAAGGCAGTGAGGCAGTCAGCTGAAGAGAGGGGAAAGAATGTTTCAGGCTGAAAGAAAGCAATTGCCAAGGCCCCGAGGCCGAAGCATGCCTGACGCATTCCAGAAAAGTGAGGAGGCCAGCGTGGCTGGAGTAGAGTGACCGAGGTGAAGAGTGCAGGAGAGGAGACCTCCCATTCTCATAAAGACAGATGCAACAACAAATGTTTGTTAAGCACGTACTGAAGATGCTCAGAAAAAAAAATTGCCTTTGTGATTTAAAGAATCCACTGCAATCTAAGAAAAGGATGATGAAAGTTATTTCTGGCTTTCAGCTTTAAGATACAGGGACAGTGGATGGAGAGCTGGGACAGTACCGGGGGCAGCTCAGAACAAGTCCAGTTGCGGAGGGTATGGTTTCCCTCTTGTCTGTCGCTCTCCGTGGTGGAGGACCCTCCTTTCTTAGTCTCTGCTCCTGCGTCAGGCGCACCTGCAGGGAGGCTGGGGCCCCGGGTGCAGATGGGCAATTGCATGCCTAATCACCCATTCAGACACCCACTTATTTGTTTTCCACATGCAAATATGGGTTTTTTGCAGATGGATTTAATATATTTGTTGCTTCCCCATTTTATTTAAAACAAAACAAACGACCAACCATGTCAGTTGAGGGCAACAAATAGAAACATGAGTATTATACGGTCTTTGCTATGCGTGCTGATTACATGGCTGAGAGGAATCCTAGGCAAATCAGTCTTTTCTGTGCTCAATTTTATTTTTACTTTATAGTACTCCTCTTACTCTCATTATTGTTTTAAAAAAAAGTTTTAAGAGGGATGTGGTATTATTTACCCTAAATCATTTTCTCAATTTTTCAGGCTCCATGTTTTTACTGTGTGGTTTCCACGTTTACCTTTTTAGTTTCTGAACTTCTGGTCCATTGTAAAAAAAAAAAAAAAGGCATCATGGGGTCTCCAAAGGCCAATAGCAGGTGGTTCCTACAACTTCTTTAGCCTGGGAATAAACAAATAAACAAACACAAATTAGAAGTACTTGCCCCTATTGATGCGCTATTATTACTTATTGTGCAAGATCATGCAAAAAGTCACTTCCATTTATCTGGGAGCCTGTAGGTCAACACCAATATCAGAGAGAGGGCTTTGGAGGGTGTCTGTTTTGATGTCTGATGAAATTTCAGAGCTCTAGAGAAGGATGTCAGAATTGGTAGTTGCATTGGCATTTATTTTATTCCGAATGCCTCACTTTACAGTTAGGGAAACTGAGGCCCAGAGAGGTAAAATGACTTGTTCAAGGTGTCAGAGAGTAAGGGGTAGAGATCAGACTTGAGCAACTGGAGTCCTGGCAGGTGGCAGCCTCTGTGGCCGGGGGATGAAGAGACTGCTGGAGCCCCCAGAGGATCTCATCTCAAGGTGAGGTCTGTGTGTAAAGGGGGGGGGCATGTGTCCCATTTTTTTTCTCTCATAAACTGATTAAAAAATCCTTTTGGTGTCAAATCTTAAGCAGAGAAGCAGTGATGGGGATTGTGGGTAGGAATTGCTTGCAGTTTGCCTAAATAACTAGTTTGTGGACTGGATAAGAGGGATGTTGGGGTGGATTATGTGTGTGTGTGTGTGTGTGTGTGTGTGTGGCGGGGGGAGAGAAAGAGAGAGAAAGAGGAGTGGGGTGGGGAAGGAGAGAGAGGATGGAGATGAACAAACTAGGAGGGAGAGGGCAGACCACTTGGCAGTAGGAACTAAATAATTAGGCACAGGATTTCTGAGCCAGAAGGAAGTCTAAAGCTTATTGAATTGGACTACTTTATTTTGTAGAAAAAGAAACTGATGTCCAGAGTGGTTGAGAGCCTTGCCCCCCAGTCATCCAACTTGAACTGAGTAGTTAGAATATCACACCGGCAACATCCTTTGATAGAAACTTTTATTTGAAAAAGTACCGATCATCACTATCAAGTCGTATTTACTGGTTAGCCAGTAGGGCCACTCATGTGAGAGGAAGCATCTGCCTTCTTAGGGGTTCTTTTCTCAGAGGTGGCTTTGCCAGGAGGAGATTGTCAAGGGCTGTGACAGCTCCAAGCACAGGTCTTCTCTGTTCTTGCAGCCGTGACAGACACCTAATCAGACGTCAGATGAACGCTTGACCGACCTCCCCAGTGGCCATCTTCCAAATGATCTTCTGAAAAAGTTAGGTTTGGAGATGAAGGCCAGTTAAGTAACATTTTGTGGAT
Organism: Balaenoptera musculus; assembly: GCF_009873245.2. Taxonomy (NCBI): domain Eukaryota; kingdom Metazoa; phylum Chordata; class Mammalia; order Artiodactyla; family Balaenopteridae; genus Balaenoptera; species Balaenoptera musculus. The sequence goes on from NC_045788.1 coordinate 65,328,566, forward strand.
CTTTTACATGTTCTTTAATGTAGGACCCTTTCACTTTTAAACGTTAAACGTTAGGATGCTGGATTACCGGAGATGTACGCAAAGTCCAAGGTGATATTTTCGGAGGTAGCCTGAGAGGAGGAAGGTCCGTATGTATGAAAAGGGCAGAGTTGTCAGGAACATATTGAGAGCCGGTCAACGGGTAGTGGCGGCAGGAATGATGAATGGTTCTGGGGACAGCCTTGACCCTGAAGGCCTCCAGGAGTCGAGTGTGGTGAGCGAGGGAAGGAATATTGATATAAGATGCATTCAGCTTGCTGTGTGGGCTCTGTGCAGGGGCCCTCTCTGCAACTGTCTGCCCTGAAGTACTCGCTGTCTTCTCCTGCTGATACTGTGTGGCTTGATGTAAATGCTTCCCACCGTGGGCTGGACAATGCCAGACACCGCCCGCAGCCTCTGTGTCCGTGTCAGACACAGCGTGTTGGGCGTTCAAGTGGCTCCATCCTTATTCCCATGTCTTTCTCTCCCCTCCGCCCCACCATGCCCACCCACCTCCCCCCTTTGAGAAAAAAATCACCCGAATTGTTTGAAGGTTCATTTATGCGGATTTGTTTGTATTTTTGTTTTATTTTATTTAATTAATTTGTTTGTTTGTTTTTGGCTGCATTGGGTCTTTGTTGCTGCACGCAGGCTTTCTCTAGTTGCGGTGAGCGGGGACCACTCTTTGTTGTGGGCTTCTCAGTGCGGTGGCTTCCCTTGCCGCGGAGCACAGACTCTAGGCACGCGGGCTTCAGCAGCTGTGGCTCACGGGCTCTAGAGCGCAGGCTCAGCAGTTGTGGAGCATGGGCTCAGCTGCTCCACGGCATGTGGGATCTTCCCAGACCAGAGCTCGAACCCGTGTCCCCTGCACTGGCAGGCAGATTCTTAACCACTGCGCCACCAGGGAAGTCCTGTTTGCATTTTGTTACTCATTTGTTTCCTGTTCATATCTGAAACAAATTCACCTTATGTGAGACCACATTATAATATACTTGAATTCTCTTTGGCTCTATGATTTCTTTTGTTTTTTCTTTTACTTAAAAAAGGGATTTTTCTTTCTCTCCTCAGACCTCTAGCTTTCTCATCTACACAGACAATCTATTTTTGAAGACTCTTCAGGGAGTTGCCAACTTTGTTGGAACTATTAGTGTAGAAGCAATTCGGATGACAGAATCCCACAGTTAACTTGCTTTTCTAGAAACGATTTATTTTCCCTTTAGCTTCAAGGAGTAGCAGTGGGGAAGAGGGCGTTCTGAAAATAAAAAAAATGTGCCAAATGAGTTGCTGATTTCCAGCGAGGCACATGGAAAAAAGGTTTTGATTTCAGTGACCTCTCTGCTGGTTGGAAAACTCTAGGCTGGTAGATTTCATGATCCCGAGACTGAGTGCTCTCAGGTTACAGAGAGTGATGAGGGGAAATCTCAGGGTGGAGGGCGCTCTCTTATTGGGCTCAGGGCTGTTACAGAGACATAGTGTCCTTTGGCATTAAGACACATCATTTCTTCCAGTCGGGTCATGTTTAAGGACTAGTTCCACCAAATCCCCAAGTACTCGGAGCCCAGAGGGAATGCAGAGCATTTGAAGAGTCAGCCTTAGCATGGATTGTGTTTGTGCGTGGCCAGTGGCCAAACTTGGTGATGCCTACTGGCTTTGTTCAACAAATTTCTTACATCTAGACACAGGCCTGCATCTTATGTGCCCCCCCCCCCCCGCCTTTTTGGTGGTGTCCCTATTTGATTTGTCTTGCATTTAGGTCTATTTGGTCTTAAAAATAACACACTAAATAAGAGGCCGGGTGAGCTGAGCTCCGACCCCAGCTCTGCTACAACCATCTGCGGAACTACCCTCAAAATTTTCATTTATTCAAGAAATATTTAAATGAGCACTTTTTACACATCAGTTACCTGAGACACAAAAAATGTGTAAGACACGGTTCTCACCTTGGCTGCTCACAGTCGGGGATAGAGGACCAAGTACAAAAATAGATCACGAAGTGACTTCTCCTTTCTGGTCTCCCTTTTACATATGGAAGAGTCAGAGCTGGGGCAGGTGATGGCCACGTCCTTTCAGAGGCTCACATGCAGTCATTTGTACAAAACTCATCAAATATCTGATAGTCACTTATCTAATTAAAAATTGACAAACATTTCCCTTTTCTCCCCAGTTTATCAGGGGTGATGTTGCAGATGAATGAGGCAGTATCTATAGAATGCTTTAATAAGCAAGTTGGAAAAAGACGTGCTATAACTTTGAGGCGTTATTATTAACGGAGAAATGAAAACAAGGGCTGATGTTTTTAGAGAGAGAACAGATGGTTCCTTTGTTTAGAATTTGAGTATAAATGAGAGAGGAAAAGAGATACTTGCCATATTGTTTAGGCCCTGAATGTGAGTGACTTTAAAATGCCAAAACAATCTGGTGAGGAAAGTCCCATGGATTCAAAATAGCTCCTACACTGATCAAACTATAATTAATTTAACAAAAAAATGACAGTAAGAAAAATCCTAATAAGAATTGCCACGGTGACAATTGACAGAACCTAACAAAAACTCCCATTTTTGCGTCAACTCCAGAAACTTAATTTTTCCTGTGTTCAGGACTTATACCACACAGCAGAACAAATTAGTGGGAACTGATTTAAAACGGTGTTTCTTTCTAAAGTCATCCCCGCCCCCCGAGTTATTTCAGTTTCCCATGACTCAGAAAGGAAATCTTCAGGATTCACGAGAAATTGGCAATCCTCTCCCACCTTTGCTGTCGGAAACTGCTGGAAAAACTGAGAGTTGGGGCAGTTTAACATGGGAGAGCAAACCTCAAAGGACATGGGTTGGGATTGCAGAAGGCAGGGTCTGGGAAGGTTCTTCAAGAAACTTGTGGACAAAATCTTGTCAAATGGTTTCTTTCTCTCTTTCTGCATTTAATTTCTTATATCTGCCTTTGCAGTCCACAGTTAATTAATGTATCCTTTTGGTGTGGTCCTTGCCCTCTTGAGCCGACAAAAAACGTGGGCTGTGAGAATGAGGTCTTAGGCCACCAGGCCTTTCACCTTGTCTTAGGAGGCAGCTTGTGTGCTAATGCCTCCCGTACAATGAAGACAGCAAAGTATAATTGAACAATAAAGCATGTTTTCTTCTCCAACCCCCGCATTTTTTGTAGGTCAAAAAACTCTGCTTTTGGGTGTGCTCTGCTAAAAAAAAAAAAAAAAAAAATCAAATAATGGTAGATATCCTGTGCTGCTCTTACCGGTCTCCTTTGTCCATGATATTGTAATATGTTAGGGAAACAAAGATTTCCGTTTCTTGACTGTAATTGTTGAAATACATATTCTGAGTTTTCCATTTTATGTATTGGCTGATAGCATAAAATAGTGTGACATGGTGTAAAGATTTTCTAATGGAGAAATGTCTGAGAGTATCCCTAGGGTGTTGTATCTGCTTCTTAATTGTTTTGTCATCTTGAGGAAGTTTCTTTATCCCTTGTCATTTCTTGATCTCTAAAATGAGATTATCAAGATGATCTCCACAACTTTTTTTTTTTCCTCATTAACATTAAATCCATGGTACCTGAGAGTTTTGGGAACAGACAGATATTTCTAGGCATCTTCATTTTTCTGACCTTTAAGTGGAATGATGACCCCTTAACGCACGTAATCATCAGCCTCAGTAATTTTCAGACGCCTCTAGGAAGCAGACACCCCGCACTTCATTGCACTAATTTGTTTGTGATTAACGTTCTCTGCCCTTTCTCATATCCCAAGCTCATGTTTTGAAATGTAACTATAGGGTATTCTTTCCCTCTTGCACTAAATATCTTGCTCAAAGTTACTAATCCATTAAGTGACAACAACTTATTGACATCTAAGGCTTTTCTTTCATTTTACGGCCTTGGATGAGAGGTTTTGGGGTCTCAGCCTCCTTTGCTAGAGGTTAGTGAACCAAGACCTGGTGAGGGGACTCTGGTTATCTCGTCACCCGGATGAACTAGAACAGGAACTGTAGTCATCTTATACTTAAAGGCCTGACAGGAAAGCCTCTTCCCTTCAGCAATCAGAGAGGCATGTTGGTGTGGAGTTGGGGGACGTCAGTGTGACTAAGCTCAAATCACTTGAGCTTTCTGAGCCTCACTTGACCCATGCGTGAAATGGGGTAATGACCTCTTTTCTGCATGAAAGCGGAGGGCTGTCCAGACAACTTCTGGGGAGCTCTTCCTACCCTGGGATCTATGATTCTGTGAGCAAGTACCACTCCCAAGGTACTAGTTGCCAGGTACTTGGGTGGGGAAAAGAAGGTTGAGGCTATTTTCAGAGCCTTAGACTGCTTATAGACTATTTGATAGGAGAGCAATACCTTTGAAAAGTTAAGGAACGCTTTTATATATTATGTAAGTAAGTTGATAAAAACTGATACATATACAAAGTACCTTAAAATCTATCACCTTTTTTTCCTCTAGCTTGGTGAAATTGGTTTGTCATTTTTGCCATTTTATTTTTGTGGAAACTGAACCAGGGAGAGAAATCGTAGGATGCTGTCAGTGTCAGTCTAAGGATACTGTAAAGCAGCAGGTGAAGTTTTTCCTAGAGCTTAGGAGCTGCAGAGGAGTTTACAATCTTCCAGTCCAGTGGTTTGCAAGCCTGGCCACCTATTAAAATCTCTGGAGGAGCTAAGAAAAAAAAATGCCCTGTCCTTAAGCTGCTCACCTGAATTAGAGTGTCTGAGCTTCAGTCTTATTTTAGAGCTCCTTGGAGACCCATTGATCTCATCTTGGTCTTTAACCTGTGTCTTTGGTGGTATCTTGGTAAATATCTCTCTCCATGGGCTGTCACACCCCTGACACACAAGTGAAACTGCTGGAGGACCAAGAATTTCACCCAAACAACACGAACGCAGTGGGAACTCTACCTGAGAAGGCTCTTAAGTTCTGCGAGGCCTTAAAATAAACATAAAGGGAAAGAAGGGCTTAATATTTTTTACACTGGTACGTGCCTTCTTTTATGCTTCTAAGAACGTATAAAATGATAGCAAGGAATATATTTCATTGCTTTAGTTGTTCAGGTCTTTTTAAAGTCTGTACAATAAAATACCATTTAAGCTAACTGACATTTATATTTTAATGCTTTTTGGAAAGGAACAATACCTAGTATTCAGCTGCAGTACAATTTTTAATTATATATATATATATATATTTTTCCCCAGTCAGCAGGCCCTGTTTTGGAACCAGAGGGCTGAGAGTTCTGCTGCCTTCCCAGATATTTTACCTGTTTCTGTTTAAACATCAAATTCTATTTCGTTGATGGTTCTTGACCTCATAATGTCTAACCTTCATATCTTTTTATTTCCCTCTCCAAACTTATCCAGGAAGAAAACTGCAAGGCCTGATTCACTATTTTTTCCTCCTGCTGGGAAGTTCAGGTGTGTAGCACATGTGACCTAGTCTATATTTTGACAAAAAGAGTGTTCCTTGCCCATCTGCCTCCCCAACACCGTGCACTTGGTGATCTTTAACCTCAAAGGCCACTGCTGATAGATTTTAAAAAATTGATGCTAGCTATTACCTTGTTAGATATAGCTCTTCTTCCAACTCTAAACTTGCTCTTTCTAGAAGGGAAATAGTACTCGGATTGCAAATGTGGTGAACTGGAATTTCAGAGGCTTGAATTGACCTACAAATCTTGTAATTGTAGCCCTGGTTACATATACACTGTGGCCTTGTACATGTTATGTATTATTTACCCCAGGAGTTTTAGAAGAAGAAATGATAGGATAATCTTCCATGTTAAGAAATTAAAATGTGCAAAATTCTTTGTGTTGCTATGAAACATACAGACACATATTATATGGAATGAAGTAGTTTTGACTTAATTTATTAATTACTTTCAAATCCTGTTAGAAAACAGAGCTACTTCTTAATTGTTACATTTTTTCCCCTACTCTTTCTCAGTGGTTATTACTTTAATTTTTTATTGTAAGTGATTTCCAACATAAAAAGAATAGTCCAAACAATACCCATAAGCTTTTAAAATTTTTAAAATTTTTAAAATTATTTTTATTGAGGTATAGTGGATGTACACTATTATTTAAATTACAGGTGTACAACATAGTGATCCACAGGTTTTAAAGGTTATACTCCATTTATAGCTATTTAAAAATATTGGCTATATTCCCTGTACTGTACGATATATTCATGTAGATTATTTATTTTGTACATAGTAGTTTGTGCCTCTTAATCCCCTACGTGTATCTTGCCCCTACCCACTTCCCTTTCTCCACTGGTAACCACTGGTTTGTTCTTTATATCTGTGAGTCTGTTTCTGTTTTGTTATATTCACTAGTTTTTTTTATTTTTTAGATTCCACATGTAAGTGATATCATACAGTATTTCTTTCTGTCTGATTCATTTCACTAAGCATAATACCCTCCCGGTTCATCCATGTTATTGCAAATGGCAAAACTATTCTTTTTTATGGCTGAACAATATTCCATTATATATCACATCTTCTTTGTCCATTCATCTGTTGAGGGACACTTAAGTTGCTTCCATATCTTGGCAGTTGTAAATGATACTGCTATGAACATTGGGGTGTGTGTGTCTTTTCAATTTAGTGTTTTTGTTTTCTTCACATATATATCCAGAAGTGGAATTGCTGGGTCATATGGTAGAATACCCATATGCTTTCATCAGATTCATTGATTGTTAACATTTTATCCCATTTGCAGTCTCCCCTCTCTATCTTCTTCTTATGTGTATACACACACACACACACACACACACACAAACACATATACATATATATATTTTTCTACAGTATTTTTTCTACAGTGTTTGAGAGGAAGTTGCATATGTTATGATACATCATGGCCCCCTATGCCTAAGTGCAGTGTGTATTTCCTAATAATAAAGATCATCTCTTCATATTCACATTATAGTTATCAATTTCAGTACCCATAACATTGATTTAATACTTTTTTTTGAATTTTATTTTATATATTTTTTTATACAGCAGGTTCTTATTAGTTATCCATTTAATACATATTAGTGTATACATGTCAATCCCAATCTCCCAATTCATCACAGTACCACCCCCCTGCCCCCCACCGCTTTCCCCCCTTGGTGTCCATATGTTTGTTCTCTACATCTGTGTCTCAATTTCTGCCCTGCAAACCGGTTCATCTGTACCATTTTTCTAGGTTCCACGTATATGCGTTAATATACGATATTTGTTTTTCTCTTTCTGACTTACTTTACTCTGTATGAACTTTACTCTGTATGACAGTCTCTAGATTCATCCACATCTCTACAAATGACCCAATTTTGTTCCTTTTTATGGCTGAGCAATATTCCATTGGTTATATGTACCACATCTTCATTATCCATTCGTCTGTTGATGGGCATTTAGGTTGCTTCCATGACCTGGCTATTGTAAATAGTGCTGCAGTGAACATTGGGGTGCATGTGTCTTTTTGGATTATGGTTTTCTCAGGGTATACGCCCAGTAGTGGGATTGCTGGGTTGTATGGTAGTTCTATTTTTAGTTTTTTAAGGCACCTCCATACTGTTCTCCATAGTGGCTGTATCAATCTACATTCCCACCAACAGTGCAAGAGGGTTCCCTTTTCTCCACACCCTCTCCAGCATTTGTTGTTTGTAGATTTTCTGATGATGCCCATTCTAACCGGTGTGAGGTGATACCTCATTGTAGTTTTGATTTGCATTTCTCTAATAATTAGTGATGTTGAGCAGCTTTTCATGTGCTTCTTGGCCATCTGTATGTTTTCTTTGGAGAAATGTCTATTTAGGTCTTCTGCCCATTTTTGGATTGGGTTGTTTGTTTTTTTAATATTGAGCTGCATGAGCTGTTTATATATTTTGGAGATTAATCCTTTGTCCTTTGATTTGTTTGCAAATATTTTCTCCCATTCTGAGGTTGTCTTTTCGTCTTGTTTGTAGTTTCCTTTGCTTTGCAAAATTTAAGTTTCATTAGGTCCCATTTGTTTATTTTTGTTTTTATTTCCATTACTCTAGGAGGTGGATCAAAAAAGATCTTGCTGTGATTTATGTCAAAGTGTGTTCTTCCAATGTTTTCCTCTAAGAGTTTTATAGTGTCCGGCCTTACATTTAGGTCTCTAATCCATTTTGACTTTATTTTTGTGTATGGTGTTAGGGAGTGTTCTAATTTCATTCTTTTCCATGTAGCTGTCCAGTTTTCCCAGCACCACTTATTGAAGAGACTGTCTTTTCTCCATTGTATATCCTTGCCTCCTTTGTCATAGATTAGTTGACCATAGGTGCGTGGGTTTATCTCTGGGTTTTCTATCCTGTTCCATTGATCTATATCTCTCTTTTTGTGCCAGTACCATATTGTCTTGATTACTGTAGCTTTGTAGTATAGTCCGAAGTCAGGGAGTCTGATTCCTCCAGCTCCGTTTTTTTCCCTCAAGACTGCTTTGGCTCTTTGGGGTCTTTTGTGTCTCCATACAAATTTTAAGATTTTTTGTTCTAGTTCTGTAAAAAATGCCATTGGTAATTTGATAGGGATTGCATTGAATCTGTAGATTGCTTTGGGTAATATAGTCATTTTCACAATATTGAGTCTTCCAATCCAAGAACATGGTGTATCTCTCCATCTGTTTGTATCATCTTTAATTTCTTTCATCAGTGTCTTATAGTTTTCTGCATACAGGTCTTTTGTCTCCCTGGGTAGGTTTATTCCTAGGTATTTTATTCTTTTTGTTGCAATGGTAAATGGGAGTACTTCCTTAATTTCTCTTTTAAATTTTTCATCATTAGTGTATAGGAATGCAAGAGATTTCTGTGCATTAATTTTGTATCCTGCTACTTTACCAAATTCATTGATTAGCTCTAGTAGTTTTCTGGTGGCATCTTTAGGATTCTCTCTATATAGTATCATGTCATCTGCAAACAGTGACAGCTTTACTTCTTCTTTTCCAATTTGTATTCCTTTTATTTCTTTTTCTTCTCTGATTGCCATGGCTAGGACTTCCAAAACTATGTTGAATAATAGTGGTGAGAGTGGACATCCTTGTCTTGTTCCTGGTCTTAGAGGAAATGCTTTCAGTTTTTCACCATTGAGAATGATGTTTGCTGTGGCTTTGTCGTATATAGCCTTTATTATGTTGAGGTAGGTTCCCTCTATGCCCACTTTCTGGATAGTTTTTAATCATAAATGGGTGTTGAATTTTGTCAACAGCTTTTTCTGCATCTATTGAGATGATCATATGGTTTTTTTAATTCAATTTGTTAATATGGTGTATCACAGTGACTGATTTGCATATATTGAAGAATCCTTGCATCCCTGGGATAAATCCCGCTTGATCATGGTGTATGATCCTTTTAATGTGTTGTTGGATTCTGTTTGCTAGTGTTTTGTTGAGGATTTTTGCATCTGTATTCATCAGTGATATTGGTCTGTAGTTTTCTTTTTTTGTAGTCTGATTTAATACTTTAATCTATTGTTTTGTACTTCTGTTTTGTCAGCTTGCCAGTTATATAATATGCTTGACAGCATTTTTCCCCTCTAGTAGAGAATCCAGCCTAAAATCAGGCAGTGCATTTAGTTGTCATGTTTCTTTAGTCTCTTTTAATCTGGAACATTTCCACAGCCTTTCTTCTTTTTTTATGATGTAGACATTTTTGAAGAATACAGTGCCCCCCTTTTGAGAAATATAATATTCCTCATGTTGGGTTTGTCCACTGTTTCTTTGTGTTAAGATTCAGTTATGCATTCCCCGCTAGAATATTATGTAGGTGATGTTGTGTCCTCTGCAGGAATTCTGTCTGGAGGCTCATGATGGTGAGTCAAGGTATTGTTCAGTTTCTCCACTATATAGTTACCATTTTTCCCTTGCAGTTATTAAGCAGTCCACAAGGAGATACTTTATTCTTGCTCCTCATCAAAAATTTCCTTGAAATTCTTGTGAAACCAGTCTTTACTATGATGTTTGCAAAATGATGGTTTTCCATATTTAGTGCTTTCTTAGTGTTTATTATGCAACATTCTGCAGTCTATTCTAAGCAAGACTCCTTCTCTTCTCTTTCTCTCTGTTTCAAATATAGGTATGGACTCCAGTTTTCTGTTTCAATCTTGTATAATTATTTAGTGCTATTTAATTATTGTGATGCTTAAATTGTCCCAGACTATTGCAGTGGAGCCCCTTTAAGCTGGCTCCTGTGTACTTGTGATATGTCCCCATCTTTGTTGTTGCTAGCACTTATTTACCTGCTCAGATAAAAAGGTATTTTAGTTTAATCTTGTATCTTCTGTGCTTGAGCTCTGAAGTCAACCATTTCTTCACTGTGTCCTGGTTCTTTTCAGTGGAGAATGGTGTTAGGGACCAATATTTGAGTGCTACGTATGCTCATGGGTACTGTGGTGCCTTTGGTCCTAGGCCCTTCCAATGGCCAGAGCCAGGAAATTTTACACATAAAAGTATATAGGCAAATACGTGTATATATAAAGCACCCACATATATACATACCTGTGCTATATGGATGTGTATCCATATATGTGTACACAAATAATAATAATAATGATTTTATTTTTATTATTGTACACTACACAAAACAAACCTGCTAAAAAGAGTTCAGGGTTTGCTTGTGATCTTCTCCCCCCATCTTTAACCCTTCCCAGGATTGAGGGTATATTGTCAAATACTGTGTTTAGGAATTACCTGGATTGGTTCTTTTTTCTTTACGATCCTTCCCCCCAACCCCTCAGTGTCATTATGTTGTTCATTTGAAATTTGTTTGAGTTCAGTTGTTTGATTTGGCTTTGGATTTTAGTTTCTCTCCTTCACACCCTTGTCTTGTTGATTTAATTTTATTTTTTGAATACGTAAAATGTTAACAAGCTTCAAATGTCAAAACTAAACAAAAAAGTATACTCAGAGAAGTGCTACTCCCTCCAATATTTCTTCTACCCTGTTACTCCCTACACCTCTTGTAGGTAATCAGCCTCATTGTTTTCTTGGTTATCCTTCTTGTGTCTCTCATATTTCCTTTTCTTTCTTACACAAAAGGTAACATATATGCTCTTTTGTACTTTGCTTTTTAAAAATTCTTTTCTTCTTTCTTTCTCTCTTCCTCCTTTCTTCTTTCTTTAGAACTTCCTTCCTTCTTTTCTTCTGTCCTTCTGTCTTTCTCTTTGTCTCTCTCTTCCCTTCTCTCTCTTTTCTTCCTTCTTATTTTCCATCTTTTTGCCTTACTTTCTGCCTTTCCTTCCTTCTTTCTTTCTCTCTTTCTGTCTCCTTCTTTTATATGACTGATCTCCTATGCTTGGACAGTTGAGTAGTTTCCTGCCATGAATAATATTATGCATATTTATTTTTATAACATTGGAGGTGTATCTTCAGGCTATATTCTTAAAAGAGGGAATGCCAGGTCAAGGGAGAATGTTTTGTTAGGTAGGTAGTGCCATATTCCTCTCCATGGGGGTGTCCCACCAGCATCCACAACCACAGAGTGTATCGTCAAGCTTTTGAATTGCTGCCAATGTGATGGGTGAGAAATGATATCTCAGTGTAGTTTAAATTTGCATATATCCTATTATGAATGAAGTTGAACATCTTCTCCTGTGTTTAAAGACCATATTAGTTAATTTTATAAATTCCATTTTTGTGAATTGTCTGTTCATATCTTTTGCCCATTTTTTAAATTTGGATTTTGGTCTTTTTTTCCCTCAAAAATGTCTCTGTAAATTAGCCCTTAATTTATGAAATATATTATGAATATTTTATCCCAGTTTGTTTTTTGACTTTGTTTATAGTGCTTTTCTCTTTTTGTCATGAAAAAAGGCAACATTTATATTTATATAGACAAGTTTAACAATCTTTTCTTTTTTTTTATTGCCTCTGTTCTTTGATCATAGTTAGAAAGCATCTCCTGACACGATATTCGCTTGCGTTATCTTCCAGTACATGCATAGTTTCACTTTCTTTAAAAAAAAGTAATTAATTAATTAATTAATTAATTTGGCTGCATTGGGTCTTCGTTGCTATGCGCAGGCTTTCTCTAGCTTCGGTGAGCGGGGGCTACTCTTCCTTGTGGTGCACGGGCTTCTCATTGCGGTGGCTTTCCTTGTTATGGAGCACGGGCTCTAGGCGCGCAGGCTCAATAGTTGTGGCTAACGGGCCCAGCTGCACCGTGGCATGTGGGATCTTCCCGGACCAGGGCTCGAACCCGTGTCCCCTACACTAGCAGGTGGATTCTTAACCACTGCACCACCAGGGAAGCCCATAGTTTCACTTTTCACATTTAGATCTCTGATTCATTTGCAGTTTATTCTTATATGTGATGTGATGAATGGTTCTAATTTTATCTTTATCCAAATGGCTGTCTAGGGCCCCAACACCATTTAGTTAAACAATTCTTTGTGATTTGAGATTGATGGTTACTTTTTAACCTATACCTTGACTAGATGTGAAGGAGAGTGAATGATGGTAAACAGTGGAATTGGGTGATTAGAGGAAAATTTAGAGGTTCTGGCTAAAGACTGAGACCAGAATCAAACCTATATCTCCTCACTTTCAATCCAGAATACTTGACCTTTTATTAGTCAACCTCTCTCATCCATTTCTCCTAACATATTTAACAGGAAAGATGTTTAAAACAAAAGAGGGGTTTAGGCATTATCTGTCCTCTCCTCCTTCTCAGGGATCTGTAACCACTCCTCCTACCTGAAATAGATTATGAGAACTTGGCTGCATACTTTTTGGTGAGCACCTGTGACTCTGTGTCTGTTGTCTGTAGCACCTGGTCACACGCTGATTACTCACTTTGTCCACTTCTGCCAACTGCCTTTGTTTCAGTGACATCTCTGCTTGTAGCCCATAGCCACATAGGGTGAGAAGGGATCGCAGAGGTTTTAGGGTTTTGGAAGGCTGGCTTTACAGCTCCATAAATCTCCATCAAGTTGGGAAATATACCAAAATCTCTTTTTCCTAGATTTTGGGGAATGAAGAATTACAAATAAATAAGTTTCATACCTTCAGGAGTCAAAATTTAAAAGTTTGTTAATTTTTATAGAACGCATAATAAATGTCTCCTATCTTCTTTAAAAGAACTCACCTGATAATTTAGTATTGATGGCACAGCCATTTTTGTGCATTTTGCAAACTGAGTTCTGCTAAATGTTAGCCTTCTTTGATCTGTGGATAGCTATTCCATGAAAAGGGAAATTTTTGTGGTCAAACATGTTTGAGAAATGACAGCTTATGCAAATTTAAACACATTTCTTTGCTGTAGGACTTCTCATAGCTCTTAGTATGAATTTGTCAAATTTCTTTAATCAGGAACAAATAACTGCCCCCCTCCTCCCAACCCATTTACACCTATTAATAGCTTTGATACTTTGATCTGTACCATCAAGTGTATTTGGGCTGCAATACTGTATCATATAGTAGCAGGATTCCATATCCTCTTTTTGGTTTTATTGTTTCATCCTAAACTCTTCTGAAGTTAAGCTCTGTGAAGGCATTTATTCATTACTGTGCTACAAATACCTACTGTGCTACAAATACCTACAGTGCCTGGAGTGTAGTAGGTGCTCATTAAGTATTTCTGAGCTTGAAGTTGTCAGCTCTCATTGACCTTGCTACAGTGTTTCTGGTTTGGTTCCCCTTCCAAAGGTATATGTTCTAAACAGCAGTTACTTTCTTTTTAGTCCTAACAATCAGACAACATATTTGCAAAGAATTCTGTGTATAACTTCCTGGCCTCTCTAGAGGTGTAAAGCTTAATCATGAATCATTACTACATAAATGATATAAACATTGCCGCTTGTCACCCCGAAATACACACATAGAAATGCCCCTGGGAGAAGCAGCTAGTTTACCAGGCAATGCCTGTGCTCGGGAGCTCTGCCCTTCTGCATTTTCAGTTTAGGACTTGGACTGGAAACCACTGTTGGTTTTCTCTGTCTCATGCATCTTATAGATTTGAATAGCTTTTCTGATCAGCAACTGCGCTGATGTATTCCAGTTTCAGCTGCTCTGAAAGATGACCACCTATCTCCTGGAGCTTGTCCAATCTTCCCTGCACCTTCCCATCCCAACCTTATCTTACAGAGGATCCCGTATTTTAGATTAGTTGGTATCAGCCATAAATGTGTACTTAGGTGCGTGCATGCAGATGCACGCACATACATCTTCTGAGTGAGGGGCTGAGGTGTCACATATCTAGGTTTAATACAGGAGCTCTTTGGGAACTCAGAATTCTGAGCTATTAGTGTGCTTTCTTTCTTTTCTTTTTTTTTTTTTAAAGTTAAATGAGCTGGGTTTTTTTTTTTTAATTTATTTATTATTTATTTTTATTTTTGGTTGCGTTGGGTCTTTGTTGCTGTGCGCGGGCTTTCTCTGGTTCCTGCGAGCGGGGGCTGCTCTTCGCTGTGGTGCACGGGCTTCTCATGGCGGTGGCTTCTCTTGTTGTGGAGCATGGGCTGTAGGCGCGCGGGCTTCAGTAGTTGTGGCACGCGGGCTCAGTAGTTGTGGCCTGTGAGCTCTAGAGTGCAAGCTCAGTAGTTGTGGCGCACGGGCTTAGTTGCTCCGCGGCATGTGGGATCTTCCCGGACCAGGGCTCGAACCCGTGTCCCCTGCATTGGCAGGCGGATTCTTAACCATTGCGCCACCAGGGAAGCCCTTTCTTTATTTTCAACATTATATTTGTGTTCTTTTTGAATATACAAGTAATTAATTTTCATTATAGAAAATTTGGAAATCACAGGAAAGTATAAGGAACAAAATTTGTATTGCCTGTAATCCTATTACCTCAAAATACATTATAGTGAATAATGTTCTATCCTGTGTATATGTGTGTGTGTGTGTGTGTGTGTGTGTGCGTGTGTGTGTGTACACACTGCAGACTGCTGTTCTGTGGCTTGCTTTTTAAACCAGTCCTCCATTGTTAAATAAGTCCTGTATTTTTAACATTACAATTAATATTTATAATATTTATGTATTGCAACACTCAACAGTTAACCTTTACTTAGTGCCTACAAGGCAAATCATTGTGCTACGTGAGTCAACGGTTGTATCTTGGTTCACCTTTGTACTTCTAGGGGCTAGCTCAGGACCGTCTGTGCACATGGTTTTTGCTCAATAAATGCATGATGAATTTCAGTGGCTAGACATTAAACCAGAATTGGATATGCCCAACTATTCTTAAGAAGTTAAATTCTACACGTGATGTATTCTAAAACTACAGAAGAAGGTGAGAGCCACTACAGATGAAGGTGCCCTTATAAGGGCAGGACAAGTTCAGTAAGATTGTACCAGTTCAGTAGGTGTTACCTCTGCTGATTTGGAAGTGTCTGCCAGTTATGAGACAGGGCCTCAATTTATTGTGTGGTCAGCACAGTTTGTACCTGGTCCTCATCATTTTAGGCCTGGAACCTCCCACTCCCCTTTTTTAAAATAGCGAATCAGGGTTTCAGTAGTGGGATGGGGAGGAAATTGCATTAGTCAGGTGCATGAGGCAGCCTGGGAACAACTCAGTGCCACTTTCATACATGCCTGGGAGCAAGAGCTTTGCATCAACTGGCTTGCCGGTGTCTGTGCTCTGCCTTGGATGCTGTTGGAATGGGATTGCTTGTTAGAGACACTGCATGGTGAAGGAAGAATCAGAGCAAAGCGTTTGGAGGGTCTAAAGGACAATATTCGCTGCTCCATGGGCATCTTCCTCTCAGGGCCCCAACAAGTTTGTGCCCACCAGACGCAGTGGGTAGAATTCCTTCACTGCCTCTCCTTTGGTGGAAGATGTGGCATGTGTAGCTGGAGGATCAAAAATCACCCAGGGCAACTGTTACCGGAGGATAGTTGCCTTCCTGGAGTGTAACCTCTCAGCAGGACTTCCAACAGAAATTGATGCCTAAATATTTAGATCCCTGGAGGCTTTGTCTTTCTCAGCCATACTCACCAGTCACAGGGTCTGTCTCCTCTGTGTAGTGCTGGACAAACACAGATAGACCCTCACATTCTGACTCACTCCCACCCCAGGCCAGGGAGGTTATAAAATGTTTGAGTGGCTTACTTAAGTGTTATTCCTATTATGGCTTCTTGGGAAAGTACCCTCTGCCTTGATGGAGTTGTGGAAACATCTTGGTTGTTTCAACAACAGGGTTAAGAACCATTTGGCTGCAGTCATGTACTAGGCATGTGCATTGATATTGGGAAAGGAGCAAAAAAGAAACAGAATGCCGTATCCACAGCCGGAGACTGTGCTAGATGCTTCCACTAGATACCTTGTACAATCTCTCCAACACCCACTCAAAATAGAGATGCTACCCCATTTTACAGATGAGGACACTGAGGCTCATATATTTTATGTTACTCTCCCAGGTCACAGAGGTAGTAGTCACAGAACTGAGACTCAAAGCCAGGTCTGGAAAGCCATGACATTTGTCACTATTCCTGTCCACCCTGCCATTCTAGAGCACCACTGTTTCTCTGAGCTTGTTCATAGATTCAGGTCATGCAGCCTCCATTTGGGGCTTGAAAGACCTGTTCTGTGAAGGTTTTCCTGATACCCTGCTCCCCACCACACACACTCTGTGCCAGACCTCTATGAACACAGTGATGGTTGTTGTGTACATATTTGTCTCCTGTGCTGAACTGTGAGTTCTAGATATCTTACTTAGTATGGTACCTGATTCATGTCAGGCCTTTGATATATATGTATTGAAAATTCTAGTTTTTGCCCCATGTTGTGTTTCCATGCTAAGACACTAAAAATCCAGAAGTGCCATTTTAGAATTAGGCAACTCAGTTGCCTTTAAGGATGCACTGACTTTGTTTTTTGCTTTAATATTTGGTGTAAAGATGCTCTTTGGCTTAGATCTCTGCTTCAGCCCTTGGAAGGGTAAGATAGCCACATGCCTACTTCATTAATATTTTGGGCATCTCTGTGCAGGAAGCGATTGAGTGCTAACATCACATAAGTTCTGTCATATCAGCATAAAACTATTTGCAATATGAACAAACATGTATTTCAGATTTGTTGTTTATATCCAGATATTACTTTCCACCTAATATCTGGCAAATTAATTTCCAGATTGTTACTTTCAAATATAAGTGAATCTTTTACATGTAATTTGTAGTGAAAAGTCTTCTAAAAGTGTTTTATACCCTGAAATTCTACAAATCCATTGACATATGAAAGTATATAAGAGCAAAATGCAACAATATTTAATGGTGATTGTGAAAGCTGTTAAATTTATGGGTAAAATAATTATTAAGAACTTTTGAATTGTTAAACAATTAGGGAAATAAATTGATAGTAAATGCTAGTATTAGATTAGTGAAATCTTAGTTAATAGGGTACATTAGCGAGGTAACTTTGGGAAGAACATCATATTCTTTCTTAGCTAATAAGTGTTTATAAAAATATAAATTGTAATAGAGGCATTGTTATGAGATTAAATTGTATTATAATTCGAGTCATTATAGGATTGGTTGGTGAATGCATTCATAATTAAAAAGAGTGACTATTAGGAACTGTTTTTAAGTTTCAGTATTTAATTTTACGTAAGGCCATGAATCTTTCTAGAAAAGTCCTATTTAAGAATTGTTTAATTTTTTTAAAAGATAAATTACAGGAAGATGGCCAACTTTGTCCCCTCAACATTTCATGATCAGGAAGACCTCCACAATCATGCACAACAAATAATTGATAAATTATCTTCAACACAGAGAAATTTTGTATTTATTCTTGTATCAAGGAAATCTAGATGATGATGGTAATAGATTTCAGTCTCAGTTTTGGCTTAGTATTGATTTTTAACACTCAGCTATTTGGCATTTGGCCCAAGTGGGTAATGGGTACTAATCTTCTTTCAGTGGATTTTTATGCTTTTGTACTGAGAGACAACATGTAGGTGTCTCCAGGTCAGACTGGAAAAAATTCCTCACGTTTTATCTACTGTTAATTTGTTTACAAATGGTTTCCATGGTCGCCGTCTACTAATTCTGCTGGTGATCCTTAAGGATCAGGTGGTGGGGGACCCTGAACATTTGACCCCATCTCCATTCCAGTGCTTGGAATCCCCCAGACCTGGCTTTTAGTCCTGGCTTTGGAGCTGTTCCTGGCACACATAGAGTAAGGCATTTAATTTCCATACTGCCTGTCTTATGAGAAGAAGTGTTAGTAAACTCATTAATTAGGGTGTGTTTACAGTTCTATTCTGAATATCAGTAGCTTCTAAGTTTAATTAAAATTGACCACCTTCTTGAGGACAGACGTGCTCCTTACACGCTGTGTGTCCCCCGTCAGTCTTGGTTTCCTCTCTCGCTTGCACAGTGAGCCTGATGGTCATGTCTTCTCCGGAGAGCTTTCAGCTTTGTCTTTCTGTTGTGTGATAAAGGCTGAATAGAGGAAAGGTGAGTCTTGATGACTGATGGAGTCCTGGCCAGTTTGTATTTGCTGACAGGTATGACTGAGGGCAATAAATTACATTCTAAGTTTAAACAGGCTGGTTTTTAGTTGTCACTGGAAGTGCAAATAATACTTCTTCCTGGTGTATGAGATGCAATTGGTTGTCTGCCACATATATTTCTTATTTTTGTCTTCAGTTCACGGTGTGGTCATGGAATACAATTTTGGGGGCAATTTCAGGTCGGTTTATTTGCTCAATAATGATAATAATATATTCATTGTCATTTAGTGAGCATCTGGTATGTACCAGACATCTTTTTTTTTCTGTATTTTTATTTTATTTTATTTTTTATTGAAGTATAGTTGATTTACAATGTTGTGTTAGTTTCAGGTGTACAGCAAAGTGATTCAGCTATACATATATATGTGTGTGTGTGTGTGTGTGTGTGTATATATATATTCTTTCTCAGATTCTCTTCCCTTATAGGTTATTACAAAATACTGAGTATAGTTCTCTGTGGTATACAGTAGATCCTCGTGGGTTACTTATATATAGTAGTGTATATATGTTAATCTCAAACTCCTAATTTATCTCCCTGCCCCTTTCCCCTTTGGTAACCATAAATTTGTTTTCTATGTCTGTGGGTCTATTTCTGTTTTGGATATAAGTTCACTTGTATCAGTTTTTTTAAGATTCCACATAGAAACGATATCATATGATATTTGTCTTTCTCTGTCTGGCTTACTTCACTTAGTATGATAATCTCTAGGTCCATCCATGTTGCTGCAAACAAACAGCATTCTTAACCTTAGAAGAAAAACGACATGCAAGGCTTATATTCTAATTCCCAGTTTACAAATAAGGAAACATAGGCTTGGAGAGATGAAAGGACTTGCTTAAGTTCACGAAGAGAGTGGCAGAGTCAGCATTTACCTAATTGCAAAGCCTCTAGCCCCACGTCCACACTGCCCCGGCGTTGAAGTCTGGAAACTGAGATCCGCACACTCCTCATTGTGGGAGGGAGAACTTTACATGAGCCAGTGCTGGCTCCTGCTGCCCTGGTGTCCTTGACTTGTGTTCTGATGTGGGGGACATGCCTTCATTAATTACAGGATGCTGATGACCCTCTAGAAGGCATCCGCTGACAGACCCCGGGGAAAGCTGACCCCCCTCCCCCCGCCAAGAGCTCACCCTGGACTCCCCAACCAGAGGGAGGATTCCTTGACAAGGAGCTGGTGCCTGATTGGGATTACTGTGCTGCTTGAGTTGGGCTGCCAGTCAGTTCTTTTCATTTATTTGCTGTCTTGCTTTCCTTTGAACATTTTATCCAAACTTCCAGCAGTGACTCTCAATCCTGGCTGTGTGTTAAAATCACCTGGGGTTTTAATTGTAACCATGCCTGTGTCTCCCGTCTAGACATTCTGATTTAAATGGACTGGGGTGGGGCCCTGGGTATCAGCATTTGAAAAAAATAAGTACTCCAGAGGATTCTAGTGTCCAGGCAAAATCAGTGCTTTAGGGGCAGAAAAGCTCTCTCTTTACTCTTTTGTTGACGTGGTATGTTTTCTTCTGACTTCAGTGAACCCTCAATCTTATGATGTTATCATTCCATTGAGAGGTTGAATTTACTCATCCAAAGCATTCATGCTTTTTTGAGGTGGCTTAGACTTTGGAGAAGGTGTTACGGGAACAGACACAGATACTGAAATCAGTGGCCTTAGAGGACGGGAATGAGCCACTTTGGAGCAACCAAAAGACAGAGCCATGACTTTTGCCACCTCCCCTCCTAATTCGTTCTCTCCCCCCACCCCGGCACCAGATTTTCAGCGTTTGAAGGTGTGTGTTTTCTAGTTGTGGGGTATTTACAATTACTTCCAACGATTTTACTCCTGAGCCTATTGTGGCTTATTTACACTAGCTTGGATATATGTTTATATGTAGCCTCTTTACCTTTTGTTTACTGATTGAATTTACTACTATGTAGAAAAGACTGGCTTCAACTGACAAGATCACTATGCACGCAGAGGCACTGCATCTTGCTCTGGTGGAAGTACACCCATCCTTCCAGGCTGGCATTCAGAATTCTCCCCATCATCTGATGCCAGTCTTTCACTCTGGAATTAAGGCCACTCTTTACTGTCTTTGGGCTCCAGCCAGTTGAACTGTACCCTGGACCAGGGTCTGCCCGATCCCTGCCTTTGTTCCCTTCTCGTCCTGCTGGAACATTACCTCAGACCCTCATCCCAGAGGCTAGAAATAACGTTTTCTTTCCTAGAACCCCACACTGCTTTGAGTGGGAGCACTTTTAGAACTTATCACATTGTACCTTGAGCTATTCTTATTTATGCGTGTGTATAATTCTTCCCCTTCTGTAAGCTTCTGGAGGGTGGGGAAGCTTCTTAATTTTGGTGTCCTCTGCTGTGCCGAGAATATTGAAGCCGTTCCCTGAATGTTTTTTGAGTAAATGTGTTACTTTTAGTTCAACTCAGCAGTTGTCCAAAATTAACCTCATGAGATGTTGGTAGCTTTGGTGAACATTTGGAGAGGTCTACCGTGATAGAGTGAAATCCGGTGACCTAGTTACAGAATATCCCCTGCAGGCTCACTGGTGAGGGAGGCTCATGTTTAAACTCCGTGAAAGAAGAGCCTGGATTTTTTGTGGTGGCGGTTGTTTACATGTCTTTTAAAATGACCCTTCCCCCCTTTTTTATGGCTTCATGATTTAAAAAAGTTCTTTAGATATAATTGGATATTATCAGCTTTACTCCTGTAGTAATTCTAAACCAGGTCGTTTGTTATTTGAGGACATATTGACTAAACGTTTATTTTTTATTTTTCAGTTTTTTAAAATTTTACTGAAGTATAGTTGATTTATAATGTGTTAGTTTCAGGTGTACAGCAAAGTGATTCAATTATACATATACGTATATTCATTCTTTTTCAGATTCTGTTCTCATATAGGTTATCACAGAATATTGAGTAGAGTTCTCTGTTCCATACAGTAGGTCCTTGTTGGTTATCTATCTTATATATAGTAGTGTGTGTATGTTAATCCCAAACTCCTGATTTATCCCTCCCCCCTACGTTTCCCCTTTGGCAACCGTAAGTTTCTTTTCGATATCTGTAAATCTGTTTCTGTTTTGTAAATAAGATCATTTGTATCATTTTAAAAAATTAGGTTCCACATATGAGTGATATCACATGACTAAGCATTTAGAATGGGGCTGGCACCCGGCTCGGCGCAGGCGTTAACCAGAGCCGGAGACGCTGCTTCCGCCCTCCGGGTCTCAGCCTGGCCGAAGCGCGCACACCCGGAAGCCGCATGTGCTGCGGTGGGTGGGTGGGTGGCACGCGCGCAGGGGGCCCAGGGGCAGTCATGACAGTCTCTATTCTGTTCTTCATTTACCAAAATGAAGACTGCACTCGCATTGTTAGTGAGCTTCTGGACTCTCCCGATATTCCCTGCAGGTATGATTCCGGTTATTATTAAAATTAATTAATAATCAAATTAATATTAAACATAGTGGTTCTTTTGGTAAAAGTAACATGTGCTCATGTTGTAAATTTAGAATGTGGAGGAAAGTGTAAAAAAAAAAAGAAAACCACTTGTAATCCCACCCTTGACAGGTCACTACTTTGACATTTTATTTGTGGAATTCTGTTTGGCTATGTGACCCCAGGTTTTTTACCTGAGCTCACTCTCCACAATCTAGTTCTCAGCTCTACTTTGTATAATATTTTTAAAGCATTTGAGATTAAAAAAGTGCTGTATTTCAAGCAAAATGCACATTCATCTCTTTTGACACAGGCTAACCTCATACACACACACGCACACACAAAGGGGAATGATCACTCTTGTTGAGAACCGACTTCTCATTTTACAGATAGGAAAACTGAGGCCTAGAACTTGTCCAAGATCGCATAAAAAAAAGTGGCAATCGACACTTCAGCCCAGGTCTCCTGAATTCCGGTCCAGTGCTCTTCCTACTCGACAGTGATACCTCCTTACTAGGTCATAGAAGCAGTGGTGGAAAGAGAAAAGGAAAAACACGTCAGTTCTAAAGAGTGCAGGTTTTTTCCCCATGTCCTTTCTCAGAGCTATTTTTGTGACTATTCAATACATGTATAATGCTGCCTCTCGCAGCATTCTGGCTGGACCAAGAGGCCATTCACTGCTGACTGCAGACATGCTCTCCCTCTACGGCAGGCTGCACGGAATCCTGGGCCCAGAAAGCAGATGGGAACAGACTTTTTCAATCAAATTTCAGGGTCTGAGTGTACACAGAAAACAATGACTGCATATCCTGTTCAACTTGTGTACTTAATGAAACAGTGATGGATGAGCATGACTGACTGGGGGTGGGGCAGGGGTTGAAGTTGAGGTGGATTCATCTTAGTCTGTAATTCATTCATGAGCTCCAATAAGTCTTATACACACATGCAAATTATTCATTCTCTCTAAATGTGACCCTATTATTCTAACTCCCCAAACCTTCAGTTGTTTCCTTTTGCATACAGAACAAAGCATGGACTCCTGCCTGGCATTTGAGGCCCTCTGTGATCTATCCTTGACACCGATATAATAGGGAGATGTAATAATGTAGCAGTTAAGAGCCAGACTTGGCAGCCAGGCACCACCAATTAGCACTCTTACCTGGGCAGGATACTGCACCTGTGTTTCAGTTTCCTCATGTGTAAAATGGCAATAAGATTGTTCTGGGGAGTAAATGAGTTAGGATTTGTAAAGGTTTACCAGTGACTAGGTCCTAATGCATTACATAGAAAGTGCTTTCTTTGTTTACTAAATGGGTACCTTTCCAGCTCCTCCACTGATAGCATTTCCCTTTTGCGCTAGACTTGCTGGTCATTCCTGAGACGGTCCCCTCATTCTCCTGCCTCTGTGCAGCTGTGACCCTTAACTTTAACATGTTGGCTCTCTCATTTCATGTGTGTCCAAATCTTAATCATCCTTTTAAGGCCAGGCTCAAATGCATCTTTATCCATTTCTTTCTTCACTAATTCACATATTCTTTATTCCCTTAACAGATTTTTTTTTTAGAGATTCTGTTGTGTGCCAGGTGCATTATTTAGGAAGGCTTCCACGGTTCTTGGAGCTGGGGGAGGTCCAACACTTCTGCCATCCCTCTGACACATCACCATCGATGTTGCTTTACAGTTTTGGATGGGTTTGTTTGATCTCCCCTACTAGAATATTAGCTCTTTGAGAGCAGAGTTCTTATTAAGCTATATTTAAATTGAATAAATGAATGAAAAAGTCCCACTTTGTGGGTATTTATTACCTTCTAATAAAGGCAAGAAAATAGGAACAACACTGTGTGTTGTTCTGTGTGTGTTGAAAATAGAACCAACTTCTCATTTTACAGATAGAAAAAAATAGGAACAACACTGTGTGTGTTGTTCTATCTGTAAAATGAGAGAGAGAGAGGGAGAGAGAAGAGATATTTTGAATGGGAAGGAGGATGAGGCTAGTTCTGAGGGCAGAGAACCCCTTCCAAGTTGAAGAAGGGCAAAAAGACAGGAATGAAAGGAAAACTGCAGAAGTAGAGAGAAACGGGATGAGAGAGAAGGTTATTCTCTGAACTGTAAAGCAATCGCTCCAAGAAATGGTTTTCCTTAAGTGGTATAAAATGTGAGGCGAATTGAGTCTCACTTTTCCTTTCCCTCTTTAGGAGGTTGGAGCTGATTTTAAAAATGAGGTGGGGGAGGGAGGTGGAGTTTGGAGAAGGAAAGTGAAAACTGTTTTCTGAAGTTCTCTTGCCAAATAGCTCCCTGGAGAGAAAGTTCAGAGGGAGGGCCTGCCTAAGCAGACTAACTCGCTCTTTCTTTCCTTGTTGTCCTGGTCACTCCCCCATCCCTATTCTTCACTTCCAAACATCTTCTTTCCTTCTTCCTTTTTTTTTTTTTAAATCGTGTAAGTATTACAAATGAGAAGCTGGAGGAAAATTAAAACGAAACACAAGGCAAGCAGATAATTTCAGTCTGCAGTTATAAAAATGATGTGTTTTAGATTTGTTTTCCTGATCTGTTTCCCACTGGGAGCTTCCCCTCCTGCCACCCCTCCTCATTTCTTTTCCCAGACTTCCACCCACTTTCTGACTCAAAGCCGGAGAGGAGACTGACCACACAACGGGATTTGAGAAGTGAGCAGGGCAGTTTTCAAGTGCTGATTCTAGAGGTTTAACATGAGCAAATTCCTGGCCTTTTTCTGAAGATTTTTCAGCTGACTTTTTTTTTCTTTTGGGTCTCTCGAGTTTACTGCTAAAGATGCTTTGGTGTGGAAGGCACCAAGTTTCAGTGATGGGCTTGCCTTGACTGAGTGCTTGGCATATGCAGGCCTCAAGCTATTGGCGGGGGATGCTGAGATAGGAAAATTGGACTTCTGACTGCAAGGGCTTGGCCGTGTGTGTGTGTGTGTGTGTGTGTGTGTGTGTGTGTGTGTGTGTGTGTGTGTGTGTGTGTGTGTGTGTGTGTGTGTGCACATGCGCACTGTGGTTGCTGTGGGGATTCTGGTTTCTGGGGATGGAAGGGGTGGGGGCCAGGGAGTAGGTAGATTGGTTTGCCCACAACTGATGATCACCTCCTGGACGTGCTGTGTGCTGCTGCTGGGGAAAGCTTCACTGGGGGGTGTGGTGTTGAAAGGTCTTGAAAGATGGCTAGGACTTTAATACACAAGGAAGAGAGACATGCGTCTTCAAGACAAAGGGAACAGCAGAGGCATGGGAAGACAGAGAAGAATGGGGAGTGGCAGACTGCCGAGGTGAGGAACCATAGAAGGGGTAAATCCTCCACCCCCCTGTATGTTTGGGTTTTTTTTTTCCCTGTAAGCAGAAGGGAGGGATTATGAGTTTTAGAAAGAGCTGTGATAGGATTACTCCGGTGCGTGTGTGTGTTTTACTTTGCTTTTACTTTTTAATTTTCCGAGTCTTTTTAGGAACTGTGAGGCAACCTTGACTCTGGGAAGTGTGCACTGCCTGTCTTTCTATGTCTTTTTTCTTTCCTCTTCCGGCCTGGCCTGGGGCCTTGTGTGGCTTCTGATAATGAAGTGTGGCAGGGCCGGCTCCCGGGAGCTGATGTGAGGTCCGAGCAGACCCTGGGCCTGTTCTTCACGGTTTCCCATCCTTTTTCCTCCTCTTCTTCTCTCCTCACCCCCAGCAGGAGCAGCAGCTCTCCCCTCCCTAAAATAAATAAACCAGTCGCTCCAAAAGGTTCCAAGCACATTAGTCACATATCCCAGAAGTTTAATACAGAATTATTTTGACAGTGAGAACAAGAAGTGTTTTCTAGTTGAACGCACAGAACTTGCTTCTTCCAACTGGGCTTTCTGCCGCAGAGACAGATGATATGTTTTTTAGATGGATCAGCCGTGCAGGAGACTGCGTCGCTTCCCTTGGAAGCATGACAAATTGCTCACTACCAAAAGTGGTTGGGGAAAAGATGTGAAATATGAGAGAGAGAGAGAGAGAGAGAGAGAGGGAAATCGCATCCTTATTGAGAGCATAACTTTCTCCCTAATAACTTCAATCAGCCACTGAGAGCTTTCTATGTGTTTATTTATTTATTTGGCCGCCCCTGGAGCTGTGAAGTCCTTTTTTAAACCCGGGCTCACGGGTGTTCTAAAAGATGAGGACAGATCGAGTTATTGCAATGCGGGTGGATCTCCAAGCATTCCAGTTGAATAGCTCTTCCAGAAATATTTCTTGACTCACTAATTTAGCACTTTCTGTTGCCGTTACTAAGCAGATTGGAGAGTCCTGCCTGCGATTTCGCCAGACTCCTCTAGGGTTGACGTGGATCCTCTTATTCCTATCTGGCCCGTGGAAAGGTGGAGGAATGCAAAGCTCAAGTCTACTGGCGCCCAAGAGGGACTTTAACCCGAGCTGCCAGAGTGCCGTCTGAAGAGCCAGAGAAAAGTGTGTGCTCTCCTTTCCCAGCTTCGCCCTTCTCCTTCAGGGCGCAGCCACCATGCAGGAAGAGCTTTCTTCCAGGGTGGCTCACCTGGGTGTGAAGACCCAGAGATGAGCGTGGAGGACAGAAGTTAAGGAACTCCCAGACCTGGGATACCTGTCCTTCTGGCTCCCATGATCCTCCACTTCTTGCTTCTCAAATCTTTCTAGAGATTTCCAGCCTTTTGGGAGGGGTGGGGCAAGTTGACCTCTCTGACTGCAGTGCATGCTCTCTGGAGCGCTTTTAACCCCTTCTGATTGTTTCTCATTAGCCCCTCATTCCCAGGCCTTCATCCAAGAAATGTCTGTGTGGTCCAGACATTAACTGGCCATATGACCTTGGACAGTAGACTCATTAGGCCTTGGTGTTTTCAGAACCTTTCTCTTCATGGAATTCTTTTTTAAACCCCTCATGAAATATCATGGGAAATCCCAATGCAGGTTTCCCCTGCTGCTATCCGGAAGTAGAGCGTTCGTATAAAATGTTTTATGAGCCTAAATGGAGTAAAGTGAAAATCCTCTTCGGCTTTCTTTTGGTTAGTGAAAACAAATGTAATGTAGGTCTTTCATAAAAGCAAAGTGCTATAAAGAAAACTTCCGAGAAGCAGAAGATACCTGAATATAGAATAACCAAAGTAGAGTTATATGGTGATGCTGTTCTTAAATGGTTAAACAGGCTTCTATCCAGGGCCAGGTTGTCGTCCAGAGCTCTGTGCCTCTGCGGAACGCGCTTTGAAAGCCATTGTAGTGGAGGTGCTTCAAGACTTCTGGCAGCCCTGGTGACCGTGGTTCTGGCCTCTTCAAGCTTTCTGCCTTTCTGGACATCTCTCAAGGTTGAGAACGTGGCACCGGTACAGATGAGGAAGATGGGCCCAGAGGGAGACTTGATCTTACACTGGCTGTGAAATCCCACGTTTTGAAGGCCTTTTGGCTTGCTCACTTCCGGTGATTGTTCTCAGGGGGCTGCTCAGCCCCCAGGCCTCCTCACCTGGGCCTGGACCTGTGCCTGCCCTGGCCAGCACCTCATAAATAGTCATTGCACCGCACTGAGCAGTCATCTCAGTCAATTCTTGCCACCGTTGTTGGGCGCACAGCCTCTGTCTCAGGAACATTATGAGAGGAGTAACATGGCATTCAAGCCATTTTTAAGGAAATCTTTTTTTTTTTTTTTTTTTTTTTAAATGCTGAATTTCCTTTTTGGCAGAAAAGTAAAGCACGGGCCATCTCTCATTTCGCTGTTGATACTTATGCAGTACCTACAATCGTATGACACTCTACTATTCCCCAAAGAAGGTTCTGACCTTTATGATCATACTTCACATTTTCACATTGCAAGACAATTTCTAAAGAGCTTTTTTTCTAGCTAAGATCTCACTTGAGCCTCACAATAATGCGGATGCAAAGGAGTCTCAACGAGGTAATACATGTGGAATCAGAGTCAGGCTCACGGTTCACAGTCAGGTTGGGAAGAATTACGGGGATGTGAACCTTAGGCTCCGTGACTCATACCATTGTACCAAAGTATTCCTTCTCCTTGTAGCAGGAATTATGATTGAATATGCTACTAACAGCTACTGTTTATTAAGTGCGTATTTATGTGTCAAACACTGCTAGGGAGACACTTTGTAAAAAGCTCATTTAATCTCTTCAGCTACCGTATAAGGTAGAAATGATCATGTCCAGTTTGAAGACGAATCGCTGGAGATATTGAGAGGACAGGTAACTTGCTGAAGGTTCCTCTTCACAGAGTCAATGGACCTCGTATTCTAACCAGGACTGCTTGCCTCCAGAGGCCTTTCACATAGAGGATGTGATCTCTGCCCATCCTTGGTCCTCACTAGGGAGACCAAAAGTGCTCTCTTGAAAACGACAAGGCTAGTTTGTGGGTGACCACACGCTACAGTGAGTGCTGCATACTGTTGGGGGTTAACAGGTGGCCATTTTCTCTCTGCTCTTGGAGCTTGTAACATCTTTATGCAGTCTCTTCTCCTTTCCTTTTAGATTTTATGTGCTCACCACGGGAAATTACTGATCTGTGCACCATTGGGCAAGTCATTTCTCTTCCTGGGCCCTTGGTTTCCCCCTCACTCAAAATAGCTTTTCTTTCCTGATCTTTCTGTCCTAAGTTTACATGTCCGGGGAATGTGCTTATTGAATTCTCTTCGTATAAGTCCTTTCAAAAATATTGTTGGGAATTATAGATGCTCAGTAAATGCTTGTTTTAAATTGAAATGATAATTGCAGGTAATGCCAGTTTTCAAAGAGATTTTCTGCTTCTGAAATGCCATTTGCCAAAGTTTGAAAGTCAGACACCGCATGAAGAGGTAACTAAGTCGTATCAGGAAAGATGAATGCCTAATACATATTCTGATTGGTTTGCTGGTGGTGTCTTGCTTTTTTCAGTGTCAATTTTGTCTTTCTAATTCTTGTGTTAGGACAACTATCCTCCCCTCCCCCAAGACACACGTCAGCATGCGCACGCACAGGCACACAGATGCACAGAGACACACACACACACACACACACACACACACACACACACACACACACAGAGTTCTTGAGCAAGAGACCCTCTTACATTTGTTAAATTTGTCACTTTCTCCACAGAATCTGGTTAGCATACCTTTGGGTGAGCAAAAGAAAAATCTTTTTCTCTGTGCCAAGTTCAGGGTGTGAATCAATTCTCCCTGGCTTTTGCATTTCAGTAAATGTTTCCTAGATGGATTCATCGAATTTCCAGTAAAGACAAACAGCTCAGAAAGCAGATTGCTTTCATACCCGAGGCCTGAGTTCTGTGACCCAGGCATTGGAGCTCAGTTCCATATATGGCCAAAAGAGAAACAGGGTGAGGGAGCGGAGGGAGAATACCAGACATAAAATGCATTCCTGAGAAGTGTGCGTTCGCAACTGACAAAACAGGACCCTCGTTGGTTTCCATCTTCTGCAGAACATGAAACTGTGACGTTTTCAGAAAGAAGCCAATGTTCCAAGCATCTGCCACAGGGAACAGTTTATTTTCCCTTTTCTTTTTGGTCACATGTAGGTTTAATTTGGAGTCAGTGTTGAAGTCAATGCTAGCAAGGAATGAGGACTCAGAAATTATTCTTGGAGTCAGCAGATGTGGGTACTCAGCCCAACACCACCGCCATCCAGCTGTGAAACTCTCTCTGGCTTGTTTTTTCTCAATGTCAGAGTGACAGGGCTGAATATGATGATCTCTGAGATCTCTACTATTTCTGTTGTCTTTGGTTCTAATTTTGCCTGAGATTTTCCAGTTCCTGTGGAATTCCCCACAGAAAGTAGTTTCTAATTCTTCCAAATACTTTCTGTGGTTTGAACTTAAAAAGACAAAATAAAAACCCTGGTCTTGAATTTTTCTTTGTGATTTCCTTAAATATAACTTGGACACGTTGTTAGCCTTTCACTTGGCAGATAGCTTCTTGCTGAGGGTGGAGATGGTTGCATTTACTGCACCCTCATGGTCTTTCCCCTCTGCTGGTCCCTCTTGTTGCTGGAGAAGAAATTCAGGTATGCCCAACACAGAGTTGTAGGAACAGGTGTGCACTTAGCAAATGCAGCCTTGTAATGGCCTTATCAGTTGTCTGCGTCTTTTATAAATTCCATCTCCTCTGTGGGAGAAACGGCATTGGTAGGAGGCAGCTCCAGAAACTTCCTCACACCTCGGGAAATGGAACTAGGGATGTGAAATTGAGGTGTTGGCTTTCCAGTTAGTAATTGTATGAGTCACTGGCCTGTCACAGATGTTAAGAAGGTTAAGAAGAAATAAAAATACAAAATTTTGGCCCTCGAGAGGACCGCAGTCATTTCTACTTTATGAGACCGGACGTGATTTCTTTCTTTCTCTCATTGCTCAGTTGAGATAAAGGGAGCCTTCTCTGTTCCCTGACAAAGTGTTCCAGCCCTCGGGCTTTCCTGTCTTGATGGTAGCCCATGCCCACCAGCACGCTGAGCGGTCGTGGAAAGGTGCTGTTTGGAGGAGCCCACGGTGGTTCAGCAGGTATCCAGGGGAGCCCCTTTCTCCCTGCTGAGGCTCAGCTCCGGCGCTGCTCTGCCTTGCTGTGACGGCCCCTCCGATGGGACCAATAAATGCTCCTGCAGAGCCGCCAAGTCCTAGGTGGTGGAGGAGGAGGAGACAGGCAAGTACTGAGAAAGCAGAGAGCGATTGCTCCAGAGAGAGTGGGAGCTAAGAGGTCTGTGTTCTGTTGGCACCTGTGCCGTGAGCTTTCTTTGTGACTTGGTCCAAGATGCTTCAGGTCTCTAGGCCTTCATTTCTCCATCTGGAAAGTGAAATGCTTGTGGGCCTTGGAAGGTATTTAATTGAACATATTTCCAGATCGTTGCTTCATCTCTCATATTGCTCCTACTTCATATCCCCAGTCATACTGAGCTCATCAACTGGCACAGAGTTCTGACCAGGCCTCCTTAACGTCCAATAGAACAAAGGCAGGATGGCTCCTCTGTGGGTTCCCACTCATTATACTATTTTGACCAAATTTTTTAGCAAGGCATTCAACTCCCTTCACAGTCTAGTTCCAACTGATGGTTCTGGGTTGGGGAATGGGGGCTGCAGCAGCCTTTCCTTGCATGGGTGGCCTTCATCTTGACTTCGAGCCCTCTGGTGCCACGGAGGTAGGTGTGTATAAAAAGAGGAGACTGCACACGATGACCAGGCAGCGTAACTGGGGCTGGAGTGGAATTGAGAAGAATGAGTCAGGATCCTGAGCCTCTGTGATAGACTCTACCAGTGAGTTAGGGGATATTTAAGGAAACTGAGCACAGTGTATCTTCTGCTTTGGTAGAAAGCATACATTGTAATGGTTACAAATGCTTGGTGCTATTATGAGAAAACCACAGGGAAGACCAATCATATAAACAGTAATAATTTATTGGCTGTGACTGATCCTTCGGGGAGTATGATATGTGATGTAGGTTTCTACAGGGCTTTCCAGTGGACTAACCCTTTTCCATACCCATTAACTCATCAGATCCTCATAGGTGAGGTGGCAGGCTAAAGAATATACCCTCACTTTACTTAAGAGCAAACTGATGCTCAAATAAAGTTGAAGAGGCTGCCCAGTGTCGCAGGGTAAAGAGATGGCATGGCAGAGATTTGTCTAGTGCTTTTATGCCTGCACTGTGTTTCTTTTTGAAGCTTCAGCCTATCCAATAAGTCAGGATAAACACATACACACACACACGTACACACCCACCTCCCCCATCAGAGGATGGTAGAAGATGGTATTTAATTAGTTGTGAATTGTGCGAGCCATAATATTTGGTGAATCAGTCTTGGTGATGAGTAGGGTGGTGTGACAGTCAGTTCACTTTCACAGCTGAATTCTCAACTAGGGCACTATGACAGGGAACAGAACTGAGGATTTCTAGTTTGGGACTGTTCATTCTTGCATGTGTACTTTCATTTACTTAAGACAGCAAAGAACTAAAAATTATCAGACATTTAATATGTACCAGGTTTAGTGCTAGATGCTAATCTGTAAAAGTGAATCATAAACCAAGGGTTGGGAAGGACTTTAAAATGTGTGTAGAATACCCCATCTTTCCTCTCATCCATTGGTCCCTCCTCTGTTATTCTCATCAGGTGATATGTCCAACTGAACTTGACTACTTCATGCGATCTCTTATTGTAGGGGGTAGTTGCTCCAAACACTTTGACCTTTAATGTTTAGAGAAATACCCAGACTGTTTGTAACTTCCATCAGTGTTAATTTATTCATCTGTTAAGTGGCTTTATGAAAATGGAATCCTTCTCTTAAATTTATGTTTTCTTCTTAGAGTAAGTTCCTTGGGTTGGCTGACTGCTCTTGAGAGGAATTATTAACTCTCATTTCTCCTAAAATTTCCTCTTACATGATTTGGGGCTGCTTATCTTGATTCTGGAAGGTGAAAATTGGGGAAATAAGCCCATATTGTATTCTTTCAACTCCATTTTTGGGACCAGAATTATATCTGTATAATTGCTCAAATTTTGGATCATGTAGGAACATGTTTCTGCACAAGGTATTTGAAAACTATTTATACTTTCTTAGAAATGCAAACTCTTCAAGTTGGAAGGGAGCATAAAGATTCCCTCAGATAGCCCTAGACTATAAATTCCTTGAGGTCAGGAGCTGTGTCAGATATATTTCTGTACCTCTTACTGCCAGTGCCAGGGGGCCTTGACAAAAGAATTGGATTGATTGGATCTCTCAGTTTTCATGCTTTCTTTGCCCCTTCCTCAACTTGTTCAGTCATTGGGAGGAGTTGTATGGACCCATTGAGTGTGATGAATAAGTAAATCATGGGGTTAACCCCCCTCCGCTAGGGCTTTAGCTGTGTTTAGATTTAGAATGCTGAGTAACTCATAAAACACGATTCCAAAGCACTTTGCAGATAGAAAATGCTTCACGTGTAATAAATAATAACGGGCTATAGAAACTTCTGATAGATCTTATGGTGGTAGAGTGAAATGGTTGGTGTTGACCCCTTTCATCATTTTGCAGTTAGTGTTTCCATCTTCAAGTCGCTGTATATTCGTCATTGTGGGCAAAGTTACTTTCTAAACTGGCTAGGAATTAAGCCTTCCAATTATCGTTAGGAGAGGGATCGAAGGAACATCATGAAAATTGATAGGCAAGTCTTTAATTGATAGGCAAGGCTTTAATTCCGTGCTTAAATCCAGTCCTTTCTGGATCCTGTCCTCTTCCTCAACTGTTATGTCTTTTACGGAGTCTGTAGTCACCTCTATTTTACTTCCAGACCATGAGTATTCTCAAGTGATGGAAAATGGCACCTTTCTCCAAAGGAGACAGTGGAATGGTCAGGGCCCGTCCTGCCTTTGAACCATCAGTATAAGAGGGATTTCATCCAGGGAACGGCCTGCCTTTCCTTTGTCCTGAAGCGTGGGTCAGTCTGATTCAAATTTGGTGAATATACGGTGACTGCCCACGAGGAACCATGAACTACGTTTTCACCTGTGTTATCCCACCTTATGAAAGTGAGTGAACTGAAGTATAAACAGAATCTTGCTGTTTTTCTTGGTGACTTGCAAAGCCTCTTTCTTCTCAGCAACAGTGACCCACTGTAGCTGAGCATTATTCATTCAATTAGTAAATATTTATTCAGCACCTACTATATTCCAGAAACTCTTCTCAGTGCTGGTCAGCGCATAAAACAAAGTCCTCTCAAGCTAACATTTGAAGGATTTAACACAAGTATGATTTTGAAAAAAATGACTGGGCAGAAGTATGCTTAAACAAATAAACACCACAAGCAACACACCAGCTCTTTCCTTCTGCCCTTTCCTCCTACTCTTTCTCTTGTCTCTCATTTTTTTTTTTCCTCTTCATAACCTGACTCAACACCCTTTATCGTCTCACCCTGTCTGACCGAGAAGCCCGTATTTTCTTCATTCCTTTTTTTGTGTCCTCTTTATGTCTGCTTGTGCTTTGTACATGGGGGTGCAGCAGATGAGCCCTGATGCTGGCTTGCTCCCAACTTTGTGCTCACACCCTACCTTCCCCGTGCTCCTGCTTCACCTCCAGGCATGGAGTGGTGGGTAGATGCCCATGCTGCCAATTGGAACCTGGAGGGAAGGGTGGCTGGTGGCTCTGGAGCTTTTGGTTGCCCATCCAGCAGCACTGCATTGTCAGGATCCTGTTGAAGAGATGGATGTGGCCCCAAATCCTAGGTGCTCCAGCAGATTATCAGCTCATAGGGGCTTCTCTCAGGAAGCCTTCCTTGATTCTCTCCTCTCAATTCTTATCATGCATCTTTGCCAGAATAGAAGCTCAGTAAATTTAGTTTCTTTTGTTTCTCTGAAGTCTCATGTCTCTTTATCTGGGCTTGACTTAATGGGACTTACTCTTTAATTTCATGGTTCTTGTGCCCATTTCTTACCTCCCTAGGAAGCATGGACTGTGTCCATGTGTGTTAAAGTCTGTTAAATGAACTGGGGGTGGGAGGGGGAGCATTTTACAAAAACTAAAATTTGTTTCTTGTTTTAGGATGAGACTCTTGGAGCCACATTTATTACTCAGTCCTAGATTTTAGTGGCTCACATGCAGAGAGCTGACCTCTACGCTGATCAAGTGGTTGAATTTTCAAGTGCTTCTGGATTTCCACTCAAGTCTGAGGTTTGCAGATGCCTGACCATTTCTGGGTTATTGTCATCTACCCCTAAATCTGATATTTGGGAATGCGACCATGATAACTCCCTAGTAGATACAAAGTAGAACTGGTAGGATAGAGCTTTTCTTCTCTGTTCCCATGATCTTGACCTCTAACATCATGCTTTACTTTAAAAAAAAAAAAAAATTTATTTATTTATTTATGGCTGCGTTGGGTCTTCGTTGCTGTGCGCAGGCTTTCTCTAGTTGTGGCGAGCGGGGGCTACTCTTTGTTGCGGTGCGCGGGCTTCTCATTGTGGTGGCTTCTCTTGTTGCAGAGCACAGGCTCTAGGCGCGCAGGCTTCAGTAGTTGTGGCTTGTGGGCTCTAGAGCGCAGGCTCAGCAGTTGTGGCGCACGGGCTTAGTTGCTCCACGACATGTGGGATCTTCGCGGACCAGGGCTCAAACCCGTATCCCCTTCACTGGCAGGTGGATTCTTAACCACTGAACCACCAGGGAAGTCCCATGCTTTACTTTTTGACTTTTGTTTCTGTGCTGGATTCCAGCCTCCAGTCTCTCTGGTTAGCATGATAACTCATGTTTATTGCACATGTACTAAATGTCAGGCACCGACTAAATTGCTTTCTATATTTCCTTTCATTTAATCCTAAAAGCCAGCCAGTGTAGTAGGTAGTAGTATTATCTATGTTGGATGGATGAAGAAATTGAGGCTTAGAGAGATTTAAGTAACTTGCCCAACATCACACAAAATGTGATGACAGGGTTTGGGTTAGAAGTCAAATCCCTCAGGCACCAGCTTTTGATTTCTGAATTACTCTACTCACCCCTGGTTTCCTCTCCCACCCTTTTCTGCTCTCCTTGCTTATGAGAGTCAAGGACCAGGTATTGGATGGAAGGAATGCTCTGTCCTCACTTCTTTCTCCCATTGGCACCTGTAGCCAGAGCGCTCTATTCTTCTGACCTCTCATCAGATTCTACATTGGCTCTCAAGGCTGAATTTGCTGACAGGTACCTTCTAATGGGTTCATTGTTTTTCATGGTTTACTTGGTTTATCACCAGTGAGGGACAGCTTGACATTTACTTTCCTGTCTATTGGATTCTGATCTCCTTTCAGTGTTTCTCCACACTTAGCAAAGACTCTGTGACCGTATGAACTGATAGCAAGTACCCTCCTGCATATCCATCATAATACAATATGTTATAATAATATCTAAAGGTATAGTTGAGATTTTGGGAGCAGTCTAAGAAAAGAGAGTGAAGTTTGGAGAGAGGCGTGGCCTTCACATCTTCTGGTGGATGATGGTGAGCACAGCCCAGCCCCTTGAAATCATTTGCTCTCCAGGGACCTGCCTCAGCCTGGGGCACTTATATTATTGGTGCTTAGCATTTTTGTATTACTTTACATTTGCAAAGTGCTTTCCAGTGATTTATTAGCTGTTCTTGTTTTTAATAGCCCCTGGAGGTAAGTTGATATTCAACCTTCTGAGAACATAAAACGCATAGAGAAGGCTCATCTCATCAGATATTATTGGATCTGGGGTCAGGACTTTGAACTCCTGGGATGAGGCCATTTGGGGTCATTGCCTCATGAGGATTAATAGGAGACCAAGTGGACTTTACTTTAGCTCCCAGAGTCTCTAAGGCAGAGGTGGAATGATGGTAGCTATTTAAGGAAATTGCCTAGAAGCCATTATCAAAGGACCTGGATTCCAGTCCTGACTTGGCTGTTGACCATCTGTATTGACCTTGAGCCATTGCTTTGCCTATCTGTATCTTGGATTCACTCTCTGGTAAAACAAGGGTCATCTCCCAAGTCCCTTTAGATCCAACATTGTGTTAAATATAATTCTATGACTTTGGACCCCTTCTTTGGAAGAGGTAGTTGGTGAATGATACGACAGGGAACGTGGGTATAGATCTCAGCCATTAGGGGATGTATATTCAAAAGGTGTTCACCTTCCCTTTTCCAGGATCCAAGGACAACCTGACAATGATAAGCCTTCAGATTTATTTGAAGAAGCACATAGTCCTCATTCACTGTAAAACTAAGGTACTGAGTGGAGCTGCTAGAGGAAAGCCAGACTGGAGCCAAGAGCATCAATCCTGTGTCTTATGGATGTTGTAGAAAGTAATTAGTAGGCTTGATTATCTAACTGGTTCAACAAACGTTTTGGGGATATGATGTAATGTGAGGAAACATTTAGTTGTCAGATTTTAGGGCTGTATCAAATTTATTCTTGCAGGAAAAGTCTAGTTGTCCTGGCAACCTGAAATTGATTTTCTTTTTGCTCTTGTCAGCTGAAACTGGTCCCCTTTGAATCATTCCTCTAATTTAATATAGAGAACTGTATGTCCTCACCTGGTGACCAAATCGTTCTTAATGACAGGTAACCCCAGCAAATGTTTCCTCTTTCCTACCTGAGCCAGAGGCTATAGTTTATTACTGCCTTCACCCCATGTTGTTCTCTTTGTGGTTATTTATTCATCCGTGGAGTCAGGTGAGGAAGTAAAGTGGCATTCACTTAATTAAGAGTTCAGTCAGGCCTGTAGAGCAATGATGTAATTGGCAGCCAATCACAGCCTTTCGTTTCCAGTTACTTCTTGGACAGGGATGGGATTAGAATGGGCTCCAGGGGAGGGAGTCCTTTAGTGTTCTGTAACCTGGGGAGGGTGATGTAATGGCCCAGATGACTGTTTTCTGCCTCTGTCAGTCATCTCTATCAAGGGAAAGGGGATGATCTGTGAGCTAGGAAGGGTAGAATCGACGTCATTAAGAAGAAATTGATGTCCTCGACGGAAGAGAAGGTTGCAAGAGAGCAATCTGCTCTACTAAATGATTTCAAAGTTCATGGGCCGCATGTACTGCATCTCAAGATACAGAGGACGTCTGATGGTGACTGTGGAAGGGCTACCAGTAATTCTGAGGAAACCTGGAAATCAGCAGAAATGCCAGAAGTGAGAGATGAGGAAATAGATATCAGTTATCAAAAAAAACCCCAAAACAAACCAGTATCCGGAGTCTAGAATCTGCTGACTTTATTGTGATTCCCTGTATAATTCTAGACTTGCTTTTTCGACAGATGATTTTTGAGTCTTTGAAAGGAAGCTGTGTTCACGAGGAGCTGGAACAGGGTCACCTCGCCATTTCCCTTTTTGTTTGAGTTAATCAGCTGGTGGATTAGAGTGATAATCATAGACATAGTGTAGACCGGGCAGGCTTTGGAGTCAGGTCGTCTGGGTTTAAATCCAGCATCCTCTGCTTAGTAGCTACATGACCTTAGGCAAGTTGCTTAATTTCTGTGACTCAGCTTCCTCTTCTATAAAGTGGGGCTAATGATAGAACAGAGGAAGACTCTATGAAATAATGCATGTGAAATCCTAAAACAACACCTTGCACATATTAAGCATTCAGTAAATGTTGCTATCGTTACTCGTAGTAGGAGACCTTTGAATTTAATAAAGCATTTAAAATCTTTTACATATTTATAGATAAGATGGAGACATGTAGGGTGGATTATGAAACAGGCAATGGATTAATTTATGGGTCTGTGAATGAATACACACTTTTTAGTAACATGGGTAGAGAAGCTTGAAACTTACATTGCAAGGGTGAGGATGCAGGGAGTGAGTGAGTTTGTGAACCTTTCTGCAACTTACCAAACCCCTTCCTACTCCCTCATCCTTTTTTCTCCCAAGAAGGAACCATCATTAAAAATTTAGTATGTGTCTAGTTTTCCCCTGTACATTTATATTGCTATAAATATATATTTATTTCTTGGTTTAAAAAAAAACCTCAAAAATTATTTGTAAAAAGTTTACATTCTTTGTTTTTTCAAAAGAATACCAGGACTATCAAAATTGAAACAGTCACTTGGAGCTGCAGTGCCATGTTTGACTTATTTATTTATTTTTTTTAGTTGAAGTATACTTGATTTACAGTGTTTCAGGTGTACAGCAAAGTGATTCAGTTCTATTATGGATTCAGATTCTTTTCCATCATAGGTTATTACAAGATAGTGAATATAGTGCTCTGTGCCATACAGTAGGTCCTGGTTGTTTATCTGTTTTATATATAGTAGTGTGTTATCTGTTAATCCCAAATTCCTAATTTATTTCTCACCCTTTTTCCCCCTTTGGTAACCGTAAGTTTTTTTTTTTCTTCTATGTCTGTGAGTCTATTTTTGTTTCGTAAATAAGTTCACTTGTTTCATATTTTAGATTCCACATATAAGTGATATCGTATGATATTTGTCTTTCTCTGTCTGGGTCACTTCACTTAGTATGATAATCTCTAGGTCCATCCATGTTGCTGCCAGTGGCATTATTTCATTCTTTTTTATGACTGAATAGTATTCCGTTGTATATATGTACCACGTCTTCTTTATTTGTCTCTTGTTGGACACGTAGGTTGCTTCCATGTCCTGGCTATTGCAAATAGTGCTTCTATGAACATTGAGGTTCATGTATCTTTTTGAATTAGAGTTTTCTCTGGAAATATGCCCAGGAGTGGGATTGCTGGATCATACGGTAACTCTATTTTTAGTTTTTTTAAAGGAATTCCATATGTTTGACTTATGTATAATCATTCTTTATCCGTAGGCAGTGGTGCCTATACTGTTTTCCCTTCTCACTGTGGCCTTGGGAGACTTTCCTTTCTTCTTTCACCTACCCTTCCCTTCTCATCTGTTCCCTCCCTTTCTTCCTTCCTTCCCTCCCTCCCTGGTTATCTACCTTCCTACCTTTCTTCCTCTTTTCATTTTTAAAAATCTCTGTCCTTAGCTTAAATTGGATCTTAGTGACCATACTTTGCATGATGTTATAGGCCTTTGGAGAATCAGGCTTTGGCCACCCAGTTCCAGCTCTGAATTGCCAGGTCTCACCAATATATTTTCTTGGGCTTCTGTTTCCTTGTCTTTAACACTGGAGGTTGTGGTACCATGTCCAGCCTCAAGAGGCCGTATTGGGGCATGAGTGAGTGATAACATGTCTTTCTTTGTTCTGTCTGTGGCATGCCAGGAGGTTGGCTTGCGTACACATGCACATTCCTTGGTTTTTTGGAGGGGTAGGTTTTATTTTGGTGGGGTGCCCTGAGAGTAGTGAGCTCACAGCCTCTGTCATGAGACTTGCCTTGTGTTTTTCTGGCCTCCCAGTGTCCTTAATGTATGTGATAAGCCTGCACAGGGCCCTACCCGATCTGACTTCAGGCTGCCTTTCCCCTGCTCCCTGACTCCACCCCCCCCCCCCCCCCCCCCCCATCTACCCCATGCTCATACTCTTCATTCCACAGGGAGGACCATTCTGCCTGGCTGGCTACGGATGCCAGGCAACATCCTTCCATACCTGGCTCCAATTCCGCCTTCTCAGAAACATCAGCTTTCCCATTTGGAATCAGTCTCTTGGCTCCTACCTTCCCCATCCCATGGTTTGTATTTTCAGAAACGCTTTCTCAGACCATCTTGTATTTTAATGGGTGATATCTGTTTCTGAGCTCTGATCTGCAGAAGGCGGGTATCTCTGAGCCTTGGGAGCCTAGCTCAGTAGCTGGCATTTTTAGGCAGTCTGTAGATATGTGTTAAATTGAATTACTTAGGAGGCCTGAGGGGTTGGAAGGTTATCTACAGTTAACCCAAGGAATTAGAAGGGCTCCTGGGAACTGATTTAGGGACCTATAACTCTTAAGAGCAGCTATCAGCTTTTCCCTGGCTCCTTCTTAATCCTATTTTTCCAGAGGCAGAGGGAAAGGTGATGTCTGCTTAAGATGCTGGTGACATTCCCAGTGAGATAGGTCAACATGCACCATCTCTTCTTCTAGCTCTCAAGTTCTTGGAGTATCAACCTTCCTTCTGTCAGAAAAGGTTTCCTTTCTAAAAAAAATTTTATTTATTTATTTATTTATTTTTGGCTGCGTTGGGTCTTCGTTGCTGTGCGCAGGCTTTCTCTAGTTGCGGTGAGCGGGGGCCGCTCTCTGTTGCGGTGCACGGGCTTCTCATTGCGGTGGCTTCTCCTGTTAAGCCCGTGCGCCACAACTACTGAGCCTGCGCTCTAGAACCCGTGAGCCACAACTACTGAGCCTGCGTGCCACAACTACTGAAGCCCGCGCGCCTAGAGCCCGTGCTCCTCAACAAAGGAAAATATTTCCTTCTGAAGAGGAGGAAGTGGTTTATGTGATGACCTCTGGATTTCTGACTTTGGTTATGAACCTTCTTGAAAAAGACTTTGCGGTTTCCCCTGCTACAGGGGAGGTGGACAAGTCAAGGTGTGCTTTGTGAAACTGAGTGAAACTCCAGCCTTGCTTTGTGACTCTGACCCTTGGGAACAGTCCAGGGTCAGGCTGTACGCACATGGCATGCTCCAGAAATCCACCTTCCGCCATCACTATTGGGATCTTAACTCAATTGCTGCTTGTGAAACACCTTTTCCTGACTTGCAGTGCAGATTCTGCATGGACTACTGAGGGTTGCTTCTAGTGACTCATGCATAGAAAAACGCTTTATGTTTAACACATCACAGATAGAGACTTTAGGTGTGAAAAAGAGGCGTGATACAGAGGAAAGAGAAAAAGAGCAAGTCCAGGACCCCTGCTTCCAGTCCTAAATGTGCCAGAGACATATTGTGTGGCATGTGGCCTTAATTTCCAGATCTGTAAAATGGGACACTAATAATTACTAGGAGGGGTTGTTATGTATGTTAACTGAGATTATCTAGGCAAAGCATCTGGCAGAGCACCGGACATGGTTCAACAACAGAGAATCTCAGTGAAATTGTATCGACTTGGTTATGAGCCCGTTTCCAGTAGCTGTTTGAATTAAGATGATTTACATAACTTCAGTGAGACTGAGTTACTAAACCTCTCTGAGCCCCAATTTAAATGGATTTTATTTGGCATTAAATATACCTTGCATGCTCAGTTGTAAAGATTAGACAATGTTTGTAAAAGCCCAAGCAAGGTGGTGTTTCTCAGCATCTGGCCCGGGGATTGACCCTCCCCACTGCCCCAGCTTCTCTGGAGTGGTGAGATGTACGCTGTGGGGCAGTGTGTCTCAGAGGTGTTGACTGAAGTTCCCCTTAGCGCCATACTTCCTTCCTGTGTCCTGGGCACAAAACCTTTCTCTCTAGAAACCAGACTTGTAGAATAGACTTAGTTATGGAGATGCTGATTTTAGGAGGATACCAACCAGAGCATGTCTGGAGAAGTGCAGCCAGTCCAGTGAAGGATGTTTTAAGAGCTTTCATTTGTTGGAGAGCTGGCAGTATTTCAGTTAGGGAAAGGTGGATTTCGGATGCGAGGGGAAGGTTGAGATTGGTGGTGGACAGAGAAGTTAGTGCTGGTCCAGGGTGGAGGTGACCAGGCCTAACAGAGGAGAGTGGCAGGTGAGGATGGAGAAGTGGGGCTTAGCAGAAGGAGGGTGGGAATTAGGAAGCCCAAGGAAGAGGTGGAGGGTTCTGGTCAGAGTATTGGGTGCAGAGGCTGGAGACACATGAACAAGTATGGTGTAGCTGCGGGACTTCGCAGGATAAGCAGGACAGGGGCTTTCTGTTGTCACCATCCCACTAGGGAAAAGAAGGGATGGTCCTAGGGTGTGTGTGTGTATGTGTGTGTGTGTGTGCATGCGTGTGCATCTGTGTATGTGCATGTGTGCATAAGTGTGTATTAGGAACAGGACCAAAGAGGTTGGGGATTTACCCAAGGCCATGCAGCTAGGAAACATCTTTCATTTGCTTAAAGCGCTAAGTTTAGTAATGACTGTGAGTGACAGAAATGGGCAGGGGGAGCATGTAGGGAAAGGGCCTCAGCCCCATTTCCTGCTCCCTCCCAGGCAGGTAGTGAGTAGGAGTTTTAAGTTTCACTGTTTGATAGCATCACCTCCTCTGCTTTCCCAGAAATTATTCCTCGAAGTATGACTCGAATCGTTACTCTGTTGGGAGATGTCTCAGTTCAGAGCTGACTTTCTGCTGTGGTTGTTTACTAAAGAGATGGTGGCCCTGGCAATTCAGAGGTGGCTTAATCAAGTGGAAAGCACAGGGGGCCTGGGTCTGGGTGCTGGGCCTGCTTTGTGAGACCCATGAAAATTGGGCGAGTGAATAGACTTCTTAGTGCATGGCTTTTTGATTCCTACTTGATGAATTTGTCGTGACGATGCTTTGCAAATTGCAGTGTTGGTCCTCGTATGATAAAGATAAAGGGGTGTCTGGACTTTCTAGGTGTGTGAAGCAGAGGGGGAGGTAGCGAGGTGGTCAGCTCCCATGGGTGGTGTGGATCACTAATATCAAAGGAATACCAGAATTTTCTTTTTTTTGGAGGTGGTGTGTCTTGGAGCATTATGATTAACGCCTATAGAATCTACCCTGCCTTGGGCTGACCACCTGTACCAGCATTTCCCCCTAACCCCCAGCTATGGGCTGAGGATCTCCTAGCTCTTGTGTTATCTGGGGGGAATTTCTGAATTTTTAGGCCTTTACGTCTTTACCTGCAAAATGGGGATAATAATCAGTGCAGCTTTGGCTGCATTGTGAGGATTTGCTGAAGAAAGGGATGTGAGGGCACTCTGTAAGTTGCATTGAACTCTGTATTTTTGAAGCCCATTTTCTCTCTCTTTCCCCTTCTGCTAATGGCCAAGGGACATCTTTTGTCTTGAAAAGGCAAAGCGGCACAGAGGAAGAAACGGGGGCTTATAGAGGAAGGGGACTCTCCAAGGCCCCAGAGTGAATTGGAGTCCTGGGATCTGTGCCCAGTTTTGTCACAACATGTCAAATTCCTCCATTCCGGGCAAGCCTGAATTTTTCCATGCCTACGACCTAGCCGGGGGAGATAGAAACTTCTGGAAGGGGTGTCAGCCCTTTGAAGCCTTGAAGGTGGTGGGAGAAGTCACTGGTGTGGCTGCTGCAGGTGTTGAGGTTCCTGTTCGCTGCCTCTCTTGTCCAGCAGTGACTGGTAACTTGGGTATTGGGGTTTGGGGTGAGTCAACAGGCCCATGACCCAGAGGACCTGAGTGTGCTTGGTGGCAGGCTGGAATTAGTCAGAAGGAAAAACTGGTCATCCTAACCCCAGAACCCACGTACTCTGGCTGGATGAGGAAGTCCTGTCTGATTCTTAATTTTCTTATCTACAGCAGCTTCTGGAGAAGAGGATTTTCTCTTTCCTGCTTTT
Source organism: Balaenoptera musculus (assembly GCF_009873245.2). NCBI lineage: Eukaryota > Metazoa > Chordata > Mammalia > Artiodactyla > Balaenopteridae > Balaenoptera > Balaenoptera musculus. Next base: position 65,372,223 of record NC_045788.1, read on the forward strand.
ATGGGGTTCATATGGAAATCAAAGGAAAGAAGGATTTTTTTAATAAATAATATTGCAATATTCAGATAGCACTAGTTTCTGCTGCTTAAAATAGGCAGCTGACTTCTCTTCTTTGCTCCCTCCCAGAAGTAATGTATTGATACCAAAGAAGAAAACCAATTAAATTCCTGAGGGCAGTTGGTAAACAGTCCAGTCTTGTTTATGTTTTTGTGTTTGGTGTTTGAGGTCTCTGAATTTAACCTGAACCATTTCAAATATATAGTGGGGATACACGGTAAGGAGGGACCATGTAAATAGAAATCAAAGCACAAGTTCAAGAATCTCAGGTTCCCACGATGTGTCTACCTTGGCTTATAATATTTCATTCTTCATAGACACTGGGGCTTTGGCCCCCATTTTTTATGTCTGCCGTGGAGACTTGTTTCTCAGAGAGGCTTGATCATGGGGCTCTGAAGGTCCCTTTGTAGGAAACTGAGTCCCATCAAGTCCTCCCATGGAGGAAATGGCAAAACTCAAGATGAGAAGCCAGGTGTTTGAATCCTCAATTCTCTGTTCTTTCTGACACATCACTCTTCCCTCCTGTCAGGTGAAGAGAGAAGCCAGATGGTTTGACAAATGGTTCTTGTTGCTGTCAAATCTGCCTCCTCTTTCTGCTCAGAAAGACAGTTCTTACCTTCCCTTTTTGGGGGGCTTAGATGGGATGGGCAGAGAGGGAGGGAGGTGCAGGAAGAAACACATTTTATTGCCCGATTCTTTCTGTGGCAGAGATGACCAATAAGTTCTCGTTTCTCTGTCAAGAAGCAACGCTGAGGCAATGAGGAATCGTCACCTTGAATTTAAAGCACACAGAGGCCTCGAAATGGCAGGCTGTATTAGGAGACCACACTGATTTCATATATATTCATCTGAAAAAAAAACATGTTTAAGATGCCATATCCATAAATACTAATAAGGCTCTCTGATTCCAATTTTCAGGTGAGATTAGCATTTCATTGAGTATTTTATCTGTCAGATTCAATACTCGATGTACCATCCTCCCAGGCTTATTAGCATAATTGCTGTGCTTAAGCAACAATAAAAAATTCAGCAGTAAAATAGCAGTTAGTGCAGGCAATTTGTTATCAAAAGCTTTTACTTAAGGACAGCTCCAACCTGCATTTATTAACAAGTTAGGGTTATAATTTATTTTTATTTGGAAAAACAAAAGGGGGGAAGATTTTTGCTTTTTTGTTGTGGAAATAATAGAGAAATTAAAAAGCATCACCTCTCTGGAAAACCGTCTGTATCCCTTCTTCCTGTGCTGAAAGCAGGCTAAGATGGGCGTAGATTCCACTTCTGAGGAACGGTGGCTCTGATGAAAAGTCGCTCTCCTCGGCATTGGAATAAACGGGTTACTAACGCCCATTTATGTTTGTACAGATGTTTCCAAAACACTTTCATATCTCTTTTGTTGCTTAGATCGCACACCAGTCCTGAGAGGGCTCCATTCTGAGCACAGGAGACTGAGTTGAAATGGCTTGTTCCAGATGGGGCAGTTGGATGGCACAACACAGCTGGGCTGCAAATCTAGTCCTCCGGCCCCCAGGGCCCAGGCAGCATTGTGACCCTTTGCACGCTGCCCAAAACTCCCGGTGTGGGGACCCCTTCTCCCGCCCAGTGGTGGATGGTTTCCATCTTAGCTCTTTTTCATATATTTGCGTGTGTGCATGCACACATGGACACACACCTAAACACACATACACACACACCTATACACACACACACATTTTTTTTCCTTTCCACCAAATTTAATTATGTACTCTTACAGCTGTTTTTCCTTTCATGTCCTGGTTGAAGCAGTTCTGCCATATGAGTTTTCTTTTAATGTCAAATGTCCTCTATTTCTTGTATTTACAATCTCCCCTCCCATCTCTCCCTCTCTCCCTCCTTCCTTCCTTCCCTTTCTCCTCTCTTTTGCTCACCAGTGAATGACTGAGGAAAGCCCTGTGATTACCATCTCTGAAGGACCTGATGCAAAATAAATGATTTTATAAGTAATGGTGTAGTCTTTGTAGAGAAGACAGACAAAAAGTTTAAAAATGTGGAGGTTGGGAAATCATTTTTCTTCTTTATTTCTTGAGAAATGTATCAGAAATAAATAAGAACATTCAACTGAGGCCTTTTAGTGTGTTTTAGGACTTCAATTATGGGTAATAATTTTCACATTGAAGGTAACATTTCCGGTGAGAATGGACAACCGAAGCTCCCAACCTTTCAGAGAAGTTAGCATCTTAGATTAGCATCTTAGATTTTCTTTCCTCAGTAAGTTCAGAGAAGGATCATATGATCCTTGACTCTAAACATCTCTAATGTGCAATATGTGCTGGCCATGTGGTGGGGTTTAGGGTCTGAGTCGGAGAGGGCTGTGAGACAAGACATGTTTAGACCCTCAGAGGAAATGCACAACAAATGAAGATCATTTTTGTCTTTGAGCAGCTATTATATGACTGGAACTCTGCTAGGAATTGTTCTTAGATTATGCCATTTGATCTTCAGGTTTCACTCAATTATCAGTGAATTCTTATTGAGCACTGATGATGTATTGGTCACTGTCATAATGTTGTACATGCATCATCTCATTTAATTTTTATAACAGTCCTCGAGGTGGTGGTGGGTACTGTTATCATTGTTCTTATTGGTTCGATGAGGAAACTGAGGCACAGAGTAGCTAAATAACTTGCCCAAGTCACACAGCTGGTAAGTGATGGAACCTCTCTGGTCTTCCTGTTTCCTAAACACATGTTCTTTCCGCTGCACCACTTGTCATAAACTAAATGAGCAGATAGCTAGGTAGATATAGATAGACAGTGCTAATGATGATTAGAGGATTGTGTAGTTTGCTGCTGTCAGAGCTGGGGCAGAACCTGGATGTTTACAAAGAGCACCAAACTTGAAATTGGACAGGGGTTCAAATCCTAGTGTGCTTCTAAGTGTTTGTTAAAACCTTGGTTAAACGACCTCCTAGAGTCTCTGTGTCTTTCTTTGAATTCCAGATAATAGAATCTGTCTCCCAATGTCACTGTGAGAATAAATTAGAAAATATATGTGAGAGCCTCCAGCGGTGCCTGGCTCCTGGTGGGTATTCAGCCAGTGTGGGAAGTACCCAGGGATAGGCAGAGCGTGTGCGGGTGAGAGCAGACATCAAAGCCAGACCACCAGGGTCTAAATGTGTCCACTACGTGTTGTCATAGAACCTTGGGCCAACAACTCCATCTCTTGGCGCCTCGGTTTCCTCATCTCATATACTTACCTCATAGGGTCGTTGTAAGGGTTCAATAAGCTAAAAAATAAGTTAAAAATGTGTGTAAAGCATATTTAATGGTGCCTGGCGCAGCAAGCCCTCTGTAAGTGTTAGCTCTCATTATTCCGTCCTGCTACAGTGATGAAGGACAGGTACCAAGTGAATGGTTTAGGTCTGTTTTAGGACCCTGGCCTGTTCACTCAAGGACCGGGAACCAGTTTAGCCTGGGACATAGGAATTGCATTTGCACAGCCACTCAGGACCTTGGAAAAGTTTGGCTTCTCTGTCCTTGATCTTTGCTCATCCGCAGATGGTAGTTGAGAGAGCCAACTTCAGATGATAGCGTGCGCGTGGGGAGTTGAAGGCATCCACATCCTTGATAAGCTGCTTCCTGGAGCGTTGCCATGTGGCTCTGAGGGTCAGTTTGCTGATCCAAGACGGCCCGTAGGGTGGAAGTTTTCCTGTGTCACCCAGGCAGGTTCTGTCTTCTCTCAGTCTGCACGTGCCTGGTCCTGTCCTCAGTGCTGGCTCCCATTTCCCTCCTCTCCAGAAGACATTGATATGCTGGGGCCACTTCTTTCTGGGACCGTTTCTCCTGCACCAGAAGGAGGTGGGTGGGGATTTTGGCATAACGGTTTCTGAAAGGTGATATACTCTAAGGTATTTCACACACCTTCAAAAAATAAGATACACTGAAAGACACTAATTTTAAAGCTGTGCTCATGAGGATAGCTCAGAGATGGAAGATTCTTCAGGAGCTGGTGCTTTCTTGGGCTTATTGTCTTATACAGCACTTATCGTTAAAAAGCTTATGTGTGTGCATGTGTGTGTGTGTGTGTGTGTGTGTGAGAGAGAGAGAGTGAAGCTTCCTGGAACTGGTAGTGCTGATTTTGGGGGTGTTTCCTTGGCTTATTCAAAATAGAAACAGAAAGGCAAAAGTGTTTGCTCATGTCGTTTAAAAATGTCTTTATAGGAAAGGATATTGAGATAATGCCTCATATTATGAGTACCTCACATTGTGTATGGGGCTTCGCGGTTTGCAAAGCACTTAAATACACATTTTCTTATGTGCACCTTATGACAGCCCCATGAGGTAGGCAAGGCAGAGCTTGTCATTGATTTCCCTTTTAGAGATGATGTAACTGAGGTTCAGGGAGATGAGGTGAGTTTTCTTAAAGCAGTGATGGATGCAAACCTAGAACCTTTAACTCTGGGCTGCTTTCCGCTTCACCACCCTCATTCGGGTGTAATGAGGTCTTACCAAGCGCTATCTAGGTTGTCTAGAGTTGCAATAAACCTGAAAAATGCTCCCCTTTATTTTTCTTTTTTCCCATTGGTTAGAAAGTTAACTATGATTTGATATTAACTTGTTTCTCCCCAAGTATAAGCAGCAATGAATCTCTAAAACTTTCTGTTAAATCAGCATGTGTTTTTTAAAAATCAAATGTCAAAGTATTTCCTGAAACTTGCCTTAATGAACAAGAGAGGTGAAGGTAAAATTCCCTTTTTTGCATGAGGTAATTAGGAAACAGGATGTACGAACTTGCTATAGGAATTTAAAAAGGAACACTTGTACTGATGTACAAACTGGATGAATATATTAAAGAGGGTTTCATGCTGGTAGAAAGTTTAAGTGAAAGAAGCTCTCATTAAGTGTGTCAATTGTTTATGGTTTGTGTGAAAACCTAATGTTTCATGTTCCATGAGTTGGATCCAAGGAATGTATACATCCCTACACTCCAAAAATCAGAAACATGAGTTGGACTTCTCGTTTGATGGCAAAGTACCTTTATCTGGCAGCTCAAGTGTGTCCTCAGAATACAGGACAGAGGAATGGAAGATGCTCTTGAGCTTCTTAATGACGAGGAGTCAACTCTACGCTTGCTTAGGGGGTGGGAAGGACTGAGTTCTCTTTGGCAAATGTCTTTGAGTCCCTTAGACATATGGCACCAAATAAGCCCAGTGCTGTATTATTGGCCTCATGTACCAGAGTATGGTTAGATTACGTGTATTTTGGAAGCCTATTTCTTTCCTTCACAGTATATGGTTTCTTAGGTAGCAACTTCTGGGTGAATTGCCAGCTTCCTGACAGTGTCTTAAAAAGCCTGCTTTGAAGGAGGCAGAAATTCCTTTGGTTTGGACAGATGACCCCCTTGACTTTCCATCTTGGATGGTTGCTTTTTTGGTCTACATTATCTGGTGATGTTAATCATGTGCGTGCTGAAGTTGGCTCTGTTTTATGCTCCAGATGCAGATCAGTTTGTACTTTTTCAGGACACTCATAGCTATGAATTCTCTATCTCCATGAAAGTCTATGTACTATCTACGATTGTCATGTTGTAATTAGCTCCCACTCTACAAACAAGGTTAGAAATGAAATCACTAGCATGGCAAGTGAGATGTAATAAGCTAGAGATTTCCTTCTCTCAGTTTCTCTCAGACCCTTAATTCTGTTCATCAGGCACTGATTTGTCCTGTGTGTATTCCTTTGGTCTTTTCTACTAGATTTTAAACCCCTGTAGGGCAGGTGTCATATCTTATTAATCACCATGATAGTGCCTGGCACATTGTAGGTGCTTATCACTAAGTAGTTGGGTCATATCTTAAGAAGCTGAAAAAGGTGGCTTTCCTAGAGAGAGAAGTGGATGCTTGTGCTGTTCGTCCAGTGCATTCCAAGTGATGCTGGGCGCCTTGGGGAAGTTAGAGATGCAGACATGGCAGCTCCTTCCTCAAGGAACCACTGTCTAGCTACATGGCGCCAGTGAAAGCTCTTTGTAAACTGTGAAGCCATGCGCAGATGGGTCATCGTGATGAGCTTTCACTTTCGAAAGGCTGAGGCTGCTAGGTTCTGCCGCCTCTTCCCACATGTGTGAGGCCCTATTACAACCCCACGTACCTTACATGTCTGATGGTGACTGGATCATGAAGCGGATTAGCAAATTATCTGCCAAGCTGAGTGCTGCTAAATAATTTGCTATTCTTTGGTAGATCTATTTTATTTTTAAAAGGCGGATTGCTGAATGGCTAAGCAGAATTTGGTATATCCATAAAACAGAGTAGTAGTCAGCAATAAAAAGGAATGCAGTCCTGATACATGAATGAATCTTGAGAACATTACGGTAAGTGAAAGAAGCTAGTCACAAAAGGCCACATATTATGTGATTCCATTTATATGAAAAGTCTACAGTAGGAAAATTCGTAAAGTCTATAAAGACAGAAAGTAGATTAGTGGTTGCTGGCAGGGGTGGGGTGGGGGGTAGGGAGTGACTGCTAATGAGTATGGGTTTCTTTTTGGGGCAAGGAAAATGTTATTAAATTAGATTGTGGCAATGGTTGCACAACTCTGTGAGTATTTTAAAAACCGAATTGTAGACTTTAAATGGGTGAATTGTATGGTGTGTGAATCAAATCTCAATAAAGCTATTAAAAAAAATCAGTACATTGCCTTTCAACCTACAGTCTCTGAGGGTTAGTCTAGAGTGTCAAGTTTTTAACCCACCTTGATTTGTTTTGGGCCAGGAAGTCATGCGTACAACGGTGACCATCCCTAAGGAAAAATTGATAATACAACCAGAGCCACCAGACTTGAAATCTTTTCTCCCCAACTTCATGCATGGTCTTTTCAGGAGCTTTAAAAACTTGTATTTCCAGAAATGTTGATTAGTGAGATATCCGATAAGAAATAACAGGGTACTGACAGCCCTGATTGTATAAATAGGCGTTTGGGATTGCGTTCATGGTTTGCTTGTCAGTACAAGAAAAGTGTGTGATTATGTTGAATGATGGTTAATTTCCTTATCCACCCATTTGAAAAATAAAGATGTACGGCTGGGAGACAGGTGCCCAGGGAGAAAAGGAGCCTTGCAGTTTTGATAATGAACTACAGAAAGGAACAAGGTTGTATTGAGGAGTTGGCATTTGAGTCCTGGCCGGTGTCAGACTGTCGCTGATGAGCTAGGGAACCGTGTCTAGTGCAGTACAGAGGATTTATCACTGATTCCTGTTTTGTGTTTGGACAGCTTTTCCCCCTTCTCTTTTCAAGATCACTGTCCCACCCTCTCTGACTAACTTACTGTGTCAACAGAGTTAGAAGAGCAGCCGGTGAAAGTGTGCAGAGGCTGGAGAAGAGCTGTGCTTTCTAGCTTTGTATGTGAACGCTTCATACACAAACACTTCTCTTTGATTAAGTATCCGGTGAAACCAATTCACATGAACGCCAATTAAACTTTAATGAACCAGTGGGTGTATTAATATCAGCTGAGTAATGCAGGCAGCACGGATTCCAGTAAGTGAGTCACTTCTCTGAGCAGCTCATTCCCCATGCACAGTAAGAGTTACTAGAAAGCTTCCAGCTATATTTGAGTGGATCTGGTCTGGGCCTTGTAATTCGAGCAATCCTCGGGGCTTGTTATTCATCTCATGACAAAACCACAGTGATCCAGACCTCTGTTTTCAGAGCAAGGATTCAGGTTGGGGAGCCTTTTCACATTGATCAGTTAGACCTTTCATGGAGTGATGACCACCTGGACTTTTATTTTCTCCATTTACTTCTTCTTCTTTTTTTTTTTTTAAAGTGAGACTTCTTTTCCTCCTTAAAGCCAGGGGCAAGTGTAGGTGAAGGTCAAGGTCAAGGCAGTGAAGGTGGAACCCTCAGTTTGGGACTGAATTTAGTCCCCCTGAGTCTCACTTCCCATCCCCATCTGCTGTTCTGTCTCAAGTCTGCAAATCTCCCATAGTTACACCAGACACAGTGAGATGTGCTTGGCATGATGAGCCTTTTTGAGCACAGACCCTGTTCCTTCTAGAGAAGGATAACGGTACCTACTTCCTAGGGAAGATTAAACAAGGTAGTGAACATAATGCTCTTAGTTTCATGCCTGGTACAAAATAAGTTCTCAATAAACACTAGTTAACTTTTGCCAGTGGAGGAGTGATGGGGAGGAGGTGATTGGGATTTGACAGTGAAGGAACTAAGACTCTGTCCCAGAGATTAGACTTACACTTAAAAACGTCTGTGATTACAGTGATCAAGACCAAGAGAGAATGAGCAGTGAGGATTCAGGGAATGGAGAGGTCCCTGAGGTTGGCCGCATCTGAGAAGGCTGGGTAATCCTGGCCTGTGGGTCGGGTGGGGCCCGTGAAGGATTTGGAAAGGTAGTTCGAGGATGAATGAGGAGTGTGAGTGAAGGCAGAAGCCCCAAAGTACCACGTGCAAGGTCACGTGCAAGGTCGGGTATGTTCAGTGTGGTTAGACTAGGTGATATGTCGGGGTTGGAGGGGGTTCGTTGAGGCTTAATCTAGCCTCTGCCTTGGCCCTTAGGCATCAGTTCCAGCACCATTTGCTATCCTGCCTCCTGTTCTTGTGTGTTCATCTAGAAACCAGTTGAAGGTAATGCAGCGTCAGGCAGCTGGAGATAAAGACTAGTTGGAGAATGGGCTTTAGGCCTGTTAGCTCAGTGGGCTTGTTAACACAGCATCCCTGAATCAAAGTTACCCTCTTCCTCTCGTATATCTTCTACCTGTGACAACTCCCTCATAGGGGACTTGGCCTGTGAAATTCCTCACCTTGAGCCGCAGGGAGGGTATGCTCCCTGCAGTCAGGTACATCCTAAGACTGGGAGGAAGGGGCTGAATTGCCCATGCCCAGTTCCTTCTCCAGATTCAGTAATTAGATAACTCACTCCTTCTTCCCTGTGGACAAGGGGGGTGGAGAGAGTCCAACATGGAAAGGCATGAAGCAAGGTAGAAAAGAGATGTTCTGCCATCCCCAGGTTCCTCACCACCCCCACTCTTACCCAGATCCCAACATAGTTTTTTTAGGGGCAATAGTGAGAGGCTGGAAGGAAGGACAGAGCTGTATTGTGAAGTGAGGGACAGTTTTTTGAGCAGAGAATAATGTAATGCAGTCATTCAGGCTGGTTCATCTATTTGGGAAACACTGAAGGACACACTTAGATAACTCAAACTAGAGTAAACAGGTCTCAGGGTCTATGGTCCACCAGTCACAGAATCAGCCCCCATTTCAGAAATAGCAACCATGCCTCAGTGTTCAACTTCAGACCTCACATGTGAATATCAGACTCTTTGCATCCCTCCCAGACTTCTTTTCCAGAGAATGTCATAGGATAAAGAAATCCACAGGGTAAAGGCATAGCTTCCATAATGATAACAGAAGTGGGAAAATCTAATCAAATAGATAAATTCCATATTTGGAATTCTGGATAAAGCAGAAGGGATTCTTGCAATTCAGGTTTGAATAGGTTGATGATGCAAATTAGGAACTAGATGTTGCTTTTAGAAAAACAGAGGAAACGTAGCTCTTAATTATGTAAGTCATTTATTTAGCAGTTAGAGCTAAGTGTTTCATTATTTGGCAACTGCCTAGGGTATTATTTCTTTTTTATACTGTGGAGAGGAGTCTGTTATTCCCATTTTACAGATGAAACAATGATAGACAAATGTGAAGATCATTATCCTAGTACACCTGGACCAGGTTTCATCAGACAGATTAACCTTTTGTTTTATTTTGGGGCTTTCATATTGAAGTGAAACAACAGGATTTGTTTATAGGGACTCATAAGACAAATGAATTGGACTTGGTTTTGACATCCAAAGGGATCAGGGAGTTGTAATTAGCTAAGCGCTGTACCTTGTTTTGCCCGAAGAGATTTGTCATAGAAATTTAGTGGCCATGATGGATTATACATCTTTGATTTGGGGGCCGATGACAAATTTCTTTCCATTCAGGGTTCTTCCGGATCCTGTTGTTGTTACAGCAATATTTAAAGAAATGTGCAGAGGATATGCTCATCTATTTTTATCTCCTGTCTGTTTTCAAGATAATAAATTGAATATATTATATAAATTGATTAATTAACCTTCTTGAGGTGAATACCTTTTGCAAACCCATCCCTGCAAAACCTAAATCCTGTCCAAATTTCCCTGTTTATCTCATTCCATGTCTCCTAAGTGGATCCTCTTTTCTGGAGATCTTTGACAGGACTGCTCTTCCCATGGGACACCTGTCTGTTGCCCTGGTTACTCTCCGGTCCTCCTTTCCTCCCTTTGCCCACCATGAATGCAGGTTACCTATGGGCCACTTGGTCCTCCTGGGGACACTAGCCCAGGTACCCCATTGCTTTGCTTCCCATTGGTTCTCCTGAGTTCCCAGTTTGGTGATTGCTCCCTACAGCAGTAGTTTCTCACCTGAATTTGTGGATTGGCATCCCTTAGGGAAGTTTTACTAGAATTCAGATTTTCAGCCTGCATCCCTAAATCTTTGGGTATGGACATGGGCATTTGCATTTTGAAAACCTTTTTGGGTAATTCCAGTGGGCACTCCAGCTCAAAATCTACCCTTTTCAGTTTACTTATGTTGTGCAGTGCTTAGAGGTAAAGCTTTTTAAAAGATATTTAAGCTGTGGATTCCAAGACGGGAAGGACAAACTCAGGGCCTGAAAAGAGAGTCAAGGAGGGCGGAGAGGAAGCTGGATGACGCTGTAAGGGAACCAAGGCTCGGTGTCCTGACCATCCGCTTCTTGTATTCCCCAGGCTCATGCCCAAAATGAGTCTTTATTTTGCCCAACACAATTCTCGTTGTTCCCACATGTATGTGCTATGGGTTCTGTTCTAGAAGTTTCCACAGCACAGGGACTGAGAGCAGGAGTTTTTAGCTCATCCCCACTAAAGATGAGGCCAATCATGGGGCTCTATCTTATTCTATAGGGTTCAACCTTTTTACGAAAACAACCTCTATTCCTGCCCCCAGGCCCTAAGCAGACCCAGCCTTTTCCTCTATATATTCCCCACCTAACTAATCTGTCTTATGCCTTTAGTAATGCACCAGGTTTTGTCAGAATCAGCTAATTCTTTAGTAAAAAATCCAGAACGGACTCTGGTGCGTTTACTTAGTGGTGGAGGTGAAATGCAGGCCAGTGTTCCTTCAACTGACATTTTACTCTCCTTGGGCTTTTTTGAGTGTAGTATGTGGAATCAGTGTTATGACTTTTCAGTCATATCTTCCCTATTTTAAAACTGCAGAGTTGGGCTTCCCTGGTGGCACAGTGCTTAAGAATCTGCATGCCAATGCAGGGGACACGGGTTCGATCCCTGGTCTGTGAAGATCCCACATGCTGTAGAGCAGCTAAGCTCGTGCGCCACAACTACTGAGCCTGCACTCTAGAGCCTGCGAGCCACAACTACTGAAGTCTGTGCACAACTACTGAAGCCCGCACACCTAGAGCCCATGCTCCGCAGCAAGAGAAGCCACTGCAAAGAGAAGCCTGCGTGCCGCAACGAACAGTAGCCCCCGCTCGCCACAACTAGAGAAAGCCCGTGCACAGCAACAAAGACCCAATGCAGCCAAAAAAAAGAAAAAAAGAAAAAAAAACCCAAAACTGCAGAGTTGATCTTACCGCCTTACTGGGGAGCACCTCGGCAATAAATTCTAATGGAAAAAACTTGTGTGATGAATGGAGCAGGAAGGCATCACAGCAGTGCTGGTGAGTCATCCCAAGACCAGCAAGATTTGAGCTGAGGTGCTTCTTTGATGCTGCTGACTCGAAGCCTCCCTCAGTATCCTGTCATCTTAAGCAGCTTTCGAATCCTTGTCTCAGATTTCTTTATCTAGGTCAGACCGTGTCTTTTAAAAAAGTTGTGCCTGGACATGCCCTTCATAGATTGGACTGGTCCCATTAGGATAATTGGCTTTATATGCTTTGAAAATAGCAACAGTGGGACATTTTGTCATTCTTGAACAGTATTCCCTTCCCACTCTGGGGTGAGGTGTTAGGGAGCCCAGGTATGCTTATATGTGTAGTTTTTTTTTTTTTTTTTTTTAATAGAATGTTGACACTTTGGGGTTGGGAGGAAAGCAAAACAAGGTTGGAGCCCCTTTAGAAAAAAATCCCTGAAAAAGAAAACTCTTTTCCTGAGATAAATGAATGGACCTTGTAAAGAAGGTGATAATGTACCAGGACACCTTGAGTTGGGTCTGCTCTGTCCCATTTTGCTAAATGAGCTTGACTGCTCGCTGTCGGTGGGGATCCTTGACCCCATCACTCTGAATTGTTGAATAGATCAGATGAGCTACTAATGCATATGAAAATACTATGTAAACAGGAAAATCAAACAAACCCTTCCTATTTGTTACCTTAGCACAGCTGCTGGACATTTTCCTAAAACAAAATAAACCTTTCTTTTTCAGATATAAAAGTTATATACACTCATTTTAGAAATTTAAAGTTCACAAAAGTACAAAGAAGATAATTAAAACCCCCATAACCCATCATCCAGAGATAACCACCGTTCTATTTTACACATATAACCACTCTATTCTTTTTTAAAGAGGGGTCATGTTACACATGTTTAGTTGTATATGTTTCCTTTACGTAATATTTTAGTGTAAACATTTTCCCGTGTCATTAAACATTCTTCAAAAGTACATATTTTAATCACTGCGTGATATTGCGTTATGTGAGTGCTGTGTTTGCATTTATTGTGATATATTTGACCATTGTTTCTATTATTAAGTGCTGACTGTTTATCAAGAAGAAAACTTGCTTTAAAACAAGGCAGGGGCCCTTGACACTGTTTTTACAGTAGAGGAATTTGACGTATTTTACTTCATCCTATAGTAATATATATTGGGCTGGAGTTTAGCAGTACTTTTAGTTATGATCTCAGTTTTAAGGTAAAATTACACCTGTGAATTGTGAATTTAGAGAAAATTCTGACAGTAACAAAATCTATTAGGCCACGTTCTCTTAATTAACATAACAGTAATTAGAGACATAATTTTCATAATTTCATTTAGACATTGAAACATAGTAAGGGTAGTCTCATGAATGTACTGCATTAGAAAAGTTGCTTGATGCCTTCTGGAAGAATTTTTGTTTTCTCTTACTAGGAGGATATGGTCAATTTGTATTGCCCAAAGGGTTCAATTTCCATTGCTGGGCAGATACATAATACTATGGTTACCACATATTTGAATATGATGATGTAATGATGAGGAGAAACCTTTGGATAGTCTTAAAAATGGAGATTTAAGGAGCAGTGGGCTAGAGAGGGAATTGTGCTAGTATTTCAGTCCTGAGATTGAGCTTTTTTTGTCATAGATTTATCTCTTTGCCTCTCTTTAGGAACTTCTACATGTCTGTGTGGCATCTTGTCATCTACATTTGCCTGACTTCCATGCCCCCACCCATCCATCCTTCCGCTTATCCATCCAATCATCCATCTAATCATCTCTCCCCTGGCCATTTTATCTACCCACTCACTTATCTCTCTCCGTCTCCATCGCTCATCTTTATCCATATCTATCTGTACAGTGAAGGGTGACTATTTTGATGGAAGCACATGCATTTCTTTGTTACATTTTACAAAGGGGATCGCAGGAATCAAGAGCGCCAGAACCAGAAAGTGAAAATGACTAGAACTTGACCATTTTTGTTTCACCTTGAAATCAGAGGGGATGTTCAAAACTGACCTGATTACCTATTCTATGATGCTCATCAGGAGGGTCTTAGTATATTGCATTTTGGGGAATGTTGTTTCAAGTAATAGTTTGCTAGAAATCAGTCACCAGGAGATAGACTAAACAAGAGCTATATTATAGCTTTTGAGTAGTAAATTCAGAGGGGAACAGAATTTTCTTGAGTTTGGATTAAAAGTCAGAGATGTGCAAATGACATCTTTCCAAATTTATTGCCTTAATAAACGTATTGTAACATTTTTAGGGAATTTAGATATATCAAACAAGGGTATTGTTGAGGTGTAGGGGCCTGTGTTGAACTTGTTAATGGAAAGAAAGGAACCAACTGTTACTGAAAACCTATTTTCTTCTCATTCTAAGAAAGCTGCTTTGCGCTTAACTATCTTCTTCAATTCTCACATCAACCCTGTGATGTAACTTGTATTATTCCCATTATGTAGATAAGAGGCAGAGACTTGAAGAAGCTAAACAATTTTCCTAGTTTACATGGTTAACGAGTGGCACAGCTTTCTTGGAATTAAGACTTGTTTGACTCTAAAACTGTTACTCTTTGCAGTAAACCACACTGACACCGTGCTGAAGACTTGTAAAACCTTAGCTGTATATCAGCTCTCCGCTTTAAATTTTATAGTAACTCAGCCTCTGAAAAGGATCCTGCAGTTTTCAATTCTTTTCTTGAAAGATGAGAGGGTTTGCATATGGACATGATAAAGAAGACAGTTCTGAGGATATGGATATAAGACTGAATCTATAAACTTGACTTATTTGACAGAATGGGTTTTTCCTCATGTGCAGCTCTGTGTTTGTGTTTGATTTAACATAAGTCTTCTTAGTCAGCTTGATCCGAAAGACACAAAGTTCCCATCCACAAGATGCATCTTTTGAAGCAGACGAACCAGTGAAATACAATAACAACTCTCCTCAAACTTTTGTAAGCTCTGGAAAGCCAGACATAACAGCTATTGTAATATATTTTGCCAGACCAGCTGGTATGATCACAGGTGGACCTGAAATAGTCATGACTTCTGAAGACACAGCAAATTTATTTAGTTCTTAAATTTTCTATAGGTTTGAAAACTTATCCCCTCTCTTTTTATCATCCTAAACTGTAACATTGCTAGTAACATCCTAGAAATTGTCAATTATTAATTATTAATGTTTTGACATCACTAGGAATGAAGATAGAGAGTAGGTAAAAGAAGCTCTGCAATAGGACCTGCCTTACATGATCTTTTTTTTTTTTAACATCTTTATTGGAGTATAATTGCTTTACAATGGTGTGTTAGTTTCTGCTTTATAGCAAAGTGAATGAGCTATACATATACATATATCCCCATATCTCCTCCCTCTTGTGTCTCCCTCCCACCCTCCCTATCCCACCCCTCTAGGGGGAGGGGTAAGCTGGGACGAAGTGAGAGAGTGGCATGGCCTTACATGATCTTATTTCTCACTTTCCATCTTCAGTTTATTCTCTCAGCATTTGTTAGTGCCTTCTGTCTACCAGGCACTCTGCTATGTGGTGATATACTAGAACAGGGGTCTTTCTATAAAGGGGCAAGTGGTAAATAGTTTAACGCTGTGGTCTGTGTGGTCTCTGTCACAGCTACTCATTCTGCTATCAGACAATGTGTAAAATACTCAACTCTGCCATAGACAACACGTGAACAACTGAGTGTGGCCATGTTTCAAGTACAACTTTTAACAGAAACATGCAGTGAGCCACATTTGGTCTGTGGGCCACAGTTTGCCAACTCCAGTACTTGAATGCCCATGAAATTGTGAACTTTGTCTTGTTCATTGCGATGTCACCAGTGCCTAGAACAGTGCCTGGCATGTGGTAGATGCCAAACACTCAATAAATATTTGTTGAGTGAATGAACTAATGAATGAATGAATGAGACTCCTCCTCTGATCTCTAAGAGTTCATAATCCAAGAGAGGAGATAAGAATACACATATGAGAGTAGAGGAATCAGGTGGTATTTTAACTGGATCCTGAAGAATAGGTAAATATAAGTCACCAGCCAGAGATGGGAGAAGCACACTGCAGGCAGAAGAAACACACACATTGACAAGAAGCAGGTCATTTGTGATGAATAATGAGTACTTTAGATGTATACTGTAATAGGATTTCCCTGACCTGCCTAATCATTGAAATTGTTGGTTATTAATAATATAGATTCCCAGTACCTTCCCTAGAAATTCTGATTTAGTAAGGCAAGTTTGGCCAATACTGGCTTATGAATAAAGGTTTGCAAGGAAGTAGTAGTGGGAGATGACACAGGAAAGATACACCGGGGTCATTTCTGATGGGAAATAAAATTTTTACTTTTCCTTCCAAAAGAATCAGTATTGACTGATGGCAGCTGGACCTAGATTTGTCCTGTACCTTCTGCCCATAGAATGGAGGGGGAACTCTGGTAGATATCCACCGTAATTATCTGTCCACCTTCATATGTCCCCTACTGATCTTGTAGGAGTACTCTAGCCTTTATGATGGGATGGCATGTAATTTAGTCAGTTGTATAAATTATAATGAAAACATCAAATTCCGTGTAGCTACTAGATTTATTGCTTTTGAATTATTGATTGGCAAACATCTAAGAGGGCAAATGGATTCAAACAACACAGTAGAGAACTTGCTTTCTCTTGCTGTAACTCCAATTCAAAAGGTCGTTTAATTGAATGCCCACATTTGTAGACTGTGACCACTGGGAGGGCCATATGTCTCTTTAATGATGGGGGAAACTGAACTAAAATATAGGCAGTGACTTGCTTAAGTTCTGTCACCAAATTATTGGCAGAACCAGGAGTATAACGCAAATACCAAGTTATTCAACTTAGTTTTCTTGTCATAGTGCGATGCCACATTTATCAATAAAGGTCCTAATTTACGTAATTTCTCTTCGCCTTGACTCTCATAGCCTTTTGCCCATACCTCTTGTATGCTGCTTATCATCAAGTTATATCCTAATGTCTTCTCTTGGACCCATATCTCATTGTTACCCCAAATAAACACTGAGCTCTGTTTCCCTGGAGAGCTTAACATATTTCCTGGCACTTTAGCATGTATTCAGCAAGTAATTGTAGACTTGAAATATCTTGAGCATCTTTTTCTTTCTTGTGTGTTTTGACGCAAGTTTCTTTGCAGTTATATTGTCAGAAAAGTCAGGGTTTTACAGAATTGCTGAAATACAAAGATACTTTCTCTTAAATTTCCTTAAAAAAAAAGTTGAATTCCTCATTATGGCTGAGACCTTTCTTAACAGCTCTTTTGATAGTTAAATGTCAGTAACTTCAAAAAAGAAATGTCAGTAAATTATCAGAGAAAGAAATTGCATATTTATTTGGGTAAGGTATATTTTAATTGACCACTTAAAGTTTATAGCAAACTCCTGAGAATTTCATATCTTGTACATTTCTCTCAACCGCCAGAGACATTTGTCTCTCCCAGGAGATGGTGAGCATCTTGAATCAAAGCTTTTAAAAAAATTAATCTTTGCATCTCCACAAAGCCTAGCTCTGTAGGTACTCATACTAAGTATACATTTACTTAAAGAAACATGGATAGAAAATGGTCAGTCTTATCTTTACGTATTCACTTAATTCTTTCTTATTTTGCATCTGACTTTGTGCCATGCTTTGTGCATAACATTGGTGGTAGGGCTGCATTGGGGACGGCATAGAAAAGTGAATAGAAGATGGTTCGTTCTCTCAGGGAATTCTAGTTTGGTGGGGATGTTGACATACAACACATAAATATAATGTGATATAGAAATCTTAGATACAAATAACCTGTGTGGAATCTGGAGGCAGGTTAATTCTGATGAGGTGAATCAAGGGAGGCTTTAGCCAAGAGACATTGTTTGAGATGAACCTGAATGTGTCTTGCTCTTTCATTTTAGCCATTGGTTTTGATCTTTGTCAACACGACACATACACACACACCTGTACACACAAGGTGATGGTTTTTGTTTTTTGGCATTTTTTTGCAATCTGTTGGGCTGTAGATATAAGAGTAGAACTGTCTTTACATGGGACAAAAGGTAGGGAGAGGAGCAGGTTTCATCGTGTCATCTGCAGGTTTCACAACATCCAAAAGACACAGATGGCCTTCGTCATCAATGGCATGGACAGCAAGCATATTGGCCAGAGAGAGAGTATCCTGTTCCAAACGAATGGTGTTCTTTCCAAGAATTTTCCCATCTAGTTATTGTTCACCTCAGTAGTTAAATTACACTAAATCGTTCCCTGGGTGGAGTGAGCATCGCGTGGTGGAAGAAGTTTCGACTTTGACGTCAGAAGGTTCTGGTTCCATACCTAACTTTGCCATCTATTATTCATGTGACCCAAGACCGTTGCTTATCCTTGCCAAGGTTCGGTTTCCTCATCTTGAAAATGGTCGTAATGGAAAGCACCCCCTGGAGTTGTGGGATTAAAGGAGCTAATGTTTGCCAAGCTCCTATTTCAGTGCCCAGGATATGAGAGGTCATTTGCCTACAGAGTCATGTGGCTTATGTAAAAGAGGGAGCAGATGATGTGTAAGTTTCACGCTTTTGACACAGACACACTGCACTGGCACAGTTCATAGACAGAGATCCTTGACTGCCACAAAGAAATGCTTCTGGTCCCTTTGCTTGAAACACAAAGCCCTTTTATCTAGCGTTCCTTTTCCCATATTTTGTTTTCCTTTTTTTCGTAGGTAAGATAAAAGTGCAAGTGTGCTGATGAAATGGGACTTGTTCTTGGCCACAGTCTGAGCATGTGTCTTGGGGAGAGAGCGGAAGAGGGTAGTGGGGGACATGGAGAGCTTGAGAGCGCTGTCTCTGAGAAGGGTGGCGCTGCCTGGCACTGATCAGTTATTGCACATAGGAATGCATGGTCAGATTTTTTTTATGTGAAGTGTTTAGGTTTTCAAATGTTGGCAACTCATTCAAATATATTTAAAACATTGCAAGAGATACTTCCTCTTGGAAGGAGAAAAATGCAACTTATGATCTCACTCAGTAACATCAACTTTGGCTCAAAACAACAACAAAGCGCTTTAAAAGTCCACACTGTACATGGCAAACAGAACCCATCTAAGGACCAGCTTTGACCTGCAGCCCTCCAGTTCGCATCTTCTGTGCATATTTTTAACTGTTAAAGGTAACAGTAAATGATGGCTAACACTTCCTGAGTCCCTTCCATGTCCTAGGCACTCTTCTTTGGACTTTACATATATCAGTTAATTCCTTTTTTTTTTTTTTAATTTATTTTTATTTTTGGTTGCATTGGGTCTTCGTTGCTGCGTGTGGGCTTTCTCTAGCTGCGGCGAGCGGGGGCTACTCTTCGTTGTGGTGCGTGGGCTTCTCATGGCCGTGGCTTCTCTTGTTGCAGAGCATGGGCCCTAGGCGTGCGGGCTTCAGTAGTTGTGGCACGCGGGCTCAGTAGTTGTGGTGCACGGGCTTAGTTGCTCCGTGGCATGTGGGATCTTCTTGGACCAGGGCTCGAACCCGTGTCCCCTGCATTGGCAGACGGATTCTTAACCACTGTGCCACCAGGGAAGCCCCTCAGTTAATTCTTACAGTAACCCAGAGGTACTGTTACTATTATTATCCCAATTTATAGGTAAGGACACTGAAGCTCCGAGAGATTAAGTATCTTTCCTGAGATCACACAGATCATATGTAACTGGTGAGTTTCAAACCCAGGCCTGTTCATTTTCAAAACCAAGCATGCCAGTGGTTCTCAACTTGATTGTGTGTTAGAATCACTGGAATACTCTTAAAATACTCTTTCCCAAGCCTACCTCCAAGCTAATTAAATCAGAATATCTGGGGTTGGGACCCAGGCATGGGTATTTTTTAAAAAGCTCCAAATCGGTGATTAGAGGTAGAAGCAATATAGATAACAGCCTCTCTCTCCACATCAGGCACTCCCGATCTTCTGTACCCTGTTTTATTTTTCTTTAGAGCATTAATTACTCTCTGAAAGTTATGTGTTCATTTACCTGTCTGTGAATTTTTTGCCTTTACCACTGGGATGTCAGCTCCATGAGGGCAGGAATTTAGTTGGGGTTTTTTTTGCTGTATCCCCACCATCTAGATTAGCGCCTGACACATAGTAGGTACTTAGTAAATATTAATTTGAATGAATAATCAGTCCTTCATTACGGGGTACCTACATTCTAGTGAAGAAGACAGATAATGCATATTTGGTTCTATGAGAGAAGCTGATAACAGTGATGGTCATGCCGACTTCACTGAGACTCGGAATACTGTTGTTTATCACTTGCATGTTGTTGGGATAAATTGTCTTGACATGTACTGAATGGACTGTGGGGCATTTTTGCTCACCTGCTGTGCTGGACTGGATCCCTTCTGTGTGTGTGTGTGTGTGTGTGTGTAAGTGTAAATTGAGCCACAGGTAACACACTCACCTTACCCTGTTTGGGTACAGTGTTTTAGTGAGACAGCTAGGGATTACAAGCAGGGCATTCTGAGTTTTTTTTACCCAAAGATCAGGCCATAGAACAGGTTCAGGACTGATGGTAGAGGTTTACCCAGTCTACAGGGAATTCAGATATTTTCTTCTCTTTCTAGGATAGCCAACTTCTGTAGGTCACTCTGCTCCCACCACCTATAGCAGTAGTTCTCAGCCTTTATTCATCACAGACTCTTACGATAGATAATATTCCTGTAACAGAACACCATGGGCTGTGACCCACGGAAGGCAGGCTGAGGTTACATGGAATAACTAGAGACCTAACTATAGCTCTGCCTCTTGTTCTTCCATTTAAGAGAGTCAGTGGGAGTGTGCTCGACAATGTCATAGGGATAAACCTTGATAGAGCACTAGTTTCTAAATAAAAACAATTCATTTGGAACTTTAACAATGACGAGTAACAAATTGCTTGTGACACATCTGACAACTGAAGGACCTCGGGTGACAGTGAAAACACTTAACCGCTGGTGTGGCCCAGGCACTGAACCACCAAAACCGACCCTGACAGAAACAGTTGTGCCATCAAGTACAGCCTTGCTAATGGAGTCAGAGCCTGTCATGACAAAGCAGCCAGGAGCCAGCGATGTACACAGGATGGAGGGAGACTCTGGGCTGCTCTCCCCAGGCGGGGTGGGGAGTGGAAGAGATCTTGTTTCCCAAAGATAAAACTTGGGTTGAGGCCCTGTTCTTGCTAGTTCTTGCTGGAAGCTTCTGGGCAATTCAGTTGCCCTTTCTGAGCCTAAGTTTCTTCTAATACAAAGTGAGGGAGCGTAATTTTGGCGACCCCTCATTTCCCAGGCTTGATAGGATGGGAAATACGCCCCCGTGCGAGACAAATCACCATAACCAAGGTAAGGAAGATGAGGAAGGGAGCGACGACAGCAGTGTTTTTTCTCCTCTCGTAGAATGATGATCCCTGCCTTCTCTGTCCAAATGTAGCCAAGAGTGAAGGTTGAGAGGAGTCTGGGGGAAAGGGGAGAAAAGCAAAGGCGGAACTGGACTTCCTTCTGTGCTTCTCCAGAAGAATTATGTTCTGTGGAGTCCAAAGATACAATTTGGGCAATCTGTTTCATAGTTAAGATTGTTTAACGCAATAAACTGGGTCTGAATAGGCTCATGCCTCTAGGATATTCATGAAAAGTGCCATGTCTGAGGTGGCCTGGTTGTTTTGAAAATGGGCTGATTTTGACCAAGGGGAAAAATTGGGATTCGTTTACTGTAAGTTGCAAGTAAGAAACAACAGAAAGTTGAATATTAGAAGAACTTGGCTATCGCAAAAACCACACACTTTCACATCAGTAAAACATGGAGTTCTGATCTGAGTGGAATATGAAACTCCTTGCAGACCACAGAGAGTAAAAAGGAGTACTTTTGTTTCATTATTAATACCGTTGTCCTTATTTCTCTAAATGAGAATTGATAGCAACCATAATAGAATCTTTCTCAAAGACCCAACACAGAAAGAAAAATAAAACAAAATAAACAAATAAAAACCTCACCACCACCATCACCACTAACAAACCCCAGTGCGCAGAGGATGCGTGGTCTCTAAACTAGCCATTTTTAGGTCATCACATTCTAGGGGAAGGGGCCTGCATTTCTTAAAACTATTTTTTTCTTTTTTTCCCTTTTCTGGAGGCCTGGCAAAGTTGGCCTTTTATGACGCTGCAAGAAGGGTAATTTTGTCCTTTAATGTGCTTGGGCATCCTGACACAGATGACTTTGTGTGTATTGGGACTATTCAAGTTCACTAGGAGAGAGAGGCCAGAGATGCTGGATTGAGGGGTGTGCTAGAGAGTAAAAAGGGAGCTCTCTGGAGGTAAAACAAAGCACCCTTTAAAAATGAGAGACCAGTGAAATTGAGGGAAAGAGGCCCATTCCTTGCCAACACATGACATGTGGTGAAACGTCTATGGAATGGAGGTCAGGGACTTGAGTGTTCGTCCCTTGGGGCTGCCACTTAACCACAGCTGGCCTCTGCTCATTTCTCACTGAAATGTGGGAGTTGAAATAGATGTTTTCCAGTCATTCTCCTGAGTGGTATTTAAAATTGGTGATTATTTATTCAACTCTTGCTTCATGGGGACTTGGGGTGTCGTGGCCGTGGGAAGGGAAGCTGAGGCCAGGGGTTGGGGGGGTGGGTGTTTGGTTGAATGGATGTGGTTGAGCAGAACAGCACTAGAAAGATTATTATTATTATCGTTATTATTAATTCAGGAATAGTCCTTATAGTACGGGGAGCTAACGTTTATTGAACATATATTCCTTGCCAGACCTTGGGCTAAGAGCTTTACACTTGTTATCTTATTTAGTTTTCACCACAGCTCTGTTGAGGTGTGAATCTTAGCTTTCTGTTTCACAGCTGTGGAAACTGAGGTATTGCAAGAATAAAGAACTTCCCCAAAGTCAAAGCTATTAAGTAGCTGCTTTAGGCTTCAAACCCTGACACCTTTGTCATTCTCATTCCGCTATACCCTGTTCAGTTGCAGAGTTTGAAGGTTGCTGGCCATCTAGCAGGCTTCCTTCCCCTCCATTTGAAGTTCTCACTGACGCATTGTTGGTCAGACTTTCTCTAAAGAAAACTAAAAATTAATCTGAGGAATCAACACAAAAAGATAGTACACAATTAAAAAGTTACAAAAATGCATGTAATGAAAAGCAAGTCTTACTCTTATCAATGTCTTATCTCTGGACTCTGCCTGCTCTTTCATCCCCCTAAGAGGCAGGCACTGTTATCGGTTCCTTATATCCCTTTGTAGAAATAAACTGGGTATAAACAAGCATATATAAGTATTTATATTCCTTTATATCCCAGTGTATATAGAATATTTACACAAAGGGGAGCATACTACACTCATTATTTGGCATCTTGCTTTTTTCATATAATCATACATCTAGATGATTTCTATATCAGTATCTTGTGTCTGGTATCTTGTAGATTTAATTTACATTTATGTTGTTATAGTGATTTTGGGGCATCATTTTAAATAGACTATCCCCATTTGTATTTCCTTTTTTGTGAACTGCCCTTTGCCTCCCTTTCTATTGTATTGTTGGATTTTTTGCTTATTGATTTATTACAGTTAAGAAAATGAACCCTTAGTCTGTGATAGGAGGAGCAATACCCTGCCATTTTGCATTTGTCTTTTGAACTTGCAGATCAAAATTTAAATATATATATAGTCAGTTCAATCTTTTGGTTTTATGGCTTTTGGGTTTTGTGTAACACTTTGAAATGCCTTTTCCACTTCATTTAAAAAAATCTTCTAATTTTCCTTCTAGTTGTTTCATCTGGTCTCTCTCTCTCTCTGTCTCTCATCACCAATTCATTGAAATTACATTTTGGTAAAAGATGTGAGGTAGGGATCCATTTTTATATTTTTTCAGACCCACCTGTCCAAAAGCTATTTATTGAATAGTCCATCTTTTCCACACTGATTTGAAAAGCCACCTTTATTATATATTAAATACTTTAATGCTTAAGTACTTAAATATTTAATACTTAGGAATTTGCCTCATTTGGGGGCCTTTTGTTCCATTCATCTGTCACTTCATGCATCATTATCAATTACTGTAGCTGTGTAATGTTTTATTATCTGATGGTGCTACTTCACTCTCTGATTAGTTCCTTTTTTTCCCAAGTTTTTGTCTTTTAGCACTTGTTTATTTTTTCCATGAACCTTACAATGAACTTGTCCAGTTTTAAAAGTAATGTCCTGTTGACATTTTTATGGGAGTTGCCCTAAATTTGTTCATTAACTTCATGCATTATGCATTGTAAATTTGTTATTTCTTGTTCTTAGAACACTATGCCTTTGCATTTGTTGAAGTCTTCTTTTATGTCCCTAGGAGCGTTTAAATTTTTCATGTAGACCATGCATGTTTCTTCTAGGTTTGTTTTCTTAGGTATTTTCTGTTTGCTCTAGTTAATGGAATTATTTCTTATATTATACCATCTAACTAATTGTGTGTGTGTGTGTGAGTGTGTGTAGCTTCTTGGTTTCAGTATTTTTTCTACACAGTCACTTTACTAAATTCTTTTATTCCTTGAATAATTAAAATTTTTTCTAGTTTCTAATTAAGTAATCATATCATCTGCCAATAATTTACCTTTCTCTTTCTAATTTTTATAACTCACAGCTTTTTTCTAATTATATTGTCTACTACCCAGAGAAGAATGAATATAGAATAGCAGTGTTAGTGTTAGAGTGAATGACCTCTTCTTTCTGACTTTAATGGGAATGCTCATAATGTTCCCTGTTCATTGTGATGTTGGGTTTTGTTTTGAGAAATAGATTGTGTTAAAAACTATCCATCCTTATTCTGAGAGTGTTTTCTTATTTTTTTAAGTGGAGACTCGTTGTTAAATGTTTATCTAATACCTTTTTGAAAACTATGGAAATGATCATACATTGTCTCCTTTTCTCTTTTCTAAGAAAAGAGTTGTTTTTCTCTTTTATCCTATAAATTTGGTGAAATATATAAACACATTCTTCAAACAGGAAATCATGCTAGTGTTCTTGGAATAATATCCACTTTGTAACAGTTTGTGCATTATTTCATTTTATTTTATTTTAGTATTGTTGGAATCTAGATCTCAGTGCTCTATTAACAATTTTTGCATCAATTTTCATAAATGAGACTATTTCAAAATTATGTTTGTGTATATGTGTGTGTATTTGCATTGTCAGATTCTACTATTAGTATTATGCTTAAATCATCATAAAAATAATTTGGAAGCTTTTCTTTTTCTTTGTTCCTTTTTGAAATAGTTTAAATAACATTTGTATGATCTATTCTTTAAAAGTGTGTTAGAATTCCTCTGTGAAACTGCCTTGACCTGGTGCCTTTTTTAGAGCGGTGGAGGTGTTTGCTTTTTAAAAACTTTTTATTTCTTCTATAGTAATTGGACTGATTTTCTTTTATATCTTTTCTGTGGCCACTTTTGTTAATTGTATTTTAGGAAAGTCACCTATTTCAAATTTATTTGCATGGAGTTAAATAATTTCTTGTAATTATTTTCATTTCCTCTCTGTTTATGGTTATTTCCACATTATTATTTACAGTTTTGTGGTTTTGTTCCCCCCGGCCCCGCTATCCTCTTTTTGATTAGTTTAGAAAAAGTTTTATTATTCATTCAAAACATAGTTCTTGCATTTATTATTGGCTGTACCACTCTTTATTTTCTCTTTAAAATCTTCAATAGTATGTTTCTTCTACTGTGACTAGGTTTATGTTGTCATTTTTCTAATTGAGCTTGACTCTTCATTCACATATTTTCATTTCTGTTTTCTTATTCATATAAATAAGGAATACATTTTTCTTTACAGATTTCTCTAGCTGTATGCCATACATTTTGTTTTCGATTTAGTTATTTGGCTATGTACAATTTTCTAAAATGCCAGATCCAATTATAATGTAAGCATCACGAGGATAGGAACCTCTCTGTTTATTCATTTTGAGCCTACCATAGCGCCTGTCACATAGCAAGTACTTAAGAAATATTTTTGTATGAATAAATAACCCTATGAAATAATTATGGGATCTGTGGCTGGTTCTCTCCTGTTACTCTAGTTCATTTCTGCCATCTTTGGACATTCTCTCTTGGTATCTACTAATGTGGAGGCATGAGAAAATATTAGACATACTTCACGTTCTGTTTTCAGAGTATGTTATTAGTGGATTTATTTTTAAAGTCTACCAATACAATTTCCCCCCAATCAAATAAACCTGAGTAAAAAGAAGATTAGCCCAGAGAAAATATATTTGAGTAGAATCATAATGTGAGAGCTGATGAGTTATCAGAGATCATGCCCGTGATTTTTGCGGACTTGGGTCCTTTGTTCAAGCTAAATCTTGCAGACAGGCCCAAGTCCAGAATGTAAAATGATAAAAACATACCTGCTATAGTAGAGGGGAGGGCACAGAGCCAGGGAAGCCCAAAACCCTACTGCTGGCTGCCTTCCCTCCTGACCTCCTCCCATGTCTCATTTGAAAACCATAGTTTAAGTTCAACAACTCTCAATTTTCAGCTGAGAATGAAAAACAAAAATGCAAAGAAGGCAAATGATTCATTCAAAGTTACTCAGTGAATTAGAGGCATAACGTGGGACTACAACTCCGGCCTTCTGTCTCTGCATTTAGTGGTATTTCCGGGCTCCCGGGAGGCCTCCTGTACTTTGCACCAGTGTGTGCTTTTTGATGGACCTGATATTTGATGACCTCCCTCGGCAGGCTTAACAATCCTTGCTAAGGCATAGGCAGTTTATTTGCTGATCCCGGAGGGGAAAGCTGTGATTCAGGCTCTGAGGTCTAAGAACTGCAGACATAGTTTCTAGTCTCCTGATGAAATTGCTAATCTGGGTGCCAATGGTGTTTCTGCTGCACGGACACCTGCCCACATAGCATGATTAGAAATTATAATGACGACGACGATGAGTCTTCCAGGACACCCACGTTCTTTACAAGATATTTCTGCTAATCGTCTCTACCAGAATCAGTTGGAGAACTTTTTTCTTTGAGTTTTCCCCCCTTTCTAAATCAACTAAAAATGCCGGTCTAATTCTGGTGTAGGTTAAGATTTGTCCTCTCCGTTCCTGGTGTGTCGATTGTTGTGCAGGGGATCGTAGAACCTAGGGATAATGGAAATCGCCTTGGGCCACATATGAGAAGATTTGGGTCCCAGTTTCAGCAGTGCCAGAGCTTTCCTGTGAGCCCTTGGTAGAGGTTACTTCCCATCTCTGCAACTTTGCTTCCCCTCTGTTAAATGGGTATCTAGTTCTCCTGTGCCTGTTTACTAGGGTGGTGGGAATCAAATGAGGTTAATAAGTAAGGAAATGCTTCATTAGCTCTACACTGTAAATCGAGAGGGTTGTTATTGAAGTTATTTTTGCATTGTCGATAATTTACTCTGTTAAGGTTATGTTTACTAGGTGTGAGAGCTGGGAAGGCAGATTGTTGTATTTATCCAACACTGGGGATGGTTAGGACAGATAAAGGGCCAAAATAATGCCTGAAATGTAGTACGTGGGCTCTACCTTCAACCAGGAAAAAAAATGCTGCCGTGAAGGGATGGCGCCCAGGGAGGAAAGAGACGATCTTAGGAGCTGGAAGTCTCAGTGGAAAAGTAAAAGTAAAAATTAGAGGTGGGAGAACAGGAGACTAGAGTCAGGGTGTGTGATAGTGAAGGAACGACTAGAAAAGTACCGGCAGTGGCTTTGGACCCTGTCTATCTGGAGTGTGAGAGGACAGGCAGACACAAACAGAGAGGTTGCAGGGAAAAGAGCATCCTCAGAGACGAGCCGTCTCCAAGGAAGCCCTCCACATGCCCTCCAAGGAGTGTAAGAGTGGTTCTAAAGCTCCTTAGGGTCAGGGATGGCCTTGGCTTCTTTATTTGTCTCCGTATCCTGCCATTAGCATGGCACTTTGTTCACAATACTTGCCTTTTTATTATTTTATTTATTTATTTATTTATTTAATTTATTTATGGCTGTGTGGGGTCTTCGTTTCTGTGTGAGGGCTTTCTCTAGTTGTGGCAAGTGGGGGCCACTCTTCATCGCGGTGCGCGGGCCTCTCACTATCGTGGCCTCTCTTGTTGCGGAGCACAGGCTCCAGACGCGCAGGCTCAGTAGTTGTGGCTCACGGGCCCAGTTGCTCTGCGGCATGTGGGATCCTCCCAGACCAGGACTCGAACCCGCATCCCCTGCATTGGCAGGCAGACTCTCAACCACTGCGCCACCAGGGAAGCCCAATACTTGCCTTTTTAAAAAAAAAAAAATTTGTTTTGGGCCTTGCTTTTTAATTCAAGGTTAAATATCTGAAGGAGTGTTTAGGAGGGGTTCTGACAGGAAAGAGCTGATTTGTGTAATTCCATTTCTGTTTTAGCTTCACTGTTTCCTCATCCAAAAAGTGTTGGGCTTCATGACTTGGTTTCTATAACACTCACTACCTTTGTTGAAGGGAAAACATTTTTCTAAAACTAGGGCTAAAAAAATTCTCAGTGAATATGTTGATATTTCTGTTACAGTGCTAAGGCTTTGGGAAGGAGTAAAATGTTTCCAAAAGTCCTTTTCCTTTAATGGAGGACTTCAGCTTACATACTGGGCTCAGACAATCTTAGCTTTTATTCTTGTTCTCTTTCTCTCTCTCTCCCCCTCTCCCTCTCCCTTTCTCTCCCTCTCCCTTTCTCTCCCTCTCCCTTTCTCTCCCTCTCCCTTTCTCTCCCTCTCCCTTTCTCTCCCTCTCCCTTTCTCTCCCTCTCCCTTTCTCTCCCTCTCCCTTTCTCTCCTTCTCCTTCCCTCTCCCTTCCCCCCTCCCTTCCTCCCTCCCTCTGTCTACTCTGCTACCCGCACATCTACCCACCTACCTCCCTATCTGCCTATCTATGGAAGATGGTATAATTTAGTTTCTCTTATGCTTTAGACTTCGGTTGGTTTGGTGAATCAAGTCAACTGAGTTGAAGAAAAACTGACTTTTGAAAGAAAAATTTGAAAAAAAAAAAGTGTCGTGATTCCTTGAAAAGGATTTTTTCCACCCTAGGTTATATAGTTTCACAGATACTTGGGATGGGAACTAAAAAACTCTGGACACACTGCTATCTGAAAACCCTGTGAATGTGTTGGCTAAGCACTTTTTCTTCTTAGCACAGATGGAGACAGACTCTTTTTCAGTAAAACAGAGCCAATATAATCTTTGAAACTTTCAAACATGATTTGGGAAGATGATTCCCTATATAATGCCAGTCCAAATATAAAATTAAAAATTTCAATAATTAGCAAACATGTGACTTTTTCAATTACCAATTTTTTTTTTTTGGGCCAAGTTGTCCTTTCACATTCGATTCCTTTATTTATTTATAATTAAAAAAATCTTTTTAATTCAGCTAATTTCTAGCTTGCAGTGAATCTTTTAACTAATTGGAAATATTTTTAAATTTATTATAAGAACAACAAAAAGCAAGAAGTCACTTTATGTAATGTCTTTTCTCGCAGTTCAGTGTTGTCAGCTCTTTTCCTGATCGAGTTTTGGTTTGGCTGGAAGCAGCCTGAGGGTGTTCATTTCCCCAGTAATTTTTACCTGTTTCTGTTGGTGAGTTACGAAAAGAGTAGAAAGTTCCTTTGTACACTTCACCCAGCTTCTGCTACTGTTAATAGCTCACGTAACCAAAGTACATTTATCAAAGCTAAGAAAGTATCATCAGTTCACATGGTTAATTAATCTACAACTTTTATTTGGATTTCCCCAGTTTTTCCACTAATGCTTTTTGTCTGTTCCACGATCCAGTTCAGCATACTCTTCTGCGTTTGGTCATCATGTCTTCTTAGTCTCCCGTCTGTAACCATTTTCAGCCTTTCCTAGCTTTTTATGATCTTGGCACTTTTTAAGTGTACTGGGCAGGATATTTTGTAGAATGTCCCTCTGATGTTTTCACATAATTAGACTAGGCTTGTGGATTTTGGGAAGACCACCATAGAGGTAAAACCCTTCTCATGGCTTCATATCAGGGACTACATGATATTAACGTGACCTCTCACTAGGATGTTAACATTGCTGTTGATCAGTTTTGTTTTATTATGTTTTAACTAAAGACCATTTGTCTGGGACTGTTAACACTCGGACATCTTGACACATTAGTGGTGACCATCGCTGACTAGTCTTCAAACTACCAGCTTCATTCTAACGGAAGTGCAAAACTCCTAGAGCAAGTGTCTGCCAAAGCTCAGTTAGAAAATGTGGTTCTGATGTGAGGCTCATCTTGGGGCTGGCTTCAACATTTCTCCAGTCCTAACCCTGGGCCTTGCCTGTGGGGAGAGTTGAACGACGGTGCTGGTTTTGTGCATTCTTACCCAGTGAACAACACAGGGATTGGGGCCCACCTTAGAAACCAAATCTCCAACAGAAAGGAGAACACTAGGGAAGGCAGGAAAGAGAGAGAGATGGGCTCTGCCAGACTTCTGGAGATGATCCCTCTCCTTGATTGGTATGGCTTCAGGGATGCCAGCCATTATCATCCTCCTTCCTATCTGGGGGGAAGAAGTGATAGACGGAGAGCTCTTTAGCATTTGACAAGGGAATGGAATCTTCCATATTCATGGACCCAAACCAGAAGATATGAAAAGGTGAAGAGTTTCTCACTTCTTTTTTTCTGTAGCTTCATGCATTGACGCATTGCACATTTACTGAATTTTTACCTACCTTGTCTTATTCTCAAAAGATACACAGTCAGGTTGGGAAGAGAAGTACTGATGACTAGAGTTGGAAAACAAACCTTGATTCAAGACACAAAAGATTTGAGGGTAGAATCTCAGGTCCTCTGTGTGATGATATCAGTATCCCAGTGGGTAGAGTGGCGAAGTTGCTATTTTTTTTTTAAATAAATAAATTTATTTATTTATGTATGTATGTGTGTATGTATGTATGTGTGGCTGCGTTGGTTCTTCTCTGCGCACGGGCTTTCTCTAGTTGCAGCAAGCGGGGGCTACTCTTTGTTGTGGTGCGCAGGCGTCTCATTGCGGTGGCTTCTCTTGTTGCAGAGCACGGGCTCTAGGTGCGTGGGCTTCAGTAGTTGTGGCTCGCAGGCTCTAGAGTGCAGGCTCAGTAGTTGTGGCGCACGGGCTTAGTTGCTCCGTGGCATGTGGGATCTTCCCGGACCAGGACTCGAACCTGTATCCCCTGCATTGGCAGGTGGATTCTTAACCACTGCACCACCAGGGAAGCCCTAAGTTGCTATTTTGTTGGTCATAATCCTTGGTCCTCTTTGGTTTTCCTCATCCTCACATATGAGATGGAGCATTTTCTCTCTCTTGCATTTGCTTTCACAGTGACCTACAATCTCTTAGTCTCGAGGTATACGGTTGAGAGAAATACTTTGCAATATTGGGTGAGTTGGGTCTGCCTGTGGGAGTGGAGTATCTTAATAGCTATTGTAAAACTTTTTACCTTTCTGCAACAAATGTTTCACTCTGTTAGGTGAAGGTTGAGGAGAAGTTGGAGATGTGCTGTCCAGTATGACAGCCACTAGCCACGTGTGGCTATTGAGCACTTGAAATGTGGCTACTGCCACATGCTGAAAGAATAAAATTTTGTATCTATTTGTAAGATAAATTTCTTTTTAATATTCTTTTAAAACGTGGTGGCTAGAAAATTTTAAATTGCATATGTGGCTCACATTATATTTCTGTTGGACAGTGGTTAGAACCTGGGAAAAGTAGGGAGCACAGTGAATTGACCTTGTGTTCTCCTCTGAGTTCTAATAATGCTGGCATTAAAAGGAAAGGCTTCAACAGTCATAATTTTCATTAAAAAAAAGTCTGATTCAGAAGAATTAGTTCATTTTACATGATTGCTTGGACTGGAGAAGAATCTGACATTTGGTATTTTCATAATTGAGAACATAACTTGCTGACTTAAAAAAAAAAATCACAACATTTTGTGCTTGGCTTCAGGTACCAGACTTTGAGCTCTTTGAAAATAAGGATGGTGTCCTTTCTCTTTCTACCATCCTTTCCCCCCAAACCACAAACTAACACATAGAAGGTGGTTAACTGGCATTTGTTCAGAAGCAAAATAACTTTTAAAGAAGTGAAAACCTTATGAAGCTACCTTATATTTATGGTTGGAAGAGAGAAATATCCCCCTTTATAAGGCACCCTTTTTTCTTAAGTCAGTCATGAAAAGTAAAGAACATTGATCCAAGTGTTTATTTACTTCTTGATTTAATTATCATTCTCATCAGGTGTCCCTGTCAGCTTTGCTTATGATAAAGAATCTTTTCAAAATGCTTATTAAGTTTACCACCCCCCTGGGTAAGGGGAGACAGAAAAAGATGCTGCTTGCACAAATTAATCCTCATCTTGTTCAGATATTAAATCTAAGGGCCTGAAGACTGGATTATTCTTATTTTTCCTCTTGTTGGATCCTTTTCATTATCTACCTGTGCTTTGGAGGATCTAGGAATACTAATGAAAAATGAGTGTAAGCTTGGGCTATATTAACTTTTCATCTGGTTTTTAAATTTTATTCTGCTTCATGCTGAGCCAGAGCCTCTGTGAACACATGACTTACAGGCCCTTACTCTTCCATTACGTTCATTCCCTTGAGTGTTCCTTCTTCAGTATAAGCCCTGGGGCTGGGTGAGAGAGCAGGCTTTGTGCTATGTTGTTATTTGGCCTGAGCCCTGTGCTGGGAAATTCAGGAGCCTCCATGATTTTTGGTTTTACATTATGAATGGTGCAGACTCTACCTAATGTCCAGATGTAGTCCAGGACTTGTTGCCTCGGTTAGAGCCAAGGCTTACAGAATCTACAATGGCTTTGTAGCTCACTATTCCTAATAAAGGCCTCTCAAAAGAGATTTTTTTGGTTATATACAGCCTATTTCTTCTCTTTTTTTTTTTTTAAATTTATTTATTTATGGCTGTGTTGGGTCTTTGTTTCTGTGCGAGGGCTTTCTCTAGTTGTGGCAAGTGGGGGCCACTCTTCATCGCGGTGCGCGGGCCTCTCACTATCGCGGCCTCTCTTGTTGCGGAGCACAGGCTCCAGACGCGCAGGCTCAGTAGTTGTGGCTCACGGGCCCAGTTGCTCCGCGGCATGTGGGATCTTCCCAGACCAGGGCTCGAACCTGTGTCCCCTGCATTGGCAGGCAGATTCTCAACCACTGCGCCACCAGGGAAGCCAATATACAGCCTATTTCTAAGACTATTTGAAGCTTTGATTCTTCTGCTGAACAGAATGGAAGGTCGTGCGTTCTCTTGGAAGTGTGTACATGGCGGCTGTAATGAGTGGAAAAAGTATTGGCTTTGGAGTCAGAAGACCTGTGTTTACTTTCTAGCTCTGCTATTTTCTAGTTTTCCGACTCTAGACAAGTAACATATTATCTCTGAGCATAAATTTCTTCATCGGTTCAAATGGGACAATATCTCCATCACAGGGTTCTCGTATGTTAATAAAGGTGCAGTACTTATTTTAGGGACCAATCCTTAGGCTTTACAAACACTAAATGAATTGGTTTTCTCACACAGGTCTTGTGATTTTGCTGGTGATAGACCACTAGCCATCTTCTGTCTTCATTTGGAGGTGGGGGAGGAGGGCACTGCGGTGATCGTGTGGTAAAATCCACTTTAATTCTAGCTGTGAGAAAAAGAGCAGGGAAAATGTAGTAAACAATTGCTTCTAAAAAGCTCAGACTAAAAGCACTTGATGGATTTGTGCTGGTTTCCCGGTAGACTCATCTCTGTACTGCCCGCCTAGCACAATTAATAGTTACTACTCAAGAAAGAACAAATAAAAAAAGAGAGAGAGCAGGCCTAAAAACATGCTTTCATCTTCCTGAAGACAGTCCCCTTTGTCAGGTCCGTGGAGCCGTACCTGTGAATCATCCTGGGAAAGCACAGTGTGGGTGACTAGAAGGAAGGTCTTGTGGTTCATTTCTTACCCACTTCCTGGGCTGGCAAATGTCTAAGCTCATCTTTCTTACCTGCTGATGCCTTGTCAATATCCACTACCGTTCACCATGCATCTTCACAAACGAGGGCCTCTTTCTCACATCCTTACTCCAAATACATCAATGTATAGAGAGCTTGTTACTCTCCGGGCAGAAAAAGCTATAAAGCAAAGCAGAATCAAGTTGAGAGGGTAAGCCTGGGGCCAAGGAAGAGCACATGGAGTAGGTATATAGAAATGTGAGTGTGAGCACAGAAACACTCAAGCCATGTTTGTTTTGTGAGGGTATGAAATGAGTCACAGCCTTGCTCCAGACAGGCCAGCTGACCTTGGTTGCTTCACTCCTATGCTACTAGATAGAGCCCGTGGATCAAGCTTTGCCACTTGCAGTCTTAAAGCTTAGTCAGATTAGAAGAGAAGCCTGACTTTGAGGATGAATGCCCTCCATGGGCATCTAATTCTCCTATAGCTTTAACTTCGCAGGCAGGATTGAAGTGAAGGTCATGGATTATAGGGTCCGTTCCCGTGTTTGAGTCCAGTCTAAGCAGGTGTGATTCTGGGCGAGCTACATGCTGAGTTTCAGTTTCATCTCCTGTGAAACAGGGATAGGATTGTGTCAGTACTGGAGGTAGCACGTGGAGTAAGGTGCCTGGCACAGAATAAGCTCTCAATAAATGACTGGTATTGTGTTTGCTATTGTTATTGTTATTATGTCACCACAATCATTTTCCTTGATGCTGCCCTATAGGGATAGACTGTGGCTACAGGAAACATTAGGTGTGAAAGGGCTTTGTACTAGAAAGATGGAAACTATCCATTGAGTGAACAAAGTCATTAAAGAAAGCTTGGAATCAATTCTGCCATCTTCCTTTATATTTGCGCTCATGGATTGTTTGGCCTCAGGTTTTGGATATTATCTTTTTTTTGCTACATCTCTGGGATATTTTCCCTTTTCTCTGTTCCGCCTATTATTGCCCTAAGACATGTTCTCATTGCCTCCTGCCCGACTGGTGTTCCTGCCTCCAGACTCTCCTAGAGCCCTGGTTCTCAAACTGCGGTTCCCTGAGCAGCAGCCTCATAGCTCACTAGACAGGCAGCATCTGAAGCCCCTTCCAGACCTGCTGAACCCCGGGGCACATCCCCTACCGGGCTGCGTGGCCTACATCCAATGCCACTTGCTACCACCTACCCCCTTTGCTCTGCTTGGCCAGTGTGTGTTTGTTCTGCCTCTGGAATATTTCCTGATTTTGACTGTTCTCACTACCTCTTTCGTAAGAGGTGGTTGAGCAGGTGAGTGTGCACCGTGGAAAAGCACTGGGATAGAGTAGTGACCCACTCGAAGTCACCATTCATAACCTTGACTATGGCAGTAGAGTCTGAAATGGTCTCGATACTTTTATGACTTCCCCTTGTGACCTTTCTGCATACTTGCTGAGTGCTTACTATACACCAGGCACTGCTTATAGTATACCCTAATGGATTAGGTAATTGGATTATCTCATTCTCTTGAAGGATTATTTATTGATATCTTTATCTTCCTCTTGTTTTAAGATGTCAGCTCTCTAAAGGTTGGGGACCTTGTCTGTTGCCACTATATCCCCAGCCTGTGGAAGATTGCCTTACATAGGAGAGGCACTTGGGAAATGATTATTTAGGGAATGAATGGGTCCCAGAAGATTGTCATTTGGAAACAAATCTACATGCAAGGAAAGAAGAGTCTCTTTCTTCCCTATTCCAGATATGTTCCAGGAGAAATTAACCTTAAGTTGGTCTTTATCTTTAGTCTAAGAGGTGGAGCAGGCATTGGAATCTGATTTAGGATTTGCTCTAGTGGCCTGCAGGTCCTGAAAATCTGGGAGAGAGGTTCTTGCGTGGCACCTTAATGAGAACAAGTCTTTCTAAAGCCTTAAGTTTGGCGATTGGCCTGGTTGGAAATACAGGGCCTTCCGAGTTTTATGTTCTTTGTGCGCACGTTGTCGACGTGTGTATGTGAACCTTTTATTATTATGGACTCAGCCGGCAGTAACCATGGTGAGTAGACCTATCACACAGCATTTTTCTTAGTCAGTTTAAAATGCTGACAATTAAATATACCGTACTCTTTTAAGCAATCCATCAGTCTCCCTTGTTGTCATGGTGACTGGAGTATATTTAGAAATGTGACAAGTACACTGAGTTCAATTGCACTTTTGCCAAAACATAGTTTTGCAGCTAAAATTGAATTTCCTGATTGAAGATCCAAGTGCTGTTAAGGGGGCATGATCGTTTCTATACATTATTCTGGAAGCATAACTTACATCATCCTATTAAATCAGCAGTTGAAATCTTATCAGGCTAGTAAGATATTGACACTAGAAGTGGTTATACTTAGAGTTGATGAAATAAAGTAAAATAAAGACATCTTTTTTTTTCCGTTTAAAAGTGAAATTTGGGCCTCATCAATATAACTAGTTTAATGATTAGTACCTTATATATTCATAAAAATTTGGAGGTAAGTGTGCATTTGTCTGTTCCTCCAGATTATATTTTTTATTTAAAGAAACTTATCAGGACTTCCCTGGTGGTCCAGTGGTTAAGACTCCATGCGCTTCCACCGCAGGGGGCGTGGGTTCCATCCCTGGTCCGGGAACTAAGATCCTGCATGCCGTGCCATGCGGTCAAAAAAAACGAAAAAAAGAAAGAAACTTATCAAGGACCTCCTCTCTCCTACTTATAATCCATTCTTAGCAATATTAGGGCATCTCTTTTCACTTTTGGTCTGACCTCAGATTGACAAACATCCTTATTTTTCCCCAACCTCATTCCTTTTGGGTTTCAAATGAAGTGGAGTGAAGAGATAAAATGAACATGACTTTTTGCTCAAACAAAGGAAAAGTCAAAGTTTTGTCTAGTCAGGAACTTGGTTTGAATCCTCACTCCCCTCGTGTCCTTTGTCCTGTGACCACAGTGCTGAGAATGATGCTGAGTATGAACTGCTTGCTCGTTTGACCACAGAAAGTTTAGGCAATTATGCAGTGGCTGGGTCATTATTACAACCCTGATTTCATTCCTGGTCACAGACAGATTTTTGTTCTTTTTTTTTTTTTTAAAAACAGAATGACATTTTATTTATTTATTTATTTATTTATTTATTTATTTATTTATTTATTTATATCTATCTATCTATATATTTATTTACTGGCCTCGCTGTGGCTTTCAGGATCTCAGTTGCCCAACCAAGGATTGAATCCGGGCCATGGCAGTGAAAGCCTGGAATCCTAATCACTAGGCCACCAGGGAACTCCCCAGATTCTTGTTCTTGAAGTGAGAAACAAGTGCTCCTAGATAATTTTGCTTCTATGTTTCCATGGAGCTGAATGCTTTGGTAACTGGGGTTGAGTTTTAAGCCTCTGATAATATATATGTTAAACTGTTTTTATTTCTTTCATGTTCATGGCAGACAGTCTGTTTTGGTAAGAGACATCCTAGTTATAATAACGGTTGGTAAGATTTACTGAGTTTTTACTATAGGCCAGGCGCTGTGTATACTAAGCTTTTCAGTGGATCATTTCACTGGAGCGACACAGTAATCTTGAGTGGGTCCTAATGTCATGCTCATTTTTACATTAAAGAAACAGGTTTAGAGAGGTTTTGTATCTTGACCAAGAGCATCCCTTAAGTAGTAATGGAGTCTGGATTCTGGTCCACCTGCCATATTAACCAGTGGCTGCCCCCACTGAAGGCACCCAGTGAATGTCTGTTGACTAACCAAAGGACTACTCCATGGTGAGGCCATACAGATGTTTCAGTGTTTCTAAATGCTCACTAACATTGCAGCTGCGTGAAGGTAAACAGGTAGCAGGATCTGAACGCAGAACTGAGGCCACTCTGTATCTTCCCTAAAGGTTTAGAACCAAAGAAGATTAGTAGGAGGTGGGAAGGGAGCAGACATAAATCCCATCAAGTCCAGTGGTTTGGTTTCAGGACCTATTTACATTCTTAAAAATGAGTTTTTGTTTATGTGAGTGATAACTAATGCTATTCCCTATCTTAGAAATTAAACAAAAATAAAACCAATATTTTAATAAAAATATTTGTATGAGAATAAGTACATTTTCCAAAATAAACAAAGAAATTAGTGAAAAAAGTGGCAACTGGATTCTTACCTCTGTGTTGTATTTTTTGCAACATGTATTTTGATTAAAATTTATGAAGAAAATCCAGAAAGGATTTACAGAAAGGATTGGAAAAGGAAGTAAAAAAAGAGGTAATTGTGGATTTTCTTCTTTGATAATACACCAAAATTTGACAAGTGGTAGTTTCTTAAAGTTTAGTTGCAATGTGAAGTCTGAACTCATATCAATAAATCTTTTTTTTTTAATAATCCATTATATTAA
This sequence comes from Balaenoptera musculus, assembly GCF_009873245.2. Classification (NCBI taxonomy): domain Eukaryota; kingdom Metazoa; phylum Chordata; class Mammalia; order Artiodactyla; family Balaenopteridae; genus Balaenoptera; species Balaenoptera musculus. The sequence goes on from NC_045788.1 coordinate 65,410,298, forward strand.
AATCCACTGGTCTAATTTTTACTTTGAATTGATCTTCACCTATGATTGTGTAACATCATTCACTGGTTATTTGGTTCACGGAGTTACGCGTATCTTCGAAATGTTGACATGTTTTATTCTTTAGCATTTAAAAAAACGATTACATTCATTAATATCACCACTGATTTCATCAAAAAAGAGTGTTTTAAGTATTAGGAAGATGTCAAGTGCATAATAGTAGATGCAAGGTTTTAAAAATTCTAATTTTCACTTTAACATTTGAGTTTTATCAACGACAATGAATCCTGTTAGCTGTTTTTCTTGAAATGATAGGTTCTTTTGGTTTATTTTTGAGAAAATGTATGACATGACCAAGTCAGAATGACAACAGTTTGTCCCTCATTCTTTCAAATAAAAATGGTGTTTCATGCAAAGAGCTGTTAGTTCATCTCTCGATATAAACAATCACACACGTGTGTTTCTTGGAGGCAACCATTATAGTTTGGGATTCAGCAGAAGTGCTTTGTGAATACTTCCTACTATCTCACACAGAATATTAAAAAGATGTATCAGTCTTACGAAGAAGATGTGAAAACCTCAGGACTGAGATTTAATAAAATTAAGGATTTTTAATTCATTAAGGACAGTCTTAAGTGAAACAATCCCCCTGCACCCCCCCTTTACTGTGGGTGCTTGGTGGTGAAAAGTACAATGGCTATCAGTACATTTGGTGCCACTTCCTTGATTCATGTTAAAACTCCAGCCATTTTTACCCACTTATTGCTTTTGCACCATTGGTGTAAATGTCCACGCAGTGAAAAAGGTTCATAACGTCTTAGTATTATGAACTTACACTCCCCTGAAAAGGTCTAGAGGACCTACGAGTTTATGGATCACACACTGAGAGTCACTGATCTAATCCAGTCTTTGCATTTTATGACAGAGGGGAGCTGGAAAAGACCAACCCAAGACAGCCCCACCAGTTAGTGGTAGAACAGGGACAAGAGCTCAGTTGTTAGTGCATTCCTCTTTCTTTTTTTCTTTTGATTTCCTGTTTCAGTTTCAGAAATTTCAAGGTAGATGTTCGTGACATTCTTTTGTGAATATGGTGATGCCAAAGTATATAATTATTGAACATATTTAGGAAGATTTCCATATTTTTTGCATATTAAACCCTTTGCATATTTTCCCTACTCTGTACTCGCCACTTCACCACTGCTCTCTCTTCTGCTTTTCAATATTTCAGTAGTTACCACTGCTGCCTCTTTAAACAGAGCATGCTTTGTCTTTGCCAAGTGGAGAGAAGGTGAGGGAGCAGTTGACTGCTTATTCATTTTCTGGTTTAGAATTCCAGCTTTGTGGGGAGAAAAGAATCAGTGAGTTTGGGCTGAAGCAACGACTTCCTTCTTCACCTAGATTAGTTAAAAATCACAGGAAAGGAAATTGTACACACAACCATTATCTTTCATATCACAACAAGTCATCTCACCGGCCAGCCACCCTCAACCTTCAATTCTCTATTAAAACTTGTCTCTCTCTCTCCCCCTCTCTCCCTCTCTTCTTCTCTCCCTCTCTCCCTCTCTCTCCCTCTCTCTCCCTCTCTCTCTCTTTCCTTCTCCCCTTCCCTGAAGGAGGGAGGTTGTCCAATAAAAATTACTCTTAATTTTGCTTTTACTTATGTTAATGTTTTATGTGATGACTTCTTCAATAAATATTGGTCAGATTTTGAAATTGCAATGAAAGATGCTGAGAGAGGCAGTAGAACCAGACCTAGGCATTGCATTTTCTCTTTAATACCTTCCTCCTGTTTTAGAGTAGTTTTGAGGGAGGTTGGGGGTTGAAAGCAGTTGCAGTGTATGAAAATGAGTATGTCTGGCAAGCCGTAAAAGTAGGTTTGCAGACTCCCAAATGTATTGTTCTCTCATTTTCAAATAAGTTGGATGTTCTTTTGCAAGATGTCATTTTTTCCTATTTCTCATCCAACATTGATTGCTTTCCCTTACCTGTGAACTTTGTGAGCTAAACTTTGTTTTCTAACTTTCTGATTCTTCCCCCATGTCTGTTTTCATTACCCCAAAATGTGATCAGATTTGGCCTTTGGTCACCCCTGTGAATCAACTCTTCCCTAAACCTAGGCCTTTGGTAACTTCCTTTTCTTTCCACAAAACTGATGTTTTCGGCCCTTAGTTACCTGCAAACCATTAAGCCTTTTTTCTTTCTTTTTTAGACTTCTAGTTATGGTTTTTCCCAGACATTTATTAGGCTCAAAAATTGCCTAGCAATAGTTCTAACTCTTCACAATGTTTTCCGCTGTCTTGTCAGAACTTCTGGAGCTTGGGTCTGTCCTATGCTTGGTGCATCATAGGAGCTCCATGGATGTGTTGAGTGGATGTTATTTTTATCTCTTTTTCAAAGGGCATTCTTCAGATTTTTATCTGGTGATCTGAGCTATTGTATGTCTCAATATTGGCCAGCTAAATCTCTGAAACACAGAGCTGCACTGGCCCGTCTTCTCATGTCGAGTCCCTCCCACCAAATGTCATGCATGCCTTTCCTGGCAGATGGCCACTTAGCCTCTACTTGAATACTTCTGAATCTTTGGGGGCAATAGGTTCTGCTGCTGGACAGCTTCATGTTTAATGTTCTCCTTTGCATTGCTCTAAAACTGGATTTTCTATCATTTTAACCCTAATAGTTCCAGCATTGTAGATTATTCAAAAGTATAATATGACTTATACAGGACACATCCTCAGATACCTCAAGATAGCTTTGATTCCCCATCCATCTTCTTTCCTCCTTCAGTCTTTTTCTTGCTACTTATGTCCCAGGATGCTCATATTCTTTATGCCTTCCCTATTTCATACCACTTTCTAGAGTTCCATCTTGCCATCCAACTCTAAATGCCTCTTTCAAACCGACTTCTTTTCTTTGTTATTATACTAAGAACAGTATGAGTTTGGGGGCCTAAAAGCTGGGATATGAATTCTAGTACCATAACTTACTAGGTGTGTGAACTTGATCAGATTACTTACTCTTTCTAAGCATTCCTTTACTCAGATGCAGGAGGGAAATATAATGACTTCTAAGAATATTTTTAAGGATTAAAATATGTGAAGGGCTTAGCTCAGTTACAGAAACATAGCATGTAATAGATATTACTTTTGACTTGATCAATTTTTCAAAAAATCTTTAATTTTTTTTATTGAAGTAAAGTTGATTTACAATATCGTGTTAGTTTCAGGTGTATAGCACAATGATTAAATTTTATACATATATAGTTTTATATTTAAATATATATGTGTATGTATATATATATATATATATATATATATATATATACATATATATATATATATACCGTTCTGTCTTTGATTTTCTTTTTCCCCACATATGACCTGGTTTTTAGTTTTTATTATTTCAAGAATCTCTCCTTCCTCTTTCTTTTTGCATTGTTCCTTGTTTGGATTTTATTTATACCTATAATTTTAGAAGAAATTTCCATTATCTCTAGATTATTTTTCCCCTCTATTTTTAAATTTCATATCATTTAGCATGGTTTTCTTGACAAATATTGTTTTCCTCTACATGAATTTTCTCAACTCCTGCCTACATTTCTGTTCATATGTTCAGCCTTTATTATTCTTCCTGTGAAGAACATTTCTTCACCCCTCTACTGGGTTAATGATGGCTGGGCCACTGCAGGTTGCTTAACTTTTCACTGAACCACTCACTTAGTAGCTTTTAGAATCATTTAGTTGAACAATATGCTTTTTAAATTAACTGTTCAGTTAATTTCAATTCAACTGACATTTACTAAGCACTTGTTATATGACAGTGTATTGATCTAAATGCTATAGGAATTACATAGAACACTTTTATCATTTGTTCATGCAGTCATTCAGTAAACATTTTCTTGAGTACCTGCTAAGGACCAGATTCTGGATTTGGGGTTTGGTTTCAAGAAATTGAATTGGACAAGGTTTCTCCTTCAAGACATAGAATCAAGGAAAAGTTATAAAACAGTGTGGTAATTTTAGTGATCTAGATATGAAACTAGGCATTATGGTCATCTTTGGAAAGACTGCTTCACCAAACCCCTTTGGGTCAGGAAAAGCTTTAGCAGGAGATACGCTTAAAGGCTGAGTAGGGGCTTAGAGTCCACTGGAAAGATAAGACCCATATACTAGGGGTTAGTTATGTTTGGTTATAAAGCCAACTTCTAAGTTCTATGTGTTATCATTGACTTCCCCACCCCTGCTGCCCAGAATTGCATACATGCAATATTTGCCTTTTTTCTGTTTAGGGGCCTTAGAACCAGTGTTTAGGACCTAATTACTGCATGAATGTGTATTTCTGTATTCCAAGGTAGGAATAATAACATAAATACATAAAAATAATCTCATGATGGTAGGACACATTACAAAGTCTTTCCCCACCCATCATCTCCCTTACTTCTTATAGAACAGGTTAGTGCCTGTAGGTTTCCTTAGTGAGTATCTTAAGTATTGTTACAGATAGATATTAACACTGAATAATTATGTATGGAGGATTTACAAATAATTTTTTCTCTCTTTATTTCAAAGTGATCATGCTGTATTGTCTGATTTTATTTAGATCACAGACCAGCTCTGCCCATAACCGGGTATCTAAGAAAGAGTCCCTTTTCTACTCTGTGCCTCACATTTGTCACTTGTCAAATAGGAATATTGCTACTATTACTAACAATAATACCAATTTCACCTCATTGGCTTGAGGTGAAGAATAAAATCATTAATCCATGTGAAAACACAATATATATAACTGATCACAGTTGAAAATACAAAATGTATCTTTTGAGTGACCAGATTGTTGGCTACTTTGTCAAGGTCAATTCAGCTTAATTAAATAATTTTCACTTGTTTCTTAAACTTTCTGAGGTAGCTTTGTCTTACTTTCTTCTGTTTACCCAGTAGTGACTGCTGGCAAGTGCTATATGTTCAGTAAACACTTGTTGATTGAATTTTGTAAAGGACTGATATTCTAAAGTCCAGTGCTGGAAATTTGTGAGCTACTTATATTTCTGCTTAGGATTCCTAAAGCCTCTGATTTAATTTCTAGATTATAAGTTCCATTGATAGAACCCTTATAAATATCACATGAAGAAGATGAGCATTACCTTTAGGCCATGCAATCTACTTTTTAAAAATCTGATTAATTTCAACACAATCAGCCAGGATGTCAGAAGATCTCAGTGCCTTTGATAGATGCTGACAGGTGAGGAAATTAAAATCAGGGAGGGAAGCAATTAAATACTGGCAAACATTACTTTAATGAGACAACCAAATTGTTCATAAGCCATGGAGTACGTTGTATTCTTGATAAACGTCTTAGGGTATCAGGTGAGCGTGCATTTAAAAATGTTCTTCATACAGGATTTGATGATGGGAATGAAGGACATTCCATGTTTGTCATCTAAAGCCTTTGGCTTAATCTCACATTTCAATTGCTTTTGGGGTCAGACTTCCTAATAATCATGTTTAAGATTATGACATTGTTTAATTTATAAGTAATCCTCTCACCACCACCTTTATCAATCCATAAAACTTACCAAAATGCACAAAGTCTAGACAAAATAATTCTTGGCCTTTTCACAGTGGTTTAGGGACAACCATGGTCAAGACCCATGGAAAGAGAAGTAGAAAAATGTATATTTAATACAACTTCTGATTTAAAAGACTTGGGAATTGTAGTGCTAAAACCAGAACCCAGGTCCTCAATCCAGTGTTCTTTTCAAGATAACCCCCCTTGCTCAGAAAGAAAATCTGGGACCACAAGACTGAAGACTTACTTGTTTATTGGCTTAGAGGAAGTTTTTACAAGGCTCTGTCAACTGCTCATTTGTACTATAGCACTTGTAAAATATCAAGTATTACGGGGCATCTATACATTGACCTTAGTGATTCTCATGCCATTTGGTTGGAATTTTTGTTCGTAATGTCAGGATCATCATCTAGAGTTATGTTGCCTAAAAAATGTTCTGGGGTGCAGTGGTCAATCCAGAGGTTACCATGGTTTGTGAAGAACCTGTCAAAACAGGTCTCTCTGCTCTCTTCATTTCTCATGTCCTCCTGTTCCTCTCTTCTTTTTTCCTTATTCCCCATCATTTTTCTTTCCCCCCCCTGCCCCCCTCTCTCTCCCTCTCTCTCTCTCTCTGTTTTTTCCTTTGGCTCTGTTGTTCTCTCCAATTTTCCCCCAAATATAGTAGAAATGATGAATTATTTTATACTAGTCCCAGCTAGGTTTGGTGAGTCTTGCTTTTGCACTGATTCTAATTAATAAGTTGAAATTTTGTAAGTTAGAGGTTGATCATACTGATTTCTTTATTTTTGGCTGAAATTGCTTCTGGAGATGAGAACAGTTTTCTTGGGAGAGGATGGGTGATTTGATAGAGGATGCAGACCTGCCAGGTTCTGGGCCAACAATCATAAAATCTACAGAGGCAGCCAAGGATAACTGGCTTTATTACCAAGACGCTAGAGTGGGATTTGTCACTTGTCCCAGATGTCTTTATGGGTCTAGTGGAGAACTCCACTGCATTGGGAAATACTCAAGTTACTGAGGACACGTGCCACTTAAACCGTGTGAGAAGAGGACGGTGAACTTCTTAGCTAGAAGGTTTCAGCTTTTCTACGGTGTGAGATGAAACTTAGTGATGTAGACCCCTTTACGAAAATTCAGTGGTACAGCCTTCTGTTGTTTCTGTGGCTTGTGTTTCGATAGCTTGCCCAAGGATGTCGCATCTCTGAAACTTCACTGGGGAGAGCTGAGAAAGTGTTCATGGTAACCCTGCATCGAACACTCTTTTGCCTCAGCTTAGTAATGTGTCATCTTCTGGTTAGACCACAGATGTGAAGTCTCTCTCCTTTCACTTGCCAGTGAATCAGGACTCAATACTAAATGTGCTTTGGTGCCTTGACAATGGACTTTAATTGGGTATATACTCATTTTACCTTTCCCTCCAAATAGAGCGCCCCCAAATGGGAGGCTGCATCGTGTAGTAGAAGAGTCCTTACTTGTTTGGGGATCAAGATACAAGGTTAAACTTTTACCTGTTCCATGTTAACCACGTGATTTTTGAAGTTTGGTTTCCTGATTGGTGGAATTGGGGTAGTAAGGTTTCATTGGGGTTATGTCGAGGATGATTTGAGAAAACATGGTCATGAAATACTTTTCAAACTATAAAGTATAATGTTAAAGATGATTAATGTTTTGATATTGGTGGCATATGATAAGAGTTTCTTGCAGAGTATCCTATCAACCATGCTCTATTCATATAATCTGATTTGAGCCCTGTATGAAAATGGGATATATTCATAAAACTTATCAGAGGTCTTTACTTCTCAATAAATCTATGCTTATGTTAAAACAAATCCCCTTGTTCTTGCACTCCTGTTGGAAGCTCCATGTCTCTGAACCTAAAGCACGATACAGGCACAAACTTTAGAATGATCTGTGATAAACCTGCAGGCCATTCACCTAAAGCAGTTTTTTTTTTGTTTTTGGGGGTTGAGGGGATACATGATTCTTAACTTTCGAGGTTTTGTCGTTTGGAACAAAAGTTCTTTGTGCTGCTGTTAGGTGAGGCCATGTTAAGATTGATATAGATAAATTTTGTGGTATTTTAAAGCTAGGGTCACAAATCAAGGAAATACCCAACCCAGAGATATCCTCTAGCCTTCCGTGCTTAGAGTATCATTCTTTGATCATATAAGTGTGGGCTCATAGGAAGAAATGTTACCATTTTGTATACCACCGCTGTCCATGCCTATAGATATGAAATAATGGAGGAAAATCTTCCAAAAAAAGTTTAACTCATCTTTGGCTATGAAGTAGGTATTATATGCCACATTTATGTGTAAGGAAATTGACATTTGGGGCTTAAGTAACTTGCCTAAGACCATTGGTAAGAGGAAGACAGGTCTGACTGGCTCTAAATCCCATGTGTTTTTGCTACTTCTTCACATCAATCAAATAGCTGGTTTTATTTCATTATTCCTTCTTCCACTAAGTCTAGTGGATCTAGTCAGTGAGTTGTCTGTCCTTGTGTTTTCCCACCTAATATCCTAGGTATAAAGGAAAGACCACTGGACGAACAGGCAGAGCTCAGAGGGTCCAAACTCTCACTCTGCCATGTACTATACTATGTAGTCTTGGACAAGTTACCTACTTTTTCTGAACTTCAGTTTTCACATCTGTAAAATCAAGACAATAATACCCATTTCCCGTGACATTTGTGAAGTTAATCAAGAGAGAGATGTTAGTTCCCTTCTCACTCTGTGAGCTTCTGTTTCCTCACCTAAGAAGTGGGTAGAATAATCTCTTCCTGCTTCTTCACCAGGTTGTCATGGGGTGAAATGAGATAATGAATGTGGAAGTGTTTTGCAAACAAGAAACTGCTGTATAGATAGAAGAGTTTATGATTGTTAATGAATAAATAGAGCTTGGAACCTAAGAGTAACCTTTACCTGTTTCATTTACAGACACTAGCATTGCAGTTTGCTGAACCTTGTGTCCACTGATCATTCCAAGAGCTAGCTGTCCAAGGTAAGAGAGGCTTGGCATCATCATGTTTATGAAATGCTGATAGGCATCTTAGCCAGTAATGTTTAATGTAGATTTCACTCCCAACAGAAGAAATAGTAAGGTATTTCATGAGCATCAAAACCTGAAAAATGACCAAGACAGTGAACTTTGCCCCTTTTATGTCTTCTTGATTTGATTTCTCTTTCAATTCCTAGCTTTTTAAGGTTCATATCAAAAGCACAAAAGTCTGGGCAACATGGAAGTATTTAAGTGTCCATAGTATGCCATGTCCTAGGGTGGCCTTTTTTTTTTTTTAAATTAATTACTTATTATTGGAGTATAGTTGCTTTACAATGTTGTGTTAGTTTCAGCTGTGCAGCAAGGTGAATCAGCTATACATATACATATATCCTCTCTCGTTTGGATTTCCTTCCCATTTAGGTCACCGCAGAGCATTGGGTAGAGTTCCTTGTGCTATACAGTAGGTTCTCATTAGTTATCTATTTTATACATAGTGTCAATAGTGTATATATGACAATCCCAATCTTCCAATTGGGATTGGGATTGACATATATACACTATTGATACTATGTATAATAGTATCGTGGTCTTCCCCTTGGTATTCATATGTTTGTTCTCTACCTAGGATGTTCTTATCTAGTACCTTCTTGTATCCCCAGTGAGTATATAGCAGGAGAGCTTTCTCTCCAGTTTCCTGGTTGTCAATTGAGTGCATTTTTCACTACACTATGCTGCCAGTGTTACCTGGCTCTGAAGGGGCCAAACTTTACTCGTTGGGTCTGTCACTGCCTCTTAACTGCCCAAAACACATCTCAAAAGGGCATAATCTAAGCCTACAACAAAAAAAATCTTAAGAATACAGGACATGAGTTAGAGTCTTTTGAAACCCAGGGCCTATAGTGTCTGCATTCCACTCTCCTGGGAAACCAGTGTGAAGCAGTTGGGACTTTGGCAGAAGAATTCATTCTTCTTGAGTTTGTCAAGAAAACAGTGACCAGTTTAACAAAAGACCTGGAATAGCCAAGGCAATCTTGAGAAAGAAAAACGGAGCTGGAGGAATCAGGCTCCCTGACTTCAGACTATACTACAAAGCTACAATAATCAAGACAGTATGGTACTGGCACAAAAACAAATATAGATCAATGGAACAAGGTAGAAAGCCCAGAGATAAACCCACGCACATATGGTCACCTTATTTTTGATAAAGGAGGCAAGAATATACAATGGAGAAAAGACAGCCTCTTCAATAAGTGGTGCTGGGAAAACTGGACAGCTACATGTAAAAGAATGAAATTAGAACACTCCCTAACACCATACACAAAAATATACTCCAAATGGATTAAAGACCTAAATGTAAGGCCAGACACTATAAAACTCTTAGAGGAAAACATAGGCAGAACACTCTATTACATACATCACAGCAAGATCCTTTTTGACCCACCTCCTAGAGAAATGGAAATAAAAACAAAAATAAACAAATGGGACCTGATGAAACTTCAAAGCTTTTGCACAGCAAAGGAAACCATAAACAAGCAAAAAGACAACTCTCAGATTGGGAGAAAATATTTGCAAATGAAACAACTGATAAAGGATTAATCCCCAAAATTTACAAGCAGCTCATGTAGCTCAATATCAAAAAAACAAATAACCCAATCCAAAAATGGGCAGAAGACCTAAATAGACATTTCTCCAAAGAAGATATACAGATTGCCAACAAACACATGAAAGGATGCTCAACATCACTAATTATTAGAGAAATCAAAACTACAATGAGGTATCACCTCACACCAGTCAGAATGGCCATCATTTAAAAATCTACAAACAATAAATGCTGGAGAGAGTGTGAAGAAAAGGGAACCCTCTTGCACTGTTGGTGGGAATGTAGATTGATACAGCCACTATGGAGAACAGTATGGAGGTTTCTTAAAAAACTAAAAGTAGAACTACCGTACAACCCAGCAATCCCACCACTGGGCATATACCCTGAGAAAACCATAATTCAAAAAGAGTCATGTACCACATTGTTCATTGCAGCTCTATTTACAATACCCAGGACATGGAAGCAACCTAAGAGTCCATTGACAGATGAATGGATAAAGAAGATGTGGCACATATATACAATGGAATATTACTCAGCCATGAAAAGAAACGAAACTGAGTTATTTGTAGTGAGGTGGATGGACCTAGAGTCTGTCATACAGAGTGAAGTAAGTCAGAAAGAGAAAAACAAATACCGTATGCTAACACATATATATGGAATCAAAAAAAAAAACCAAGGTTCTGAAAAACCTAGGTTCAGGACAGGAATAAAGACGCAGATGTAGAGAATGGACTTGAGGATATGGGGAGGGGGAAAGGTAAGCTGGGACGAAGTGAGAGAGTGGCATGGACTTATATACACTACCAAACGTAAAATAGATAGCTAGTGGGAAGCAGCTGCATAGCACAGGGAGATCAGCTTGGTGCTTTGTGACCACCTAGAGGGGTGGGACAGGGAGGGTGGGAGGGAGACGCAAGAGGGAGGAGATATGGGGATATAGGTATATGTATAGCTGGTTCACTTTGTTATAAAGCAGAAACTAACACACCATTGTAAAACAATTATACTCCAATAAATATGTTAAAAAAAAAAGAAAAAGAAAACGGAGACCAGTTTAAAAAAAAAAATAAGGAAGCATAAAATTTGTTTTATGTGTTTAAGGAAGCATAAAAAGTTTTAAAATTTGCAAAATGTGAGTTTTCCTCTGCAGATAACCAGCTGATATCTGTACTTCGCAGCTAGCTCCGCTATGCTCTCTATAATCTTCTAGAAGTCTTAGCCAAAAAGAGGTGAAGTAGTCAGTATGGTGATCCTAACTGCAGCCCCTATAGAATAGCAACTTTGTGGAAGATTTGATATCAGCATTTCAAGTACTGTAAACATTTGTTCTGATGAATATTTTGATTATCCCTTTGGTATGTTCTTTCCATGATCTTTTTTTTTTTTTTTAAATATTTATTTATTTATTTAGTCTGTGCCAGGTCTTAGTTGCAGTACGTGGGATCTCTTAGTTGCCGCATGTGGGCTTCTTAGTTGCGGCATGCATGTGGGATCTAGTTCCCTGACCAGGGCTCGAACCAAGGCCCCCTGCATTGGGAGTGTGGAGTCTTAGCCGCTGGACCACCAGGGAAGTCCCTCTTTCCATGATCTTAAACATAAGTTTTAAAAAAAATTTTATTGGAGTACAGTTGATTTACAATGTTGTGTTAGTTTCAGGTGTACAGCAAAGTGAATTAGTTATATATATACACATATCCACTCTTTTTTAGATTCTTTTACCATATAGGCCATTACAGAGTACTGAGTAAAGTTCCCTGCAGTAGGGAATTCCTATGCAGTAGGTCCTTATTAATTATCAATTTTATATATAGTAGTTTAAACATGATTTTAATTACACAGACCTTTGAAAGAATTGAGGTTTGTTGGTACTGACCCATATTTGCAGGAGCTAGCAATTTAGAAATGAGTGGAAATTTTGGTGTTACATTAATACGGTTTTCAAAGCTGATATTCATCATACACATGGAATAAGAAGAGGTCATGTGCAAAGAAGGCCGATGAGGGGGGACGTATGGACTGTGAAACTCTTCTATGAGCAGATCAGACCTAGAAGCCACTTGTGTTGTTTAGACTTTATGCTCATTTCTACAAAAGAGAGGGTTACTAAAAAAAAAGATGGTAGCCAAAAATACAGGAGTGACTCCTGCCCATCTTTTTGTCCCTCTCTAGTCCATAAAACACCTCTGCAAAAAAATCCTTTCCTATGTACTTCATGTATTTTCAGGGATAAACACATCAGAGAAGAATGTACTGTAGACATGTGATATCATAATTTTTGGTGGCTCTGTTAGGCAGAGATCTATTTGTTCACTTAGGAACTGCAGTTATTATATTAACTTTCCTCCAAATGCCAGTTGTTAAATATTAATAAAATAAATTTTGAAAAGTGGTTAACTATGCCCCCACTTCCACACTGAAACCCATCTTGAAGTTACAAAGAAGAGTTTAAGCAAGGCTGGAAAGGTTATGAAAAATTGCTATTGAGAAAGAGGAATTTCATGTATCTATCTGCCCATCTCTCTATCACTCCATCCATCCATCTATTCATTCATCTATTCATCTATTTTTTTTATTTTGGAAGTGGATTTGGTGGGGAAAGAAGGATAAAAACTCAAATAGCCTTTGGAAGGTAGAGAAGTAAATATTCTGGGGGCATGCTACAAGAAATTTAAAATAATCTTGTGGTAATAATTGGTGTCAGTGGCAGTAATGAAGAAAGAATAACAGTTTAAATAAATAATTAGACTTGACAGTAGATGTGTCAACAGGTACCCACTTAATTAGTGTAATCATTGTTTTTCTCAGCTTTCAACATTGATCCACTGACTGTAGTGTGTTCCATGTCCCATTTCCAAACCGAATCTATTTAAAGCTGTACTCCATGGAATCTGAAACTGTATACCCTGTTTACTATTTAGAGCTGATACCTGATGTTCTTTAACAGGGAAGATCTGTACTTGAGCAAGAACAGGCTTCTGGCCTTTGGTAGACTGTTGATTATCCCTGTTTTCCACAGGGTAATTCATTAGCAAGGATGAATAATGCACAATTAATTCTCATGGACTTGTCTATATTGCTACAGTGAATTGTTTATTATAATTTGATAGAAACAGCCCTAGTCTACCTTAAATCCAATAAATCAGTTATTGTTATTTGAGGTAGAGTTATTATTGAGTTATGAGTTATTGTTATTTCAAAATATTTGAAATTATTTTCTTAGTTACCTGGATAGAATCTCATCGCTTGCAGGAGTGAAGTAATGTGTTATGGGTTATGTTCTATGAACCAGGAGTCATGAGAATCTAATTCTACTCCCATATCTGGCTGTGTCACCTTGGGCAAGTCGTTTTCCCTCTTTGGGATCCATTTCAGTATCTAACAACAGGTAGAGTTGGACCATGTGCTTATGGCATTATTTCTAGTCAAATGTCCTAATATCTATGATTTTATTTCTTGGTCAATTCTTTCTTCCTCCTGCTGCCACTTTTCCAAAGTCATAGGAGAGTTCAGTGTGTGAAAATAGTTGTTCTTTTTAGCTTTTGATTCTTGTACATACCTGAAGGGCAGTTAGTGATTTGAATTATATATATATACTGTGATTGGGCATTTATGCATTGCTTGTTCCCTACCCCCAGCAACCTTCAGTTTCTGGTTAGAAAGGAAAAAATAAAAATCCATCTTTCTTCATGTTTCTCTGCTTGATAATCCGGGTCTCAGTTTTGAGGCTCTGGTAAACTTCACTAGCAATATAGAGAGGATCCTCTTCTGTTGTTTGACTTTTCCAGGGTTGAGTCAGTGACCTGTAAGGAGAGGTCAGAATGTCAAAGGCAGAGGGAACTTTAAGGACCCATCTAGCCAAATCTCAGAGATGGAGATTTTGGGGTCAGGGAGGGAATATGATTTGTCTAAGCTTTTAGTGGCAGATCCTAGGTTAGAATTCTTTCTTCTGACTCCATAGTTGTACCTCTGTTTTAGGAGAGGAATCTCTGTATGTGAAGTATCCTTTCTCTTCCCACCATTTAAAGGGACATTATCTTTCAGGCAAAACCAATCCTATTGTTAACGCAGGGATGTGAGATGCCCTTGAAACATAAGTGGATGCCAGACTTCTTCGTTCATTCCGTGAAGCATGGAATAGAGGATTCTGGCTGGCCTCTGCTCTCTGTGTTTATTAGGATTCCCTTGCAGTTCTTCCTGTAAGAGATTACTTAACCCTGACATCACACTGTTTCCTCCTGTCCTTTTCTGATCCAATGAATTATAGGAAGCTAAGGATGAGTTCCTAGCTGGCTGTGTACTGTGCATAGTTGGGAACATTAACAAAGAGAAGACAGATGCAGGATTAATACGCAGGAGGACAGGTGAGTAATAGCCAACACAGTGAAATCTAGTTCAAGGCCTGCAGTTCCCGGTCTCTGTGCTACACGAGATTAATAGCAGCATCTCTCATTCTTTCAGATCTTCTCTCTGCCTTGTTCTTGTGGGACTGGGCTGGGGCTGAGAAGCAGCTAGAATGATCTTTGCCAAAACCAAACTAATGTTTTCATGAGATTTCCAGGTCCAGAGAAGAGAGTAGTAATTATCTATCAGTTGGAAGATAACTTAGAGGCCACTGGGTCTAAACACTTACCTTGTACTTCATAATAATGACACACTGAGTGGAAATCATTTTACTGGGTCTGAGGTTCAAATCCTGACTCTATTTGTTGTGACTTTGGTGAAGGCATTACCTTCCTCTGAACCTCAGTTTTTCCATCTATGAGATGCGAGGAGGATGAGGAGGGTGAAATAGATTGGATCTCAAAGGTTCCCCAAAGCCTGATTTTCCTGAGTCTCTGATTTGCCTAAGGTTCTGTAGCAAGTTTGCAGCCAAGCTGAGTCTTAGATTCAGAGCTCTTTTCTCTGGATGGGAGCACTTATCGTAAAAACTTCCACCGTCTGTACTTTCTAAACCGCATGCTTGTATCTTTCAGCCTTGTTTTATTAAGTGAACTTTTTCTCTCTCAGTTGGCAGATCCCTTTCTGTCAAGGGACTTGCCTAAGGCAGTAGTTATTAATTCGTCTGTGTGTGTGTGTGTGTGTGTGTGTGTGTGTGTAGTGGTGGGGAGAGGATTACGGAATATTTGGAAACTCGGATGAATCTATGAAATAGTTAGAAAATGCACATCTGCATAGAATGTTGTCTACAATTTCATGAGGTTTGTAAACCTTCTGAAGGCCATACATAGGTTCTAGGTTAAGCGAAAGATTTTTTTCAATGTGCGAAGTTTGCGATGACATTTGGGTAACACATTTCCTTTGCTGTTGGATTTCTCCCACAATTCACCTATTGTTTTGCTCTGTCAGACTCATTATGAGTGTGACTCTGGACATTTATGTTTCAAACTGTTGAGTGATGTTTTAATATTGAAACTCTTATTCTGCTTGCTTTATTCATTTATTCACTCACTCAAATGTACTTTTAACCCAGAATCTGTTAAGTGCTATCCATTCTAATTCATCATTTCATTTAATCTCATAAAATAGAAAATTATTTTTTCCCACTTTTCATATGTGGAAACTGAGCTCAGAGAGGTTGAGTAATTTGCCTAACGTCATACAGCAAATGAATAGCAAAGTTTGGATTCAAATCCAGATCTGCTTGAAAATATGTGAATACCTCCAGAGATAACACTGAATGTGAATAGGGACAATGGAACAATTCTATAAATGATAGAAATTCCCGGTAGAAAATGACCAGTGGGCCCCCGAGGAGTACAGTGAATGTGTGCTCTGGGAGTTCAGAGAGGGACAAGATCACATATCCTGAATCGTTTATATGATAATTCATTAATTAAATGCCCTTCTGGTACCTTAAGGCAGAATAAGAAAAGCTGGGCAATTGTATAAACTGCATTAAAAATAACTCATGTTTTTCCTCTTCTTTCAAACTTCTATCAGGTTAGTGGTCTCAGACTCTCCATTTTTGTGAGTGCAGGAGGAGACAGAGTGATTAGGGTCATAGAGCCCTGATCATACTGCAAGTTATTAACTGAATTGGAATTTCGATGCTTTGGGGAATCCGTTGGTTGTTTTCTCCCTGTTATATTGAGCGTGAGATATTTTACCAGAGATAGACTTCTGGCCGTGCACAGATCAGCACAAATGCAGATGTGAGCAGCTAGAATTTGGATCGTGCCAAGATGTAATGACTGCCACATGTGTGAATCTAATCTCAGTGCCTGGTGACCCACTGTGAGTCTATGTGGGAGCCCTGGGAACGAAGGCCGGTGTTAGACGTGGAAGAGGCCTTGGAGATTTTCAGGGGCCACAGCTTCGGATGGGAAGACGGAGGCCCCGAGAAGGGGCGGCAGAGCAAGAAGCAGGCTTCATGCCGGCACCTACAGTAATAGCTACTTAAATTTTCTGTCTTCCACCGGCTCATGCTTGTACTTGACCCTGGATTGGGAGCCTAGCATTATTAGCTGCATGACTTTGGATGCATTACTTGATTTCTTTGGGTCTCAGTTTTGTTGTCTGTAAAATGGAAATCACACCCTATTGGCAGGACTGTTGTGAGGGTGAGTGAAATACCATTGTGCTGTACAACACACAGAATTATCATTGTCCATATGATTAACAATCCTCATCCTATCCCAGTGAGACAGGCGCGCATGTCCTGCTCTTACAGATTCTACTTCCTAACTTCATCTTGATACTTTTCAGGTCAAGTTGCAGCTTAGAGTTTGGTCTGAAGACCAGGGACATCAGCATCACCTGGGAGCTTGTTAGAAATGCAGACCTCAGACCCCACTCCAGACCTCCTAATCAGAATCTGCATTTTAATAAGATCCCCATGTAGTTCCTAGGCTCATTTGAGTTTGCGAAGCATTGTTTTCCGCTGGAGACAATTCCGAGACTGTTGGCCACAGGCCTGCTGACACTGACTGGGTCTGAGCCAGCATTCCGTGACATGCCTTCCCCAAGCCTTGAGAGGCAGGAGGGAGCCCTGTGAAGTCGCTCCCTGGGAGTAGTGGAAGGCCGGGTTGCAGGAATCCAGCAGGCTTTATCTTTTCAACGCCCTTCATTTCCTCAGAAGTGCTATTCACCAGGGGTCAAACTGGGATTGGATCCCAAGGCTTTGGGCTCCCAAAGTCTGTGTTCTTTTCATTAAACCACGATGTCTCAGTCAGGAGGAATGCTGCGCTGTGTGGGTGATAACTCTTCATTTCCCATAGTGCCAGTATTTCTACACTTGCTGTTTTACTCTATTACTCAATTCCTAGAGGGGAAGAATTCAAAAAATAAAATTAAGTTAAATGAAAAAGCTTGAGTTGAAAGCCAGGATCCTGCAGCTTAATCAGTTATTTTCATTTTTTAATGAGGGAGACTATTGTGAAATAAGTAATTATTAATTACTCAAAACTAATGAAATATTTTAGTTTCCTTGCTAAAAAAGCATATGGAAGCTAAAAGAAAGCATATGGGTGTTTTTCCGGAAGCATATTGGTGAATGGACAAATTACAGTGGTGCCAATATGCCTTTGCTGTCTGGCTGGGGCCATCACTGTGTGTGCTGGCATCTGAGTCCTCGTGTGTTTAAAGGGATTATTTAAAATTCCCATCTGATGTGTGCCTTGGGTTGCCTCTGGAGTTGCACAGCTCTGCCTCATGAATCTTTCTGCCATGTTTCACTCCGACATTACTGGTGGAGTGTCGCTCAGTATAAAACCTTTGCAGTCGAGGGCTACCGTGCTCTTCCTTTCCAGATGTTTCTCTCTCTCTGCAGTAGACGGAACGGACCTGTCTAGCCGATGGCTAGGTATTGAGACTTTGCCCATCTCTCCATTTACCATGGCATCCTTTCAGACTGCAGCATTGGACCTCCTTGCTCCACTGGGGACTATGGGTGAGACTCTGGGCCCCCACTGGTGTCTGCACTGCAGATTTCTCCCTTGTAAACCCGGCATGGTGATTCCAGTGCATCTCAGCTCGCAGGCATGGCTCTTTATCCGATTTGCAGTCCATGCCCTTTGCTCCCCCTCTTCTTTTCTTTATGTCTCTTCTCTCTTGCTGTGTGTTTAGTCGCTCTGGTAAATAGCTTGATGGATTTGGAGGTGGTTGAAGCTCTTTTGGCTGCTCTGGGGATCGCACACATCCAGGCTTGTGATAATCAGAGGCAGCATGATATGTTTGAGAAGGTACTTAGCCAAGTGTCAGAAAACCGAGGTGCAGACCAACCTAACTTGAGAAGCATTTACTTAGCACTTACTGAGAAAGGTGGCTCGCTAAGACATCGAAGGAGGGAGCTGGCAGGTGTGTGGAGGTGAGTTTGATTCAGGGCCAGCCAAGACTCAGTGTGATGTGTGGGCTCAGAAATTATACTTCGTGAGTGAGAGAATGTGGGAGCTCTTTCTACGGGAGGTTTCATATAAAACCAGGGACTGGAATTGAGTTTGAAGGATGATTGGATGGACTTTGGTGGGATATTACAGGGACTTCAGAGGAAATCTCTGGCAGGCAAGGATCAGCCTGAGGCAAGTCCCAGAAGCAGGTGAGTACCAGCCTTGCCCAGAGAACTGGGCACAGATGACAGAAATGTGTAGTTGAGAGAAATCACTTCTTTTCTGGCGGACCTCAGTCTCCTCATCTGCAAAGCGTGAGCTTTGGACAATTTGGTTCTCAAGAAGCCTCAAGAACTCCAACTGGAATTCTTCAAGATCTCCTATCCCACAGCTAGATAAGCCATTTAGCTAAAGGCTGGCAGCTCATAGTGGCAATGGAGCAGGTCTCAGAACCCAAGTGTCCTGTTTCCTATTTCACTGCTCTTCCTGTGACCCCACAGAGCATTATGATGATGAGTGGGTGGGATGACCATTATTATTCTATCCTTTAATGTATGAAACACAGAATTTTAAAATAATCTAAGACATAAAACAGACAAGATACTTAACCATCTTACAGACCTGATGACCCTTCCACTGGAGAGGGTCCACTCTTGTAAAATGCTACCTTCCTCCATTTTGCCTGTGTGGGCTTTGCTTTCCTGTCTGAAGGACCAGCACACATCCCTCCTCCTGAGGAAGCCTTCTCTCTCCACCCCTTGGCTCAGAAGTATAGTCTTAGAATTGGACTTTGTTTTATAATTGACTTTATTTTGTACTGCCGTCTTTTTGTATTTCCTCTTACCTCCCCTCACCAATATACATATATTATAAGGGTTCTGAATCTAAGGACTACTTCATTCTGCTTTTCTGAATTTCCTTTAGCTCCTGGCACAGTGCCTTCTGTATCGTGCTCGATAAAGAAACGCACAACTGTGTTCTTCAACGGTTTTCCCCTCTGCTTCTTGCTTGTTTTTAAGATGGATATGACACTTAGAGGTGTATAGAATTTCAGAACGGGAAAGGAACTTAAAAACTCTCTGTCTAGTTGAGCCCCCTCCTGGGGAAGAAATGGCTTACCCTACTTTACCTGCCCGATTAGTGACGGGTCTGAGAATGGCGCCCCCATATGACCAAGCAGGAGAGGGATGGTTGGGACCTGAGCTCCTGCTCACCACTCGGCAAGCCTTGACTGGGTTCCTTCTTTCTACGAAGAATGTTAGGAATAAAGGTGGTACACGTGACGCTGTTGCCGTATGAAACAGATGGAAGCAAGCACACGTTTACTGGGTGTCTACTGTGACGTACTATGTGACAGGCCCGTGGCAGGTGCTTTCACATCGTTTAGCTTGGTCAGTCATCATAATCTAGAATTCCCACCCCTACACGTGGGAGACAGGTGGAAACAGGACATTTAGCCAGAGTCCTTCCCTGTAAGCTCCGAAGAGTGCACAGTAGTGGATAGGTTTTTGCCTCCTACAGTGTGGGCAGAGGGCTCTGCAGAGTGGTACTCTTGGCTGTTCTAAGGGGAACTGATGGGGGAGACCAATGGAAGCGAGCCGAGGTGGTGATCACAATTGCCGTGGGAGGACCTGTACTCCCCCGAGTATAAGAGAGGACTCAGCTCTCCCCCTCTCTCCTCCACACGTGCATCCCTGAGTCTTTGGAGAACTGAGACAAGAATGCCTCACACTTGGGGGTTGGTAGTATTGGCTCATACTTGCTCTGGTTACATCTTACTCCCGCCTCTCCCCTAGCCTCCAGCCCCACTGCGTCTATTTTTCTCCCTTCTATTCATTCTCCTTCTCTCCCTCCCTCCCTCTCCTGAGTTAACCCTGGGTGGCCTCAGGTTCTGAAGGCTCTCCAATGGCAGAGTCTCCTGTACTGGACTGTGAAAACGCTGGCAGGGAAGACGGTACACAAATCTGTTAAATACACAGTAAAAATAGCTTCTGATCTATGGGACTCGGTATTAAGCAAGATGATATTAACGAGGTTTGAGTGCTGTGCTGAAATGTGGCAGCTGCACATGCATCTTGGCTGCTTTTCCTCCCTACCTCTGGCAGCTTGCGAGCAGTGTTGCCATGACACTCCTTGGGCTCTGTTTAGATCAGCTATTTTCTGAAGGAGTCCCTGACCTTCCCCACAGTGGAAACCGTTGATGTGGTCATGTCAGTGCCTCTCCAGGAAGCCTGGGACTGGTGGGCCCCCAGTTATGACTTGGAAACTGTTGGAAGCTGTAGGTCAGGTCACAGACATTGAACATTTAGGAGCAAGAAGGGCTGTTAAGTATCCTCTAGTCTCCTTTGATGAGTGAGGGTACTGAGGCCCATTGAGTGGAAGTGACTTGCTCAAGGTCGCAGAGTGAAGTAGGGACAAAGCTGGGACAGGAACTCAGGTCTCTTGATTCTCGGTGCGCTAATGTTCCAACTGTGCCACCCTTACCCCTGCCTCAGGGCCCTTTTCAGCCCAGATGGCTGTGGATGGAGATGAGCCAGACCCGGGGGCATGGCTTCCCTAGGAATGGGCAGAGGAGGTGAAGAGAGCAGGGGAAGCTTAGTGCAGAGGGACGAATGAGGAAAGGAGGGGGGTTACGGATAGAGTGGGGGTGATAGAGGCCAGAGCAAACGCCCGAGGGGCCCCTCAGCAAGGCCCATCCGAAGAGACTCTTTTCTATCAGATTCCACAGGTTGGTCCACTGAGAAGTAGATGCTTACAGGGGCAGGGGAATAATTAGGTCACGTTCTCTATTGCTCTGAACACTTTCTTCACCTCATGTTACACCTCATATAAAACTACCATTAAAACCCATTGTCAGCACCACCCTTTTTGGGGTACTTTATTATATAGTGTTAAGTATTCTTCAGAAAGTTCATATGTGAAATGCTGTCTCCTTCACAAGATTACAGGGTCTTAGGGGACAGAAATTGTGTCTTTGCTGGACCTTCCTCCCTTCCTTTTTCCTCCCTCCTTCTCTTCTTCCTTCCTCTGCCCGCCTTCAATCATGGCACCTGGCAGAGACTGAAATCACATACAATGAGCATCCAGTAAATTTTTGTTGAGTTGAACTTAGTTGAATTCAGATGACCTCTTAACATTTTTATTAATGGATGGTAAAAATTGGCAAATAAATGTTTGGGGGAATAGTGTTCTCACCAATTAGGATTCAGTGAGATTTCTTGTACACTCTTAGTTAATCTTCATGAAACCCAGTACACTGTCCAGTATTATCCTCATTTTACAATGAAGAAACAAAAGCCAAGTGACCTGCTCCAATTCACTTCAAGGAGTAAATGGTGAGATTTGATTTGCATCTAGATCTTCTGTCTTCACATGTTGTACTGTTACTTCTACTCTTCCCCAGTACTATGGAAGAGCAGTTGTTCCATAGACAGTGGTTCACCCTTCTATCGAGGCGTCTCCAACCTTTGAAGGTTGTAACCTACCCCCTTAAGAGTTTGGAAAAGTAAGTATGAGTCCTCAGATTGAAACAGTGACTTATTATGGTTTGGACATAGCCTGCTTTTTTTCTTCAGCAAGCCAAGGGAAAAATAGTGCATTTCTATATTCTTTAATTTGCTTAGTTTGAAAGAAACTTTGAAATGGTGTGTAAGACTCTTTGAACTTTTAATACATTTGGATACATCCAGAATATGGGGATAAAAAGGCCTTCTGCCCTAAATGAATTGACTAATTTAGCTAAAAACAAAATTAGAGCACTTTTTTTGGTTACGAATGAAGGACGCAAGAAGTTTTTGATGCTGCAGCTAAAGCCTGGGTTTTGGTTGATATTCATGTTTTGTAGGTTTTTCTCAATATTTCTCATATACATTAAATGATATCCATTATGCCTCCTAACTCTCATAGGATTTGGATGCATTTGGTCGATAGCATCCTGCATCCTTTCTGAAAAAACATAAGTGTGGAGCAGTCTTCCTTTTTTATGTATGTGCTTCGGAAGACCACCGTTGTCTAATTTAAATTTCAGTACAGAGACAAAGCTTATCTGTAGTGAGCATAATATCTTGATATATATAGATCTCATGTTTCCTTTTTGTGTCTAACTTTCCAGGTGTTTAAATAGGAGAATGATTTGAATAATAATGGTATAATGTCCAGAGAGAAAGTTGAATACATAAAAGAAATACGCATGGAATCTATTTCTGTAGTGTGTGTGTGTGTGTGTGTGTGTGTGTGTGATTAGCTCAGTCTTTTTATAAAGTTGTCTATACTTTGAAAGTACATAATAACTTTGGAATTACCAGAGAAAATTGAAATAAAAACTTGGATGTTTAAGGGGATGAATATCTTATCTTTTGTTTTAGAGCTGTAGATGAAGTGAAAGGTTAGAAGGGTGTATTGTGTGGTGTTAGATGGAAACCAAACACTATCTTTATATTTTCTTTGCGAAGAAAGCTTGGCTTGGGAATCTGAGTGTTCTTGCAAACTTTCTAAATTTCTTCAGCCCCCACTGATGCCCATACTTTGCTTAATTTGATTGAATTTAGTTTACACTGAGCTATGGCTTAGAAAACATGTTATTTATTATAAGCAATGCACATGCACACTAAATAAATAAAGGAAAGGAAGAAAAGAAGCAGCATTTTGCACTTTTCTTGCATGTGTGAAGCAGTCTGCCTTGCTTTAGAATTGCATATGTGTGTGTCTCTTTAAATAGATTGGGAACACCTTGAAGACAAGAGAAATGTTTTATGCATGTTGTGACAATGATTTTGTGAACTCAAGTGCAGTAAATCAAAACAACTTTGATAAAATCCTTTACTTGGAGTTGATAGACTTATTCAGAATTTCTTAGAAGTCATCCTATTACTTTTGAAATTCCTCTGCTTCATATACTTTCTGTGGAATGAAGAAATGTTGTCCATCTGCCTACTTGCAAGAAAAATGGATAGTTAAGTAGTGCAATATAGCCTGTTTACATACTGGCCCAAACTGTCACTGTAAGAAAAGGTTGCGTATATTCTAAAATGTTACAGAGCTAGGAAAAATATACACACGTAATATATAGAGTGAATATATATGTATATATATGATCATATATATATGATCTGTTCCTTGTCACAATATTTAACCTAATGTGCTATTTACAGTAATGAATCAAAATGTCAGTTTTAAAAATATGAAGTGTCAAAGTGTTCCCACGTTGTGGGAAAGTTTGATGTGACAGTTTGTTAATCATATGACTGTTATATCAAACGTGTCTCACAGTGTTTTTTGCTCAGTTCTCTTTCTTGTAGGTTCCTCGCACTTTTTCAATGAATTCCAAGTTCAAGTTACTAACCCAAAGAACACATTTGGGTTACGTGTCTCCCACAGCTCACACAAATGCTGCTATGTTTTCCTTTACTTACAACTGAATGGATTTAACATTTCAGAGTAGTTTGACTTTTGTGCCTGACACATTTACGTATAGAAGCTAAAAGAAAAAAAAAAAATTCCCCTACTGTAATTTTGTTGTTTTCACTGCAAAACCAGCACATGAAACCTTCATAGAATGGATGTTTCGTGTTCCTCCAAGCTGGGTTTCCCAAGGTTTAATGTAGATGTCCTTACTCTTTGACCTTGGGCGCATTTTTGAATTTTGCTTGGCACATTGATCATACCAACTTCTTCGTCCTAATAAAAGGGCAGAATCCTAGAACATAAACACTGTATGCTTGGGAAAAGGCAGCATGGTTTCCTTCGGAAGAATTTGTGGCTATGCTACTTACTAGCTCTGGATACAAGGACCACACTCAATCTCTGGGCCTCAGTTTCCTCTGAAGAATTATTAAGGTTGAAATTAGATTAGATTAGTGAATGTTTAAACTTATGCCTTCAAGGAGCCCAGAGTTCTGGGTGGATGTACAGCCTCAGATGATGGGGTGCGGGGAGGGTGGCGAGGACTCTGGGCCCTTCTGCCTGAGCAGCTCACTCTTAGATCTGTTTTAATTTAGTTTTATATACTATTTCATTTAAATAAAAGGCTCCACTGCTTAAGCGACCAACTTGCCTACCTGTTGGCAACCACTCTACTCTGCGATGTAAAGTCAGTGTTCTCTGATTCTGCGGCTCATTTCCTGAGAGATACCAGCTGGCGGCCACGCCAGCCGATCTCGGCTAATCTGGCCTCAGGTTCTGCCTGTGCATCCATGTGGCCTCTGTGGAAGTCCTTTCAATGGCAAAGGATTCTCCGTGGTGAGATTTGCGGGAAGGGCCACTAACTGAGGGCCTATCTATGTCTGATTCTAATCCTTGCAGTTTTTTAGTCTTAATAAACTTACTTTCCAACTTGGCAGATGTATACATCATCAAAGACCGTTGTTTAGAACAAGTACAGACAGAGGAAGTTATAGAAGCTTTGGCAGGTATTTGATCTGCTTTTGGTTGAGGATATGAATGTTACTCCTGAAGCTGGAGCGTTTCAGCCAATTTGGGGAGGAGGGTGAGCACCCACAACTTGGAATTTTACTTCATCCATTATTTTCTCCTTCCCTCCACCCCATACACTACCACCTTGATCCACTCTGCAGGACATATTCCTGTGTATGTTCTCCAGAATGATGGGGCAGGTGAATTAAAAAGTTGTGAATTACAAATCAAGGAAGAGACTGTAAGAATGACAAATGATCAGGGATATGACGTAGCAAGACTTTAGAAAAGCCTTTAAGTATGAACATAATTGGAGAAAATATTTCTCATAGATTAAAAAAAGTGTCCTTAAAATGGGAGAGAGGATGAATGTCTATTTTGCTAGACATTCAGAAGCATCATTTTCAAAGTTCCTCAGGGATCAAGTTTGGGGATTAGTTTAACTCTCCTAATATCTGAAATTGTGAAGGGAGAGAATGGTCAAGTGTACAATTTTGTCATGACAGTTTCTTATAGTGAAATGACCCTTTGGTAACAGATCTCATCAAAACGGTGTAAGCCCAGAAGCAGTAGCTGAGTGCCAAGACAGGATGTTCTTTTATTGAGTCACATATCAGCCACTGGGGATGCACCTGGGCTTACTGGGCTTGGTGGGGGGAAGGGGTGACCCAAAATACATGTATAGGATAACTAGAAAAAAACCAGGAGTGGTTCCTGACTTGTTCCTTAAAGAAACTGGTGAGATGAGGCAAAATGTTCTAAACCAATGTCAAACTCTAGACATCCAGTTTTCAATGGAACAGGAAGCATTTTGTGTATAGTTTTGGTCGAAGTGGAATAGTATAAAGGATTGTTTGGATAGAGGGGATGACATGGGGACAAACCAAAAGGTACAGCCCAGGACTTGAACTCAGGTAGTCTGTTCCCAGCAGCTGCTCTCTTAACCACTAAGCTACGTTGTCTCCATACTGTGGGTGTAATTATACCTGCCTGTTCTACCTCCCAGCATGTCATGAGGCTGAAACAAGATGATAGGTGTGAAAGTATTAGGAAAGGGGTGAACCAACAGGTGAAGGTGAGACAGCACACAAATAACTATAAAGTAGAAAGTAGAAACTTGCTGAGAAAGTTCAGAGAAGAGAAAAGAATGATCACTTCCAACTGGGGTGGAGGGCAGGGGATTAAGGAGGGCTTCCTGGGGAAAGTGACACTTGGGTTGGCCTTGAGCGGGATTTTGATAAAGGGGGAGGCTTTCTGAGCAAATGGAATGAACAATGGAATAGAGTCATCGAAGTGCAGGGTGGTGAAAAAGAAGGCGTTAGTTCATCAAATGCTGATGAGTTTAGCAGATTCTTTCCAAAACTGTGTGCACTGAGGAACGGGGAAGGGAAGGGGCATGTGGAGGAAGGGGAGGACATGGTGAGTAAGGTAATGAATGGGAAGATGGAAAAGCATAACCAAAAACTGCCATGTTCATCATCTTTCTGGGAGTCAACTCTAGGCAAATAGATGATCCCTGCCTTACGTAGATCATGCTTTGACTCAATTTATTTTCTTGTGCGTGGTCCATAAATACTAGTCCAAGGAGATACCAGTCTAAAAAGATGTGTCCCCCGTAAGCCTGGAGAATGCAGCATACTCTGGCGCCCTCTTAGGTATTGACAATGTACGTTAGCTTGTTAAATCTTTCAGGAAGCCCTGTGGGACAGCCGTCAGCTTACTTTCATTTGACTCTGGAACTTGGTTTTTCCCTTTGAGCAACCCTAGTTAACATCCCCGAGTAGATAGACTCCCAGAGACCTCCAGCCCACCAGCTGGACTGATCTGTGTCTGCTGTCCAACAGATCCTCTGAGAGGAGAAGCAGATCCACTCTCAGGGCAGCCCGAAGTCCCATTCTGAAAGAAGAAGTTGCACAGAGCACTTTTGCCTGTAGAAATGGTTATGTGTCATTTAGAAAGAAAGCTGTGCCCAAGATAACCTTGAGAACCTGCAGCCCCTCTGAAAAAGTAAGAGTGAGAAGCAGGAAGTGAAGGAGCCCTAGGTCTTGGAATGTGTCTGAGTGCAATAGATCGCAACCACAGGACCACCCCCAGCAGGCTGCCCTGTGAACAGTTATGAGAAAACATCCTTCAAGTCAGGAGCTTGCCAACCAGCCCTGGAGAGGGCGAGGAGCCTAGCTCACTCTCATGTGCTGCATTGTCCTGAAAGGGGAAGAAAGGCAGTGGGCTGTGTTGAATGTCTCCTCCTTCCCAGACACCACATTCGGAGTCGTAGTAGTGGTGTAACACTTTCTCACTTAATCCCCTCAACAATCCCACTAGGTTAGGATTATTAATCTCGTATAGATGAGGACACCGAATCCAGGGTGTCTCAGTAGCGCTGAATACCTCACGTTGTTTTATATCTTGGACCTTGACCATGTTCCTTTCCATCCTTGCCTGCCTGGTGAACTTGTGTTTCTCCAGGTTGTAAAAGAGGTTCTCCTCTAAAGACCTTCTGAACCCCGTGGGACCTCTTGGTCCTGAACTGCATGATGCTCTTGTTGCTTAGGGCTACATGCTTTCTCTCAAGGTTCAGACGTGGGGCCTGAGTGATTCTAGAGCTGCCCTGCTCTGCCTGCATTCAGCTTTCTCTACGGTGTGACTTCATCGTAACTTCATTCAGACCCCGTCCTTCACAGAATACTTCTTCTCCAGCCCAGAGTTCTGGACCTTCTTCGCTGACATATTTTGAGTTTTCTGGGTTCTGGGCCTCTGAATTTTTAATGTCATCCCACCCCCACTCCCCCTTCCTGGAACCTACCTGTTACCTTCTTGTTATTTGCTCAGGTCTGATCGTAACTTTCAAGCGACACTTTTCAAACTTGCTGTGCATTGGAATCACCTGGGGAATCTCACCCTCAGAGGCTATGGTCCCGGAGGTCTGAGAACACAGTGTGAGAGAATTTGTATTTCTAACAAGCTCCCAGATGATTCTGAAACTGTCAGTTTGTGGGCTCACTTTGATTAATACACCTTTAAAGTACAGTTCAAGACCCCTGTTTTCCAGGAAATTTAACTATCTTTACGCAAAGTGGTTTCTTTCTTCCTTTCTCTCTCTTTTTCTTTCCTTCTTTCATATTCTAATGGAACTCAGCTAGGCCCTATCTGATTTAGATAACTTCTCATTTATGTAAGTCTCTGGGGCTTCATTATCAACTTCTTGTGTCTGCTTAAATGCTTTAGATAAGAGAGACAACGTTGAATAAATGAATGTAAGTCCGGATGGAGAATCTTGAATCCTGAATTCACAGGCTGTCATAGCTGCTTATGAGCTGTGTGTTTTGGGGCAAATCACATCCTGTAGAGTTGAGTTTTCTCATCTCTAAAATAATTATTCCATTTCCTCCTGCTGCAGAAGCTCATGGAAAACATCAAATGAGAGAGTGGGTACATAAAGTGTGGTACAAATGCAACGATGTTCACAGTAAATTATTGTTGGTGTTTTGTTTGTTTTGTGCAGTTGACTCATTCACTTTATCATTAATGATGAGGCATGAAGGAAATGCTGTTGGTTTTTGATGAGATGTGGAGTGGAGGGTGGGGCTGAAGTGATGCTGAGATTTCAGGAAAGTTCTTTTCAGTTTCTGGAAATGATTCTCACACTGACACTGACAGTTATAAGCCCGTGCTCAGGTCAGAAAAGCAACGTGCCTTTATATTGAACTTTTTCTTCGGGTAGGCCGTGATAATGATTATGAAAATTGTGTTCATTTTATGAACTTTTCATGTAAACTTGAGTGATGAAATATTCATAGTGGTTGTCACTTACAGGGGTTTGTAGGGTGACTGCTAGTGGTCAAGTTTATAAATCCTTAAATTTCTGTTTTCTGTAACAAGAATACCTAAAACAGGAAGTGTCCTCTTCTAGGTTTTCTTAAGATAGCATATGCATTCCTTAAGGGCCTACAGTGCAAAGTCTAGATCAGGCACTGAGGAATAAAAATATGGTGGGATGTGTAATTTCTTCTTTCACGGAGTTTACAGTCCAGTGGGAGACACAGACACATGCACAACTAGCTGTTTCACAAAGCCAAACCAGCTAGGTGACAAAGGAGAGGTACACAGGTGGCATGCTGTGGGAACCCGGAGGAGGGGCTCCTGAAGGAGGTGGTGTGTAAGCATGCCTTGAAGAACTGAAAGGATTTCAGCAAACCAACTTTAGGTTGGAGCAAGCCAGATGAAGGGACACTGTGTTAGTACTCCAGGCATTTCCTATAGTGTTTTATAGCCAAGGTGATGGGAAAAGTATTGATGCACAGAAACAGAAGATCTTCTTTGAAGATCCCCTGCTGATATTCTGGTCCATCTGACTATGCTTATTTTATTTCCTTTAGTATATTTGTCCCCTCCTTCTTTACAGGATATCCCTTTTTGCCACTTCCTTGCTGGTGTTTTCTTTCCTGGTCCTTAGCCTCTCTTGCCTGCAAAGTTGGCTCACCCTTGCTACCATATCATCATACTCCTTTGAACCACCTCTTTCTCTGTTCCCCAACTATTAAAAAACCCCCTTTCATCCTCACTCTTGTTTTGATTTGCAGCATTAACGATTGCCTTTTAAAAATGTCCGTGTATTGATTAGATTGACGCGTTCACACTGATTTTTCTCTTCTCTAGGCTCTGGATTGCCAAGCCTGTAACACCAAGTCTAGGTGGTACTTATATGTGTATAGTGCCTATTGTGGCCAAGAGGAGATAAGGTCACAGTGAAAGGAAACAGGTTGTTAAAATCTGTTGGAAGAAACATCAGGTGCCAGACTTGTCTGGGAATGCAGTGTAGATTGACTTTACATTCTGTGGCCCGCGTGTCAGAAGCCTTTGATGTTTAGAGCCTTGCATTTTGATACTTATAATCATGTAATATAAGTTTATATCAACTGAATCCACTGAATTGATGGTGACTCAATTTCACTATCCACTACATTATTAATTCCAGATGGGAAAATTCATGAGGGCTCAAATTTTGTTTGAAGCCCAACTGTTTCTTAAATTATTATTACAATTATCTATTTATTTTTTTACAACTGATGGGAAGGAAAATTTAACAGCTGTGTGATTAGCAGGGCATGAAATTAAAAATGTTTTGCACAGAATCAAGAGGTTGTTTACTACAGAATTCCTCATCTGAGAATTAAGTATCATTAAGATTGGCCACAAGATGCTCTCTTTCATCATTTAAGTTTGATTTTTCACATCCAGTTCTTTGCTAAAAGGCCTTTCCCCTTTTCTGGAAGGAAAATACTGACCAGGTCATCACAAAGCATCTCTAACATTAGCAGTCAAGGTAACAACCCCATTTCTTTCACTCATAAAATAACAGTGCAAGGAAAAAGAAGTTCAGCCTCACTGCTCTCAGCAAAGAATGAGTAAGTTCCAGTTTGAGGAAGTCAGGTAAATTAGAAAAAGCTACAGCTTTAAAGTGGCTTTAGTCTTCTCCTTTCAAATTGCTCAGGTAGAGACATCTAGAATGTGATGTTTATCCTTAAAGTTTCCTTTACCCGTATGCTGTTACTTCTTGGGTCCTTTTGCAAAAGTACCTCCTTTGACTGGGTTCTGGAGAGTACCACCTCCCTCTTCCGTTGTGCAGGATGTGGACAGTCTTTTGCAGAAGCAGGAGAGCGTGGTGGTCAAGCACGTTAGCTGGAGTCTCTTTGCTGAAGTGTGAAGCCAGCTCTTCTATTTGCTTGGGCAAGTTGTGTGAGCTCTCTTTGACTCATCCCCTTATCGAATGGAGGTAAAAACAGTACCTACCTCCAAGGTTGCTTTGAAGATTAAGAGAGTTAATACCTGGAAAATGTTTAAGGCTCTACCTGACTCATAGCCAGTGCTCAGTTAATGTTAGCTGCCTTCATTTTTATAAGGCAATGTACTGTTCTGTGTGTGAAGGTCTTTAGTACACATCCCACACGGACTTGCTTCACTTCTAGTCTGGGATCCTTCATCTATCCTTGTCGTTTTATCTTTAATAGAATCATTCCTGTAAGATAATTATTTATATACTTGTTTTAAGTCTTTCTTTAGACAGGTTTTATCTTTATATTTGATGAATTCAACAAGACCCAGTCTCTGCCCTTAAGGGACTTTTTGAAGGGGAAATTGGGGTTGATGAAAGTTAATGCAGATAACTCTTATTGGAGATAGACTAGAGATTGTGCCAATGAGAGTTAAGATATTTGAATAGTATTCCTAAATATTAAGAGGTCTAGTTAAGGAATCTGTGGTCCTTAGAGGAGAGAGACATTAACTTTGGTTGGGGTTGAATGCAAATGTGGAGAAAATGAAGGAAGTCTTCCTGGAGGAGGAGGGATTTGATCTGGGACCTGAATGCTGGGTAGAATTTGACCTGACCGAAAAGGGGAAAAGAATTCTCAGGCTAAGTGAAGCGAGTGAACTGCACTTGGTTTTCTCACGTTTTCCTCGTGCTGCCCTCTGGCCACTATCCAGGCCCTTTGGAGAGCTGTTATTGCAGGTGGAATCTCAGTTGGAAAGCCAGTGAGTGTGTGAGTGAGGCTTTCATAGCCCCCAGGTCCTGTATAAAAAAATGGACGGGGGCTTCCCTGGTGGCGCAGTGGTTCAGAGTCTGCCTGCCAATGCAGGGGACACGGGTTCGAGCCCTGGTCTGGGAAGATCCCACATGCTGCGGAGCAACTGGGCCCGTGAGCCACAATTACTGAGCCTGCGCGTCTGGAGCCTGTGCTCCGCAACAAGAGAGGCCGCGACAGTGAGAGGCCCGTGCACCGCGATGAAGAGTGGCCCCCACTTGCCGCAACTAGAGAAAGCCCTCGCACAGAAACGAAGACCCAACACAGCCATAAATAAATAAAATAAATAAATTAAAAAAAAAAAAGTGGACGAAGGAGCCATTCTAATGAATGTCTTTTAAAGGGGGTGTAAGAGAGGTACATTCTAATGAATGTGTTTTAAAGGCAGTGTAAGAGAGGAGGAATGGGAGAGACAAAGGCAGGAAATGTTGGATGTTTGTAGAGGGATTATAATGAAGGCCAACTGAGTGCTCTTTATGCTTTCTCAGATCACTTTTAGGGGAGATATAGGTGCTTTTGCATATATATATATATCAAAGTGTCACTTTTTCCTCCTTGTCTCTTCTTCTTCTTTTTTTTTTTAAGAACCAGTATTAAAATCACTCTATCCTCTGCCCTTAAAAATAAATCTGGGCGGGAAATATGAGTATTTCCTGGAATACATTATATGCTGGGCAATAGATCTGGGTATTTAAATGCCTTTCCTGTAGAAGCAGGTCATTATAAGCCAGGATGCTACCAGCAGCCCTGTGGGTGGTTGGTGAGTGTGCTTCAGCGCTGTGGCTGCTCTCCATCAGCTCTCTGCCATGTCGAGGTAGTTTTGAACTTACTGACACTTTTAGCAAGATGAGGCACCATAATGTCAGCTGGCCAAACATAACACGGCATGGTTGCAAAATAACGAGCCTGGAGTTTTAGCCAACACCCTGGAACGTGTAGATGCAAGTAGCACTCCTTGTGGGGGTACCATTCCAGCACAGGGAGCGCTTGGTCCTAAGTTGCTTCCACTGCTCAAAGCATCCTTGGAATCGCCTTCAGAGATGATGATGAGCCACCCTAAAAAGTCATAGAAGCATGAAATGTGAGACCATGGAATCCACTAACCTCATTCTGAATGTGAGAAAACTGAGGCCCTGAGACAAATATTGATGTGTACAGTGGGGTCTTTCCCTTAGATGGGGAAACATCCTGTTCTCAATTACCTTGTTAGCTCTCTCTGCTTATTTTCTCATTGTGCCTCTGCCTTAAGGAAAATTGATTCTGTGTTAAGCCTATGAATAATTAGAAAAAAAAGAGAGAGAAGGAGAGAGGGGGAAAAAGTTCCCTTTAGCATTGCCTAACATCACAGAGTGTATCTGTAGCACAGGGAAAACCCAACCCTCCTGGCATGAGGCTCCTTCTATATTTACAAGAAAGTTTCAAGACAGAAATCACTTTATCAAAGTTTCTAGTTGGTTATAGTTACATCTATTGTAAAATCTGGTGTACATAAAGCTAGAGTTAAACATACAAGTTCCTAATTGAATTGTAGACCTTACCTTTCAGGGGTAGGGATTTTGTCAGGGCTAAAGCTTTGTCCTTGTCATGGTCCATTGGCAACATTTCCTAAAGTGTGCTCCGTGGTGTACTAGCTCTACAAATGGCCAAATCAGGTTGGGAATCAGTTGCTTTTATTGCAATCTCCATTTTGGAGATTCTTCCTGTACCTTTAGCAAGATTAACTCTGAGAAGACCTATAGGTAAAAAAAAAATAACCACACCATTCCTTTCTGTAATGTGAAATTCAGGCTTTGTCAAATTTATTTTATCATGGAACCATTTTGTGGATGATTTCCCAGACTCGTGTTCTGTGGAACATTCTTTGGATAGCATGACTTTATTGTTAAAATTCTTAAGGTTCACATCTGTCATCTTGTAATAATCTTGTGTGAAATATAAAGTCATCTGGGCTAAACTATAGACCTTCACCTGCCCTCCCTTCTCCATAGGAGAAATTACAAGTTTATTTCAGGATCAAACACTTTTCAAATGAAATGTTGTTAGGAGAAAAAAAAAAAAAATAACCCTTTTAGAGCCTAATAACTGCAGAAAGAAGACAGTATTATACCAGCCAAACCCAATTTTGTGAATTAGGGCTTTAACTTGGAGAGTTGTTCCTGAAAATAGGTTGTTTTTAAGCAAAACTTTTATGGCTTTTGGTGGGGGACTCTTTCACCATCAAAGGCACGAATATGGGTACTTTTAAACTGACATGTTTCTTGCATTCAAAACCAGGGCTTGTGGAGGAAACAATACTTTCTTTAACTTTTCCGAAACAGTTGGCTTGACCATCATGGCATTTTTTTTATTTATTTAGGATATTAGCTTTTTTTTTTTTTTTTTTTTTAATGCGGGAAGGGTCCTTGTTGATCTTGTCCCAGTCTGCACTTGACAGATGGGGAAACAGAGGCCCAGAAGGCTTCAGTGACCTTTCTAAGTCTCTTTACTAGTTAGTGACAAAACCAGAGATAAAAATCAAGAACTCTCACTTACTTACTAAAGTAAGCCTAGTAACTTTTTATTTATTGTACACTCTGTTAAAAAGAAAGGAGTTAATTGCTTCTCTTGATTAGATAGTAGGTAGGTAGATATGTACCTACACAGATGATAGATAGATGCCCATAATTAAAAACTCTTTTACCCTCAAGGTAAGAAGACCCTCCATAGTTCCTTGGTTGTCTCCTTTTTTTTTAAAAAAGAACTTCACCCACCTCAGGCCAGGTCTTTGATACTGTTCACTTGAGAAATCGATTCACTTCCATGGAAGAGATAGGCGTGAAAAAGAGGGTCATGCCGAACATTTTAATCTCTCTTATTTCAGGCTGAGAGATTCACTACAGCAAGGGGGTATCTAAGGTTTTCGACATAAGGAGACGAACTGGCTGTCACCAAGTGCTTGAGGGCTATGGCTTAGTTATACATCATTGTGTGGTTATTTCTCTCCTCTTCCCCTCCCCCTTTCTCCTAGCGCCAGCCCCTCTCTCCTTTCTCCATTGCCCATGTCTTCAGCAGGAGGGCTATCTCGCTTCAGAGACAGGAAAGAAAGCTCAGATCCAAGGAAGACATTCCTTCTGTGAGGTTTCACCCAGCTGTAGCAAAAGCAAAAAAAAAATTCTCATGCCTTTGAGTTTTTTCCTTTAGGTAGAAGGATTTGGTGGTTAGAGATCTTAGGAAATTCCCCATTAAAAAGCTACTGCAGAATCTGTAGTCTGGTGCTTGCAATAACGGTGGTGTAGTATCATGTGAAGAAGGCAAGGGCCTTAAAGTTAACAGTGGAAAATATGGGTTCTGGGCTGCACTTCTCTGCTAACTAGCTGTGGGATCCTGGGAAAACCAAAAGACCTCTCTGAGCTTCATTTGACCCAATCTCTTCATCGGGGCTCGGGGAATCATGATTCCTGGAATTGTGTGGATTAAATGAGATAAGGGATA
The DNA here is from genome assembly GCF_009873245.2 of Balaenoptera musculus. NCBI lineage: Eukaryota > Metazoa > Chordata > Mammalia > Artiodactyla > Balaenopteridae > Balaenoptera > Balaenoptera musculus. The sequence continues at coordinate 65,445,247 of NC_045788.1, forward strand.
TGAAAAGGCTTTGTAAACTATAAAGCACCCTATAAGTACTTGTGAGCATATTTATAGCAATCAGGTAAGCGATAATAATAGCAAACACAACTACACTGCTGCTTTTGAGCCAGGTACCGTTTTAAGCCTTGTACATCTGTTGGTTCACAATTCTGACAGCAGATCTGTGTGTTAGCGAATAGCACCTGGCGTCATAAATCACCAGGCGGCTGCTTACCTGGATCAGCTGGCTATTTACTCAGTGGTTGTGGGTACGTTTCTCCCTTCTCTGGGCCTGAGACGTGTTCTTTGTAAAAGAAGCACTTGGACTCTGGTTGAATGTCAGGGCCCTTCTGTTCTGGGATTTGTGATTCTGTTCAGTAGTTTTTTTTACCCCTCACAGGTTCAGTCGCTGATCAGTAATCAGAGCTCACATTTAAACTGAGGGCCATCATCATCTTCATTTTACAAATGGGGACACATAAGCACAGAGAGCTCAAGTAACTTTCTCAAGGCTGCACAGCCAGTGAGTGGCAGAGCTAGGATTCAAACTCTGCTCTGGTGCCCCAGAACGACGGCAGCTAGCTAGATTTGAAGAACTCTCCAGCGATCCCAGGTGTGTCCTGTTGTCAGAGTCCTCATCTAATCAGCTCCATGATTATCATTTAGCTCTTGAGGTTTTTGGTGGTGGTTGTCATTTAACTCCACATTAGATTTCCAGCATCTTTTTTTTTTTAAACTTATTTATTTATTTATTTATTTATTTTTGGCTGCGTTGGGTCTTCGTTTCTGTGCGAGGGCTTTCTCTAGTTGCGGCAAGCGGGGTCCACTCTTCATCGCGGTGCGCGGGCCTCTCACCATCGCGGCCTCTCCTATTGCAGAGCACAGGCTCCAGACGCGCAGGCTCAGCAGCTGTGGCTCACGGGCCCAGTTACTCCGCGGCATATGGGATCCTCCCAGACCAGGGCTCGAACCCGTGTCCCCTGCACCGGCAGGCAGATTCTCAACCACTGCGCCACCAGGGAAGCCCTAGATTTCCAGCATCTTGATTGCAGGTTTTCAGTGCTGGAGTGTGTATTTCCAATGTCTGATACAGGGTTTGGCAATGGGTAGTATCTCCCTGTATGCGCACCGTTTGTTTTCTGGCCAACCTTAGAGTCTTTGAAGCCCTCAGGGAGGCCTGCCATTGGCATCTCCCCAAAGTGTGTTTGACGGAATGACCTTTTCACATCAAAAGCCAGTTGAGGTTGCTGTGGTGTGACTCTGGACAAGTTTCCACAGGGAAGGCAAGTTTCAAGTTGCGGCCCGTTTGTTTTCTGCGTGACGTGCACGCTCCGACTTTCTTATGCCTGCTTAACTTTATCTGAGTGAGTTCTGGTTGAAGACTCTCCACCAGAGTCTCCCGGCTGCTTCAGCTTGTTTTGGTTTTGCTGTTTTGTTATTTTTCTGAAGGCCTGGTTTTCTTGGGCTCTGCTTGCATACCACCCAAGATTTGTAGCCCGGTTGCATCTGGGAAAGAGTCACACCCATTGAAATTGGGAGACAATTAACTCTTAGAGCCCAAGGACATTGACATAAATCTTAGGTCACACACATCTTCCATCTTTCTGACTCTGCCTTCCTTCTTTATGTGATGCTGTTCCAAGATCTCTTACTGGCACCAGCTTTCTTGGAGGGTTGCCTTTAACTCCTAATCCACTCAGTAGATTTTACCACTAACACACCTCTCCAAAGGATGGTCTCTTCAATCCCCATAAGTGACCCACTCTGGAGTTCACTTATTCCTTCATCTACATATGAATTATGTGATATTACCTACCTACCAGACAGAATAGTGATACCAAAATAAATTTGACACTATCCCAGTTTATAAGGACCTAATACTTTGAAGGGGGGAGGATTCACTTTGTTAAACAACAGTTAGTTCTTGAGTGCCCACCATGACCGAGTGGCAGAACCGTGGATACCAGCAGATACAAGCCCTCTCATCATAGGACTTCTGGTCCAGGAGTGACAACCACCACTTTCATAATTTCACAGATAATTATATAATTATGGCTGTGATAGGTGCCACAAAGCAAAGGTACAAGGTGTGGTGGGAATATTAAACAGTTTTTTTTTTTTTCCCCTTGGCCCAGTTTGTGGGTGAAAGACAAACTGTATGTTTGTGTGTGTGTTTCCCAAAAGAAGTGGAATTAGCCAGGGAAAGATGGGCACAGGGGAGCGGGCTTGGACAGATAGCTCTCATATAAGGTAGAAAATGGTCAGTGCTCAGCTCAAGTACTGTGGAAGTTGAGGTGAAGAAGAATGTTTTGAAAACTGGTTTGATGATAAAACTCCTTTCAGAATATTTCCTTGTTGAACTTCCCTGGTGGTGCAGTCGTTAAGAATCCGCCTGCCAATGCAGGGGACACGGGTTCGAGCCCTGGTCTGGGAATATCCCACATGCTGCAGAGCAACTAAGCCCGAGCGCCACAGCTACTGAACCTGTGCTCTGGAGCCTGCGAGACACAACTACTGAGCCCTCGTGCCACAACTACTGAAGCCTGCGCTCCTAGAGCCCATGCTCCGCAACAAGAGAAGCCACTGCAATGAGAAGCCCGCACACCCCAAGGAAGAGTAGCACCCACTCGCCACAACTAGAGAAAGCCTGTGCGCAGCAACAAAGATCAAATGCAGTCCCCCCAAAATAATTAAATAAATAAAGTATTTTTTTTAAAAAAAGAATATTTCCTTGCTTTTCCCCCCTATAAGTGGTGGGTTTTTGTAGCATCCTGACCTGGTTTAGTAATTGCAAATTGACTTAAGAAAAGAAGACCTCTCTGTTTTCCTTACTACTTCCTAGATTGTTAAAATAATTCACCGTATTTCATGTGTACACCCAAAGTCCTTGAATCCAATTAGTAAGAAAAACACTTTTCATGTCATTGTTAAGTAACACAAAAATAAATAACAGTAAAGAAAAACTGAAATACCAATGCCTTGAGCTTTTTGCTGGAATCTGGGAGTGTCTTATCATAAGACATGGTTTCAGATGTACCATTTTCATTCTGCATGTATTTATTTATCTATTCAGAGTGCCTCCCTTGGGTCCTTTGGTATTGTAATGAACCGCTGGAGGTGAGAAGGAAAAGGGTAGAGGCAGAGCTACTGGTTACTGCCATTTGGATTATATCCTGCTCCAGGGCAGGAGGGCAAGTGGGCGTCAAATCCTGCCCCGCCTCTATTTGCCAAGCCAAGACCGGGTGCATTTTTCTAATGTGTTCAAAAGAACCTAATGGTTAGCAGAGGCCTGGGTATGGAAATGTCTGACACAGGTTTGTTTTTCTCTGAAAGCCCTCATAGTTTAGTGGGGGAGGCAGACATGGGAATAACTAAACATAATTATACTGCCAGCCAGAATGAAATATGTTAATCAGAGGTACAAATGACAGGCCGAGGGGCCTTAATTGAAGGATTTTAATTCTGACGGGGTGGGGAGAGTAAATTTATACAGCAATTGAAAAGCCAAGTTGGATGGGCAAGTTTTTTCTTCTTCTTCTTTTTTTTTTTAAATAGTAGCTTTATTGAGATCTAATTCATATGTCATACAATTAGCTCTTTTAAAGTATACAATTCAATGGTTTTTATTATATTCCCAGGGTTGCCCAACCATCGGCAAAATCAATTTTGGAACATTTTCAGCACCTCCAGCAGAAACCCTGTACCTATTGGCAGTCTCCGCTTCTTTCCCCAAACCTCCTTTCACCCAGCCCTAAGCAGCCACTAATCTACTTCCTGCTCTGTAGAGTTGCCCAGTCTGAACATTTCATATGCGTGCGATCACATGATATGGGCTCTCTTGTGCCGTAATATTTTCCAGTTTCATCCATGCTGTGGCATGATGAATAGGTTTTTGATTGCTGGAAAACAGAAGGAAGTTCACCCCAAAATGATGCGCTAGGGTGAGGTAAGAGAAAGACCTTCTTAAGAAAGCATGGGTTGTGTTTGAGGGGTTGAAAGTAGAATTTTGGGTCTGCGGAGTAGGGCTTGTTGGGGAACCTATGGTAAATATAGACGGAAATATAATTTGGAGCAGAGTATGAAAATTAGGAGTAAGTTTGAACTTCTTTCAGGATGCAGATGTTTTTGAAAGGGGAGTACTATGACTTGATAGAGATAAGATAAGGAGAAATTGGTAATTAAAACTCCAAGGTCACCTAAGTTGGTTGTGGAAAGCCAGGTGTGAAATCAAGAACTCCTAACTCCTGAATAATTTTTCCTCACATTCTACTGCCTCTTGCTTTTTATTTGTTAGCTGGAGTGAGTAAAAAAAGTACAGGTGACTTTTTCTGTTATAGTTGTTTAAAAAAACTATTAGAAGCATGTAAAAAATAAAACTATATAGGTCATGATTAAAAATGCTGTTCCTTGGACACTTGGGATAAGGCGATATTTTCATGGTAAAGCCCACTATGTATGTTTCTCACATCAGGAGGAAACAGGCTCTCCTCTGGCCCATTCGCTTCCCTCTACAGTATCCTGTCATGTGCTGTTTTGGATACAGAGTCTGTATTAGTCAGTTTGGGCTGCCATAACAAAATACCATAGACTGGGTGGCTTAAACAACAGAAATTTATCATTATTATTATTATTTTTTATGGTTCTGGAGGGTAGAAGTCTGAGATAAGGGTACCAGTATGGTCCGGTTCTGGTGCGGTATATTTTTCTGGCTTGTAGAAGACCACCTTCTCACTGTGTCCCCACATGGAGAGGGGAGAGAGAGCAAACTCTTTGGTGTCTTTTCTTACAAAGGCACTGATTTCATCATCAGGGCCTCCCACCCTCATCAAAACCTAATTACCTCCCAAAGGCCCTATCTCCAAATATCATCATGTTGGAAGTTAGGGCTTCAACATATGAATTTTGTAGGGAACACAATTCAGTCTGTAGCAGAGTCTTACTTTGTTTTGATTTCCTTTGGACTTGTGGCCTTGGCTATGTTCCCTATAGTCATTTGATAGATTCCTGCCAATCAGATGAAAATCAGAGGTATGCCAAGTGTAGTTGGTAAATGTTTGGTTCTCTTAAAGCCTACAGAAATTACTCATTGTTTGTTTCTGAGCTGCTTATGTCACAGGCTTTTGCAAGAGGAGGGATTTTGGAGATCATCTGGTTCATGGACTATTGACCTAAGGGTTAGTGGTCCACGAGCCTCCTGAAATTGTTTGTGTAATTCTTTAAATTTGTGTGGTGGCATATCTCCTTCCCCCAAGTGCCTATAAGATTCTCAAGTGGTTTGTTTCCCTCCAAAGAGGATAAATCTCTTCCATACTAATCATATTGAGCTCCTTTGCTTATATCATTAAATCTTTACAACTCACCCTCATGGGTCACGAAACTGAGTCATACAGCAATTAAGTCACCTTGCCCAAGGTCACAGAGCTGGTAGGTGACAGAACCTAGATTCAGACCCTGCAGTCAGAGGCCAGAGCCCATGCTTCTCACGCTTATGCCTTTTCACCAAGCATGTCTTTTGCCTTTCTCTCTTTTACCTTGTTTAGACTCTGGAGTTGATTGACCCTCCTTTGATAAAGGGGTAGTAGAAGGCCAGAGAGAAGTTCAATTTGGTGCTGTGATTAAGAACACGTACCTGTCAACATGTGACAGTGATACAAACAAACCCCAAGTCAAACCATGAGACTTTAACACACATTTTAAAATTAAAATAAAAATGCTCCTTTTTGACCTTTTGGTTCTGCTTCTGACCCTCATCCTCTCTCTTTCCCCCCTCTCTTCTTGTCTCCTTTTCTTCCCTCTCCTTCTCTGTGTTCCTTTCTCCCCTTCCTTCAACAAGCATTATTGAGCACTTACCTCACTGAGCTAAGATGGAATCATTAGTAATTGAGTGTTTTAATGTTCCTAAGATGGTTTTGTGGTGGGGGACCTGGAAACTATCCTACTCCTCTGTGGTCAACACGTCTCTATCCCAGAAGGTCCTTGGTGGAGCTGTCACACATGAAACAGTGTTGAGGGAAAGCAAAGTACCTGAAGCCAGTGTCTTACCCTCTGACAGAGGAGGCTCCCTGATTTCTAATTTTGGAGACTGGATGGTGGCAGTCATTGAAATAGGCAATACTGAAGGCAGCTCCCCTGTTATGTGGGTATAGGGCAGAATGGGAGTTTTTTTTAACTTTTCAGATTTGAAAGGTTAGCAAATGAATTATTGTATGTTCAAGACTAAAATTTCAAAGAAAGGTCAGGACTAAAGTTGGGAACTGTCAGGATACAGTGAAAGCAGAGCAGTAGACGATATGGCTCAAGGAACTTTTGAAGAGAGAAAAAAGTTCTCTCCCTCCTTTCCTTCTGGAGGGTGACATCTATCTCAAGTCCCATCTGCCCAGATAGCTCTTTTGTCACTAACCTGGGCAATGTCCACCAGCCCCAGAACTCCTGTAAATCTCCTTTCCCCCACATTTTTTCCCCCACGTTTATAATATAATAATTATGATGTTTGTTTTCACTTTCCAGGTAAACTCTAAGTTCCTTTGCATTTATATACACTTTTTCCTCTCATATACATTTTTTTCCTTTTAAGCTTCCTCAGTACCTATGTGTATTAGACGTTCATTGCACAATAATGATTAGAGTCTTATTTCTTTTCTTCTGCTTTTTGTTTTTTGGTTGTTGTTGTAGCATTTATTTTGAAGAAGTTTTCCCTGTATGTTAGCAGGATGTTAACTTCTCTATAAAGAATTTATTCTTTGACTTTATTGGTCCCCTCCCTTGTGTCTCACCTTCTGCTGGTGTGCTGTCCTACTGCCATCAGGTGGGTCACTCCTGATATCCTGCTTTTCTCACTCTGCCCCAGCAATGATGCCAATAGTGTGTCTGCTGACACTTAAATCCTATAGGAACATAGAGTCCAACTGCTTCATAGAAAACTAAGGCCCAGAGAGGGTTCATCCATATTTGGTTCAGGTCAGTGTGGGTCCTGGTTTCAGATCGGTGCCAATTCTGTGCTTTCCACTCAGGCTTACTGATGTTTGTTTAGCTTCTTGCCTTTTAATTTTTTTTCAGATTTTGGGATGAAATTACTGACTTTTATCACATTAAAATTTCATTAGGATTCTGTTTTTGAGCCCAGTTCCATCCTATTCTACTTCAGATTGCACTCTCCTTTTCACCCTGTTGTGGTGCGTTTGTTCCTAGACATAATCAGGAATGACGCTAGGCATAGAAAACATTTTGCCATGTATTAGGGGAAAATTTACTGTTTGTTTTATTGTGTTGAATGTCACCAGTATGGATCCACATAATCCATTTTAATTGATTTTTGGGTAAATATTATTCTCAGTTTTCTTTACTTTCTCCTCACCTCCTTAGCATGGTTTGCCACTTAATTTTTTTTTTTTTTTTTTTTAACCAGACACCATGTAAGATGCTTTAGGACTTGAGACATGGTTAAGGTGTAGTTCCTGCCCTCAAGGAGCTCTGCGTCTAGTGGAAGAGACAGACATTTTAACAGGAAGTTTCTAGCACTGACTGGGTTAGGATGCTTTCAACAGTAAAGGCACAAAAGTGTGTATTGGAGTATGTGAGAAGAAAAGATCAAAATTGAGTGGGGACTCTCATGAAGTTGCCAGTATACTCATTTACCATTGTGTATTTAGCGCCCACATTCTCCTTGCCTGAGGTGATTCTTCTTTATATGTAATACAAAATTTTAAAATAAAATTTAAAAATAAAACTATATATACACACACACGTATATGTGCATATATATATATATTCTTTATATATTATACAAAATTTTACCTGACTTTTGCCTCACTCTAACTCAGTCTTTTAATTTTAATTTTATTATGATTTGAATAGTATCAAAGCAGAATGAAAGATTTATGGGGCTTTTTTTCAGAAGATGAACAAGAAAAAGTATGAGGATGATTGATGTGTATGTCAGTGTTTAGAAAACCATAGGAATTAGGGAGAGAGGTCTGTAGCATATCAGGAAATAGGAAGCTATCTCACCAGTTGCTGGAAGTGGTTGTTCAGACTCTTGGTAAGTGTGCTTTCAACAGATGATGCTTAAATCACAGTGTGTGCCCGCACACAAACATGCACACACACCAGTCTCTCTGCCTTATTAACCATTTATTCCTAACTCTGTTTTATTTGATGACTTCCTTTACCTTGTTCCTTTCCAAATATTACCTCCACTGGGACCTAATTAGAACCTCTCAAAATTCACAGAACATTAGAATACATGTGGGTTCCAAATGTTATCTTTAGGCATTACGGAATATTACAAACTAATTATGGTTATCCATTGTGTATACAGGTATATAAATAGCTTTTCTGCCAAATTTGTTGTCAGGCTGCAGTGAGAAAAGTCAAGGAACTAGTTCTTATTAGCTTTTGAATTTCAAAGGTATTTTCTCCCCTAGAGTAATAATACTGCAGGTTGAGACTTCGCAGGTTCTAAAGTAAGTGTCCAAAGGCGGAGTTTACCTTTTTATTAAGTTAATGCTTAACTCAGCACTGAAATTGCTTTATGATTTTATGTAGAAATGACTATTTCTACTAAGCAAGCTTTTGTAGAAAAGACATACTTTGATACCCTCTGCTGTGTTGAATAGCCGTGTTTAGAAAAAAAGTTTAATTCAATCTCTAGCACATTAAAGCATTTTGTAGGATTTTTAAAAGCAGTTGCTCTCTTAGACAGGTAATTGAACATTGTTATTTTCGTTTATATTAATTGTTTCATTGTTATTTTATATATTAATAATGTATAAAAATTTTTAAATGACCCTAGAGTTGGTTTGAGAAAAATGACAACACAAAAATGCTGTGTAGGAAAGAATACTACCTCTCAAGTCTGAAGACCTGGGTTTTAGTCCCAATTCTGTCTGTGACTTGATCTGTGGGCCTTAGAAAAGTCAGATCAGACACCTGAGTCTCATTTTTCCACCTTAAATAACAAAGGAATTGCAAAGCTTATATCTGGAAGGCAGATTGGTCTGCCAAAAAATTGGTCCTCTCTTTTAAAAATTTTTTTAAGTAAAGTTGCAACATTATATCAAGCTCAGACCATTTAGGAGGGAAAATGTCACCCATAATTCCACCACCTTGATAAGTACAACCTATCATTTTTGTATATTCCCTTCCAGTCTTTAGCTATTAGGCAAAAATTACCATAGTGCTATGTATCATATACATGTATGGCATCATATATTAAGCGTTTTCTGTACTGCTGCATATTCTTGAAAGATTACAATTTTAATAACTGTTTAATATTTCATTGAGTGGTTATGCCATATCTTACTTAATTATTCCATTATTTTTATGTATTGCTGTGATTGACATTTTTATGCATAAATATAGCTTAATTCGTCAAAAATCTTAAGCATGTTGGAGGGTTGAGATCTCAGGGTCAGAGGTTAGCATTTTATGGTTATTCAAATTCCCCGATGACTTGTGTTCTACAAGGGATGTTTCTGTAATTGCAGCAGGAATGTGTGAGTGGGTCAGTGTCTCCCCAGTGGTGCCAGCATTAGATACGTTGTCTTCTTGGTACTAGTATTTCTTTGGTTATTGTGAGGTTCAACGTGTGTCCTCATGTCTCATGTCTAGTTATGTTTTGTTTATGGCATTTGAAAATGAATACTTTGTGATCTATGGGAACCTCTTCACAGCAAAATGAAGAATCAATATTTTAATGAGAATTGTACATGACTTGTCCAAAGAGGTTCTAGAACTTTTTGAGTCATATGAAGGAGCCCTTGAATAAATTGAAAGACATACCTTATTCATAAATGGACATGTTAAGGTTGTTAAGTAGTTATATACCCCTACATTTTATGTAATCTCAACACAACTTTCAAGTTGATTGTTTTTGAATCTTAACAAAAAAATTCTAACATGGTCTAGATAATAAACAGGCAAAACACCTAAGAGAAATTTGAAAAACAAGAGTAATGAGGGACAGGGACCAGCCTGGCCAGATGCTAAAGTAGATTATAAGGGAACCATAATTGAAGTGGTGAAGTGTTGGTGCTGGAATAGATGAAGGCCATTGGGGTGACGTAACTCACCCAGAAACAGAGCAACTGCAGGTCGAATTCAATATGCAATAAAAGGACCACCTCGAAACATTTTGAAAAGGGAGGGTTCTTTTAATGGCATTGGGATAATTGGTAGGCATTAATGAAAAAAGAGTTGTATCATGAATATATATCAGAATAGACCTTGCTATGAATTAAAGGTCATGTTAAAAAAAAAGACAACTAGAGAAATGCTTTAATAAATGAACAGATTGATTATATCTTTAGTAATTGTAAATAATAACTTTTTAAAATTTAGAACTGGGGTTTACAAAATTTTTCTGTGAGGGACCAGGTAGCAAATATTTTAGGCTTTGAGGCCAGAGTGTCTCTGTCACAACTACTCAACTCTGCCATTGTGGCACCAAAGCAGCCATGGACAAGTCACACATCTAATAAAGAAATAGAGAACACATCTGTTTGTAAGAAGAAACATAATATTGTAAGTGTCAGTTTCCTCACACATCTGTTCCCAAAGTGAATTTTATGTATCTTTTAATTTTTTTGCCAGTGTGTGAAAAGTAGTATCTCCTTGCTATTTTAATTTGCATTTCTCTACTGTTGAAGTTGTGTATGTGTATTTTTATTATTATTATTATTTGCTATATTTGTTTTCCATTGAGGTCGCCTCTTCAGTGAATTACAAGTAGGGTTAATTTATCTCACTTATTTTATCTTCTTGTCACTTGATGTCTCAAGGCCCTGGAGACCTGTGGTATCTCCCGACCAGTGCAGACTAACAGGGTACCATTTGGCGTCACGAATTATAACTCTTCCTGTAACTTTGTGCTCAAGGGCCTGGGACTTGATTTTCAGTTCAGTTCTTACCCGTGTCCTAGGCTAGCTACTTGCCAATAGACTGAGGCTGGAGGACCACTTTGTTTCTCCATCCTGAGTGGTGCTTTGCTGCTTCCAGCTCCTTTAGAGTTAGTTGTTGTCTGAGTATTACCTGAACCTACCTATGCCCTTTGGGGCCTGAAATCCAATTGTGGGCAAGATCTACCTTTGCATTTCTGTCTGTCCTGGTGAGAAACCCTAGAGCTCGAGCCTCCCTCCCTCCAATTGCACTCCTTTAAAGAATGATCAGAATTATGTTTCACTCCTGAGTGATGATGGTTATTTCTGTTTTCCAAGAGATATGAATGAGAAAATGGTGACGTGACTTGCCCAGAGCCACACAGAGGTTCTTAGAGGACACACACGGTGAGATTATGATAGGGACTGAGGTGGAAGCGTCCTTTTCTTGGTCCAGGGTCTCCATGTCCTGGGTGAGCTGCCATCACAAAGGCTTCCTCTGCCCCTCCCCGCAGTCTTTCCATTGTTGTGTGTGCTACAGGAACTGAGACCGTTATGACAGAGCCAAGCTGGTTTCTCTTCTCTTTTGGACATCATTGTTTGTCACAATTCTGAACACTATTTCTTCCTCCTGATTATAAAATTGTAAAATCATGGCTATATTTATATTTCCTTTTGCTGCGAAGTACCATTCACAGCTTTCCTAGTAAATTCCTTTACTAATAATCTTTCTTCATATATATGTATCATCTGCTGTTTATGAAATGCTCTTGTGTCCTGTGTTACACTTAATCCTCATCAACACCTATGAGGTAAGCAGGGCAGAGATTGTTGTCTCCATTTTACAGATGAGGAAACTAAGGCCCAGCGAGGTCTGGAAGGCCCTGGCCTTGGCCTGCCCTTGGAGCTGGTAGCAGAACTGCCTTTAAATGCATGACCTTGACTCTGCTGACATTTTTCTTCCTGTCCACGAAATTGCTTCTCTTTTATGAGTTTCAGGGATTTTCTTGTCCAAGACACGAAGAAACTGGTGACTTTTCTTGAGAGATCTAAGCATTATTGCATTTGCCTAATATTTCTTTCACGTATTGGCCTGAGTACTTTCAGAGAAGATAGTCACATGTAAATATTCCCCTTTTTTTTTTTCAGTCAGTGAGGCAGACATTTTCAGAGAAGACAGAGACCCTGAAGAAACTGTGTTTGTTCTTTGGTATTCTTAACAACCATTGCAACCATGAGTTTGGATTTTTTCCCTGAGGTTTTCTAGTTGTAGGCTGCTATAATGCTTCACATTTGGGGCTCAGTGATTCCTGTTCCTATTTTAACTCTATGAGGCTTTTGTGTTATGTGACCTTTGTGCTCTGACCTTCAGATTTAGGGAACTGAAAATTTAGGAAGTTTTGTTAGGACTTGAATCCAAGTAAATTCCCTTATGAGTACAAAGACTCATAGAACCGTGGAATGTTAGAGTTTCAAGGGACTTTCATCCATCTAGCCCCCTTGATTTGAAAATGTGGCCAGTTAGTGATAAAATGGAGGCTAGGTTGCTGGAGTTAGATTAGGCTCTCTGCTGGCTTGTTGCATGTCGCTTCATACTTCCCCTGCTGTGTCATGTCTCTTCTTACCAGTCTCTGAGCTCTGAGAGGGCTGGCACTGTGTCTGCCCTGGGCATGGCTCTGCTCCCTAGTGAAAATCAGAGGGCTTTGCATAGGCACTCAAGGTTTCTTTGCACAGGGAGTGATTTGAACCTGTCTCTTGTTGATAAAATATCATTACTGTCTATTGGCAAATGGAATTTTAAGGGTATGGAGGTGGGGTTTAGTCAGGGTTTACTCTGGGAAGCAAACCACTCTAGATATTTGAAGCAGAAAGGTTTTAATGCAGGGTGTTAGGTGCTTCAAAATCATTGGAAGGATTGTATAGAGCCGGCTATAGGCTGAGCTTCCAATAGTAAATCTCAGAACCACATAAAATTACTGTGTGTGGGACAGCAGAGTCATGAGGCTGCCACGGAACTGCCGTGGTCAAGAATACGGCACACTACTTGTGAACCAGAGGTTAAGAAGCCGCGATCGGGAAGGGAGTAATTGGACCCTAAAACCTGGAGTCCACCTGCTGTCTCTGCCGCAGCTGCTTCTTGACAACCACAAGGCTGAAGACTGAATGTTGGAATGTGGATGCAGAAAAACCCTCTGTCTCCGTGACCGCGTTTCCAGCAGACAGCAAGCCAAAGTGGCAGAACGTGGCCTCCATCTTACTTTTATCTTCCAAGTCTCAAGCTGGTACATATATTTTGGCAAAATCTCTTTTGCAATCCAACCCTACCCTGCCAGGCAGCCTCTGCAATATGGCAAGGTTGAGTGCTCATGCACCATTTTCAACACAGTAAGGGTTATTGTTGTCACATTTTGGGCATGCCTTCCATAAGGCTCTGTGTGTAGTTGATATTAAATTGAGGATGGATTAACAATTATGTTCCATTAGATCTCTATTTGTCAGTGTAATTAATTATATAACAGAAGGGAAGGCAAGAGTTTTACTTTAGGGAATCCCTAAGGGGAATTCCTATTTATCAGAAAAAAATGCCATAAGGAGGGAAGATCCTGAGCTGGGAGAGTATTCTAAACTGTTTTGGTTTCAAACATCTTGGAAGGTACTACAAGGAGACATGCGATTTTATGATACAACAGTGCTTACCATGTCTGGGGGGAGTTCCGTCTTTGGCACGGGTTGTCGACTTTCCACTTTGAACGCTTCGCCTCCTCCCCCGCCCCTGTGGAATATACATTTTGAATTTCCAAGGGAAATCAATATAAACTTGTTTATTTAAAATAAATTAAATTGACATATAGCCTATGGGCCGGCATTGAATTCTTTTGACTTCGTTTCCCTTAACTTTCCCCCAGACCCTATTTAAAAATGTAAAACATTTATAAGTAATCCCCTCCATCTTTACTCTTGTACCCTAGTGAATACATTTGGACACACTTTATTTCTGTTTCTTGCCCACTCCCTAATTTTTCCTGTTCCAAATTGTCCTTCTACTTGAAACAGAGTAGACATAAAATCACTGGTAATATTGATGGTCATGGGGACAGGAGTGGGCAGGTGGTAAAGATGTAATTGAAGTAAATAATCTGATTTTCTTGGAAAAGGTGACATTCTTTACTTCAGGAGAAAGAGGCTGAGTGAGTAAGGTAGTTGATACTAGCTTCTTCTTGATTTCTCCTGTATCCTATATTTTTCTACTCCTGTGCAGTCATTCTGGTACCTTCTTCCATCCTTACTGGGAAGCACGTGCTTCTGGAGCAGGGAAACCCCCAAGACCTTCTCACTGCTAACTGCTCTGCCCTCTTAGCAACTGCAGTAATAGACTCAAAGTTGGAAGGTCTTTGGCCATATGGAGCCTTTGGGAGAGGACCCTATCATATTCAGAACTCTCCTGGACTCAGTGACCAAAACCTCATTATTGCTGTTATAAGTGACTATATATAAGGTATTGTCTAAATGGGGACACTTCTGAGAGTGAAAAGGGACGCTGTTAATAATTACACTGAAACAGCAGGCATAAATTGGATGTATGGTCACCCTAATTATAAGGAATTGTGGAGAACAGTGCTTGAAATGTGAACTGACATGATTCAGAAGCAGAGTTTAACTCTTTATATTCCCAAATCTTTAAGTTTCCCTTCTCTTTTACATAATAATCACATGCTAAGCACTGATGATGGGACAGGTTCTGTATTAGGCACTAGGAAAATAAAGGAAGATACCGGCCTGTGTTCTTTATTTCCTTACAATCACTGTAAGATTTTAGAGCAGAGGGTTTTCACCCTGGCTCATAGCATAGTTCTCATTGGAGGGCTAAGGAAGTAATACGTTTTATACTTCCCCCACAAGTGAAGTGTATTCTGCCGAAGGACGAAGATCTAAATACATCCAAGGAACTCTTTTATCAATTTGTCTATTTTATTCTTGGGATTTTCTTAAAGATTTGGCATGAAGAAATAATTTTTTGCCAAAGAAAAGTTTGAAAACTACTGGTTTGAGATTTTAAATTTTATGTTATTGTTCTAAAGCTATAAGGCTAGTTGGAAAAAAAGGAAGAATGGGACTTAGAAAAAGTTATGTACGAAACTAAAAAAAAATATTTTAAGTATCTGGAGGGTTTCCATGTATAAGAGGGCTTGTGATTCCAAGGAAAAAGCAGGACTCATCGGTGGTTCTTAGGGGAATAGTTTTCAGCCTCACATAACTTTCTAGCAGTTAATAACTTTCCTGCCATGGAAGGGGCTACCTTGTGAGGTAATAAGTTCCTTGTCATTGATTTGGACAAGCACACTCACAGAGGGTGATTAAGTTTCAACTTCAGCTCCATCTTAGAAGAAATAACTTCATTAACAATTTCATGCTTTTTGGATATTAAAGCTTCTGTATTCATAAGTTGTTAGCTACTGCCTTACATATGTCTAAAGTGCACGTGTATGTATGTGTTTTATTTCCCCAGAATATTAGCCAATTTAGTACATTCTTCACACATGGCATTGTCTTTTTTGCACGGTAGTCAGTAATTAATAAAAATGCAGAAGGCATAACGTCAGCACTCTCATCGAAAGAAATTTGAAAGGGAATAACATCCACCCATGTCATTCTGAAACTGATCCGAAACAGCCTGGCTCGTTTTTACTCAGCGGCTATTGGTCGATGCTCTTACAGATTTTGTCTCTGTTTCAAAATCTTGAAATAAAAGTGGAACAGCTTCCAACATGACTTAAGAAAAAGGTCACCAGTTGAAAATGGTTTCAATTGTTTTGCTATGAAATGTGAAATTGGAAAACTAGCCTCTCTTACATAATTTGAATTTATAACACATTCTAATGAGAAGCCTGCCTGTTTTTCATACCATTTCAAATACTGAGAAATTTCTCCAGGCTCTTGGATTGGTGTTAAACGGAAATTTTTATTTCAGAGCATATAATGCATTGAGTCTCTTTCTTCTTTAAAGCTGTATCTTATGATCCTTGAAGGATGAAAAGTTGTGCCTCTTCTTCCTCCCCCTTTATTTTTCCAGTGACTGGGCATTTTAATTTAATTTAGCAATATTCTTACATTTTAACCTTAGAATGAAGTAGATTTGGGGTTTAACAGAAATTTAAGATGAAAATTAAGTATTAGAGAAACAAAGATTAATTTGGAAACTTTAACTTGTAATAATCATATTATCCAAATTCAATAATGTTAATTCAAATTATAGCATCCAAACTCTATGCAAAAGCTCTGAACTAGTTTACAACCAGTAATGAGACATTAGGATACAAACAGCACAGTTGACAGGTGACAGTTTTGTGAGCAATATAATGTTTAGAAGGCTGGAGGGTAACAGTTAACTCTATGTCTTGTTGCTATGATTACTCTTGGCAGGTTATATGGTCTGAGCAAACATTGCTTCGCAGTGTCACATATAGTAGTGTCATGTAAATATGGCCTGAGATTTGTCAGTAGAGGGTTTATATTCATTGAAGACAAAGTGAAATATTTCTACTTTTCAAGATATATCTAAAAGAGAGTTTTTTTTCTCTTATTCAGTATAGTTTTATTGGGATATCAAAGTGAATTTGTAATAAAGAAGAACAAAAAAATTATTAAAAAAATTAAAATCAATGAAAACATCCCTCAAGTGCTAGTGATAGTCTCTGATCTGTCTAATGGGAACAATGGACTTGTAAACAGATTGCTAAAACACGGTGTTCATGTATTTTAATACAGGTTTGAACAAGCTGTCAGGGGAAAGCAGACAGTGAGCAGCAATTAACTTGTGGACCTACCCACTTGGCAGTGGGTTTGGAATGAGAGGATTCCAGCCAGATACCACCAAAGAGATTGCTAAGCCTTGTTAGAGATGCTATTGGTGATTTTTCCCATAGTCACTTTTTCATCCTGGTGGAGGGGCAGGGTATAAACCAGAATTTTAAACCCTTATGAATCAGGCACTCAGAATCTCATCTTTGTAAATCCAGATTTCCACTTTTAGCAGTAGACTTACTGAACTCAAAGGGCTCAAAGTATTGTTTGCCCCCTTTTCTTGGCCTTGTACAGAAAAGTCTGCTAGAATCAGAGACTTAAGAGAAAGCTCCTTAAGAGGACATTTTAAAAATAAGCACAGCACACTCCGCAGACTAGCCATAGCATTGCAGAACATAGCATGTTGGAGATCACCTTCTTAATGCTCATTATTTTAGGGCTGGAGAATTTTTTTTTAACATCTTTATTGGAGTATAGTTGCTTTACAATGGTGTGTTAGTTTCTGCTGTATAACAAAGTGAGTCAGCCATATGTATACATACATCCCCATATCCCCTCCCTCTTGCGTCTCCCTTCCACCTTCCCTATCCCACCCCTCTAGGTGGTCACAAAGCACCGAGCTGATCAGAGCTGGAGAATTTGAGGTCCAGACAGGGTACATATTTTCTTGTTCACTTAGCCAAGCAGAACCATTGTCATTAAAGGTGACCTGGAGTGCAAAGTTGGGGTCTCATGACTTCAGTGCTGATCTCCAATGGCGTGGGTGCTGACTCTTTTGGAAGAGAAATTCTTTAATCCTATGTCTATTTCAGTGCCTTTTACCCACTCTTTCTAGTTATTATCCAACAATAAGCAAGAGTTTCTCACTTGTTTAGTGAAACTTTTCCACCACAGACACCTTCTGGAAGCAGAACAACGGGGTTGAATCCAGGTGCAACTCCCTGTGACTTCTTAGCCATTGAATAGCCTGTGCTGGCTGTTGTCACCCAGTTGCGGCAAATAAAAGCCCATGAGGTAGTAATTGGTTTGGTTGCATTCTCTCCTTTACCATCTTCTGAGAGGCCTGGTCTTCCAGTGCTGTTGTTTCACTGTCAGGGTCGCTTGTTCCCTTTCCGTGTGATATTCTGAATCCGAAGTGACAGTGCAATGTGGATTATGTCTCTATTCCGCCTCAATTCTTTATCAGAGACAAATGTTTACTTGAACGGACTGATGCTTCTCCCTCTTTCTGCTTCTTAGTTTACTGGCATCTGCAAATGTAGTTGGGTTTTTCTGGCCACCAGCTGTGTTGCCAGTCATAGGGATTGCACCTTTAGCATTGATTTGTATTCGTACTAACTCTGTGCAAGGCAGGTTGGCATTTAACCTGTTGATTCCTGGTCTGCCTCCCCTCACTCTACCGCCCCCAGTCAAGGGGACTCATAGGAGTGAAGATGGTTTTGTAAGAAACCTCAGCTCAGTCAGCTGGCGGACTTGTAGGAGGAGTCATGGAACATGAGGTTTTGGAAGGAATGGTAGCGGGCATCTCATCTTCGGTTTACAGATAGGGAGACACACTGAGGTTCAAAGAGGTCAAGGGACTAAAGTCATAGAGCCAGTTAGTGGCTGTGCTGGAAATCCACCCAAGTCCTCTGCATCTCAGTCCAGTGTTTTTTCCAGTATTTCCATCTGTCTGTCAGATAGTCTGTATAAAGGTTTGGCATTTCTGTAGAGTTGTTCTCTCGTCACCCCTTCCGAGTAATGCCAGCTATCCATGCAGAGAGTGGGGCACTTAGCTAGTGCGGGGCCAGAGTTGCCTGTAAAGAGAAGTGGAGTGAATGCATTGACATTTTCAGCCCGTGGCAGATCGTGTTTGCCCTTCCAGCTCTCATCAGAGGAAGAGTGATTACGTTTGCTATTCAACTAACAATTGTGTGCAATTTTCAGCCTGCCTTGTTGTTTAACGTTGTCTTCCCATGCTTCCGTCACATGCCACAACATATCTGCTTCGTAATTACACTTGTAGGGACTTACCTACACCGTTTGGAAAAGGTTTGCCTAAAGTACTTATTTACTTGTGCATAATAAATCTTGATTGATACCTTGGTAATCTCTGAGATCATTCTAAGGTTCCCTCCCACAATGGGGAGGATTGAAGAGACAGGGAAACGGGTGACAAAAAAAGAAGAACAACGACAACAAAAAAGAGGGCTGTGTTTCCTCACTGATGACCTAAGAGGAGAATTATGGATGATTTGGAATCTTCATGGCTGACTTTTACTTGTTTCTGGCTAGTTCTACAGTCAGGATCTTCCCTAGACTCATGAATTTGTGTGTAGAGCTGTCATTAGCATTCATCTAATAATCGAGTCACATCATTTTCAGAGGAGGTCACTGTGATCCCAGAGAGAGCAAAGGTTGCGCTATGAGCTCATGGCAGAGCTGAGACTGGGAGCTGGGTCTGAATTCAGAAGATCAGGTATCTTGCAGCTGAGGACCAAGATGTAGAAAAGGATAATTAGCTGTAGTCTAGGGAGGGAAGCACAGTATACCATTTTAACAGCCTCTTAAGAAAGCAGTTTTGAAACTCTAGGAAGGCACTGACTTTTATACAAAGAGGGAAGATCGTGAAAAATCTCCAAAGGTATAGGACAGTGTTATTTAAATCTTAATTGCTTGTTTAAGTGGAGAAAATGTTGCTAAGGGACACGAATCCTAAACTTAATCGGCTATCAACTACTTCTGATGTTTAAGTCACAAAGCCCCTCAGCCTCTCAGTTCTTCTACCAATAAAATAGTGTTGTTCATACCTGTCTCTTCCTTCAGTGTCATTCATTTATTCAGCAAACATTGACCAAGAGCCAGGCCTTGCTTGGGTTAATTGCCAAGGGAGATTTAAGGACTGATGCAACATAATCAAAAGATTAAAATAAACACTCTAAGTCAATTATTCCCAACCCTTGAATCAGAATACATACATAAAGATTCCCAGATGGGTCTAGTGTGCAGTTTTGAAAACCACTTCTTTAAGCTTATAGCACCTGGTGTTAGATAATACCATACAACGGGGCTTGGTTGTTTTTAAAGTTTGGTGAGCTATGTCAATGTTTAAAGAAGAGTACTATCGATTTTAAGCTTTTTTTTTTTTTTTTTGGCTGCGCCGTGCAGCACACGGGATCTTAGTTCCCTGACCGGGGATCAAACCCATATCCCTGCCTTGGGAGCGCAGAGTCTTAACCACTCGACCGCCAGGGAACTCCCTTGTTATTGATTTTAGAAAAGAAGCAAAACTTGAGCAAACACTAGTTGTTCTATTTTTGTGGATGACAGTGACTTGTCATTCACATGCTATCTTTAGAGAGGCTTGGTAGCCATTTTTAGTATTAAATGTCACCTTACCTGTAGCCCTAGGTTTTCCCACCCATAGAGGAAGGGTCTTGGACGTCACATGGCCTTTTTCAGTTGTTTGTGTTTTCTTGTGTCTGATCAATTTGGCTAGACTTTTGGCTTCATCCATTTGTGATCCTGGGGCTCATGATAGTTAGGTTTGATGGAACAAAATAGAGAAGACATTATGGCAGGTAGGATGCAGGAGCTAGGGATGGATGTGAAAGCAAAATCTCCTTTTTCTCAGTGATGACTTTCTTTGGATTGTGGTGTTCTCTTTTTCCTCCAAACATACAGGTAGTACCATGGTGAAGACCATGGCTTTTGGGTCCAAGACTTGTGTCCAAGCTTCAGCTTTGCTCTTTCTTAGCTGTGTATCCTTGAGCAAGTTATTTAACTCTTAGAGCCTTACTTTCTTGATCTGCTAAATATGGAGAAAGATAACCCTACCTCATGTAATAGTCAGAATGATTATGTGGCCAGTAGAAAATTGCTTGGCATATAGTAAGTCCTCAATAAACACTTTCTATTTATTGTTAGTCTGTAGCTTTCTTGTACTCACTGAACAGTTAGGAGGAAAAGACAGAAGAGCGACAGAGCGGCAATAAGTGAAACCTCTTAGGTTCTACTTAATTGCTTTGCATTTGATGACAGTTCCTGAAAGACCAGTGCTTAGGGAGCCCCAGCTTTTTAACTCCCATCAGCAGTAGGCATCGTGCTTAGAGGAGGGCCACTTCTCTTGTTTTCCTCTCTTCTGATGGTGTTTGTGTATTTTCAGAGCCTCTGTGTAGATCTTCCCTTTCACTTCTTGCTTTCGTGATGATTATATGCTTAGAGTGAAACCAATCGAGAACCAGAGGAAGTAAGAGTAGGGTAAGTTTTGGTCCAGCAAAACCAGCTCTCACCAGTGCTTATCTCTCTGTTTACCATGGGTCTCTTTCTGAGAAGCTGAGAAACCCCAGGGAAATGTTCTAGTTTGTCCGTTCACTAAACTTGTGAGGTTTTCTCAAACCCATTTATCAAAATGAAGGGCTGTAATTAAGATTTCAGAGAAGGAAAGCACTCTAGAATATTAGAGCTGATTGGGACTTTACAGACATTCATTCTGCAAATGAGCATCCTCTCTTGTTAAAGGTCACACTGGCAAAGCTGAGACTAGAGCTGGGGTCATAGGGACTCTATGTCTATACTATTGTATTTATCTCCTTCCTTGGATCCATTTTGCATAGATTAGTTTTTCTTACATAGAGTTTTCACTCCTGTTAGATTCCCGTTCAAAGATAAAAGTTCTAGCTTTTTATTTCTCTGTATAAGACCTTTAAATGAGCAAGGCTCATTTTAACCTTCCAAATCTTTCCCCCAAATATTCTTAAGTCCCTCATTTCAGTTCAGCTGGTCTGCTGCCTTCTCAAAGAAATGCCTTGCTTCTTCCTTCAGTTCACAGAATTTTCAGGCATTGTCTTTTTGCTTATTCCCTTTGTCTTTCAGAGCCCCCTAGCTTTCAAAGTACCCCTGTGCTAGATCCTGTGACGTACCCCAATTGGTTTTTTTGTTTTTTTGTTTTTCTATACTTTGTGTTGCCCTTTTTCTCTTTTCACATATAAAAATATATCTTCCTCAGGTAGGCTTTAAACTCCTTGAAGACAAGATGATAATCTGAACCATCTGAATACAGGATGAGACTTTGCTTTATCTGGAGCTCTAGGGCTTGGCAAGTAAATTTACTCATTTATTAAATTAACGGACATTTTTATTGAGTGCCTATTATGTATTAGGCCGTGAGGTTAGAGCATGATAATTACTTCTGCTCTCAAGGATTGAAGAGTTTAGTTTGTGATACAGGCAAGCAGAGAGGCAGAGTGACATGTGATGAGAGTGATGACGGCAGTATCCCAGGTGCTGTGGAAATGTAGTGAAAGGGGACATAGCTTGAACTGGAGGATGGAGAATGTGAATTATGTCTTCAAGGACTAGTAGGAAGTGATGCTCAGATCTAAATGATACATAGTACATGAGACATCATTTTTAATCGAGAGGTAGCTTGGGTGAAGGGGAGCAGAGATAAAACCTAGAGGAAATGGATGAATTTCCAGCAGAATATAAATACTGAAAAGTGAGCTCAAAAGAAGTATAAAACTGCTACAATTATTGTAGAAGTGCTTGGAAATATGAGTAAGCTCTATTATTAAAGAAAGTTTCATATCTAGATGGCTTTACACTGAATTCTGATAAACCTTTAAAGATCAGATAGTTCTAATCTTATCATTAAACTAATCCAAACAGTAGAAGAGGATGCAGAACCCCCATATCAAAACCTAATAATGATAAGTAAAACAAGTAGAGGAAAACACTACAGAATGATCTTACTTAGTATTATATGTACAGAAATTCTATGTAAAATAGAATATTTAATTCATCAATATACCAAAACACGACAACTGTGACTGAGTAGGATATTTTTCTAGGACTGCAAAGATGGTTCAATATCTAGAAATCTATCAACACAATTCATTACATCTCTAAATTAAGGGAGGGAAAAAAGAGATGATTCCATCAGTGGATGCTAAGAAGGGAGATGAAGATTCTAGAAAGGGAGGAGTAACCAAGGAGATCAGCATTTATTCATTCACCCATTCATGCATAACATATTTTTCTAAGGGCTTCCTGGCCAGGCATTGTGCTGGTATAGTGAGACCACTTAGGAACTTCCAGCTTATTGGGGGCAGATAGACAGGTGATTAAATAGCTTACATGTGGACTGTTATTAGTATGAAACAAGAGCCTGGGAATTAAGTTACTCTTTCTGGAGGGAGCTAGGGAAATGTTCACAGCATCAGAGACATTTCAGCTGGGTCAAGATAACAAAGAGGAGGGGGGGTGTACTTGGTAGAAAGTAATGGCATTGTAGATGGTGGACACAGAATGAGCAAGTCTTCAGGGTCATTAAATTTCATTATAAATCCTGGGAGTGGTGTCACCGGGCCATTGGTAACATATAGAAGAAAGGTTTGAGAAAATGCTGTTAAGGTCTCATGCAGACAGGTACTTGGCCAGACCCTGGCGCTCACTGGAGGTGTCACTGGGGTTGCCTCCATGGAGAGTACAGTGGAAGGGTGATATATGGTGCTGGGGATAACTGAAAATATGATGGGGTCCATGGTTTGCACATGGATGCTTACATTTTCATTTTTCATATTCTCCCAGAAGTTTCCTGTTCCTTTATATCTGTAGAATTTCTGAAAAGGCCAGGATTCTACAGTCAATTGGCAATGTGCGATTGCTCTGGAAACGTGCCTCTTTGCTTTAGAAATCACTGTATCCTATATTAACCCATTTTGAAAGTTTCTATTTTGGAATAACTTGAGACTTATAGAAAATTTGCAAGGATAATATTAACCCATTTTTAAAAAAATCCACAAATAAAATTTATACTACAAATGTGCAGGGCATGTTAAAATTTTCAAATCTTAATCTTATCCTACTTGTTCCCCACTTATACTCACTTTGGTCTTGTTGAGAGTAGAACAGACACTTTATTCCCTTTTAGTAGAAAACTGAGGCTCAATTAAACAAACAAAACCAAAATTAATGTTTCTCAACCCTGAGAGATGAGCTTGGTTTTGGTATCTAAAAAAAAAAAATCTCCAAGACTTCTAAATGTGCAGCCAGTTTTAAGAACCAGGAGTAAACCAGATTCACAGTTGTTTTTCTGTATTGGTTTTGTGCTGGGCCTTAATGGTGGTTTAGGGATGTATAAAATATGGTCCCCGCTCTTCCGAGGAACCTACAATTTACCAAGTGTCTGTGTACATTAGCATGTATACAAGGTGCAGGGGAGGAAAATAAGGCCCTGCAACCAGAGTGAAAAGCCAGTGTCCCCACTGGCTTAAGTAACAGAACCCTCCTGATTCCTAATTTAGAGGCTTCCTCATTGCTTCATGTCATCCTCTTTGATTGAGAGACCTACACCTCCAACAATTTTCCTCCCCTTACTTTGCTTAGCCGTTGATAGTATATAAAACACTTTAATGTTGTCATCTCATTGGTTGTCATGAAACTCTGTGAGTTAAGGAGGACAGGGAACAGGGGAACCTGGGACAGCGGATAAGGGCAGTGGGGCTGCTCAGGGTCATGTCACCCCTCCTGGCGTAGTGTAATGCTACCCAGGCCACGCTGGGCCCCAATCTCTCCCCCTCTGCCCCATCTCTCCCTGGCCATGCCACGTGCTGAGGCCTTTATTTTTTCCTGCATTTCCAGTTTTCTTGGTTGTTACAGACATCTGGAGGTAATCATGGAGCCCTCTCAATTAATTCAGTCCAATTAATAAATTATGGGGTGGATGCGGGGCTGGGAGAGGGTGAGGGAGGCTTCCGGGCCTCCCCGCGCTGGAGAGCTCTTGCAATCAGACTTGGAGAGCCCTCCTCAGTGGCAGTCTGTGAGGCTTGGCCCCAGCCTGCAGGCTGTCTGTAGGGGTGGTTGGCTTACCCTGACACCAAGACACCGTTTTTCTTTCCTCGCAGAGTGTATTTTAATCCCAGTAGGATAGCCCCTGGACTGGCTGGGCTCTTCCTAAAGGTCCTGTATGGCATCCGCTCAGCAGAGTTCCTGATGGGTGTTATGCGGGGCTGCCCTGTGCGTTACAGGGGTTGAATATTTTAGCCCCTGGCTACTAAGTACCAGTAATTGTCCTAGGCATTGCGGCAAACGGTGTCCCTCCTTGCGATTTCCAAGTGCCCCTTGGTGAGGAGCAGTCCTGCTCCTGCCAGAGGGATCATTTTAAATTTCCTGCCTTGCGTTAGTCATGCCCTTGTTTCAAGAATAAACCTTTGGGGGTTCCTTAATGCCTGCAGAATAAATTCGGACTCCTCAAGCTTGCATGCAAAGCTGTCAGTGCTTTGGTTCCATCCCTCATTTTTAGTTCTTTTGCTAGCTACTTTTCCTTATTCCCCCACAGCCACGCTAAACTGAAGTACTGTGTACTTTTCTGCTCATGCGAGGTTGCCTCCTTTGTTCGGGCCCGACCTCTACTCAGCACTCAAGGCCCAGTCTGAAGGTTGCCTCATTAATGAGGTCTTAGTTCTGCTCCCTGCAAGAAGAGATCTTATCTTTTTCTACATTCCAGCAACACTTTATTTTTTTTTACCTCCTTTAGATAATATCACCTCATTTAGGTCACTTACCACCATTTAATTGATGTGGTAATCATTTTAATAGATTATTAATAAAATTGAAGCTTTTTTCCAACCTTGCTAGTATAAGATTCTCCTACCATAGAAACTTCTTAAGGTTAGGGACCATTTCTTACTCATGTCTATTTCCTGAAGAGTCCTAGGCACTAAAATAGGTAACTGTTGGAAGAGAGGAATTTCAGATTGGTTGAGGGGAGTGTTCAATTTTTCTCCTCCTCCAGTTAAGGCAAGTTTTTCATAACTATCCTCCTTTTTTTCCTCCCCTCCCCTCCCCTCCCTCCCTCCCTTCCTTCCTTCCTTCCTTCCTTCCTTCTCTCCTTCTTCTCAGAGTCCTTTTTCAAGATTTTATTAAGTATGGGTTAAGAAGAAGTAATAACGAAGTGAAGTATATTGCCTTCATTTTTGTGTTTCTTTAAAAACAACTGTTGTTTCTTTTTAATTCCAGATTCAACAATGTCTCACCCATCTTGGCTGCCACCCAAAAGCTCTGCTGAACCCCTTGGCCATGTGTCTGCACGGATGGAGACCACCCATTCCTTTGGGACCCCCAGCATTTCAGTGTCCACACAACAACCACCGAAGAAGTTTGCCCCAGTCGTTGCTCCAAAGCCCAAGTACAACCCATACAAGCAACCTGGCGGTGAAGGTGAGTGAAGGATTGCAGAGGTGGGTGCCCCAAATGGGAGAGTTCAATACAATAAAAAGTGATTTGTAGTACAAAGTTGTGTTGGAACAAGGTAGCTCAAGAATTTGTGGTGTGGTTATCATAGTGTATAGACTGTCAAAGGTTAAAAAGCATCAAGT
This sequence comes from Balaenoptera musculus, assembly GCF_009873245.2. Classification (NCBI taxonomy): domain Eukaryota; kingdom Metazoa; phylum Chordata; class Mammalia; order Artiodactyla; family Balaenopteridae; genus Balaenoptera; species Balaenoptera musculus. Next base: position 65,471,264 of record NC_045788.1, read on the forward strand.
AACCATCCAGGCAGCTCTTCTTTTGGGCATAAAGATTGAGATCTCTTAGGGGCTATATGACTATGGTTATACAGTGAGTTCGGGCCAGAGCTAAAACTAGAACCCTCATCTCTTCATTCATAGCTCAGTGCTCTTCTACTGCTGTATCCTCCATCCCCATCCCACTGTCTTGTAGAAATGTGTCTACCACCCAATCGTCCCTCCCTCTTACCATTGGACGTGTGTCCAAAAATGCTGCCAAACAGTGGACTCCCCTCTGATGTGAAGGGAATAAAGACAGGGTTTCTTATAGAGAAGGAGGCAGAGGTGTGAGGAGGTCTAGCAGGTATGACAGTCGATGCACACCCGAGGGGCAGGATGGGGCAGGTCCTGTATCGTGTTGGCGTGTGTGAGAGGGAAGAGAGAAGCAGTTAATGGGTGCACTTCAGACCCCTCCACGAGGGGTCAGATTCACCATGAGTGCTGTGAATTCCGGTGAGTTGTCCCCTTGGCCGACTCTTCCTGCATTGAGATGCCCCATCCTCGTCACTGTACTCTGTGAGGTTCTCCCACTGTCTAGCTGGGTCTCTGGGGACACTGGCATCATCTCTGATCCTCTGCAGCTCTTTGCTCAACTCCTTGTCCTTTCTTAGCATGACACCTCACACCCTTCTGTCACCTGTCACCATCCTATTTGTATCACCTTCTCCGGTGTCTGGACTTGACCTAGATCCGAAGTAATCACTCCCTTCGCTGGGTTTCCACGTACATCCTATTCTGACTGTCAACTTCCTACTTCTTTTGTTGTTCCTCCTGCTCTTCTTAATCTGCCGCTACTGACCAGATAGTCCGTGTGAGGCACTGTGCTTTTCACTGTCATTTTATTGCCTTCCCTATAACCCTATGAACTAAGTATTTTTTCACATAAAGCAATGGAAGCTTAGAGAAAAGAGGTGACATTCTCTGCGGTTTTGTGGCTACAGAGTTTCTGAAGTGAGGCTGTTGTCTTCACCCAGCCTGCCGTGCTGCCGGTCCTTCTCTTCCTGGCATATGTGGCACTCAGGCCCCATATGATGGTGATACTTCCCTACTTCCTTATAAGAATGTAAGCTTTGTTTCCCCATTTAAGCAACAAGACATGGTTTCTCACTCATCCTTATGTTCCTCTTGGCTCTTATTATGCTACTGTGTTTTTAGTGGGAATGATTGTGTATGGTCAAATGTATGTCTGTATGTTCCTATGTGTATATATATTTGGATGCATGGCGGATAGCTGCATGGGTGAGTGCACTGCTCAGTAATTCTCCTCTTGCAATAAACAGTTTGGAATGTGGCATCCTCTCTCAAAGCAACTCAGCCTCACTGAATTTCTGAAGTCTTGAGTCTTTCTTGCAATTCTGCCAATCTCTCTTTTCTTTTTAATATAACCTTTTTTGAATACGTAAAGGAAGAAATTTCCCTTGCATAAATACATTTTAAAGACAAACATGGATAAAGGTTCATGGATATTCAGACTTTTTAAAATATAGCTCCATCTCTTCATCTGCTATATATTATGGCATGATATTTGTTAGAAGTGTAAGATTTGCTTTCCTTTATATTTAATTTAAATGTTAGTGCATCCTCTGTTGCTCTCAGTGTTTTTATAATTCATGTTATTTTTGTTTAATTTTTTATACATTTCCTAAAGTTTATATCCATTTTCTTTTTCTTTTTTTGTCCATTTAGAATGTTCTGTACCATTAGTGAAATCCCCAGGTAGTAGGTAACACAGTTTTCATTTACCACTTGAGTTGATGAGGTCTCGTGTCTCAGCTCACGCCATTGCCATTCTTTGCCCCTGTACATACGCGCCCTCAATTTCTAGCCCATAAAGCCTTAACATTCATAGCTTAATTCAGGCCCTGACTTCCAAGAACCTCAGCCACAAAGACAGAGTGTAGAACTAACAGAAATCACACAGTCCACCTTTTGCTGGTATAAAGATGAGAACTGCAGTGCAGAGAGACTGAGTGATTTGTTCAGAGATGCACGGCCTGCTTGTGGTCAAGTTGGTACCAGACCTCAGGTCCCCTTTGTTTGAGTCCAGAGTTATCAGGACCTTGTATTATATTCTACTCTGTCCCTCAGCCATAACCTCTATGCATCTCATACAATCCTTTTCACAACTGTCCTTCTAATAGATTTACTTGTGTATGGTCCTGTCTCCTTTGGAAGCCTCGGACCTTTTAGAGGCTGGGGCTGCCTGACTCATACCTTTTACTCCCAACAGCATCCAGCAGGACACCTGACACCTAGTAGCTACTCAATGATGTTTGTGGTGATAGTTCAACTACAGCAATATGAGCCTGCTTTTCCAGGCACAGATTCGAGCTTCTTAACCGCTTTTTAGGCTTTATGGTTCTGTTTGAATTTCTTTTACCTCGTCTCCCCATTCCCTGAGCTTTTTAGCCCAGGATTTGTTTAACCACTGCTACCTTGAAGTTACCAATTACATTTCTCACCTTGGTATTATGTCTGTAATCTCTGGGGTTTGCTTTCTCATTTTTAAATTCTGACTGTGAAAGTAGAAAAAGTACCCACATGTTTTCCACGTCAACTTATATTTATATAATTTTTTTAATAAGGTATTCTGCTAATAACTTTCTCTAAAGGGCTTTGGCGCATTTAAGAGTGGGTGTACTTTTTTTCCCAGTTAATAGCTCTTTAGGCCTTAGGGTCTTTTTATTTTACTACCATTGTTCTCATTTTTCATTGATTTTTCTTTTTCAACAACTTGTGTGTCTTGGAATGCCCCTGCATTTCCAAATGCCTTTTTGTGTCCTGTACTATATGCTTATGAGCTCATATATATTTTTAATTGTTTTGTCTTCTTGCAAATTTTACCATGTTAAGTGTCTACGTATTTTTTTATGGAATGAAGTTGGTATGTATATATGGTTTTGTCTCATCATGTTCTGTTCTAGACTGATGAGGGCAATAAGATGATGCGATTTTTCTTTTGGTCTTGAAAGTACTAGCAGTAGTGGTTTTTTTTTTTTTTTTAATACATATTAGTGGATATATGTCAATCCCAATCTCCCAATTCATCACACCACCACCCCTACCCCACCACTTTCTCCCCTTGGTGTCCATATGTTGCTACATCTGTGTGGCAATTTCTGCCCTGCAAACTGGTTCATCTGTACCATTTTTCGAGGTTCCACATATATGCGTTAATATACGATGTTTGTTTTTCTCTTTCTGACTTACTTCACTCTGTATGACAGTCTCTAGATCCATCCACGTCTCTACAAATGACCCAATTTCGTTCCTTTTAATGGCTGAATAATATTCCATTGTATAATAATATTCCATTGTACCACATCTTCTTTATCCATTCGTCTGTCGATGGGCATTTAGGTTGCTTCCATGTCATGGCTATTGTAAATAGTGCTGCAATGAACATTAGGGTGTCTTTTTTTTTTTTTAATTATTAGCACCTTTAATTATTTATTTATTTATTTATTTGCCTGTGTTGGGTCTTCGTTTCGGTGCGAGGGCTTCCTCTAGTTGCAGCAAGCGGGGGCCACTCTTCATTGCGATGCGCGGGCCTCTCACTATCATGGCCTCTCTTGTTGCGGAGCACAGGCTCCAGACGCGCAGGCTCAGTAGTTGTGGCTCACGGGCCTAGTTGTTCCACGGCATGTGGGATCTTCCCAGACCAGGGCTCGAACCCGTGTCCCCTGCATTAGCAGGCAGACTCTCAACCACTGTGCCACCAGGGAAGCCCTGGGGTGTCTTTTTGAATTACAGTTTCTCTGGGTATATGCCCAGTAGTGGGATTGCTGGGTCATGTGGTAATTCTATTTTGAGTTTTTAAAGGAACCTCCATACTGTTCTCCATAGTGGCTGTATTAATTTACATTCCCACCAACAGTACAAGAGGGTTCCCTTTTCTCCACACCCTCTCCAGCATTTGTTGTTTGTAGATTTTCTGATGATGCCCATTCTAACTGGTGTGAGGTGATACCTCATTGTAGTTTCGATTTGCATTTCACTAATAATTAGTGATGTTGAGCAGCTTTTCATGTGCCTCTTGGCCATCTGTATGTCTTCTTTGGAGAAATGTCTATTTAGGTCCTCTGCCCATTTTTGGATTGGGTTGTTTGTTTTTTTAATATTGAGCTGCATGAGCTGTTTATATATTTTGGAGATTAATCCTTTGTCCGTTGATTCGTTTGCAAATACTTTCTCCCATTCCGAGGGTTGTCTTTTCGTCTTGCTTGTAGTTTCCTTTGCTTTGCAAAAGCTTTTAAGTTTCATTAGGTCCCATTTGTTTATTTTTGTTTTTATTTCCATTACTCTAGGAGGTGGATCAAAAAAGATCTTGCTGTGATTTATGTCAAAGAGTGTTCTTCCTACATTTTCCTCTAAGAGTTTTATAGTGTCTGGTCTTACATTTAGGTCTCTAATCCATTTTGACTTTATTTTTGTGTATGGTGTTAGGGAGTATTCTAATTTCATTCTTTTACATGTAGCTGTCCAGTTTTCCCAGCACCACTTATTGAAGAGACTGTCTTTTCTCCATTGTATATCCTTGCCTCCTTTGTCATAGATTAGTTGACCATAGGTGTGTGGGTTTATCTCTGGGCTTTCTATCCTATTCCATTGATCTGTATTTCTGTTTTTGTGCCAGTACCATATTGTCTTGATTACTGTAGCTTTGTAGTATAGTCTGAAGTCAGGGAGTCTGATTCCTCCAGCTATGTTTTTTTCCCTCAAGACCGCTTTGGCTATTCGGGGTCTTTTGTGTCTCCATACAAATTTTAAGATTTTTTGTTTTAGTTCTGTAAAAAATGCCATTGGTAATTTGATAGGGATTGTATTGAATCTGTAGATTGCTTTGGGTAATACAGTCATTTTCACAGTATTGAGTCTTCCAATCCAAGAACATGGTATATCTCTCCATCTGTTTGTATCATCTTTAATTTCTTTCATCAGTGTCTTATAGTTTTGTGCATACAAGTCTTTTGTCTCCCTAAGTAGGTTTATTCCTAGGTATTTTATTCTTTTTGTTACAGTGGTAAATGGGAGTGTTTCCTTAATTTCTCTTTCAGATTTTTCATCATTAGTATATAGGAATGCAAGAGATTTCTGTGCATTAATTTTGTATTTGGCAACTTTACCAAATTCATTGATTAGCTCTAGTAGTTTTCTGGTGGCATCTTTAGGATTCTCTACGTATAGTATCATGTCATCTGCAAACAGTGACGGTTTTACTTCTTCTTTTCCAATTTGTATTCCTTTTATTTCTTTTTCTTCTCTGAATGCCATGGTTACAACTTCCAAAATTATGTTGAATAGTAGTGGCGAGAGTGGACATCCTTGTCTTGTTCCTGATCTTAGAGGAAATGTTTCCAGTTTTTCACCATTGAGAATGATGTTTGATGTGGGTTTGTCATATATAGCCTTTATTATGTTGAGGTAGGTTCCCTCTATGCCCACTTTCTGAAGAGTTTTTATCATAAATGGGTGTTGAATTTTGTCAAAAGCTTTTTCTGCATCTATTGAGATGATCATATGGTTTTTATTCTTCAATTTATTGATATGGTGTATCACACTGATTTATTTGCGTATACTGAAGAATCCTTGCATCCCTGGGATAAATCGCAGTTGATCATGGTGTATGATCCTTTTAATGTGTTGTTGGATTCTGTTTGCTAGTATTTTGTTGAGGATTTTTGCATCTATGTTCATCAGTGATATTGGTCTGTAATTTTCTTTTTTTGTAGTATCTTTGTCTGGTTTTAGTATCAAGGTGATGGTGGCCTCATAGAAAGACTTCGGGAGCGTTCCTTCCTCTGCAACTTTTTGGAAGAGTTTGAGAAGGATGGGTATTAGCTCTTCTCTATATATTTGATAGAATTCACCTGTGAAGCCATCTGGTCCTGGACTTTTGTTTGTTGGAAGATTTTTAATCACAGTTTCAATTTCATCACTTGTGATTGGTCTGTTCATATTTTCTATTTCTTCCTGATTCAGTCTTGGAAGGTTATACCTTTCTAAGAATTTGTCCATTTCTTCCAGGTTGTCCATTTTATTGGCATAGAGTCTCTTGTAGTAGTCTCTTAGGATGCATTGTATTTCTGCCGTGTCTGTTGTAACATCTCCTTTTTCATTTGTAATTTTATTGATTTGAGTCCTCTCCCTCTTTTTCTTGATGAGTCTGGCTAATGGTTTATCAATTTTGTTTATCTTCTCAAAGAACCAGCTTTAAGTTTTATTGATCTTTGTATTGTTTTCTTTGTTTCTGTTTCATTTATTTCTGCTCTGATCTTTCCTTCTACTAACTTTGGGTTTTCTTTGTTCTTCTTTCTCTAGTTCCTTTAGGTGTAAGGTTAGATTGTTTATTTGAGATGTTTGTTGTTTCTTGAGGTAGGCTTGTATTGCTATGAACTTCCCTCTTAGAACTGCTTTTGCTGCATCCTATAGGTTTTGGATCATCGTGTTTTCATTGTCATTTGTCTCTAGGTATTTTTTTATTTCTTCTTTGATTTCTTCAGTGATCTCTTGGTTATTTAGTAATGTATTGTTTAACCTCCATGTGTTTGTGTTTTTTTACCTTTTTTTCCCTGTAATTGATTTCTAATCTCATAGCATTGTGGTCAGAAAAGATGCTTGATATGATTTCAATTTTCTTAAATTTACTGAGGCTTGATTTGTGACCCAAGATGTGATCTATCCTGGAGAATGTTCCATTTGCACTTGAGAAGAAAGTGTAATCTGCTGTTTTTGGATGGAATGTCCTATAAATATCAATTAAATCTATCTGGTCTATTGTGTCATTTAAAGCTTGTGTTTCCTTATTAATTTTCTGTTTGGATGATCTGTCCATTGGTGTGAGTGAGGTGTTAAAGGCCCCCACTGTTACTGTGTTACTGTCGATTTTCTCTTTTATAGCTGTTAGCAGTTGCCTTATGTATTGAGGTGCTCCTATGTTGGGTGCATATATATTTATAATTGTTATATCTTTTTCTTGGATTGATCCCTTGATCATTATGTAGTGTCCTTCTTTGTCTCTTGTAACATTCTTTATTTTAAAGTCTATTTTATCTGATATGAGTATAGCTATTCCAGCTTTCTTTTGATTTCCATTTGCATGTGATATCTTTTTCCATCCCCTCACTTTCAGTCTGTATGTGTCCGTAGGTTTGAAGTGGGTCTCTTGTAGACAGCATATATATGGGTCTTGTTTTTGTATCCATTCAGAGAGCCTGTGTCTTTTGGTTGGAGCATTTAATCCATTCACGTTTAAGGTAATTATCGCTATGTATGTTCCTATTGCCATTTTCTTAATTGTTTTGGGTTTGTTTTTGTAGGTCCTTTTCTTCTCTTGTGTTTCCCACTTAGAGAATTTCCTTTAGCATTTGTTGTAGAGCTGGTTTGACAGTGCTGAATTCTCTTAGGTTTTGCTTGTCTGTAAAGCTTTTGATTTCTCCATCAAATCTGAATGAGATCCTTGCCGGGTAGAGTAATCTTGGTTGTAGGTTCTTCCCTTTCATCACTTTCAATATGTCATGCCACTCCCTTCTGGCTTGTAGAGTTTCTGCTGAGAAATCAGCTGTTAACCTTATGGGAGTTCCCTTGTATGCTATTTGTCATTTTTCCCTGCTGCTTTCAATAATTTTTCTTTGTCTTTAATTTTTGCCAATTTGATTTCTGTGTGTCTTGGTGTGTTTCTCCTTGGTTTATCCTGTATGGGACTCTCTGCGCTTCCTGGACTTGGGTGGCTATTTCTTTTCCCATGTTAGGGAAGTTTTTGACTATAATCTCTTCAAATATTTTCTCGAGTCCTTTCTCTCTTCTTCTTCTGGGACCCCTATAATGCGAAAGTTGTTGCCTTTAATGTTGTTCCAGAGGCCTCTTAGGTTGTCTTCATTTATTTTCATTCTTTTTTCTTTATTCTGTTCTGCAGCAGTGAATTCCACCATTCTGTCTTCCAGGTCACTCATCTGTTCTTCTGCCTCAGTTACTCTGCTATTGATCCCTTCTAGTGTATTTTTTATTTCAGTTATTGTATTGTTCATCTCTCTTTGTTTGCCCTTTAATTCTTCTAGGTCTTTTTTAAACATTTCTTGCATCTTCTCGATCTTTGCCTCTATTCTTTTTCTGTGGTCCTGGATCATCTTTACTATCATTATTCTGAATGTTGCCTATCTCCACTTCATTTAGTTTTTTTCCTGTGGTTTTATCTTGTTCCTTCATCTTGTACATAGCCCTCTGCCTTTTCATCTTGTCTATCTTTCTGTGAACGTGGTTTTTGTTCCACAGGCTGCAGGATTGTAGTTGTTCTTGCTTCTTGACACAAGGTCTGCTAGTGTTGGAGGGTCTCCTGCAGAGGTGGGGGGCAGCTGTGGCTCACCACGGGGACAAGGACACTGGCAGCAGAAGTTCTTAAGAGTACTCCTTGGCGTGAGCCCTCCCAGAGTCCGCCATTAGCCCCACCTAGCAGTAGTGTTCTTTTTCCTATCATCAGGGTCCTGTCTTTGCTTCAAATTTTCAAACATTCCCCAAAGCCCTAGACTTTGATGGCAGAATAGGGTATAGATCTTTCTTTTTTTGTCCTTGGTAGATAGCAAAGTAAGTGAGCTTTTTTCCTTTACTAATACATTATTTTATGGAGATGGTTTTGAAATTTTCCTACTGTTATAACTCTGGCAGTTGGAAATTTTCTCTGTCTCTCTCTCTCTCAATAGTTTGGCTGAATGACATTTGATGTTTTGTATCCCTCATTGCAATAGATTATCATACAGAATGATTTGTAAAGTTTGCAAGTTTGTATAGTTGGAGTTATCTTACAGCTTTAAGTTGACTTTCTCCAGTGTCTGAAGTTTCTTTTAAAAAATATTTTTTATATAAGATTTTTAAAAAAATGAATCCATAGGGTACAAATTCCAGGTGACCCTTTCAGTAGAATTACTTTTACTTGTACACTCCTTTGTAGTTCATATAGCACTTCCATATTCATTGTTATTTAATTCTCAAAAGAGAGTTTTTACTGTAGCTCTCTGAGTCAGGTAGAACAGATGCTATTGCCATTTTACTGAGTGGTAAACTACCAGAAGTGAAATAACTTATTCCATAATCATGTAGTTAGTAAAATTGTAGATCTAGGCTCTCTTCTTTATATCTAGGGCTCTTGCTGATTTTAAAGGTTTCTATTTATTAGAGATTGGGCTAGACAGCCTCATCTATTTTAACTCCATTATTTTATTATTTCATGATTTTTCTTTGAAATTAATTTCAAAATTGTTGCTCTTTTCACAAACTTTTCCTTTGTATATTACCTTACACACTTCTGTATAATATAAACAAAGCCTCTGTTTTCAGTCTTTACCTACATTGCTTCACCTCGACTTGTAAAGTCAAATCAGAATAGGTGAAGTGAATTCTATTCAGTGAGGATCCTAAGCCTGGAAATTTTTTACTAGATCTCTCTGTGCTTTCTGCTACCTGAGGTTACTAATCCATTCTATGGAGAGGGAATAGTTATAGGCGATTGATAATCTGGGGTAAACATAGTAACCAGAACAAATGTCCTCATAAGCAACTGATCTCCCATGATGGAAATGGCAGCCAAGCTTGTTTCCATTCCACTCTCCTGCCAGAGCCATTCTTCATGTTTTAATCACGAAGTCTTTGAGCAGCAGAACTAGAAAAGTGTTTGAAGGTTTTCTAGGCCAATTCTTTTACTTGTCAGATGTGAAAACTGAGTCTGAGAGGGAAGAGAATGTCTTCCCAAGGTCACCCAAGAGTTTGGGGCTGAACTGGCTCCAGAACTCTGGCCCTAAATACACTCATTCTATTGGTTCTCCACTGACTTAGATTGGAAGAGACAAAGTTGGCGCTTGGTTCCTAGGAATTGATGAGTCTGATTATTGTTACTTGGTGCAGAACTAGCTTTTAGTGATATGAAGTCATGTAACTTGGTCAGGCAGGACATATTTGTTTTCTCAACAGATAGCTAAAATGTGAGGGAAACGGATGGCCACCTATGGCAATATATTTGAAGAAGTAATTTAGAATGGATTTTTTTCTGCCATTTTTAATCTTGCCCATATAAGCCAATTTGATGCTGCTTCTCTTCTTACAGTTAGTAAAAGCTTTTTCTTTTTTACACCTGGAATAATTGGTAGTAGAAAATATATAAGGACTGATGGTGAGCTCTGAACAAGTTGATGTTGAAATATTTATACTTGCACTGTACGCTCCTGTCCCTGGAGTCCTATCGTCTCTCTTCCCTGACATGAAAGGTGAATCTGGCCTGTGATTTTGGAGGTACAAATGGGAAACATCTTCCTTATGTAGTTCTGACAGTCCTGTTAAGTTGCCAGCCATCGCAGAAGAACACTCGCGACTTCTCAGACTGTTTGTTATAACCATGCATGGTCTGTCAAGAGGACAGTCGCAGATCCACTGAAACATCAGGAACTCTAATGAGACTTGAGTTTGCCTGGCATGTCCCTTTTCTGGTTCAGGGTAAGCATCTTGAGCCTCATCTATCACTGTGGAGTGCCAGTACATGAGTTTTAATTTTCAGAGCCTCAGGGGGGAAAAAGGACAAGCTGTTCATTCATTAAAGGGTTGGGTAATAATTGTATTAATTTGATCTTTACATTGCACCTTCCTGAAGAGGAAAGAACTTGTAATTGTTTGGGTGAAATCGTGAAATCAGATCTTACTAAATATTCATAGGCCTTATTGACACTCAAAAGAGCCAAGGTTCAGTGCAGACTTGGTTGTCAGGGTATTTACATGCCAGCCTCAGTTTCACCACTTGACCTTGGGCATGACAATTTTCTATTCCATATTTCTTAATTTATAAAACTAGTTGTTAATATTAATTATCTTACCAGATTGTTTTGAGGATCAAATATAACAGTGAGTGTAAAAATGTTTTATAAATTATAAAGTACGTTACGACTCTAGGAATTACTTTTGCATACTTATTCAACAATCATTTACTTAAAACAGAATTTGTGCCAGACACTCTTCTAGGGGCTGAAGTAATGAGCAAAACAGAGATTGATCTCTGCCCTCATAGAGTGTATTTCTTGCTATAATAAAAATAACTAGTTGCTTTTATTAATATTAAGTAATATTGATAAAATTATAAAACAGTATTTATTTAATAAATGCATTTCATAATTTTATACACACTATTACTAATAATTTTTCTAAATTATAATACTAGTACTATAAGACTAATAAATATATAGTAATATAAATATAATTATTACTAATAATAATAGTCATAAATACTGGTAAACGTATTAACCTCTAATAACAGTGACAGGAATCACAGTGCCTCAGTATTATATATATTATAAAATTCTTGAACCAGGATGAATCTTAAAAATTATCTAATACAATTTCATTTCTCACATAAGGATAGTTAATTCCCTAATACATTTCTAGGAGGTTATAGGACCTTTTCTCTAGGAATGCTGTAAATAACAAATCGAAATTGTTGAATACAGGCAGGGGTTATTACCTCAGTTTTAAAGGTTCAGAGCGGTCAGGTTGTTTGTTCAATATTACAGAACAGTAAGTGGTGAAGCTGAGTCTGGATCCTGTGGACCCTTCCATTATGGCCACTGTTCCGTATCACTGAAGTGTTTTGGGTGACTTGCTTAGAATCTCCAGTGATAGAATTAATGTATGTGCACAGAGTGAGTGGATTAGATGTTTTAGAACAAAAACGAATTCATGAATTGTTGACAAAAGTCTCTTTTATTTTGTAACCTGTCAACTTAATTAACTGCTGAAGTGAATGCCTTAATGAGGTGGTAGATTCCTCATCCGTGTCTGACTCCAAAAACTGTGAATAATGCAGTATTGTGTGGTGAGGTGCTCTTCAATCTTCATTTTTAAATTATATAAATGTGTGATACAATTTTCACTCCATGTTTTAAATATGAAGAAAGCTTAATTTCTTTTTCAAGAATAAAAATAAATGTAGAACTACAATAAGGCGTCACCATACACCCATTAAGCCAGGTAAAATAAGAAATCATATATGCTGGCGAAGGTGTGGAGAAGCTGAATTTCTCATACATTGCTGGTAGTTGTATGTAAAATGATATAACCATTCTGGAAAACTCTTTGGCAGCTGTTTTTTTTTAAACCAACATAAATGTGTACTAACCATATGATTTAGCAGTTGTACCCTGGAGCATTTAATCCAGAGACATGAAAAGTTATGTTCACAGAAACTCCTGTACATGAATGTTCATAACTTTTTTCATAATGGCAAGATACTGGCAACGTCTCAAACGTCCTCCAGTGGGTAAGTGTTTAAATAGAGTCAGGGCCATGCATACAGTGGAATAGTACTGTTCATTAATAAGAAGAGGTGATCTATTGATACATGCAGCATCCTGGATTCACATCAAGGGCATTATGCTTAATGAAAAAAGAAAAATCAATCTTGAAGGATTACATATACCGTATGATTCCATTTATAAGACATTCTTGAGATGACTAAACTCTAGTGATGGAGAACAGATTAATGGTTGTTAGGGGACAGGATTGGGGATGGAGTGGGGCAGGGAATTCATACCAAGAAAAAGCAACAGGGAATTGGTGGTGGAAGAGTTCTGTATCTCGATTGCGGTGGTGGTTACATGAACCTGTACATGAGTTAAAATAGCATAGATCTATATACACAGACAAAGGAATGCAGGTTAAAATATGGTGAAAACTGAATAAGGGCTAGTTAACAGTAATGAAACAATGTCAGTTTTCCTGGCTTGGATTTTGTATTATATCTTTATCAGACGTTACCATTGGGGGAGGCTGGGTGAGCAGTACTTGGGACTCTTTATACTATTTTTACAACTTTCTGTGAGTCTATATTTTAAAATAAAAAGTTTCAGAACAATAAGGTAAATACATACATATAGATTTCTTAATGTTTTCTTGTCCTTCTCAAGGTGCCATCTTGCATGCACCATTTGAAGATCACTGTTACAATGGTGGTTTACACCAGTGGTTTTCAAAGCTGACCAGTCATCAGAAAGACTTGGGGAACATTAAAAAAAAAAAAAAAAAAAAAAGAGCACGGTCCCTGGGGCTCATGTCAGTCCTATAGAATCAGAATCTCAGGGCATGGGTCCCAGAAATCTGCATTAAAACAAAATGAAATAAAACTCTCCAGATAATTCTGATTGATACTCAACCAAAGTTTGGGAACCATTTGTTTATTTCAGTAACTCCAGGGGCCAATCTTTTAATGCCCTTGAACCTTCTCCAGGTCCTGTGGGTACAGACTCTCTCCTTAGTAAAGGATAGTGGCTGTGGAAGTCTTATGCATCTTTTATTGTATGAACAATGTAGCAATTCAGGGGCTCAAATCGGCCTTCATGATGCTGTGCTTTTCATCATAAGTACCAGTTTCCTGCATATGTTGTTCCAAGGAATTTTAATTGGGATCCAAAAACAGAAGAAGATGTAAATAAAAAAGATTCTTCTAGAATGCCTCAGCAGTGCCCAAACTTTTTCATTATAGAGCACTTGCTCTTGTGTAACTTCAGGTAACAATGCCTGAAATGTCAGCCGATTTTGGGTCACAACAGGACTATGTAAATCATCTATAAATGGATTCATTATGAATATTATAAAAATAAATCCGACACCTAAGCCTTTGGGCAAATGTTCCATATAAAGAAATCATACCCTGGAACAATGATTGACCCTAGGAGCTGTAAAAGAAAGAAATATCATGCTGTTATATTTTTTATCATCCTTCCTTAAATTTACAGTATCCAGAGACTGGATGGCTGAGGACAGCACCAGAGAGAGAGGAGGGCAGATCCCTGAGGTGTGACACCTAGACCCTGCTAGCACTTTGACCTTCCAGCATTCTCTCTTACTATCCATTCTGTATGTTGTTCTGTATCTTGCTGCTTTCAAGCAGAATAGATGGTCTGCTAGTAAAGGTAGACATATAATAGCAGAAGTTGAATTCTGTAAATTAAGTGCCGTAAAAGAAGATGAAGGATGTGGTGTAGGAGGAATTGGGGAAAGCTTCACAGAGGAGGGGACATCTGAGCTGAGTCTTGGAGAGTGAGTTAGTTGTTTGCCAGGCAGAAGAGGGTGGTGGACAGCGTGACACGCCAAACAAAGGGAACGGCATATGCAAACGCAGAGCAAGGTGCTGGTTCTGACCCTTGTAATTTTAGCAGCTCTTTGCTGATGTCCTTAGGTGGTGCATCGGGGCTCCTGGGAACTTTGCAATATGAGCAAAGTAACTTCACTCTGAGCAGACTCAACATCTCGTGTGCTTTGACACATATCTCTAGGAATAGCTCCAGGAAGTTGGGTAGCTACAGGCAGGAAGCACCAAGAAACAAAGTATACTGATCTTATTACACCATGGGCAAGAGGTACTATCCTGGTGGTCTTGGCCAGAAGGATCAGGCCATTTCTGTCCAAGCGTCTATCATGCTTGAGAATGAAATGTTTCTGTATGTACAGATGCTAAGTCCAAAAAGCAGGGGAAAAAAACCAAGTCTCTTTTAATTCTCCCCAAACTAGGTCAAAGTAGCCTTTTTTACCTAGTCAAACACTCATCCTTAAGAATGTGAGATGTGAGGCAACTAAAACATTTTTTTTTTTTTGGTTTTGGTTTATCTCCTTTTTGGGGTGATCCTGAGAAAATAGGAAGCAGCGAAGGAAGAAGTTTATTATGGAATATTCACTATAACTTGCAACTTTAAAGATGTGTGTGTGTGTGTGTGTGTGTGTGTGAATAGATTTTGAAGCACTTTCCCACATAGTATCTAATTTAATTACCACCATATCCTGTAACATTATTATGGTTCCTATATTATTAAGGTTCCTAGAGACAAATGAACAATTTGAGATTCAGAGGACTCACAGTGAAGCTTATAAATGTAGAAGCCACATGTGACCAAACTTGAGTGTTTTCCCTTAAGTAAAGCATTGGTAATATAGAATAACCAGTGCATAATAATTGTTGACCACTGCTATTACTAAAACAGTTTCTCTGGGAGAACTTTGTTGTAACGATGTAAAAGACTTTTTAGTGGATTTATTAGTCTGTTTCATCTGCTTCATTGTTAACCTAATCTTTCAGTTACACTATAAAAGATGGGTATCATCACCTTCAATCTACAGAGAATATAATACAAAGTGAAACAGGCAGCACAGGGCAAAGCTGGGATTTGAATCCTTGCTTCCTAGCTCCAAGTCCAGAGGTTTTCCTTGGCACTACATTGCATCTCATGTTAATGCTATTATTATTTTTTAAAAGAGAAGAAAATTCTCACAATCATTTTCCCTAGTCATTACCATTCAGAGATGTTTGAAAATTGAATTTGTCCAAAAATATGTGAAAATTACTTAGAATCACCTGTGCATGGGTGTGTATGGGATGATGTATGAAAGTATAAAACAGCCAAAGTAATCTCTGTAAGTCATTACCAAGAAGACATTATTTCAGAGGGCCTTTGGAATAACCATTTGAAATATCCATTAATTCTGGTGAATTATGTCATTTTGCTTAGACTTGTTAGATTGCATTGGTAGTTTTACTGACATTAAAATGAAATTAAAATGACATTTAAATTTGCAGATATTTTTGTTATTGATCTGTTCATATATAATAATGACTTGTAGTTTATTAAGTGCTTCCTTTGTAAAAAATATATTTATTGGAAAAAGAAATCTCCAAGTTATATGATGTGTATCTAGAAACATCACCATTTGAGGTGTCATACATACCCACCCAGTATGGTTCCCAGTAGACTGAATTTGCATTTTCATACCTCACCCTCTGCCTTTACTTCAGTTCCCCTACTCAGGCCAATTCAGATGCACCTTATGCCATTTTTATTGAACAGAACTCTGTAATAGATAGGGAAAGAGTAAGAACACATGCTAGCCCTTAAGCAGTTTATATTTTCATTAGAAACCTGACATATGAAAATGATCAGGTAACTAACAACATAAAGCTATAAATTCTGTCTGTGAAGTGGCTTTATGGTTAACTTCTCAGAGGGTTCAGAAAGAAGAGTTTACTTGGGGCCAGGACAGGATTGGAAGGATAAAAGAGGGGAGGCTCAGAGGAGGCAGTGGTTAAGCACATAGACTCACATCAGATAGATCTGGGTTCAAGTTTGGATTTTACCCCTTACTTCTCTAGGAACTTGGGCTAACTAGGTTAAGTAGCTACTTAAGCTCTCTCCATATGTTCTTACATTAAAATAGAGATACACGTATCTCAGATTTTCAAAATTAAGTGAATAAATTGGCATAGTATCTGGCACAAAATAAAGGTGAAATCGATGGAAGCTGCCAGCATTATTGTTGCTATTATTATTATTAAAATTAAAACATGAACATTAACCCTGGGAATAATAATCCATAGTTTTTTCACCTATAGATTTTTAATCATAATTGTCTAAATGTAATTCTTACTGGCTATTTTTGAAAATAACCATGGTTTTATCTGTTCTATGATAATGTTTTGCTAATTGACATTTTAGGATCGGCTTGGCTTATTCCTGATAGAATTGTGATGTGTTTATATGTCCTTTTTGGAATTTGCAAAACACCTTTCTCAGAGAGAGGCTTTACTTTAACCATGTCAATATGGAAGAAAAAAGATTCATATGTATGGTATCTCTTTAAGAAGGTACATATTTATTATTATTGAACTAGTATCACAGATAATAACATAAGTGAGCATTATATAAAGCAAACTGTATAAAGTAAACCATTTTTATTAATTTAAAAACCCTTTTGTGTTCTAAATTCTTAAATGAGGCAGAGAGATTTTAGAGATGGTATTAATTATATCATCACAGAAAAATAATTAATTAATTTGCTTAGGAATTTTATGTTGGGTCCCATTTATCTCTGGCACTCATACTTGGAATTTAGCCTGTCTCCTGATATTGTATTTAAACTTAGTCCATGTGTATGTCTTTTTCAGGGAAGGGGTCCACATGTCATCAAATCCTCAAAGAGTTACTTAACTCACTCATTAAGAAAGACAACATCCCCTGCCTAAGAGGTCACCAGTCTCCCAAGCCAGTAATATTAATGCTGCTTAAATAAAAGCCAGGGTTTCCTCTTCCTCTTGCCAAATGTAGGAGGCAGTGTCTGAAGAGAGAACTGAGCATTTGGTGGTGATGGT
This sequence comes from Balaenoptera musculus, assembly GCF_009873245.2. Lineage (NCBI taxonomy): Eukaryota > Metazoa > Chordata > Mammalia > Artiodactyla > Balaenopteridae > Balaenoptera > Balaenoptera musculus. Next base: position 65,488,449 of record NC_045788.1, read on the forward strand.
GGTGCAGGTTCTAATAATTATATTAGAAATTACAGTGAATGTACAATATAACATATGATGTATATACACAATTATCTCATGACATGTGGTTTTGGTACACGTTCATATCTATTTGCACACCTCCTCTGGGCAGTGCATATGTAAGGCGAGGCATGGAGATGGATAAGGCATGGGCTCTTTCCTCTAACCACGCAGGGGTATTCATTCCCATCTGATGGTTGAGGAGATGGAGGTTCTGTGATGAAATTGACTGTACCTGGTCCTACAGGTAGAAAGTAGTCAAGAGGAGATCCTTGAGTTCTTTGTACTGCAGTATGCTTTCTGTTGCCTAGCATATAACCATTACCCATACATTTTTACTTATTTCTCTTATATGTGAATTTAAAATGTCATATTTGTTCTGCTTCCATTATTGCAGTTTTGAATGATGATTCATCAGTGCAGTGGCCTATTTCAGCGAACCACAATAGCTTGGGTAGAAAGAAAAAAAAAAAGATTCAACATACTCAGGAATGGAAAACAGCCATCTTTTTATAGCTAAAATTGCAAACATCTGGCGATTACTCTGTTCTCCCTCCCTTCAGAAAAAGAGAAGAATCATCCCTTCAACTGCAGCCTGCTGCTGTGTTTAATCAAGGCAGCTATGCAAGCCTCAAGGAGCAATAGGTTTTGATTCAAGGAGGCCATTGCCTAACCCAGTTGGCCAGAGTCTCTTTGGAAAGTACACCATTTAATACTCCCCATATGCTACTGTGTTATATAATGATAATAATAGTAATATGGCAATTAATGGCTGTAGAAAATCCCCTTTTGCTTTCCTGCCCTGGCTCGTTTGTGGTGGCTCTTCTGGCAGCTTTTATATTTTGAAGGTTAACTGTTCGGGTCAAGTTTGCCTCTCTCCATCCTCTGGAGCTTTTTGTACTCTTAAACAGAAAGTTCAGCTACATCAACGCAAGCAACAATTACTGATTTGATTTTATTATAAACTGGTCTAGTAAAATGTTGAAGGAACAAATTGATTTCTTTTGAAAGCCTGGCAGTGATCATATAGTCAAAAAAAACAATCCACCATGGTTATGATTCCTTCATACCCCACCCTTGTCTCTTATTGTGATAATTGTTTGTGAAACTAGTTCTTCCCTCCCTGGCAAAAGTCAGCTCTGTTGGCAGGGGAAGTGAGAATGGCTGGTGGTTTGCAATAAGGGCTGAGAGTCAGAACTTCTGCATTTTTCTCTCGGGGCCAGTGCCAGCTTTCACTCTGGCCTTGACCAATGTGCTTACCTTTCTATTCCCCATTTACCTTTCTCTTCCTCTGAGCCACTGAAGGGGAGAGGTGGACTTTTCCCTTCCCAGGTTCTGTCAACCTTATTACCACTGTTGCCTTTGGCTATAGGGTATCTCGGTGAATAATCATTAGTAATTTTGAAGGGATGGAAAAGATGTAGTATAAAAAAAAAAAAGTTTCAATGGCACAGTGATTTTCAAAAACAACCTCAAGTACTAAAAATAGGCTGTTTTCTAGTGTTATAGTGTTAGCATATTATGGTACTTGGAAATCATAGACATTCAGTGGGGGCCTTGAGCTTATTTTACATTTGCTTTTATGCCTTTGGTAGATCTGTTTTCAATACCCAAAGCCACGGCTCTATCCTTGATAAAATAATTTTGCTAAGCTGTTTCTCCTGCCAGTCTTCCCAAAATTCCAGTGAATTCTGCAAACATCTCATTAACATAACTGCAGCTTTGGAAGAGGTGAGACTGTGACCGGGGAGTTTCTGGTTTAAAAAAATAAATAAATAAAGGGAAGAAAAGGAGCAAGAACTCCTAACAATCTGAAATGCATATCTTACTCAGTACAACTTTTCCATGTAGAGCCTGAGAAAGTAACGGTCTCTGGAATCTCAAAATGTGTGTCTCCCTTTCTCTGTCTGCTTTCAACGTGTTACTTACTGATACCTCTGACCTTTCTCCTTCATGAGCCCATCTTAGGACTTGGACTCTTTTATTACAGCCAATGTTGTTGGCTATTGCCTTTCTCCTTGATGACCCTGCTGAAGTGGAAGAGGTAATGCCACTGTCTTTCTACCATATTTTCCCTTTACTTTGGGGCTTAAAATCTACAAACGTTTTAGAAAACAGCCCGCACTGTATTGCAGAGGGCTTTATTAAATGTCTCTCAGTTGTTCTCTACTCTCATGACATGCAAAAGAATCACCTCGGGAGCTTCTAAAAATACCAAGACTTGGCCTTCACCCTCAGATATTCTAATGTAATTGATCTGGGCACCTTTTCTTTTTTTTTTAAGACACTTTCGAAGCTTTAGAACCACGGAGGCAGGCCAGTCTCTCTTCTGATACTTGAGTTTCTACTGTCTCTAACAAGGTGTTTTTCAGGCTTTTCTTGAATATTTCTAGTGCAGGAAACTGAAACTGGCCTTTCTGTCTTTGGACAGTTCTGAGTTTTTGGAAAGTTCATCTTTATTCTGGTTTGAAATCTGCTTTCATAAAATCAGTGGCCATATCACTTAGTCTTATAAATTTATAATCTCTTGTCATGGAGTGTAGTTAGTACTTAATGTTGTAAGCATGTACCCTCAGGGGGGAAAAATCTGTAACAAGCTAATTGCATTGTCCTAGTTGTGATCCAGTTGTCATTAAATGGAACCACTTTTGAGTTACGAATCTCTGGGAAAGGAACGGTGAAGAGCGAACAGAGAAACAAATTAAGCAGGCATTTATTCTAGTGAGGCATCATCAGAGTTACCTTGCCAACTAGCTGATTTGGCCTTAAGAGCAGGAAGCAGCAGGAATGCTGGTCACCATTAAATTCACGGTGCCTAACACAGTTAAGGTGCATTCAGTGAATATTTACTGAATAAATAATATGTATGAAATTTATGAAGGTGGCTCAAATTAAATATACAAAACTGATAGTTTTAAATGTAACAATAGTTTAGAAAATATAGTGGGAGAAGGTCCCTTTTGCAGAGGGAATAAAGCTTAAAATGCCTAGGCACAAATTTAATAAGAGATAACAGAACTTCTCTAGCCACACAAACAAGAACAAAAACAAAATAACGACCCTCAAGCCCTCCGGAATGACATAAGACTCAGTAGCAATCCCCCTGTTGTAGATCTGTCCTCTGAGACAATCTGAAGTTTTCTTTGGCTTTAATATATGGAGGAGGTGGGAGCATATTTTATTTATAGAGTCACTTGTGTTTCTTTTGGATTAAAAGATATTTTCCTATATTCAGGTGAATTGCAAAGAAAAATCCTCTTCCCTATGTGAGCCCTTGGAGCCTTACAAGATAGTGATTTGTCCCTCACCCCATCTTCTTACCCCCCTTCAAGCTGAACAGTTCCATTGTAGGGTTTCTGAAGCTTTTAATTATTTTATTATATTTAGCCTATCCTGGAAAGCGTCATTTGTCAGGACCCAGAACTGAACTTAATGCTACAGAGTGCAGATAGAAAATGGCAAAATCCTCTAAGAGAATTCCTTTTCCTAAACAAAGGTGCAAGTACCAAGGATTGCCATTACAATTTCATCACAGTTTGTCAGGCTTACTTATAGGACTAGTCTATGTGGTATTGTTATGGTTGACTTTTAAAAAATTCATGTGTATACTTTTGAAAATACCCTTTTTCCTTCACTGTAAATGGAAAAGAATACAAGGTCTTGGTGGGTAGTAAGGTCAACAAATGAATTTAGAACTTTCCTGTGATTAGATTAAGTAGCTAGATTAGGGCAAATAGGATTTATAGTTCAATAAATAAGTTGGAGTTCATGGGACTCAAGCAAGTCTAAATTTTGAGGAAACAAATTGGAAAAGTTAGAGTTAAGAATGAGTAATAGTAAAGACAAAACTAAGATTGTTAATAAGATTATCAGCATTGCCCATGTAATTGTTTTTTGCAATAGTTTTCCCTGGTTTATCTTGTTCATGGGTTCAAGTTGTTTTACAGACCTTTAATTTTTATTCTTTTTATTGTATTTTTCTTAAGGACGAAGGATAATCTGCTACTTTCCCTCTGCCTATGCCAGTGATTTGTTATTCATGTGTTGCAATTACATGCTACCCCTACCTGGTTGTAGCATGCCGAAAACATTGGTTAATTGAAAAAGTGAACATCAAAACTCTTAAAACTCAGCCTATGAGTTAAGGTGATGAAGTGGCAGCATTCATTCCACAGTTATACTTACCTTTGTGATTTACTATCCCATATATTTGTTTAGAATGTAAAGAATTCATAGTTAGAGTAATAGAGGCAGATGACTCAACACCCAGAGACATCTGGAGAGGAGGTACTGGTGAGATTGTCTCCTGAAACTTCTAAGATCTTCCTGTGGCAACCTGACAAGGTAGAGGCATAGGCACAGGCTTCAAACTCAAAGTCACATAGGTAAGGCCAAGTTCAATAAAACTGAAAACACTTTTACATCATCACTGATGGCATTGAGCCCTCCAACACCCCCCCCACCTCAATGTAGATATTTTGGGGGGTATATAGATTTTATTTGTGCCGATAGTCTCTTTTCAATTCATTTAACCATGTCACAATTAAGTTCTTTTTTTTCTCTCAGGCATCTTGGATTCCAAATAATGTTACTGTTTCAGAGAGCTTCAGCCATAGCTCCCTTTAAAGATAGGGTTTTTTGAGGCATCACGTTTTGCGAGTGGTGAATCTATAACATTCCTAAGCAGTGTGTCCCATGCAGTTTGCTCTATATTGGATATAGCCCAGATAAAAATTAACCTGTATGAAAATATTGCCAGCTGTAGACTGAAATTGTCATTGGGCACTGGTGCCTCTTATCCTGGAAAACAGTATCAGCCTAAGGTTGAAGAAAGAGATATCTTAGGATCTATGCTCATTTTGGATATTACAAGGAATTTTCCTTCTCTTCAACAGCTGCCAGGACACTTGTTGGTAGTAGATCAGTGCCTTAGTTGGGCATTTGCTGGAAGTAGAGGAAGGGCAAGGCTAGAGTCACAGAGGGAATGCTAGGGCAAAGGCTTGTAGTTAGAAGGTGGGCACCATTCGTGAAGTGCCCTTCAAACATCCTGTTTTCAGAAATAAACTCAACCCTAGTAGCACTTGTTATTTCTTCCCCAGAGTATAAAGAACCATGAATCCTAGTTAATAGCTAGGATCTACTGCAAAGTTTGACTTTGTTCTGAATGCAACCTCAGAATTGTGTGGCTATTCAATTGAAAGGAGAGAACAAATAACTTGCCAGAATAAAGGAAATTTTACCTTAGCTACACCAAAAAGGAAGCGCCAGCCAATCAAAAAGGCAACCACTGCACATGACAAGAGCTAACCAGAGGGAAGTGTGGTCCAGTGGAAAGGACACTTCCTAGCTACGCACTAATGGCCTATGTACATCACCAAACCACCCGGGGTTGGTTTTCCCAATTGTAAAACAGTGAGATTGAACAATATTATCTCTTCATTTCCTGTTCTAAAATTGTATGAAAATATGATTCAGCTACAGAAATTGCGTAAAATTGGTTACTCCTAAGAGGCGTGGTGTAAAATTGTTCCCATGGAATATCATGCATTTAGTAAGGCCATGAAATGGGCTAAAGGCTCTCCATTCTGTGCGCCCTCCACATGTTCCTCTGCCACCTGCCTGCACGCCCTCTCAAGTCTTCCACTGTAGGCTAATATCCTCAAACATTCTTTTTCCTACACCAGAGCAAGATAGAAATTCATGTTCTTAACTACGTATAGTTCATGAAGAAGCTAACATTTTATTTGTGTCTACTGTATGGCGGGTCTCTGATATATCATCTTTATATCATTATTTGAAATTTGGTACTAATATTTCAAATGTTCAAATAATGAAATTGAGGCTTAGAGAGATAGTAAATAAGTTGCCTGATGTCTCCTGGCTCATGAATAATGAATCTTTGATTTGAATCCAGCCATCTCTAAATCCAAATTTCATGATCTTTCTGTTGTATTTTGTATGCTGACTCCCAAAATCTATACAAGAAATATTTGTTAAATGTGCTCACACTGAGATACAGATATATATCTACCTATATCTGTATATTCATATCCAGCTAGCTAACTAGCTATCAGAAAGAGGGAGGTCTACATCTTTGAGAGTATGCCAAAGTGGAACCTTGCCAGAAGGACTTCTATTTTGAATAGAAATCAGAACCTTAAACTGAAGGCATGAGGTTCTAATGATAAAAGTTTAGATATCAGGAGATACCAGGAGAGGAGTCTGGGGGCCATGATGTCTATGGATATATACTAGAGATGATATAGGAACTTGGCCTTGTGGCAAGAAGTGTGGTAAAACAGAAGTTCTTCCCAGTTAACCTCGGGATCAGGAGGAGAGAATGGTTGAATGGCTGGCTACCTGATTCTTCGAGGTAGTATGTAGGAAACAAAAACTAGGGAAGATGCGTTGGATAAAGATTCAGAATATTTGTTACTTCCTTAAATTTATTTATTTTTTAAAAAAATCCTAGTCTGTTTTGAGGGTATCAAAACCTTTAGCAAAGAACCTGTAACCATTTCTTTTTCTTTTTACTGAAATAAAAGCGGGAGGCGGTGGGTGCTGGGGCAGTGGATAGGAGCCTCCAGAAATGGGAATAAAAGCCTAATCTGAGCACTCATTCGTTTATTCATTCAGCAAACATCCATTGAGCACCTGGGACATTTAATCCTACACACCCAAGGGCTGTGTAGGATTAGAGGTAAACAACGTGGGAACTTTACTTTGGCTGTGTATTTGTGCCAAAGAAGGGGAAGCAGGAGGACTCTGGCTAAGAAGCTATTTAAGAGTTTCCTTTCAGCTTTGTCCTTATCCAGGCTGGAGATGCACCCAGAGCATTTTTTGGTCTCTTTGGTTACTTGTGAAATTTAAAAAAAAATGTATATTAAAAGTAAGGAGATGGCATGGAACTGTTATGGAAATATATTTCAATATGAATATTGGCTGCTGTAATGAGGGATACAGTTGATCCATCATGACCACCATTTAAAGGAAGATGGGAAAATCCTTAGACCTTTGTAAAAAAAGACTTTGAAAATCTTGGTCCAGTGGTTGTGAGAGGGTTAAAGAGAGTCCACTGTTTGGTAACCAGGCCCAGTGATCTTGTATGAGACACGTCAGGATGTTGTCTGCATGCCGTCTTTGCTGATCACAGTAATCGGGTCATAAGAGAAAGAGAAGTAATAGAGTGTCTCTTAGCAACCAACCCCAGGAGAAAGAGAAAATTACTCAAACCTGGCCATCCAGCCAGGGAAGTAGAAAGAAAAATAGTCTGAAAGACTGCTGAAAGTGCTCAGGAACATGATTTCTACGTGGCAGCTCCTATAGGCTGGCTTGGGTCTCTTTTTTTTTTTAAAAGGAAAGTAAGAAATAAATAAGTAAAGAAACAAACAAACAAATCTCTGAAACAGAAACCTTTCTTTCTTTGCCTTCCTTCCTCTCTCTTGTGGTAATTTGTTTTTTTAAACTTATCTCAGAAAGAGGGAGAAAGAGGCAAAGGGTGGGCAGGGACCAAAGAATCTTTGTCTCCTAAAACAGGAACTTGGTCGTCCCAAGCACGAGAGGATGCTGGGGGAGGGAGGTGGTGTCATTTCATTGTGCCCAGTGTTACCAGATGAGACTGGAAATACTAGAATGCTCCCCAAGGAACAGGAATGCAAAGTCTAGAGGCGGTATTATTAGTTTTATAAGATCTGTTTTTGCCTGCCCTGCTTGTTAACTGTGTAGCAGTCAGCTCTGTAGCTATTAATATTTATCACTACAGACTTTGGTCCAAGGTAGTGACTTCCAAACTTTTTTTTTTTTTTTTTGTGACACAAAAGGCAGTAAGAAATAGATTTTACGTTAATAATTACACACACACACATAGATAAAGATGTGAAAGAAAATTTCACTTCACAGTACATGCTCTTACTTTACATGATGCACGTTGATGTTTTCTATTCTATTTCAGTTTTTTTTTTAAAAATATTTATTTATTTATTTGGTTGCACCGGGTCTTATTTATTTATTTATTTTTATATTTATTTTTGGCTGTGTTGGGTCTTCGTTTCTGTTCGAGGGCTTTCTCTAGTTGTGGCAAGCGGGGGCCACTCTTCATCGCGGTGCGCGGGCCTCTCACTGTCGCGGCCTCTCTTGTTGCGGAGCACAGGCTCCAGACGCGCAGGCTCAGTAGTTGTGGCTCACGGGCCCAGTTGCTCTGTGGCATGTGGGATCTTCCCAGACCAGGGCTCGAACCCGTCTCCCCTGCATTAGCAGGCAGATTCTCAACCACTGCGCCACCAGGGAAGCCCTCTATTTCAGTTTTTAAGATACTTTTGGGGATCCAGTAAATTGATTTTATGATCCATTAATGAGTTGCTTTCTACAGTTTGAAAAACACTAGTCTCGGGGCGGCATTTGCCTTCCATTTTTTTTTTTTTTTTAATTAATTTATTTATTTATTTAATTTTTGGGGCTGTGTTGGGTCTTCGTTTCTATGCTAGGGCTTTCTCTAGTTGTGGCAAGCGGGGGCCACTCTTCATCGCGGTGCGCGGGCCTCTCACTGTCGCGGCCTCTCTTGTTGCAGAGCACAGGCTTCAGACGCGCAGGCTCAGTAGTTGTGGCTCACGGGCCTAGTTGCTCCGCGGCATGTGGGATCTTCCCAGACCAGGGCTCGAACCCGTCTCCCCTGCATTAGCAGGCAGATTCTCAACCACTGCGCCACCAGGGAAGCCCTCTATTTCAGTTTTTAAGATACTTTTGGGGATCCAGTAAATTGATTTTATGATCCATTAATGAGTTGCTTTCTACAGTTTGAAAAACACTAGTCTCGGGGCAGCATTTGCCTTTCATTTTTTTTTTTTTTTTAAATTTATTTATTTATTTATTTAATTTTTGGGGCTGTGTTGGGTCTTCGTTTCTATGCTAGGGCTTTCTCTAGTTGTGGCAAGCGGGGGCCACTCTTCATCGCGGTGCGCTGGCTTCTCACCGCCGCGGCCTCTCCTGCTGCGGGGCACAGGCTCCAGACGCGCAGGCTCAGTAGTTGTGGCTCACGGGCCCAGCCACTCTGCGGCATGTGGGATCCTCCCAGACCAGGGCTCGAACCTGTGTGCCCTGCATCGGCAGGCAGATTCTCAACCACTGCGCCAGCAGGGAAGCCCTGCCTTCCATTTTAATTGTATTAAAATGATGCCAAGCAGCAAGTTCAGCCATGGTGAGGAGTCCTTGGCCAGCATTGTGATGTTCTGAGTAACGGTTATTTAAGCTAAATATTTTCTTGTCATCTGTCAAGTAGATGCATCCTAAGATCTTGGCTTGAAATTTAGAGGAATAAACCTGAGGCGATTCCCCATGTCCTGTCAACAGTTTAGAAAAAGTGCCATAGTGTGGCCGGGAAGCACGGGATGGGGCTCAGGAGACTTGGTTGCACCTGGACACATTCCTTTCTCACTTGGAGCCCCTTGCTTAGTGATGGGGTTGCATTAGATAATGTCATAAATTCCTTCTGACTGTGACATCTTGGAATTTGTAGCTGAAAGGGACCCCAGAAATTATCCAGTTGAATCGCTTTATCTCCAAGATTCAGTTTGAGAAAAAGAACACTGACAGACTCCCTTCTTCCTAAATCTAAGGCTCTGTGTTAGGAAGCAAGGTACACAAAAGACTGAATCCTAGTTTGTCACCTCAGATGTCTCAATCTGGTACAGAAGTAACGATGTGTACACAACTAAGTTCAAAAAGACACAACTTGGGAGTTCCCTGGTGGCCCAGTGGTAGGACTCTGGGCCTTCACTGCTGTGGCCAGGGTTCAGTCCCTGGTTGGGGAGCTGCGATCTAACAAGCCGCACAGCGTGGCAAAAAACAAAAAAAAACCAAAAAAACCCACAACTTGTTAAACACTACAGTTAGGGTAGAATTAAAATATAAAAGATCACAAGAAAGGATAAATTAATCTGACTGGGAAGGTAAAAGCTGAAGGCTACATTAGTGTAGGAGGATGAAGCTTTGGGGCTGGACTTCGAGGGGGAAAAATGGATTCATATACGGAGAGACTGATGATAGTAGTCATGCAGGTAGACTAAACGTTGTAAGTAACGGAAGAATGGCATCTTAGTTGCCGCCTCTGAGTTATGTCTTTTGACCTCTCTGAACTCACCAGTATGAGTTCAGTATGGTGAAGCCAGTATGGTGGGCTGATTCCTACCCCCAATCCCACCCTGAAATTTTCTATATTTTGTGACTTTTTTTTCTTCCCAACTAACATGACCCCTTAATAATGACCCATTGCCCACTACCTAGTGATAAGGTGAAGTTTGATTAAATAATATCTGTACAGCACTCTCTGCTGCTAAGAGACACATGCTTGTATAAATACAAGGTGTTGTTACAAATTTTTTCACCCCTGGGGGTGAGGAAAGTAAATAAGGAAATACAAATTAATACCTATGGTTTTTTCAGAACAAATAATGCTTGAACGTTTTTCTTTTTCTTCTTATTTTTTTTTCCCCTTTAGGCAGAACCTTATTTAGTTTGAGCTGATCTTTTAGTAGTTTATAAACCATGGAAATACCCTGCACTATTGGGGATATTGGAAATAATGTTCTCAGTGATGTCACTTTCTGAACGAGACTGGTTTGGTTAAGTCAGTTTGAGGGACTTAAGTGCAAACACCAGAATGAATCTGAGGACTTTGGGTTTGTAATTGTGCTTCCATTTTGTGCCTTTCCTTGAGGAAATGCCAGACACTCACATATCTTACTCAACCATCCAATTCTCTGAAGTTTTCTTATTGGTGTAATGAGACAGAAAGGTGCATTGCCCTCTTGAAGTTCATTTACTGAGCCTCTCTTCAGAGGCCTCTTCTAGAGCAACTGTCCCATAGATTACACTCCTGATACTTCCTCTGGCCCAAACCTAATGTTAACAAATTTAGTCCTGTTAAGGACTAAATAAAATTCCTTAATATTATGTGGCATTTTACATTTGAAAAACATTCACAGCCGTTATTTTACGTGATCCTTAGAACTCTTCTTTGATAGGTAAATGGCAGGGGATACTCTTCCTATTTTGTAGATGTCTCAGCTGAAGCATCCAGAGGTGATGTCATCTCATATGACTCACCTATAAAGTCACGGTACCGAGACCAGAATAATAGGGCTCCTGACTCCTGAGCCAAGGGAGGTCAGGTAGATTGTGGAAGGTCACTGCCGATGTACAATTCAGATGATCTGTTTGAACACTTCTAATTTTAGGTGAGGAAACTGAGGCTGAGAGAAATGGAGTTCCTAGCGTTTTGGAGGTCAGTACACAGAAACAGGTCTTCAATTCCCTGTTTCAGGGGTTTAACATAGTACCTCACAGATTTATCCCTCTCCAGGTCCCCTGTTCTGATCATAGCGTTGTACAGTGCTCGTATTACTTGAGAAGTATGTGTGCATTTCACAAATAACTCCTCTTTATTGTCAACACCTTCTATGTATAATTAATATTCTTTAAGCACATATTTACTTAGGCCCTAATATTTGTCCAGTATTATTAATTGCCTTGGGAACGAACAACGACAAAAACTTAAGACCTGGGATTTATATTTGAAATGCTCAAAAGTGCTTTTGGTGAGATTTGAAAAATAATGAGCCAATTAGAAAATAATCCAGACTTTAAGTTCAGTAGGAATTTTGAGAAAGAGTGTGTGCTTTTAGGCCTGGATAGTCGCAAGTAGGTGGGTTCTGAAGGTTGGATAGATGCAGGTTGGCTATGGGGTGAGAGATGTGGAGTGGGATGGTGAGGGGTAAGCAGGCAGAATTGGGGTGGAACGGGTGGTCAGCTGAAGAGAAATGTGTGACTACGATGGCAGTAGGAGGTGCCTACACCAGCAGGGAGTTCTGGTCTCCTAGGTGTGGAAGGAACGATCAAAGAGAAGGAAAGGAGAAGACACTGCCAGCCCTCCAGCCTGGAGCCTAGAACCATAGTGTGAGTTAAGGATGAAAACTCCTTGGAATCAGGGAGCCTCATCCAGCCATTTACACAGCCACTCACATGCTAATAATTAGGAATTAAGACGATGCTCTTGGTTGTGAACACCCTTCCTAAGTAGCACTTCAGGCTGCTGATGAATGAGATTTAGGCACGTTGCTGCTTCTGTGGGTTTCAGGCGTAGGTGGATCTGGGAGGATATGAGAGCTTCCATCCCAAAGCGTCTGCATTTGAGTGATGTGCTGAGTAATGCCTGGATTTAATTTTGGGAGTACTTTTGTATCCTTCAGAGGGAAAAGTTCCTGCTTATTAGGATGATTTGTTATGCACTTGAAGTTTTCTAATGTATTTCAATCGTATAAATCCTTCTTAAGATATTTTTTTCTTTGTGGACTTTAGGTAAATTTGAAGATTATTGAGATATATTTTAAAATGTGCACATGTGCTTTTTATAAGAAAAAGAAAATAAACTCATTTAAAAAATACCCACAATCCTTCTTCCCTAACACATCAACCCAATTTTCTATGTCTTCAGTAACATGGGTCTGTAGTTTTTATAATGCATAATCAGGAGAGATGTAATTTTGCATTTTTTTTTCATTTAGTGTTATAGAATAAGAATTTCCGTCATCATATTTAGCAATGGTGTTACAGTCCTTGGAGTAGATATTTCAGAATTTATTCAAATATTGCCCTGTCGCCAATCATATGCATTGCTTCCAGTGTTTTCTGTTAGAGAACATAGTGAAGGTCTTCACAGCTACAGCTTTTTAAGGAAATAGCATGTTGAAGAAATTGGGAACATATTTATGACCAACTTATTACTGGTTCTTGCCAAAATATCCTTTTAATTAAATTCCATTCTGCAGTTAGTACAGCAGCTGTGGTGAAATACTTGGGGGCCAGAAAGGATGCTTGGAACTGGTTAGTTGAGAAGGTTTTTATGTGTTTGAGGTGGGTGAGCATGGGATGGGCAGGCTATTTCCTTAGCCACACTTATTGAATTTAAATAAGCAATGGAAGCAAATCAACCGCAGTGAGGGAAAGGTGGTCCAGCTGGATTGCCTGGATATAATATCCTTCTGGGCTGGCGCATGTGGTCTCATTGTAGTCAGGACGGCAGAGCACAGAGATCGATCGCAAGTGAGTGAGCAGACAGAGGTCAGCTGGCATGCGTGACCAGGGTTAGTTGTGCAACTGATTCTGCTCCTGTGCAGAGTAATGAAAAACCCCCCTCTTGGACTAAGTGGGGGTAATAATAGTAATGAGAAAAAGAGTAAAATTTTCTGAAGTGTTATGTTCCAGATACCATTCCAAACATATAAATATATATATATATATCTCCTGATTATATATGTGTGTGTGTGTATATATATGTATGTGTGTGTGTGTATATATATATATACATATATATATATACACTCATTTAGTCCCCGTAATAATCTTACGAAATAGTGCTGCCATTCATTTCCATTTGTTGGATGTGGAAACTGAAGCACAGAGGCGTGGAATAACTTGCTCTTAAGTCACATAGTTATTAAGTAGCAGAACTAGGCTTTGAACCCAGACATTCGGGTCCCAGAACTTGTACACATAGGTCCTACACTATGCTGCCAGGTACTACACTATGCTGCCAGGTTATGAGGAAATGAAGCTATGAAGGCAGGTATGGCATGTCTTTAGAGTAGGACTAAACCCCTTAGGTTTTTAAACCTATTAGATTGACCTAAGATTCCTAGCACTTTCTGAGGCTACAAAACAGAACTAATCTCTTAACCCTAATGACAATATAACCTGCAAACAACGTGAAGAGATTTAGCCACAACAGTGAGCTGAGATCAAGACGTTTATTATAGTTATTATCTCTTTTATTTATTTCTTTGTTTCTTAGGGAATATGAATCTGGAACATAGTAGTAGATGCCCATTAAGTACCTATTAATTTAAGGTTTGAAGGAAGGAATGAATGGATGAATGAATCATTCAGTGCATATGTCTGTTCCTTGGAGGTCTGAATCTTGACCTTGGAACCTTGGTTTAACTGGAATTAGCCCAGAGTATGCATGGTCATTTTGCGAAAGCAAAATCTTCGTGTAGAATTAAAAGATAACTCTGCAAACTATGAAGGGATGCTGTTAACTGGTTTCAAAATGTGTTAGTTTGATGTATTGTTAGCTTTTTCTGATAAAGAAAGGGAGCAGTCTCCCCAAAAGTTTAGTGATTAAGTCACTAGCCGTCTTTTCTATTTTGGTGCTTGTGGTAATTGACGTTTCCTGGAAATTTTCCCCCTGTTCTATTAATACTGTCAAAGGGGGTTATGGCCATGACTCACTCCAGGAAGTCAGCCATCGTTCGCTTCCTCAGTCTCACCAAACAGCCCCCATGTACGAAATCAACGACTTCTGCAAATGAGTTACTTTATAGTTCTCAAGAAAGTTCTAGATAACACAGCTTTTGCGGTTCACTCCGTGCTTCCTGCCATAATGGGGAATAAAACAAGAGTTCATGCTTTGCTTCTTGGTATTCTTCAAATCACTGACCAGGTAGGTCACCAGTGTGGTCTCTCGGTTAAGAGAACTCCCACCTGCTGTCTAGCAAAAGTCCCTCGGCACTCGTGTTTGCAAAGTTACACCTGGGCACGGGGCTTTAGCAGTCAGGGAACTTGAGTTCATGAACTCCAGTGTGGTCTATACTTCTTAACAGTGTACACCTGACTTTGCGCTGCGCTATTCGTTCATTTGCTCTCTTTTTAACTAACACATTAATTCATTCGACCCCTAATTCCATATTTCTGTGTACTAGACACCGTCCTAGGCACGAGGATACAGTACAGACAGCACCTGTCCTCAGGAAGCTTCCAGTCTACTTACTGTGAAGTGTATTACTGAATTACCCCAGGAAGCAAACTCAGAGAATACATAGTACATAAGCTTATCCTAAAGGAATCAAGCCCCAGACGTTTGTAAAGTTGTGAAGAATAAGGTTATTCACGTTAATTCTGTAATTTTTTTCGGCCTAGAATTCATCTCATCTGCTGCGCACGAACCCCTTAACTACGCCCCGTCCACGTACCCATAAATAGCAAGATGGAACTTAACTGTGCATTTCTTATGGTACTTAAAATTTTCTACCTTGGATTATAGTAATTTATGTTCATGTCTCAGCTTTGCTGCAGATTCTTTGGGTCGAAGCAGTCTATGACTCATCTCTGGGTCAAGGATGTCTCCCTTTTGACTTTTCCCTTCCCCAACCTGTCCTGGCCTCCTAGCACAGTGCCAGATAAATGGTACTGTTCAGTATGTTTGGTCAATGCTGACTGTGGGATCTTAGATGAATTAGTGAACTTCTCTGAGTCTCAGTGTTCTCTTCTGTAAAAAAAAGAAGACAATTATTCCTACTTCCTAGGGTTTTGTGAAGGTTGGGTATTGTACTGAAAGTTCTTTTAACAGTGTCTGGCATTTAATAAGCATTTACTACATGTTATCATTAATAAATGATTTTACTGCTGCTTGGGAAGTGCTAGCATTTCTTTCTAGGATTTTCTTGCAGTTCTTTATGATTGATAGAGAAGAGACATGCAGTCTAGGATTTTACGTCAGCCTTCTTTATATAGGAAACTAGATGTAAATATGCTGTTTCAGTTGTGTACGTCTCGTATTCTTCTACGGTTGCTGACAAAATGTTAGGTAAAAATTATGCTACCGTTTCCCCTCAATGTCAGTTCATGGTATCATTAAAGTCTCAGAATTTTTCCAGATACTTATTGCTGGCAACAGTTTTACAAGAGGTTATGTTAATTGGTACCATCTTCCAGCGGTGCAGCTTGACCTTTGGGGTTTGACTCAGGTCCTTGGTTCTTTGTCCTTTGTTTATCCTGGCTGTGAGCAGAGGAGTCAGGCAGAAAGACTTTGATATCCTCTTACCTCCCTCTCCCATTTCCTGCTGGCAGAGAAAATGTATTGTAAAGAAGAACAACAGAGTGACTGAAAAATTGCTATGATGAAAAAACTGTGTAACATAATGCAAAATCCAACTATATACATAATATATATATGAATTTATGTGTATATATATGAATATATGTATATATTTTGTGTGGTTATATATATATATCGGACTTTTGGGTTGACAGTTATGTGTGCACACGATATGCACTTTACAAAATGCGTTTATACTCTACTGTCATTGAATCCTTACACATCAACCCTGTTTAGTTGTCACAGCAGAATTTATGGTCTCCATTTTACAGATGGGGAAGTTCAGAGTCAACAGCTAATGTGTTCTAGAGCAAGGGCTGAACAGATTTTCAAAGTCCTGAGGCAGGTATAATCTTTCACCATGTTGTATATCAGAATATATCAGAAGACAATTTAGAAGCACAGATATAGGATGAAGTTGAACATTTACTTCTTCTTTTGTAATGTTGCTTAAGTTCCTAATACAAATAAAACTGAAGTGAAGCTGCATTTGTCATCATTTAAGGCCTTTCATACTCCTTTTCTTGTTTTTATCACAGTTGCCTCTGTCTGTGTTTTGATAACCGGTCCCTGGAAGTTTCAGTGTTAGAGCTGAATGAATCTTTTCAAATCCTCCTAAATTTTTCCATTGCAGTATTTAACCACAGTTCTATTTTCATAATTATTTGATCACTGCCCAGACTCAGCTGTGAACTCCAAGGGGGCACCCTTGCATCTTAGAGGTCTGAGCACAATGGGTGGCAGGCAATAGGTGCTAAGTAAATAACTGTTTAATGAATGAATGAATGGATAAATGATTAAGCAAGACGGATACACACTTCTTAAGTCCAGAATGTCAGTGTTACAAGGAGCCTTTTAAGTATTTGAATTCAACTTAATAAAATATTACTAAAAACCTCTATTCCAAGCACTGACATAGATGCTTTGCAGTTTGTATTGAGAAACAAGACATGGTTTCCACCCTCAAAAGCTAATAATTTATGGGGGGGGGAGGCATTTAAAATATGTGAAATGAATTCTAGCAGGGCTCTGGGCAAAGCCTATTGCGAACAGCAGAGAGAGGTAAGATATTTTTTCTGATCAGGGACATTGGGCAAGGCTTCCTGGAGATGTATTTCGTCTGGATCTTGGAGAGTAGATTTTTTTGTGAATGGGACCAATGTCAAGAAAGAACAGTATATTTAGAGAGTGGATCGTGAGGATGAATCACCGGGTCATAATAGAGAGACAGCGGGAATTGTGATCCCTGATGTCAGGGCTCAGAGTGACTCTGCAAAGTTAAACGTGTTCGTTATTCTTTCTCCTTATCCATCAGTTATTGTGTTTCTCCAACCCCTGTCTTAACCATCCATGCCACCATTCTCCCTTACTCTCCTCTCCCTCTGTGTTTCTTGCCAGAATCTGACACTTAGATTGTTCATATATTAACGTGACAGGTAGGCAGCCTGGGCAGCCCCACACTTTCTGTCACTCATAGCACGAGGCCAAGTGAGGTGCTTCCCGAAGTAGGTTTCTTTGGCTTTTCTTGCTCAGGCTATTTTGTGGCTATGGCTTCAGTTCATACTTTCACTGTGGAGAGTTTCCCAAACTTAAGCTCTGTGAATACATCTTTTTTTTTTTTTAAATATAAGCCCCTTTTTTTAACAGAAACTGCTCCGCCAAGATGCCTAGTGTTTTTCACGGTTCTATGTCAGACTGAGGTGTTTTGTCCTGAGGATGTCACCTGGCTTTACAAAGCAGCGGAGCATCTGGGTAACCCTGAGCAGCTCTCCCGGGCTCCCAGGGCCTCCTCGCTTAACAACACATTGCAGGGGTTTACATGTCTGTTTGTAAAACCATTTTGGGGATGGCAAAAAGCATTCTAAGGAAGGCACTTTTTTTTTTTCTTCTTTCTGTTTCAAAGGCAAGATAGAGGCAGATGGACAAGTCATGAAAGCGTGTTTGTGATCTGTCCTCTCAGAACTCGATTTTCACTACTTGAACTTGACTTTCCATGCTTTTACGACTGATGCACTTATACACAAAGGGACACATAATGCTTGCTAAAAGTAGAAGCCATTTCCATACTTGGGCTCCATTTACTGGTTCATTCGTTTACCACTGTCCCAACAACAGAAATGGCAATCCCTGTTTGTTTTTGAAAATAATGTAAGCAAAGCGAAAGAGTAGATGTCAAGTTCTTGCCGGTGCTGTAATTCAGTGCAGCCTTGTATATAAAAATGAAGTACTGGCCTGCCTTTGAGGCCTGGCTTTATCAGTTGCAGGCTCTGTGACATGGGAGAGGTCACTTATCCTACTGAACTCAGTTTCCTGATTTATCAAATGGGTGTAAACAGTATGTTTCGAAGGTTCAATACAGTTCAAATGGTAGTTGTGTGCAGAAGTGAATTGTAAATTGCAAGTGCTGAACAAGTATGAAGGGGCTGTTATTTTTTCACCCCCTGGCTAAGGAGAAGATGGGAGCATGAGTCTTATGTACCTTTCTCTGCTATTTTGACTTCAGCAACACAGAGAGCGTCAGAACTTTTGCTGACATTCCTAATTAGCAATGCCGAATCTCAGCGTTGTATCAATCCTCCCAGATCCTTAAGATGGAAACTAGTGTTCCTGTTATAGCTCTACCATGTGCATGACAGGAAAGAATCGTGTTGCCATCAGAACCTTAATTTATCAGTCTTACTGACTTAAATTCGCCAGCTTAAGATGATTCATTAACAAAGTATTTTTTCAAGCCTTAGCATTTTCTCCAGGGAGCAAAAGGAAATGGCTCACACCAGCACTTCTAATAAGCTCTCATTCAGCAAAGGATGGTATGCCCTTAATTTTGTCAGCATGTGTATAAAGAGTGTACAGTGCCTAATTTTCAAATACGCCTTTAAATCTGTCTCAAACCTGTTCAGAATCTGTGTTTTCCCTCTCTTCATTAAAATGTTCCAACCTGGAAATTGCATCTTTGGAAATTCAGACATTTTTTCACTTCTTTTGAAGAGAACAATGAAAGATTTCAATATTTTAAACTACAGGGATGACGCATTTTCAGCCTCTACAGCATTGATACGGTTGGGCTGTTTTCTTCTTCAAATAATACAAATAATCCATTTGTATCTATGTGTGTTTGAGTTTGTATCTCTGCATGTATATTTTGAAAAGAAAGTGGAATAGAGGTACATTTTGAGACATTAAGACACAATTATGGACTAAATCGTCTTATAACTTTAGCTATGCATCTCAATACTAAACTTGAAATCAAAAGGTTGTTGTCTGCTTCTCTGATTACATATTAACTAGGAAAACATATCTGTTATACCTGAATGAGATGGTTCTCAGGATTTTGTGAAGGAAAAGATGCAAGCATAATTTCATTATATAGAAGACAAAAGACACTAATTCACTCATTTGTTCATTCATTCATTTAGTCAAGCATCGATAACTCAGATGTTCCAGGTGCTGTTTTAGGACTGGGAATAAGCAATGACCAAAGTCCTTGCCCTCCTGGATTTTATGCTGTAAAAAGGGAGAGGATAGACTATACAGAAATGTGTATAATGGCTCAAGTGGTGAAAATCTCTCACACACACACACACGTATCAGTGTGTTACACATCAGTGTAAGAAGGTAAAGAATTCCCCAGTCATTTGTGATACAGAATAGATGTAATGATTTGCCATCAGTCCCTCTTCTTATAATGAATGATTTCATTTGGTCCTTCCATGTCCCATCTCGTGGGGAGTGGAGTTGTCTGCCACTTTTGCACCTAATGCTTTCAGTTTTCAGTCAAAACAACTTTCTCATACTCTGCTCCAAGGCAGTGGCCTTGCACGTGTGTTTTGTGCTTAATAATCTCAGGAGAGTCCTGTCCACAATACTTACCTTAAAAAGGCTTGTGGGGCAACACTGAAATGACTAGAATCACCTCTCTTTAGTAAGCGCACCGGGATCATCTCATCACTTGAAGTGAGCCTGCAGGTTTGGCTTCCTTCTGCTACTCAAATCTCACCTGGCCTTTATGAACCAGTGAAAGTAGCAGGTGGTGTTTGGCTTTTAGTTTTTCTGAAATGTGTCTCTTTCTGCCACTCTCCAGGCTCTGTACCAGTGGGCTATCAGGACCAACACTTCATGAAATGGACCATAGATCATTTCAGCTCTTTCTTTGTAAAAGCGTCTTTGTGACCTGTTGGTTACTGTGAATGACATTTAACTTCTCTGCCTTAGTCACTCCTAAGGTGACTACTTTTATAGTGTGTCTGAAATTTTCTGTGGGTTTTCTTTTTCTTTCTTTTTTTATTGTTTGTTATTTGTTTTTTAATAATCTAGCCCCACTCTACTTTTCTAACCTCATTTCCCTGAGCTTTCCTAATTTTTTACTGACTGATGAAAATACTGAGCTTATTCCAAAACTTGTCAGCCTTTCTTGGTGCCTTGCATTCCTTGTCATCTCCAAGTCCCAGCTCGCCTTTTCCTTCTTCAAAAGCCTTTGCTTGCTAACATTTATGTCTTCAAAATGACAATGAGGTAGAGTTGTCCAGAGTAGGATTGGACAATTTATATTTCTCATTTTTACATTTCCTCCATGCCCTTTTTAGCCCTAATTCTCATTTCTAAGCTTTCTAGACATGTCCTATTTGCCATAGAACTGCTGAACTGCTCTTTTCACAGTTGTTTTCTAAACTGCAGATGCTGGTGACCACATGACTCTTGGAGGACAAGAAGGTGTCTCTCCTTCGGCTGTTGGCCTTAAAGAGGCTTTCTGAGGCGTGAAAGCATGGGAGCTTCAGAAAGCCTAAAGTGCCGTTGCGGTCTGAGTGGTCTAACTCTTTGATTCTTTTGGGTCAAGAACCTTAGAAAGTCTTGAGAAAAACCTGGAAGATCATCTGGGCTGTCAACCCTGCCTTTACCTCAGAATGAGGAACAGAGCTTTTATGAACTACAAGTACCAGGGCTTTCCCCACCAGAGATTCTGATTTAACTGTTCTGCAGTGGGCTTGTGCATCAGTACTTTATAAAAGTTTCTCATATGATTCTGGGAAACTTGGTTTGAGAATCACTGAGTTCATCTCACCACCTGATTTTACAAGGAGAAAGGTGACTTGCCCAGGCTCCCAAAGCAGTATGACCGTGGAGTAGGGACAAGAACATGTGTCTCCTGATCTACAGTAGGCAGTGTTTCCACTGCATTTACTGCCATTGACTCTCATTTGGTGAGGGCCAGGTTGTCTCCTCTGCACCTGGGTGGTGGGGAGAATCCCTGAGCTTCCATCACACAGGAGTGTAGACATGGGGGTGGGTGTTCAGTGCTCCAACTCATCAACGTTATCAACAGGGAGCGTTTGCAGGTGGTTGACTCAGGATGTTAAGGGGAATCTGGATAACTGGGTATGTGTAGATTCCCAAGGAGAGGATCATAGGATTTAGCTTTAGGGCTTGATACTTCAAAATATGGGATGTGTTCCTAAGTGGTATATTGTAAAGATATCATATTTGTTGACAAATATCTTGGGTTCAAGTTCTGATTCTGGCTTTGTGTGGTCTGGGAAGTTGGGAAAACTCTGTTTCTTTTGAGCTCTCTTTCCCCCTGTCTTTATAATGGAGATAATTTTCCCTTCTTCCTGGGTTTTAGGCAGTTTCCTCAAGATGACATACGTGAAAGCTGACACAGGATAGATACTGAATAAGTGTTAATTGATTTGGAAGTAAGGCAGGTCTATCTAATATTTGCTGCAGCAATGGAGACAGGACTAAGTGTGTGGCCAGATCACAAGGGTGATTTCTGGCAGTCTTGCTTAGGACGTTCACTGGGATTTAGGTGGCAGACCATGGACAAGTCTCACCTGTGAAACATGAGTGGCACATGGTGCCAGTGGGAGGAAACAGGCGCAATGCCTGTAAAGCAAGAAAATCTCCTCCAACATTTGTATCACAGATGCATTTTGCACTATTCCTTAGTATACCTGAGGCTTTTTCTGCTCATAAAGATCTTAGTGAGTCCTAGAATCATGCATTCCTGAAAAACCTTGGAAGTTAACTAGTTCAGCCTCCCATCCAGGACTTGCATCCTGGATTGATGTTTGCATAGACTCTGCTTGCACATCCAAGGTGATAAGTGATTCATGACTCCCTGGAGCCTGTTTATTTGTTGGGTGAATCATATGCTGGAAATACGTCTCTTATACTGGATTCTGTCTTCTCAAGTCTTTTGCCTTCTGAGATAACACAGAGCAAGTCTGATCTCTTTTCCACTTGAGGGCCTTTCTTAGTTAAATGCTTTAAGGTAGCAAGAAACAGAAACCAACTCATACTACACAAGTGAAGGTTGGTGTGCTGTATGTTAGAAAATTCAAGAGAGGTCAAAAGCCATGAAGGTGGGAGCCACAGTAGCTCTGGGGTCCTTGGAAACTAGAGTTTCAAGACTTTCACTCTATTGCACCTCCATCCCACGAGTCCGTGTACATCTCTGCTCTTTCCTCCTTTAGACTGAGTTAACTGTATGACTCCAAGGATGGTAAATTTCCACAGTTGGTTCTTGAAGAGCCTCTTTCTTATTTTTGTCTTTTTTTTTTTAAATTTTTTCTTTGCCTCATCCTTTATCCTTATTCCCATTTCCCTTCCACCCCATAGATTCCTGCTCTAATGTGTTTGGAATAGTCCTTATATATGCATGAATCTTTACAAATATATAGCATTTTAATTTACCTAATAATAATGCCTAATGTTTATCATCTATTTCCCACTTGCTAAGCTCAGTTCCAAGTCCTTTACGTGTGTTAACTCCAGTAATTCTCACAATAAACTCTGATGCAGGGACTATTATCTTACCTGTTTTATAGATTAGAAAACAGCACAGAGAAGGTACCTTTCCCAAGGTCACATGGATGGCAAGTTAGTAGCAGGGCCAGGATTCAAACCCCACATAGTCTGACTCTGCACATCTCCCTCTTGGCTAGTTTGCTCTTGTGCCCATAGATCGTGGTACTGTGCTGTAGACCCAGTCCTATTTCTTATCTTTTTTGCTGTTATTGTGGCTCAACATAGTCTTTTTTTGCTCCCCAAATTAAGTAGCATTTTTATTAATTGTAATACATAGGTAACATTCATAGAGGGTTTAGGTTTTATCAGACTTTATTCATATGGGTTAGATTGTTCACTTTGAATACCGCTAAAATATTGGTATTAATTTTTTTAACAGATGAGAAAAAATTGCCTGCACTTCAAAACTGGGAACCTTGTGAATCGTATACACAAATAACGCTCAGTGAGCATATAATGGTTAGGACCCTTGCAGTATCTCTGATATACAGTCTTGCCCCCAGAATGGGAACTACTGCTCCACTATTACTAATGGGTTAAACAATTATATTAATTTGCATTTGACTATATGATCAGCGTTGTCTTTTAAAGATATATTTACACTGCTGCCCCTCAAGGAGGTTTACTGCTTCTGACACTGCAGGGTATTCCAGAGTATGTATCTACGGCATTTCATGGATTCATTTTCCTCAGATATTTTCCTTTCATATACCTCAAAGGTGCCTCCAATTCCCTGCTCCCACAGACCTGTGACCTGTGTTGAACATCTTTGTACAAGTGTTCTCAAGGATTGGCAGAACTTAGCTCGGCTTTGTGGCTAGGAGTAGAGTGCTTGTTCCCAGTACGTTTTCATACTCAATCTCACTAGGTTCTGCCAAATTTTTTTACTTGTAGGCTGCACCAGGGTCCTTTTCCCCCAGTAAAACATTAGAATTCTTGTTGTCTCCAACACACAGTATCATGTGACTTTATACTTTTTACTAATATGATGGGTGTAGAGTGGTAACTTCTAGTTTCTGCTTCTATTCTACACATAATAAACAGACTTGTTCTCTCAAAACTACCGGGGTGACAGGTTTGTTTCACAATTTCAAGGTGTCCATTTCTGGTCAAATAGATCTCTAGGACTGTGGTCATGAGAGGCAAATTGCCAGCAGGGTTCGTGGGTAGGAACAGATTCTCTGAGGAAGTGGTGTTATCAAGGCAGACTGTTCTACTGATGTTACTGAGGGGTCCTTATTTCATTCCTCTGTTTTTTTACAAAATTTATTGAGTGACAACCACATCTTAGGAACTTTTTCAGGTACTTGGGAACACAATTGGGGGCAAAATAGATATGACCTTTGGTTTCTTGGAACCTGTAGTTTAGTTGGGGGGATAGCTGTTAATCAAGCACTCATGTCAACATGAACCATGACCAGTGCTATGCAGAGGAAGCAGAAGCAGTTCTGGTATATAATGGGGGTAGCTGATGTTCTTATATTTATTTGATGCAAGTGTGTGGGGATGCTGTAGGTCAGGGGAGTTATAGGATAAGGTGAAGTGCTGAGGAAGAATATTCAGACAGAAAGAATAACCTGTGCAGGGACCCAGAGGCAAAAAGGAATCTGGTATCTTCAATGAAGGGAAAAACGAGTGTTGTTTTGAAGGCTTTTATTCATTTATTTAACACACTTTTGTTGAGTGTTTACTATAGTCCAGAATATGGCAGTGAACAAGACATAGCACTGAGGAGTGAGTGAGATGAACTTGGGAAGGCTTGCAGGCAAGGGGTTCTTTCCTGCACTTATCTCCCTTGATTTTTCTCTAATGCAAGCAGCCCATGTTCCAGTGATCTTTCGTTTGTTTTTTTAATGATTTGGTTTCAGATCTCTTTTAACCTTCTGTTTACCTTTATCAGAAGATGGTACAGTTTGTCTGAGACCCTCTTCATCAGGGGCCTGTAGGATTTGAAATCTTATTATCACGAGGAGGTGCATTCTTGTTAAGTTTCCTTGCTGTTATCAGCAAAGATCACTTCTTATTTTTCTTCTTTTGCCATAAGCCCGGCAATATATCAAAAGTATTTGTTGTTCAAGGGCACATAGTTTGTTTGTGTGGAGCTGCTATAAAAATAGATAGCTTTGGGGCTCTGAGTCTGCTGTTTAGCTGACTGATCTCCACACCTCTTGTTTCTTCTTGTCCCCAGGAAGACTGCACTTGCTATGGGACAAAGTCAGGCTCTTGTCTGCTCAGTCAGTATTGTCATGCAAAATGCTTAACAGTTCTTTAAGTTTATTTTTTTGTCCAGGGGTGCAGAAGTCTCCTTTTCCTTTAACTGACACGTGATGTAAAGGAAAAACAACAAAAAAATATTTTTTTGAACAGTTTCTACCCACTCCTGACTTCCCGACCTTATAGTTTAATGTTTTCCACCTACCACTTTTGCCCCCGACCATCAATGTTTGTGAGTGGAAAATGGCTGATGTTGAGGGGAGATTTTGTTATTGACCCTTGCTTCATTTTCTAAGGGATGAAGTAGGCATAATACATAATGCAAATGGTCCATTTCATGGGAGAGAGACCATAGCCTGGTTTTGCCTTATCTTGTCTATTTGATGGAGTTAGTTTGTGTCCTATGAAAGAACCCTGTTTTGTCACATCTTATTCATTCGTTATAGCTGCTACATCTCTATTCTCCAAGCATTCCCCCAACCCCAATTCTTTTCTTGATCCTAGATCTTTAGGTTCAAACTCACTTCTGCGTTAAGGCAGCTCACATACTGTACATGAACGTGGTTCTCAGTTGTGTCTAGTGGCGCACAGGAAGGAGACTGTAGTTGGTTGTTTAAGATTTCTCCTTAGGTGGACCACCTCTTGTGGCTTCTTTGGTTTCATCGCTTTTAAATCTCCTCCTCCGCAGGCATCTGTGTATGATACTGCACAGCTATGTCATTTTTCTTTCTTGCTTCTTTCTTCCTCAGGTGTTGAGATCAACTTGTTCTACATCCCCATCATCTCTGCCCTTCTATGGCATCACGCCCTTCCATTCTTCGGCAGTAGCTTTGTTTAGACCCTTTATAGATTCTGGAACTCCTTATCTCCAGACCCTGGGCCTCCGATCACTCTGTACCTTGCACTGTTTCTTCTAAACTATTGACCCGATCCTGTTAGTGGCCTATTGCAACCTTTATTGTACCCACATGCCTGTGGGCATAAGTCCCAATCCAACCAGGAACCTATGATCCCTTGCTGATGGAATCTGCCTGTTTAACCTCCACTCCAGCTGCTTCCCTTTACACTCTTTGTGCTGGCCAGATTGGACCATGTGCTATTCTCTGAAAACATGCCATGCTTTCCTTCCTCGAGTCTAGAACACACTTTTCAATGTTTCTACTTCCACATGTCTATTCTATGATCTATATCAAGATAGTACATTCTCTATGAAGCCTCCTCTGATTTCTTAGCTAAGAGTTATTTTCATTTCCTTTGAGTTTCTGCTACATTTTCGGGTACTTCTGTTTTATTTCTTAGCATTTCACAGTTGAGGAGACAGGACTCAGTTTAAATAACTCCAAGTCACAAATAGAACAGGTAGAACTGTAGAGGTTCTAATTCACATTTTTTTCTTTTGTAACAAATTTATTTAGTTATTTTATTTTTGGCTGCATTGGGTCTTTGTTGCTACTCGCGGGCTTTCTCTAGTTGCGGTGAGCAGGGCCTACTCTTCGTTGCGGTGTGCGGGCTTCTCAGTGCGGTGGCTTCTCTTTGTGCAGAGCACGGACTCTAGGCGTGCGGGCTTCAGTAGTTGTGGCACGCGGGCTCAGTAGTTGTGGCTCGCGGGCTCTAGAGCGCTGGCTCGGTAGTTGTAGCGCACGGGCTTAGTTGCTCCGTGGCGTGTCCAATATTACTGAACCCGTGTCCCCTGCATTGGCAGGCGGATTCTTTACCACTGCGCCACCAGGTAAGTCCCTCTCATTTCACATTTTAATGAAAAATCCTTTCCACCATACCCCATTCTTTCCTTTTTGTATAGTCCTACCTTTTTTGTAATACAGTTGAGAGCAGGGTACTGGAGTAACGTCTACCTTTTTTTGAGTGCTTAGTGTATTCCAGCCACTGTGCTCCACATTTCAATGTTTATTTGATTTAATCATCATAGAAATCCTTTAAGGCAACTAATCTTACTATTCCCACTTTACATATGAGGACGTGAGGAAGAGAGAGGTTAAGTAACTTGTCTAAGTTTATGAAGCCAGCACGTGACAGCCAGGACACCAACCCAGGAGTCTGGCTCCACAGCCTATGCTCTTAATTGCCCTGCAAAGCTGCAGGAGAGCAGGGGCTCAAAATAGAAGCCTAAAGCCACTGACATTCTCAGTTAATAATGTTTGAGAATTGTGGGCAGTGATATTTCTCAGTAACTTTTCCCAGTGGAAAACTAACATATCTCTTTGACTTGTGTTTCAAGACTTTAATATTTTCAAAGATTTCTCAGCTGTGGAATTTGAAATTTATAATTTAAGATAAACTAGTAAAACTTTCCTACCTGCAAATAATTCAGCCATGAAATCTTGATTTATATTATTTGCAAACAACTTCAATTTTTAGGCATTATACACAAGGATAAGCTAACTAATTTGTCTTATGTTCTGGAAGGTATTCACAATATGTTATTGGAAAAACAACTTCTCTTAGTCTTGAACATTTGGAGAAGTAGCCTTTATACAAGGGAGATGACACAGATTGTTAATACCCTGTTTTTATGTTTGTCTTTATAAGAGCTGAGCTAGAATAGAATCATAGTTCTAGGGCGAGACAATTAGAGTAGAAGACGGTTTAATAGATAATATAGGTGTTACTTCATTAAGCTAGGTAGTTTTAGGGTGGTTTATATAACAAAATTTTTAGGTGAGAGCCTGATGAAATCTCAAGATCATCATTAATAATAAGATTTGGGGATGAGCAAAGTGCTACCATGGTAAGCACAGACAAGGCGGGGGAAGGGAGGTACTGACCTGATATTCTTGGCCTTCTCTTCCTACAAAGATTCTTTTGTATAGTTTATGTAAAATGTAATCTACACACACTCAGGAGAGTGTGATTTCCTTGAAGCTGAAGACGAGGTTTTATGCGTTACTGATAATAGGGCTCAATTAATGTTTGGAATAAATAAAACACACTCAGAGGAAGAGTGCTCAAATCCTTGCTTCCCTTGATTGGTGAAGTCATTGATATCATGTATGAGATTTGATTTGGTGGAATTTTATCGATCACCTGTTCTATGTAAGACATAGGTTAAGGTTGAAAACAGTAGATATGTGTACTTGATTTAAATATGATGCTTAAAGTGATCTCTTTATCATAATATAATACTTAAGAAGGAGAACGGCAATGTTGATAAACTTTTCAGGGCAAAAAAATGAATGTGACCTGCTCTGGTAAATGGTAAAGCCAGCTCTCAGTGCTTGACCTGTAAAAAGGATATTAGTTTTGTCCATCATTCATTTTGCAGGGAATCTTTTTATTAAGGGAACAAAGAGAAGTATAGTTGACAAATACGGTTGTGAAAAAGTAAATCTGTCTTTGTTAGCTGACTCATGCATTCGTTTGGCATTGTTTGACACTACATAAGAAACCCTGTACTACGTACTACGTTACCAAAGTGGTTCACAACCAATTAATAGGTAACAAATCAAATTAGTGGGTTGTGATAGGCCCAGCAAAAATAAACATGTCACATGTAGTGAGGGTCAGTGTTGTTTGGGAAACTTTTCAGTTGCGTGTGTGTGGGGGAGGGGTGGGTGGGTGCACAAGCACATGTACTTAGGTTGTGTTGGACCTCTGTAAAATGCATTTCTTTTTCTGGGTGATGGCCAAGTATATCTGAGAAACTGCTGTGGGGACGGTGGGGGTCATAGAAATCAATCACAGTTTCCATCAGCAGGGAGCTTACACGTAAGTAGGTCTAGATGCAGTTATAAGGTAGAAAGTGATAATGCCAAAAGGATGACACATATATCTGCTATGAGAATGCAATGAAAACAGAAAAGAACTTGAATGGAGAAATCAGTGAAGGCTTCATGAAGGAGGTGACATTTGTGATGGACTTGACCAGTTGGTTAATTCTGAATGGGGTTTGGTATATGAGAGTCAGGATGGGGATTGGTGTGTGTCGATATGGTTCAAGGTGCGGAAACATTCCGTGATATTTCAAAGAAGCATTGCATTTCTTTTGGCCACTGATGGCAGAGCTAACCTCAGCTTCTGAGTTTAAGAAGAATGTGAGCACCTTGAGCAAATAAGTAAGCTAAACCAATGGAGCTGGGGCTTTAGGGAATGCCTGTGATTTATGAGAAAAAGAGCTAAGTCCAAGGAAGAAAGTGCATGAAGTGACATGATAATAGCCTCTAATTACGTTTAAGATTGCTTGTGTAGAGGCTGCGACAGGCACTTAGTCCCTGAATCCTGTGAGGAAAGGGCAAGAGGTAACTAGCAAGAGCTGGCCTTGCTCCTTGCAGGAAATTAGGCAGCTCTAGTAGTTGCATTAACTCTTTAGAAACTCTAGCACTGCCTTTTGGTATCCAAATCAGAAATGTACTAAAGAGTCACAGAATTTCACATCTGGAAGAGA
The DNA here is from genome assembly GCF_009873245.2 of Balaenoptera musculus. Classification (NCBI taxonomy): domain Eukaryota; kingdom Metazoa; phylum Chordata; class Mammalia; order Artiodactyla; family Balaenopteridae; genus Balaenoptera; species Balaenoptera musculus. The sequence continues at coordinate 65,517,815 of NC_045788.1, forward strand.
ATCATTTGAGAACTATTAGAAAGAAGCCTTCAGTTTTCTCTGGGCACATACACATGGGTGGTCAATTTGGAGTGAATCTTCCCCAGAATTTGGTCCTGTTAAAAAATGGGACAGTGTTCCTCACAAGGCACTGAAGTCTTTGAGTCTGGACAATACTGTTCCTGGGTGAGCTGGGAGAGGAGATATTTCAGTAAGGTAAGAGGTTGGTGCCATGGCATTCAGATCTTTTCCTGCTCTATAACCCATCCCCTCACCCTAAACTTACTATCTTGTTGTACAGTTAAATAATCATTTTCAAAAGATCCTAGTACACAGGAAAAATGTACTGGGATACTGGGACTTTTGGGTGCCAATCTAATTTTAATTCCATCTTGTTTTTTAAAGAGAGGAAGAAACATTAAAATGCTAGAATTTGCCTAGAGTTTCCCACTGAGAGCAAAATACTAGCTCTTCACTATGATGGGTCTAAACACATGAAATGCTCCCATATTTGGAATCGCGTTGTTTAAGTGTCATTTTTCCCAACACTTGCACTCCTCGGGGGGGATGATTTGAGAATTAAAATATGGTAGTGTTCCCCTCATCCTCTGAGGTCACTGGATTGGCACTATACAAATAATGGTGGTATTATTGATATAATGTGCAGCATATTAGAATTAAACTATGAGCTGATATATGGAGCAGTAGATATTGTATTTTTAGTTCATTTCCTTAGGCAAATGCAAATATTGTACTTGCACAGTTACCTCAGGCGTTCACAAGTTAGAATTCCAGTGCAGACAGTTTCCAGTAAATATGAACCAAGTGGTACTATTAGTTTTGCATGCACGAGGTGCCTTTTTAAGCTCTGAAGAGAAAACTGAAGGAGAACTTGTATGTGGGGTAAATTGGGTATGTGTATAAAAGATTCAGCAAGGCTTTGAGGTACTTCCAACCCGCATGAAACATTAAACATACTGGCTGAGACTAGCTTGAAGATGGACTTTTTCTTGATCCTGAAGAGTCGTCTTTTTTATTTTGTAAAGCAAGATGAGGGCAGCACATTCAGCTAAGAAATGAGGTGAACAGTTAAGCTTCATTACCTTTCTTAATCTTAGGAGAGAGGGGGTTGCTATTATAACTTTTAAAAATATTTACTTTTCATTGTTTAAACGTTTTCCTGTGGAAAAATTCAAACATATACAAGAGTAACGAGAATACTACAATAAACCTCCATGAATATATTATCCAGCTTCGGCAATGATTTGACTTAGGCCAGTCTTGTTTCATCTATATACCTATTTCTTTCCCTCACCCAAGATTATTTTAAAGCTAATCCCAGCTACCATATAATTTAATTGCTGTTGTAGATTTTCATTGTTAGTAGTTGCGTCTAAAAGATTTCTCACAGCCATGAAGAACATGTTAGGAAGCCTCTTTTGAAAGAGGCTTATTTATTGATCTTGTGGCTTTGGTATAAGAGTGGCTACTGTTTTATGGAAGAGGAGATTAGAAAAGGCAGTCTTTTGTTTTGCCCATTTCTCTGCTTTCCTGAGGTAGGTTTAGCTTTAGGGGCACACTGTGAGGGTGTTATTGGATGAGGGTTTAAACTTTAAGTGGTTGGGAGAGACAGCAGGTTAGTCTAAGTTTATTTGTATTTGCCTCATCAGGTAAACTAGATTAACATTAGCGGTCCTTTTGCCCTGAAGCCCAAACAGCTAGCATTCTTAAATTATCTGAGTATCATTAAGTATTCTATTTGTAGCAGAGTTGTGGTCTTAATTTAAAAAGCACTGTAAGTAAAGTTACTGCAGTAAGCCCAGGTTGAGCGCACTTTAATACTTGACTACAGCGATTCCTCCCATTCCCTCAGTTGAGGAAGTGGGTCTTTGTGTACCAAGCCTAGTACTGAGTACAGATTACCTAGAAAACAGAGCCTGAGGCAGTACTTGGTTGATTGGAAGGAGCAGCCCACCCCCCCCAACCCCCCCGCACCGGGAAGCAAGAAAGGAAAGCAGGGGGAAAAGAAGAGCGCGACAGGGAAGGAGGGAGAGCAGATATAAAGGCCACATTAGCCTTTATAAGCTGGCCACACTTCCTAACAAGGGGACTTGGTGGCTTGGTTTCACAGCATGTCTTCACAAAAGGCCCATCCCCCTCCCCTCCCCCACCCCACCAGTGTGTCTCAGAATAGACCACTTATAGGAGGAAGGGAGAATTTATGCACTGGTTCCGGTTCCCCATTGCTCAGTGAGTTTCCTGTTCAGAATGGACTTTTCCACGAAACCTGCTTCATTAGCTCTATTTTCCAAAATAGTTCTTTTCAGTATGGTCTTGCTTTTTAAAATAAAAATTGTGGAAAAGGAAATTCTGAGAATCCACTTTCATGGGGACCTTCCTAATCAAATGTGACCTCAAGGGAAAGATAGGGTTTCATAATATTCACACCAAATGTAGTTCTGAGCTTTTATATCTGACTATCATCAATAGAATCAGGTTAAGAGCATACTTATTTTCTTCTTAGTAATATGTGTTGATTATTCTTTTGGGATCCTTCATTTTGAGATCAAGAGAATGCCCAGTTACATGTCCATGTTTTGTCTTAGTCAACAGTTTTTTCATCTTTCTTGTGTTCATGAATCTCTTGCTTGAGATTGGAATGTCTACATTCAAGGAAAAATGGAGAGTTGGTTGACAATTTCATAGCAGCAGTTTGATGAATTCATTTCCTGCACATTGAGTAAAGTAGTCAATTGTGTAAAAATTCCAGCTTTAGTGTTGTCTGCCTTATGATGAAAATTTTTGGAATATAAACAGCTGCCTCGTTAATTTAAAGACATCTTTCTGTTCATCAACACTAACACCAACTTTGTTGGCTATGCCTGCCTTTCCTGGTTTTGAATCTGAACAGGATCCATAAACAAAGAGTATATAGTTCTTAAAGTTGTCTGGCATTGGAGTGCAGATATCAAGGCCATTCAGAGTTCTTCTCACAAAGAGCTTGTGCCCTTGAGAATGGCACCTCTACTTTAGATTTGGTTTCCTCCATTCTCTACAAGGAGATTGAACAAGGTACTCCTTAAATATTCTCTCCAGTTTGGTCTCTGTAGACTTCAAATGACTGGTCTCTGGATTAAACATCTCCTGGAGACAGTAGTGGAACTTGAAAATCTGGCTTTGTCCGTCACAGCAAACTTGACTTTTTCCAGGGACAGTGACCTATGGAACGGCATTCTCCTTAATCCTTTGCCCCCATTATCAGCACTGATTTTTTCTTTTCCTAGTGTAAGAGAATAGGCTATTCCAGATTCTTCATTTATGACTTAACGGTAAAATTTCAGGAAACTATATTTTCTTAGTTTCTAAGACTGTTATGTATAACTTTTACTTCTAAACTTCTATTTTGAAAGAACATTGGTCAAGTGGAAAGCAGGGAGCTTAATTAAGATGATAAGGAGCCAGTCTGTGATGTCTGAAATTGTGTGATTAGGAGTGTGTTCCTTGAGTGAACTCGATAGGAGTTAGCAATATAGAGAGCAAGGAGTGTCCATTAATGGAACAGAGTTTGCCTTGTGTCTAAGTTTTCTTTCCCGCAGCCAGACCTCCACTGGGAAACTTGCTACTCACTTCTGAGCACTCCACTGTAAAACAGATATTGTCATCGAGAGAAAACCAGCCAAGACAGAGAGAGTGCTTGATGCCGCGTCTTATGAGAAACTGTTGAAAGAAGTTGTAATATAATAGGGGCCATACAGTGTTACCAAGTATTTTTAATCCATGTTCTTCACTTTTTGAGTCAGGCTTAAATAGCAGTGCTCTTCTTGGCAAGTTTCTATATATGCCTAGCCTTATGAAATAAGTACTTATAGGTAGAATTTTAGTGTCCATGTAACCAATATTCTAACATTCGAGATTTAGGTTGTTTTCCGTTTTTCACTCTTAAAGTCTTTGGGCATATAGTTCCACACCCCCTCCACCCCCATCTCTTTACACGCATCATCCCACCCAGTATTTCAGATTGACTCGCATTTGTGGAATTATTAAATCTAGTGGTATGATGCATTTTTAAAACTCTGGATTTATTTTACCCAATTTTTATCATAAGGTTACCAAATTATACTTCCATTAGTAATGCATGATAGTGCCTGTTTAACCATATGCTGGTAATTTTTTAAAAAATACTCTAATTCTATGAGAAACTATTCTTTTCCTTTTCTTGAATTATTAATATGGCAACTTTTTTTCACATACTCGTAAACCAGTTATACTTTTGGTACATATAGTCAGCCATGATGCTAAATAGTCTTTATATACTACCTCTTCTGCTGCTTTAAATTAACTTCTAAAAAGGTTGTTATTATTACTATTTCTTTCATTTTTCAGATGGGGAAACTGAGAAACAGAACACTAAGTAACATGCCCAATGTAATGAAGCTAATTAGTGGCATGTTTGTGGTTCTAAATTCTCTAGTCTCTAGCCTGATACTCTATTGTCTCTCACATGTATATCCTTTTCATTGAACTTTTTAAAATCATTTGTATTTTGTGTTAGCGTCTTTAGACAATTTGTGCTTTGTATATAAGTGTATGTATGCATTACCTTTTTGGGTGTTTATTTTCAATTGTGTTCCAATTTGGAAGCGTGTACAAGTTGGTTTCAATTTTTTTTTTTTTTTTTTAAATATTCAGCTTTTAAACCAAACTGGAACTAGTTTTGGTTTAAGGTGAGAATCTAAATTAATTTTTTAAATGACATATGTATATGTCTTCGTGTTTCCATTTAATGAATAATCTTACCTTTACTCATTAATTTTGCGATCTCTTTTACTGTATATGTGTTTAGCGTACAGGCACGCATATCTTGTGCCATTAACGTCTGTCTATTCTTGTGTAAACACCTCCTCCTCGTCAGTTTCATTTTAGATTTTCTTAGCCACCTTTGCAGTGTCTTTGCAAAGGAAATGAACTTGCAGGAATCCAGTTCTGCCCCACTTAATTTTATTAAATGTTCTCTGCGTCAGAGGACATGAGCAGTGTGCTAGCTTGTCATGGCTGGGATGGGACCTGAGTAGGAACTTTACCGGCTGTGCAGCCCTCCTGCTCATCCACTTTTTGGTGAGGTGGAGAGTAGACTTTAGCCAGCTTGTGTCCATTGCCTGTTCTATTCTAGGCTTTCCTGAGACACTTTTGCATCCTCTCTGTAATTTGATCATCATTAACATCCTTACACTGATGATGTGGAGGTGTTTACACAAGAATAGACAGACGTTAATGGCACAAAATATGCATGCCTGTACACTAAACACATATACAGTAAAAGAGATCGCAAAATTAATGAGTAAAGGTAAGATTATTCATTAAATGGAAGCACGAGAACTGTCTGTGGACCGATTTGTCCCAGGTTTACAGCAAGCCCATGACAGAGCCAGCACTGGCCCCTGTGCTGCTTTGTCCTTTTTATACCAGGGCATACTGAGAAAACTCTTCCCGTTTACAGTCTTTCATTTGTAAGCGTGCTTGAAACAGTGTTGGATTTGGAGTTTTGAGAGAAAGTGAGACCCAGTTCTTCTTCCCAAAGGTATGGCTCCATTTAAATAAATAGAAATGCAGGTGTGTGTTTATGTTTCCAGCTCGTAGTCTAAAATCTTTATACGGTTTAAGTTATTTGCTACTGAAATCTTGGATTTCTTTTACAGAAGACATTTTTTGGGGGCGGTAGGGAGTAAAATTCTAAGTAAAATATGACAAAATCTGTGAGGTCCAATGTGGAAGGTACAAATGTGAATTTGAATTTAAATTAATTAAACTTAAATAGAATTTAAAAATTTAATCTCTCAGTCACTATAGCCACATTTCAAGTGCTCAAGAGAGCCACATTTGGTGAGTATTGACACAATATAGAACATTTCCAAAATTGCAGACATTTCTGTTGTACAGCATTGGTATACGTGATTCTACAGACAGAAGATTTAAGAAAAAAGAAGTATTGAGGTGTACCTTATGGGGTTCTGTAAGTTTTAGTCAAAGAACTCTTTCTTTTTTTTTTTTAAAGTTTGTATCTAATATGCTTTTCCTGATATGTGTGTGTGTGTGTTTTTTTTTAATTAATTAATTAATTTATTTGTGGCTGTGTTGGGTCTTCGTTTCCGTGCGAGGGCTTTCTCCAGTTGCGGCAAGCGGGGGCCACTCTTCATCGCGGTGCGCGGGCCTCTCACTATCGCGGCCTCTCTTCTTGCGGAGCACAGGCTCCAGACGCGCAGGCTCAGTAATTGTGGCTCACGGGCCTAGTCGCTCCGCCGCCTGTGGGATCTTCCCAGACCAGGGCTCGAACCCGTGTCCCCTGCATTGGCAGGCAGACTCTCAACCACTGCGCCACCAGGGAAGCCCAAGAACTCTTTCTTTAATGATTGATGAAACAGTGAGATGCCATGATTTCACGGACAATAATCAACAGAAGAACAAGATACAAAAATCATTTACTACAAGGGTAGATCAATACTTACTATACTCATTTTATAACTGAGGGGATTAAGAGAATCTCCACAGCCCAACACCTTAAATACTAGAGAAACAAAGGCTGCAGGTGTTTGAATAAAGTGTTGAGGTCTTTCTGTATCTAGAAATACGTGGTCTTTTTACATTTATACCTCTGACAGTTTGGGATGAACAGTCATTCTGAGTCCTTTAAATGTTAAGGAAGCTTAAAGTGAGACTGTTTGGATTCGACACACTGGTCTAATTTTAGACCCAATTCGAGGCTGAAAAAGCCCTACTATTGAAAACAAACTAACAAAATCAAACTAGAACCCGCGTGGATGCCATGATCTTTAATCCATGATCTTTTATTCACAGGCAAATATGGAATTAGAACATGTGATGTGATACGTTCTGGGAATTTATTTATTATTTTAAGAATGTCCCTGACTGAAATTTAAATAAAAATAAAACCAAGAGTATATCCCCCCACTTTAGTGACAGATAGAAATGAAACCTAGTAGAATTCTGTTTCTAGAGTACTCTGCTTTCAGTTTCATCCACCAGCACTCAGGATCTGGTGTTTGGTTTGTGACTAAGATGAGCTGGTGGGGGTCCACGTGAGAAATTCCACAATGAATGAGTTGGAACCCTTTGGCGTTATGTCCAAGAAAGCTCACATGTCCTAGTTAAGGCTGTGTGAAGTGAACTGTACCTTCCTAGTGTGGTGGCCCCAAAGACTGGGTTTAATCCTCTGGTGTGAAGGCTTTCGCAAGTCTTTTCAAGAGCCTAAGTACCATAAAATACTCTCACAAAAGCCTTCATTCCAAAGAATGTGTGTGTCTGCTCATGTCAAGAGCTCTTAGTGAAGAACAATGTGCCTAAAGCCGTAATCTAATAAACAAACAGATAATCTAGTTCAGTTTTGTCTAAGTAATATAATGTCTCTATCAAACTATTTCCTGCACCTTGAGCTCTATTCACAAGGAAAGGGTTCTGCGTGGGAATGTGTGTATATTTTCTCTAAACAGGAGGGCATTGAGTTCCTGTGACTGGATGTCTTGTTTTTCTCTTCTGGGTAGCTCTGGTTGTTTATGGTGGGAATTTTCCGTCTTGGTAATTTGGTATTTTACTTGGTTTTATTGTAAAGGGTGGAAATGTGTACACCGTAACTTAAGAAATATTGTTGCATCACCTCCATCTCGGTTAACAAGGGCCAGGTCAGAAAGTTCTCACATGTTTTGAAGCCTGTCTACCAGATTTTTATATACTTATTAAGTCAAAGGGAATAAACTATTTCCAAGAAGCAGGTTTATGGATTCCCGAGGGGTAACATTTGCAAGAATTGACAGCCTAGGTACTCCCCTTCACACTGCTTAGGTGAGCACTCATTTGTCCTTTGGAAAATTATGGCCTTATAGTGAGTAAAATATAACTTTTTGGGAAATTCTGAATACAAACAGCTTCATTTTCAGTGAGGCAGAGAGGCACAGGAGTCAGGGTCAGACCGTAGGTATTGCCTACATTACAAGTTGCTTTTTGCGGGATCTTGCTTCAAGAATTATTTTATGTCCTATGCTTGGTAAGCACCTACTTGTAGTTGGGATAACTGTCCTATCATGGCATCAGAGGGCATTTTCTGACTATATCCATTAAAAAGAAACTTCAGTCTCTTATTGCCATTAATTGACTCTTGTACTTCAAGTCATGAAATCACAAACTACCAGTATTGAGAGGGCCTTTAAAGGCCATTTTACTAGGTCTGTTGGGTTTATAAAGCTCAGATCTTTATAATGTACACATCAAGTAGTTTTCTTGCCTCTACTTGAACACTTCCAGTCACTTCTCATTCACACATTCTCAAACCAGGTAATTTCTCTTCAGTCTTCACTGTTATGCCTTAGGATTTGTAAATGCAGTTACACTCTATTGATAGACATTTGTTAATATTTCTGTGAAATTCTTAACATTTTTTGTAAGCAAACTTAATTTTTCTGTCTACATCTTAATAACGGTAAAGGCACATATTTTTATGTCCTTTAGTCTCAGTTATAGTTTTGTCTAAAGAGCTAACTATACTTGAAATAAAATGTATAGCTCTATCATTTTGCTAAATCATAACATTCATTTTTCTCAAAGTAATAGATTTTATCACCCCCCCCCCACCCCCCGGCTTTTTAAGGCATTGCCATGTAGATCATCGTAAAAACATTGCCCTAACATTTTTCATTCTGTTTATGTGGTTCAAAGAGATGAAATAAGTTTCTCTAGGCTTTAGCTGGGGTCTGTGTGGGCAGGTTCCTAGTCTATCTAAGTTTCCTTATCCACAGAATTGACCTAAGAAAAGCAATCCCACAGGGAGAGTATGAAATTCTAATTCAAACTTACTTCTTAAAAGTCCTCAACCTAATATCTAATAGGGTTTCTTTTCTTAAATGTGGTATCAAGATGATGGTTGCCAAAAGAAAAGAACTACGTGTGTGGAACAAAATGAAACAACTTTAAATAATACATTTAAATTTAAAATATGGTGAAATAGGATGACATTTTCAGAAAATTGTGGGAAACTCCAGAAAACTTGTACCATGAAAGAGCTTTGACTCTTGCCTACACTGTGCTCCTATGCAGACGAACTGTCCTTTGAGGTTTATAGCACTGTGTGCACACTTCTCTTCTTTATGACACCTGTGGTTAGCACAGTAATGGCCCCAAAGGTGTCCATGTCCTAATCTCCAGAGCGTGTGAATATGTCCAGTTACATGGCAAAGGGGATAAAGGTTGCAGATGGAATTAAGGGTCCTTAATCATGAGGGTCTGTAGAAATGAATGATGGAGATGGAAGAGGTCTTTGGAGTGATGTGATTTGAGAAAGATCTCAATAGCCTTTGCTGACTTTGAACATGGAGGAAGGGGGCCACAAGCCACAGAATAATGGTGGCCTCTAGAAGCTGGAAAAGCAAGGGAATGGATTCCCTAGAGACTCCAGCAAGGAATGCAACCCTGCTGACGCCTTGATTTTAGCCCAGTGAGACTCATGACAGCCTTCTTATTTACAGAAGTGTATGATAATACATTTGTGTTGTGTTTAAACAATTTTTTGTGGTAAGTTTTTGAAGCAGCAGTAGAAAACTGATACAATATTATATTGATATTACCTGTTTATGTCTCTTCGCTCCTCTAGACAATGAATTTCTCAAAGGCAACAAGTTGTCATTAAAAAAAAACTTAGCACTATTCTACCTTAAAGGAGTAAAAGTTTCTGTCAAACGCCGGAGAGATCTAGTATTTACCGAGTGTGTATATACCTTCTACCCAGCATTGCCCTAATCATTGTGCTTTGCAAATTTTGCTTACTCCCTAGGAACATTGTTTAACCTTACCGAATCTTAATCTTCTCATCTATAAAATGAGTTCAAGGGCTGGATCTGGGTTGCCAAATTTTTCTGGAAGTCAAGATGGAAAATATTTTAGGTTTTGCTGGCTGTAAGGTCTTTGTCTCAACTACTCAGTTCTGCCAACAGAACACAAAAGCAGCCATAGACGAAAAATGAGTTCATGACTGTAGCTGTGTTCCAATAAAACTTTATTTACAAAACAGGAGACAGTCTGGATTTGGCCATTGTTTGCTGACTCATAGATTAGCAGAACCTCCTTATTCCATTCTAATTCCTTTCTAACCTGATGATTTTGTGAGTTTATAAAGTTGTACCATTAGTGCCAGTTAAGCCATGCAAGTGCCAGTAGGACTTGAAGAGGTAACTCAGGTAACGGGATGGGTCTGTTTATAAGAAGAAGCATGGTATTGCCAGCTTGAGTGTCAGGAAGGGAACTGCCACCAAGTCCTTGGCAAATGGACCTGGGACAAACACTCTTAAGGACGAGACATAAGGAGAACCTTGAATGCCAAGGCTGAGCTCATTGAACTTGAAACTCAAAAGAAGTGGAACTACTGTTGGAGAAGTAAAAGGGAGCAATAAATCCATTGCCCTCCAGAATGAAAGACCTTCTGAGACAGCTGGCCAAATGAAGCAGGAGGAGGGAACGAGGTCCGCATTTAGCTAAATTATGTCTTTGGGCAGCCAGACCAGGTCTGTTAAAATAACAAAGTGCCTGAACTTCTGCCCAGAACACGTCACCAAACTTTGCACTGGGGACCGTCTCCTATCACATGACTTCCTAATCTGAGGAAGTGAAGAAAGCAGAGTGAATGAAATACAAAGAATGAGGTTTTTCTTGGAGTACCTCCCTAGAGACAAAATCTGACTTTTCAGGAGATTACTGTTTGAATTCTCTATTCTAATTCAAAAAAACGTAAGTTTATGAATCTAATAGATTTTGCAGCATCTAATAGGTTTTGAAGGCCTTTTGACGTTTTCTCGTGATGCAGGACTTGCCCATTGCAGGTGTGAGGGTGTGGGTTTATAGGTCAACGTGGGCCAAGAAGAGCCCATTCAGACCTCAGCGAAAGGCACTGGGGTTTGGGGATGTTCTTGTTTGTTTGACTGCCTGGTTGTGGTGGTGGTGGTGGTTTTGCCTTGGCTATTTTGGCAGGTTTTCAGGACAAAACTGACCTCTTTGATTGATTCATCACAATAGCTTGTTTATGTCTTACAAATTGTTCAAGAACAGTTTGTCCATAATAAAAGTGACCTAGTAATACTCCCAGACCCAAGGAAATGTTGGGTTAAGCAGTCACAGAAGCACTTGATGTGCCAAGTTAGTGCCACCTCAGGGCTCTTTATATGGTTCCTTTCCAAGATTTCTGAACATTCCGGGGAGAGCACAGTATTTGTTTATTTGGCTGCTATGACTTCATTCTGCTATTGTTTCAGTTACACTCCTATGCCCCTCTGTCTCTCTCTCTCTCCTCCCCTCCCCTGCACCACTCTCACTCTCTCTCCCTCACACATACATACACTTATTTTGAGACTGATAACCACTCAGATTCATCCTTTAAAGGATAACTTAATTTGGCTGGGATTCAACTTGTAGTTGTCAAGAATTTGTGCATATACGCACTCAGCAAATATTTTCTTAACTCTTGTCCATATCAACTCTCTGAGGCATGGGAAGAGGTACTTTTGGGCTAGAGTGATGAATCGTACGTGATGTGTGCCCTCAAGGAACACACGGTGCAGGTACATGGGTCCTGTATTCTCAACAAGATGCATCATGAACATGCTCTCCAAGGGCTCTGGAGGGTGAGAGTTGGGAAGGTGCTTTTGTCGGGAGGCAGCCAAGAAAGGCTGTGTCGCGTTGGCAGGTGACCTGGGCTCCAGGAAGAGCTTGGGTTTCAAAATGAAAAATGGTGGAGAGGGAGGTCTTGATGCAGACAAAGGCATGAGCAAATTATTAGAGTCAAGGAACGTAGTCGGATATATGACTGGGTATGTGGCTGAGCAAAAGTCAGTGTTCTGAAGTGCTGAACTTGCAGCGCTGGTGCTGGCAGCAGTGATCGCAAAGAATGCATACTCACCAGAGCACTCCAGGAGGGTATACACTGGAGTGAACTTGTCACATTGCTCTCCATTTTCTCCTAAGAGGCCCATCCTGTTTAAGGATTCTGCCTGTGCCAGATGAGGTCCTGTCAGATTTTGGGAAACCTGGACCAGGGGTCTTACCAAGCCTCTAGTATTCCCAAGCCATCCTTCTCTAAAACTCCAGCACAGTTGCCATTGACTCAATTGGCCATGTATGTGAGGGTTCATTTCTAGGCTCTCTATTCTATTTCTCTGGTCATTATGTCTTTCCTCATGCCAGCACCATACTGTTTTGATTGCTGTAACTTTGTGGTGAGTTTTGAAACCAGGAAGGGAGAATTCTCCAACTTTGTCCCTTTTTTTTTTCCCCCCCAAGATTGTTTTGGTTATTTGGGGGCCAATGGAAGTTTTCAAGCTGGCAACAGTGTATAAGATTAGTTGGAAAGGACTAGGCTGGGAAGAATGAAAACTATTTAGGCTGTTTCATAAGTCTAGATATGAAGTAACTCGTCATTAAGTATTTTGGTGGCAGTCGAGTTGGAGAGCAGTAAATGGATTTGGAATATTTGGAATAATTTAATATGGCTTGCTATATTCAGTGTGAACGAATGAGACAAAAAAGAGAAATGGGGTTTTCTCCCAACCTTTGTGATTGGAAGAATTGTACTGAAATAAATAGAAAAATAAAGGGCACAAGAGGAGCTGAGCAGGTCTGTGGGTTAGGGGATCTGAATTCAGTTTTGAACACTGAGCTAGAGGTTCAGATGGGGATGCCCAGCCATCAGTTACAGATGCCGACGTGGAATAAATGAGTGTCATGGTTATTCTGGGTCTTATGTTGCTTATAAATGGTGTAGAATTTTTTTTTTTTTTAATGTAATGCATTTACGGTTACCATGGTGGCAAGAGCCAAATGAAGGGACGTGGTTGGCAAGAGCAGCAAAGATGGAGATCTGGTGAAAGGTAATTTCATGAAGCTTCTGTGCATTGCCTTAGCTCAGAGGAAAGAGAACGCTAGATGCTGTTGACATGTGTTTTATTTTGAAGTGACTGTTATTACCAGCGTCTCTAATCCTTAGCCTTGATCTCTTGGAGCCTAATGTTCCTGTTCTCCAGCTGAGAGAGACTAATTCACCATCTTGTGTTGTAAACACTCACTCATTTTAACTGATTACACCTCCAGTGATTCTCAAATCACTAAAATTACTAATTGCTATTCCTTACACATCAAAGAATGAATCCTGAATAATTAACCCCAAATAAAATTAAATGAATTGGCCCTTTTAATTAGAGTCCCTGCTGCTGTTTGTTCTGAGCTTCCTTTTCTTACTGGTAAGAGACTTTTAGAATGATTAAAACTGTTTAAGACTTAAACAGCCAGTGACCTTTTAATACAATATAAACCCATGAAAGCAATATTTCAGCTAGCAGGTGGTGAAGTAAATTTTTAGAGCAAGTACCTGTCAGCTCCAGTATTCTTTTGGGGAAAAAAAAAACATGCCAAAAAACAACCACCTTGAGATGAAATGAGTGTCTCTGTTTGATTATTTTTAAAGCATTTATGCATTTGCTAAGCCTCAGTCTCGATGAAATGGCAGGGTTGAAGGAGAGTGAGTAACGTTGGCATCATTTTATATAAATAGTAACAAGAATTTCTCAGTGAGAAGGATTTAAAGTCATTTGTGCATAAAAGATGAAGACCGGAGAAATCACACAAAGCCCCTGGTCTCAGACAGCCCTTCTTATCCTCAGGGAGTCTCCTGAGGCAGGGAAATGGGCTCACACAGTCGGGCCAAGGAAGCGTGGTGGGATTTCATTGCTGCTGATCGTCACGCTAGGATTCCCAGCCTATCCATGCTGCATTTAGCCTGGGTGTTATTGAAGATATTTCACGTGTTTCTGATCATCTAATCCAAGTCTCCTAAATAGTAAGAACCTCTTCTCTTCTTCATCGTCTTCTGAAGTTGTAGGGGCCGAGCAGGTTTCCTCCGTATTCTTAAGCAGCCTCAGTTTCTCACACTAAATTTGCCATCTATCGTGGTAAATATGTCCTCAGCCAGAAGTTAGGGGATGCAGGGTCACAGTGGGTTTCTTGGTATGGTTCTACACTATATGTGTTTCTCTTTACCACACTGGTTGAAATTTCTCCATGTGTAAAATAAAAGCCCTGGCACATAGAAGGCACCCAATCAATGACTTTTTTTCTTAAAGTTTAAAAAATAAAATTTTACTTTTCACTTTGAAATGATCTCAGACTTCACACAAACGTTGAAAAATAATATAAAGGATTCTCACTTAGCCTTTATATCCAGTTTCCCCAAATGTTGATATCTTACATAATCATAGGACAGTTACCTAAATTAGGCAATTAACACACTGACCACAATACTTCTTGCTAATATATAGACTTTATTCAGAGTTAATCAATTATTCTATTAAGATTCTTTTTCTGGTCTAGGACCCTATCCAGAATCACAAGTTGCATTTAGTTGCCTTGTCTTCTTAGTCTTCTTTAAGCTAGGATAGCTTCTCAGTCTTAGTTTGTCTTTTATGAAGGTCAGTGACTCTTAACCAGGGCTACATGTCAGAATCATGTGGGGAGCATGTCAAGATACTTGTGTCTGGGTCCCAACCCCAAAGGTTCTGATCTAAGAATTGTAGAGTGGGGCCTCGCTGTATGCAGTAAAAGAAAGTGCTTCCTGAGATGCTGATGCGTACCTTCGTTTAAAAGTCAGAGCTGTTTCAACACCTCAAGCACTACCATTTTGTGTTTCTATTCACATAACATCTCTCCTTCCACTTCCTTCATTTCCCTGTTCCTCTTCCATTCCCAAGTCTCCTTTATGGACAGAAACCTGACCCTCCAACATTCCTGGAGGATTTGAAGGAGTTTCTAGATACGTTGTGGGATAAGATACTGTTAAGACCTATCTACAGACCTTTTATTGCAGAAGAAAGATCAAGTACAGTACACATGGTTGCAGTGTTTCTTGAGATGAGGGTGTCCCCATAGCCAGGTGGTGACTTAGGGATGAGGACTCAGGGCCTGTATCCTGAAGACATGCTCCGAGTAAGTTAATGTGTAAAAACAATGACAGCAACAACAATAGCAATGACAACAACAACAGCAAAACTAGGTGGCTTCTTTAAGACCAGTGTTATTAACTGTCCAGCTATGAGCACCATGCAGAACCTATGACACCCCCGCCCCCGGTACTCTAGTGTATTGACCTTATGTCAGTAATTGAAAAGGGGCAAAATGGTCCATGGTAGAAATACATATGTTCATTTTTTCAGAGTTCAATTCAGTTTAATATAATATAGATTTATAATAGTAATATTATTACTATTCATCAAGCATCTCCTGTGTGCTCTATGTGCCCTCTAAAACAGAGAGCCTGCTCTCAAGGTGCTTATAGTCTAGTAGGAGAAACCAGTAGATATGCAATTAAACTAACAGAGAGCAGAATATGTGCTCCAATAGAGCTAAATCAGGAAGGAGCAATATGTTGTCACTGGAAGTGACGATGGGTCACTCTATCCAGATATAGCAGTGGTGAAATAAGTTTAAATGAGCTATTTAAAGTGTTTTTATTCTGAAACTATCATCCCTCCAGCTCCATCACCATCTTTGGAAGGAAGGTAAGCTTCTGGCCTCAGTGGCCACCACAGGGTGACGTCCCATCTCCAAGAAAAAAGAGTATTTTTGGAATAGTCCCTCAGCACATTGATATTTGTTTGCCAGCTTCTTTTTTCAGTGGTAAGTTAAGATTTTTTTGTTTCTCTAGACTGATGCCTCATTCTGTGTCCACGGCATGAATTTTTAATTTTTAAACTGAGAGAATTTCACTTTTTGGTGTGGGGCTAAAGGTATCTCAATAGTTGGTAGAAGATTGATGCTTAGGCTTAAATCATTGCCCTGTTTATTTTGAATGCCCATCTTTGGAAGCCAAATTATATGGTGTGGTTTGTTGTTTCGGTAGAAATTACTGTCTTTTTGTAAGACAATTGACACTTGGTGGATTCAAAAATGCTATTTGGTTTTACTCCATTTGGAGAACCAGACTGTCCTCCTAATTTCATATTATTTGAAAATCATTCAGTGTTTCTTGACTAAGAAAGTGAATCTGTTTTTCAACAAATGGAGACCCCTATGTGATAGAGAAATACAGCATACTTAGATATGATGCCCTAAGGTATTTCACCTTCACACAGACTATTTATTTGTGGTCAAACATGAGGACTATTGAACTCAGTGACGACCCAGGGATTCCGTATTAGCTAGCTGTAGAGTGAAACTGTCCATCTGAAAATCAGGGAGACTTCATCTACTTTAGGATAATCATTCTTCCTGCTTTTAATTTGAGAATCTGTAAGAGCATTTCAAGCTAAGTTATTTAGAAGGATGACGGAGACATTACATTTTGGCTTGGGTAAATATAGTGATGCATTAAAATTAAACACTGGCTTAAGTAGATTCTGCAATTCATTTCAAAGTATCTTCCTTTTGATTTTTTAAAAATGCATGCCTATAATTCACATTTATTGTATAACAATTAAACCAAAAGGAGAAGGCATGAACTGTAGACAACCATCCCATGAGCTATAAACAACATTGTTAACGTATACAAAATGTTTATACAGAAATAGTGCCATATTATAAACAATATTCAGTAGCCCATTTTTTTCCTCACAAGGTAATACATCAGAAACAGCTTTTCATGTACTTGTACCAGATACCCCATGACTCACACCTTCACTAGATTTAAGTCTTTGTTCAAATATCACCTCCATGAGACATTTTCCAACCTTTCTCTTTAAAACTGCAACGTTCCACCATCACCCTAGCAGTCCTTTCCCCCTTCCTTGCCCTATATGTCCGTATAGTACTTATCAAGATTTGATATCAAGTATGTTTTATGTAATTTATTTTTTAAGTGTTCTTCTTCTCCTGATAGAGTATAAATTACACGAGTGCCGCTCTTTGTGTTTGTTTTATTTATTTGTTTGTTCGATGTTTCCTTCTGGTGTCTAAAATAATCCCTGGCACATAGAAGGCACCCAATCAATGACTAAATAGATGTCAGATCTAGATCAACATCATCATTTTGATGGCAACACAATTTTCCAGTGTGTGACTGACTTCAATTGATTTTTTTTTACCCAAATTTTATTGATGAATAGTCTGATCATGTCCATTGTATTTCACTGTGATTAAGATTCTTTAACCTGCTTCCCTGTATAGTCTTTAGTCACTGCTTTAGTAGGATAATTTATTAAAAGTGGTATTGCTGCATCAAAGTGTATAAACATTTTTAAGGCTTTTGATACCTGTTGCCAAATTTTCTTGAGAAAGTTTTATCTTTAACACTCCTATTTATATATAAGTAGCATACGAGTGCTGAATTTCTTATATCGTCTTATACCATTATTGTGTTTCATCACTCTTTAATTTTGACCTTTCCTTTAAATAACATGACTTAGAAAATTAAGTACTATCAGAATCAAAAATTTGTTTGTTTTTTAGTTAAGCAGCAGAAAATAAAAATGGAAGAAAAGTAGAAAGGTTTCTCTTCTAATATATCATTATATATAACAAAAGCATGAACTCCAAAAATGTCTAGTGTGAGAACTAGAGAACTGAAGCTACTTGGTTGAGGTCACATATCTTCCCATTTACAGATGAAGACGTGTCATTTAAGGGGGGCAGTATTGTTGCTATTTTGATGACAGTGAGGACAGGGAACCAGGGATGCCCAACCTTGCCCTGATAATTATCAGTCCTGCCAGTGAGTTCTCAAAGGGGCTGCACACTGAAGGAACAGGAAAAAAATGGAAATTCAGGAGCTGCCTTATTAGTAGCTCCGTGAGTGCTTAATCCAGGAAGGAGGTCTGTGGTCACTCTGAGATGGTGCCTAGGCTTTGGCTCTGGGAATAAGCAGGCTTTTTATCCTATCTCTAATAGGAGCCACACATTGAGTAAATCAGTGCAACTCCTTTCATATTTTTAGTTACAACCAATGGGTAGTAAATAGATTGAGAAGGCTGGGAGGTGATGCATTAAATGGGACTTATCCTCAATGGTTCCTTGATCTTTGCCATATCCCAATATTTCCTGGTGGTTTTTGAAAACTTATGACACATTTCTAGGTACTGAAAATTCTCTTTTGAATTGTGTGTATGTGTTATTTTAAAATAAGTGGGTAGAACAGTGACCGGTTAGAAATTTGTATAACGAAAAGTGAGTTTCTCTTCCACTCTTGTTCCCCAGTTGCAAAATTGATCTTCTTAGAGGCAACTTGCCTTTAACAATTTCTTGGGAATCTACTTCAAAGGTACTCCCTGATAATACAGGCATATATGTATATATGTTATCACACAAATAACATTTACTTAATGTCATAAATCTTGATACTTCATTTTTAAAAGATTTTACCCAGTGTGCTTTCTGATGGAGTTTTCTTGGTGGCACATGTGTTTTAATGCAAACTGAAGATGGATTTGAGGGTAAAATTGTAAACAAAGTCTTCAGTTGCTTAGTTTCATAATAAATTGCCTCTCATTTATGAGGAGAATGCTACAGCTGTGATATAACTCAACCACCTTACAGGGATTTTTCACTCCTGTTCTATTTATTGTATCTTCTCACTTGTTCTCTTTTCTCACCCTTGCTCAGAGAGCTTCATCTTCTCAGATTTGGTCTTCTCTACTGAGTAGGCAAATTTCGACTCAGCTGCTCTTTTGTGCATAAGTGAAAAGAAAAAAATGTCATCTATCATGTACACATTGTACAAGTCACTTACATACAGTTTAGCTTAGCAGTGTTCAAACTGTGGATTGAGACCCATTTATGGGTCACAGTCACTTTAGTGGGTCACACACAACACCTTTAAAGTAAATAAATAACAGAGAAAAATGTCAGTGTGGATTACATGCAATAAGTATGGTTTCATGAAACCCTTGTTTCAGATATACATGTACTTACACATGTCCAGATAGGAATTTTGCATCATCATATAAAAGGTTATTTCTTTACTTCTAGGTTGTAGTCAAAAAAAAGTCCAGAGTCTCAGTTTTAACTGGGTTGATCTGCAGAGTGACACCGTGAAGTGGCTATTGTTATACTCATTTAATAGGTGAGGAAAACTGAACCTGAGATGGTAGCAGTGCCTTTTCCAAAGTAAAGGGTTGAGCTAGGCTTTGTGTTTTAAGTTTTTGGGCTTGAAATTTTGTACTATTTTCTTTGGAACATATTTCCTTTCTCTATTAGTTACTATTAATGGAAAAGAATAACTGTCTTTACTTGAAGCTTATGATCTGGTCACCATAATTATTTTTATTTCGTGTGTCTGTGTGTGTGTATGTGTGTGTGTGTGTGTGTGTTCCAACCCGATCTCTTGTGTACTCATAATTTAAATTCTTAATTTGAGGAGCTCCAAAGTAATTTTATTTATAATTTCCTTAAAGTTTAGATTTTCCTTAAACAACCAGAATTTCTCCATTTAAGGAAGTTAGAGAGCCAACATCTGCCAACTGCCAGAGCCCTTCATGTGCGGTCTACAGATCTACATCAGCATCACCTGGGAGCATGTGAGAAATGCAGAATCTCAGGCCTCACCCCAGACCTGGCGAATCAGAGCCTGCATTTTAGCTAGATCCTTTTGGTGATTTGAACATTGATGTTTGAAAAGCACCTAAGACACCAGGTCATTTAAAAAAAAAAAGCAATTGAGTGATTAAATGGCTTTTTATTCATTTAGTTTTTCAACCTACGTTTACTGAGGGATGACATGGCCCAAACCTTATGCCAAGTGGTGGGGATATAAAGATAAATTATGAGTGGGCTCTGTTTGTTAGGAGTTTCAGTTCTTACTAGGAGAGAATGGCCATGAACACATAAATGCAATCAAGTATTATAGATGCTGGGATAGAACCTGTATGAGGCACAAAAGGGGCTGTTATCTAAATCCGTATGTGTGTGTGTATGTAGGTTTACATGGATATTTGGATCAAGAAGAAGGAGAATGATGCTTGCTTTTTTTTTAACCATAGTAAATGAATCCAGACTTTATTGATGATCTGAGTTTAATTACTCCCTTGTACTTTTGCACTACAATCATATATAACCAGTAACCATCTTCTTGTTGGTAAATTCTTGTTATTTTCTCCCTCTCACGGGGGACGTCATATCATGAAGGGCTAAGCAAACTGTTTTCAGGTAGATGCCTTTTATATATGCCTGAGCCATGTTACTGGGGTAGCTACAGTGGGTGATAACTCAGTTACAATCAAGTAGCCACATCTGCTTCTCAGTGCCACTGCCTTTTATATACCCCTAGACTAGAAAGGGTAGCTTGAGAAAATATAAATAGCTGGGTTTCTGGGAGTTTTTCCTCACTCTCTTCAAGTTAATGGTATGCATTAACAGGCTATTTTCTGATGTCAACTGGAATAAAGTAGTGTTTGGGAATCAGGGATATAATACTTTATTTGCCGAACTCACCTGAACTGCCTCATGGTGCTACATCTGGCACAAAGCAGAAACCTTTTGAATATTAGCTGAATGAGATGGGATGGTATAGAGCAAATTAAGCAAGATCTTTCCTTGCTTCTCTCCAAGGCATTGTGAGCATCTATTTCCAGCTCTGTATTTCACTAGCAGTGTAACTTTGGAGTAAATCATTTTAGCTGGTAATTGAGGAATAAATGTATTTTGCGTGTTGGGTAGGCTTTGTATGGTGAGGAAAAGGGTGAGGAGGAAACCAGGTTTGTAGACGTGTGTCTGTGACTACTCCACTGCTAATAAAACCAAATATTTCTTTCTTAGCTTTTATGTATCACTGCATTCCCCAGTTGCCTGGTGTGTGTCCATTTTTGACTTGCCTGTTTGATTTATTCAGTGCCCCTGTAATGCACAGGGTCTGGGAGGGAGTTCACTTGGATTTCCCCAGCAAGCCCAGAGGGCAGGGCATGCACTAATGTGAAGGTCTACAGCTTAGCATTGCTGGTTGTAAGATACTACAGCTGATTCCGTCCAGGTGCTTTTTCCTCTAGGAGGGTTGCCCCGCAAGCATCTCAGACGAGTGCTCTTTCATCGTTTGAAGAAATCTACTGTAAAGGAAAGGATCTTCCCCCGCAACATTAATATACACACATTTTGTTCTTTCCTTTTTGCCATCTTCCTTAAACATGGAAATTGTGCCTTCTCTCTTAAGCTGAACTCACTGTTACTTAGAGGCATTTCCCTCTGTTGACCTGCCTGTTAAAATGGTGAGCCTGAAGTCAGAATTCTCATAATAGTTCTTAGTCTGATTTAAAACTCTTTACGAAGAGTTTTTCGTTCCAACTGTCTTAACTAGTCATGCTTCCCTTCAAAGGACCCATTTTCTATCCCTTTATCATGTGTGTGTGTCTGTTTTCTAGACATTTACCCAGTTCTCCACATCCTTTTAAAATGTGAGCTCCACTCTGAACAATGTAGCAAGAAGCCTATGATGATTGAGCTTGAAAAATGGAAAACTTTGGTCTAACTTAGTAACTGATTAAAATAAGCAGATACATATTATGAGGTTATCACTATGACTTTAATAATCTGCCTAATCTTGCCTAGAACACATGGTCTAGATTTATGTTGTTTTCAAGATATTTCTTTTAAAAAAATACATTCTGTTTTCTTTCTCGGTTCCTTTTCACCCTCCCAGGACTCTCATCAACCTGCACCTCACTTTATTTAATTTCTATGACAGAAGTATAGGGTCAAGAAGGATATAGTTGGAAGGGACCTCAGAGACAGGCAGGTGTACTTTTTATTCTAAGACAAGTTTGCTCTGAGAATTTGGGCAGTTCATGTGTCTTTTGTGGGCCTCTGTTTCTACCTTCATAATGTATCTCCAAGATTTTGGTCAGTTCTGATACTGTTTAATGCTCTGACAATTCCTATGACATAAAGAATCTGGTAAAGTATAAGAAGGTGCTGAGAAATTCTCTTTTAAATTGAATATGAAAATGACATAGGTCCAGATAGAACATTTGAACCTGAAAATTAAGCTGTGAAGTAGAATTTGATCATCAAGTCTCCATCAACCTAGACATCTTTGCTTATCACCTAAAACTTTATTGTGAGCTTTCGTCTCATACATTTTGACTTTTAAAGGTAGAAAAGATCTTGGTGATGATCCTTTTTACTTGACAGGTATTTCATTTTTTTTTTTGAAGGACAGTGAGTTTCTCAGTCCTGGCTGCACATTAGCATTATCTGGGTTTTAAAGGAATACGGACATTTGATCCCTTCTCCCCATCCCTGAGATTCTGAATGCATTGGTATGAGATAGATTTTGCGCATTGGCATTTTTAGGTAAGATTCCTTGGTGATTCTAGTATCTAGCCAATGTTTAGAACTCTTAGATGGAGTTAATAATGATTTATGAGACTTATAATTTTAATAAGGATATAGACAACATATATCTTCAGATGTGTACACCCAGAAGGATGAGAGAAGTAGAGATATTTCTATATGACATGCCATTGAACCTTTCCAACTCTATGGGGTCCAAAGTAGGAATACTATGACACTTTGCTTAATGCAATGGTTCTCAAAGTGTGGTCACCAGGAGCACCAGCATCACCTGGGGATTTATTAGGAATGCATATTATCAGACCCTGACCCAGACCTACTGAATCAGAGCTTCTGGGGGTGGGACCCAGCAATCTGTGTTTTAACGAGACCTTCCAGCGATCCTAGTGAGCTCTAAAGTTTCAGAACCATCAGCATAGAGAGTTGTTGTGGGAGTAAGAGGTAGCCTAGGAAAATCTTAGCACAGTGCCTGGTGCATGGTGAGAGTCCAAAAAACAGAGTACTCTAAAGATAGTGTGTTTGACTTCTTGGTAGCCTGAATATGGCTGGGAGCTAGACTTGACAGCTGTTAGCTACTCTTCCAATTCTAACACTGTTACTTTTTTAAAATTTATTTTATTGAAGTATAGTTGATTTACAATGTGTTAATTTCTGCTGTATAGCACAGTAATTCAGTCATACATATACGTGCATTCTTTTTCATATTCTTTTCCACTATGGTTTATCACAGGATATTGAATATAGTTCCCTGTGTTATACAGTAGGACCTTGTTGTTTATCCATTCTATATATAATAGTTTGCATCTGCTAATCATAAACTCCCAATCCATCCCTACCCCACCTCCCCCTCCCTCTTGGCAACCACAAGTCTGTTCTCTGTGTAAGACTGTTACTTATAAGGCAAATGGAGCTCAACTGAACAATCTCAAAGGTGTATCAGAACAATCAGTCCAAGTCACCATCCTTCCACTGTGAGATTTAGACTCTTTCTTTTCTGAAGACCTAAGTTGTGATGTTTTGGTACTATCCAACAGTGACTCACTGAGTGGTAGAGACTATACTCTACCACTAAGTGTTGAACAGCTGAAATGCAAGGAAAAACTATTTATCCATAGAGGAGGACAGTACCCCAACACGTCTAAAACATTATTGCTAAAAGGAAAAGGGCACATAGAGAAATTTGTTTTAGAAAATGAAGATTTCCTTTTCTTAATAGAATTTCTTGCAAAGAATATTTAAAAAGATTCCATACCAAGAACCGAAGAAGCGATGTTAGATTTCCTAGTATCCTAAAGCCTGGATAGTGTATAGCTTTCCAAATTGGATGTTTCTTATTCCAGTTTCTCCTAATCTTGTCCTGCACACACTTTTAGCTTAGTCTTTAGTAAATCATATTCTTAGAAGTGTTTCCTTCTCAGAAATCCTTAATGGATCCTCACCGCATGCACAATAAAATTCAAACTCTATGCTAGATGTGGGACACACTTAAAAGCTTATTTTCATACTGCTTTAATTTTTATAACCTACTAGTGTTATTTTACATTCCTGTGTTTATGCTGTATTGTAACTTGCTTTTTATTCTCTAGACCCTGATTTTTTTTTTTTTTTTTTTTTTTACCATTATGCCTCTATTTTCCTTTATTTCTGTCTAGCGTGAACTTACTATCTACATCATAATGTTCAGGGGCAATTTAAATACTCCAGTAAAGCTTCCTTGTTACTCCAAATGAATGTAAGCTTTCCTTTATCTTAACTTCCAAAAGAGTTTGTAGAGCTTAATAAATTGCACCTTGTGTTACCTTACCTGTTTACACATTTTTTTCCTTCTCTGCTTGACTGAAAATTTATTGAGAACAAGCAACAAGTCTCATACACCTCAGTAATCCACCACTCCAAGCACCTTCCCTGTTCTGGCTAAATGTACTTGACGTGCTTCTACACCAGCTTTATGTCACTTCTAAGTATCCCGTCTGATCCTTATTATTCTGAAAGTTAAGGATGCTAATTAAACGAGGAGAACTTAGGGAATAATTGCTGTGCAGGACAAAAAATTATGTGTCAAAGCCAATTACAAAGCAGTAAAATGCCAGCTAATGCAAATCTTCCTTGACTTATGATGGGGTTGCATCGTGGAAAAACCCACTGTAAGTTGAAAATATTAAGTGGAAAATGTATTTAATACACCTAATCTACCAAACATCATAGCTTAGCCTTGCCTACCTTAAACATGCCCAGAACACGTACATTTAGCCTACAGTTGGGCAAAATCATGTAACACAAAGCCTATTTTATAATAAAAAGTTGAGTATATTATGTCATGTATTGGACACTGTACTGAAAGTGAAAAACAGAATGGTTGTGAGGGCACAGAATGGTTGTAAGTGTATGGGTTGTTCACCCTGGCGATCTCCTGGCTGACTGGGAGCTGAGGCTACCTGCCGAAGCCCAGCATCACAACAGTATTGCACCCCATATGATTGGCCCAGGAATAGATCAAAATTCAAAGTACGTTTTTTGTTGAATGCCTGTTGCTTTTGCACCGTGGTAAAGTCGAGAAATTACAGGTGGAACCATCATAAGTTGGGGACTGTCTGTGTTTGTAAGAGTGCTATAGTATTGCATCCGTGTTAATTTCATGTGTGTGTTTCCTTTCCACAGGTGATTTTCTTCCACCCCCGCCTCCACCTCTAGATGATTCCAGTGCTTCTCCATCGGGCTCTGGGAACTTCCCTCCTCCACCTCCCCTTGATGACAGTGCTTTCAGGGCACAGGTAAGATCTGGGGTTGAAGTCATGTTTATAAGCCATGCTAGGAATCATGAATTCTGAGATTGTTTCTGTGATGGATAAACATTTATCCAGAGCCTACAGAGAGCTTTACACCTCACAAAGCACTAAGGCATTTTAATGCCAACTGCCCAGCTCAAGCTTCCCAGAGTTCTGCTGGCTTGCCCTCTGAAGCCCTGGAAATCCTTTTACCTGCTAATTTTATTTTGAAACTGAAAGTCATTCTTTAGGAATTCCATTTGAGAAGTCCACATTTTCTTGTTATCTTGGTGACACACAACCAGGCTTTTTTATTGCCTTTTTTCTCTTTCCACAGACGTTGCATTCTAAATGAGTAAGGCTGATATTTTAAGGTTCTGGCTGGTCACTGTGGGTACTAATTGGTCAGCAACATCTTTCTAGCAAAAGCAACAGCAAAATTTCTTAGGTTTTCTCTTCTGAGTGAGGTCAGGCATGCACAGTATGGTATGTATTGACTGTTTAGACGTATTTGTGCTCCAGGGGGTGTTGATAGCAAAGTGACTCAGGGCTAGATTCAGAAGCAACAGTAAAAGTTCTCAGCCTGTGTTCATGTAGAGCCACTGGTGACCAGCTGCCACTGTTTAGGCAGTTAAATGCCAGTTATGTCAGGAAGGAAGACTAAATAATATTGTCATAAAATTATTGTCATATTTTTAGGGGTGATGATGTTACTATAGATATGTCAAAGAAAAAAATCCTTATTTTTTAGAGAAATGTCGGCAGGATTGGTCAATGAAGTGGAATAGTGCCTGGTATTTGCTTTAAAATCAAAAGAATCTAAAAAAGAGTGGGTATGTGTATATATACGTATATATATACATATATATATACATATATACATACATATATATATATATATATATATAACTGATTCACTTGGCTGTACACCTGAAACTAACACAACAGTGTAAATCAGCTATACTCCAATAAAAAAGAATCGTAAGAGTAGGGAGCTACTGAGTGAGAATATAGGTGAGAAAATATTAGTTATGAGTTGATAATTGTTGGGTGCATGGAGGTTTAATTCATTATTTGTTCTACCTTTGTACATGTTTAAGATTTCCCATAATAAATTTTAAAGAGGAAAAGCCATAGAAAGTAACTGCTTAAATAGTTCAGTTCATTGTGTGACTTTTTTTCTCTTAAATTTCAGGTTAGAGGAGACAAAGGTAGAAATGATTAATTCACTCAACAAATATTTCTGTGCTCTGTGTGGGCACCTTTATATATCAAAAAAGACAAACAGGGTTCTGCCCTTATGAAACTTACATGTTAGTAAGGGCTGTTCTTTGCATATTGTTTAATTTATGCAATTAAACACTTTGCTTAGTCTATCTTCTTTCTTGAATAGTTATGTAACTATTTTGTAAGCATTTAAAGTCCTGAGTTCTGAAAAGTTTGCTTGACCTTGTGACAGAAGAGTTGTGTTTGATACTAGTTGAGCAGCTTATTCTTGTCACATGATCTCGACCAGGTCACCCTAAGGCCCACTTTTCTTGTAATTAAAGATAAGATAACT
Organism: Balaenoptera musculus; assembly: GCF_009873245.2. Lineage (NCBI taxonomy): Eukaryota > Metazoa > Chordata > Mammalia > Artiodactyla > Balaenopteridae > Balaenoptera > Balaenoptera musculus. The sequence goes on from NC_045788.1 coordinate 65,544,428, forward strand.
GTTTCTACCTCTAATAATTAAATGAAATACAGATGGATTTGAATGTACTAAACTATATTCACCTTATAGATATTTTGATGTTATAATTGTCACCATATAAAAGTAACAGCAACAAGAATAATAATAAGGCTTGCCAAGGGTTTCATTAAGAAAAATCAAACCTGGGGCTTTCATAAAATTATAAGAAGTCTTTTTCTGTATAGATCTTGTCCTGTTAACTATATCCAAGCTATGACTTTGTTTTTGAAAAGGAAGGAAATAAACAAAAAGCTTGTTGCCATGTTGGCTTATGTTCTATAAAACAGAAGGAAGAAGGATAAAAAAATAAAACAGATTTTGCCAAATGGAAAAGGGCAGATCTGGTAGGAGAGGTGTGTTGTTATTGAATATGTGGAAGATTGTTGGCAAGTTCAAAAGAAAATGGGCAGGGACTTCCCTGGTGGCGCAGTGGTTAAGAATCTGCCTGCCAATGCAGGGGACACGGGTTCGAGCCCTGGTCCGGGAAGATCCCACATGCCGCGGAGCACCTAAGCCCGCGAGCCACAACTACTGAGCCCGCGAGCCACAACTACTGAAGCCGACGTGCCTAGAGCCCGTGTTCCGCAACAAGAGAAGCCACCGCAATGAGAAGCCCGTGCACCACAAGGAAGAGTAGCCCCCTCTCACTGCAACTAGGGAAAGCCCGCGTGCAGCAACAAAGACCCAACGCAGCCAAAAATAAATAAATAAAGTAAATAAATTAAAAAAAAAAAGAAGAAGAAAATGGGCATGTCCTTTCCTTGTGTGGTGGTGATGTGATGTGATAGAGGCTTGGTCCCACTCTGGCCATATTTGCCCCAACTTTAGATTTGAGCTACGATGGAACTCAGAGTAATGTAATCACAGGAGAAAATTCTGCATGTTTTTCTCCCAGCCAATGGTGAAAACTCCTGTTGCCCAGTCCAAATATTAGCTGGTAAATGTGTGTTTTTATGTAGAAATCTGTTTATGTTTCCAGCTAGATCTTCAGGTCAGAGCCAAAAGAACCTCTATTAAGTGTGACTCTAAGAATTATAAGTTTTTCAGAGCTGAAAGGGACCTAAGAGATCATTGAGTCCAAACCTGGTGCCAGGCATCTGGTTACAGCTTTTCAAATACTTGCTGAATGAATTAATTCCCTCTCTTCATAAGTGAGGAAACTGAGACCCAAGAAGATGTGGATCCTATAGTTTCTGACAGAACTCTTTTGAGAAATCTTGACTCTTTATCTGTCCTTCCTCTCACTTTGCACGTGATTTTGCTTCAGGCCTCTCAAGACTCTGAGGTTCCGATGAGGGGGTAACATGCTTTTGTTTGGAAGGACCAGGTGTTGTTGGAGTTTTGCTTGTCTCTGAATTTCTGATGCATGCTGTAAACTTTTTTCTTTTTCCTTTGCAAAAGGCAAATATTTAGTGTCAAGAATTCTTGTTTTGAGAATTCTCATTTTTGTGGGAAAAGATGAATCTTGGAAAATCAATGAGAGATTTTCTCTTCTGTCAGTATCGGTTCGAGCATAGTGGCTGTAAGGTTTGGGGTGACCATTTAGCAGTCACTTCATTCATTCATTTGTTATTCATTCATTCATGATAAGTTGAATAACTTCTATAGGTCAGACACATATGCTGGGGTTTATAGCCTTAGAACTTGTCATCATGGGTCTAGTGCCCTGAGTCTCAACGTTGGAACTGTTAGCTTTGTTTGATCTCATGCCACAGTTGGTAATTCCTTTCTATTTCAGCCAGCCAGTGGGCAGGCATATAGCATCGTTTAGAGAAGTTTTAGAGAGGGAGAATATGTCATAGAATTTCAGGTTTGCAAGGGAATTAGAGATCATAACTCAAGTGCCTTTTCTGTCATTTGACTCTCCTAATTTTTTTTCAGTTTAACAAAATGTTTATGGGTGACTGCTACAGCTGAGGCAATGTTGAAGGCCAAGGAATAGATCAGATACAACCTCCGATTCAAGCTTGGAAGATGCATATATACCCAACTTCTAAATTAAGGTGTTTCGTAGTAAATTATTCCTTAGTCATCATGCTTTGATCGGAAGCACAATCTTAGTCCTATGTTGAGGTAGAGGGTGGGGGAAATAAATTAACTATGTCTAGAGACATGCAAGAAGGATTCTTGGAAACAATTTCAATTGAACTGAACTTTGATGGCTAATTAGGATCTTAATTTTCAAATGGGGGAATGGAATTTTAGGCAATAAAGCAACAAGTATAAGAATACAGAATATTCTGAAGAATATTCTGAAATCATTACAGGTATTTGTTATTATTGAAATATAAGGTTGAGATCCCCAGGTCTGTTGTTGGGTGCCAAGTGGTGCTTTTAACACACCATCAGACAAAACGTGTTGCCCTTGTGGGAAGCCCTATGCAAATAGCTCTGAGTTGTCTGGTAGACTTCCTTGAGCTCCTCAGGGATTTACCTGCTGATACCTGATGGCTTTGAGTTCAGGTGCCCGATATTTAACTTCCTCTTTTTATGACATGTTTGCTTGACTTTTTCTTCATGACCACCAGCTGACATCTCCTCACTCTGCCTCGCTCTTTGTGACCCAGAGCGTGGCTTGCTTTTACGTGTCTGTGCTCCTGGGCTTTTACCTTTCCATTTCCCATCACCTCTTCCATTCCTTCAGGCAGATGACTGCCTTTGCTAGGGTAACTCCAGCCCCTCCACCTCAGAAAACAGACTGTTTCATCCATTGCTGGTTACTCCAGGTATTACAAATGTCTTTCTCTTATTGAACTGAAATTTGTCCCTTTATGATTTCCTCATACTGATTTTCTTCCTACCCTCTTAGAAAATGATGTGCATTCAAAGGAACTGCCCGGCCAGGAGAGAGAGAGGTGGTGTCTCTCTCAAGGGGGTGATCCATAAAACTCCTGAAAGAGGTCACTTTTCTGAGGAGAGCATGAAAACAGTGTCATGTGAGCTATTCACTGAACTTGGGGAAATGCCCAGAGTTTGTTGAAAAGAGAAGGAAGAAGAGAGACTTCTTTTTTTTTTTTTAATTTTTAATTTTTAAAAATTTATTTTATTGGAGTATAGTTGATTTGGAGTATAGTTGATTTACAATGTTGTGTTAATTTCTGCTGTACAGTGAAGTGATTCAGTTATATATATGTTCTTTTTCATATTATTTTCCATTATGGTTTATCACAGGATATTGAATAGAGTTCCCTGTGCTATAAGGTAGGACCTTGTTGTTTATCCATTCTATATATATTAGTTTGCATCTGCTAATCCCAAAGTCCCAATCCATCCCTCCCTCCGCTTTCCCCCAACCTTCCTTGGCAACCACAGGTCTGTACTCTATGTCTATGAGTCTGTTTCTGGAGAAACTTCTGAAATCCTTTATTGTCTTGTCTTAAAGTCAGGGTCCAAAAGTTTGTGGACTAAGTCATTTCTACTCTTGTGAAAACAATTTCAAAGCTCATAGATGTGTAGGGTGAATGGTGGACTGTAGTCATTTATCTACTTACTCATTTTATATATTTCATTTATCAATAATAGCTTAAAAATCTATTGATGTTTCAGTACTGAAACATCACAGAACTGAAGTCTGTGTCCTGTGACCCTTACTCTAGTGCTATCATGATGACAGGTACGGAATGACAGAATTTTACTTGTAGACGTAGAGAACTCAGGCCCCCAGCCATGGGCACATTCGTTCATGAGCTCACAGAAATAGGCAGCAGGCCTTGCTTTGTATGGTTTGGACATACCCTACCATAGAAGTCATCCCTTCTGCTACCTGGTAGTGGGGTGAGGAAGGAAGAGGCTGGGTGAAAAAGGAGATCCAGTCTACAAAAATTAAGAGCAGAGATGCAGTATTGCCAGAGCAAAACCAAAATGCTCAGCAAAAGCTTTAATCCACTCTGAAGTGCTTATCCTTCCTGTGTAGTGAGGATATAAGAATATCTTGATCCATGAAAACATACCAGAGGAGTGACCGTGATGCTTATTTCTTCCTGGCCCTTTGCCTTGTTCCTTTGGGTCTTGTGTTAGCGAGGGCCCCTAGTTGATTTGTAGGGTTGTTTGTGACCCTGGCAACAACAGTAGCAGCAGCAGCTTGCTTCATGATTATCTCCTCCTTTTACGGTCCACACATGTAGAGGAGTGTATGTTTAGCAGGGCTGGTGGGTTCTTAGGCATGTCACAGCCTCCGGGCAGTGTGACTTTCTAGAAGCGAATGTCGGAGTTTTCCTGTTTGCCTTTCGCTCTGAATCATCCTCCGATTGGGTATTCAGATGAGAAATGAGATATTTTTGGTGTCTAGACTTATAAAAAACTTCTTTGAAAGTAGCAGGCCACAGCCGATAGGGAGTATTCCAGTGTTTCATTCAGTAATTTGACCCTTTTTCATGAATGTCACAGTTTCTCTTCCTTGTTTTTTAAGAATCTATTTTAAAAGGTAAACCCTTTCCCCGGGATCGATAGCGGAGTATGTGTACACACGCATGCTCATTCACCCATATCAACTCAATTACCACTGCTGCTACTCTTTTGAAATAATCTAGGACACATGCATGTATTCTGCAGTGAAAGTTTGGCTGATTGCTGGGCAAGAAAAGTCTTAGAGGGAAATAGGTTGCGGTCAGTTCTGTTGTGTGTTGAGATAACCAATGAGGTTAGATTTGCTTTAGCTCCTGAGTTTCTTTATTGGGAGTAATTTACAATATTTGCATATTTCAGAAAATTTCCTGTGCCCAAATTAAGTGAAACTTAAGTTGGTTCTTTCCGAGTCAGTGGAAGTTTTTATCCCATTTTGTCTTTCCCATCAAGAATCTTAGTGATTCCTTCAAAGCTGAAATACATTTATTTATTTTTTGTACATCTAAAAAATAATGCATGTTTTTTTCTTAGTAATGTAAGTAAATCGAACAATATGGAGTAAATGTTTTCAAACATGTTTCTCTATCAAGGAAAAATTATGATATGCATATGTGCCCCACTCCCAATATATACACCCTATGAAATTTGAGCATTCCTTTTCCTGCCTCATCTAAAGTATTATTAACACAGTTTGGAGAATGTGTTGCAATATTTTAAACTTTATAACACCTCTTTTTAAAGAATTATTTCTCACATTAAATTGTACCGTCACATTATTAATAAACTATAGCTTTTGTTTATTGCATTGTTTCTTGTTTGTTATTTCTTTTTCTTGAATTCATCATACTGGTTCTTCTTTGTCCTTTTTTTTTTTTTGTTTAATTCCTCCTACAGTACTTTATAAAATATTTATTTATTTATTTACTTATTTGTTTATTTATTTGGGAAAGGCTACATGGATGATATATTTTCTAAGTCCTTGCATATCTGAAAATGACTTTTTTTTTTGGTTTCATTGTTAAGTAAAAGTTTGGCTGCAAGTAGAATTCTAGGGTCAAATTTTCTTTACCTCAATATTCAACAAAGATTTCTATGTTATTACTTTGTATCATTCAGTCTTTAGTGTTACAGATGAGAAATCTGATGCCAGTCTGATTCTTTTTCCAATTTAGTAACTTTTTCTTGTTTGATCTGTAAGCTTTGTTTGTGGGATTCAGCAATTCTACTACACTGTTTCTAGATACAGCTTCCCTCACCCTCACCCCAATATTTCTACTCAGTATTCAGTGAATCTGTTTGATCTGAGGAGTCAAGTTTTTATTTATTTAGCTAAGGGGGATTTTCTTGTGATATTGGGAAAATGAGTTTTAATTTTTCATTTGCCGTTTTCTCCCTTATGGAACTCCTATTTTATGGTTTTGGATTTTTTCCCCCCATTCTTCATATTGGTATTCTTTTTCAATAGTTCTACCATATGGAAGAATCCCTATTGCTTGCTTCCTTTCTTTATTTTTAATTTTGTGGTGATGATGTACTCTCAAATTATAAATGCTATATACACCTGAATTTAGGGAGAAAATGTGCTTTGGGGCCGCTCTGAATCTGCTGTTCTGGTAGACTTAGCTCGCTTGTAGTCCAAACTTTATCTTTTATCTATATCAGAAACCATACAGTCCTTTACTTGCCACTTTTTTTTTTTAATTGGAGTATAATTGCTTTACAATGTTGTGTTAGTTTCTGCTGTACAATGAAGTGATTAAACAAACCAATCACAAGTAATGAAATTGAAACTATAATTAAAAATCTTGCAACAAACAAAAGTCCAGGATCAGATGGCTTCACAGGCAAATTCTATCAAACATTTAGAGAAGAGCTAACACTTGTCCTTCTCAAACTCTTCCAAAAAATTGCAGAGGGAGGAACGCTCCCAAACTCGTTCAATGAGGCCACCATCACCCTGATACCAAAACCAGACAAAGATATCACAAAAAAAGAAAATTACAGCCCAATTATCACTGATGAACATAGACGCAAAAATCCTCAACAAAATACTAGCAAACAGAGTCCAGCAGCACATTAAAAGGATCATACACCACGATCAAGTGGGATTTACCCCAGGGATGCAAGGATTCTTCAATATACGCAAATCAATCAATGTGATACACCATATTAACAAATTGAAGAGTAAAAACCATATGATCATCTCAATAGAGGCAGAAAAAGCTTTTGACAAAATTCAACACCCATTTCTGAGAAAAACGCTCCAGAAAGTGGGCATAGAGGGAACCTACCTCAACATATAGTCCTTTAAATATCAGGTCAACCACAGGGTGTGTGCATCCAGTCGTCACTGTGTGGGAGGCCAGGGAGCGGGTTTCCCTTAGATACACATGCCAAGAGCAGAACAGCAAGCATCAAGGCTGTTTATTAGTTGTGAAGATCCCTTGGCGGGTAGCAAAGCCCCTGTCTTACATGCTGTACATATATGCCCAGTGAGAGCAGCAGTAGGCTGTGGCCAGCCCTTCTGCGGGGTGTTCTCTGCTTGAGTTCTCAGTTTCCTCCCTCACTTTTTCCCCATTCATGCCTTTCTATGACTATGTCACCAGGAGTGTCAGGGATTGTGGCAAAGTACCTTTTATTAGAAGGAATGAACTCATTAAGTGATTTCACTGCTGTTTTGACTGGCTTTCAGTATGTACCCCAAACTTCCTTTTCTAAGAGGCTCCACCACCCCCTCACCTTTTTTGTCGAGGCAGTTTGAAGTCAGCTCAGATATTGCTATCTTTTGCTATTTATCTCAGGCTCACGCTGCTGCCCTTGAGGGCGCCACCACAGAAAAGCCCTCCCTGATTGCATCATCTAGGCCAAGTAAAACTTCAGGGACAACATAGTATGATGGCGAACGCTTTAAGTGCTGATCCAGACTACCTGGGGTCACACGTGGCTCCCCACTCACTAGCTATGTGACTATGATCATGTTATTTAACCTTTTCATGCCCCTGTTTGCTTATCTGTAGAATGGGAATAATTGTTGTACCTACCTCTTTGGGTTGTTGTGAGGTTACATAGAGAATATCATATGAGCCTGCCATAGCCTAGAGCTTAGTAAATGTTTACCATTGGTGCTATTATGGTTACACTGTTCTGGGTTAACTGGTCTCTGTGCTGAGTTCTGGCATAGTTATTGCTGTCCTTTGCTTTGTACCACACCTCCCCAAGGTTCACTAATGATGCCATCCCTTGCTCTTACATGCTTGAGGATTTTAAGGCTTTTTACCAAAGAAATACTCCCACAAGCTCTTTCGTCAAAATGATTGAATTAAATAATCTTAGCTCTCTTATGACTCTAAAATTCAATGCCCCAAGTTGTTATTACCAGTAATAAAATATTAGCTTTTTATAACTTCATAGTTGTTTACAAACTGCAAAATACTTTATATTATTGAATTTGATCTTCATAAGTAAGAATAGCACACATTTAATTTAACAAATACAAACAAAATTAAGCCTCAAAGATTTGAGGCAGCTTGTTTAGATTTCACAACAAGTTTCATGGAAGCAGTGATTTATTTTTGAATGGATAAAAACAAAAACAAAATGCATTTGGGGGGCTTTTAAGCCTCTTGGCTTAGTATCAAATCCCTACAAATGAGAGAAGGCAGATCATTTTAAATTCTCAAAAAGCAGCCAAAGTCATCAACAATATGTGTTTATGGTTAGTGGCCAGGGGCCACCAAGATAGCTCTCTTTGTAATTCTTTTTTTTTTTTTTTTTTTTTTGTTTCATGGGTTTTTAAAAGTAATTTATTTTTATAATGGGGTTTAGCTGCTTTTCACTGCTGTGTTTATGCCGCTTTACACCCACTTGACACACTAACAGAGAGATATCAATACATAGGTTTTAAGATTATTACTAGTCAGATATATTCTTGTGCGGTGAATAGGGCATGTTGAGTCCAGTTCTCTGAGCAAGGAGTAGGTCTTGTGTATTACATATTGGGTTTATGGAACGGTATCTGAGCTAATTTGAAACCCTTGTTTTATGTATCACCCCACCTCACCTTTCCCGTTAAGCAGCCATAGTGTGTTTTCTGCATGTGTGACTGTATTCTGTTTTGTTATTCAGTTCCAGTGTAACGGTTTTTACATTCCCTCTATAAGTGATACCTTATGAGAAATGTCCTTTTCTGTGTTACTTATTTCACTTAGAATCGTCGTACCTAAATCCACTCATCATGCTGCTACTAGCCTCATGACATTGATTTCATGGCTGAGTGATATTCCATTGTACTTAAGGACCACAACTTCTTTATCTCTTTGTAATTCTTTAGTGGAAATAAGCACATCTTCCATCCCAGCCTCCAGCATATTCCCTGACAATCCCCTCACCAATTGTACCATGTACTTCTTATCCATGGATTTGGTAAGGAAGCCCTATTGGGCTCACAGATCCTTTAGTTCCTTTGTAATTTCCGTAATCCACTCAACATGAGCACAAAACAGCTTGATCCGAAAGAAGGGGTGAAAGTGGGCATAGAGGATGCCAAAACCAAAAACCGAGGGCATTAACTCATATTTTATTTTTGAAACTCTAATGTTTTAGGGAGATTTTCTGTGCATAGCTAATTTGGGTTGATCCATTCAAAAGTCAGGTATTTAAAACTGAAAATATGTTATTGCATGCAGTACTTATATGAATCCTTGAGGGGTTAAGCTATTATTATCATTATTTTATCATTAACTTTTGTGAGTTTGACCTGTCCAAGGCTCTTACCCTGTAAATTTCATAAATTCCAAAATTGACATTGTTTTGTTGTTTTGTTTTTAATGAAAGACTTTCATATACTTTATCTCACTTGAGCCTTTAAATAACTTACGAAGGGGAAGGGTAGGGATAATTCTCCACCTTGTGCTAGTGAAGGGACTGAGGCTCAGAGAGTTAGGTAATAGTCCAGGTTTCCATAGTATTAGGTGTCTTGGGGCAGGAACGAGACCCTACCTTTTTCTGAGTCATGCCAGTCCATTTCTTTCTCTTTTGGCCGCACTGCTTTATTGTTACTCTTCCTTTATACTGTTTTTCAATGAAGGACACAAAACACCAATTGTCATGTTCCTCTCCAAGTAATTTCATTAATTGGTAGCCCATGCTTTTATGAGTTTGGTTGTAAAATCCTCTATTGCAATATTGTCTTTAGCCTTTTTAAAATTGTCTGCATCTTTACAGATTGGAAGATTGTACTTTGACATTAAAATACAGGAAAGTTGCTTGTAGACCTTTAAAATGGAATTTTTTCCAAATTTTTTGTTTGTTTTTATATTTATTTTGTCAGTAAACTTCAGTAAAGATGTCAATTTTTATTACTGTAGAAAAAAGTAAAATTGGCAGGACCTGGTGTAAACAAGGAGAGAGAGGGAGGGAGAGAGGGAGAGCAAGAGCCAGAGCCCAGACACGCCCTCCTTTCCCCATAGTTTGTTTCATTCCCTTTAGTGCTTAAAGGAGTCTGTGCCTATCCTAAAACCACCTTCTGTTTTGACCTGTAGATGACACATCCATATGATATGTGATTTGGGGAGGATCATCTCTAAGAGCCAGATCTCTCAATTTTTCAGTCATAGAACTAGAATGATAATTCTATTTCTCTCATCTTCTGGGTTTTTTTTTTTTTTTTTGGACAGTCAGATGAAAATAACCCATTTGATAGCACTTTCTGAATCAGTAATTAAAGGATTTACCTTAAAATATGTATTTTTCATAACATTATTTTAGCATCCTTGAGCTTTAATTCTTTCTATTAGAAATTATATATTTAGAGCAATGATTAACTGAATGGCCTTCAATGGTATATTTGATGTATGATGTGTATTGAAAAGAGCATGGCAAACCGTCCCCTGAACACAGATTTAAGGATTCACGTCATATGTGCCCTTGAGAGTCAGGGTCCTGACTTCAGAAAACCTGTCTCAGAACTGCACAGAGGACCTGGCTGGCTCAGACTCAGGTATTCCATTGAGAGATGATCAAACAATTAAATAAAAAATAACAGCAACCAGAAGAATATTTCACTGTGCATATTCAGGGAACTTCATCATTTTTATTATCATTTTAAATCAAGCCATTTTGTAACTTGAAATGTGCCTATGGTATTGTTTTCATTTCCTTTTAGCTCATTGAAAGCCATACCGTGTCACTTTAGTATTTCTTTTCTGACCCAGTGGGGACAGAAACCAGTTTTCGGGCATGGCAACTACTACAGAAAACTATTTCCGCAGTTACAGATTCAGCAAATGAGGCTGTCTCCCCTCCCCTCCACCATGTTTCTCTCTGATTTTAAGTTACAGTCCTACCATGAACTTAAGTCATTTCAACTCTATTGAAATGGCTCTTGCATGCATCTGCTACCACCTACCCCCACCCCCACCCAATCCCTGATTGGCTAATGACTGTTATTTTTCTGAGACATTCTTCTACCTCTGTCGGGCAAAGAACGCTCTTGATGACTTGAACCTCCTTGCTTCCTCCTTCAATTTTCATTAAAAAGAACCTCCTTGGGGGACTTCCCTGGTGGCGCAGTGGTTAAGACTCCATGCTCCCAATGCAGGGGGCCCGGGTTCGATACCTGGTCAGGGAACTAGATCCCACATGTGTGTTGCAACTAAGGAGCCCATGAGCCACAACTAAGGAGCCCGCCTGCTGCAACTAAGACCCAGTGCAAATAAATACATAAATATTAAAAAAAAAAAAAAAAAACCTCCTTGGTTCCTTTGCTAGATCTGCAACTATTCCTTTTCTTTCTTAGAACTCCCTTTTTCTTTTTTTCTGTCCCTAATCTTTTAGGTGCCCACTCAGTGTTCTCCCTTTTGACCTTCTGTCTTCTCTCAGTAGAAGTCACAACTCTCACAGAGTCAACTTCCATCCCTGTCTATTTAATGACTTGGACTGGTTACGACTCTTGGCACTGTGTCTTTCTTTGACAACTATTGTGCCATTTATCCATAGAAAATCTTTCCACAGGGAGCACCTTCACATTCAATAGGTGTACAAATTCTACTCACGTCTTCCCCCAAAACTTCCATTCTGTTAGAGGTACCACCATATTTTCTTGGCTCCCAAATTCTAAACTCTGTGGTCACTGTTGATGTGTCTTACTTTTTAAATATATCTATCACCAACATCTGATTTTTTTTTTTTTTGGTTCAAAATGACTCTCAAGTTTGCTCTAGTCTCTTCATTTTCGATGTCCTAGTTCATTCCTTCTCCATATCACAATAGACTCATTGCTTTGTGTTTTTTTTCCCTTCCAGCTGCATTTCCCTAACTGATGAGTCTTCGAAAAATGTTATTTTCCTTCTATGGCTCTTTTTGACTGTCACACTAAATTTCTTCTCTTAGTTGATTTTCAGAGTACTCCAAGACCTACCTCATCCTTTAAAGTACACCTTATCTCCCACTGTGCTCTTTTCATCTTTGCTCTTGCGAGGCTGATGGCGTCACTGTCAGTTTCCCATGTGAGTTAATTCTCCTTGTGTCTTTCTTGGTGCCTGAAGTATCCTCAGCTCTCAGCTGATCAGGAATCCTCCCCATTTTTTAAAAGCCTAATTCGTACCCTCTGACACCGCCAGATGTGTCATCCCCATCTCTCCCTTCTTTGCATCCTGACTCTATTGACTGGGTGGTGTGGTGCAGTGACATGAACCTAGGGTTTAGTGCCAGGAAGCTCTGCTCTATTGCTTACCAGTTGTGTTACCAGTTATCTTCACACGCAAAATGGGAATGATCACTTAGAAAAGTTATTCTGAGGATTCGTTAAGGTAAAGAGTATAGAGTATCCAGTAGTATCTGGTTCATAGTAAAGGCTACAATGAATCAGTTAATGGATAAATCAGTTAATTATGTTTCATTTTGCTGCCACTGGATATATGCCTGTTTGTGGACTGATGTAATTATATCATGTGCCTCCAAACTCTATATCATAAAGCCAGAATCAAAATACGACACGGGGGAGACCTGTAGAAATCACTTAACATCACAAATCCTAGAGCCTCAGCTTCGAAAGGATCATAATCCAGTTCATCTTTCCTGTGATGAGGAAATGGGTGCCCAGATTTCTTGAGTTAACTGCCCAGGGTGACACCGTAGGAGAGGTGACCCCAACCCCCATCCAAACTGGAAGTTCTGGACTCACAGATTTGAATGCTATCTATTATTCTCTTGTCATTCCCCTTTTAGAAACTGTCTGAAGGTTGGATCACAGCTCACATTCCTGTATCACCCATAGTGTTTATCTCATTGAGGGATATTTGGTAGATATTTGTGGATTGATTGATTCATTCTTTGTCTTGGCAATAAGAATTCTCTGGAAACCTCTGTGTAGTATGTACTATACATAGGCTTATCACCCTTTTGATGCTTTTGTAAACACTCAAAGGGTCCAAAATGTACACTTCTGTGCACTGGCTCAGCATGGTGGGGAAAGGAAACGGGAGAGGAAGTTATATTATATACATCTTGAGCAAATCAAGCTTTTCTATTTTTAGTCCTTGCTACTGTTTGGAAAGTACAACCCTGTTCATGGCAGTCTGGCATGTATCTCCTTAGTGCCATTTCAAAAAGGGAAAAAAATAAATATGGGAATTTTTTGTAGTGAAAATAGTTACTCAGTGAAATCACATAAGTTCCTTCTTTTTCTCTTGATGAAACCTCAAACCCACTAGGCACAGATTCCTCAACCTCAACTATGCATGTCAAAGGCTCATGCAGAGGAGGAGACTGTAGTCAGCAAAACCGAGGATGGCAAGATGTGCTCTGGTGCCTGAGAGACAGGGCAGAGAAGGCAGGGAGAGGGGAGGGAGACACCTCCATCAGTGGAGTCTTGGCCGGCTACCAGATGATGCCCCTGGAGAAAGCTGAACTCTGAACTACATAGATAAAGAGACACCTAGTGTTACAGCCCTTTGCTCAAGCAGTTCCTTCTGCCTGAGTGTCTCTCTCTGCTCTCTTTCTTTCCCTGAGTGCCTTACAGCCGCTGCCCTAATTCAAATAAGTGAATTACTTCTCTTGAGCTGTTTAGGTGACAGTTTGGGGATTTTCCCAATCTGAGGCTATCCTAGTTATCATTAGGGAACAATAAAGAACTTTATGAAAGAGAATAAAATCACCTGGTCTCCATTTAGATGGCTTTCTATAATATAGCAGGCCTTGACTGGTCAGAAGTGGCAATGGTAGGATGGTTTGGAGTCAACTGCAAGAGTTTCGTGAGGCAGACCAGAGCCTGAAACGGGGTGGTAGCCATGACCATGGTGAAGGGGAGCTGGAGTCCAGAGCCATTTGGAAGGGGGGGAGATGGGAAATGGAGGGGTCCAAGATGCTTTGCAGGATCCTGACTTTCTTCAGGAAAGAGATATATGCTTTCTATCCTAGTGTTTGCCAAATGGGAAATTCCTCTGAAAAATCAGAACTCTGAGGCCAGTGTAATGTGAACTTTACTGGAGGAAATGTGGATACCACTGAGCAAAGATTACTCCTCATTAATGAGAGGGGCTCCACAGTCTCCAGACAGAAACAGCTCTGCTTTGATACAATTGTGACGGTAGGGTGAGAATCATACATTGCTATAATGAATGCTAATTTGTGGATATCGCTGTATTGTTGTCGTTGCTTTTCAATTGAGTATGTATTAAGCTCCAACAGGGTGCTATGAATAACGCCAATTTATAGTTGATTTATGAGAACACTCAGAAGACTTTATAAACGCCAGTAAATGGAAACTCACAGCGCCCCTTCAAGGTGGTAAATGCTGCTGCCATTTCTACAGATGAGGACAAGTGAAGTGGATTGTGTTTGCTCTGTTGGCACTGTGGGTGAGAACACAGAGCTGTCGAGGGAGAGAAAAGTCTTTTCCCTGTCCCCGGGAATTGGGTTAGAATACATTAGTAAAGAGTTCTCCTTAAATGTGTTCAGAGTTGTGGGATTTTAATTAAATTGTTCCAGTTATTGTTAGCAGTTGCATTAGCGCCCAATAACCAAATTCTAGGCCAGCAGATTTCAAATTGAGTGTGGGAAAGAATTAGGGGAGGGGTTGCAAAGCGCTTGTTAAATTCAGATCACTAGGCCCTGCTCCCAAAAGTTCAGATTTGGTAAATCTGGGAGGGGGCCTAAGGATTTTCCCTTTTAATGGGCATCTGAGGTGCTTCTGTCCTCAGAGGCGGCTCAGTGTCCCTTCAAAACCTCAGCCTTTTCCTTCTTGTAAGGTCTTTCTTTCACCACCAAAATCTAGCCTCATCCTGAGACCAAGACTTGTGATTTAATATCTGTAGGGTCTCCTACCATTCGCTTAGTGTAATCCTGCAATCCTCTCATTTCCAAACACCCTGTGAGCCAACACTGACAGAAGAACCTACTGTACCCTTAGCATTCTACAGGGCACATGGTTCCCAAGACCTTAGCCCACCTGGTTTTCAAAGTATCCCTGTGGGAGTTGTATTATTATTTTTCTATTTCATAGGTGGGAACTAAAACCAAGAGGGGATATGACTTGGTGAGATATCTCACTACTTTAAACCCTTTTGATTGAAATCCAAGTGGGGGCCTGGATTCCACTTTGAACAACAGTTGGGGACAGAGCATCTAGAACTGTTTTAAGTGGAATGTGTCATAAAGAAGAAAGTTCACGATGCAATAGGTGAGAGGAGGGCAGGAATGGTAGAAATGACAAATTCAGTTTTTCATTATTTCCTTGTTATTCGTCCTGGTTCTTTAATAGAGACTAGGTATTGAACCATCACTAAGTAAACAGTAGCCATTTGATTATGGCTTGACTCTGAATAGTCTACGAAAAGGAAACATTTCTCAGGAAAGCCTGAGAAGAGGCATGAGCAGAGTTGTGGAGTAGAGCAAGGCTTTTTCAGTGGAGATGAGAAAGCTGAGGCTTGAGACAGCATCATCCCTTGCCTCCTTTGGCTTCTTTAGTTTCTGTTGGGGGTAATAACAGACTTTTCATAGCACTTGTTCATTTGTATTCCCGAGGTCGAAGGCAGAAATGTTTGTTTTCTTGCGGACTCACATTCATTCCTGATTAAGATGAATTCAACTTTCTGCTCTGGTCCCATACTCACTTTTTATCAATGGTAACCTTTTCGTAAAAATAGGAATTCCTCCTGGGAGTGTCATTAATGTGAATTGTCTGTGCACGGCCCAAAATATATGTGATTCATACGATGTGTTTGTTCCCACATCAACACTAAGTCCCAGGTTACAATGACCCCTGCCCACTCTCTTCTTTCGTCATGAGGACCATGTTTATCCTCCGGATATCTGTTCCCTGGATACCAGCCAAGCTTCTTCTATGCCTATAGGGTTTGCATACCTGCATCATCTGACCACAGCTGATCCTCTGAGTCTGATCCTCCTCTATTTTTACCTAAAAGGACACTTGTATTTGCCAAGCGCTAGTGCACATTGCAGTGTTTTCCTTCTGTATCTTTATGTTCCTGTGGCATATGTCTTAAATATTTTTCTCCCTCTAAGATCGTCTCACTTCTCACTGCATCCATGCAGCCCTCTCTGATTTTCTATTTTTTTGCTCTAGCATCTTGTGTTTCTTATACTTTAATACTTACCTGCCTGTATTCAGCCCTATAGTACGGTTATATGTGGACAAACTAACCCCTCGAATGGAATTGTAAGCCCTTGGAGGACAGAGAATTGCTGATATTCCTTCTCCTTTTTTTTTTTTTTTCCTTTAAAGTAATTCCTGTCCTTCATATCAATATGTAGTGAATATCTGATAAATATTTATGGAAAAGTGAATGAAAACTGTGCTAAATGGGGAGATAGAAGGCGAGAGGGAGGAACGGAGCTTGGCTTTTAACAGTAGCTGCAGCCGTGACCTAATTCATGGTAACCTAAGAGGCCCTTATACTCTCCGTTTCATGTTTGAAGGGAAAACCTTTCCCCTTTAACATTTCCAGCCTAGTGTCATGGAAAGTACAAGAGTTAGAGCTCAAGAGTTAGAGCAAAATGTTTGCGTCCCTAATTTTAATTCTTCTGTTTTCTACCAGAGTGACTTGGAAAAGTCTTTTATTCTCTGATCCTCGGTATCCTCTTTTGTAAAATAGGAATAATAGCTACCAGTCTCTATGATTGCTGGGAGAATTGGATGAGATGATATTTGTGAAAGCGCTTTTCTACACTTAGGCACTTCTCTGTTGATAATGGCAGCGTAGAGAGAGGGAGCTATGATTTTCTTTCTCCATGTTCTCAGCGGTAACTGTGTCCCAGGCTGTGTACAGTGGACTGGGTAGCTGGCCAGCAATGCTGCAGGTTCATAGGATATTTCCCAGAACTGTCTTGGAACAGAGAGTTTGACCAAGAGAAAATGATGAACAGATCTAGAATGATTATTAGGGAACTGATGCATCTTTGATTGTTAGAAAATATGATTCCTGCCATTTTAGGTAATTTCCCCCATACTTTTTCCATTCTTAGCCTTTGAGATAAGACATGACGTGTGTTTTGCCTTTTCCCCTCCTGCTTGCTTGCTAGGATGTTGTCACTCTCACTTATCTTTTTCCATTTCCATTAGTCAGCTAGTGACTCTGAAAACAATACAACCGAATGCAGCTTCCTCTCTGAAGTTGTTATCAGTAACCCTATTTTTGAAAGGAGTGTTTCAAATTGTATCTTGTTAGTATCTGCGCTATATCTTCTGTATTGTTGACTATCAAAGTACACTCACACTAAGTAGAAACAGAGTAATTTGGTTCCAGTAAGTGGCTATAAGGGAAAAAAACAACAACAACAATGAAAAACTTTAAGCTCCTTATAATGTTAGGTAGGCTGTATTTATATGAATGTGTTAGAATAACAGAACTTTTAAACTAAAAGAAAACATAAAGATCAGGTCTAAACCCATCATTTTGCTGTTGAGAAAACACAGGCTTAGAAAGGGAAAATGATTCGACCAGGGTCACCCTACTGAATTAAGGCAGAACCAAGACAAAATGCCTAGTTTGTTGTTTCTCTACTCTCCTTGCCTACACATTCGCCTGAGTATTCACTAAAGGGATTTCTGTGGTTGCGCTGGGTGGATAATGTGTCACTTTTCTGGGTCAACATTTCTAAATATTCAGTCATCTTCTGACATGAGCGTACTTACTAGTTTCTTAGGAGAAAATTACAATCCTGTCTTCATTTACTTGACAGTGAGTTTTGAGTGGGAGGACTGGGGCAAGGAAGCATTGATTCAGGTCTTCCTGTGCCATCCTTATCACTTGGTTGTTTGACCAGTAGTAAATCACTTACGCTCTCTGGGCCTTTGTTTCCTTTTTGGTACGATTATGATATTGTAATAGATGTTAGCTAAGGATCTTCCTGTCTTCAATGCCACTTCAATGAATCTAAGTGTCTCCATCCATTCTGGTGTCTCTCTTCTAGGAATTTCTGTAGCACTGGTTTGCACCTGTTGTGTCCATATTGCATTCTCCACCGGTTGGAGGATGGAGTCCTTGCTTAATTTTGTTGATCTTGTCCCACAAGTGAGGCTGGAAATCCTCAGACAGTGTCTGTGCTCCTCTCTTCCATAAAGTTGCCACATCTGGAAGATGGGATGAGAGTAACTTTCTGCTTATTTCATGGATTCTTAAGAAGAATAGTTGAAATAATGTATGAGATATTTGCTTTGGAGAAGATGTTTCACAGTATAAGGTGTTCAATTTTTAGACTGATTTCAGTCCCTTCACCGAATTATTATCGCTGACATCTAAATCACTTCTTTGGGGGCATTTTATTATATTTAAGTGAAAATGTTGGAATAACTGCTTAAATTCCCCTTCCAGTTCTAATATTTCATGAGCCTGAGTTACCTTTTCTATGCTAATCATCTATAATCTATTCACACGTTCCCTAACATCTCTTATCTGTAAGTCCTGGTTGATGGTGCTTAGCACACAGATTCAGAAACACAAAAGTTTAAAGGAATTTCTTACCCCTTATCTGCTTCGATGACAAGCCCCTTGGCTTTATAACTTTGGCTACTTGACATGGAATGCTTGACATGGGAACTGAACGCTTTCCTTCGTTTTCAATTTTGGTAACGTTTTGAGGAGTCCTGAAAGGATTCAAGGATAAAAGGTGTGAGAATGATGAACCAATATCTAATGTTACCATCACATTTCTAAGTATTTGAATATTTGCTTCTGGTATTTCTGTTGCATTGTTGGGGAGTGTGAGGAAGTGGTTTCTGGAATTTATCATGCCCCAACCCATTGGTCCTGTGTTATCAAAATACAAAATCAGAAAACTATCTTCCATGAGGTTTTAAAACAAAATCAATAGCAAAAATACCTGGCACGGTCTATTTTCTACTGCATGCTACAGCAGGGACCAAAAATATTTCGTCAGTCTATTTGTTTCATAAGTTCGAACGATAATTGTTCTTTCCCCTCCCCACTCAGATATTATTTCCTTAAGGGCAAACCAAACTCTTTTTTTCTCTACCTCTTAAAACTTCTAATACTTGTATTATTTTGTGTTAATTGTATTAGCAAAGCATTCCTGGGAAAGTTTCCATGGCGCTATATGATGATATCTTTATAGCTATTTCAGTTGGCTATATCTCCTTTTTACACACACACACACACACAGGCACACACAGTGCAGAAAAGGCAGCTTGGTATAGTGTTGCCAAACTATGTGTGTGGACTGACTGGCAAGGTGGCTCCCCTAAGGATCCTGTTTCTTCCTCTATAGCTCGCCCAGAAAATCAGCAGCAGTGATTTTCCAAGTATCTTTTATAGAACTGCTTCAGCAGACATTTATTGGGGGCAATGGGAAAAACCCAGTGGGTGGAACCGTACGCTTCCCTGTTTGTACTTGAACCAGAGCAGCTCTGTTTTTATATGTTTTAAACAATGGGGTTCCGTGTATGATTTTATTTTCCCCATAGGGTTCTGCTGCTTAATAAAGGTGTGCCAAATGTCTCTTTTACTGTCAAATAATTAATCTTATTATGGTTATTTTTATGGCTCTTATTTTATCGATGGATAGATACTGTATGTATTTTCTATGTTATTATATAGCTATTCTCATACAAATTGACTTTTTAATTTTAAGGGACTACTTTAAGAGTACATTATCAATATTTATTTTATAAAGATTAGAATTCAGTAGAAATAACTCATATTGTGTGTGTGTGTGTGTGTGTGCGTGCGCTTATTTGTGTATGTTTTGCTTCTGAATAGAGCAGTGAACAAAGGGGCTGCTTGTGTGTACTTAAGCACGGACCACTTTAACCATGGCCCTGTACTTCCTTACATCTGAGTTGGCTTAAACTCTGAGTGGGCCTAACTCTGGTGGGTTTGGGTCTGGTTGCGAGTGGGCAGCAAAGATAGTGGTAGGCAAACTGTGAAATGTCATTATAGACTCATGCAATGTTCGAGCTTAAAAAAAAATAAAAGAGGACCTGGCAGGTTCATACCCTTCATTTTATAGAAGTGAAAGTTGGGTTTCAGAAAGGAAAAGTGACGCCTGTTGGTGTCACAAGTAGACCTGACCTCTTGCTGTCATCCCTGTGAATGAGTGGGTCTTGTGCTGGCTGCTTCAGTAAGGCTGACTGTGGAGCAGAGACCACTTGGGGTATTTCCATATAAAGGAGTTTATCTTAAGGATCCATGTGGTTGAGATCTGACACCAGAAGGCTCAAGGATGGGACCATATCTCTCTCCTTTTTATTCCCCTTTTTCTTCTTCCTTTCCTTTCTTCACTCTCTGATCCTCTTCTTTTCTATTATTTGCATTCCCATTAATCTCTTCTCTCCCATAATTGCATCTTATCTTCTTACATGCTCTGATTATTAGCCATGAACATGATCCTCTTGTTTTATCATGACCACAGTTCATCCTCATGGCAGTTTTGTCACATGTTGCTTAGTTCATATTTGTAAGAGAAGGTTTATTGCCTAGCTCATCTTTTTGTCACAGACCAAAGGTGAGATTCACCAGGCCGTTTGTAGATGGGCTGTCCAGCTTGCTTTTGTGGGTCACAGTGCTGTGAAGTGGAGTCCCATGGTCCAAAACATGGCTCTTTTGGCAACAAGGTCTGGGGGCAAGACTGTTTCCTTTAAAGAGATGTGGGTTGACCAAACATTATCAACTTTGGGTGAGTGTTCTAGGCCTGAAAAGGATGGGATGATAGGGAATAGGAAGGAAAAAACTGAGGCCTGTGTCAAGCCTAGTGCTGAAGTTTTATCTTGATGTTTTTTGCTCCGAGTATGCTAGAACCATGAAAACCTCTCTTTGTTTCCTTTTGTCACCTTACTTTCTGTTTATTCATTGCCATACTCTCAGTTGCCAAACTATTGTTCTACTTTGAATTGTGAAGATGTTGTCTCTATTTTGAATGCTACAGTGTTTGCACCAAAGATGGCTTTTTATGGCACCTTTCCTCGCGGTCCTTAACCTGTAGGGTGGATGACTCTTCTTACATAATAATGAGACTCGAGTTTTAGCCTAGCTTTGCATGTTAGAAAAGTTGAATTGTATTTCTATCAGCCATTGGATAATAAGCTTCTTAGGGAAGGTTTGTTTGTTTGTTTAAATATCTGCCTCCTCCATATGGTTTTACAGAGTCTTAAAGAACATAAGTGTATTTGATATCACTAGGCAGATGTGAAGGTCATATTATCCAGTAGACTGTAGCCTCTTGAGGTTGGGGATCATGCCTTCCTTAGACTGCTTGCTACTTAGCACAGAGATTTTATGGAGCAGCGTGGGAGAAGAGCCATTCACATGAACCAACAATGAGTTACCCTGTGAACCCTGCTGTCAGAGAGAATTAGACAAAGAAGAGTCAATTATCCTATAAGCTGGGTTATCAGTGATGCCTTCCTGGAGGAGTGTATATGATGAGATAGATGGGTTTTTGGAAAGGTAAGCCCTTCAACTCAATGAGTGGGAAGAAGAATGCACAACCATGAACTAAAGCATTTTTTTTTTCTCTTTTCAACATTTTCCTCCAAATTCAATAAAGTGACATTTCTGTTAGATAAAATAGGCCATATTTTCTGGAGTTCTTACTGCTGAATGCTGCCTGTCTCGACTCAGCATTACCGGAATCAGTGTGATGAGGAGGGTCACACTATTATGTAGCATACGGGATTATATGAAGAAGCAGTGCTACTGTTTCCATTTCATTTTGGTCCAGGTTTCTCTTACTCATTATTTGGATGGCCTCCATAACCATATAAAATATACACTATTTACCCTCTGAAGTGTTCGTTGTGTTAGAGATGCACTTAGAGCAGTGGTTCTCAAAGTGTGGTCCTCAGATCAGCACCGCCAGCATCACTCGGGAACTTGTTAGAAATGTAAGTTCTTGGGCCTCACCCAAGATTTACAGAATCAGAGACTCTGGAGTGG
This sequence comes from Balaenoptera musculus, assembly GCF_009873245.2. NCBI lineage: Eukaryota > Metazoa > Chordata > Mammalia > Artiodactyla > Balaenopteridae > Balaenoptera > Balaenoptera musculus. The sequence goes on from NC_045788.1 coordinate 65,566,201, forward strand.
GATCCAGTAACCTGTGTTTTAACAAGCTCTCCAGGTGGTTCTCTACAGGCTAAAGTTTGAGAACTGCTCGGGCAGAATTATATGCTTCACAGTTAATTCCTAGCACCATCCTGTGTTAAGAAGCATAGGTGCCCCATCTAATTGAAGCCCCCAGCAGCTGATTTTTACTTTGAATCAAAATGCTTTTAAAAGTTACATACTCAGTTGACTGACCATGTCATCCAAAGCATTTATTTTGAGACTGTGATCAAGGTAATGATTGAGTAGCTGTTGTTTATTGAATACTTAAGATGTGAACGGCACTTGACATGTATGAACTCATTTAATCTTTACAACAACTGCATGACAAACTAAGACCCAGAGACCTTAGGTAAATTGCTTAAGGTCACAAAACTGGTAAATGGCAGATCCAGGTTTCAGACCCCTCCAGTCTGACTCCAGAGCCTTTACCACTACTTTTTTTTTTTTTTTTTGGGCTGCATTGGGTCTTCGTTGCTGCGCGTGGGCTTTCTCTAGTTGCGGCGATCGGGGGCTACTCTTCGTTGCGGTGCACGGGCTTCTCATTGCGGTGGCTTCTCTTGCTGTGGAGCACGGGCTCTAGGCACGCAGTCTTCAGTAGCTGTGGCTTGCGGGCTCTAGAGCGCAGGCTCGGTAGTTGTGGCGCACGGGCTTAGTTGCTCCGCGGCATGTGGGATCTTCCTGGACCAGAGGTCAAACCCGTGTCTCCTGCATTGGAAGGTGGATTCTTAACCACTGCGCCACCAGGCAAGTCCCACCACTACTTTTTTCTTGTTAAGGATGCTTTGGGAGTAGAATTCAATTAAAATGATCACAAAGAAATTCATTGATTATATTCTCAGCTTCATCAAAGAAAGAAAGATGATGGATAAATGATAGATACTTATTTTTGTTGCTTAGAGATAATACAGCTTTTTTGTATTCCTTTTGTTTTCACCAACCAGTATCTTTTTAACATTAATTTAGAAATAAGGGAATAATGAACTTTATTAACCATAAAAGAATACAAAAATGAAGGGAAATTCACACTGTATTATTAATACTGAAATAATACCATTGAAAAGAAAATCAAAATTGTATGTAAAAGGAATATACTATTTTGTGCCACTTGCCTCCTAGGGTTCCCTAAGATGAGATAGTTTTATATATATTGCTCAGCTCTCAGGGAGAGCTTTTTTTCTCTCTAATGAACCACAAAGGGAAGTCCAGGCATAGGTAGGGGTTTGGAGTCCCTTAGTGTTACACATAGGGTCTGCCCCGAGGAGTTCCGTGAGCTTTGTGAAATGCAATGTAAATATCACAGATTTAGTACCTCCAACATCAAGTGGTCTCTCTGATTATTTTGAGCAGTCACATGCACATCTTGGCTCTTCAAATCCCCCTTCTGTGATGGGTCAGTGTGATCGCTTGGCCACCTCAGAGATTCTGGATGTTGTTGAGGATTAGGTCAGTTCATGCATGTTTGGAGTGTGACACTGTGGATTGGCTCTGATTCTAGGATGTTAACTTCCTAGGGCAGAGAGTGGTTCTTAATTAACTAGACCATTCCCCAATCCTTTGTTTATCTTAACAGCCTGAAGAGAACTCTCTCTTTAACAATGCTGATCTGATCATTAGGTTCCTGACGTTTTTTTCAGAGCAGAGGACTTTGCAGTTCTGCTCCCTACCTCAAAAAGGAAATGAATACTTAACAAATAAATTGTTATTATGCTAAGCAGGATCCATTTATTTCCATTTGTTAATAATGGATACTCTCACCATTTTGCAACCACCAGTGCAATAATCCATGCAGGCAAGAATCATCTATGGATACTAAAATCATTGGGTGAAAAGTTTGTGATGAGCAGAATATTAGCAGAGTCTCAAAGTGTCACCTCACACATCATGTATTGATTTAAAAGGGAAGAAGACACTTTTACAGTGAAGAAATCTGGTGGACACTACCTTAACCAAGTCATCAAACTTGTCATCACTAAATGGCCAAATAACGTTATGAGCTTCCTGATGTGATGCAATGGAAAGAGCACAGTGTCATGCATGGACTCTTCCTGACAAACTTGTGTAATCTGAATCTCAACATCAGACAAAGCCAGATTGTTCAACTTTTTATAAGACACCTGGCCTGAATTCTTTACACAAAGTCAGTTTCATGAAAGGCGAAAATAGGCTGGGGCCTGTTCTAAATTAAAAGAGACTAAAAAGACATGTCACCTCAATGTATGATCTTTGATTGGATTCTGGATGGAAATTAACAACAGTCGATAAAAGGACATTACTGGGACTTCTGGTGAAATGTGAACATGCGTGCATATCAGATTACTGCACCCACATTACATTTCTTGGGTGTGACAATGGTATTGAAAAGTTAGTTCTTAGGATATGTAAGCTGAAGTATATGGAGGGGAAGTTTCTGCAACTTCTTTCAAATAGTTAAACTACAATAACAAGCAAGCAAATACATTTTTGTTATTAGAAGGGGAGGCAAAATGTTGGCCATTGATAAATCTGGGGGAAGGGTGTGGATGGAGTTCATTTTGCTACTTGTTCAACTTTTCTATGAGTTAATTTTTTATATAAGATATTTGGATGTAAAGAGTGAGTAAATAAATAAATATAAATAATGCTCTTTCATGACTTGCTGCTGGCACTCCTTATCTATCACCTGCAGTTAGTGGACTAGCAATATAACCCAAATGGCCTCACACGCTATGAATTCTGGTTCTGGGCCCTATTTTAAAGTATATTTCTGTGTACTTACAGTGGGAGAGTCATCACCCTGTAATTCTAGTAGTGGCACTCAGAATTATGATTTTCCAAATTATAATAAGCCCTGATTGTGATTTGGTGAGCTTTTATCATATACATATTTATTGAATGAATGAAATTAAGTGTCTTATAGGAAATAATATCCCGTGGCTTATTCATGTGAGTTTTATAGCTGTTAATAAGGGGACACAGTCACTGGACACCCTTTGTACCCTACTTCTCACCCTCTCATTCCACCTTCAGATGCCAGCCATTGCCATGGCAACCACCACTGCATAGGTATGACCTAGCAGTACCTGAGGGAATACAGCCTCAGCTGTAAAACCTTTCTCTCACTCTCTGTCCTGGGACTTTTCTGCTACCTCTGTACTTCTTGGGACAAGTATGAGGGAGTTAATATCCCTGTAGTGATTCTAAACCAGTAGAGAACTAGAGCCAGAGGATAAACATTCTCTTCTCTCATTCCCTACGTGGGAAAATCTGAGGCACGTTTCACGGAGCTCCTTAGAGAGCTCCCAGGAAAATGGAGCCCTAGTTCTCCGTATTGGTGACCAGCTCAATTCAGCACCTTTGAATTGGCTTTCCCTCCTTTCCTGCTTAACTTGTCTGGTCCTTCAGTACTGTTTTCTGGGACTGATTCCCAAAATCAATGACCTGCACACAAGCCTTTGTCTCAGGCTTTGTTTTCGGCAGATCCTGGACTAAGACAATGGAATCTCTCTACTTATTGTTGAAGAGCATAAGAATCATTTTTTTTTTAATTGTATTTATTTATTTTTGGCTGTGTTGGGTCTTCGTTTCTGTGCGAGGGCTTTCTCTAGTTGCAGAGAGTGGGAGCCACTCTTCATCGCGGTGCGCGGACCTCTCACTCTTCATCGCGGTGCGCGGGCCTCTCACTATTGCGGCCTCTCTTGTTGCGGAGCACAGGCTCCAGACGTGCAGGCTCAGTAGTTATGCCTCGCTCAGTAGTTGTGGCTCGCTCAGTAGTTGTGGCTCACGGGCCTAGTTGCTCCGCGGCATGTGGGATCCTCCCAGACCAGGGCTTGAACCCGTGTCCCCTGCATTGGCAGGCAGATTCTCAACCACTGCGCCACCAGGGAAGCCCAAGGATCATTATTATTATAGTGACTACTTTATAGGAGGCCCTTTGGTATCTGGAAAAAGCATTAGGCCAAGAGTCAGGAGACTCCTCCTTATTGTTACTTGGCCTCGGGCAGGTCATTCAACCGTCAGGTGACTGGTAAGGCTGCAGTGACAGGGAGTTAAGGAGAAGACATGTAGGTAAGTGTGTAGGATTCCATTAGCTGGTTATAGGACTATGTCCTCCGGTGTGTAGTGTAAAGTGTTGAGAGTAGCAAGGAAGTTCCCAGATCTAAATGTGCTGTGGTAGTAGATGAAGCACCAAGAGAAGGGCTGGTGGTGAGACTTATGCAGGACTTCAGTTATTTGAACTGAGACATTAAGTAGAGAATCAGTGGTGAGAAAGAAGCCTATCCTAGTCCATAATGGGGATTGAAATGTAGGAACAAAGTTCTTATCAGAAGGCCAGGTAGGGCAGCAAGGGGGGTCTTGGGTGAAAAATCTCACAGCATTAGGCTGGAACTTGTTCCATGACATCAACCTAATATGAGAAACTGAAAATGGGGAGTCGTCCCAACTCAGAGGGAAGGCAGAATGAGGTCTTACATGCACAGGCTGATCGGACACTATAATTACTTGTTTCATTGCATGGCTCAGGGCAATTCTGTGACTTCTGAGGCTCCGTGGTATCCCTTTACTCAGGGCATGGGCAGCTGCTGTGCTGTCTGCTACAGTGGAGTACAGATGTTGAAGACCTGATTAAATCCTGTCTCTTTACTGATACCCCAAGGGAATACTTAATGAATGATGCTCCCTTTAAGAAGAAGAATTCAAGAGGGAAGAGATATGGGAACATATGTATATGTATAACTGATTCACTTTGTTATAAAGCAGAAACTAACACACCATTGTAAAGCAATTATACTTCAATAAAGATGTTTAAAAAAAAAAAAGAAGAATTAACAATAGCTATATTATTCATGTTAATTTATAGTTACTGGTTGCTATAATTAATGCAATTTATGAAAATCATAATAATTATAGCGCTTTACAATTTAACGAGTGTTTTTCCCATCCATTTTCTTATCTGAGTCTTGTAACATCCCTCTGACTTCGGTAGGGCAGGTGATGTTCTCCTAGTTTTATAGGTGAGGAAACTATGGCCCAGGGAAGAATTTAACTAGACTCCAGTCCACCACCCTTACCAATATTTTGTGCTGTCTATGAGTATATGGGAATACAGTGATCAAATTCATGTTAATAATAATGTTTTATAACTGCATATAAGAGAATCAGGTTCACACAATTCTCAATTGCCTTCCATAACGCAACTGAGATCCTACCTTTCCTTGTACCAGAATCCATTGCCAGAATGTTCACATGAATTTTAAATTTTTGAGGGTCTTTTTTTCTTAATAAAACCACAGTATTTCATAGTTATTAATACTCAATGAAGTAAAGATGAGATTACCTCTAATAGAGGGATTAGCTCTTTGAAAACATCTGGTCCTAGGGCAGAGGCCCACTGGTCTTAGAGGCTTTGGTCAACTGGAAATTCAGACTCTGAGAAGACATAACCAACCTGTCATTTCACTGTTTTCCCATTTCTGGCTGTGTAGCAAGAGGGCTGAGGAAAGCCTCTCAATTTTCACAAGGACGACCTTCAAATCTGGGCCATACAGCGTGAAATAGACAGACACACACAAGTGTGCACACACAGGCACACTGAGCCTTTTGCTTCCCTTCGCATCCACTGATCCTGCTGTACTTCTAGCTGATTTCACCCAAAAGATGTTGATATGGAAAAGGTTACGGGCTGGACCTATGGCAGAGTCTGCCATTACTTATTCATTTATTTACTCAAATTATTCATTGAACACGTTCACGGATTAGGCCCTGAGCAAGATTCTGGGGAAATAATGACGAGAGAAACAGACAAATTCCTTGCCCTCATGAAGCTTACATTCTCCTGGGGAGTCTGATGATAGACAGACAAATATACATAAAATATAATGTTAGATGGTGATAGATATTACAAGAAAAATAAGCAAAACAGGGTGAGGGGATAGAGTGCCATAGAGGGGTCATACAAATGCATCCAGAAAGAGAAAATGATGAGAAGGTTGTTTTAGATAGTGTGATTAAAGGTACCCATAGTTAAAGAGGGCTCACAAGAACAGATGCCACTGCCTACGGGGCAGGCAGCAGTCTTTGGGTTTGTCTCCAAGGGGCTGGGCTATAGCTTCATACACCTTGATGTTATCATCGTGCCTGGGATAGATAAGGTCCAGAGGGATTAACTCATGCTGGCTAAATTCACAATAGACAGACCAATATGCTAGATCCCAATAGAGATGTTTTATACAGAGAATTAAAATAGGTATAAGAACTCAGGGAAGGTTTTGGGAGCAAGCTACTAAGGGAAAAGAAACTAGTGGTCTTAATCGGAAATACCATTATGCTATCATTGTCTGATGCATCATATTCATTAAAAAGATAAATTTGCCTAGAGAATTGTAAGATTTTAATGCTAGCTTGTCAGGGTACCCTAGTTTTTGTTGTCACTGAGGAAACTCTGGTTTCTTGGTTTTCTTCTAAACTCTTCCAGACACTATACTGATATTTAACTTCCTTAGACAAGTTCAATAGAGTTAATTCAATTACGCTAACTTCCCATTATTTCATTCCTACCGGGCCTTACTGCAGATTCACTTTGATTTCTTGATGGAGTCTTAAGAGACATTCTTATCACATGTCCATGATCGTTATTACATTGTCACCTTAAAAAATTACTTTAACTCACCCTGCTTCCAAATTCTAGGGCGACCTTTATGGTTCCTTTGTATTTCACTCTCTATTTCCTTGCCTTAAGCTCTAGGCAAACTGCTTGTTTTTCCTAAGCTTGCTCCCACTTCCTGGGGATGCCCTTGTGGCGGTGTTATTGCCCTCTGCTCGCTCCACATGGATTCGCAGTGCCGGTAGCAGTTGGTGCTCATGCTAACATGGGACACTGACATATGAAATCCACAGATCCCCCGGTTCATAATCAGTGGTCACTGCCACATGCTTCCTCTGCAGCCCCTTGGCCAGGACCCGGAGCGGTCTTATTCTAGTTCACTTTTTAGGGGCATCGCTTGGGGCTTGCCATCTCTCTCTGACACAGGCACACCTAGTCCACTGATCTCACACTGATTCCATTCCTCCTCCTGGACTTAAGTCTCTCCTTGCCTTTTCCTGCTCCAACTAAAATGTCATCATTCTGTACAGTGGTTTCTGAACGTGGAATTTGCATTATGGCCCTAGTTGGATCTGCTCCTTGAGTGCAGGGATGGAGACATTTACTTCCTTTAACTTGGATATTCATCAAAGGAAATATCCTCTAAATAAGAGTATGACTTTAGGAAAATCACCTCATATATTTCAGTGTTCTTACCTGTCAAAAGAGGGATAATTCTCCAGCCTACCTCACTGAGATTTTATAAAAGCTAAAAGAAATGAGGTGCAGAAAAACTTGGACCAAGTCACAGTATAACTTGAGAAATTTGAACTCAGATTGATATGGATGGAAACTGGAAATTTCCCTTTTTAACATGACTGTGTTGCTTCTCACAGGGAAATCCTGGAGGCAAGACCCTTGAGGAGAGACGCTCGAGCCTGGACGCTGAGATCGACTCATTGACTAGCATCTTGGCTGACCTGGAGTGCAGCTCCCCCTACAAGCCTCGGCCTCCACAGGTAAGAGCTATCTGCAAATAGTCACCACAGATAACCTGCAATTATCTGAAAGAACAAGCTGCTTCTTTTATCCCTTCCATTCTTTTTGGATTTTCTCAGAGTCAATGGTCTAAGTTGTCTTTTTTTTTTTTTTTAATTAGTTTTTTCTTTTTATTTATTTATTTATTTATATTTATTTATTTATTTATTTTTATGGTTGTGTTGGGTCTTCGTTTCTGTGTGAGGGCTTTCTCCGGTTGCGGCAAGTGGGGGCCACTCTTCATCGCGGTGCGCGGGCCTCTCACTATCGCGGCCTCTCTTGTTGCGGAGCACAGGCTCCAGACGCGCAGGCTCAGCAATTGTGGCTCACGGGCCTAGTTGCTCCGCGGCATGTGGGATTCTCCCAGACCGGGGCTCGAACCCGTGTCCCCTGCCTTGGCAGGCAGACTCTCAACCACTGCGCCACCAAGGAAGCCCCCTCCCCCTTTTTAAATAGAAGTTTTGTTTGCTTTTTTTTTTCTCCTCCTAAATTCTCATACCCTGATATACACTGGGGAGATTCTGCATAGAGGTTTTTGCTTAATATAGCCTTCATCCTTTAAGACTGTGTCTACACACGCCTCCCGTAAACCACTGCATGTTAATGGGTTTATTCAGCAGCCACGTTTTTGTTTGAGCAATCTCACTGTGCACACAAACTCATAATCACTGATATTTGGACAGTGCTTTACTGATTGTAAAATAAAGCACTTTCACATCTATTCACACTTCAGTGAAATACAGATATCTCAACTCTGAGATATAGATGGTGTGCTTATTTTGTGGATGAGGAAAGTAAGTTAGGACATATGACTACAATGTGAGCACAGCTGGACCATGAATTTAGACCTGTGTTTGATTTTTAAGTTCTAGAACCAGATTGAGGATATCCCTTGGAATGTTTTTCTTTTTATGCGAAAGCCATACTCAAGGGACACTGGTCAGTCACATGAGTAACAGTGTCCCTTGAGTATAGCTTTCTCATAAAAAGAAAAACATTCAAAGGGTAAAAAAAAATTCGGGTGGAGGGGCAATATAGGAGTGGGGGAGTGAAAGGTACAAACTATTGGGTATAAGATAGGCTCAAGGATATATTGTACAACACAGGGAATATAGCTAATATTTTGTAATAACTGTAAATGGAAAATTACCTTTAGAAGTTGTATAAAAATTTAAAAAATTAATAGTGATAACTCTTAAGTAGAACAGGTTGAGAATTCCACTTTTCAGCTGCCTGTTCCATTCAGAAATTAAAGAGTGATCCATTCTAAGTTCTTTATTATTCTAATTTAGGAAAGCAAGAGTTAATTGGGAGAAGCAGCTCATTCTTCTGAATGATCTTTACTCTGGTGGAACTAAATTAGATGTGTCAGTATTTATTGGTTAACATAATTATATGCTGTGAGAACAATAATCACACACTTAAAATATTAGAAGTATGTGCTAAGAGAAGATGACGTCTGCAGTAGACTGTGTTGTGTTGTAATCAAAAGGTACTTGAAAAGTCCTAGAAATGTAGACTGTTACTGCCCAATTTTGATGTTTCCATTTTTGATCCAAAGCAAACTGCAAAACCTGTTGAATCACCTGACTGCTTAAAGTAGGCTAGTAGGTCTGTGATTTCTCATTATTCAAGAATGTGTTTTGTGCTTTCCCCGAACCCACCTCTGAATCACCTTTGCAAGGCTGCTTTGACTCATGGATTGAGCAGAAAATGATCATATAGGTGGAATGTTTGTACAGTAAGTGGTCCAAAGTTGCTCTATTCACATAACAAGTTTGAAAAATATCTGAGCTCTTGAAAATAGATTTTTATGGGGCATTTTCTTCCTTTTTTGAAAGGGGCAATTTCCACTCTCAGATTTCCCAACTTTATTTCTGTTCACTTACTTATCCATATTTTTATTTGGGAAATGTGGCTTCATTCCACATTTTCATTCATTCAACTAACATTTATTGAGATCCCACTGTGGATTAGCCATTGGAAATATAGAGGTTAGTGTGTCAGCATGTTCTTGCTCTAGAGTAATCCTTAGTCTTACAGAAGAGACAAATGCATAAACAATTCAGAGGGACACAAAAGAAGAGCTTTGTTGGATGTGCTACTTTAAGTTATTGTGTGACTCACCAGATGTTGAAATTGTTGGGAAATCAAAGATAGGAATATCAACATTGTATTTTATACTTTTCTAGGGAAGTGTCAGGGAGGACTGCACAGAACAGGTAGAATTTGAGTTCCCTTGGCTGCATATGTCATGGGAAAGGCATGGGACTCAAATGAGAGAATAACAGGAATGAGAAAGTCAAGGAATGTTGAAAGTGAATGCCTTGTTGGAAGAATGAGGTAGTTCAATTATGATATAGGGCATGTAGAATACAAAGTGAATGGCAGATGAAATCACAGGCACTAATTTAATACCTAAGTAGCCTTGATGCCCAAGGACTCTCTCAGTAAAAGGAGAAATTTGGGGGGGAGAGACGGGTAGCAGCAGTGTTTCTGGCTAAAGTGGGTTTGGGGGGGTAACACCTTTAGCAAGTTTTACAGAAGATATAAATTGTACGTCTGTGCCAGCCACTGCCCAGAGTAATGCAATTAAACTACCTTAGTGTTTAGCAATAAAATTTCTGATCATTCAAAAATGTGTGTATTAGGGGGTGGTTTTAGAAAAACAGGTGTGAGAAGCTCGGAAGTGGTTGTGGGGTGAATTGCAGACTCAGTATGATCTGAGAGTATCACAGCTTAGATGTCATGTAGCCAAACTCTTACTTTACAGAAGGAAAGTTTTTGTCTAGAGAGGGAAAGAGCATTGCTCAGTGAGGCTCAGTTAGAGGTAGGATGAATGATTTTTTTCTGTTTTGCTTGAACCATGATGTAATGGTTCCCTGTGTATGCTAAGAGCAACCAAGGGACACCTTGGTTCCCTTTAGCATTTCAATTAGTTTATTCCAAAATATCTCTCTTTTGTGGTACTTTCCCTAAAATATGGCTTGGAAACATAAAGGAGTAGACAGATCAAAAACATAAAGGTAAACAGAAAATTTATGATAGTATAGTGTCTTTGAATAAATACGTGTCTAGATCCCACCCATCTGGCTTTCTACTGTTAATAAAAGTACAGCTTAGACTCTTGGGAAGAGCCACATGGGGTCACATTGAAATTCTCTTGATTTCTTAGAAGACAAAGGATAAATCCATGGACTTACCATTTTCTTTCCCTTCTCTTGACAAAACCAGGCCTAGAGTGCTGGCCTTCTAATTCCTACTACAAAGCTGCCTTTTCTTCCCTGCAGTGAGTTTAGTAGGGTTGGAGCTGGTACCTAGGTGACTTGGAAGAACTTTCAGATATTGTATATTAATTGTAACTGGGGATTTAGTACTTTTGAATCAAATTTCTTTGGAATTGAAATTTCACTATCCTCATTTAGACTAGTATGAAAACATTTGGAGAGATTCCAGGGATAAGAATAAGGTTGGACCTAGTTTGATAGTCTAGGCTCCCAAGTTTGCCAATAAGAAGAGCACTGTCTTCTCAATTCCCTGTGATCACCTCTCTAAAAAGAGCTCCAGTTGTGTGAATTCTCCACATCACCAGTCTGAGCTTCCTTTTCTATATTTCTAAAATGGGCATGGTAGCTACAGTTTTTCCCCTTTTGCAGAGATACCATATTGTTCTAGAGTTACAAGAAATAAGATGTTGGCTTTGAACAACAGTCCACTCAATCCTTCCCATTTTTGTTTTGGGATTGCTAGCTTGTGTCTGGAGCTTACTTTGAAGCTTCAGGTCTTTGAAGCTTTGGAGTTTATCCTTTCTGAATGCTGGTTGCGCTATCAGTGATATATTTATCTTTCTCATTTAAAGCATTTTAAAAGTATTGTAATTTCTTAGTCTATTTGGAAACTGAGTACATACATGCTGTTTGGTCACATGGACACATCTCAAATTGAAATTCCAGTGCTGCCACACTGAGTCCCTTTCACAGAGCAATAATCTATGAGGCAACCTAAGAAATTATTTCAGGTGTGTCTGTGTTGCATGGAAGGCTTTTTGTTTGGAATTCATGTGGCCTGAGGGCTTGCAGGCAGCATAATCAGGGTGGAGTTTTATGGTGCCGTGGATCTTCTATTCTCTTATGCTCCATGTTCTGGCTTGCAAAAGCCATGAGCAGCTGCAGGGGAGATTAATTAGGAATTAAATTTTTAATATTCCATATTATTTGTTGCAACCCAAACATGTAGGCTACTGGGAGATGAAGGCTGCAACATGCTGATGCTGTGTGGTAAGATGTAGACTATCCCTGCAGACTGGGACTTTGCTGCTGCTTTGTATGGCATCTTGGGAATGGAGATAGGAACTGGGTATTATACTGTTGAAAAAGAGAAGAGGTGTGGACAGTGTCATTTCCTCTTCCCATATTCAACTGGGAAAAAATGAGGTGCATACTGTGTTTTGCTTAAGAAAGAAAAACAGATTTGTCTATGTGTCTGTACTGTCTGCTTACTAATAGTTTTATCTGAGAGCTAGGGTCAAAGTTGAAATATAGTAGAAACCTCATATATGATACCAAATGGAGTGCAATAAAACAATAGAGGCAAAAATACCATTTTAAAAGAACAGGGGATCTAATTCTTTGCAGTGCCCATATTTAGGAGATCTGGGTTATTTTGAATTAGTCTGTACCTGCCAGGAAACCTCAACATTAAGTAACAATGAGGTGGCGGTGGTGGAGCGGTTAGCTGACTCAGAGTTGCATGCCCTGAGTTTGATGACGGGCAGCTGATTTTTAGATTGTATATAACTGCATCTCAATAACATGTATACCTCCTCCTCCTTTTTAAGAAGGTGATGTTTGTGTCTTATATGACAAGCATAATAAAGTTAACTTTTAATCTTGTTTTGAGCACCATGAAAATGTAACATTTTCAGAGTGGAACTTTAGGTTGAAGATCTACCTTGAATCGAACCTCTACAAAACTTTTGCCCCCAAATGCCCATTTTACTTGTCCCAATGTAAGGGTGTGCTCTGAGTATGTGGTGTAGGTTAGCTCCCAGCAGTGAAATAGGAGGAAGGTAAGCAAGGCAGCTGCTGCCGAGAGCACCCAGGAGAAGCCAGCTCTGCTGGAGCCTAGGGCAGGGAGGGGGCGTCTTCTGTGGTACCCTGGCCATGGTCCCTGGGGTAACCTTTAGCTGTGATATGTTTGCAAGACCTTGGCTCAGAGATGATTGTGTTACATTACACTGAGTCACTCCATCCAGGCATTGGTTTAAAAAGAAACTCACAAAGATGCCTGTTGAGCTTCTCCATTTTACAGCAGCATTTTAGTGGAAATAATTAGCCTTATGTCCATGCAGACGCACACATCACATTTGCAAAATTAAAGAGCTTTCTTGTCAGGACTGGTTTTCTTATTTCTGTCCTCCTCTCCCACTGTTTAAATATCTATTTTGGTAGTAGCCTTGGTCTCAAACCCCATGGTTCCCTTTATTCCCTTCTTCTTCTTCTTCTTCTTCTTCTTTTTTTTTTTAATTTAAAAGCAAATAAACAACAAAATACAAATCCGACTATATTTTTTACTCGAGATGATTAGATTTTACCATGGGAATATTGTGTTTTAAGAGCAAAAGCCGAATCTCAGATAAGATATTGTCACTGTTTTGTGCATTTTGACATCCATCTCCTTTATATGCCTTATAGCCAAACTAAAGTATAATGGTGATAACGATGGCCTATCTAGACAGAAGGTTGGAGGTGGTTAATAACTAATCCTACATGTCACCATTTGTCATGGTGAGTAACTGGCCTGTCCTCTCCACAAAATACCACGTTGGAGTATAACTGCTAAGTTTCCTTTCACACTGTGGAAGAATTACCAGGAAAGTTACACATCGCCTTTCAGTGAATATATCAACTACAAATATGAAACTTTAATTTGTTATGTTTCATAATTTGAACATACATATTTCCAGTTTACATAAAACTACAAACTGGAATTTTATTGAAATAAAAGGTACAAATTGGTCACTTACTGCTGTTGAGCCAGTAAGTATAATTTTCATCCGTTAAGTGCAGACAAGGCCACTTGTGAATTTTAGAATTTGACCTCTCTGAGGTCCCAGGCCCTCACCCAAACATGCACCTAATCTGTGCTGTCATATTGGGGTTCAAGACCACAGAATGGAACTGGATTATGTTTTGTTGTTCTAAATCACAAATTACTCAAATATAAAGTAAAAATTCTAGTAATTGTACCTCTCGGAGTATACCTTACAGAGACAGTATAAAAGTGCATAATGCCTTAAGCTTGAACAGTAAAAATATAATTGTGTTAAATACCAGAGTATGAAGTCCTTGAGGCAAGATTATCTTTTCATTTCCTGGCAAACAAGAGACATACAAATTCATATGTACTGAATAAATAAGTAAATATTGCCATCAAATCTAATAATGATGTAAGGATTCACACCCTAGAAATCTGCTAGAGAACCCACTCCGGAATTGATATCGAGTTAGTGTATGACATAGTTATAACTGCTTTCTGATTTTTCCGTAATTAACAGGTATTTGCACCAATAAAAAATAGTACAGCTGAGGCAAATGAGTTTTATAAGGACAACTTAATGGTAGCTGCTGAATCAGCTAAAATTTCTACCTTTACCCCTGCACTGCCTTATATCACTTGAAGGCAATGCACTTGGTTGAAAAGATGATATTATCTGGGGTTATAATTCAATATTATAACTATTCTCTTATTATTGGGTTGATATAAAAATAAATATCATGTTCTTTTCTGCATCCTCTAAGGAACTGCTGAAAAGAGAAGACCTTCATGTTACTCAGTGTTACCTAAAACAAAGATCAACACAATCAATTCTTTGGATTCAATGATAGGAGACAAAAAGTTACCTGACTGATAAGCTGATATATGCTTCCTTTTTTTCGGAATAAAAGCAAAAGTCTGCAGAATTATCATATGACTTTTGCTTGAGACTCTATGGTTCATCTCCTTCCTTTACCATATTATTTCTGATACCTCCTGACACGATATTTGAAATGATATAAGTGTATGCCAATTATAAGCTATTTCACAACTAATTAATTGCCTTAACCTAACTTGTGCTTTTTAAATGGAAATAAACTTTCTATCTATATGTCCCTGTGAACATCCTTAAAAATATGTAAACTTCATACTTATTTTAAAGAGATAATTTAATTCTAAATGGATTCTTTGCTTATATTGATGGTAAACAGTGGATCCATTAAAGTAACATATTCTGCTTGTGTAAGTAAAATAAAAGAATTACAGTGGGCTAAAGAGAATATTTATTTGTTCCTTTTAAGAAATGTGGTGTTTCAGAAAGCTTGAAGTACTAGTAGTGAGACATGTAAGCCTATTACCCGAATCATTTGTAAGTTGTCTTGAACTGTTTTGAATTCCATCTTGATATTGTACTACTTATATGAAAACACTGGAAAATGTTATTTCTCAGGTACTGCTAGAGGTGCAGTAAGGAGTCTTCTTGGCTCTCTCTGCCACCCAACCTACACAGAGTGCTGTTTTATTTCCTAAATGGCCGATGTTAAATTGATCCTTACCAAGGCAGTCAAAGCCAGGGAACAGATTTTACAAATAGCATCCTGGATGACATAATATTCTATGTAATCCTAATTGTAGGGCTCTTTTCTCATCAGCCAGCCTAGCATAGCTAAAAATTATGTTGCTTTACTTTGTTTATAGGGAAGTCTACTTGTAGATGAGACCTCACAACCAGCGCATGGAGGAAAAAAAGAGGGAGGTTCAGGGTGGTGTGCTGGCAGCTGTGTTAGAACAAGTTTCCTGGAGTACCTTCTGAAGGAAAGGTGTGAATGGAGGTGCATCATTCAGCCATCACCTCTCCACCACACTGCATCATATCAATGGAAAAAAGAGAAAGAAACTATAAAATTTATTACCAAAAATGTGAGAATTCCCTGGTGGTCCAGTGGTTAGGACTCTTTGCTTCCACTGCAGGGGGCACGGGTTCGATCCCTGGTTGGGGAACTAAGATCCCACATGCTGTGAGGGGACCAATAAATAAATAAATATCCATTCTGAAAAAAAAGAAAGGAAAATCTTCATGGAAACCTGCCATGCATGTGCTGCTGTCTCTGCCTCAAGTTGCTTAGTGGGTGCGTCTGCCCTTAATTTATTAAAAAAAAAAAAAAAGCAAAAACCAAGAAACAAAAATGTGAGGAAAAGACAGAAATGTAGCTTGAAAACTGGGACTAGTAAAGGGTGGCTTTTTGAAAAGGGAAAAGCGAATTGAGAAGGTGGCCATTGTGTATGTTTTACTAAGAGCTCTCTTATTCATTGATTGGTTTGTTCACTCATTTAGTGTTTTCTTTTGTTCACTGATTATAACTGAACATAAAATCTCTGTTGAATTGTTGAGTGATATTAGAGAAGACCCAAATAGGTGGAAAGATATTCGGGTTCTTTGCTTGGAAGATACAATATTGTTAAGGTGGCATGATCCCCAAATTGATCTGCAGATTTAATTCCTGTCAGAATTTTACAGTTATCTTCTTTGTAGAGGTTGGCAGGTGAAATATAAAATTCATATGTAAATTCAAGGGACACAGAATAGCCAAAACAATTTTGAAGGAAAAAAATGCAGAGGTTTACCCCATTTCAAAACTTAATACAAAGCTACAGGAATCAAGCAGTGTGGTACTGGCATAAAGTATACATATAAGATGATGGAATGGAATTGAGAGTCCAGGAATAAACCATTACATTTATAGCAATTGATTTTTGACAGGGGTACCAAGATATTCAATGGGGAAAGAATAGTTTTTTCAACAAATAATGCTGGGACAACTGGATATCTACATGTGAAAGAATGAAGTTGGACACCTCCCTCATATCATATACAAAAATTAACTTAAGGTGGATCAAAGACATAAATATCAGGAGTAAAGCTATTAAACTCTTAGAGGAAAGCATAGGAGCAATCTTCATGACCTTGGATTAGTCAGTGATACCAAAAGTACAAACGGCTAAAAAAATTTTGATAAATTAGACTTTTTCAAAATTAAACACTTTTGTGCTTCAAATGATACCATCAAGGAAGTGAATAAACAACCCATGGACTGGGAGAATTCATTTGCAAATCATATATCTGATAAGAGATTTGTATCTAGAATATATTAAGACTCTTACAACTCACTAAGAAGACAAATAATCCAATTAAAAAATGGACAAAGGATCTTAATAGGCATTTCTCCAAAGATATACATGAAGCTAATATGCATAGGAAAAGATGCTTGACATTATTAGTCATCCAGGAAATAATCAAATCAAAACTACAATGAGATACCACTTTACCCACACTAAGATGGTTATAATACAAAAGACAGACAGTAACACATGTTGGCAATAATGTAGTGAAATTGGAATTGTTATACGTTGCTGGTTGATTGTAAAATGGTACAGCCACTTTAGAAAAAGTCTAGCAGTTCCTCAAAAGATTAGACGTAGAGTTATCATATGATCAAGCAACTGTATTCCTAATTATATATCCAAAAGGATTAAAACATGTATCCACACAAAAACCTGTCAGTAAATGTGCATAGCAGCATTATTCATAATAGCCAGAAAGTGGAAACAACCTAAACATCCATCATTCGAAGAATGAATAAACAAAATGTAGTATGTCCGTAAAATTGAATGTTATTTAATCATAAATTAAATACTGGTACATGCTATAACATATATGAATGTTGAAAATTATGCTGTATGAAAGAAGCCAGACACAAAAAACTTCATGTAGCATGATTCTATTTATACGAATAGGCTAATATCTATATATATAGAAAGATTGGTGGCCACCAGTGACTGAGGAGCGGGGAGAATAGGGAGTGACTACCAGTGGGGACAATAGTTATTTTGGGAATGATCAAAATAGTCTGGAATTAGATAGTGATATAAATATATTAAGGAACACTGTACATTTTTAAAGAGTGGATTTAGTGGTATGTAAATTATATCTCACTTAAAAGTTTAACAAATAAAGCTCTATATCGAGCAGTGTGCCTGGAATACATAGATAAAATTGTGCATGGCCTCCGCCTTAAAGAAGCTCACAGTCTATTGGGAGAATACAAACTGACAATTACAGCACAGAGTGTACATCCTAAGGAAGAAGCACATATAGAATCCTTCTGGAAGAGGAAGAGGTAGAACTCAGCCTGGATGTCGTGGAAGCTGTCTGTGCCTTCCATCCTTACTTGGATAGGAATCTCTGCAGATAGGAACAGACTTCTGTGCAGCTCCAGAGAGCAGAATAAAGCCTAATATTTAGAAGCCAAGAAAGGGAATCGACAATACAGTATAAGGACAGTACCTTTCTACCAATAAGGACAGTTGTTCAATGCAGGCTGCCTCAGAAAATGGCAAGTTTGCCTTCATTGGAGCTGGTTGAAATGATACTCTGGCATTTACCAAGTGAGTTATTTAAACTCTCTAAAACCTCGGTTATTAACCTGAGTTAATAATACATCTCAGAATTTACATGAGGACCACATGAAATAATGGGTGTGTGTATAATGTGTGGATACACTATCTAGCACAGAATGACACTGTTATTACTGTCGCTCTCACCACCATCATCATTATCAAATGAATTTTGGCAATAATGCCGGAAAAGAATTCAGGCAACAGATGGGAGAATTGGTTTGAATGATGCTAAGATTTTGTGGTACTCTCATTCTTGGTCACAGGGTTTGGAGTTTTCTGTTCCCTGATATAAAACTTGGAAGGAAAGACAGACCTTGGTCCTATTCCAGGCCCCCAAATTGACTATTTCTGTGTCTAAGACAAACTACACAGCCTCAATAATGGTTTTGTGCTGTTTGCTATAATAGCTAGTATAGATGTGTGATTTTTTAAGAATTGTTACTGACAATAACCTTCAATGACCTTGGAAGATGGTCTTTACGAATATGAATAGAACTCAGATGAACACTGAGAAGGGCTATAGGTGAAACAGTGTGAGGGTGAAGCAGAAAGAGACTACTTCCTCAACCTTGCAAAAACATGTCATCTCTTAAAAACAAGTTGGACAACTTGGTTAGACCTCTGGAAACAATTATTTAAGATGTCTTACAAGGTCCAGAATTTCCATGACTGGCCAAGATATCACTACCTCTCTTTGGGTCTGTTTCAATATCTGTAAACTGGACTTGAGGAATGAGATGATCTCTCATGGTGTTTTTAGCTTTGAGCTGGTATGGTTTTTGCCCTGTATAAAAGAAAAAATATGTATATATTGATTTTTCTTTCTGTCCTTTTATTATTTCACTATAGACGATTTTTCTGTACGACTGGTTTGAAGTTTCTGGGAGTCATTATGTGCGACCAGAGGAAAGTGTCTGCAAATTGAAGGGCCAAGTTCATGTTTTTCAAGATAATGTGAACCCAGATTCATGGTGTTCAGGATGATTTGGAACCAGCCTCCTAGAATTTAAGATTATTCAAAATGCTGTATACTGTAGTGATTAAAATCATAGATCCTTGGACCAGACTGCCTTGAGTTCAAATCCCAACTCTACCATTTTCTGTGTGACCTGGGATCAGTCACTTAAGCTTTTTGTACCTCAGTTTTTTCACCTCTATAATGAAGATAGTTACAGTATCCACCTCATAGGATTGTAATGAGGAATAAATGAGTTACCATGTGTAAAGCACTTAAAACAGTGTTTGGTATATAGTTAGCACCATTTGCAGTAGCAGATCTTATTATTGGGAATTAAATGCTCATGCCTATTTTAAAATTGTCCAAGTTGTTGCTTTTATGTAAAAAAAAGATTGATTTATAAATTTGGTCTGTCATCACTATACAACTCTGAACAGATTATCTGTCTTACATAAAGTGGAAATCGTTCTTACAATATGCCAAAGAGTGTGGGTCTAGCTGTTCCTCAGCTTCTGTCCAGTTCTTTTGATTATTTTAGTGGCTTCTAATGCATGGATTCTAAAGCCAAAGCTAGAGCAAATAACCTTTCATCTGACATACGCATGAATCATCAACATCTATTTCTGTGGATTATAGGGTAATCCCTCTGATAACCAAATAAGGTTCACTTTAAAAACAAAAATCATGATTCATAGATTATCAACTTGTCACAATTTAATAAGCCTAGTATTGGACTCTTGGTATAGTTTATTCTCATTGTTTATCACCGGCACAGAGACTAAAGCGTGGACAGCTATGGTCAAGTTACTCTTCTTCTGGATGCCCTGGCAGGTTTGTTGAGAAGAGTGCTGGCCTCCACTCTCTGAATTTCTGTTGCAGTAGATCTGCCGTGATTCTCAAGAGTTTGCATTTCTAAGAAGTTCCCAGATGGTGCTGATGTTGGGACCGTACTTTGAGAACCCTTTAAAGCAAACATTGATTTGTCAGTCAAATGTTCTATAAGCAGCGTCCTTTCCCTCCTTTGTCTCACCTCTGCAGCTGTATTCTCCGAAGGCTCGCTCTAGTGTCAGTAGCGGACACTAGCCTAATGTCTTCATTTTCTAGAGGAGGAAACCCAAACTCAGAAGTATTTCCCTCTGGTTACACAGTAAATTGACAGAATCTGGAAGATTTTTGTTTTTAATTGAGAACGATTTGCATCTCTAATTCTTAGACTAAGCATTTAGATTTAGAAAACTAGCATTCCAATTCCAGCTCTGCCATGTTAGGAAGTATGAATTTTAGTTGCTTTATCTCTCTGAACCTCATTTTCTTCATCCACGATATGAATACCTCCTCTGCTTACCATATATGGTTTTGTGAGAAGTAAATGACATACTGTGCATTAAAGTGCTTTGTAAATTATGAAGTGCTATACAAATATTTTTCAAACTCATTCCAGTTTTCAGATGCAATATCATGTTAAACATAATATATTTTATGATAGGCACATCATTCTCTCACTCATCTAGGGTAAATATTGACATTTGTAACTGATTTTGGGAGGAAGTAGTACATTATAAACCTGTCACCTTTTGCATAGGATATTTTTCATTTCCTTCCAACATTGATTTCTCTGCTAATCTGCTTTTAAAACTAAGCAATTAGAAATTGTCATTTAGCTATTTATGCATCTGAATACTTACATATATGTGAGATGTCATCATACACATATGCATGTACTATGAATTCTTCTCCTAGTATCCTTTTATGTAAGATACCTGCAAGTCACATTTATTAAGAATGAAATACGTGAATTGCTATTTTGCTTGAAATGAATCTTTTTTTTTTGCATTTACGTTGGAAACAGAACTGAGTTGAGCTAACAGAAATGGATTCTGCTCCCAGTTCTGCAATTAACAAGTTGTGTAAAGTCAGTCAATTCCTCTAAGGCTCAGGTCCCCATTTGTAAATGAGGCCAGATCTTACTCACTGCTTCCACTCACAGTGTCTATGGTATTAGAGTTATAAGGCAGCTTTTAAATGATATTTATCACCTTCTTGAGAAACTCTAAACAGAGTGTCCACATTGACCTGGATCTATTCTAATAGTATATTTTCCTTTTCATGCCTCAGACCTAACTGCTGTTTGCATTTCATATGATGCAGTATAACTCCACCATCCCTTTCCTTCAGGGTCTGACTGGGTTTCTTAGGGCTGTGATTCTGTTGGTATGATTGAAAATGTAACAAGACTGTGTCTTGTTTTGGATCCCCTGAGATAGAGATGCTGGGTGGTGTGGGTGGAGACAAGGCTTTCATGTTTTTAGTGAGTTTTTCCTTTCAGTGATATTCAGAGGATCTCCCTTATTATTAATGCATAGTAAAAAGTATTAGTTCTCTATTGCTGTGCAACAGATTGCTTAAAAATCTAGCAGCTTAAAAACAGCACACACTCTCACATTTTTTTTTGTGGGCCAGGAATCTGGACACAGCTTAGTTGGACCATCAGTTCACAGTGTCTCCCAAGTCTGCAATAAGTGTATTGGCCTCAGAGTCTACAGTCTCATCTGAAGGCTCGATTGGGGAATGATCTGCTTCCAAGCCCAGCTGGTTGTTGTCAGCGGTTCAGTTTCTCCTGGGTTGTTGAACTGAGAGCCTTAGTTTCTAACTGGCTGTTGGCTGGGGACTGCTGTCAGCTCCTGGTCATGTGCAGCTCTCCAACATGGCATCTCATTACATCAAAGCATGGAATCTGAGAAGGCAAAAGGTAGAGCCTGCTCACCAGATATAAGTCGTAATCATGTGAAACCTAATTGTGAAAGTGATATCCCATCACATATACCACATTCTGTTGGTTAGAAGTAAGTGACTGGGATCAGACCACACTCAGAGTGAGGAGATTATGCAAGGCTGTGAATACCAGGAGGCAGGGATCACTAGGGGCCATCTTAGAAACCTGCCTACCATAGGAGAGGGTGAAGTAAGACTTCTTGTGCACAGGGATTTAACACAAACGTGAATTTGCTTGTGGAATCTGGTGGATGTGTGAGTCAAGGACAGAGGAGGCAGGTAGGATATCAAAAGAAGAATCCAATCTGGAAGGAATAAGAGGTAATGAAAGGCTCTAACAGGTGTAGGAGGATTTCTACTCTCTGAGAATATTCAAGCTGTGTGGGGTTTTAGAGGTCTTTTGATCTAAACACTTCATTTTCTCAAGGACTCCAAGGCTCATAGAGGGCCTTGCTCAGGCCACAGGGATTGTAACTGAGCCAATAGTTGGATCAAGTCGTCAAACCTCTTTGTCCAGATTGTCAGCATGATATAATGGAAACAGCTCTGGATTTGGGGTAAAAAGATGTGGTTTCATGATTTTTGATTTGCCTCTGAGTAGCTGTGTGACCTTGATTGATTTACTTTCTTAAGATATGGTTACTCAGTTGGTAACATGGAACTATCATTTGTCATGTATACTTATTTGTGTGTGATGAACACATTGACTCTTGTTTGTGAAAATTCCTTATAACCTATAACAGCCTTTTAGAAAAAACTATGTTTTTGTTGAAACAAATGATGTGCACAAAACAAACACCCCCTTTTCCCAGAAAGGGTGAATATCAGTTCATAAAAATACAGATAATTTTGTCTATTTCTATATCTGCATCAGTCATCTATTGGTACATGATAAACTACCCCAAACGTAGTATTGTTTATTTTGCTCACAAATCTATAATTTTGGTACTGCTCCATGAGGATGGTTTATCTCTGTTCTGTGAAATATGGCTGGGTGGCTTGACTTGGGGGTGGAACATTCACTTTCAAGATATGTGACTACTGGTTGGCAGGTTGGTGCTGGGAGCTTGGCTAGAGCTGTGCATCAGGAATCATGGTTTCTCCCCATGTGGTTACCTCCACACACTACTTGGGCTTCCTTATAGCATGGTGGTTGAGTTGTGAGAGTGAATATCCCAAGAGAACAAGGTAGAAATGCATGCATTTTTATGACCTAGTTTTAGAAGTCACATACAGTGTCACTTCCACTGTACACTGTTGGTTAAGATAGATAGTCACAAAGGCTCACCCAGGTTCAAGGGCAAGGGACATAGACTCCACCTTTTGATGGGGTTGTGGCAAGGTTCTACAATAGCATATGTGCAAGAGATACTGTTGTGGCCATCTTTGGAAAATATAATCTGTTGTTGTATTGTATTGTACTGTACTGTATCATGTCATAGTTTATCCTATCATATTATAATGGCCTATGTTATATTTTATTGGTTTCCATTGTTGAGTATTTACTAAGTGCCAGACATGTAAGTTCTGTAATTCTCTTAGCGTTCACTTAATTTATACAACAACCCTATGAAGTAATCATTATTCTCATTTTCACAGATGAGAAAACCAAGGCACAAAGATGTTAAGTAAGTTACCTAAGGTCAAACCAGCTCATAAGTGGCAGAATTCAGATTCTAATCTGATCTAGTTCTGGAGCCCATACTTTTAACCACTCTACCTGATGACTTCTATGTTTTTATCTATATCTCAGATCCTTGTCCATACCATGCTCTTACCCACACCTTTTCCATCCCCATCTCCATCTATCTACCTTAAAAAGAGTGGGTAGTTGGAGAAGCAGTATTAACAGGGAGGGATCACATGCAGACGCAGTACTGCCTTTGAAAATGATGGGTCTAAGCCTGTCCCCAGGTGCTCCAGGGACCAATGCTAGGAGGCTCCAAGAAAAGAAACAACATGCCATTAGTTCCATCCAGAGATTGCAGTGGTCATGATGATTTTTCCTTTAATTTAAAAAGGCATATGAGAGTCTGGGGAAAGCCAGGGAGAGCAGCTGAGTAAGAAGAGACAGATGAGAAGAGAAAATGGACAACAGGGGACAATATTGGAAAACTAAAGAAATTGAGGGGCATCTATCCTTGTCCCACCGAAGCTCAGCTACTTGGTATTCTGCCTGGTGACCTATCCAGCAAACTAAATCCTATACTGGAACTGGTTTCTATGTTGGAATTTTTATTAAAGTCTAGCCCCAAATTGAGAAAATTACAGCTAATTATGTATTAATTTGTATCAGTTTTTAAAACTTATTTATTCATCAAATTGTATCACTTCTTTATTCAAACAACAATTGTTAAGCCCCTGCTGAGTACAGGATGCTGCAGTTTAAAATCAAGGGGGTCACAGTTCTTACTGTTCCCCATCCCACAAGGGACTTCTAATGTAGGAAACAGATGCCTAAACAGATAACAGCGGTATATGACTAATACAATGAACAAAACTTTATGGATTCATAGAGGAAGGTGCTCCAGTCCCCTCCTGGAGAGGTCAGAGGAGGCTTTCCAGAGGTGGCATTTACGTAGATATATTAAGGAACTGGAAATAGTTCAGCCTGGTTGGATCTCAGGGTGCGTAGGGCAGATGTCATGGCATATGCCTGGAAAAGAAGGCAGGTAAATGTTAAATGTTTAAAAGGTAAACGTTTCTGCAAATGCATTCCCTCATTCTGTCTTCCTTTCTGCCTTATAGACACAGTGATGACTCAGGACCGGGAATCTCAGGCAACAGACAACAAACATACACAGTGTTACATTTCTCTGTGATCCCTCTATCTATCTGTCCTCAGTGCAAATACCTCATTGCCAATGACTGACCTAAACGCTGTCAGGATGGGGGCTAGAAAGTCATGTGTTCTATCAGGGTAAAATCACACCAGTCATAAGTCACTAGAGCCACTAGGGTCAACCTCTCCTCTCACATCCCTTCTTTATAAAGCTGCTGGGCCCGTCTGTAGCAGTGTCCTGTGGTAACAGTCATGATTTGGAAGTGCTTCACTGCACAAAAACCACATTTACCGTACAGTGTCTTTTTGATTATTTAGCACATATAGGTTGTTAATCCGTCTAACATAAGATGAAATTTAGGTCCAGAAATATGAAATGTCTTGCCTTCATTCTCACGAAAAGCAAACTGGAGAAATCATTGCTTAAATCCACATCCTCTGTCTCCAAGTCCCAACACATTTCTAGCACATCGGTGGTCCTCCATAGTGTGACCTCCGTTCACATGAACTCTGAGTTGGAAGTTGGTATATAAGATGGCTAAAGTGAAACAGCTCTGGTTAAAATATGGAGTTGGGACTCGAGCATTGCTGAGTGTCATCCTGCTCGATCCAGATGCTGCCCTGAGGCATCTCCATCTCTAATGTGAAAACCAGTCCCACTGCACTGTGCTAATTCTTCATGTCCTTCCTTGGAGCCCTCAGGAAAGACCAAATGATCATTTTGCTTCTGAGGGTGGGATTAACAAGGGGTACGAGTCACTCACTGCCCATGTGGGGTCAGTCGCACCATTTTCCCACTGATCCTACTATGAGTTCCTGTGGCTCAAAGCCCAGCCCATGAGAGAGTAAAAGAACCAGAAGATGATGAAGGCAGTTTGGTGTAGTGGGCAGAGCATGTGAATTCTTATCTTAATTCTCCCCCTAACTTGCTGAGGGATTTTTAGCAGACAAGCTATTTCCCTTCTCTTGTGCCAGCATTTCAATTCACAAATGAAGGATTTGGATTCCAAGTCCCCTCGGGTTCTGTTAGAAAATATTCCATGAGGCCTTCATTCCTTGAGGAAGATACATAGCTTGTCCTACCTCAGACCCCAAAAGGATCAACCCTAGTGTTTCCCACTCCCTTTCATGACCTCCTATGGTAGATACTTCAGAAGTGTCATGTTTCATGGATAGAGAGAGCTTGGCCTGCTGAGTTGGATAAATTATCATCATGTAGGAATTAAGTACTTACTTTTTGTCCATGTGTTGGGTCATTGGGTTCAAACATTTCATTAGACTTCCTGCCTTATATTGCTGCCTTGAATGTGGGGATAATAAGTGAGGAAATCCTGGGGGTGAAGAAGAGGGAGGGGAAAGGCAGAAAAGGAGAAGGGCTATGAATGTAAAAATTGCCACCCACTGTATCTCTTGTCCTACAAGAATCAGGACAGATTTGACTCAGATCTAAAAAGCAGGAAGGAGGGCAAGGTAGACACCAGGAGGGGCATGGATGGTATTGATGGCAGAGCCCTTTGTAAAAGGCTACATATTTCACCTTTCCTCTGTCCAATACTACAATGTGGGAAGGGTCCTTGGAAGTCCTCTGGATCAAGCCCCTCAGTCTCAAAGAGGAGGACACCCAGTCCTGAGCTGGGGACTGACGTGCCCACTCACAATGCTGCTGCACACTCCTTTCACAGGCTAGTTTGTAGAGAACGGCCTCCACTGGAAAGCGGTGGGTGCGGGGGCCAGGTGGTCCTAAGATGTCCCAGAAAACTGTGGGTCCATCTAAATAGTCATTAACAGGTGCTTGGTGCTAGGGGTGAGACCTAACTGAGAAGAAATAGAGACTCCCACAGGAATGGCAGGAAAAGAAAACCACGAGCTTAATATTTTGATAACAACAGGTGCCACTCTCATTTCTGGAATGTACTTAACGTGCTTAGAGCCCTTGAACTTATGAAAATATTTATGAGATGTTCCAATACAAAGCAGTTTCCCACATAAGCTGGATGTTGGTGGACAGTTTAAGAGAAGTCTTTGTTTTGTTTTACTCATTAATGATTCCATTTTTGTTTTGTTTTTTTGATTTGGAACATTAAGATATGGCAGTACTGGAATATACTATCTCCCCTCATATATTAAAGCTCCATATTATTTTTTAAAAATCCAAGAAAGATATAAATTGATGAGGCCTCACTGTGGTGATTCTACCTCTCCAGATCCTTTTTTCTGATGCCATGGACACCATCTGAAGACATTAGAGGATGTCGACTTGACTGGTATCTCAGAAACCTGCAAACAGTCGTTTTTAAAAAATAATTTTATGTAGTTTATGTATCTTTGGTAGCTCCAAGCCGGATTACCAGACAATTCTGCTTTATAACAGTGGCCTGGCTTTACCACTGAAGGCTACAGCATTGTGCTTTATCTCATCATCTCCAAGTATAGCATGTGAGGTGAAGAAAAGACTGATAAACCCGATACATACAAACTCAGCTTCCCTGAGACTGAGGAGCACAGAGGCCTCCACCACCACCCATTTCCTTTTCTTTATGGGGGAATGAGGTTCTTCATTAACAATTAAGTTTATATTCTTATGACCACCTCACAGCCTTTTCCTGAAGTGGGTAAGAAATATCTGAGCACAGGCTCACCTGTTTATGCTCGTTCCCTGTCCAGCAATTTCTGAGAAGAAAAGACCTTAGAGTGGGAAGATAGATTTGGAAACTTAATCTAAAGATGTGTCATTATTGTGCTATGAGATATCTAATTGCCCTTCTGCTTTTTTTTTTTTTTTAAACAAACACAGGATATGCATTTCTAAAGTGTTATCTGTCAAGGCCTTTATTTTTATTTGTAAACTAGCTTCTTCCCGTCTACCTGACCCTGAGTTCTTTAATTTTTCCTTCACCCCTTTCCTAGCTTCCCCAACCCTACATGCACACAAGCATACGCACATTCACTTATATCCCCATACTCACACATTTATACAAACACATCATATACACACCTACGCTTATGCAGCATACGTGTGCATATAGAGTTATGTACACACAGTCACACGCAGACATACACATGTGCAACACACCCCCCTCTACACTTAACATGCATATGCACACACCTTACACATATAACAGAGATGCACACACAGATACCCATACATTCTGAGCACTACTTAGAAGTGTGATCTTTACTGTCTGAAGACGTAATAGTCATAGTCTGCTAAATGTTTTGCGTGCATCATCTTGTTTCATGTTTATACTTAAGAGGTGGTACTAGTGGTATCCCAATTGAACAGAGGAGGAAACAGGTGTGAGAGGGGGTTAAGTCAGTTTTCCAGAGTCACACAGCCCATGACTGTGTAAGCAGGAATTAGAGCGGTGGCTGTCTGATTCCAAAGCCCATGCTTCTATCTACTACACAATGGTACTCTGAGATAGTACTGAGAAAAGATTTGGCCACTTGAAAGACTCTTCAAAAATAAGTCAGAATTCTTTGCACATTGAGATTTATATCAAGTAACTTTTCCAGACAGGGAGGTGACCTATTATGGTAGGAATAGATCTGGACTAGAAATCAGAACATCTAGGTCCTTATCACTCTCTCTGTCTCTTTCTGGTGATTTTGGGCAGGTACATTATGGGAAAATAATTCAATTTATAACCACATAGAGGTGTAATTAAGCTCTGTTGAGATGGTCCTGTAAGAGGTCTGTTGGAAAACACGCAAAATTATCTGCATTTGTGGTATGGCTATTTTTGTCCCCTTACCTCTCACACCATCTTCTGCGATTGACCTTGTTGCCTAGTTGTTTGCCTGGGGGTGGGGAGGTGGGGGAAGCCATGTCAGATCTCATCAGTGGCCTCTTGTTTATTCTAGCAAACCCTTGGACTGGCTTCACTATTACCTCATTGCAGGGATATTCAGAGCCAAGACACAGCTTTTAGCTTTTGTGTACAGTTCCACTCCCTGCAAGAACCAGTATCTTAGGCTTATTCAGCAGTATCTTTTCCAAAGCACTGCCACATATATGTTGCACTTTACTATAACTGAGAACACTGAGACATATCACTGCCTTAAATTTACAGAGTATTTAGAATATTTAGAAGATAGGGGATTTAGTAAAATAGGACTTATACTTACCAGTCAAGTTGTCTTTTCTTTAGTTCATCACTCCTACCTTGGAAGTTGATGAACACATGGAGGTTCAAGTTGGTGTGCATTAAAACATTAGTGCTAAATTTTCATTGCTACTTTTGTGGAAAGTAGTGTTTGTGACCTCTGTCACTGTATTTACATCATCACTTGCGCACTGGTCATGAAGCTTTCCTGAACTTCATGTGGGTCTCCGATGATGTATTGATAGTATATTGACAAGGCGCTTCTATGGTAAAAGAAAAGGGATGTTGTTGTGGTGTTAATGTGACCAAGGTAATTCAAAGGCAATCTTACTTTATCAGAATCTTGACAGAACTCCTTCTCCCCATTTGACACTCTCCACAACTTTTTAAATTGAAAAAATCCTCTGTGTTATAAATAGTGATTTGTGCAAAGTTTTAAAAGTATAACTCAAGATAAAGCAGAATAAGAAATCAAATAAACAAAAACTAGCAGTGCAACAGTTTTTGAAAAATAAGGCAAACAAACCAGGTTTTGGGGTATTAACCATAGTGGCTAGGCCCTAAGCACTCATTTAATTTTGGTAATTGAGACCTTTATAAAGCACAGATCAGCTAGTCCATTGCACTTACAGGCTTTAGGTTACTGGAGAGTTGACTGGAAAGGCTGCTGGTTAGAGGTGGTAAGAAACATAGATCATGGTGAGAAAAGTTGTGTGAATGAGTATCCCTTATTTCTAGAATGGAGACAATGTAGCTGTGCTTCTTAACTCACGGGGTTGTGTGTTAACTGAGATGATATCAATGAAAGACATAATAAATATGTCTCCAAATGTTAGTTGGTGTCCATGGATCTTTTGGCAAAGTTTCGCCTTATGATCCTTAGGGAGCTTGTTGTATCTACAGTAAGAAACTGGATCATAGGATATTTTCAGTAAGAATTGTGTAAGTTTCTACATAGTGAAGTAATATCAAACTTAATAATAAACCTAGCTGTTTATAGAATATCTAATATTTCCAAATATTTAAAAAACATGTTGGCCTCTCGTCAAACTAACAGATATGTATGGAACAGATACTATGTTAGTCACCAGGCTGTAAAAAAGAAACCTTCCCTTTAGAAACTTACCTTTTAGTAGGGAAACTATTACATATACAGTAACAGAGAATAGAGAGGAGGAGCTTTGGTCCATAAGAGATGAATGGAGAATATACAGCTTATGGGTGTTGGGGGGTGAGAGGGATGGCAGTGGCTGTTGAAGAGTCACTTTCTGCCAGGGAGATTGTTGAAAAAAATCAACGCTGAAAAAAATCATGTTTGAGCCTGGCCTTTATTTATTTAACAGATCAACTGTGAGCATTCAGTGATACTGGTTGTAATGCTGCTCTAGGAGCAGAGATCTCTAGCATAAGCAATTTCAAGAAACCCTGAGCAGTTTAGCTTTTCATTTGGAGTAGGATGCAAGGAGGAAGGAATGGTAAAAGTTCAGATTAGAAAGATGTGATTCCATCTTGAAGGTCCTTGCAAGTCAGGTGGAAAAACTTGTGCAAATAGTTTGAATATTCACTGATTCACTGAAAGAAAATTACATTGTATCCATGGGGACTTCCCATCCCTGAGCTTCAATTTGCTCATCTATCAAATGAGAGTCTTTACTTTCTAACTTCTAAGTTGTGACTATGATCTCTGACGTTTCGTAATTCCTTGAATTATTAAATCTTAATCTCCCACTGAGAATTATTTATTCAGTACATATTTATAATAGAACTGCAGTGGTTCTACAGTAGATCTATAGCATCCTGTGCTAGGTCCCAGGGGCCCAGCACTGAATAAACTCAAATTATGAGAAGTCCAGTGGGAACTGGGGTTGGGAGAATAGTCATGTGTTTCTGATTTAAATATGATCTGGAAAACTCTATGAGAAGTAAGTAGAGGATGCTGTAAGCACCATTACCTGCTCAGGAAACATTATGGGCAAAGGCCAGAAAGAGGACATGAGCTTGGTATATGTATTAGTTTTCTATTATTGCTGTAACAAAATATCATGAACTTGGTGACTTAAAACAACACAGTTTTCTATTATCTTATAGGTCTGTAGTTCAGTGGTCCAGTACAGCTCTCGTTGGCTAAAAGGAAAGTGTTGGCAGAACTGCATTCTTTTCTGGAGGTTCTAGGGGAGAATCACTTTCCTTGCCTTTTCCATCTTGTAGAGGACACTGTATTTCTTGGCTTGTGGCCTGTTTTTCTCAAAAGGAAATTCTAGTTCCTTTCAAAGCCAGCAACATTGCACCTCTTTGACCGTTCTTCTATAGCTATGTCTCCCTCTGACCACAGCTCAGAAAGGTTCCCTGCTTTTAAGAAGTCATGTGATTAGATTAGGGCTAGCTGGATAATCCAGGATAATCTCTTCATTTCAGAATCTTTCATCTTAATCACACCTGCAAAGTCTCTTTTGCCAAACAAAGTAATGCTTTCACAGGTTCCAGGAAATCAGAGTGTGGATATCTACAGGGGAACCATGATTCTGTCAACCATAGTCTTTCTATGGGAATGTAAATAATTACACATTGTTAATAATGTATAGAGGGTGAGGATATAAATGAGAAGAGCTGAAGTAACCAGATCATGAGGCATGTTTTGTGCTTTATGTAGAGTTCTAAAGTAACCTGATGGCAACGGGGAGCTAGTCAATGCTTTTTAGAACAAGGATATTTAATCTATAATGAAGTTAAGCTATTGAAGTAAGAAGTTCAGTGGTACCCAACAATCCTTTGCATTTATTTCTATGGGAAAATTGTCTATTTTTGAACTTAGTATCCTGGGACATATTTCGTGTCCTGTGCATGGTATTACGTTCCCCATTCCTTTGTACCATGTTCTTTTCTACCCTCTCTCCCTACTTAGTTTTTCTGGAGCCTGAAGGAATGCCATTCATGGTCTCTGACTCGTTGGGTGAAAAGTTCAGGATGGCTTTCATCGGGCAAAGGTGTCTCAGATTTTGGAAAATGGAACTTGGTAGCAGCAAGGGGTGCTTAGGTGGACAAAGAGATGCCTGTTCCTCGGAACAGTAGAACTCGTGCTTCCTGGAGCTGACAGAGCCTGAGTGAGGAGGTGGATGGCCTCTTCATATATCCAACCCAGGAGCAACCCCCAGCTTTCTCTTGGGTCCCCAAGGTACAGATCTAGGAAGTCTAATGAAAGAATTGGCACTGCTCCCCTCTGCCTTTAATGTAAAAGTGGGCAGTTAACGTGTATACTCTTTCAGGAATGATTCGTAATCCTGAGGAGGAATTGCTGAATAGAAGGAGCCTAGTAAATTGAAAGATTCTCCTGATGCAACAGGGAAATTGAGATTTATTGTTCAGTCAGTTCCAATTGCCCTGTTGTCTTGCAGAGGAAAGCAGCTAAACAGGATGTTGGCTTGTGATACTACCAAGGGGGAATCAACCTCAAAGGACATGGTGTCAGAGCCGTGTCCAATGCCTGATCGTCTAGCAAGTGATTCACTTGTGAGATGATGCCTTAACACAGATAGAATCAGGGTGCCCACATTATATCTGATCGCAGAAATGTTGATGCAGAAGAGCAAACTGGCTTTGATCTTCATGAGATTGCAGGCTAGGGAATAAAGAGAGGGTTGTATTTTTAAAGGTTATCTCTATTACTTATGAGAAAACGCATTTTATGCTTATGTGAGACTGCATATCAAGAATGGGAAATGAGCATATTTGAAGGAAAACTGCAAGTTGTTTTCCCGTGTGTGAATTTCATGTGCATGAGTGTGTGTGCATACGTGTGTGTAGGTGTGTGTATCTGGAAGAGTTTAGCATCCTGACTACTTGTTCCTTCTATGCTGTAGTTGATAATGTCTAACATCCACTCTGGTGCATGGAGTGGAAGAAGCTTCTATCTTCCACTTTAGATGTTAATTATGTATTTTTTCAGAGAAGGCATGCAATTTCAAATGTGACTTCTTTCCTAACTTGCAAGTAGAGTTGACAACAGTGAACTGATCTTCTCTACACGAACTCAGAAGGGGTATCTGTTGAACAAGTAGTAGTTGAATTTCATACCAAACTACAAAACGTTCGAGATTTGAGGTGAATTGTTCTTTATTTGGATGAACGAGGAGAGCCCACAGGGCTGAAGCTGCTTGTCTGAGGTCATGCAGTAGGTCAGTGGCACTGCCAAGGCTGGAGCCATCATCACCTGACTCCCAGTTACTTTCTTTCTGGTCCAGCACAGCTGCCTCCCAAGTTTAATAGTCTCTGACTCACAGTCCAAATCTATGGTGACATATAATATGTTACTTTGATTCTAAATCAACAAGCCACTTTTAGAAGTGCTTACACTGCTGCCTTACTTTTTACGCTATTGGATTCTTCAAGTTGAGTCTTATTTCTAGAACCCCTGTAAGAGTAACAAGAGGAGCCATGTATTCAGGATCATTTCAAATATGTATTGAACACTTGTTGGGTGACAAGTCTCTTCTAGAGGCTGAGGGTGCAGCTATGCATAAAACAAAGTGTATTTCCTCAAACAGTTACTTTTCCCCTAGGGAGAGGCATCATAAGCAGATAAACGAATAAACATTTAAGTCCAATGGAGTTAAGTGCTGTAGAGAAAAATAAGGCAAGACAAAAAGGGGAGAGAGAGTGCCTTGGATGGAGTGGGATACTTGTGGTTGTTTTACATAAGGCAGTTAGAGAAGCTTAGAGAAGCTTAAAGAAGGCAAGTAGGTGAGGGAGTGTGCCACGCAGGTATTTAGGACAGAGGGAAACGTGTTCCAGACAGAGGAAAGTGCCCATGTGGAAGCACTGGGAAGGGGCCTGGCTGGCACCTGGCTTGTGTGAGAAAGAGTAAAGTTGTCAAGGGAAGCTGGAGCTGAGTGATCTTAAGGAGAGTGAGAAAAGATAAGGGCAGGGAGGTGACAGGGACCGTTACACAGGGCCTTGTAGGCTGTTCTAATGACTTTGACTCTTACTCTGAGCG
Source organism: Balaenoptera musculus (assembly GCF_009873245.2). NCBI lineage: Eukaryota > Metazoa > Chordata > Mammalia > Artiodactyla > Balaenopteridae > Balaenoptera > Balaenoptera musculus. The sequence goes on from NC_045788.1 coordinate 65,599,921, forward strand.
AGATGGGGACCATTTGGAGTCATGTGATCAGACTTACATTAAAGATCACTCTGGCAGCTTTGTGGAGAATTGAATGTGGGCTAGAAATGGTAGTTGGTTGGTAGCTATGGAGCAGGTGCTAAGAAGTAGTGGGGTTCTGGATGTATTTTGATGGTATCATCAACCAGTTTAGTGGACAGATTAGATGTAGAATATAGGAGCAAAGGAAGAGTCAAGAATGACCGCTAGGTTTTAAGCCTGAGCAATGAGAAGGATGGACATGCGATATAGAGAGATGTCAGGAGGACACAAGATCATTAGTTTTGTGGTTTGTTTTTTGTTTGTTTTGTTTTGAGAAGAAAAGGTGATCAGGAATTTGCTTTCCAATATGTTAAATTTGAGCTGTTAGCCTTCCAAGTAGTGGTTGAGTAGACAATTATATATTTGAGTCTGGGGTTCAAGGGCAAAGTGTTGACTTGATATAGATTTAGGAGTCAGGAGATATGAATTTAAAATCTTGGCACTGAGTGACATTATCTAAGATGATGGATTAAGCTGTGAGGCCACGACTTTGAGGTCTCTTGGAGACACAGAGGAACCATTAGAGATGTCATGAACAGGGGTGTTGAGGTGGGAGGAGAAGCAAGAGACAGAGCCATCCAAAAATGTAGTGGCAAAGGTGCTTCAGGGGTGAGTGAGTGAGCAAGTTATCTGCACTGTTGGATCAAATGCCATGAGGTCTAAAAATGGGCCACTGGATTTAAATCTTTGATGGGTGCTACCTTGACACAGGCAGTTCTCCTCATTCTTCTGAGCTGTTGGCTCACACTTGTTTTACATTTCCTTTGTCCAGGTGGAACCCACACTAAATTATCGTTAAATACAAGGACTCTGGAATTACATTGCCTGGAGTCCAATCCTCGTTACATATTTACTGGTTGTTTAAGTGTGTACAACTTATTTTACCTTCGTCTGTGCTTCTTTTTTTTAAAATTTTTTTAGTTTAGTTTTGACTGTGTTGGGTCTTCGTTTCTGTGTGAGTGCTTTTCTCTAGTTGCAGCAAGCGGGGGCCACTCTTCATCGCGATGTGCTTCTTTTTAAAGGGAGGAAATGGTATTATCCACCTCATAGGGTTATTGGGAGGATTGAATGAGATAAACGCTTAGCACAGTATCTGTCACATAGTAAATGACCCGTAAATGGAATAAAACAATCAGTAAAATTAACAAAAATACTTGGTATGGGTTAGTCTCTCAGTGGATGTTTGCTGAACCAATGAAGACAAAGGGTCGGGGGGTGGGAATTAAACCTTCAACACTTTTTTTTTTTTAACATCTTTATTGGAGTATAATTGCTTTACAATGGTGTGTTAGTTTCTGCTTTATAACAAAGTGAATCAGCTATACATATACACATATCCCCATATCTCTTCCCTCTTGCGTCTCCTTCCCACCCTCCCTATCCCTCCCCTCTAGGTGGGCCCAAAGCACCGAGCTGATCTCCCTGTGCTATGCGGCTGCTTCAACACTTTTTAAAACAACTCGGCGAATAGAGTTTCCAGGACTGCGAGGCCATAGTTGTTTTTGCCATTTTTACCTCCCACTTACAGTTCTAAATACAAGCAAAATAAAACTACAGGTTCCCCAAAGGTCACAGTTCTAAATACAAGTAAAATAAAACTACAGGTTCCCCAAAGGTCACAAATGAATATGATGATCTAAAGGATAGTGGGCCACACGGATTACATTTGATTAACTTTCTGTCTAGTGATGGGCATAGGACTCTGCTTTTCTCAGAGCAGAGATGCCTTTGTCCTATTCTGAACTCACAGGAAAAAGAAGAGTTACCGTTACAACAAAGAGCTTGACTTCTTGTCTCCAGTGGGAGACACAGATCTCCACAGACATAAGGAAACAAAATATCTGTGTTCCAGTGCACCGCTCTGCCTGGGCTCCTGTCTAGCCGTGTGACCCTAACATGTCCCTGCCCCTTCTGGGCCTTAGTCTCTCCAGATGTCACATGAGGGAGCGGAAGTAGTTAATTTCCAGCACTTCCTCCACCTGGAATTCTAGGTTGCGATTGAGGAGTAATTCATTCTGATGACATATGACCCAACCTTCGGCTCTTAATTGGCCCACCGTCATGATCACAAGTACTTGATTATTCACACATTTTTGAATATATGAATTGCATAAAGCTGTTCAGTGATGGTGAAAATTGAGTCCTAAATATTCTATCAGATGTATATGTAATGTAACCTATTCAGTATCTCATTAGAGTGTAAAATGATAAGTGAAATATGCACCAAGTGAGAAAGAACATTATAAGGGAGTAATACAATTTGATTTTTGTGAGCTAAGGATGATGGTATAATAAGAGCTCCACTTATAGGAAGCCTGAGCTGCCATATGTAGTACTGTCTCTAGTAAGGAAAACCAATCATCATGTGTTGTTTTCATTCTTGAATCTCTATGTTCACAGAATCAACTATTTCGCTCAAAACTGGAAAACAAAGCTTCCTGCTAGCCTCTTTGTCCAAGTCTTTCTGGCTCCTGACTCATACCAGTTATATTTATAGTTTTGCATATTTTATTATTCTTTAACCACAGCAGTGCCACAAAGAGAAATATTTTTCCTTTGAAAAAGGTACCCAGAATTGCCCAGTTTCCCATCAGAGAAAATAAAAACACTTACCTCGCATAAACTCACTTCAGAAAATGTGAATGTAACACTGTTCCCCAAACCACTTTCTCCTTTGAATGCCCAGCTGTCTACACAGCAGCTCTCCTGACCTCCTCCTTCCAGCATCTCAGGCACTTCTGCCTGCTGGGCTGGGACAGGGCTGGAGCCGTCCATCTGGCAAAGCACAAAGAGCTCCTGGTCTCACTCTGATAATCCTGGACCTGGATTCTCTTCTACCACTCAGCAGCTCTGTGAGTGCTGGAAGGTGTTGAAGTTCCCTAGATCCTAATTTCCTCATCGGTAAGAGAGGAATGGTTGGTTACATTTACTTTTTGACGTGGCTAGAATTATGAGAAAGAATGCATAGAAAGCATTCTATTCATGCATGGGTCCATCCCATGACCCATAGTATGTGCAGGTTTGCCTCCCCTCCTCTAGATGGCCCGTGGTCTCTGTTGCTTCACCTGCTTTTTCTCTCTGCTACTCTATCCCCAAGGGGTCTTCCACTGCTCTGATAAGTTAGGAAAAATGGCAGGCAACCACCGCTCAGGATCCCATACAATTTAGTGAGGCCTCAGATCACTCCCCAGCAGATCTTTTCAGCACTGTGATGTCAGTTTCCTTGTGTGTTTCTTAGGCTTCTGTTGTTTCAGTCTCCATAATGTAGTGTGGGGTCCACCAGACCTGGACTCCAATCGTAACTCTCAGATTCACCTAGTGTTTGAACTATGCCAACCCATTTCCTTCTGCATATTTAAATGACAGTCCTATCCCTTAAGGTCTCCCGAGAACTGCATAGATTACTTATGCTTTTGTTTATTAGATATTGAAGTATCGAGGGCCATCCCCTCCTGTGTTCCCTTCCTTTCTTAGGATTCAAAGTTTCTATGTTCCCACTGTTACCCCTGAAATAGGCACTAGGTAACATTTCTCAGCCTGGCTAATCTACAGGCCCTTCAAGGGCTGGTCTTCCTTCCTGATAATGATAATGCAGTGCTTTCCTCTGATATCTTAGAGTTCACAAAGTATTTTTATTTATTCTTTAGGATTGAGGTGTCACGATAACTCTTGGAGATGGGGATTCTTATCCACGTTTTAGACATGAGGAAACAGGCTGAGAGACAAAATGATTTGCCCAGGAGTCCTATAGTAAGTGCTGCGTAACCTAGATTTCAGGCAGCATCCCTCTTCTCCCAGACCAACGTCCCGGCCTTTGTTCTGAATGTAAACGTGACCCCCAACCTGAGTTAGGGTGTCTGTGTGCTTATTAGACCCTAAGCAAATCTGTCTTTTCTAACATGAGTATAAATCGAAACTTTCGAACATTTTCTGAAGCTTATAGGATCTACATTTCCCTCCTTTTCCAATACATTCCTAAATTTAAATTCCTTGTTAAGCTCAAGAAATTCACTGTTACCTTGGCTTCTGCAGAATTCTCAGTAAAGCACATTTCTTCGTTGTGATGGGCAAGAGCGGTGCACTCGGTAGCTGAATGCACCTCGCCTTGAGTATTAACTCGAGACTCGAGAGGCAGTCACGGTAAAAGAAAGCACACTTATTTTAATAAGCACCCTTGATTTTTCTCCCCTCTCTTTAATGGAATGCCATCCCATGGTTAATAATCCACTGTGCTTGTCAGTACACGTCCCTGTCATTACTCAAAAATGTAAGGGAACAAACAGTATGGTGTAGAAAGAGCACTGGGCTAAAGGTCACAAGAGCAGATTCCAAACCCTCCTCTTCCACTAATTATTTGACTTCGGAAAAATCATTTCACTTATCTGAACATCTCATTTATCTTTTATAAAGCATTGAACTAAATCTTTTCTAAGGTTCTTTTCAACTCTAATGACTGGTAAATTCTTCAGCAAGTTTTTCTCCTTTGTAACTTACTGGAATACTATCTGTCATTGTTTGCATTTTGCAGGGAAATGCTTGTTGCATGTAACATTAGGAGGCTTTACAGCTATGTATTGAGTGCATTCTATGAGAAATATAATTAAGGTATAATGGAAGTTTGGAGGAGGGAGACATCCAAAAGAGGAGATTATGAGTAATGATAGGACAGTTTGAAAGTGCAGGCTCTATTGAGAATGAGGCGTCACTGAGGATCTATATGCGTGGAGGTGAGCAGCTAGAGATAAGGTTGTGAGAAAGGGCAGTTTGGCGTGAGTTTGGGGCATCTCCACAGTGTGTACTGCAGGCATGCTCACACGTACACACATGCATATGCACATACACACCTCTTTTAAGGGTCTCCTGACTGTTGCTCTTTTTACTTCAGCAAGCGGATAAACTGTCAAGATTAAGTAGTTGTGTACATCTGAGAAGTAACTCCTTTACAACAATGGAGAAAATCAGGTATACCAGCATCTTTGAGCCATATGATTGTCATTTGGGATTGTAAGAGTTTATCTCCCCTGTTGGTAGTGACTTCCTGTGGGACAGAATTTTGTATATATTTTTTCTTGAATATCCAGCACCAAGCATGGTTCCAGCATAGTTGGTACTTGGTAGGAAATGCTTGTTGCACTGAATTGCTGCCTGCCTAAAATCCTAGGAAGGAGAGAAAGTAGGTGGTTTTTCTTATGTTAAATCACTAGGAGAATTTTTTTTAAAAAATGAGCTACCAATAACAAAATAAAACTGCAATGAAAGAATTGACAGCCTGGATCTGTAATCTGCCTGACCTGACAATTAAAAGAACTTATTACTGTGTCAGCCTGCCAGATGGATCTCCTTGAAGTGTAGCGCTTCTAAGCGCGATTCAAGTGCAGACTTCCTTTTCTCCCCACTTCGTGTTTGTTGAGCTTGGGAAAGAAGCAGTTTTATATGCACTAAACCCACTCATCTCAAGTGTGTTTAATGACAGCAGTATGTGACAGATAAAATAGAATCCTATGGCCTCATTTGATGTTTGTTTTCATTTCAGACCTTAGTGAGAGGAGACAGAGGAGATAAAACGATGTGGCTCAAACAGAGGAGTTTAAAATAAATTATCTATTATCACAAACTTGTCAATTTCTCTCTGGGGAAATTGGAGAGGTCAAATAACGCAAACACTACTAGTAGTAGTTGAGATTTATAGAGCGCTTAGCAGCTTATAGGGTGGCCTTGTGTTCATTTCTCATCCTATCCTGACATCAAATCTGTGAATTTGCCTGGCCAGAAACTACTGTCCCCTTAATACACACAGGTTGAATGAATTGCCCCAAATGCATACTTCTAAAGTGGTCCTGTTGATTTTGATTTTGATTCTTTTTTTTTTTTTTTTTTTGGCCACACGGCATGTGGGATCTCAGTTCCCTGACCAGGGATGGAACTTATGCCCTGCATTGAAAGCGAGGAGTCTAAACCACTGGACCTCCAGGGAAGTCCCTTGATTTTGATTTTGAATCCAGTGATTCCTCCACTTTTCTGTACTGGCCCGTCAGTCAAATATGTGTGCAGTACATTGGAGGTATCCTTTTCCTTAACTTTATTGAAACATATGTATGAATGGAGTATGTGGATAAACTCTCATGACACTATCCCAACAATCAGAAGTATGTAGAATAGCACTTCAAAGTCATCCCTTACTAACCACTCTATTTATTTCTTCTCTACCCACACTAACTTCATACTTTTTTTCATGAAGTAATCACTATAGTCCGTTTGTACATCTTCCCGGTTTTTTACCAATACATTAATATATTCAGTACATGGCTATGGCTGTATAGGTAGCATTTATTTTAAACATAAGTAGAATGATATTATCTCTTGTCTCTAATTTGTTCTTCCCCTCCAGACCTTTTCATGTCAATAAACAGGGATGTGCCATATTGTTTTTAACACCCATTCAGTGCTCCATAGTTTGAATGCAGCATCATGTACCTCTTCTGCACCGATAGGCATTCAGGATGGGCTTCAGCTCTTCTTTATTATAAGTCATATTAAGATGAGCTTCCTTGCATGGTATCTTTGTTTTTGTGTGAATCCATAATTAAATGTCTGGAATTGAAATAGCTTGGAATTTCCAGGTTTATCAAAAGTCAGTTTCGGCCACCATCCCAAATGTTAGAATCCTCATATTAGCCCGTGTTATAGACCTGACCTTCCACTTAGTTGTTCAAGGATGTGTTTTTCGGAACAATCTAGACACTTCTCTAAACAGAGTCTTGTGGCCAGGAGAGTAAATGTTGGGGAGGTTATTTTCCATGGCTCTGTGGCTTGGATACAGGTGGCACCCACCATGGAAGAAGAGTAGGGTATTCTTGTGACTATTTTGTTTACTTAAGACAGCTGCATTCTTCATTCGGCTAGAAGAAGTTACTTAATGCAATGAAAATATCTATCAGAATTAAAAATGCAAATGGTGCCATGTGCTCAAAACTACCATGAATCTATTCTTTGTTAAGAAACAAGAGTTTTGCATAATCAGGCTTGAAAAAAATATGATTTAACTTTGTCTACCAGTTATATTATATGAGTGTCCAGAGAGTCAATTCTACGTTCCAAACCCTCCTGTCTCTTTCCACATCTTCTTGCTGCTTTGTACTGGAGGTAATTAATAGGGGTTAAAGTCTGAAAATGTGGGTATGGAAGAGAAGAGAGCTCTTGTGCAGTTTATAGATTGCAGGAGAGCCTGCTCGCAGATATTTCCCAAATCACGAATAATGTGTGACAAGCAGAGACACAAAATAAACTCCCTTTCCCCCGTCCTTCTATTTTCTTTTTCATTGTTAAAAGGCTTTAGTTATTTTTAAAACCATAATTACCAGTATAGGTCAGAATCCTGTTTACCTAAGTTCTTTTAAAATAAAGAAATTATTTCTCAGGTTTGTTGTCCTTAGGTCCTTTTCGGTTGCAGGAATCCCAGATGTGCTTAAAGCTACCTCAGATGACATTAGATGGTGGGGATTTGTGGATAGGATACAAAGAGAAGGAAAGAAGTCCAAAAACCATGTCAGCAGCCAGACAACCAAGCCCCATGGAAACTTGGAAGATCACTGAGGACACAACAGTAGCTGATTTTGTCATCCCCTCCAAGTAAACACCCCATGTTTCCTTAACCAGTGGGTCTCCATTCCTAGCACTTAGCTTCACTCAGTTTTTCTTTCCGTTTCCTACTGATGCTCCTGTCGATGATTCTGTTTAGTCTTCTTCTGGACACCGTGATGTTCACTCTATAACACCCTCTCCTGCCTTAGGGCTTCTCCATACCATTCTGTATATCTCTTGCTTTTGCCCCGTTCTATTTCTGCTACCCGCTGTTCTTTCTCTGTGTGCCTTGCACTCGAAGCAATGGGATCCATTATTTTAGCTGGTTCCTGTCCAGTACAAATTGGGAAACACGTCTTCCTCCAACACATCTCATGGAGCTGGTTTTGGTTCAATCTCTGATCCAGTTAGTTGTGGGCCAAACTCAGAATTACCTGTTTACAAAGATGTGGTAGTGGATTTATTTAAAAAACAAACCAACAACTTTTTGAGGCTCTCACCTTAAACAGAGCTGTGGCTGTGGTAGAGACTCAACATTTTATACCCTCCTCTATCATGGTGAGGTTTTAACTCAGCCATTTGGAAGGTTTTGAAGATGCAGCATTCAAGTCCACATGCTCCAGAAACATTCGGAAGACTTAGATTCTGGTTCTTACGTTACTCCAACAAGTATTGGAGCTTCTTGTAGTTTAGCTCTCATTTCTAAGCTTCAGTTTACCCATCTTTTCAAGAAGTTTACTGTGAAAAAGGAAAAAGCTAGCTTAAGAGAAGGGGAGGACTAAGGCTAGGTGCCCACAATCCTCTGCCCCCAAGTAAAAGTGAGACCTGTATTCCCTTGGAAATGCACCCATGGAGTGGGAGCCATGGAAGATACTAATGAGTGTGGACAAGGGAGGGAATGAGGGAACTGGGTTCTAGAGGAGGCAGGAGGGGCTGGAATCAAGAACACGATGGGAAGGATTTGCTTAGCAAGGAGATTGGGTGTTTTTTTCCTCTGTTCCTGCAGAGAGAGACAAGTACATCTATGGAAACAAAGATAGGTTGATGAGAAGTGACTGACTAGGGGAGAACATTTATGCTAATAGAGCCTTACTCTTCTCCAAAGTAGGGAGGGAAGTTATGTGTGGAAAGAGGGCAAGGGAGTGTGTGAGGCCAAGGACATTTAGATGGACCCTTTGGGGGATGTTTAATAAAGAGATCCATGAAAAGGTTGTGGTGTAGCACTGAGACCCACTTGAAATCTAATGAGGTCTGCACTATTTCTTGCCCTTCTCAAGAATCTGCACAATCCCAGACAGCTACCAAAAATAAAATAAAATGAAAGGAAGGAAGGAAGGAAGGAAGGAAGGGAGGGAGGGAGGAAGGGAAGAAGGGAGGGAGGAGACATTGTAGGTGACTGTGAGTTAAAGGTTAGCTGAAACGTTGGATGAAAAACAAGGGAACAAGGCTAATTGAGTATTAATTGTGTGACTTCAGGGAATACAATAAATAGTACCCTCCTTTCTACCCATGTTCAGCAGCCATTGAGAAATAGAGGAATCAGATAGTTGGAGACTAAAATGTCAGCCTTATGACAGATAAAAGTACCTTGGATGACTGCCATTACCTTTAGGTCCAAGGAAATTACTACTGTTTTACCTCTGAATAGACAGGTGGCCCTTTGATAGTGGTCAGCACTTGTCACCTGCAGGCTCCTCCTGAAGTGAAGCTGTCTTCCACACCCTTCCCCCTTCCCCTAAACAATTTTGAGTCTGAAGAAGTAGAGAAAAACATGATTTGCCGGCAGCAGATTCTGAGTGGAGCTCGGAAAGGGACTGAACCGTACCTGCCTTGTTTCTTTCCTCAAAGTTACAAGGTTAAGTCATTGCTCCTTGTCAGGAGGTTGAGTGGGGCATAGACTGACGATAGGAATGTTTCTTCACGGAAGGTCCCTCCTTGTGGAAAACTCAAGTATGGAATGAACTTTCCCCCTTCATTTATTGATGACAGTTCCAAATGGGGTGTTGAGGGGTTGGATGAAGGTGGAGTGATTTGATGTCTTGTAAAGGCAAAGAGACTCCAGATGGCTAAGGCAAAGAGGATTAAAGGGGCACCTATTCTGCAGGAAGTGTGGCGAGAGGTGGAAGTGAGGTCTGGAATGTAGCTGGGTGGTGGGTACTGCTGAGTGGACTTGAGTGTCCAGTGGGGTAAGAAAGAGGGAGGAATTATGAGTCAGGGTGAACTGACTATCTGAGGTGGGCTTTCTCCCTGATGCTTGTAAGTTAACAAGTTCTGTAACTTAGATATCTGCTCCTCTCATTTTCCTCTTGCCTCTGCCTTGGGCTCCTGGTCCAGGTTCCATGAGTACTTAGTTTTCACTGTGGTTTCAAAACTGTTGGGTAGCACAATCGCTGTATTAGGTTTGCTGAAAGTCAGTGTAGACTACATGATTCTTCCTAATGTTACAACTTATGCAAAAGCTCATTTGGGCTTGCCTCCAATGGCAGTATCACATCAGAGCCTCGTTCCCTTATCTGCAATCAGCTGTGCCTACTTTCAGAGATTTTCAAGTGAGTTTGTAAAATAGTCATTTTGGCTGATCCAGGCATGAAAAAGAATCCTTACGTTTCTGATGTGCAGTCTCGGTGAAATTTAGTTAGCATCTAAAATGGAAAATTTCCCATAAGAGCATGATTAATAAAGGAAATTACTGTCATTACTAAAGATTTGTATTTCAAGTAACGTTCACATCTTAGTGACTCTTTAAGGTATTCAAGAACAACTTTTTGTATTTGCCTTTTTACAGAATGTAAAACTAACAGCCAAAGAAGTTTAGTCAAAGCTCAAACGGTAAAATCCTTGCAGAAGAAACTGGCTCCCTTGATACTTTCACATTGCTAATTCCATCATGTGAAATGTCCAGTTCCTCACAGAGGCCTCTTCATATACAAACACACCTATGAGTATACACCTGTGAGTATAGGGCAAGTAAGTTCCTGTCCAAGTAAACCTTTCTTCAAAGTGCCAATATTCGTTAAGAGGGATGAATTAGCAATACATACACATATACTTTACAGATTTCTGATAAAGGCAATTAGCACAGCAATGAGCCCTTTAGAAAACAATTGTGAGATAGCATCACAGCTTTGACAACTTCCAAAAGGTTTCATTCCATTTCTGTCCATTCAAAGCTAAAATTTCTAGCAGTTTTTTTTTTTTTTTGATGCTGAATAGAATTTTAATTTGTTCATAAATATGTTGTCAGGTGCATATTGTGTGTCTTATGGATTGTGGGGAAAGAATTAAAGAACCAAATAGAATAAGATATATTTGATACTAAAATAATTGAAAGCATTCAATATTTGATGACTCAAAAGGGACTTTTACTATACCTCAAGGTTATTCTTAGTAACATGTATTATTGGAAAATGCGTATAAGTTCCTTTACTCACAAACTCTCAAAGTTTTGCAAATGTGGATAAAGCTCTTTACCAGAATATGCAAATCATCTCTACCTGCCACTAACAGATGGTGTGGATGGGCGATTGTGTACTGTCATTTAGGATTTAGAGACAAAATGACTTTGGAACAGGCTCTAGCTCTTAACCTGTGTATGAGCAAGGAAGCTTTTACAGTGTAGTTAATAGAACTTTTCATATGGTAGAAAAATGGGTTAATAAGGTTTAATTTTATATTCTCGGTAACTTTTCAACTAGCCAAGATCTTTGATGACGAACAATTGCAGAAGTTAACAACTGTGTTTCTTTCTGATCTTCCCTTACTATCATAAGGCAATATGAAAGGGCTTACACCTTGTCTGCTTTTCCTAATACGTATGTTAGAATTTCACAGGTGATTTTGAATATCACGTCTTGACTTTTCGTATGTGGGAGCAGGACTCGGCAAGCAACTTTTCTGTACTTTGAGGGATTTTATATATAAAAGAATGTTGTTTTCAAAATGAGCATTGATGGGGACCATGCTCTTTAAAATCTGGGTCATATTTCATATGTTAGCTTCATTAGCTATTTTTATAACCTCACCAAATAACTGAGATTTTTTTTTTAATCTCAACTATGATCAGACTAAGAACAATGATCAAGTCTTGGTAATATTACAGTCACATCTCTGAAGTGTTGTATGTGTTGCTTTTGACTCCCCCCAACCCCGACTCCATACATACCACACCCCTGGATTTTTCTGTTTAGTTCAAAAAGCCATGATCTCTCTTTACGTAAATTACACTAATATTGCCACTAATCATATTTGGGAAGCTCACAATAATATATGCTTGAGTTGTGTTTGTTTTTTTTTTTTAATATCCCAAATCAGATCTCTTTTTTGCTTTTAATTAGTCAGCAACATTTATTTAATGCCTACTAAGCTCAGAGCAAAAAGCGTGGAGAGTGGAGAAGGGCAGAAATTAGATCTAAACCCAAATAGACTATCATCTCCAGAATAGCTGCCCATATCTTTACGAATACAGAAAACAGATAAATGAAAGGATTAAGAAAACTTAAAAGCAAAATCTAAATGAGTGCAAATTGGTCTGGTAAGAATTGAGTTATATAAATGCAAAGAGGATGCAAATTAAGAAAGCGAAGTTCAGTATTTAAAACTGGTATCTCTCTACTTTTATTTTCATAATACTTTGCCATGAGAATTGTTAGAATTTTGTACACCCTACACTTTGGTGAGGAAAATTTCCTGGTTGAATTATATCATTAAAAAAAGCAAATATTTCTTGACTTTTTTTTTTTTTTTGGCTGTGTTGGGTCTTCGTTTCTGTGCGAGGGCTTTCTGTAGTTGCGGCAAGCGGGGGCCACTCTTCATCGCGGTGCGCGGGCCTCTCACTATCGCGGCCTCTCTTGTTGCGGAGCACGGGCTCCAGACGCGCAGGCTCGGTAGTTGTGGCTCACGGGCCTAGTTGCTCCGCGGCATGTGGGATCCTCCCAGACCAGGGCTCGAACCCGTGTCCCCTGCATTAGCAGGCAGACTCTCAACCACTGCGCCACCAGGGAAGCCCGATATTTCCTGATATTTTATGGAGAGCTGAAGCCACAGAGTTTCACGAGTCCTTCTTCTTGTCTTATCATCAGTGAAACACACTGTGTAACCTTCAACAAGCTACTTAACCTCTCTGTGCCTCGGTTTTCACATCTGGAAAATGTGGATGATAATAGGACTTACAGGATTGTTAAAGCATTAAATGTATAAAATTATATTCCTTCCATTTTATGAAGCACCTTTTTTTCCCCATGGTTTAATTTCTTTGAGATTGGTATGCACACTCTGATTGATTTGATAAGATTTCATTGTTTTGCAGATTAATAGATACCAGTTATTTCTTTCTTACCAGTAAAAAAGAATAATAATGCATCTTACTATCAAACGCATCATATTGCATGTGTAAAGTGCTTATTAGAACAGAGCCTGGCCCATAATAGGTCTTCCAGGGTGATACTGTTATCATTGTCTGAATGCCATATTTGTGGTTTGTAGGACATTTGTACCTAAACTCATTGACTTCTACACCATGAGGCAGATATACTTATGATTCCTGATCTTTATTTTAATAAACAGAGCCAGGAATATTTGCCAGAGATCAAACAACTGGTAAGTGAAAGACCTAGGCCGTGAACTTAGGTTGTTTTATTTATGCTACATTTATCTCACCTTTATAGAGTCTTACTACATAGTATAAACTCTGGGTGCTGAGGATGAGAGGTAACTAAGGCAGATGAGGTTTTTTTTTTCTCTGATCTTAAATGCTGAAGAGAGGCGAGAGGAAAGTAAGACATAGACAACGAGTCAGTAAACAAATTTAGATGGTGAAACAGGAAAAAAAGTACAGATTGGAGTGTCTGGAAGGATGCTTGCTGAGAAGGTCAGGCAATGCTTCTCTGAGGAGTTGACTTCTGAAGTGACAACTCAATGTCAAGTTGAGAACTTGCACTTGCAGAACAATGCACGTGCCTGAGACAGAAATGAGCTTGAATCTTTTAAGGGCATGGAATGGGTCAGGTGGACCAGCGGGGATAGATGCCTACAGTCCTAAGGTGGCTGTGATTTTAGGCTTCATAGCAGATGCTGAGTTTTGTCTCTCAGGAGCAAAGGATTTGGGTATTCTTTACCATACCTTATAAGCTTATATTTTTTTCAGTGCTTTAGGGAAGTTCTTATATTCTAGAGAGGGATATAAGCACGTGGATTGTTTTATCCTCTTTTCTAGATGAGTACACTGAAGAACAAGCTATGAAATGATTTTCCCTAGTTAGTTTTCTAAGGTTGTACAGTGCTAGTGATATCTAGTTGCCAAACATACGTACGCCTAGGTGTCAGTTTTGGAGGTTTTTGTTCTTTTTTTTCTTTGGAGAGTTTTTAAAAGCCTACACTCTTCCAAGTGGAAGTTTCTGATACTACAAATCTGTAAGTGGTAACTTTTCACAGTGTATGGAATTGTTCTATAAAAGAAATCATTAGTGATTTTTTTTTTCCCCCACTTCTGTGGTTCTTTGGTATTGCCTCTCTTGGTATCAGCTGTTTAGAAATATCAATTCTGTCTTGAAATAGACCATCAAATAATGACTCATGTCAAGCCAAGACACACAACTGGTAAATGAAAGACCTAGGCCGTGAAGAGTTTATTTATTCCTCTTTTCATGATTATCAGCACCTGTTTAATCTGATCATATATAAAAATTGGTGATCTATTATTTCTAAAAACAGCTGTTAGCACCAGTATTAGGTCCTTGCATAGTATACACTCATAACTCTCAATCTGACTTCAACAGTGACATGCATCTTTCTAAGTCAGACACCATTAATGATAGTGATTTTGGAGGAAGCATTCTTTTGGGATCCTATCCACGTGATCTTGGGTAATTTGCTTCTTTCATTTCACCTGATTCCTTATTTATAAAATGTGGATGTTGAAATAAATGAGTTTTCTAGCTGTATGATTTGTGATATCACTGTTAATTTACTTACTGAGAAACATCATATAAATTGGGCATTTGTAGAAAGTGGTTCAGTAGCTTAGAATCTAGCTAACATTTTCATTTTAATTAAATCATTAAATTAAATATAATTGAACATCTTATAGGTACCAGGCTCTGCAATAAGGATGCAAGCATATAAGACCTCTGTCCAGCAACTGAGAAGTTAAACTATAGTGAAAATCATAGATTGGTAACTCAGAGTTTTTTTACAACAGATTTTTTGGATATATTATTTACTTACCATACAATTCATCGACTCAAATTATTTTTAAAGGAGGTGATTATATATTTACTCAACAAGTATTTTATGAGCATCTGCTATGTACCAGGGACTGTTTAGGTGCTGAGGTTAGAGAGACTGACAGTAGTTCTACAAAACCTAGCCTCTCGCAAAATGTCCGTCAACAGAATCTTTTGTTTTATTTTATTTTTTTATTGAAGTATAGTTCGTCTACAGTGTTTGTTAGTTTCAGGTGTACAGCAAAGTGATTCAGTTATACATACATATATATATCTATTTTTTTCAGATTCTTTCCCCTTATAGGTTATTACAGAATATTGAGTATAGTTCCCTGTGCTTATTGGTTATCAATTTTATATATAGTAGTGTGTATGTGTTAATCCCAAACCCTAATTTATTCCTCCCCACCTCCTTTTCCCCTTTGGTAACCATAAGTTTTCTATGTCTATGGGTCTGTTTAATAGACTCTTCAGTATGGTGTTAAAGACCAACATTTGGTGTCAGCAAAGGGTACTCGGGGAATACATCAGAGAGACAAAGAAAACCCACTCTTGGGAGAACTGGGGAGGTTTCTGAGAGGTTGTCATCTCTAAACAGAATCTGAGAAGCCTGTAAAGAGTTTGCTAGGTTGATGACTGGGGACAAAAGAGAAGGGAGAATTTTTAGGGAGGAGGAAAGAAACGTGCCACCGCACAGAGGTGAGACATAGGTAACCCATGGCAGTTCAGTAGAGTTAGAGCATGGGGGATGGTGTGGGAAGGACAGTTTCTGCTGGGTCTGAAGGTCAGAGAGTCCGTCAATGTGTGCCTTCACAGAAACAGTATGTCTTACTAGGAGGTCACAAAGGAGGATGAGGTCAGCTAGAGGATGTGACATTTGAGTTGAGTCACAAAGGATGTCTAGGAGGTTGTTGAGGCAGTCTACAGTTAGTCCAGGCAGAAGGAACTACAATTGTAGAAATAAATGTGTGTAAAACAATGGTGTTTTCAGCCGGGTAAGGAATTTGAAGGGCTTGGAAGATGAGGTAAGTGAAACAGAGAAAGAACAAAGCCAAAATAGTACATTGGTGAGGGTTGAAGGGCAGCTTATAGATGGATTCTGTGCAGTGCAGTGAATTTGTACATTGTGCTCTTCATCCTGTAGGCAGCTGGGGGTGGAGGGTAGGGACCACAGTTTGAGAGAAGACTAGAACATTGAAGATTTGAGAAAAGAAATCAGAAGTATGCTGCTAATCTTCTAAGATAACTCTGGCTATACTTGAATTGGAGGAGCCCAGGGTTGTAAATGAAACTTAGGAGTATGTCATCTCTATTGTTTTTCTAGTTAACATTTTATATAAAATTCAATTACCCTTTGCACCAATGTTCAATAATTTCTAATATTAGGAAATTATAATTAAATAAGAGATATGGAAATGTTAACCAACATTCATTGAAAATGTACTGTGTCACTTCCATGTATTAATTCACTTGATCCTTACAAAAGCCCAATGAGGCAGCCTATCATTTCCCCCTATTTTACAGACGAGGAGATCATGGCCTAGAGAGTTGAAACCTGGAACTAGTAAGTGGAAGAGCTGGTGTTTGAGCCAAAAACAGTCTAGCTACTAAGCCTAATTATAAGAACTGACAACTGAATGCATAATCAAAAATACTAACAGTAATTGTGTTGGTGAGGAGGAATTTGGGGGCAGTTTTTGTTTGTTTGTTTGTTTGTTTGTTTTGTCTTTTTTACAACTCAATGATTCAATGATTTTGCAACCATTACCCCGATCTAATTTTAGAACTTTTCTTCCATCCTGAAAAGAAATCTCATACCAGTTTGTAGTCAGTCTCTGTTCTCACCTCTAACCCTATGTAACCTCCAATCTGCTTTAGTGGTCATCAGTCTTTAAATGAACGTGATTTCACTTTAGTGACAGTTTGTTTTGAATAGTAGCAATCTGATAGGCTTACTCAGTAACTCAGGAGTGTAACATAGTTTGAACTTCTAATTTCTAACATCTGCATGAAAATAATGTTCTCTGTTCTTAATTTAGGGCAGAGAAGTGTAAAAGTGCCAGCCCTGTGTCAGTCATTAGTCATATGCACATGAGTAAGACTGCTCCAGGCTCCACACTTGAGTTCATTTGTCTTTTGGAGATGCTGACACAGAAATAGACACATCATTGAACAACATTGGGGAATGGAATTCGTCTAGAAATCTCCATGTATTTGTTGAAGGACTTGTGTTAAACTTCTTTCTGCTGAAAGCCATTGAATTGTTTATAAAAATCTAGTATGTATGAAGCATTTGGACTGCTTGTCATTTTGAGGATAAAATCCACATCAACGTTAAATAAAATAAAACTCCCCATCCAGAATAGAGTAGTAATTGCCAGACGTAAAATAGCCCAGCTGTGCAGGAGCTTAAAGGACAGTTGGTCTCAGGCAGAGAGTACTGGATAGGACATTGCTACATAAGTAACTGTTCGGCCTGAATTACTGTACCTATTTGGTAGCTCATATATCTAAAATGGCTTAAAATAAAAATTGCAAATGCACCAGATTTCATCAATCTTAGCATTTCTTTTTCTTATTTTCTCAGTCCCAAGTTAAAAATAAAATCCTCTTGCCTCATTTTCCTGTGTGCTAGTTAGTTAGGATTAACTGGAGTTCCCAACAGGAAAGCCGTAGATATAGTAGACAACATTGTATAGAGGGTGAGAGCCCGGTAGAGATAATTATACAGTCACTCCCACTGTATTACCCTTCAAAGAAACTGAGCCTAATATTCTCCTCCTAAGCAATTTAACCAACTTCTAAAAAAAAAAAAAAAGTATAAGATATTATTTAGAGAATGAAATAGCTACTGTATGTAATCAGGAGGAAGAATTATAGCAAATTATAATACTCATTTGATAAGTATATAAAGAGCTACACTCAAAGCTTTGTATCGTACCTCCTAAGTCATTGTTCTGTTGTGCTAACTGTCCTTTTTAAAGGAGAAGAGACAAAGAACTGCTGAAAAAAAATCAACTGTTACACTTGTTCAGTAAGATTGCCCCCTCTGGGCATAGACTAAGTCTAATTTCATGCTCTGTAAGGATCAAGCACACATTTGGTCTTCACATATCCAACAGTGGTGATTGCTTTGCCTATCCAAAGATAATATCCATGTAGAAACATAGACACTAATAAAACTAAATGCAATGAAAATATGTTTTAAGAGCTACAGCATGTATGTCTGTGTAGGTATAGATGTTATATATCTGTGTTCACTGCACATACATCCCAATATTTTAAAAAGATAGGTCTGCATGCAGATTTTTTTCAATAATTCTTTGAAGATAACCAAAAGGAGGCCAGGACATCTGCTAAATTGTCCATTTAGTATATAAAAAAAAGTTGGCAGTAATACAAGGGTCAGTTTTTCTTTGGCTTTCTTTCTTTTCTTTCTTTCTTTCTTCTTTCTTTCTTTCTGGCTGCGTTGGGCTGTGTGCGAGCTTTCTCTAGTTAAGGTGAGCGGGGGCTGCTCTTCGTTGCGGTGTGCGGGCTTCTCATTGCGGTGGCTTCTCTTGTTGCAGAGCACGGGCTCTAGGCGCTTGCGGCTTCAGTAGTTGTGGCACGCGGGCTCAGTAGTTGTGGCTCACGGGCTCTAGAGCACAGGCTCAGTAGTTGTGGTGCACAGGCTCTAGAGCACAGGCTCAGTAGTTGTGGCCCACGGGCTTAGCTGCTCTGTGGCATGTGGGATCTTCCCGGACCAGGGCTCGAACCCGTGTCCCCTGCATTGGCAGGCGGATTCTTAACCACTGCGCCACCAGGGAAGCCCCAAAGCCCCTTTGGTTCACTTTAAACAAAACAGACCAATGTGTAAACTTTAAGAGACAAGTGAGCACTTACTTTGAGTTTGTAATTCTTGTGCCTCCACTCTCCACCCCATCCCCCCCCCCAAAAAAAGTGCTGATCTGATTTCTGTAATGAGAAGCTGTACCACATAGTGGCTAAGAGTAGTTACTCGAAAGATGGCATCTACCTTAGATGCAAAACTCTGAATCCTCCACTTACTAGCTGTGTGAAGTTCAGCAGGCAATGTAGTATCTCCATGCCTCTCAGTTCCTGATTGCAAAATGGCTATAATAATACAGTGCCCACATGCACCCAACATAGGAGCACCTCAATACATAAGGCAAATACTAACAGCCATAAAAGGGGAAATTGACAGCAACACAATCATAGTAGGGGGCTTTAACACCCCACTTTCACCAATGGACAGATCATCCAAAATGAAAATAAATAAGGAAACACAAGCTTTAAATGATACATTAAACAAGATGGACTTAATTGATATTTATAGGACATTCCACCCAAAAACAACAGAATACACATTTTTCTCAAGTGCGCATGGAACATTCTCCAGGATAGATCATATCTTGGGTCACAAATCAAGCCTTGGTAAATTTAAGAAAATTGAAATCGTATCAAGTATCTTTTCCGAGCACAACGCTATGAGACTAGATATCAATTACAGGAAAAGATGTGTAAAAAATACAAACACATGGAGGCTACACAATACACTACTTAATAACGAAGTGATCACTGAAGAAATCAAAGGGGAAATCAAAAAATACCTAGAAACAAATGACAATGGAGATACGACGACCCAAAACCTATGGGACGCAGCAAAAGCAGTGCTAAGAGGGAAGTTTATAGCAATACAAGCCTACCTCAAGAAACAGGAAACATCTCGAATAAACAACCTAACCTTGCACCTAAAGCAATTAGAGAAAGAAGAACAAAAAAACCCCAAAGCTAGCAGAAGGAAAGAAATCATAAAGATCAGGTCAGAAATAAATGAAAAAGAAATGAAGGAAACAATAGCAAAAATCAATAAAACTAAAAGCTGGTTCTTTGAGAAGATAAACAAAATTGATAAACCATTAGCCAGACTCATCAAGAGAAAAAGGGAGAAGACTCAAATCAATAGAATTAGAAATGAAAAAGGAGAAGTAACCACTGACACTGCAGAAATACAAAAGATCATGAGAGATTACTACAAGCAACTATACGCCAATAAAATGGACAACCTGGAAGAAATGGACAGATTCTTAGAAATGCACAAACTGCCGAGACTGAACCAGGAAGAAATAGAAAATATGAACAGGCCAATCACAAGCACTGAAATTGAAACTGTGATTAAAAACCTTCCAACAAACAAAAGCCCAGGACCAGATGGCTTCACAGGTGAATTCTATCAAACATTTAGAGAAGAGCTAACACCTATCCTTCTCAAACTCTTCCAAAATATTGCAGAGGGAGGAACACTCCCAAACTCATTCTACAAGGCCACCATCACCCTGATACCAAAACCAGACAAAGATGTCACAAAGAAAGAAAACTACAGGCCAATATCACTGATGAACATAGATGCAAAAATCCTCAACAAAATACTCGCAAACAGAATCCAACAGCACATTAAAAGGATCATACACCATGATCAAGTGGGGTTTATCCCAGGAATGCAAGGATTCTTCAATATACGTAAATCAATCAATGTGATACAACATATTAACAAATTGAAGGAGAAAAACCATATGATCATCTCAATAGATGCAGAGAAAGCTTTCGACAAAATTCAACACCCATTTATGATAAAAGCCCTGCAGAAAGTAGGCATAGAGGGAACTTTCCTCAACATAATAAAGGCCATATATGACAAACCCACAGCCAACATTGTCCTCAATGGTGAAAAACTGAAACCATTTCCACTAAGATCAGGAACAAGACAAGGTTGCCCACTCTCACCACTATTATTCAACATAGTTTTGGAAGTGTTAGCCACAGCAATCAGAGAAGACAAAGAAATAAAAGGAATCCAAATCGGAAAAGAAGAAGTAAAGCTGTCACTGTTTGCAGATGACATGATACTATACATAGAGAATCCTAAAGATGCTACCAGAAAACTCCTAGAGCTAATCAATGAATTTGGTAAAGTAGCAGGATACAAAATTAATGCACAGAAATCTCTTGCATTTCTATACACTAATGACGAAAAATCTGAAAGTGAAATTAAGAAAACACTCCCGTTTACCATTGCAACAAAAAGAATAAAATATCTAGGAATAAACCTACCTAAGGAGACAAAAGACCTGTATGCAGAAAATTATAAGACACTGATGAAAGAAATTAAAGATGATACAAATAGATGGAAAGATATACCATGTTTCTGGATTGGAAGAATCAACATTGTGAAAATGACTCTACTACCCAAAGCAATCTACAGATTCAATGCAATCCCTATCAAACTACCACTGGCATTTTTCACAGAACTAGTACAAAAAATTTCACAATTTGTATGGAAACACAAAAGACCCCGAATAGCCAAAGCAATCTTGAGAACGAAAAATGGAGCTGGGGGAATCAGGCTCCCTGACTTCAGACTATATTACAAAGCTACAGTAATCAAGACAGTTTGGTACTGGCACAAAAACAGAAATATTGATCAATGGAACAGGATAGAAAGCCCAGAGATAAACCCACGCACATATGGTCACCTTATCTTTGATAAAGGAGGCAAGCATATACAGTGGAGAAAAGACAGCCTCTTCAATAAGTGGTGCTGGGAAAATTGGACAGATACATGTAAAAGTATGAAATTAGAACACTCCCTGACACCATGCACAAAAATAAACTCAAAATGGATTAAAGACCTAAGTGTAAGGCAGACACTATCAAACTCTTAGAGGAAAACATAGGCAGAACACTCTATGACATACATCACAGCAAGATTCTTTTTGACCCAGCTCCCAGAGAAATGGAAATAAGAACACAAATAAACAAATGGGACCTAATGAAACTTAAAAGCTTTTGCACAGCAAAGGAAACCATAAACAAGACCAAAAGACAACCCTCAGAATGGGAGAAAATATTTGCAAATGAAGCAACTGACAAAGGATTAATCTCCAAGATTTACAAGCAGCTCATGCAGCTCAATAACAAAAAAACGAACAACCCAATCCAAAAATGGGCAGAAGACCTAAATAGACATTTCTCCAAAGAAGATATACAGATGGCCTACAGACACATGAAAGAATGCTCAACATCATTAATCATTAGAGAAATGCAAATCAAAACTACAATGAGATATCATCTCACACCGGTCAGAATGGCCATCATCAAAAAATCTAGAAACAATAAATGCTGGAGAGGGTGTGGAGGAAAGGGAACTCTCTTGCACTGTTGGTGGGAATGTAAATTGATACAGCCACTATGGAGAACAGTATGGAGGTTCCTTAAAAAAACTACAAATAGAACTACCATACGATCCAGCAATCCCACTACTGGGCATATACGCTGAGAAAACCATAGTTCAAAAAGAGTCATGTACCAAAATGTTCATTGCAGCTCTATTTACAATAGCCAGGACATGGAAGCAACCTAAATGTCCATCGACAGATGAATGGATAAAGAAGATGTGGCACATATATACAATGGAATATTACTCAGCCATAAAAAGAAATGAAATGGAGGTATTTGTAATGAGGTGGATGGAGTTAGAGTCTGTCATACAGAGTGAAGTAAGTCAGAAAGAGAAAAACAAATACAGTATGCTAACACATATATACGGAATCTAAGGGAAAAAAAAGCCATGAAGAACCTAGTGGCAAGACGGGAATAAAGACACAGACCTACTAGAGAATGGACTTGAGGATATGGGGAGGGGGAGAGGTGAGATGTGACAGGGTGAGAGAGTGTCATGGACATATATACACTACCAAATGTAAAATAGATAGCTAGTGGGAAGCAGCCGCATAGCACAGGGAGATCAGCTCGGTGCTTTGTGACCACCTAGAGGGGTGGGATGGGGAGGGTGGGAGGGAGGGAGATGCAAGAGGGAAGAGAAATGGGAACATATTGTATATGTATAACTGATTAATTTTGTTATAAAGCAGAAGCTAACACACCATTTTAAGGCAATTGTACTTCAATAAAGATGTTTAAAAAATAATAATAATAATAATACAGTGCCCACTTCATGCAGCTGTTATGAGGAGTAAAACACCACTATACCTAGATCAGTAAAGCACTGTGTCTCTCATATACTTATATTTTGTCAATTCTAAAACCCATATTCACATCCTGAACCATTGCTGACTAATTACTGTTGGTGAATAATTAACAGTGACATAGTTGTCATTGTTGCAAATGCACATCAACACTTGTTTGGAAGAAAATCCTGCGGGTCATAATGGAACCCTCTTTTATCATTGTTATGGATCGCCCAGTAAACAGTATTTCGGGAAAACGCATAATACTTCCATGATTTTCCGTTGAAAAGTGATTCAAAGGGTTGAACTCTGAATATGAAGAAGCTTTTGGAATGCTTCAATTTGTTTCACATGTGTTATATATTTTTGTATACATGCAATGGAGTGACATGATTTTTTAAAAACTGTCTAAATAATTTTAAAACATTTCTTTCAATAACATATAACAACAATTCTAATAATAAAACACTGTCGTAATTTAAGTCTCAGTATTTTTGTTTCTAGTGGTGCAATAACTACTGGTGCATTTTATAATTAGTGACACCTTTTTTGATGGGACCTTGTAGTAAGCACTCAGAAAATGCTAGCAGTTGTAATTAGTATTTGGGTTGAGATTAATATGGGTAGGTACATTGTCAAAGTTAACAGTCGTAAGGCCTTTGATTGTGAGCCAAGTGTGTTGAAAGAATACCTTGGATTTACCTAAAGTCTAGAGAACTTGACTTGCAGCTATATCAGTAAGACTTGCCTACATTCATTCAGTGGATACTGCACTAACTTGGGCTGAAAGTCACATCTTCTAAATACCTACATACTGCCCTTTTCTCTTGATTATGAGAGTTAAGTTGAATAATAGAAGTGAAAGCATTTTGTAAACCATAGTAAGAAGTATGTCAGGATAGTTCAGGCAATGCTGTGCTAACAAATATTCTCCAGATCTTAGTCCTTAAAACAAAAGCTTATTTTTTGCTTCTGTTACTTGTTCATTGTGGGTCAGAACTTCTTTGCAGGCTGATGGAACAGCCACCATCTCAAACACTGCTGGCCCCCATCCCAGAGTAAAAGATCTCTGAGGGTCTTTACCTGGCAATTGCATGCTCTGGCCTGTAAGTAACACATGTGGACTTTACTCACAGCTTGTCAGCCAAAACTCTTCATATGGCTCCATCTAGCCATAAGGGTGCCAGAAAGTAGAGTTGGAAATATTGGAAAGTAGCATTGATGACTACTACAAAGTTTGCAATAATTAATAATAATAATAATGGTTCCTATATACCAGAAACTGTTACATGATAAGTGCTTTCCAGGTGTGGCGTCCTTTAGCCCTTGTGAGGCAGATATGCTCGTGATCGCCATTGTACAGGTGGGAAACCGAAGCAGAAAAGCGGTAGATTAACCTGTGCAGAAGAGGCAGAGCAGGGCTGTTGCAGGATCTATTGCACTGATGGAATTGAACGTATCTTTTTAAACTGTAAAAGGAAGATACAGTTGAGATTTCTTCTTTTCTGAAAAAACAAGAGTGGACTAAGTGATCCCTAAGGCTCCCTAAAATTTCACCTGAATCCTAAAATGACCTGCAAAAAAGGTGACTCCCCTGTTTCTTTTGCAACCTCGTCTTCAGAAGCCAGGGGCCCTCCCTTGACCAGCACACTTCCCCTGGTAGCTCAGGAGAGGAGTGTCGTCCCAGTAAATGGCCTGCCAGGGTTGCTGTGAATGTTCCCTCTTTGACTTATTTGAACTTTTCTATTTGGGAATTTCAGACGTATGTAAAAACAGAAGATTATAGTGAACCCAGTATTCCAGATTATCAGTTATCCATACACAAGTGTCAGTGCTCACCCAATCCTGCTTGACTTAGCTTCATAAGTTAATCTGGGCACCTATCAAGTAGACCTTTGAACACAGACTGAGTTCCTTGGGTTTGTGGAACTCAGAGAACAGGACTCACAACACAGAAAGCCGGTGACTAGTTGGCAGCTTGGTGCTGGGCAGGCTTAGTGAGGACATGGGGAGGACGGGACTGAAGAGGTTGATTTGAAGACAGGGCAACACTTAATGGACAAGTTATCAAGCTGAGGATAAATGATGTGACAATCTTTAATCATTCATGGGACAGTCCTGAAAGGTAAGTGGGGAGAGGAGAGATTTGTTGTTAATGTATGTCAAAATTATTGCCTTTCTTCCCAGCTAAAACTGCAGTCTTGTTCACCACTGAGGTAGTTAATAAACAGAGAGCTGGACATCTGATGTCTGTTAGGGGGCAGCGCAAAGGAGCTCTGTGTTCTGGGCCCTACCATCAGGCAGAGAATCCGCTGAACTAGAAAGCACACTGCCTGACCGCCCTGGGCATCCAAATGAGCCACATCCAGAGGACCCTGGGTCATTGAACCTCCCTGTCTCTTTGAAAGACGCATATACTAACCATCCGGGGGCCTCACAAATCTATTATAACATTCAATTAACAAATGTTCCTCAAATGCTGTGAGCTGCCCGCTCGGATAGATGTGACTGAAATGTAAAGTACCTTTCACTGCCTTATTTATTGCTCCAGCAAACACGTTATATGTTGGCACCGTTTATCTTCATTTTAATTTTATCTCCAACAAATATAGGCATTAATTTAAATCACATACAGAACATAACAGTTTTTATAGAGGCAAACTTATTCCAGTGTGCTGCATTTTAATATCACACTTTACCATCTTTTCTCACTTGATTCAAGAATAGTATCTCTTCCTGCCTCAGCATTTAATCTGAGGACAACAGAAACTTTTTTTGTGCGTACATGTTCTTGCTCTCAAACTTCATCTTCGTCGCCGCCTTGCTGTTGGTTGCCTGGAAGTTTGCGAGTGTGAGAACAGACGTTTATTAGTGGCTCTCTTTCTCCTTTGCCAGCTTAACTTCCTGTTGTGTGTGTGGGTGGGGTGGGGGGGGGTCCCAGAATGATAGGTTTTACAACTGAACTTAATTCTAGGTTTTCACCTTCAGATACCTGTTCTAACTGTAACAGACACAAAGGAAGGTATGCGGCTTCCTCCCGCCCCCCCCTCCCCAAAATGCATTCTTTCATTCAAAAGGAAAATTTCCCTTTTCCCTTTTTCTTCATAAGTGTTACTTTTGCAGCAGCTGAGTCTCTCCCCTGAGGGGAAGCATGCTAAGTTGGCTGCTGTATTTATGGCTATGAACCATTCCTGTTAGCTGCTACCCCTTAAGCAAGGGAGATTTGCCGATCCTGAATTTGTGGCCTGAAAAGCTGTGTCCCTCCTCAATTAAGACTTGCTAGATTGCCTCTGACATGGCAGCATATTCCCAGAAGTCAGGGCCTTGGAGGCAGGAATAACATGAGCACGACCTTAAGGCAACGTGGATTTAAGCCATTCCAGGCTCCTTTGGGAAGCTTTCAGGGTCTTTCCCTCCGAAGCAGTAAACTGAAAAGAACAAAAATTACTGTTCCAGATTTTCAGGCCTCTGAATATCTAGGTTTAGAGACATCTGTCATAGCTTTTTTTTTTTTTTTTAACATTACTTAGAGTTTAAAATGTACCAAGTATTGTTTTAAGTTCCCTGTTTTATCCTTGTAACAACCCTATGAGACAGATGCCTTTATGCTCATCTTACAGATGAGGAAACAAGGCCTAGAGAAGTTAAAGGGTTTTTGTTTGTTTGTTTGTTTTTGTTTTGTGTTTTTCGGAATTCATACAGCTGGGATGTGGCAGGGCTGGGATTTTGAATCTAGACCACTTTCACTAATTTGCTTTCGGTATAGCTAGCTCTCTTCAGCCTGAATTCTTGACCTCTTGTTTGACACTGGCTCTTGCCAAACCCTTAATCTTTGTGCTACTAGGTGCATTTCATCTATGTCAAGAACACGGTTACCCTGGAAACCCACTAGCTAGAATGGCAATCCAATTATAGCACCACCGTTCCGGTTTTATTAAATTAGCGTTCTGATGACGTGGACTTCTTGATGGAAGGGTGCTAAGAAATGGGTTCTCACCAGTTGTTCTAGCCTCTTAGGACCACTTGGAGTCATTCTTCCACTCCACCAAACAAACAAAAAAATGCTCCTTTGGGTGATTGATTGGACTTGAGAGTTACACTAGGATTGTCTTTTTGAACCATGGGCTTTCAGCAGTGGCTGGAGAGCATGGAAGTGCATGGAAAGAAGCCTGACTGGATTCTGCCTGCCCTTTGAGTAGCCACGCCCACCCCACCACAGTGTGGTGATTTTAGGGCTCTGATCTGAATGGCCAAGGCTCATGGTCATCTGTTTGTGTGGTTCTTATCCCACTTCAGCCTATTGGTTTATATCCAGACTTGGTTCAGGAAAAGATGCAGCTCTTCGATATTCTTTGGCCCTTTACAGACTTCTGATGCACAAAGAATTTGCTTTGGTTCACAGTGATTTGATTGGTGAGTTTCCTTTAAATGCACAGAATTTACATAGAATTGAAGATAGTCAGTGCTTACCCCAGTGACACCAGCTTGGAGGAAGTGATGTTCTTTATGCCAGTGGGCTGTCAGCTCCCTGAGATGGTAACTGGTAGGCTGGTGGAATGTTGTGTTACTTCCTTGCATGTATCACGCACTATGTCAGGTGCACTACCTATTACTTCAGTGAATTTCATCAGCTCTATTATTAGCTCCGTTTTCTAGAGGAGGTAAAGGAGAAGCTGGAAGAGATGGCTTGCTCATTTGCAGGGCTGTGAGGTTATGATGGTGAGTTTTGAGCACAAGTTCCTAACTTGGAGTCCAGTGTTTTCTTTATACCATACTGTGTCAAGGTCGATCTTCTATATCTCAGAAAACAAAACAAGGATTAAAAACACTGAATCTGAATTCTTGAAGTTCTAATGCCAGAACTATTGTTGTCTTGAAAAGGGTGTTGGCACATCCTGTCGAGAAGGATAATAACCAGGGAGGAGAGGGGGCCGCATCTTACTGTGTACCCCTGGAGAAGGGATATTCCCATGACTCACTCTGTCACCAGGGAGCAGATTTCCAGAAGCAGAACTTCAAAATGGTGAAGAGAATTATGCATCTTCATAAAACATTCTACGTTCTGTGTTAGCTTTTCTACCTGTCAGTAATTAAAGACATTCACTGAAGTCCTGGCTCCCGCATTTACTGGCTTAGTGACCTTAACTACTCTGGTTGATGTCTTCAGACCTCATTTCCCCATGAGAAAAATGGAACAATAATAATATTGGATAAGTATGTTGGGTTGTGAAGAAATGAGTGAGAGGTATTTTCTCCTCTGCAAAGAGGTAATCTCCTGGACGGTAATGTCACTCTTGTGATTACCAGCTATCTTTCACATTCATCTCTCTCTTTACCCCAATACTTTCTAGTTGTGTGAAACAGTCTGAGAGTATCTTTGATATTCCTTATGTATAATTGTAGGGACTTAGATTTTAAAATCCTGACTCTGTTTTTATTTCCCTGACAGCAAATTCTTCTCTTAATTTACTCCATGTGAAATGGGAAGTAACACCCTTAATACTTCCACGTCTATTATATTTCCTCTTAATTAGATATGAATCTATATATTACTTGGATTGTGACATATATTTTCATACACATACAAGTACATATGCATATTTTACAACATTTAAAGTGATAAAAACATTAACAGTTATTTCTGGGGTCATAGGAGATACGACTTCTTTCTTATATTACTTCTACGTATTTTTAAGGTTTCTATAATTAACCTACTTTGCTTTTGTTTTACAGGTATAGTGTATATAAATGTTTTGGTAAATGTATATATAATGTCTCATTTCATAAATTTGTATAAATATGTGTATGTATGTATGTATGTATATACACACACATACAGTATTTTGGCAAAGTAAAACACCCTTTAACAGTAAACATCTACAGGGGAAAATTTCAAAACCATTAATTTTTTCTTCCCTCCCCTCTCCCTCCCTTTTCCCCCTTCTCTCCCTCTTCTTTATATCAGTCTATTAATCTATCTAATCTCTCCCTCCATCCCTTTTTCTTTCTTTCTTTTGTCCCTGCCCAGCACCTTTTTAGCACCTTTCAGAATAGAAACTGAAACAATATTGATCTTAAATATAGTGTGTTAGAAAAATAGAATGTGTGTTTTGAGAGGAGATGTCTTGTCCTTGTATCCACATATCATTGTGGTATTGAACCTATCTCAAAACAAAAGTAGAGCTATGATTTTTAACACTAAGTTCAGTCTTTAATGAGTAGACTTTCCTTCCCAACCACCCTGATGAGAGAGAACAGAACACTTAAACCCAAGTCTGGTGATTCTAGTAGCACTCGTCCAAGTTGAGTGCCCTTTATGGTTCTCAGTGGCCATGATGATTTCTTTTCCTTTCTTTTCAGGTTTGCAAGCTCTTGGTTCATTAGCTTGTAGCAGCCAGGAGTTTGGGTCCTAATAACTAAAGCTTATGCACTTTACTTTTTCTCTACAGATGTCTGCTATGGGACCACCCTGCTCTACTTATGCTTTTTTCTTTGTGTAGCGTTTCCGTTGTCAGTCCATGTGATGCTGTTCATTTTAGTTATTATGATATGAACTTAATCCAGAGTGAAGGGAGCAAGTGTTTGTGTGCCTCTCTGAATTTTTTAAGGGGAAATATTATTTCTCACTTAAGGAGACTGACTTTAGTAGTCTATCCTCTCACTTTTTTTCTTTTTTCAATTTGATCTGTCCAACTAAGGAGACCACATTTAGTACTTGCTAGTTGAGACTCGTGTTCTACAATTCTGAGTGAGTTCCTCCTGTGGCCCCCCTCCCCAAGGTGCACTGAGTCACAATGCGATCACCAGCTGCTTGCGTGCTCTTCCACCTGGCACACTAGACAGTGTGGTGGCCGAGGTTCAGCCTGGAAAGTACTTTCAGGAAAAGATGGAGACCCCTTCCTCACTCTGATCATCTTTGAATGGCTTGTTGTAGCTGGTATTAATGTCATAAATGATCATCCCTAAGTCTGTCTCAGTTCCAGCCCAGATGGAGTTTTGATTTTAGAAAATCATTCAGTGAAATGTATTTCCTGTGCCTTGTAGCCACTGATCACTTACCAAAAAAAAGGGGCTGGTGGGAGAATAAAAATAAACTTATGATAATTCACATGCACTTAACCTTTACTGAGTGAGTAATACCAAAAAGGGAATGAAGCCGGCTCTGCTGACCAGCATTTGCAAATGGATTCCAGGAATGAGGTTAGAGTTGCCAAAGCAATCTCTGCATCCTGCGGAAAGCATCCCTTGGGATTTTATTACGGTTAGGGAAAACCAGGGATGTGGAGGTGTGTATGTGAATATGTTTTAAAGCTTTCTTACCAGCAGTGTGTGGCGGAAAGAACACTGGCTAAAAAAGCTGGAAAACCTGCATTCTAGACCTGGTTTCACCTAATCTCCATCATACTGGCAAAGTTAGTTACCTTCCTTGGCATTTAATCATGTGTAAAATAAGGATGTCAGACTAAGATCTTTCATCATTGATATCCTGTGCTTTAGATTATTCCATAACAGAAAAGCCATACATGTTCATCATGTCTCTGTGTTAACTAAAGTAAAATAAATGAAACAACAATGATGATAACAAAATCAATCCCATTGTAGAGAATGAAAAAAAATACATATATAGTGTTTCTAGTTAGTCAGGATATATCAATTCTGGATCTAATTATACATTTAAAGACCCTGTCGAGTTAGGAGCTCAGGTTCAAACCATAGCTTGTACAAACTATAATACTATAGGCAACGCAATTGACAAGGCTCCAAGAGCTATTTTATCAGAAATCCTCTCGTATTTCTCATGAGAGTAATACTATAGCGGTTGTAGTATTGTTTTTCTCAATAAACCCCTCCTTTCCCAATTTAAAAAAATATGACCCAAAGCATTTAGGATTTATTTATAATTATATGCAGATAAAACCTATAAAGAATTGTATCAGTGGTGCCTGCTACCTCTGCCTCTTCAATTACATGTTTTTCTCCACTGTTATTACTGCCCATTGCCGCCCTCTTCCTTATTTTAATTACTTCACTTTGTATGTAGAGTATGAAGACATTTTTATTAGCTTTCCATGTCTTGTAATTGCTCCCCCCCTTCTTGTGGGACAGCTACAAGCTTCCAAGGGATCCAGGAAGTCTCCATCTTGAGAGGCCCTTGGGGAGATATATTGCTAGTGTTCTTGGCTTATAGTAGGAAGGCATCTTTTTTCAGAAGCAACCTTACAGTTTTGTTTAGGGTGGAAATCAGAATGCAGCAAGAATGGTCTACATATAGACTTTTTTTTTTTTTTTTGAATTTTGTTTTATTTTTTATACAGCAGGTTCTTATTAGTCATCCATTTTATACACATCAGTGTATACATGTCAGTCCCAATCTCCCAATTCATCCCACCACCACCCCCCCGCCGCTTTCCCCCCTTGGTGTCCATATGTTTGTTCTCTACATCAGTGTGTCAATTTCTGCCCTGCAGACCGGTTCATCTATACCATTTTTCTAGGTTCCATATATATGCGATAATATACGATATTTGTTTTACTCTTTCTGACTTACTTCACTCTGTATGACGGTCTCTAGATCCATCCACGTCTCTACAAATGACCCAATTTCGTTCCTTTTTATGGCTGAGTAATATTCCATTCTATATATGTACCACATCTTCTTTATCCATTCGTCTGTCAATGGGCATTTAGGTTGCTTCCATGTCCTGGCTATTGTAAATAGTGCTGCAATGAACATTGGGGTGCATGTATCTTTTTGAATTATGGTTTTCTCTGGGTATATGCCCAGTAGTGGGATTGCTGGGTCGTATGGTAGTTCTATTTTTAGTTTTTAAGGAACCTCCATACTGTTCTCCATAGTGGTTGTATCAATTTACATTCCCACCAACAGTGCAAGAGGGTTCTCTTTTCTCCACACCCTCTCCAGCATTTGTTGTTTGTAGATTTTCTGATGATGCCCATTCTAACTGGTGTGAGGTGATACCTCATTGTAGTTTTGAGTTGCATTTCTCTAATAATTAGTGTTGTTGAGCAGCTTTTCATGTGCTTCTTGGCCATCTGTATGTCTTCTTTGGAGAAATGTCTATTTAGGTCTTCTGCCCATTTTTGGATTGGGCTGTTTGTTTTTTTAATATTGAGCTGCATGATCTGCTTGTATATTTTGGAGGTTAATCCTTTGTCCATTGATTCGTTTGCAAATATTTTCTCCCATTCTGAGGGTTGTCTTTTCGTCTTGTTTATGGTTTCCTTTGCTGTGCAAAAGCTTTGAAGTTTCATTAGGTCCCATTTGTTTATTTTTGTTTTAATTTCCATTACTCTAGGAGGTGGATCAAAAAAGATCTTGATTTATGTCAAAGAGTGTTCTTCCTATGTTTTCCTCTATGAGTTTTATAATGTCTGGTCTTACATTTAGGTCTCTAATCCGTTTTGAGTTTATTTCTATGTATGGTGTTAGGGAGTGTTCTAATTTCATTCTTTTCAATGTAGCTGTACCAGTTTTCCCAGCACTACTTATTGAAGAGACTGTCTTTTCTCCATTGAATATCCTTGCCTCCTTTGTCATAGATTAGTTGACCATAGGTGCGTGCGTTTATCTCTGGGCTTTCTATCTTGATGCATTGATCTATATTTCTGTTTTTTTGTGCCAGTACCATATTGTCTTGATTACTGTAGCTTTGTAGTATAGTCTGAAGTCAGGGAGTCTGATTCCTCCAGCTGTGCTTTTTTCCCTCAAGACTGTTTTGGCTATTCGGGGTCTTTTGTGTCTCCATACAAATTTTAAGATTTTTGTGCTAGTTCTGTAAAAAATGGCATTGGTAATTTGACAGATATTGCATTGAATCTGTAGATTGCTTTGGGTAGTACAGTAATTTTCACAATATTGATTCTTCCAATCCAAGAACGTGGCATATCTCTCCACCTGTTGGTATCATCTTTAATTTCTTTCATCAGTGTCTTATAGTTTTCTTCATACAGGTCTTTTGTCACCCTAGGTAGGTTTATTCCTAGGTATTTTATTCTTTTTGTTGCAGTGGTAAATGGGAGTGTTTCCATAATTTCTCTTTCAGATTTTTCATCGTTAGTATATAGGAATGCAAGAGATATTTGTGCATTAATTTTGTATCCTACAACTTTACCAAATTCATTGATTAGCTCTAGTAGTTTTCTGGTGGCATCTTTAGGTTTCTCTATGTATAGTATCATGTCATCTGCAGACAGTGACAGCTTTACTTCTTCTTTTCCAATTTGTATTCCTTTTATTTCTTTTTCTTCTCTGATTGCCGTGGCTAGGATTTCCAAAACTATGTTGAATAATAGCGGTGAGAGTGGACATCCTTGTCTTGTTCCTGATCTTAGAGGAAATGTTTTCAGTTTTTCACCACTGAGAATGGTGTTTGCTGTGGGTTTGTTGTATATGGCCTTTATTATGTTGAGGTAGGTTCCCTCTATGCCCACTTTCTGAGAGTTTTTTTATCATAAATGGGTGTTGAATTTTGTCAAAAGCTTTTTCTGCATCTATTGAGATGATCATATGGTTTTTTTTCTTCAGTTTGTTAATATGGTGTATCACATTGCTTGATTTGCATATATTGAAGAATCCTTGCATCCCTGGGATAAATTGCAGTTGATCATGGTGTATGATCCTTTTAATGTGTTGTTGGATTCTGTTTGCTAGTATTTTGTTGAGGATTTTTGCATCTATATTCATCAGTGATATTGGTCTGTAGTTTTCTTTTTTTGTAGTACCTTTGTCTGGTTTTGGTATCAGGGTGATGGTGGCCTCATCGAATGAGTTTGGGAATGTTCCTTCCTCTGCAATTTTTTGGAAGAGTTTGAGAAGGGTGGGTATTAGCTCTTCTCTAAATGTTTGATAGAATTCACCTGTGAAGCCATCTGGTCCTGGACTTTTGTTTGTTGGAAGATTTTTAATCACAGTTTCAATTTCATTACTTGTGATTGGTCTGTTCATATTTTCTATTTCTTTCTGGTTCAGTCTTGGAAGGTTATACCTTTCTAAGAATTTGTCCATTTCTTTCAGGTTGTCCATTTTATTGGCATAGAGTTGCTTGTAGTAGTCTCTTAGGATGCTTTGTATTTCTGCGGTGTCTGTTGTAACTTCTCCTTTTTCATTTCTAATTTTATTGATGTGAGTCCTCTCCCTCTTTTTCTTGTTGAGTCTGACTAATGGTTTATCAATTTTGTTTATCTTCTTGAAGAACCAGCTTTTAGTTTTATTGATCTTTGCTATTGTTTTCTTTGTTTCTATTTCATTTATTTCTGCTCGATCTTTATGATTTCTTTCCTTCTGCTAACTTTGGGTTTTGTTTGTTCTTCTTTCTCTAGTTCCTTTAGGTGTAACGTTAGATTGTTTATTTGAGATTTTTCTTGTTTCTTGAGGTAGGCTTGTATAGCTATAAACTTCCCTCTTAGAACTGCTTTTGCTGCATCCCATAGGTTTTGGATCCTCGGGTTTTCATTGTCATTTGTCTCTGGGTATTTTTTGATTTCCTCTTTGATTTCTTCAGTGATCTCTTGGTTATTTAGTAACGTATTGTTTAGCCTCCATGTGTTTGTGTTTTTTACCTTTTTTTCCCTCTAATTCATTTCTAATCTCATAGCGTTATAGTCAGAAAAGATGCTTGATATGATTTCAATTTTCTTAAATTTACTGAGGCTTGATTTGTGACCCAAGATGTGATCTATCCTGGAGAATGTTCTGTGCGCACTTGAGAAGAAAATGTAATCTGCTGTTTTTGGATGGAATGTCCTATAAATATCAATTAAATCTATCTGGTCTATTGTGTCATTTAAAGCTTCTGTTTTCTTATTTATTTTCATTTTGGATGATCTCTCCATTGGTGTAAGTGAGGTGTTAAAGTCCCCCACTATTATTGTGTTACTGTCGATTTCCTCTTTTATAGCTGTTAACAGTTGCCTTATGTATTGAGGTGCTCCTATGTTGGGTGCATATAGATTTATAATTGTTATATCTTCTTCTTGTATTGATCCCTTGATCATTATGTAGTGTCCTTCCTTGTCTCTTGTAACATTCTTTATTTTAAAGTCTATTTTATCTGATATGAGTATAGCTACTCCGGCTTTCTTTTGATTTCCATTTGCATGGAATATCTTTTTCCATCCCCTCACTTTCAGTCCGTATGTGTCCCTAGGTCTGAAGTGGGTCTCTTGTAGACAGCATATATATGGGTCTTGTTTTTGTATCCATTCAGAGAGCCTGTGTCTTTTGGTTGGAGCATTTAATCCATTCACGTTTAAGGTAATTATCAATATATATGTTCCTATGACCATTTTCTTAATGTTTTGGGTTTGTTTTTGTAGGTCCTTTTCTTCCCTTGTGTTTCACACTTAGAGAAGTTCCTTTAGCATTTGTTGTAGAGCTGGTTTGACAGTGCTGAATTCTCTTAGGTTTTGCTTGTCTGTAAAGCTTTTGATTTCTCCATCAAATCTGAATGAGATCCTTGCCAGGTAGAGTAATCTTGGTTTTAGGTTCTTCCCTTTCATCACTTTAAGTATATCATGCCACTCCCTTCTGGCTTGTAGAGTTTCTGCTGAGAAATCAGCTGTTAACCTTATGGGAGTTCCCTTGTATGTTATTTGCCATTTTTCCCTTGCTGCTTTCAGTACTTTTTCTTTGTCTTTAATTTTTGTCAGTTTGATTACTATGTGTCTCGGCGTGTTTCTCCTTGGGTTTATCCTGTATGGGACTCTCTGCGCTTCCTGGACTTGGGTGGCTATTTCCTTTCCCATGTTAGGGAAGTTTTCGACTATAATCTCTTCAAATATTTTCTCGGGTCCTTTCTCTCTCTCTTCTCCTTCTGGGACCCCTATAATGCAAATGTTGTTGCATTTAATGTTGTCCCAGAGGTCTCTTAGGCTGTCTTCATTTCTTTTCATTCTTTTTTCTTTAGTCTGTTCCACAGCAGTGAATTCCACCATTCTGTCTTCCAGGTCACTTATCCGTTCTTCTGCCTCAGTTATTCTGCCATTGATTCCTTCTAGTGTAGTTTTCATTTCAGTTATTGTATTGTTCATCTCTGTTTGTTTGTTCTTTAATCCTTCTAGGTCTTGGTTAAACATTTCTTGCATCTTCTCAGTCTTTGCCTCCATTCTTTTTCCGAGGTCCTGGATCATCTTCACTATCATTATTCTGAATTCTTTTTGTGGAAGGTTGCCTATCTCCACTTCCTTTAGTTGTTTTTCAGGGGTTTTATCTTGTTCCTTCATCTGGGACATAGCCCTCTGCCTTTTCATCTTGTCTGTCTTTCTGTGAATGTGGTTTTTGTTCCACAGGCTGCAGGATTGTAGTTCTTCTTGCTTCTGCTGTCTGCCCTCTGGTGGATGAGGCTATCTAAGAGGCTTTTGCAAGTTTCCTGATGGGAGGGACTGGTGGTGGGTAGAGCTGGCTGCTGCTCTGGTGGGCATAGGTCAGTAAAACTTTAATCTGCTTGACTGCTGATGGGTGGGGCTCGGTTCCCTCCCTGTTGGTTGTTTGTCCTGAAGCGACCCAGCACTGGAGCCTACCCGGGCTCTTTGGTGGGGCTAATGGCAGACCCTGGGAGGGCTCACGCCAAGGAGTACTTCCTAGAACTTCTGCTGCCCGTGTCCTTGTCCTCACTGTGAGCCAGAGCCACCACCCGCCTCTGCAGGAGACCCTCCAACACTAGCAGGTAGGTCTGGTTCAGTCTCTTACGGGGTCACTGCTCCTTCCCCTAGGTCCCGATGCACACACTACTTTGTGTGTGCCCTCCAAGAGTGGAGTCTCTGTTTCCCCCAGTCCTGTCAAAGTCCTGCAATCAAATCCCGCTAGCCTTCAAATTCTGATTCTCTAGTAATTCCTTCTCCCGTTGCCGGACCCCCAGGTTCGGAAGCCTGACATGGGTCTCCGAACCTTCGCTCCAGTGGGTGGACTTCTGTGGTATAAGTGTTCTCCAGTCTGTGAGTCACCCACCCAGCAGTTATGGGATTTGAATTTATTGTGATTGCGCCCCTCCTACTGTCTCATTGTGGCTTCTCCTTTGTCTTTGGATGTGGGGTATCTTTTTTGGTGAGTTCCATTGTCTTCCTGTCAGTGATTGTTCAGCAGTTAATTGTGATTCCGGTGTTCTCATGGGAGGGAGTGAGAGCACATCCTTCTACTCTGCCATCTTGAACCAATCCCTACACAGAGTCTTGCAGCAACTTTGGCAGACCTTATGAATGGTTGTTTGGTCAAAGATCAACCAGTGTGACTGGTGATGCCTATGGAAGGTATATTAGTCAATGTTTTACCAGAGCTGGTAGGAGATAAATATTTAGAGATTCATTGCACTGAATTATCTTATGTGATTGTGTGGGCTGGCTCAGCAATCCAACATCTGTAGTGTAGGCTGTTAGGAAGGGCAGGCTGGAACTTTGCTACAAGAGCTGACACTACTGTCCACAGGTAGAATTTCTTTTCCTTTAAAGAAGTCTCTGCTTTGCTCTCAAGGCCTTTCAACTTTCAATCAGGCCAACCCACATTATCTAGGATAATCTCCCTTACTTAAAGTCAATTGATTATGGACTCTAATCACTTACACAAAATGCCTTCACAGCCATTCCTAGATTAGTGTTTGATTGAATAACTGGTGAGAATGTAGTCTAGCAACATTGACACACAAAACTGATCATCACAGAAGGGTAGCTGTTTTCTACAAAAGATCAATCTGTGGTAGAGAAGCCATGGGCACTGAGATCAGAAACAGGGAAAGCAGGAAAGGTGCAGGAGGAGCCTTGAGAATCCCAGCAGCATCATCGGGATTGGTGGCGGAATGATGATAGATATATGGAACAGTAAATGTGGACAGACTAGTGTTCTACCTCATGCATGTTGAGACCTGAAAAGGCTTTGCCTACCTGCTCTGGGAATAGAACTATTGCTTGTCAGATAGTTCCTCTGTGTTAGTTCTAAGTTCCAAACATCAGAGTTGATTGTAGTTTCTTTTGCATTCGTTACTGAGTTATCGATACAACTTCGTAACATGTTTATATGCTTCTTCAGAGTTGAAAGCGTTTGGCTAAAATGCTTTTTCCTCCACATTGCTATCATCCCCTAGTCTCCTGGTCCTGGCTGTCACTCACTGACCTCTTGGCAAATGTCTCACTGTCTCTCCTCTGGGTCCAGGCTTTTAGCCTTGTTGGAAGATTTCAGTGCTTAATTCGCTGGCTTCTCAGTCCCTTGATCTCACATCTCCTGTGACTCTTATCTCCACTCAGCTGTAGCCCCCGATCCCAGGGTTACAACCTGGATCTTGTTATTGCCTTGTTCATTAATTAAACAATCAAAACAAAACAAAGCAAAACAAAACAAAACCACAGCCCTGTATTCTTCTAACTCTTAGACAACTCATACTCTACTCTTCTTCAGCATCTTTGCCTTCCATTATCTTTATTTCTATTTCCCCATCAGTCCCTGACTGTATTTCTTCTTATCCAATTTAGAGTCTATGGATCAATACTTCAGCCTATTCTTCCCGCTGTTGACTTTCTTTCAGTTGGCTTTTTCCAGAGTTTCATTTGTGTACCTGCCCTGTTTCAACCTGCAGCACTTAGGCCATCTTGCCAACTTCCCTGGGTTTTTACATACCATGCTCTCTTGGTTTTTCTGCCTCCTTTTCTGAACAATTCCACTTTTAAGGATCTCCTTAGCTCATCTTCTTCTGCCAGAAGATTGGTTTTCTTTAGTGGTGGTGGTGGTGATGGGGACCAGGGGTGGGGGACGTCTTTCCTGGAGTCTGTTCTTGTTCTACCTCCCAATTTGGTTTGGAAACTCTCAATTCTGTGGCCTGAAATACCTGTGCTGTAATGTTGTTATATAGATGTGTCTCAGCAAGCTTTCTAGCATTTCAGATCCAGACCTTTGTAAGTGCTTATCAGCCAGGTGCATTTGTATATATCACAGAAAACTTAGTCTCAACATGTCTAAAATAAATTCGTCAACTTCTCTCTGGAATTCCTTCTCCTCTTGTGCTGTTAAATTTAATGGTGTCACCATCTAACCATTTTCCTAAGCCAGAAATCTGGGTACTATTTCCCTTATTGTCAATTTTACCTCCTAAACATACTTTCTACTTCTCCCCATCTCCACTGCCTCTGAGGGATCTCACATGTATCACATATGTATGGCATTGGCCATACACTCTAACTGGTTTCCTTGTAGCCCCTTGCCTGCCACCTAGTCTGTTCCTAAAATGCAAATCTCACTGTACAATTCCCCTAATGCCTTATCTTTTTAGCCCAGTAGTATAACAGAATGATTAAGAAAACAGACTTTGGAATCAAACAGAAATGAGTTTGAATCTCACTTATGTGCTATGTGATCTTGGACAAGTAACCAATTTTAATGGTTTGTTCCCATATGTAAAACAGGAATACTGATTGCAGGGCTGTTTTTGTTTTGTTTTGTTTTGTTTTTCTTTACTTTTTTGTGTTTTTTAAGATGTTTTATGCCCTTTGACTTCTTCTACTACTGCCCCTCTTATGCTCTGTGAAGCCACACTGGACTTCTCTCAGATCCCCAAAGGCATTGAACACTATCCATACTCCCAGCCCTCTGTTGCCATGTCTCAACATAGATGTCATTTCCTTTGAGAAATTGTTCAGCGACCCCCTCTGCTCTTATGTAGTTTGGGTGCTCTTGCTGTGTGCTCCTATATCTTTTTCCTTGAACTTCCTAATCCCCATACTTTCTGTCCTGTCCTGTGACTGCTCATTTACTCACTGCCTTCTCCTCCCACTCGATCATCCGGTGTCCACCCACTGTAAGTTCCGTGCAGACATTGACTACTGACCTTGACCATCTTGTTAAGCTTCCTGACCCTGCTGTCCAGTGCTTAGCACAGTGTCTAGCAAAGGTTGGGCACTCAGTGAACATTTGATGAATGTTCACAAGATGCTCTCACTAATTCACTTATGTTTCCAACAAAGTGATCACATTGTTCCTTCTGTGGGAGAAAACATGCCAAAAAATATAATTCTCCTACCTCTGTGGTGGCTCCCTAGCAACCTGACTGCTTCTAGAGAGCTGTTTACACAATCAAATCAAGTGGTATTTTGCTAGGAGGGAAAACCCCAGGACAAGTCCCTTGTCTTGACCACGAAGTTCTATGTTTTGTGTCTTTCCTTTTGAAATCTTGGTTTCAGCAAAGCAACACTTTTATCCTCTCCCCAGAATCCTATAAATGTAATACAGAGATGTGTTTACACTAAATCCCCAATAGATTATAACATTCGGCCTTGGATGGGTGACAACAAACCTACTTTTAGCATTACTTGGAAGGAAGTTCCTAGGTATATAACTGACAAGCATTCATGGAGAGCTGCTTTACTTTTCTGTCGAGCTTTTGGGGAATTTTTTTTTTTTTTTTTAGCAGTTCTACATGCTGAAAGAAAGTTCACAAATTTTAAAAGGAAATGTGGCCCTTTTCATTAGCTCCTTTTACCTCATGCTGAGTCATGGATGAGAGAGAATTTGTAGGCGGCTGAGCTGTAGGAAAAGTAATACTGTCATTTACACTTGCAGGCTGTTATGCTTTCCAGAAAACTTTTTCCGTAGGTTGTGAAAGTGATTAATCTGCTGTTAAAACTGACAAAGAAGGTTCTCTGATAAGAACAAGAATTAAATGAGGGATTTTTTTTTTTTTTCCTTTAAAAAGTAAGCTCCTATTTCCAGTTTTAGACTAGGAAAAAATAGGCTTCGATGTTGTTTTTTACTTTTGGTCTTTTTGCATCTGTGTGAATTTGGTCATGGCTTAAAACAATCACAGGACATTTTCTATTTAAATTATGTCTATTTATTGGCATGGTTCATGCCTTATGTTTTATATCTAAATTATTCATTTTTACATCCTGTTCCCTCAATTTTTTCTTTCATATTCCTATATCTGGGTCTTACTTTTTAATACACTACACATCATCTCACTTCTCAAACACAGATTTCTTCAACCAACTTCTTTTTTAACATTCAAACTGGTGAAGATGGTCTGCGTTCCTCATGTGATATAAATTTCTCCCTCTCTGAAAAATCTCATTCATGTAACATTTCTACAACAGTTTTAAAAACTTGAACAAAAGTTGTTTAGTATAATTGAAATGAAACATCATTGCCTTAAGAGTTTAGAAAATATGTTTTCATGTTTTATTTACAACACGACTTGGAGACGGAAAGCTTTTCCACTGAATTCTGGCAAATATACATGTCATTTGAACGTTTCTCTAGGGACCCCATATTTCAGCTGGCAACCTAAAGGAACAAATAAAGAAATAAATTACATGGCATGGCATGACTCAACTTTTTATAATTCTACAGAGAACCAGTGACTCATTTAGAGAATTCAGAGTCCTCAAGAAGGTAGAATAACTTGTTAGAAGTTTATTAAATTTGTTTCCTTTAGCATATTAATGCCTGTTTTTTTTAGTAACAAGTTTATATGGGTTGTTGAAATGCACGGGCTTTACCCTTTTTGTTTTACATTTTACTTCTTTGAAGGTTCACTATTTTATGTTAGGGTATATCAGGTTATTTTCCTGGGTTTTTTTTCTTCTTCTTCCTCTCCTTATTTTCTGAAGACCGACTTCTGAGCTTGAACCATTCCCTTGGCAACTGAATGGACTCCTGGGAGTAGAGAGGATTCTCTCACAACTCTGACAGCGTGGCCCCCAGTGAGATAGAGAAATGGGTCCCTTCTATAAGCCGGATGGACCAGTCTAGGGGACTTGGCATTCTTCTTTCTGTCCTAGAGTTTGGATATAAATACTGCTTTTGCCCCTGGGGTACAAAACTTTAAAATTTTGAAGTTGAAAATGTCCAAACCATTTACAATTGAAAACCTATTTTCCATTTACAGCTAACTATTACTGTATATTTATATCAGTATTTCATGAGGGAATAAATAGAGGACTTGTAAATGCACTGTTTTATATCTGAATTGCCAAGATTATTTCTGTTCCTTCATTAAAT
Organism: Balaenoptera musculus; assembly: GCF_009873245.2. NCBI lineage: Eukaryota > Metazoa > Chordata > Mammalia > Artiodactyla > Balaenopteridae > Balaenoptera > Balaenoptera musculus. The sequence goes on from NC_045788.1 coordinate 65,641,803, forward strand.
GTGTGTGAAATACATGCAAACACACACATAAACACATATCTGTGTATTTATATACATATATAAATCTACATAAGGAGCAGCATTATTAGCTAACACTCCTACAGTTTCTTTATCCATCTCCAAATTCTGTCACATACTGCATCTTGTAATAGAAGATTACAGTTTTTTGGAGGGGGTCTCCTTGGGGCAGGATGAGGTGTGGAGAGCTTTTACATTCTGCTTTTAAGCAGAGCAAGGTCATTGCTACCTGCAGAAGTGGCTGTGTGCAGGCTTGTCCAAGTTTTCGTGACAATGTGGAATACTTTTTTTTTTAAATAAATTTATTTATTTTATTTATTTATTTTTGGTTGCGTTGGGTCTTCATTGCTGCATGTGGGGTTTCTCCAGTTCTGGCAAGCCGGGGCTACTCTTCATTGCGGCATATGGGCTTTTCATTGCGGTGGCCTCTCTTTTGGAGCACGGGCTCTAGGTGCGTTGGCTTCAGTAGTTGTCACACACGGGTTCAGTAGTTGTGGCTTGTGGGCTCTAGCGTGCAGGCTCAGTAGTTGTGGCGCACGGGCTTAGTTGCTCCACGGCATGTGGAATCTTCCCAGACCAGGGCTCGAACCTATGTCCCCTGCATTGGCAGGGAGATTCTCAGCCACTGCGCCACCAGGGAAGTCCCTGGAATACGTTTTAAACCAGAAGGAAAAAAAAAAATACCTCTTTTGTTGTTGTTTTTATTATTGTTGTTGAGATTAACCATCTTAATTTGACTGTAGTATTTTTAAGTTAGGAACACTTTGACTTGACATTTTTATTATTTATTTATTTATTTATTTTAACATCTTTATTGGAGTATAATTGCTTTACAATGGTGTGTTAGTTTCTGCTTTATAACAAAGTGAATCAGCTATACATATACATATATCCCCATATCCCCTCCCTCTTGCGTCTCCCTCCCACCCTCCCTATCCCACCCCTCTAGGTGGTCACAAAGCACTGAGCTGATCTCCCTGTGCTATGCGGCTGCTTCCCACTAGCTATCTATTTTACGTTTGGTAGTGTGTATATGTGACTTGACATTTTTAAATGGAAAAGTTTCTTTAGATTTTATGGAAAAATCTTAACCAAGTGCCAGCGACAAAATTTAGACCAGAAAGTAGTCATGAAGCAATAGTAATGAGATATGACTGTGGTTTAGTGGGAGAAATAAAGCCCTGTAGGCAACAGTACAAGTGCAGTAAATGATGAATCGCTACTAATTAGGTCTCATTAGTCCACCATTGACTATGTTTAATTGACATTAGATTCTGGAAAATTTTGGGACGTATATATAAGAAAACTTGATGTTACACTAATGTAAGTCTTTAGAGTGTCTGTTTTAAAATTTAGAAACAGATGATTGTGTGTGAGTGTCCACAAAACAGCACCCATGTCACTAACATGCTTATAGAAAAGCTGTTTATGTCTCCCAAGAGAAGGGGACGCACAGAAAACTGGGTGATGTAATACATGGCAGTTGCAAATGAGTTTCTCCCTTAGTCCTAGGTATTTTCCACAACATATAATAGACCTTAACTGTTGTTCTAAAGAAAGTTGACTGTACTGAGGACTGAAACGCAAGAGGTCATTTATAGTGAGTATTTTCATGTTGTTACTCTACACGGTCTGCAAAGCCCGAGTGCCAGATGCTAAATCCTATCAACATAATGTATCTTTAATTAAATACTATATTTGCAATACAATTAATAATGCGACCTGTTTCCATAACTTTATTATGAAATTACCATAATTTTTGTGTAATAGGGTAATAAAAAAGCAGTGTGTTTTGAAACAGCCTTTCCTAAAGTGGTTATGTGCTTTGTGTCTGTTGAATTTTGAATTAAATAAAGAGATTGACGGCCAGAATTATCTGCTGCAATGTACTCAGGACTTTACATTAATAAGGGATCTTGTATTATTTTTCTTCTTTTAAAATAAAATACATTTCTTGCTTTTCGGTGGGCTCACTAGTTAAGATATTTAGGAAATAGTTCATCCGTTGGCTTTTTGCTCTCTCCCTCCCTCTAACTCTTTCTAAAAATCCCAAGCAATATTAAATAATGTTAATTTCAAGAAGTATACAGTACATTGCACTGTGATGGTTCCTAATAAATGGAAAGTCATGCTTCTGGTTCTGTGGCCATCATTGATGTTGTTTTAATTTTCACAATGTGTTAACATGATAATTAAATTCCCCCAGTGTCCTGTGAGGAAAGAATTTTAAATGGCATCATACATGGAGTTAAATCTTTGATATTTAAAAATATTATCTTTTAGACTGAGATTGTACGTGGATACAGAATAATGTATCTAGCTATGATAATAGGGCTTTAATAAAAAAAATAGTTTGTAAGCTGCCTTTTTCAAGACTGAAAATGTCACCCTCAGCTAAACAGAAGTAATTTGCATCAGAGGTGTGTGTGTCCTTACTCTTCATGAAACAACAGTGTCTGTCTTCAGAAAGTAATTGTTCTCCTTGCAACGTATTTTTTTCTCGGCACTGAGAGTCCCGCTCCTGCCCTTCTTTTGCCCTAATACTTGTCCCTTAATTCTATCAGATTAGTTGTCAACTACAGTTAAAGACAGCTGTTACCCTTCACAATCTGTCCTGATCTAATTTTGCAGATTTGTTTTAGGTACTTGCTTTTAGTGTAGAAGTGGCTAACAGAACAACTTTGGAACCACAAAGTGTAGATTCAGACACCAATATTAGATTATTCTGTAACCTTGGACAAATTAAACTCACTAGACCTCAGTTTCCTCATCTATAAAATGGGAATAACAGGCCCTTTGCTGTATGTAAAGCACTTAGATAAGGACTGGCACATAGGATGTCTCAGCTATTATTAAATTCCTGCCAAACTTGATTGCTCTCCTGTGTGCCCTATCCTTTTGTCTGTGCCTCTGCTCACATCTTTTGCTTGAAACAGAATCCGCCCTCCTCTTGCAAGGCAGGCACGTGCAAATGTAAACACGAAGCCATCTTTGTGTCCACTCCATGAGATAGCTCAGAGATCCCCTCTCTCTACCTGCCAGTTTGGGGCTAATGCATCTGAAACCTTAATAACTTCTCTTGTGTTTCTTAGTATTCTCAACTGTTATGCTATAGGCATTTGCTAGTGTTATTTTGTCTCTTTTGCTGGTATGTCAGCTCCTTGAATCCAGGGAACTCATGTGATGAATTTCACTCTACTCCAAAGAGCCCATTGCCTTGTGATCTGCTGTGCTTATTTAATTAGCAAAGAGTGCTTTTCTTTATATCTTATTTGAAACACTTTTGAATGTACATGATGTGTTCTATATTTTTACATTAATCCTATCACTTATGGGCATTGGCAAAGGTCAGAAAATTAGGAGGAACAAAAATAGATACATTTAGTCCATTTAAGCAATATGTGAGTTCCTCTTGTGTTTCCTTCCCTCATTTAGCTCTCAGTAGTTTTGGAAAAGAATGACAAATTCCTTATTAAAAGAAAATGAAAGCAGATCTGTTACTTCTGTGAATGATGTTCTTTATCGATGGATAATTAGACAAAATATTTAAATACTATATGTACAGTTAATGCACATATATACTCTATGAAAACTGTACAAGAAACTCTGTGCCTGAATGATATATTTTTTGTGTGTGATGTTCATGTGGGTTATAAACCAACAGTTACATTCTGGAAACTCTAATGCTGTTATGTCTTTAAAAATATTATACTCTGAAAGAATATTTTAACACTATATTCCATGATAAAAGTTATGTTGCATTATTTCTTTACGCTGATAACTTGTGAGGCTTAAAACAGTTTAATCTTTAGACATTGAAGCTACTTGATTATATTTTAAAAACAAATCATAAAATCATAAAACATGATAGTGTGGCAAATTCTATTGGGAAATGTTTTATTATTGGACTTTTTAAAGGCTGTAGACTTTATTAAAAATAACAAAATTTGACTTAAAGACATGAAATGCATAGCTTGTATATCTTGTTTGAAAATACGAAGGTTTTACTATTTGCCGCATTTTTTGCTTGATTTTATTTTTGCTTTCTTTTGTCGTTGTTTTTTTGTTTGTTTTTGCAACAGTGTTTCTGTGTCTGTTTCTTGTTTCTGTTGCATTGCACAGCACTCTTCTACACAGGTTTAAAAAATCTCTATGTTTCCTCATTGCTAAATGATAATTCATTTATTCTAGGGTGCTAATTTCATCATCGTAGATCCAGGTAAGTGATCAAAGCAGACCAAAAAGTATGGTTTGTTTCATAATGGCTTTTTAGGTTAGGTTTTCTCTTTATAGATGCTTCTTGTTTACATAGAGCACACCTAAGAATAATTTACATATTCTTCCATATTTCTTAAAGCAAATATTCTTTCCATTTTTTAGATAGACAAGTTATTGCAAAAGAGGTATTTCACTTTACCCTTCATTAGAGGAAAAACCACAGTACAAGCAAGGAGAGGAATGGTTAACTGACAGCTCGTTTCTGATTGGGAAATACTAGGAAGTGATGAGGCAGTATGGCAGCTGTAACCCAAGCTGCATGTAGCAATGCAAACTCAGTGTTGCTAGATCCCTGGGACTGAGTTCTACTTAAATGGCCTGTGACTTCTAAGACTTAATTTGAGATTTGACATCACTGGAAAACAATCAGTTAGTGCTTTATTTAACAAAACCAAATTGGTCGTGCTTTTCTAATGCCAAATCCCAATTTTGGTTGAACTATTTAGATAAAGTCTAATAAGTATGTGAAATAAATACAGTATAATTTGGGTTTTTTCCCTCTCCCCTCTGAGGGTTTATATAGGAATCTCCACAACCAGATGATAGCATTCCGAATCAGAGACAAGATTATATCATTGGATTTTGGCTGCAGTCAAATCATTTAGGTCATTGGGGACACGTATGTTGTGCTTCCCCACAAAATTGTCTAGCCCCTCTGTTAAAACATATGTATGACTGCTGTAATACTTGGATTTCCCAAAAGAAACAAATCATTCACTCTGTTAAAGGAACCATGGATTACTTAATGTGAAAAACATCACTTAATTTTAACTACCAGACTTGAGACCTTCAGTTTTAAGAGCCCTTTTCCATGATTCTGTTTCTCTCTGTTCTGACACCCTAGGTGTCTGAACAATGATCATTTCAATTATATTTTCTTGGTTTCCATCAAATCAGCTACACCAGTGGATCTCGTTTGCTCTGTACTTATTCATGTTTGGAAATAGCATTGTACAAAATAAAAGATGCTAGAAAAAGATCTGCTGGGACAGAATTTGTACAGGTATAAACTCTCTAGTTGATGCTGTGGGAGCCTTTTTCTTTCAAACTTTGCCCCTCATTTGGGCCTCATCATTTCTTGCCTGGATTATTGCCATAGCTTCTCATCTGGCTTCCTTTATGCCCTTCATAAACATATGGCTTCTAGATTAATATTTCTTTAACACAATCCTGGTCCTATCATTCTACATGTGGCTTCATAACAATCTACCTGTTATACAGATAGAAGGAATATAATAATGATGATAAGATGACAATAATAATTAGTGAATGCTCTTAGATGCTCCATCTCAAACATCAGATGTTTTGAGATAACAGAGTGGAATTCAGTATCAGAGGGTTTAGCATTGAGGTATTTGGCTTGGGTCTGAATGCATGTGTGGAGTGTGGCTGATTGAAAGAAGATCATCTGATATACATGAGAAGTGAGTGGGTGGGGAGTTGACATTTTGTTAGAATTGCATGCTTGGTGTTTTGATAGACCATTACACCTCCTCAAATCTTTGTTATCAGAAACATTGTCAAGAAAATATAGCATAATTCAGGACAGTGGGAAAATCTTAATGCTTTCCATCCTGGTCTTGGTTTTGCAATTAAACATGTATGCTAAGTAGGAGGTTATTGCATTTGAGTGTTCATATCTGTTAAAGCAGATTGACTACTTGGTTACCACACTGTAAACAGCTTTTTTGAAGAATTTTTAAATTTATCATTTATGATATATTAAAAGAAAAAGTAAGATATAAAACTGCACATAAACAGTGTTCACATTTAAACACCAACACCCATACCAACCACATGCTTGCACACATGCACACATACACACAGACACTCAGACACACACACAAATATACATGTAAATGCATAGAAAATAAAAAAGCTTGGAAATTAACCAAAATTTACAATTACTGTTTTGAATTATGAATTTTTTCATTTTCTTTATTAATTTTGTTAATATTTCCTGTATTTTCTACAATGAGTATTACTGTTTTAATGAGGAAACTGCAACTTACATGAGGGCTCACCTAGCACTCTCATTCAGTGAGAAATGAGTGAATTATATTATTCACTCATTATATTAATTTGTTCAAGAGTGAATTATATTATTTTGTTCAAACATCACTAAAAAATCATGGAGTGACACAATAAATAGTCAAAGTTGAATTATCTTTTTATAAGGTAAAATAACATTTTGAATAGTTCCACTGCCTGCCATCTATGATCAATGCTTCTGGGAAATTGTATGTTTTGCTGCTTTTTTTTTTTTTTTTAAATGACTGGGGTATTGAGTGAAGAAATCTAGCAATAAAATGGAAAGCTCTGTAGATTACATCTCTGATGCCTGGGATCATTTGTGGTAATTTTTCTTTTTATTCCTGTGATTTTCCTTTTTTATCACCAAATAGTGATATAGTTGATACCTAGAACCCACAAGGGCGGGCAGACACACACGAAATTAAGAAAAAGGAGGATAACTTCATACTTACTTCATACTTAAATATATTTATTAATTCACTAATTTCTCAATGATTTTTTTTTTTCCTCAATGATGTTTTGATAGCCTGCCAGGCCTTAATCTTTGTGCTACCATGTTCTGAGTGTTATGAAAGGATAATAGATGAATATTAGAATATGGTCCCTACTCTCAACATTGTTTAGCACCACAGTTCTTAAACTTGAGCGTGCATAAGAATTACGTAAATAATGGCATTTATCTGATATACATAGGATATCAGAGGAAGAACAGGCTAGAGGAAGATGTTTGAATGCAGCTGCTTATGTGATGTTCAAAAAAGAAGGATTTTTAGCCAGCACCTGAGGCAGAAGGAGCTGAGGAATGGAGAGGATAGGGACTTGCCTAATGTCTTCCAGTAGTTAACAGAGTAGAATAAAGGACCCTGGCCCTTGGCCTCTTAAGACAGTGCTTTTTGGCTGGCTCGAACTCAGCTCTCTGTTTAAAAAATGAATGGGTTACAGTGGAGCAGTGTTTTCCAAGTAGTGTTTGTCAGTCTTCTGGGAATCTGAGAAGTTTCCACTGGTTTTCTGCCTGTTTTCCCTGGCTATAGTTGAATTCATTGAGGCCAGGAACCATAACTTGTTACCCAGCAGTTGGCAAAATTCCTGGCATTTAGAAGGTGGTCAGTTAATGGTTGATGACTGTATGAATGACACCATTTTTCAAAAAAAAAAAAATTTCTTTTTTTTTTTTTAAATTATTATTTAGCTCCTAACTCTTTTTTTTTTTTTTTTTTTAATTAATTTATGGCTGTGTTGGGTCTTCGTTTCTGTGCGAGGGCTTTCTCCAGTTGCGGCAAGCGGGAGCCACTCTTCATCGCGGTGCGCGGGCCTCTCACTATCGCGGCCTCTCTTGTTGCGGAGCACAGGCTCCAGACGCGCAGGCTCAGCAATTGTGGCTCACGGGCCTAGTTGCTCCACGGCATGTGGGATCTTCCCAGACCGGGGCTCGAACCCGTGTCCCCTGCACTGGCAGGCAGATTCTCAACCACTGCGCCACCAGGGAAGCCCAAAAAATTTCTTAAGTCATATATTTAGGGGCAACTAATGTATTTCTCTGCTATTGTGTGGCTTGAGAAAATGCAGTGTGTTCTCTGAAAGGAAAAGATATTTGGAGGTACGATTCTTTTTCTGTGTAAATAAAGCTATTTTATCTTAAATATTAGTATACATGTTCATTTTATAAAACAAAATGAAAGGGAAAAATAGCTGTTTTCTTAATAATAACCACTCAGTGTTTTTTCTTATTCAGATATTGGAGTTAAATCATGCTATATGTACAAGTTTATGTCCTTTTATTTTCTTGTAACATTATAACATAAGGGGATTAGCATTCTGTAACATATATAGATCTTGAGATGTATCAAAGTGAATTTTGAAAATAGTATCAGAATGAGAAATGTCTCAGTTTATACGCCATTGCAGAGGACCTCAGGTATCAGAGTTCATGGGATCAAAGGCTTTCCTGAGATGCTCTGCGTGCAACCAGAGATCTTTGAATTCTTCCATTCAAATCCCCTCATCTTTTTATAAGATGAAATTGAGGAAATTGAGACCCAAAGAACAACATAAGTGAATTTGTTTTGACCCAGGGCTTTCAGACCTTGTTGTCCCAATTCAAATTTGTGTCCCAAAGAATATTTATCTGAATTTGTTATTGTTTTCTATTTTGTAATGCTAAAAAGAAAGAAGAAAGGATAAAACAACTCTTCATTTTACCTTTGGAAGGAAGTTCCACTGAAGAAATGAGCCCCCAAATGATTGAACTCTATCAGCCATTTGTAGGATTTCAGCTGTTAAAGGGTTTTAGTAGTGGTGCTGCTACCCTGATCTTGGCCTAGCCATCATTCCCTTGCTCTTTCATAGGGCTCGGTCACCATGTGCCATGGCCAAAATAATGGTGGTCCCTCCCATGAGCCATCTTCAAATTTCCAGCTGACAATGTCTATCTAGAAAAGAGAAAACAAATTCTTTACTACTTCAGATTTTAGCACATTTACCCCACTGCATGATCTAAAATATCATACGGACTCTATCTGCAAAGCTTTCAAAAATATAAATGGACAGAATAGCATTGGGTGGTTTGGGGGGCCATTCACACTAGGACTGTTTTTGCTCTTGTCATTGGTATTTTTAAGGAGACTATCCATATATTGCAAAACACTGTGCCAATTTCCCTTCACATCTGAGGTTATAAAAACTCAATCCTATTACCTAAATAGTTGTCCAGAGAAAGCGAGTAGGGAGCTACCTTAAGTGTGTTCTCCGTGATTGAGTGACAAAGACAGGCGTGAGAGAAACCTTTGCTTCCAGATCAACCCCTCCATTGCCTCACCCTTTTTTGGCCACACCAACGGGCAGAAATGAATCTACCCCCATGTGGTCATTGCGGGATTTATCTGGGCATTTGCTGAACCTGCTCGCAATTTATTTTTATTTCTTCCGATAGACGTGGATTTGGCACAAGAGAGTGAATTCTTTCTGGAACAGCAGATGTGCCTGGTACACTCGTTTGCTATAACCATTTGTGCTGTGGTTGAAAAAAAATTTTTTTAGGAGTGCAGAATTGTTGAAGGGGGAGGGTTAAAAAACCAGAACCATTTTAGCGATTATGCAAAGTTGGAATGTGAGTAATTTTGCTGCAGTTAGTCATTATGTGCTTTCATAGCTTGTTTTACAAGGATAAAGGGATATGTACAGGTTTGGTGACTAGAGCTCTTATTTGTCTCTAATAGTTGCTTTTTACAAAAACATTTTCTACCCTTTCTCCTACTTGGTGGCAAAAGTGCTCTCTCCTTAGAAATTATACCCTTCTGTGATTCAGCCCTTTTATCTGTCTACAATAACTGGACAAACAGCCTCCATTTCTGAGAACAAATATGTTAGGAGAAGAGAAACTTCATTTTCTCATACAATATATAATATGTATGATGTATATTCAAATCATAATAATGTAGTGATCATTTAAAAATGAGCATTTTTTCTGCAAAAAGGAAAAAAAAAAAAAACCAGAGCAAACATCTAGTGACTGTGCTATGAGCTTATTGTGTTGTAAATATGGTGTCCTTGCAGCATTTTATTTGAAATATTCAATAGGTCTTAGCAAATTTTTGCTCACCGTATTCTCTGAGAACTGTAACACACCACCTATTCCTTTTCTTTTTACTTGCTTTCGGTCACCCAGATTCCTTTGGACATATGTGAACGAAGGGTCTGTTTGTTTCCACTGAAGCAAATATAGCCACTTGCTCACACTGGTGGCTTCCCTCACTGAATTCCACTACTATTTTGGAAACTCCTGTATGAAAACACAGCAACCCAACCTGTCCCCATTTGAGCCTCGTGGGTGATTTCCATGCAATACTGCCCAGTGTCTATATACTGAGGTTCACTTTTGTTACAAAACAAAACTGGGTTTGTTGCCTTTTGGTAAGCTTGTTACTAAGTCTGGTCATTCTGGTGTGATGGCAGGAACACTGGTATTAGAGTTCCAACAGTGGTCTTGGAAAGCTGGATTCTAATTCTGACCTGTCAAGGCCTTATCACCTTGGGCGAATCTTTCCTAAGCCTAGTTTCCTTGAGGAGAAGGTAGAAATTTATGACCTTCAAATTCCTTCAAGCTCTAATACTCTGTGATTCTGTAAAGAATATCATGTATTTTAGTGATATACAAATAAGTCAACTTTATTTCTTCTTACAAATTCCTTTGTGTCTACATCTGCACCAGATAGCTCTCTTCAGACTGTGTCTCAAAGGTGACCACATTTTAACTTCCACCCTGACAGGCAAACTTCAGCAATGAGAAACCCCTATAGGACTTGGGGGTTTCCTGAAAGGATCTCACTCTTTTACTTATCTTTCTGTCTTTTAATGGCTTCTGAGTAGCAACAATAGACTGGAATGGTTGGTTCTATCATGGTAGTTGATTATAACCAAAAGCTACTGAAGCAGCCTCACCACATTTCCTATTACCTACAGCTAAGAAACCTAAAATGCATAAACTAACTCAGAATACTTTTAAAAAATTAGATTGAATTACAGAATCCTCTATCATACTTAAATACCTCTTGGGTAAATAACTAAGGGTTTGGCTTCACAAAGCTGGTGAGAAGGGACTTCCCTGGAGGTCCAGTGGTTAAGACTCCATGCTTCCACTACAGGAGCGTGGGTTCAATCCCTGATCGGGAAACTAAGATCCTGCATGCTGCCTGGCTTGGCAAAAAAAAAGCTGGTGGGGAAAGTAGAAGAGTATGGAGTGGTTATCATTTAGCCAACTACTGCCATTCTTGTTTTATTTCATTGAACCTCTCTTTTGTAGAGTTTGTCAATAATGCATTCTTGAAATCATTCATTCATTGAATAAATACATATGGAGTATATTTTTGCTGGAGTATATGTTGAATAAGAAAGACAAAGTCCTTGCCTGTATGAAGCTCAGAGGGGAAGATAACATTAAAGAAGGAATTGCAAAACAGTGGGCAAGGGCTATCATAAGGGAAGTACGGCCTGTTCAAGGACACCAGTGATGGACACCTTACTGAGACATGGGGACTCAGGACTGACTGGCTTTCCAGAGTGTCATTCATTTGAAACCTGAAGGACGAATACTGGTTAGGAGTTGGGAGGTGAGGCAGGTTGGAAAGCATCCAAGTCGGGTAACTGCAGGATGGCTGGAGCATCAAGTCCCACGGGGAGGGAAGGAAGAGAGGAGACTGGAAAGCAAAGTGATGGCTGTATCAGGAAAAAAAATTGAACTTCATCCTAAGAACAATGGGAACCTCTGGGAGATTTAATAAAAGAAGGCAACGATCGACTTGGATTTTAGGAATATTCTGATTGCAGCAGAGTGTACTAGTGACCAATAAGAGGTCATATTTAAAAATACCTATATCAGCATATGTGTGTATGTATGCAGTATACATATATATGTATATATACATATTGCAGTAAACTTGGGAACCAGTGATGGTGGACAAAACTAGGGTATCAACACATCTCTCTTTCCAGTGAGAACTGGAAAGGCTGAAGGTAATTACGAGATGGAATCAACAATCTTTAAAGTACCAAGGGGAGAAAAATTAGTATGGCCATATTTATAACATTCAGTCACATTACTATAAGTCTTTGAAATACCTACTGACCTTAAATATTACTGGTTTACAATTTTATCAGTATACATATGCACTCTTTTACTTTTCTTTATAGACCATTGTTTTGAATACCTGTTTCCTTGCTTACCAGTTGTATAACATTCCATCAGAACAATGCACCGTGTTTTTCTCAAGCATCCTCTAATATTTTATTTTTAAATATACAATCAATGTAAGTTATGGGCATTTTAATGGCTCTTCATTGCCAGTTTACCCACCAAAGGAATTATTCCAACTTCCGGTGCTACCAGTCATGTAATAATGCACCTGCACAATCATATTCTCACAGAGAGGGTGTTTTATTATTTCTTGACTAGGTGCTTCAACTCTAGGTGCTTTTCACTGACCCCCTGGCCTGATGGGAGAAAAGCACAAGCACATAGGCCCTTGATGGGATGACTCAGTGTATGAGGTCGCTTGCTATGGGAGAAGGCTCTTCTCTTGCCACATCCCTAGATTATAGAAGACACTCAGATTGAATTAACCCTCATCACCATGGTGTTTTATCCAGTGCCAGTTCCATGCATGCTAAGGACTAAGTGCTCTGTACTGTGCGGGTATTTATATACATAGGAGCCCTGGACACCTCTCCAAGTCAAAACTGTTGACATACCACCTTATTTGATGTTTACTGGGGGAAAAACACTCCTTAAAATACTGGCTCTCGTGGTTTTAACATGATGACATGCTAGTTTTATGAACATGTGAGTGCAGGGCCTACCTAGGTCATTGCTTCTCTGTTGAACAGTTAGGGATTAAGAAAGGAGGACTTCAGGCAGCATCTTGGTGCTCCCAACTGCCTTGATTTTATTTCTGAGGAAACAAGTTGACATACTGGCATCCATGTCTTCAGTAGTCCAGGGAGCCCTTTGTCTTCGAAGTATCTTATACCATTCAGAACGCTGTGAGAATTAATTAAGTGGAGAGTTTCTAAGACAAAAACTGCCCTGGATTACTACACCAGACTGTACTGCTTTTTCAGTTTCAGCCTTCTGAAGTTATTGAGAATAGCCCCTCGCTAGCTGTTGTACGTATTCCCAAAGCACCGCAGTGTGACGTGAACAAGTGCTGATACAATGCACGGAAGTAAGACATCTTTGTATCTCTCTGACAAGAGCTCTTTGGGGGACTTGTCAGGTGTGTGTGTGTGTGTGTGTGTGTGTGTGTGGTTTAGGTGTCCATCAATGACTGAAAATTAGCATATTAGTAGTGTCCCCATCCCCATATTGGCAGCTTTGTTTTGAACTCAGTGGCACCAGTTAAAATACTGTGATTTTAATTTCAAAAGTAATCTTTGAGATCATTTTAACCATTCACCAGTTTTCCACTACTATTCATGCGGTAACTTTTTCTTTTAATGTAGAAAATTCAAAAACATATGAAGACAAAAATAAAAATTTCTGTTAATTGTATCAGCGGATGCCATTTTTTAACCTTTTAAAAGTATTTTTAAATCATTTTTAATTTTTCCTATGTCCCTTCCTTTTTTTCTATGTACACACAAACACACCCAAGCTGGGATACTACAATGTTCTTTTTTGGTGTCTATTAATTTTTAAAATAATTTATTTCATATATTATTTAAAATATATATTTACATGCATATGTATGTATGTATATATGCACACATCAGAGGAAGATCTATATATATTTTTCACAATATGTGATTGTGTTAGAAACTTTGGAAAATAGGAAAAGTATATACTCCAAAATCACCCCCTTATATTAACCACTGTTATCATTTTGGGAACAAATCCTTCTAGCTCTATACGTGTGTATGTGTATATGAGAGATACAGATAGATGCATATATTGATGAACACGTATAAAACAATGTTCCCTAATGTGATTTTAAAATGTATAAAATTGTTGATTTTTCTTTCTTTTCTTTTTTCCTTTCTTTTCTTTTCCCTCCCTCCCTTCCTTCCTTCTTTGCTTTGTACTATAGTAATATATACATAACAAAATTCACCACCTTAATCATTTTTAAGGATACATTTAAGTGACATTAAGTATATTCACATCGTTGTGCAACCATCACCACCATACATCTTCAGAACTTTTTTTTCCCCCAAACTGAAAATGCATATCAATTAAATAATTACTCCTCATTTCCCCCTCCCCTGACCACCCTGGTAACCACATTCTACTTTGTCTTCATGAATTTGATTACTTTAGGTACCTTATATCATTGGCATCATACAATGTATGTCCTTTCGTAACTGGGTTATTTCATTTTAGCATAATGTTTTCATGGTTCATTCATGTTTTAGCATGTTTCAGAATTTCTTTCTTGTTTTAGGCTGAATAATACAACACTGTATGTTTATACTACATTTTGTTTATTCATTCATCTGTCAGTGGACACTTTGGTTGCTCCCACATTTTTGGACATTGTGAATAATTCTGCTATGAACATGGGTATACAGATGCATGTTTGCGTCCCTCCCTTCTATGAGCTCTTTGGGGTATATATCCAGAAGTGGAGTTGCTAGATTGTTGCTATGTTTTGAAACATTTTAATGATACAGTATTCCATTATATGAATATACCATCATTTATTTAACCAATCCCCATGTATTGATTATATAAATTGCATATAATCTTTTACTTTTATAAATTACATTACCATGAACACTTCTTGAAATTGGAAGATTTAAACATCTATGGTTATTTCCTTAGGTTAAATTCTTAAAAGGTACAGACTTTGTTAAGGCTTCTGATACATATCACCAAATTAACCCACAGATTGCCCATAGGAAGTTTATAGAAACAAATATCACGTTGGTTCCTAAGTCTAAATTATATAAACATTGCCCTTTGAAGACAATTGGGATAAAAGCCTCCCATCACCCATAGACCCCAACTCCAGGTGTGATTCCCTATTCTGCTTAACAACAGAACCTGAAAAGGTGGTTCTTAACTCTGGTATCAACAAAAAATCATTTGTTCCTCCCCTTTTTAATTTCCAGATTTCACTCCCCAAGTGGATGGGTCTAAGATAATTTGTATCTAAAAAGCTCTAAATGCAAGATACTTTGTATTTAAAGAGTGCTCAATGATTCTGTTGTGCAGTCAGACTTGAAAAGCGCTTCTCTAAATGTAGAGTAGCATATTCATATATTGTACTCTTAGTCTATTGGGTTGTTTTCTAGCTCATGGGGTCATCTATCAAGTGGATAGAGTGTGACTCGAATGAGTGAGGAATGGAGCTGTGAGTATTAAACCCTGAATTATGGAAGATAATCAGTGAGGGGACTCAAGAAAGCAAAATTAAGTTATTTTCTATATTAAGGGCTTGGAGAAAATGTGAAGTAATTTTTCTTGAGCAAAAAACAAGTAGCAAATAATGGATGCGTGGCTTTGTAACTGAAATGGGTAAGCCGTGGTTCTTTTTTTTTTTTTTTTCTCACTGTATAAACTCAAACACCAAGCCTGTCCATTCATTTATCCAGTCATGATTTGTTAAGTACCTACCTGGTGTGAATCCTTATGATGAGACCAAGCTCTTTTTGGCTAGTAAAACTCACTGCAAATATTCAGAATTTACTCTTGGAATCAGTGGATTTTGAATGTCCTTCTGACTTCTTTTGTAGAGGAATAAATAGTATTAGAAGAACAAGAAGTGTGAGCACGCTCCCCTCAACTCTGTGCCTTGTCCAGTGAAGCTCACTTCTTGTTTGGGTTATAGAAAGACTCTTATTTGAAGAAAAAGATAGGAGGAGAAAATGACAGTATTCCTAAGTCTTCTTTGTTGTTTCGATGAGGAGTCCGTCTGGAGAAGTAATACGAATTTTGCAGTGTCACTCAATTCTAAATAGTGGCAAAGCTGGAATTGGTTTCCCCCCGAGCTCTACTGCATGACCCTTCAATTTAATTACTCATCCTCCCTGGTGATATTTCTATCTGCCAGTGTCCTTAACTGAGAATGGAAGTTGCAAAATTTGGCTTCCTGGTGTTTGCAATCAATCAATCAATCAGTCAATAATGAGCAAAGCTTTAAAGTCAGAAGAGGAATGTCAGATCCATTTTTTACACGACAGCAATCAGCTGGCACAGTACAGCAGCTGCCTTAGACTATGAACTCTTATTGTATAAAGTTCATGTCACTCTATTGTTTCCCAGATAACGACACTGAATATCACTTGCTGTCTGTTGTCCCATTTACTCCATTATTTTTCTTCTAGGAGAGAAATATTTTTCTGTACCCACATAGACTGAGAAGGCCTCTTGTTTGTGTTTTTGTGAATTTCTCACTTTTTCTTTACCCGAGAGAGGTAGAATTGTTTTTAAAACTTCTAACTATGGAATAGACTACCTGGGTTGAGTCCTGGATCTGCCACCTGCTAGCTGTGTAACCTTGGGCAGTTACTTAATTTCTCTGTACTTCAGTATCTTCATCTGGGAAATCGGGGTAAGTAGTAGTTTCTGTCTCAAGGGTACTTGTGAGGAGTAAGTATAAACTGCATTGAATACAAAATATTTACGGAAAGTAAATGTTACGTAAGTGTTTGCTGTTAGTATACATCTTTTTAAAGATACCAGTAGGTATTTTAGTTTGTTTTTACTGCCACAGTGATATACAGATAAAATACATAACTACAAGTGACAAATGGTCATCAGGTCTTGTTCAAATAACTTGAAACAATTGTCATGAAAAGAAAATTGAAGTTGAAATATTTGTAATCCCATCTTCTAACAAATCAACCACCTCTCTTTCCATAGTTTGTCTGGTCCTTGTCCATATGGAAATACCGTTTTGTGTAGCCTCAACTGTATTGTACACATGATTGATTTCCCATTCTACGTTTTTCATTTAATATTTACATTTTCATTTAGCATCTTAAGCATGTTTTCATGTCTTTATAATAGCTGGAATCAAAATGTAATGAAGGAGTTTTGAGTTTTATCTTGCTGTGTATATGTCAGGCTTTAGCTTTTGTATATTTTCCCCTTCTGTTACCTTAGAAAGTTTCCCTGCTAAGTAGAAATCATTTTCACTCATTACACCAAATTTTGTTGAAAAAATGAATGAATTAAGAATTATTTGAGTGCAGTGACTTTGATTCCCTTTGTCTTATTGTGACTTTAGCAACTAGCTCAGTGCCTGACACAGAGCAGAATTTCAATAAATTTTTGTTTAATAAATATCTTGGATTCATTAAATTTGAGGAGATTGGGATATTGTAATTATTTGATAGTTAATTCAAAATGTGTTTCTTTTCAGTACATGTTAAAAATTATTTTAAAATGCTTTAGTCTCTTTCTTTTCATGGTACTTTTATTTAAAATTTGCCCTTTGACTATTTCTGTAGGAGTTTGAGCTGGCATCAAGTAGAACTTACATATACAGTCTGACCATTGAAATGAAAATAAGCACCTCAAATGCTTCTTTGAAAGATAGTAGTGTTAATAAATTCAAAAGGTAAAGTCCTTAAACTGCTTAGAGGGAGGGAGAGGCTAATGAGATTACTGTAATTAAGCATGCATAAACACATTATTGACTCGGGGATTTTTGCAGAAACTAATGCCTGTGGCCATAATACGTCTCCAGTCAAAAATGTGTTAAATAATGTAAATTGATACAGCCACTATGGAGAACAGTATGGAGGTTCCTTAGAAAACTAAAAATAGAGCTACCATATGACCCAGCAATCCCACTACTGGGCATATACCCTGAGAAAACCATAATTCAAAAAGAGTCATGTACCACAATGTTCATTGCAGCTCTATTTACAATAGCCAGGACATGGAAGCAACCTAAGTGTCCATCGACAGATGAATGGATAGAGAAGATGTGGCACATATATACAATGGAATATTACTCAGCCATGAAACGAAACGAAACTGAGTTACTTGTAGTGAGGTGGATGGAACTAGAGTCTGTCATACAGAGTGAAGTAAGTCAGAAAGAGAAAAACAAATACTGTATGCTAACACATATATATGGAATCTAAAAAAAAAAAGAAAGAAAAAATGGTTCTGTTGAACCTAGGGGCAGGACAGGAATAAAGACGCAGATGTAGAGAATGGACTTGAGGACACGGAGAGGGGGAAGAGTAAGCTGGAATGAAGTGAGAGAGTAGCATTGACATATATACACTACCAAATGTAAAATAGATAGCTAGTGGGAAGCAGCTGCATCGCTCGGTGCTTTGTGACCGCCTAGAGGGGTGGGATAGGGAGGGTGGGAGGGAGCCGCAAGAGAGAGGGGCTGTGGGAATATATGTATACATATAGCTGATTCACTTTGTTATACAGCAGAAACTAACACAATATTGTAAAGCAATTATACTCCAATAAAGATGTTAAAAAATGTGTTATATCAGATTTCCTTGATTATCAAGTAATAAGAGAAATGAGATAGCTCATATTTTACATATTTGGTTGTAATCTGACAAGAGAAATGCACTTTTCTTGGGAGACCATTACTCATTTATTCAAATGTTTGTTACATGCCTACTATGAACTATGATATGAAAAAGCCAGTGGAAAAGCAGCAGCGAATAAAAGGGACAATCTCTAACTTTATGAGAACAGACATACACAAGTGTGATATGTGTAGAAGAGCTCACTGTGCCAGAGGATTTGGGCAAAGGTTCACTGAGGAACCTGACACTCAGACTGAGACTTCAGGGGTTCTTAGGAATTAGCTAGACATAGAATCCAGAGAGAGGTGGGAAAGCACAGAGGTATAATCCATGAGATAGGAGAGAGTCTAGCACATCAGATATGAAAGGAAGTCAGTGTCAGAGAGTAACATGACGTGTACCTCTCGAGGGTGACATGACATGTACCTCTCAAGGAGAGACAGAAGAAATAGATTGAGTCCAAATCACTCCACTAAACCACTGAAGATTTTTAAGCAGGAAAATAATGTGATTAGATCTGCATTTGAGAGAAATCACTCTTCCTACAGAATGAAGGATTCATTGAAGGGGAACAAGCATAGATACTGGGAGACCAGTTTGGATGCTGTTGGATAATTCCTGGTGAGAGGTGGTGGTGTCTTGGAATTGAATTACAGCAGAGGAAATGGTTGAAATGCAGACAACTTTGAGAGATATAGAATTTCCTATTTAGGGAATAGGATCAACAGGATTTGATACTTGAATGGGATGTGAAGGAGAGGCTCAAGAATGACTCCTAGTGTTCTCATTTGAACAGTGCTGGGGTGGATGAGAAAACCAGATGAAAGGCATGAAAAGCAGATTCAAGGAAGGTGATGAAACAGTTTTTAACATCTTGAGCCTGAAGAGCAAATGAGACATCCAAGTAAACACATGAAAGAGAGAGTTGAATATTTGGGTCTAGCATTTCAAGTACAGATGGATTCTAGAGAGAGAACTTCCAGAGAGTCATCATACACAGGAGCTATTTCAAGTTGTGGGCATGGTCCTGGAGAGAGTTAATAGAGGAGAGGAGGTCCTGTGTCAGATAAAAAGGATCTTTATTCAGGGGTGATTGGGCAATATGTTGACTAATGTTGTCAGTAGCACTTTTATAGAAAGATTGGAAAAGTACTTCTAGCAGAAAGCTAGCCAGAGCCTGGGTCCTTGCTGTCACTGTTGAACAGACATAGTGGTTCTTGGCTGCCCTTTCTATTACAAAAGATAAATTTCTGTCTATGACCGTGATAATTTGATTTTTTGTAGCTTACAGTTTAACTTCTTCCCAACTTATAAAACATGCAAGTCAGTTATGAAAACACTGTAAGGTATTTGCTTTAATGGAGGTATGTACAAAGCCCATTGGCGGTAAAGCCAGAGGACCATAGAAAACCCCCAAAATCCTTCCAGGGGATTTTTATGTCTTTTTATGTTTTTATTTTTCCATTAATTATTTTGTAAATATCTTCAACATGTAAAGCTCTGTCAGGCTAATGGGAAGAGGATAGGATGTCTCCCTGTCCCCCAGCAGTTTATAGTCTGGTATAGGGGCTAATACATAGTAACTGTTGAATGGATGTCTCCAGACTTCCGGAAAGACATTACAGAAGAGGCACCATTTGATCGGAGACTTAAAGAATCAGTAGGCAACTTCCAGGCAGAAGATGGCTATGTTTGAGCTGCAGATGAGAAACATGGAGGAGAGTCATAAAGAACAAATCATAGACTATAGAAGGATGTGCTGGTGGACAGATATGAGTACACACATGAGTGTATGGTCTATTCCCGTCTCTACATAAGCCTAAGATTAGGCTTAATATGCTGTGACTAATATAGGAAATAAGAAGGTGTCTGGACAGAAAGGCAAGGGCTAGATTGGAACGTCCTTATAAAGCGTATGTAAAAAAGGGAGAGAGAGTACACCATGATAAAAAGAGTTCCACACAAGGCAGAGTCATTGGCAAATCTAGATCAGCAGAGAGCCGGGATCAGATAGTCACGTTAGAGAGATCACTGTGACAGTACTGAGGAGGAGATGTGAGAGAGAAGTGAGGTTAGATCATGGCAATAAACAGCTCTGAGAAGTGATGATGGGAGCCAGAACTAGGAGAGAGAAAGTGAGACTGGGGTAAAGTACAGGGATGCCAGAAGTAATCAGGGCTTATATAGAAGACATAATAGTAGATTAGGGGGGTGTGTGTGTATGTACATGCGGGGTGTGTTCAGGGAATGGGCGGGCTGATGGTGAGAGGGATAGAGGAATGTAAGATGTTATTCCGAGTTGGGCAAAAAGGAAGTTGAGGGCCTGCTCCCAAAGGTGAGCACGAGAGGTGCTCTTACAGCCCTTTGTCTGTTCTTGTCTCATGGCCACAGCCAGTTCTGCCTGGTAGTGGAGACATCCGTTCAAACAGTGATTGATCAGTCCCTCTACCAGACTACATATAAACTCCTGGGGGACAGGGAGACATGCGCTATTCATCCTGGGATGCTATCCTCCCATTAACCTCGCTGAGCTTTCCATGTTGAAGATGCTTAGAAAATAATTAATGGAAAAATAACCACATAAAAACACTGCTACAGAGACATTCAAGTCTCTGTATATACGTATATATATATATATATATATACACACACATATATATATATATATCTGTATGAGTGTAATTTTAAAAATGTGCTTGTTTTTCAAAACGAAAATGTTAAATCATGATAAAACTTCAAGAATTTTTGCAAAGAACAAAAAAGAAATGAAATGCCAAAAATAAATATTTGGAAGTGCCTACTAATCCAGTAAGTAGAAAAGATTCGCTGTGTATTTAATTGAATATGTGGGCCAAGAAAGTGTTGCCATAGCTTTCTTTTATCATCAAGAACATAAATAAGTATGCTTTAAAATGATTCCTGTTCTTTACCCCTTCCACCTCCAATGAGGTAAAGAATTTAAAATTGCAAAGGAAAAAAATAGAGCTAAATGTGCTATTTTCACACACACAGTTTTGAAATAGAAAATACTCAGAAACATGCCGGCACATACATAGCAGAATTCATAATAAAGTTGTGAGAAACCTTCTCATCTAGGGAGATATTTCCTAGAAGTTAGCAATGGCTCCTGAAATTGCTCCCTGATGCCTTCCTTCAAAGACTTTAGGAATCTGTAAGTAGTGAATGTGTGTGCGCATGTGTGCATGTTCACCAAGAAAGAAAAAGTGAAAGAGAAATTTGTTGAAAAAAGTTGCTTCTAAGGAGTTAGGTCTACATTCTTTTTTGTTTACTTTATGAATGTGATTGGTTTTCATCTTCAAAGTATATGACTTTTGAAGTATCTGTTTTTGGGGCAGACTCCTTTCCAGCTGCGGCCCAGAGTATGCCTGTCATTAGCTCAGTTGCTCAGTCACTGTCTCCATTTATAGTTGGGTTTGTAAAGTGTTTAAAATAGGAACTCTGGGTTTCTGCTGATCTTGAGTCATCAAAGAAAAGCAAAGCTTTATTCCTTCTTATATTCAGTTCCATCCATGTGGACATTTTTTTTTTTTACATTTATCAAGTTTAGTTTTTATTTCTCAGGAACTTTTAACAAGTTATAATAAAATGATAGATTTGTTAATTGCTTAGTAGAGGGTGTAACACAAACTATTTTAAGCTGTAATTATTATAGTTAACAATAATAATAATTATTATCTTCTTTCAAAAATACTCCATCAGTGATTTTGCACAATTCTGTACACCTAAACACTGATAGACACTTAAGCACTTTTAAAACAATGCTTTTATCAAAGTTTCATAGCATAGTAGCATCATTTTTTTAAAGCCTTGATTGAACTCTTTATTTGATAAATTATCTGTTTCATTAGTTGTTTTTTCAGGTTGTTTTTTTCCTTGTTCTTTCCTTTTTTTTTTTTTTTTTTTTTAATTAATTTATTTGTGGCTGTGTTGGGTCTTCGTTTCTGTGCGAGGGCTTTCTCTAGCTGCGGTGAGCGGGGGCCACTCTTCATCGCGGTGCGCGGGCCTCTTATTATCGTGGCCTCTCTTGTTGCGGAGCACAGGCTCCAGACGCGCAGGCTCAGTAATTCTGGCTCACGGGCCTAGTTGCTCCGCGGCATGTGGGATCTTCCCAGACCAGGGCTCGAACCCGTGTCCCCTGCATTAGCAGGCAGAGTGTCAACCACTGTGCCACCAGGGAAGCCCTGTTCTTTCCTTTGAAACAAATTCCTCTGCCTTCTCATTTTGCTTAACTTTCTCTGTCTCAATGAAATTTGATGAAACAGTTACCCATCCCAGTCTTGAAGAGGCGTCCTTGTGTGGGAGCATCTCTATACAGTCTGCCCAGTGGCTTTGGTGGGAGAACTGTATCTGAAGTGAGCACGAGTTACATCTTTCCCCAGGGTGTGCTGGCAGCTATCACCTTGGTAGGAGGCGGGGCTGGAGATGGAGGGGCTAGGGCCAGAGCCAGGTGTGAGCCAGGGCTTCTCTTCTGTTCAGTGGCCAGTACCACGCTAATGGGGGGCAGAGTCAGTCCCCAATGTGGACATTTTTTTAAGACCGACATGGTTGACTAGAAAAATCTAACCTTACTTTTTTTTTTTTAGGTTCAAACTGACTCTTCCATACTCTCTGCTACAGAATGTCAGTGTCTTACTGAGCATTTATTTAGGAATTTCTTCAGGATATATATTTTAACAAATCACTTAATGTGGAAACTGCATCTTCTGTTGGGTACTATTGGGACCACCTTCATACAGAAGGGAAAGGCTACTCCACCAAGACAAGAATACTCAATGATACTTAAATTACAAAAGGAAATGGCAGGTTTGCCCCCTGCGAGGCTATCAAAAAAGGAAAAAAGATAACTCTATTCAACAGCTTTCTGTAACTTAACAGAAAACTAAATCTAGAATTACAAAATCTCTAGGAAACTACAATTGAGACAAATCACAAATGACGGGAAGAGATAGCCGTCACAGTCAGATCCCAATGAAAATGATAGCACACAGAAACTAGTCCCTCTCAAGGAGCTGACTTATAAATGCATTGTGTACATAGGTCCACTTGGGTATAGAGAAGCCATTAGGGACAAAGTGATAATCTGGGGCTAGCAGAGTCAGAACTGTCATCTCCCTGGGTTCAAGAGGACCAAGGGGGAGAGCAGTGATTTGAATAGGAGGAGAGACTGTGATAGAAGAGAGATCCTAGAAAGGACCAGTGACCCTCCTTGGCTGACAGCTGGGAACTTCACAATCAGGTTCCCAGAAGACATGTGGCTCAAGAGTTTACCGGTGTCTCTCAACAGGGGCACTGTTGTCATCTTGGGTTTGACAGTGATGTGTTTTTGCCTTTTAACCATTCAATGAAAATAGAATCCCCTAATCACTGTGACAGTAAAAAACATTGCCACACATTTCTAAACTCTCCCCGGTCGCTAGGTGATTTCCTCTCCAGTTGAGAACCGGTATACAGAGAATTCCCTGGCAGTCCACTGGTCAGAACTCCACGCTTCCACTGAAGGGGGCATAGGTTTGATCCCTGGTGTGGTCCAGGAACTAAGATCCAGCAAGCAGCACGGCACGGCCAAAAAAAAAAAAAAAAGAGAACTACTATATGTTAACCAAACATCCCTGAGATGTTTTAATCTTTATCTCTGGATCAACCTAGATCACCAGAAAGCTATTCCCAGAAAGCCATATGTCTAAATCAGTATACTTGTATGTTATGGTGGGGACAGGGTAACTGTACTATCTCCAGCCCCACATCCACATCCCAGGCAGGAAGGAGGAAAAAGGAAAAGTAGGAAGGGATCATGCTGTGTCAGGAGAGCTCTAGCTTTTCCAGAAATGCTTCGCATACATCTCATTGGCCAGAACTGTGTCACATGGCAACTCCTACATGCAAAGTAATCTAGGGAAGAGTGGGCACATTGCTGCCCCAAACAAAACTGAAATTTTTTGAGTAATGAAGAAGGGCAGTGGGTATGGGGAAGCAGTTAGCATCTGCCCCACATGTATATATCTCTAATGGCTTGGTGTGGGCAAATGACACTAGAGTAATATAAAGTCTTGTGTCGTTTCTTCCTATACATACTAGAATTGACCTGGAAATTAATGAACAACCGAATTAGGGTGTGGTCATTCATTTCTTGTATGAACAAATCTAATCAGAGTAAGCCAGAGCAAAATTAAGACATTCTGCCACTGGAATGTTTACAGATCCCTAATAGACTAGTGCCTTAGGATGAATGTTTGACTCTTCAAACCTTCCCTAAGCCTTTACTTATCCCCAGCCTAACCAAGACCTCTCACAGTTCAGCAGAAAGTCTTTTAATCTTTGTGGCCTTAGGACATTTTTAGGGCATTCAGTAAGTATTTCTTAATTGAACAAATGAATGCGACAAAAAACAGAAAGATGTAAAGGGAGGAGGCTGCATTTGAGTTATCTTTGGTAAATCACTCTTTGACAGGAATCTTTGATCCTAAATTTAGTATTTCTTTGGTTGTACCAGCGGTGTTTGTTTATTTCTCCCAACACCCCTCATTGCTTTTTTTTGTTCCCTCTGCTTAGTCCTTCAGCTCTCTTTCTCTAGTATTGCCTTTTAGCAGTATGGTGACCAAGTCTTTGGGTAGTTTGTTTGAGATCCCATTGTTCAATTTATCTGTTTTCTTTTGGTGCTGGTGCTTTTGATGTTTCTATATGTATTAAAAATAAATCATTGCCAAATCCAATGTCATGAATTTTTTTCTTCTGTGTTTTTTTTAAGGAGTTTTATAGTTTTAGCTCTTACATTTAGAGCTAAAATTTTGGGTTACTTTTTGTATATGGTGTAAAGTAAGGGTCCAACTTCATTCTTTTGCATGTGGATGTCCAGTATTCCCAGCACTATTTGTTGAAAAGACTAACCTTTCCCAATCAAATGGTCTTGACACCCATGTCAAAAATCAAACCATGTATGCAAGGATGTATTTCTGGGCTCTCAATTCTATTCCATTGGTCTATGTCTGTCTTTATGCCAATGGAACACTGATTATTATAGCTTTGTAATAAATTTTGAAGTTGCATAGTGTGAGAGCTCCAATCTTCTTTTTCAAGATTGTTTTGGTTATTCAGAGTCTCTTGAGATTGCATATGGATTTTTCTATTTTTGCAGAAAAGTTCCATTGGGATTTTGACAGGGATTGCATTGAATCTGTAGATTGCTCTGGGTAGTATTAACATTTTTACAATATCAAGTCTTCCAATCCATGAACGTGATATGTCTTTCCATTTAGTTGTATCTTCTTTAATTTATCAGCAACATTTTGTACTTTTCAGTGTATAAGACTTTCACCTCTTTGGTTAAGTTTATTCCTAAGTTTTTTCTTTCTTTTTGATGTTATTATAAATGGAATTGGTACACAGAAGCGCAACTGATTTTTGTGTTGTCTGTGAACTCTTAGAAGTCAGGAACCATGCCTTGTTTATGTTTTGCAGAGTTAATACAAAAGTAATAATGGCATTTATTAATATTTGTCTGTTTATGTATTTTTATTTTTCATTAGCAATAACCTTTGTCTTTTTTTTTTTTTTCCTTTTCTCTTTTCTGCTTTAGAGCTCTACTAGCTCAACAACAGCTTCTCCTCCAGTTTCCACCCCTGTCACAGGACATAAGAGAATGGTCATACCAAACCAGCCCCCTCTGACGGCAACGAAAAAGTCTACATTGAAGCCACAGCCTGTACCCCAGGCTGGACCCATCCCTGTGGCTCCAATTGGAACGCTAAAACCCCAGCCTCAGCCCGTCCCAGCCTCCTACACTACGGCATCTACCCCTTCAAGGCCTACCTTCAATGTGCAGGTGAAGTCAGCCCAGCCCAGCTCTCATTACATGGCTGCCCCTTCACCAGGACAATTTTATGGCTCAGGGCCAGGGGCCCAGGGCTATAACACTCAACCAGTTCCTATCGCTGGGCAGGGTCCACCTCCTTCTACACGGGGAGGCATGGATTATGCATATATTCCACCACCAGGACTTCAGCCTGAGCCTGGGTATGGGTATGCCCCCAACCAAGGACGCTATTATGAACCCTATTGTGCAGCGGGGCCTGGCTATGGGGGCAAAAATGACTCTGATCCTGCCTATGGTCAACAAGGTCACCCAAATACCTGGAAGCGGGAACAAGTGTATACTCCTTCTGGCACCGGGAACCAGAACCCTGCTGGGATGTATCCAGTTGCTGGTCCCAAGAAGACCTACATCACAGACCCTGTTTCAGCCCCCTGTGCACCACCACTGCAACCAAAGGTAGGGAACTCATTAATATAGTGATGGGAATAAGGGGGTACCTATCTTGGTCTGCCTTCCCCAGAAAGCAGAGCCTAAGGCAAAAGTATATGTGCTACTTTTATTTCATTAGAAAGTACAATCTGAAGGAAGTGCACGAGCGAAGCAGGAAAATGGGGAGATCCTATTTGGGGATATGGGGGGGTGTTACCAATATGGCTTCCATTTAGTATCAAGTACAACTGATTTTTCAATCTTGAAGGACCTTCTTCCAAAAGACCATATGAACCGTAGCAGCTCAGGACAATCTGTTCGGAGAGAGGAAGGGAAAATAATTTATCTTCCAGCTCCTCTTCTGTTGGTCAGAGCTTCCTTCTGTGGGTCATAGACTTCCTCACACTTAGATGTTGCATTTACTTGGTCACTAAATAGATCTGAAGTATCTGATGCCTCAGCAGGGACAGGGAATCCCCACACGTGGAGGTGAGAGGTGCTCAGGGCAGCATGAGATGAGCTGATGACAGGTTGGCCTCATGTGAAGGCGGTCAGAACCCAAGCAAAGTTGGTACCATAGTGACTGCTGGGGAAGAACAAGTGGACAAGGGCCCAGGAGACAGGTGAGGCTAAGAAGATCTAAGGTAATGCAGATATCTTGTCTAGTTTTCTTTGGGAAGGGGCTGTAGTAGAATGGCACTTGTTTATTACCCCTTGTTTATCTACATTAATGATCCTCCAAGAAGAATATTACTCTCCAACCTTTAACCCTATTAGGCAACTTAAAAATATTCTTTATGACAGTTATCTTTTTTGTTGTTTGATTTAATTTCAAGCATGTATGTGTTTTAAGTCAACATGTTCAATTACTTCCTGTGAATAGGCAAGATATAATACTATACACACCTACTCACCTACAACTTGGATTTTTCATGTGTCCTAGAACCAACATGATGATGTTTCCTCCCACCATGAAAAGAGGAACCAAGGAGAGTTACTTGGAAGGAGTGAGGTGGAGAAACCAATCTAGTTTCCAGCCATTGTGTTAGAACCGAGCACTCCCTTCCCTGTAGTAAGAACTGTAAGAAATCAGAAATTGGAGAGCCCTTGATTATCGAGAAGTTCAATGATAAATTGGGAGGGTGTACTGGGTGGAAGTTTGGACTATATGTTTGTTTGTTTTTTTTAATCCTTTACACAGTTGAGATTGTCGATTTTCAGGCATATCCATTCACATTTTCAACATTATAACAGAATTTAGTGAGGTCCTTACTCTCCGGGTAGGGAGTTTACTAAATCACTATTCTCACATGAAAGCATCTGCTCTGTTAATGATGCAGATGGATTTTAGGTTCCTTAGAGGAAAGAACCCTTCCCAGCAAGTGGGGCCTGTGGATAGCTGGAGGCATCCATCAACCTTATGACTGCCCATTACATGAAAGTGGACCAAGCCATGATCATCTTCCAACATAAAGATTTCAGGTGAAAATGTTAAGTGTTTTTGAAACATTACTCTTGGAAGGACTTTCTTTCCAAAAATCTCTTTATGAAAAGAAATGTTATTAAGGGTTTTTTGTTTTATTTTGTTTTGTTTTTAAAATAAGTATTGCCCAAAATAGCCAAGCTGGACAACCTTGCCCTTTGTTAACATTGCAGTATATTTGCATTCGTCCATCCTAACCCCAGAGCAACTGGTTCAGAAAAAAATGGGGTTATTCAGCTTTACCTCACTTTGGTACAATTGCAACAAATTCCCCTACAGAAGATTAAAAATTTAGGTTGGGACAACGGCCATCAACATTTAAGTTCCAATAGGTATGCAGTTTTGCCCTGTCCAAAGCAGCCTGACTGTGATAGGATGGCTGAGTGATGTTTCTAAGGGCAGGAGATGGGCCCTGAGTTATTTAAGGATCCTATTACCCCACCTGGGGAAACAGACATGAGACAGAGCAAAAGTATGTCTAGGTGGAGAGAATGATCTGGTGAAGTATGAAGCCAATCAGTTTCCTGATTTCCCATCATGTCACTGGGCCCTCTGGAACCAATCCAGTAGGGTAAAAAAAAGAATCAGCACCCACTGCAAGACCTGGTTCTAAGATGTTAGGTCCAGAAACATCACTAGTATTTGGTCTGTCTTCGTCAGTTTACTTGGGGTGGCAGAATGAACTTGTATTAACCACTCTCCAGAAAGCATGAAACTTTATTTTCCTTCTTATTGGAGTAAAAGTATTATTCAGGATGATCTATTACCTTGTTAAGGATTCTGGACATCAGTGGATTTCATGTCATTTAAAAAAAAATTCTGAAATATTTGTTTTTCAACAGTGTCATGTGTTTTAACATCATACTGTGCATTTAAAAAATGAAAATCAAATCATGTACTTTTTGCTGTGATTATTAAGGAGAGTGGTTAGAGATTGATATTTAGCCATCTGTCTTTGTTTTGGGAAAGGGGAAAGAGGCTGATGGAGCTACAGATATCGTCTGTGTGTGTTGTGGGAGCATTGGTGGATGAAGGGGTGGGCTCTTTCACAGTTGGTCTTTGAGCAGCACACTACGGTATTCAACTGCACCTGTGCACAGAGCACCTTATTGTCTCTAGTATTAACTTGGCTTGGCTTAGTGATGTGACTCCTGGCTTGAGAAGTGAGCTTCTAATTCTAATCCCAGTTCCTCCCTTGATATTCTTCTTTCAGCTTGAGGAAAGCCTCTAGACCTCTTTATGTCATGCTCCCAGCCTCAGTAAAGTGGAATGTCATCTTCACTAATTAATTAATGATCGCAAAGGGCTTGGAAATGTCCAAGGGCTGAATAATTGCCAAGTGAGGACTATTCAGCTTTTTCACTGGCTTTCATTTATTTCCAATTTTTTAGGCACTGATGGAAAACATACCTCGGTGCCTTAAAACAATTACCTTTTGTTACATTGAGAAGTTCTTCGGAGTTTGGCATTTAACCCATTAAGGAAAAAGTTTTCAAAAAATGAAAGAAAT
The DNA here is from genome assembly GCF_009873245.2 of Balaenoptera musculus. NCBI lineage: Eukaryota > Metazoa > Chordata > Mammalia > Artiodactyla > Balaenopteridae > Balaenoptera > Balaenoptera musculus. Next base: position 65,671,386 of record NC_045788.1, read on the forward strand.
AAATCTCCTTTAGATTTGAGATAAGCTGCTTTAATTTTTCCACACCATGGTATGATATAGAAGAAGAAGTAGAAGAAGGGAAGGAGAAAGTAGGAAAGAAAAGGAAAAAAAAAAAAGAAAAAAGAAAGGAAGAAAAGAATGAAGAAAGGAAGGAGACCAAATCAGAACCTACAAGCCTTGGGGGATCATGATTATATTTGTGTTTCCATAATGTGCTGAGCACTGAATTTGCATGCTACAGTAGACCATAATGTGTTTCCTGGACCATGTGAGCCGAGTTCCTTGAAAAATATTGTTATAAGCAAGTCTTTATAAGAGAGAAATGTTCCCTTCTCACTGGAAATCCTCTTAAAGACACAGTGGAATCTCTTCTCTTTGCCATTGTATAAAAGCTAATATCTGCTGGTTGTTGTGTTGTCCACAGAACTTTTGTCCTGTGTGTTATCTTCACATTCCCATGAGGTAGGATGTGTATTTTCTCCAATATTCAGGTAAGGCGAGTCAGCTTGAAAGCCCCAGAGCCAGGACCTAGAGGCGGTCATCACTTTCAGGTCCACAGTGGCAGGTAGCTTTAGCTTCCATTTCCTTGTCATAAACCTAATCTGTGGCAGCCTCAGCTCTGTTGCAGAGACAGGTATTTCCTCTGTAATATGTTAAGAGTGCTGGTGCTATGCATGTCTGGAAAGCTGTGGAGACCCAACTAGCTGGGCGGGGGGGTTAAGTTACATTCTAAAACCATCTATTAAAATTTCCTTGGAAAAATCCTTCAGGACAGTGAGAACTTGGAGATCAACCAATCACCTTTCAATAAATCCAACACCAAGTTTATCTTATCCAGAGTCAGAACAGATTACTGCTGTTCATTTAGTGTTTGAATCTGGGGATATTTAATGCGTCAGAGAGGAGAGTGAAGGTAGTGAACCACCAGGGTCAGTGTTGACGGATCCCCAAGACCTGGGAATTGTTGAGATTAAGAAAATATTTGAGAATGTTGATATAGTAGCATTTCAGATACTCAAGTAATATCAAAATATTTAAATTTCATTTCATTGTGGTCTTTTCCACAGTGAAATGGAGGTTGTATATATTGGGTGTCCTGCAAGAATTGGTGGCATTTGGGAGAAAACTATCTTTATGGTAATCCCTATGCTAAATATCTCTCAATTCCAGGATCAGAGAAACAAAAAAGAAGAGTTAGTTAGGGTGGGGAGAAGGATAGATGTGGATATAGGCCTCCAGTCAGGTGCAAATAATACCTAGGTCTGTGTAAAGCTGAGGATGGAAGAGATTGCTTGAGGACAGTGACCGTAATATTAGTAATTCCCCTTTGCACAGAGTTTTTCAGTTGCCAGAATGCTTTGTGGACCTCACAAAAAACATAAGCGATACGCACAGGTAGAGGATTTTGTCTCTCTTTCACTGATAGGGGTTCAAAAGCTCAGTAATGAGAGTCACTCACCTAAGGTCATATGTCAAATTCATGGGTGAGCCACGTTTCCAAATCAGGTTTTCAGAAGGTTTGTCCTCATGCTTTCCACCTGGTAAACTATGGATGTTGGTTTGGCGTTTGGATGGGGGGAGTGCCACATCCGCATTGGCAGCCTCTGGGCGTGGCTCCGCTATGGCCCACATCACAGGCAGACATGTCGATAGGCTCAGGCAGTTGCGGTGCTGTGTCATGAGATCAACAGCTGCAGGGGAAGCACCGTTAAATCCCTGCTGGGCACCCAGGCTCAGCACCGTGGGGCTATGCTTCCTCTTTCCCATCACTATGTACAATTTATTCCAGTGTTTCTACGTTCACAGTATCTCAAATCTGTTTTCTTACTGAAACCCCCTTTGCTACTGTCCTGGTTCAGTTGTCCCCGTTTCTCACCTGAGCCATTGAAATGGCCTTTTACTGGGTGTCCCCACCTCTAGTCACTCCACACCTGTTCATCCTACACATGCTATCAGATTAACCTTTCTACCCCACAGCTCTGCGCTCGTCACTAATTGCCTTTTCTCAAAAACCTTCAGGAGGCCCCACCCAGTTATGGAATGAATTGAAACCCCAGCCTAGATTTCCAGTTTTATCTCCCCCTTTAAGCATCCCAGCTTCCAGCTGAGAAATTACATTCCTAGTTATTTTTCATCTCTATAGCTTTCATCGTGGAGCTACTTCTTCCTTGAATGCCTTCCCAGACCTCTCCCCAAATAAATTAAATGTTTGCATATTCAACGTGACCCATTAAGACCAAACTAAAGTGTTAATCTCTCTTGTGAAGCCTTCTCTTTCTAAAATTAAGTTGGACATTATTTTACCCTCTCTTATGTAAATTTTCACACACTTACTGTACTAGAATCATTTATGTGCCTGTCCTTCACCAGCCTATGCCCTAGCATATATTAGACTCTGAGATTTAGGGGATAGAGATGGTATCTGAGCACTGTTTCGTCCAGAGTAACTAAGACGGTACATAATACATTCTTGTTTAATGAAGGTACTTGAAGAAACTTCCTATGTCCTAGTAAAATAAGGAGTAAGCCCTGCTTTAGAATTTAAAAGATTGTTGATCAAAATGCCAAAACCCAAATCTACACCACCAAATTCGCTTAGGTGACCTCAGTAACACACGCATTGTCACATGAGCAACTCAGTATCCAAAGTAGCTAGATAATTTCTCATGTTCACAATTGTGCTAATGTTTTACATTCCTTCTGGGATACATGTGTGTATGTGTATGCTGTTATGTACACAGTCTTTTTTACTTTTTGCATTTGCCAAACGTCCATAGAATTTGTTGATTCAGATTCCTTAATTACCTTTTTGAGGTTCAATCTGTATGCAATAAAATGTGCCCATTTGAAATGCACAAGGCAGTGAATCTTTGGCAAATTTATGCACCTGGGTAACCACCATCAAAATCAAGATAGAGAACGTTTCCACTACCCCACAGAGCTCCCTCGAGCCCTCTTGCAGTCAGCCCCCTTTACCCTTAGCCCCAGGCAACCTTTCTGCTTTCTAACATGGATTATTTTTACCCTTTCTAGAATTCCATATAAATAGAATCATATAGTATACACTCTCGCATCTAGGCGCCTTCTACTCACTATAATATTTTTGAGCTTCATTTGTGTATGTATCCATTATATGGATATACTACATTTTGTTTATCCATTCACTTGTTTGGGGGCATTTATTTTTTTCCCCATTTTTGATTATTAATAAAGCTGCTATGAACATGCATGTACAAGTCTTTATATGAACATAGTTTTCATTTTTCTTGGATAAATACCTAGCAGAGGAACTGCTGGGCTGTGTGGTAAATATTTAACTTCATAAGAGACTGCCGAATTGTTTTCCTAAATGTACCATTTTACAGTCTCACCAGCAATGTATGAGAGGTCTAGTTGCTCCCTAATCCTGGCAGCACTTGGTATTGTCAGCCTTCTTAATTTTAGCTCTTTTCATGCTGTATAGATGTATCTGATTGTGGTTTATATTTACATTTTCCTTTTGATTAATGATGTGGAACACTTATTATTCATGCACTTATTAGCCATTTGTTTGTCTTCTTTTGTGAAGTGTCATCAAATTTTTGGTTTATTTTTTAAATTGGATTGTTTCCTTTTTTTTTTTTTTTTTGGTAAGAGTACATTATGTATTCTGAGTAAGAGTCCTTAGATATATGCATTCCCAGTCGGTGACTTGACTTTTCATTTTCTTAATGTTGTTTTCTAAGAGCAGAAGTATTTACTTTTGATGGAGGTCAATTTATCACTTTTATCTTCTATAGTTTATGCTTTCTGTTTCCTTAGATATTTTTGCCTCCTCATGGTCATAAAGATTTTATTCTGTGCTTTCTTTTAGATGTTTTACAGGTAAATTCAAGGTTATAATTCACTTCAAGTTAATCTTTGTGTATTGTGTGAGAGAAGGGTCAAAAGTCATTTACCCCCATCGAGACACAGTTTTTCCATCATGATTTATTGAAAAGACTCTTTTCTTCCGTTGAAATACCTTGACACCTTTGACAAAAATCAATTGACCACAGATGTGTGGGTCCATCTGGACTCTGTTCTATTCCATTAATTTGTATATCTATCCTCAAGCCAATGCCACATTATCTTGATCTCTGACTTTTATACAAGATTTTGAAATCTGACAATATAAGCTTTCCATCTTCTCTTTCAAAAGTGCTTTTATTATTCTAAGTCGTTTCCATTTCCTTATAAATTTTAGCATCAGCTTGTCAATTTCCACAAAATAGCTTGCTGTGGTTTCAGTTGGGATTTTGTTGAATCTATAATTTGAAAAGAGCTGATATCTTAACAATATTGAGTCTTCCAACCCATGAACATGGTATATCTCTCATTCTGTTTATGCTTTTATTAATTTCTCTCAACAATGTATTGTAGTTTTACCCGTATTTTGTTAAATTATTTCATATTCTGGGTGCTATTATAAATGGTATTTTTAAAAAATTCTTAATTTGCAGTCATTTTGTAGTGTATACAAATGCCATTGATTTTTTTAATATTGACCTTGCATCTTATGACCTCTTTACCAGTTTTACTAGCTTCTTAAGACTCCTTAGGCTTTTCTACCTGATCATTTCATCTGCAAATAAATTCTTGATTCAACTGTTTATTTCCTTTATGGATAGGAGTCTATCCATCACCTTTCTATGTTTGGAAGATTTGCTTCTTGATTGAAGAAGAGACAGTTTCCTACAAATTTGAAGGACGGAAATTGGAAAAAAAAATAATAAATCTTTACTCTCCATTCCTCTAGACTGGCCTGTTGAAACTGTCAGACATAGAAGTTATCTTCAGAATCAGTAGGTTATAATCCCTTAAAATTACAGATGAGAAACTGAGGCATGAAGAGTTACAGTGACCTGAAGAGTTAGTTATACAACTAGTAAGTGGCACATTTGAGTAGAAAACTTAACACTTTTTTCTAAATCACAGTTTCTCTCTACATTGGTTCAAGACCAATGTGATCGGAAGTATAAAGGACCTTTAAAAGATATAATAACTATTGTTAAAAGGAGCTGATCTCCTGGCCTTAGACCTCCACACTAATTCTGTAAGGCCTCTTAATAATAGAAAATGGAGGCCATTCTGGTGTTTCTTGTTCGGGCTCACAATTGTTCCTGTGAGGCGACTAGTTCTTAGGGTCTTTATGATTTTGACTCAGTCTGTCATCTCTCCTTCCCCTGATTTTATTTTTTTAATTTATTTATTTTATTAGAGTTTTTTAAAAATAAATTTATTTATTTTATTTTATTTATTTTATTGAGGTGAGCAGGGGCTACTCTTCGTTGCGGTGCGCAGGCTTCTCATTGCAGTGGCTTCTCTTGTTGTGGAGCATGGGCTCTAGGCACATGGGCTTCAGTAGTTGTGGCACACAGGCTCAGTACTTGTGGCTCGCAGGCTTTATAGAGCGCAAGCTCAGTAGTTGTGGCGCACGGGCTTAGTTGCTCCGTGGCATGTGGGATCTTCCCAGACCAGGGCTCGAACCCATGTCCCCTGCACTGGTAGGCAGATTCTTAACCACTGTGCCACCAGGGAAGCCCCTTCCCCTGATTTTAAAAGTCACCATGAGGATGGATGTCCTAGTACACTAAGACATGTCTGTGAATATTATTTATTCATTTTACTTGTATAATGTTTTTCATAGATTTAGATGTTTGAAAGTATCCCAGGTCCCTAATCTCTTTGGAAAATTAAATAGTTTTAACAAACGACTCTAGCAATATGTAATTTTTGTGTTTAAGAGCAAGAGAACGCACTTCATTTTGCAAGTGGACCCACTGATATGTCTCTCTAGAAATCTCCTTTCCTTCTTGGCCAGCTGCAAACACCCACACTGTCCTATTTCAGAGGAGAAACTATAGTTGTTCTCCTCCCCAGCAAACAAAGACATTCAACCACTATCAATGTATAATAATTAGTGGTGAATATAAAACCTTTGACAGATGTTACACACAGAATATTAGGAAGTATCCCAAAGTGAAAGTCAAATAGCTGACTTTCCAAAACTACCATTGTCCCAGAAATATTTACTTGTTATGTTAGGTCTTTGATTTTCTGGAATATGGAAAACCCAACTTTTGGATATATTCTTAGCAAATAATACAGTGTTTGCTCTATTTCATCCTTAGAATTCAGTGACTGTTCTTCAGAAAAATACAATATGGTTTATTTCAGAAGTTTACTTAACTATAACTATAACATCTTAGTTTATATAACAATAACATGTAGCATTTTTGTAACCCCTTACAAAATTTACCAAATACTTTCATATGTGGGGAAAACTCTGTAACATGTCCAGGGGCAGCTTGCCTAGTATCATACCAATACCCAATGTCAGAAGAAGGATAAGCTCTTAGGTCTTCTGAGTGCCAGCCCAATATGTTCTTTCCACACAGTGACACTTGCCTTCATTCATAGCTGTCTGTGTTTACATGTGTTAGCTCACTGTACAGTTATCCAAACATCAAATATTGATTGGGCCAGACAGTCTAGGCGTTAAAACCTTAGAGTTGTGTTTCTGGGACGTAACACATTTAACATTTGAAACCCAAGATTCAGTCAACATTTTATCAAGAGTCCAGGAGTTGAAGCTATATACTAAATATAAGTTCCAGATAACAGGCCCCCTTTTATTCTGTCTTTATAAGTATTTGGTATATTTATTGCTCAAACATAGACACCTTGTTTATTTTTTATGTACCTTTAGGTATTATTGTGAAAAGGGATAAGAGTAGAGGTATGCTTTGTATTCTTTATAGATCGGTTAGCTAAGTGTATTTTTCATTGTGCATACATGCAATCTTTAACATGAATTTGGATAGACTTACTACAAAGATGATACTTATAATCTTTACCAGATGAAACCCCATTTTTAATCCTGCTTTTCATCCCATCCAAAGGATGCAAAGTATTAAGCAGGCTCTCCATGAGACAGCTGAGGCTGGTAATCCCTGCAGGGGTGGGGAAATTGCTAGTGACCAGCAGAGAACCAGAGAAGAGTTAAGCAAGGCAGGTGGGGAACATGGACCAGGGCCCTGCCAACTGCAACCCATGGGCCAATCTCACCTGCCACCTGGTTTGGTAAATAATGTGTTACTTGAAGTTCAGCCATGCTCACTTGCTTAAATATTATCTGTGGCTGCTTTCACACTACAACAGTAAAATTGAGAAGGTGCATCAGAAGCTGATCTTCCAAGCCCAAAACATTTACTGTATGTCCCTTCACAGAAGAAGTTTATCCACCCCTTACTGAAAATATGGAAATGACTTTGCAAAATTTAGGTTCTCGTTAAAATTGCTTGAATATTTTTCAGCTATTTTTTTCTTAACCAGTATATACTACATCTGAGCCGGAGGTTATTGGTGGGAATCTGGGGGGGAGGGAAGAATTAAATATCAAAACTCCAAATTTACCTGCTACTTACAGAATAGATTCTGCATCCCTCATGTTTTCCCAGCCTGGTCAACTACTCTTTAGCCTTCAAGAGCTATCTCTAATATTAAGTGCTTGGAGAAGCTTGACCATTCACCCAGTCCCCACATATTATTAGTTTGTCTTTCTTCTGAATTCTTCTCACAGCACTTTTTAAAATCCCTTTACTGTAGCATGCGTCTTATTGGATATTTTAAATAGATAATAACTTTATTGAGATATAATTCATACACAATAGAATTCACTCATTTTAAATGTACAATTCAATCGTTATTATTATTATTTTAGTGTATTCATGGAGTTGTGCAACCATCATCAGTTTTCTCATCCCAGGAAAAAGCTCCTTACTCATTAACAGTCACTCATTTCCCTCAAACCTTCCAGCCCTTGGTAACCACTAATCTACTTTCTGTATCTATGGATTTGCCAAATCTGGACATTTGGAATTATACAATATATGGTCTTTTACTGGATTCTTACCATAATATTTACAAGTTTCATCTGTGTTGTAGCTCATATGAGTACTTCATTCTTTTTTATTGCTGAATAATATTCCAGTGTGTGGACATTCTACACTCTATTTATTTTTTCATCAGTTGATAGGTGCTTGGGTTTTTTCCACTTTGGCTATGATGTTATCAATATTTGAGTACAAGTTTTTGTATGGACGTTGCTTTCAGTTCTCTTGGGTATATACCTAGCGTGAACTTGCTGGGTTATGTGGTAACTTTCTGTTTAACCTTTTGAAGAACTGTTGGACTGCTTTCCAAAGGAGCTTTGCCATCTTACATTTCCACCAGCAGTGTATGAGCATTTCAGTTTCTCCACATCTCCACATCCCATTTGATTTTAATCATGTTACGTGTCTGCCTCCCCAGGTAGACATCTATGTTCTTCAAGTGTGTGAATCATGTCTAATTCAGTTGTGTTTCTTGTACACCTAACATAGTATCTTGCATGTGTCAGGCACTCATGAATGAAAGAATCAATCAAAGTGAAATGATGGACATGGACCCACATATAGTTCTTATTACTGAGGGTTCTTTGTGTTTTTTTTAATAGCTGTGCTTTTATAGGTGTTTAATTTTTTTTTATTCTAGCTGTGTTCCTGGTCTCTTCTGGTCTTTAGCTCCTAGCTTGTATTACCAGTAGATTAATCTTCTTTCAGATGGAGTCTATTTTAGTCCTTGTTAATTTCCCAGCCTACATCGTTGTAGTTTTTCTCTCCTTTGTTGTGGTCAGTTTAAATTGCTCTTGTCTCTGTCCCATACAGCTCATGTTATGTGTAAACCTAAAGAAGCTTTTTTCATCACTGAGGGAAATAGGACCTTCTGATCTCACCTTCTCCCACATGGCACTGTTGCTCTTTTCAGAAGTGATTCTGCTCTTCCAGGAGCTCAAGCCTGAAACCTGAAGTCATGCTTGATTCCTCTTTTCTCTCACACAGCAAAATGCCTTCATCTCCACCTTTAAAGTGTGTCTAAAACCCCACCATGTCTCAGCGCCTCCACTGCCTGCACCTATCCAAGCCCCAGCACATCTTGCCTGAGTCATTTAACCCCCTCCTATTGCTCTGCTCTACTCACCTTTGTTCCACTTTGCCCTGTTCTCAACCCAGAGTGATCCTGTTTGTCACATTCTTTCACTGTCCTGCTCAAAACTCTCCAACAGCTTCCCATCTCAGCCAAGGAAAAAAAAAAAAAAGCCGGAACTGTGCTTACAAGGCCCCACTGTCTCCACCCATTAACAGGCTGACTTCATCTAGCTCCACCCCCCTTTCCCTCTGCTCCAGCCACACTCCTGTTTCAGGGCCTTTGTTTTGTTGAGCCCTTTTCCCCTGGTATCCATGTGGCCTATTCTCTCACCTCCTGCGGGACCTTACTCAAAGGTTACTTTGCTGGAGAAGTCTTCCCTGACGACCCTAAAATCCCTCCCCTGCCCCGAAGTGTCCCTATCTACCTTCACTTTATTCCCCTGTAATGTTTTTTGTTTTTTTCTTTGTTTGTTACATTATGATTTCACTGCACATTCCTGCTCTTAGAGAACAGAGACCACGTATTTTTATCATCTGTATCAGGCACATAGATAAGTGCTTAAAAACACAACAATTTTAAAAACTAGTGCAGGCTACGCAGTCCATATATAGTGACTGTTTGCTCTGAGCTATCTGGAGCCTCCACAGTGTGCTTGGTTTGATTTCTTTTTTTTTCTTTTTTTATTTTTTCTTATTAGTCATCCATTTTATACACATCAGTGTATACATGTCAATCCCAATCTCCCAATTTCCCCTGTAATGTTTATTTCCATCTAACATACTGTGTATCTTTTTTTTTTTTTTTTAATTTATTTATTTATTTTTGGCTGTGTTGGGTCTTCGTTTCTGTGCGAGGGCTTTCTCTAGTTGCGGCAAGTGGGGGCCACTCTTCATCGCGGTGCGCGGGCCTCTCACTGTCGCGGCCTCTCTTGTTGCGGAGCACAGGCTCCAGACGCGCAGGCTCAGTAGTTGTGGTTCACGGGCCTAGTTGCTCCGCGGCATGTGGGATCTTCCCAGACCAGGGCTCAAACCCGTGTCCCCTGCATTGGCAGGCAGATTCTCAACCACTGCGCCACCAGGGAAGCCCCATACTGTGTATCTTAATCATTTGTTTTTTTGTGTCTCTCCCTCTAGAATGTATCCCGAAAGCAGAGTTTTGTTTGATTGTTTGTTTTTCTGTTTAGTTAACTGCTATATAGATAGCAGTCTATATAGATAGACTGCTATACATATAGAGAACACTGTCTGACAAGTCGTAAGTCCTCAGAAAAAATAAATGAACAAATGCTGGGCACAGGATCATTCCATCCGTTATATTTTTATCCAGATAAGTGTGCAGTGATGTGACAGTGACTTTTATTATGTGAAAAGGGTGCAAAGCCCTGAGGTCTTCCAATATATGCCACCCATTTATGTATGATTTCCCCAAACTGCGTGTTCCCCATCCCACCCGCCTTCTACTACCTGAGCTCCCCAGCCCTCCCTTTAACACCATGATAATGTTGACATGGTAGATAGACCCTGGTATTTGACATCAAATCTGAGGTTGGAGTCCAAACTACAAAGAAAGTCTTGCGTGATGACAGATGGGCAAGTACTCTTTGATTATAAAATACCACAGCTATTTGAAAGGTTATTATTATAACTTGAAGGACTTAGAATAAAGGAGGGGAACCAAAAATCTTAAGTGATAGATGGGGCTGTTAAATATTTTAAAGCTATATCAGGTACTGTGCTAAGCACTTTCTGTGGATTAGCTCATGCAATCTTCTCAGTAACACTTTCAGGTAGATAGTGTTATTATTTTCACTTTGCAGATAAAAACTGAGTCTTGGAGAGATTAAGTAGTTTACTGAATCCAGAAACTCTTTCTTTTATAAATTTTCACGAATATAAACAAAGTTAAGAGTTAAAGCAAATTAGGTCAATTTTATTGGAAGCCAACACATGGCTTCATTTGTACATTCATTCATTAAAAAATTATTCAGTGTCTACTTTTGGTGCTGGATTAGAGTCAGAAGGAGGGTAATATTTCATTCCTCATCAAACTTATATTCTAGTAGTGTTTTCAGAAGAGAGGCAGTAAGACATAATTTTAGGCAGTGATACTTTCTGTGGATAAAATAAAAGATTTTAATAATGAGATAGAGAGTGGCTGGTTTAGATAGCCAACTCAGAAAAGTCGTTGGAGAAATGACCTTTGAGCCAAAACCTGAATAATGCACAGGGGCCAGCTGTTCTAAGATCTGGGTGAAGAATATTACAAGCAGAGAACAGCAAAGATGAGTCCTCTCAGCTTGGCATTTACGGGAATAGAAAGAAAGCCAGGGAGGCTAGAACTTACTTGTTGGAAGAGAATAAATAAAATGAGGTGATAAAGGTGAGCAGGGTCCAGATCTTATGGACTGTAGTAAGGAGTTTGTCCTTATTCTAAATGAAATGGAAATCCACTGGAGCGTTTTAGCAAGGGACTGATAGGGCCTGGTTTTGTTTTAAGATAATCCCAGCCACTGTGTAAGATCAAAGTGGTTGTAGGAAGATTTGTTAGGTTCTGATGCTTCTGTGGTTTCCCTTAAAACTATTGAAAAGATGGGCTTATGAACTTTCTTATTTGCAAATAGAAAAGCTTTTATGTTAAGAAATGCGAAGGTATGGGCCACTTTATGAGTATAGGGTTTATATCTGCAGATTCCTATAGTTAAACAGACTCACAGTCTCTGGCTCTAGGGGCAGTGGAGGAGTGTGGTTGTTGAATGAGAAGTGGAAATAGCAAATACACACCACTTGTTCTCTCACAAGTGGCAGGGCAAGTTTTCCCAAGATAGGTAGTAATGGAAGCCATGATGGTTCAAGACGTTTGGGAGATGAACTAGAGTTGACTGTTTCTCAAAATCTTCTGGTTTTAATTACTTCGCCAAAAAAGATACAGTATGACACTACTATATATATATTTTTTAAATGGCACTTGAGCAGTTAAAAACTGAATACTCAGTTAAAGACAGCATGGACATGGGTGAGGGATGAGAGTTTTATCTACTTCTGTTTCTATGACAGGCTCACTAGGATAACAGGGACCTTCTTCCTCATCCAGTCTCCACCCCTGGTGTCAGTATAACCAATAAAAGGCAGATGATGGCATCGCGTTCTTCAAGACTTCTGTTCGCACCACGTGTCATTCACCTTGACATGTGCTTCTCATCAGCTCGATTTTTTGTCTCACCCTCCTCTTTCAAGTTATCTTTTCAAGTTATCCCTTTGCCTTGAAACGACTACTACCGCAATACTTTGCAGTCTTTATAACGATTCTTTGTATAAATGGCCCAAAGTGTTTATCAACAGGGGACCGCTTTCCCAGCACCTGCAATTTGGAGATATCTTAAGGTCTTTCTGTGCAACTCAAGAGCTGCTTACAAAGTACCAATGTTGGTATATTGCTGCATAGAACTATTTTTCTTAAATTTTTACTTTCAACAAATAACATATACCATTTTTCTAGATGCCAAAAGATAAGCAAAAAATCAACTAAAATTTAGTTCATCCTCAAAGAGCTTGAGATATATATTATTGCTAACACTGGCCTCTGACCATTCTTACCTTCTTATTGATCAGTGTGAAGTACAAAAAAAAAAAATAGAGCTAGCATTCCCACTTGCTTAGAGAATAGAGCATTTCCCCCCATGATCAGTTACTTATGGACAAATAGTTCACACAAGACAGGAATTGTAAATGCTAAAAGAAAGGGCCTGATAGAGTTCTAGTGATCTTCAGAAGAGGTACTGATCTTCAGTTTTGCAAGGGGTCATGTAGGATGTGACCTCTATTAGTTTTGAATCAATGGGATTCAAAATGAGGGGTGGGAAAGTAGCCAAGATTAGATTGTTTTATTGTCCAGAGCCTCTAATGGCTGAGAAGTCAAAAGCTCTTCCTTAACTTAGATTTATTTCAATATTAATTGACTGCCATTCTGATTCTCCATTTTTCTTGCCATTTACCTCTAAAAATAAGATCAATGTAAAGGCTGGCTCACCACTTATATCTTTACATGTTGTAGCTGAAAGACAAGCTTGTGCTGTATAGATAGCACAGGGAACAATACTCAATATCTTCTAATAACCTATCATGGAAGAGAATGTAAAAGTAAACATATATATATTTTATATATATGTATCAATATAACTGAATCACTTGGTTGTACACCTAAAACTAACACAATGTTGTAAATTAACTATATTTCAATAAAAATTTTTTTAAAATTAAAATTAACAACAACAAAAAAATACAAGCATGCCTAGTAAAGACCGTAGCATAGCTTTTTGTTACTTACCAAAGTTAGTAGGTAAGTAATACCTAATAAATGATGAATATTAACAATAGTGATTTTTAACTACTGGGAGCTCATGTCCCCTCAGCAAGCACATTCTAATAACTTGAGAAACTTTATGCTTGAAAATCTAGTGTGGCAAAATGTGTGTGTGTTCTGAAGTTTTCAAACCTGCTTTCAAGTATGAATGCTAGATATCACCCAAGGCGAGTTATTATTTCTCTTTGCAATGCCTTCATGTGCGTTGGCTCATTTAGTCCTGGAAGAAAGTATAAAAGAAAGTACTATTAATATCCTGAATTTTTACTAAGTGGGAAACCAAGATAGAGAGGGATTAGGCTACTTGCCCAAGACCACATGACGAGCTCTTAGCCATGCATGGTACTACACAAATTCTCTATAAAAGGATGTTAACAAAAATTCTCCCTGATGTGCAGCAACCCAGCTGTAAACCTTAAATCACGTTCTTTTCTGATCATGAGTAGGACCCATATGCTAAGCTGCTGAGGATCCCTCCTCTTAGCATGAGTCTATTGAGAGGTTATCTGCCAGGAAAGCTTTCCTAATTATTTTTCTAATAGATGATATAAGTTCATTTCTTCATTCCTCATCTACTGGTCTCTCCTGCCCAGTACTTACGAAGCATCAGCGTGAAGGGTGTGATGGGTGGGCTATGGAATGGAGCTAAATGGAATGTCATAGGCAAGAATCTAGCCAGTAGCCTTGAATCTCTGAGAGGAAAGTACTCCTGAGCTCTGAGAGCTGCAGGACAAGTTGCATGAAGATGCATGAAGATATGAAGGCCTCCTCAGAGCCAATGTGTGGCATCAGCATAGTGTCTCCAAGTGAGAAAACAAAACCAACAATGCCCAGTTTCTCAAGTGTGATATAATTCCCCCCAAACGTGTGAACTGCTTGCAAAATGCCAGGAGTAACATTGTTTTGTACATTGGCATGAATAATTGGCATTGTCTTTGAAGAGCTGATCAGCAAAGGGTAAGGGGAAAGAAAAAGTTAAAATAAGCTGTAAAACCCAACCCACTTATATCCAAAGTACAAAGCCGGACAAAGTGAATGTTCCATTGACTCGTGACATTTGCCATTGATTCAAAATGAGCCGGTCCTGAGAGAGGATTAAATCGATCTATAAATATCCCAAGCTGTCATTCTTAGAACCTTTGGGTAGAGCATTGAGTTGCATTCCTACAGGAGAAATGCCAAATGAGTGAGCCTAGGCCAAGTTTGTTTGGAAAGCCTTACTTAATGAACCGTGGAAGTGTGAACGTGGTCACGTGCAAAGCCCAGGACTGTTCAGCCTTCTGTGGCAGTTCTACGAGTTCTAATACCAGGCTATTAATAGCGAGGAGCACAAGTGTGTGCTTGCTTTCCTTTTTTTTCTTAACTGCATGGATCATGTTTACAAAGGACCCTTTCCTTTAGCAAGAGGTGTTCAGGTGAGGAAGTCATTGGTTTCCATTTTATATCCTCTGGTTCCATGTTTATTCCACGCTAAATGTCCCTGTTAAAAACAGGAGTCTAGTTTTCTACTTTGAGTGTTAACCAATTACAAAGTAAAAAAAAAAAGTCCTAGAAATGAAAACAAGCTTTCCCAGTAGTCTTCCGGAACATAATAATTACCACAAAAATGTTCTCAGTGATGGGAAGTTCACAGATTTTTTAGGCTGTCAGAGATGAAATGTGTCCCTTTGCTTTCCTAAGAAGCCATCTTGCCCATTTACAAGAAATTAAGACCCAGAGAATGACTGTCCAAGGTCTCACAGACAGGACTTTAAAACAATGTTTAAACCTCTAGATTTGGGAGATCAAGAACAATCCTATGTCTACATTGATAGGTGATTTACCATTGCGTTCGATAAAATAACAGTGAACTTTTTAACGTAATACATTTTCATATCCATTGTCTCATTTGTTCCTGAAAACAAAACAAAACAAAACTTGCTGAGATGGACAAAGAGTGGGCAATTATCTTCTTTTACAGATGATGACACGATTTTAGAGAATCCAAGTCACTTCCCCAATTTTGCACACTGTATAAATCATAGAATCCTTGTCCCTTGTCTATAAAATCCATAGCATGCAACGTGGAACTAAAAGAAATTGCAATCCCCAGCTTTTCTGTTTACAGAATGCCCTCTGCAGTTGCTTAAAATTTAGATTGAAAAATAGGAAATTCATTAAACAGGACAGTCAATAAAAGGCTGGGGCTGATATCTAGGTGTTCTTCAGTCCTCCATCTGGGAAGGCTCTACAGATGATGTCTCTGTAGATGCCAAGGTTACACAAATCTCAGAAGCCAAATAAACCTTTTGATTAAATGATTGATTCCTAATTGGTAGTTACTACAATATAAATGACTGTTCAAGATAGAAAGTTTTTGTAAAGAAGTATGTATAAAAAGTAAGAATTTCTGACAAAACAGCCTTGGCTTTCGCTACTATAGTTAATACACCCAACAGTGAATAGTGAGATTGTGTGTGTGTGTGTGTGTGTGTGTGTAGATATATTCAGATTCTGTGGGACCTAAAGCTTTGAAGCTTATCACTTTGGGGAGACTTCTTTTAAAAATACAAAATGATGACCAGAAAATTATTGCAGTAGCTTGCTAGGGCTGCCATAGCAAAGTACCACAGACTGGATGACTTACTCAGCAGAAATTTATTTTCTCATGTTTCTGGAGGCTGGAATTCTGAGATCGCTGTATTGGCAGGGTTGGCTTCTTCTGAGGCCTCTCTCCTTGGCTTATTTATCGATGGGCGTCTTCTCCTTGTGTCCTCAGTTGCTCTTTCCTCTTTGTGCATCTGTGTCCTGATCTCCTCTGCTTAGAGGGACATCAGTCATGTTGGATTAGGCCCAACCTAACAATCCCATTTTAACGTAAGTGTCTCTTTGAAGATCCTATCTCCAAATACAGTCACATTCTACGGTACTAGGGTACTTCAACATATGAATTTGGGGGGATATAATTCATCCCAAAACAATTATGTAAGAAAATGAATACTTATTTCAAGTGAGAAAAGCGAATGAAACATATTTTAAATTGTTTTAAAAATCTGTGAAATATGACAAAAATCACAAAATCCAGAAAAATATCATTTTAATTAATTAATTAATTAAATGCCCAATGACTTTTTCTTACATTTTGTGGCTGCATGCTCTCTGGTCACCTCTCCATGCAACCTAACTTTGTAATTTTTTTCTATAAGGAGAATAGAAAGATAATTTCACTCTTTCCTCTTAAATGGTTAATAGAAATTTATTATTATTATTATTATTACTATTAAAAGTTTGGAAAACTTCCTTTAATCTGTACAACTGTTGTTGGTAATGTCCTAAAACTTAAGATGATTGTCAAATTTGGGGAATCTTCTATCAAGTTTCTTTTATTTGAAAGCTGTTACAAAAATACATATACTGTTGCTGTAAGTTCATACACTGATACATTCTATTTTGTGAAATCCACATCAGAAAAGAAAATCAAGTCAGTGGTACATTTATAATTGCTTCTAGTACATCACTGAGTACAGTCCTAATAAGGGAAAGCATCTGTTTTTGCATCACTGAATACTGAGTAGTCCTCTCTGTGTGTATACTTTTACACATCTGACAATTGGTAGAACTTTCTGCTGACCTAGCTTCTGGCTCCATACATTTCACACCCTGTTTCTCTCCTCTACCAGCATAATCCACATGCTGGGTGTTGCAGGACACATTCTTGTCACAGGATTTTTGGCTCCATACCCCTGAGTCCCAGAGCTAGGGGAGTAGTGGACCCAGGGACATTGAAAGTATGCCGGGAAGTCATTCCTACACAATGGTAATTGGCCATGCCTTATGCACACACTGTAGTGACAGCAAACCATACGTAAATGTATCCCACGATGCTCAACTAAATGTATCCTCAATTCATCTTCCCCTAACCAAACCCCCAAATTCCTGACACCATTCCAACACTGTCCCACATGAGTATGTAACAGAGGACAGTCAGAGTGGAAAGAGGCAGCAAGGAACACATTGCTTGGACCCTCTGAAGGTCTTAGAAGGGGCTGAAGGAAGTGACGGACCCTGAAGCTTCATTTCTTGTCAATCCATGTTTGTTTAAAAGTATCTCTTCTACTCTGGGTATTTGCTTGGGAAGAGTTATTCCTTCCCTTCCTGCCCCCTTCCCTCCTTCCATATTTCTCTTTCTTAAATATTTATTCTGTGCATACCATATTCCAGACCCCATGTTAGGAGGGATAAAACACATATGATGATGCCTACAGCACAGGATAAAGTGATGGGTAGCCAAAGCTGTTAAAAATCTACTGGTACCAGATGATTTAGGGTCACATTCAGCTTGAGCGATCAGGGAAGTCTTTATGAGGAAGCAGCATTTGATCTAGCGTAAAGGATGGCTAGGATTGGGACTGGTGATACTGGGAAGACAAAAGGGCCTTCCAGACCGTCGATGCTGCATGTGGCTGCACCTCTACAGGACCTTTTTCTGTATCTGTAACATTTAAAGGCTTATTTGGTTACATGGTCAAAACAAATGGACTAAGGGGAAATCCCTGATGTGGTGGCCATCTCTGTGCTTTTGAGAAATGTCTTCCAGAGTTTGGTGCCTCTTTTAAGGCTCAAGGTTCAGAACATCTGATCACATCTTTATTGTGGGATCCCTTGAGTCATTTATGTGACAGCGTCTGAAGGAATTAAGCTAATAGCTTTGTCTGCTTCACCAGAGATAGATTTCAGACAACCCTTTCACTAAGACCCCATGCTTCAGTACTACCACCCAAGGACAAATAGAATCTATTCTTCAGTGATATTTGGTAGCAATGTTGATGCTCCATTTTTTTTTTTTTAATTTTATTTATTTATTTATTTTTTGCTGTGTTGGATCTTCGTTTCTGTGCAAGGGCTTTCTCTAGTTGTGGCAAGCGGGGGCCACTCTTCATCACGGTGCGTGGGCCTCTCACTATCGCGGCCTCTCTTGTTGCGGAGCACAGGCTCCAGACGCGCAGGCTCAGTAGTTGTGGCTCACGGGCCTAGTTGCTCCGCGGCATGTGGGATCTTCCCAGACCAGGGCTCGAACCCGTGTCCCCTGCATTGGCAGGCAGATTCTTAACCACTGCGCCTCCAGGGAAGCCCGATGCTCCATTTTTGACTTGCTGTTTTTGTCTCTCATGAGTCCTCAACTCTCTCCCAAATTTAGTATTTGCTTGTGTTTCCTTTTTTTTTTCCCCACTCCCATTTGCTCCTTTGTTTCAGTTATTCCAGCAACTCTCCTGTCTCCCATAGAAGACAGTCTAGGCACAGCCTTCTTTCTGAGCTTTCTGTGGCCCAGAGGGAGAAGAATCTAGAAAAGTTTCTCTTTCACAGGAGATCTGAGGCAAGTGATTGGCCCAGCATCACCCAGTGTGACGTGATGACGGAACCAATAGAGATATTTGCATGTTCAGTCGTCTTTGTATCATTCTGCCAAGTCATATAGATCTGTTGGTTATTTTAATCTTCGCGAAAGAGACATTTTGCTGTCAACATACTAGACTGTGAGTCCCTCAAGAGTAAGGAACCCTGTAGTGAAGTGCACAATACCTTGGTAACTGGTAGTGCATAGGCAGCACCCAGTCTAAACAGAACCCAGCCGGGTTGCCTCCCACTTCACTGTGGAAACACAGTTCTTTGTACAGAGCACATGTTCAGTAAATGTTACATTGATTTTTGTTGTGGCTTCCATGACAGTTCTTACTGTAATTTGAGAAGTAAAGGCAATGATGAATCAGTTGCTGATGTACCTGGTACTGTAAGGGTTAATGGTGGCAGATAGCAGCCCTGTGAGCACTATGAATATTACTCTCTGGTGGGAATGGCTGTCTGTGTACTGAGTTTTTAGGAATAATAATAGGAAAGACTGTACAAAGACTACTCTTCCATTTATAGTGAATGAACACACTTGTCTTGAGCACATTTATATCTCACATAATTTTGCTCCCCATGGTGATTTTTTTTTCCAGATAACTTATTCTAATGGCGTGAGTATATTAAAATAAAATTGAGTGGAGTGAGGGGAATATGCCAATAAAAATAATCAATCCCTCTTCTGACAAATGGCAAGTAATGCAGTCACAATATTTACAAGTAAAATAGCAGGGATATAATTGAAAAATATATCTGTATATCACTCATACAGTAATTCTTCAAACTATCACAGTTCTGTCTTTGACTGATGTTTCATCAAAATATTATCTAATGTGACATAGCGTTCCTCTTTTTTATCTCTTTTGCTTTTGGTCATAAGAATTAATTTGAAGTCTTTTCACTTTGTGATCTCATTTTTTGCTCTGTTCTGGATGTGGGTCATTCTGTCTTCCATGGAACTATCAGATAAACTGCGTAGCTTGATTAGACCAGAACTGTACTACCTGTTTCAGTCAGTCTAGCGGTTCAGCACAAGGTATATTTTAAGGGGATCTCTACAAAAGGCTGAATGAAAATCTTCCATATAAAGTGTAGTTCCATAAACCTTAATAAAAAGAAAGTACCAGGAAGCACTTAGTGCCTCAGATTCTGGAATCAAAGCTTTCTTCCTCATCGTCCCTTTTCTCAGACCTTCAAGCGACCACCCTGATATTTTCTCGGTTGAACTAATAAACTTAAGCACTAGAGAGGGGTTTAGGTAACATCTAGTTCAAGCCCTTGTTCCTCTCATTTACTCCACACACATTGATTGAGCTCTTACCATGTGCCAGACCCTGTGCTAGGGGTTGCATCTACTGAGGTGAAGAAGATACAGTCCTTGCTTGTGAAGACTTCAGTCGGGTAGGAAATAGGCAAGGAAAGTAGTGCTTAGAGCCATGTGCTCAAGGCCTTGTAGGCATAGAAGATAGAAGGGAGACTAGCCCAAGGTCTCCCAGCCCACCATTCAGTTCTGGTTCTCCACGACTGCTCCATCCCCCTAACCCGGGACATCGCAGAGAATCTGCAGCTGGATTGAAATTATTCTTGTTCCTGGTTGCAAACTTCACAGGCTCTGTGTCGAAACTTTATGCTTCAAATTTATGAATTTTGGTGTTCAGTATTAATTCCAAAGACATCTGGAAAAAGAAAGGATAGATTTTTGAGTGCTCTGAGTTTTCAGAAGCCTCTGTCTCACATTCTGGGTTGTTAGAAAGGTTCCCTTTCGTGACAGTGCTTCTTGGCCATCGGTAGTGGCAGTTTAGAAAGCCTGCATTGCATCTACCCAAACAGAGTCTGGATGTGTTTCTCAAGCTCTGTCATTTGAATTGTGGAGCACAGATCTCATAAGACAGCTTGTTCTCAAGAGGTTCCCAGCACGTTTGGTTCTAGCCCACCACAAATATGGTGAGAGCAGGCTTTGTCAGACTATTTCGACATACTCAGGGCGTTTTGAACCACATAAGGGCTGAACATGTGCATTCCAGGGAAATACAGACAACGCTGCTGGAGTCCCTGGGGTGCCCCACTCCAAGTATGCAGGGACTGGGAATTGCCTCAATACACCAACATCCTGTGTACCATTTCTGCTAGATTGGAGTCTAGATGTTCTCTGTTTTGGAATTTGATGCCATGGGAAATGAGAGGATGCCTTGGGGGATGGAAGAACGATGTGTACTTCCCTTGAAATAATGAAAATTTATTCCTCAGCATTCAAATGGCACAATAAGCACTCAATAAACGTTTGTTAAGTCAATACCAGATTTCAGTGGCCGAACTGAAATTAAAAAATGAAGTGGTGTGGGATATAGGAAAGTAGACTTTTCTAGGTCAAAAATCCTAGGCTCTAGCTCTAGTTAATAATCCATAAGCAGTTTTAGACAAGTCATCTCTCTTTTCTTCAGTTTTATGAAACAAGGAGATTGGACTCCTTTCTCTTTTACAAGTGCCTAGAGAGCCTGTGAATCAAGATGCTTAGTATTTAGCTCACAAGTTCATTGAGAACTTCTCTAAATAGATACCAAGGACATATCACAATGATGTTTCAAATAACAAGTTCTTAACTAACTCCAGGTTTATATCTCATTCCCTTCATGTTTCTAGACCTAGCGTATTTCTGTGCACCTAGACCAGTACTCAGTAAACATTTATTAAAAGACTATAATGAATGAGATCATTGTGATTGTGATCTGACCCCATTTCCTAAACATAGGCCTATATTAGACTACATTGAGAAGCGGCAGGAAAGTGATGGACTCGTGTGTGTGTGTGTGCGTGTGTGTGTGATGACAGTATGCTACTAGTCACCTGCTCTAGCCAGTGTCTGGCCTAAAAGTTGAATGGTATTATAGATTGAGAACTAGATCCCTATGAATGTCACCTTAGGGTGAAATTCAACCCATTCAACATGATTGCCTCTTTGTACAGCATAAATGATTTACATGAGTACACGTTCAGTGGCAGAATTCTCGTTGCCTTTTGGACAACTCTATTTTTTACTTGAATTAGTCAGAATGTACCAGCAGCAGACAGGAGGAAAAGCTCTACCCTAAGGTCAAAGACCAGTCTTCAGGTCCATACCATTGCCAGAGGTTATTGATAGCCCGAGATGTTTTCCCCCCAACCATACCTTCCCACCCAGCGGTTACTGTCCATTTGTGAAATTCCTGAGAAGACAAGTCGAAATGCCATAATGTGCTTGTTTAGAAACAGTAGAACATACTGTTAAAATGATATGAGTGCACCGTCTATCTCATCCCAGTTTGTTACACATGAGTAATCGGAAGTGAGTTTTCTAAATGCCGCCAATCTCAAGGGAGGTGGGTACATTTGCAGTGGATTTTTCTCAGTAGGTTAAATCTAAAGGAGCAATTAAGACTCCATATTTCTGATTTGCAGGAAACGGTGTTATGCATTTCCCTTGGATGAGAATAAGTAAGGAGGATAAAGGAAGACTCTCAAATTGCAGTCTGTGTGACCTGTTTTTGAATAAACATCATCATATTCCACAGTCAATTATCTCCAATGTACAGTGTGTTCTCCAGCCAGAGAGAGAGAGAGAGAGAGAGAGGGATAGAGACTGTCAGTTAGAAGTGGTTAGAAAAAAAAGGGCACATGCATTGGAGTGTACATTAATCTATTGTCCTCTGAATAATTTTATTCTATTTGGGAGGGAGTAATAAGGGAGATTATACATTATTTGTATGTGATTTCATAAATATAGAATTGTAGTCATCAGGGAAAGAGACAAGCATGGCTAGGAAAACAAAATAAGGTATGTTATGTTCAGCACAGTAATAGGGCTCCTAATACCAGAGGAAAAACAAGCCATTAGTTACAACCATTGAATGGAAGTGGTCTAATCGGAGCAGCAGGATAAGTATCCCACTTTATTGTGGCTTCGTTATGTGTTTTGCAAGACTCTCTGGCTCTCCATTAAAATTATTTTCTACAGCAACACTGTGAGGGCTCAGAACCCAGGAGCGTAACTATTATTTTTGTTTACACCATGCTGCCCTGCTGGGAGAGTGAATCGTATTTTGAGTTTCGTTTGTTTCTTTTATCCTTTCCTTTCTCTTCACCTATGAGGAGATCAAAATTGAAGAGAAATATTTGTTGGAGAACCATCTTAAAAGAAGCTTAGGTTTATGGGGATATAGGTATACATAGAGCTGATTCACTTTGTTATACAGCAGAAACTAACACACCATTGTAAAGCAATTATACTCCAATAAAGATGTTAAAAATTAATTAATTAATTTAAAAAAAAGAAGAAGAAGCTTAGGTTTGATCAAAATAATGTTGGCCACAGTGAAGACTGGTACATTACCATCGCCTGTATAATCAGTTGGGCTTGTTTTGTTTTTCTTCTTCTTCTTTTCCTTTGGAGGTGAAGCTGGCAGCAAAGGAAGGTTTTGGATGGACGAAGTACAGACAAAACTTTTCTGTTACTTCACCTGGGGACAGGGCAACCTCCCACAATAGCTGTGACATTTGGCCTGTTCTGATAGACACCCTTTTCTTTCTGTGTGGCCTGGGATTTGAATCTTGAGGCCTTTGATCCTTGGCCTGTCTCCTGGCTGGCTGCTGGGTAGGGTGCCTCTGATCATTCATTCCCCCCAAAAGGCCTGTTACCATCAGAAGCAAACCGCATCTTTGCTTTTACAGCAGTTACGCGTGATAATTATTGGTGGTACTGGCCTCTGCCCACTCTTACTTTCTTATTCCTAAGCCTGAAGTATTATTTAAAAAAACAAGATAGCAACCCCCTTTTGGGGGAAATAGATCATTTCCCCCACATGAAACCCTGAGGTTTACTACGGAACACCAACAGTGGAGTATCCTCCTTCTCATTGTGCCAACAAATCTTCACAAATTATTTATTTCCCATTTTAGACATTGGACAGTGACTCAGTGTGCCCTGGAAATACTATCACTGTAGTAATTTTCTTGTGTGGCTCAGCTTGATGTTAGAGAAATGGGTAGTTACAAGTCCAGACACTATAAAGATGGAGCTAAATATTCTTCTAAAAATAGGATGTTTGGTTAACGTTTAGTAGTCAACAACTTTCCTGAAGCCACACACAGTGCCGGACTAAGAAATGGAATAAATGCCCTCATTCAGTGTTTGGTAAGGTCTCCCTTTAGGAGATTAACTTTTAATGTTAAGGATTCGGGATACGTTGGCTTCATCTGTGAGGCTTTGCTATACGGCATGATGGTGTCTTTAACTCAAGGGATCAACAATTGGGAGGAAATGCCATACTTATGGGTGATGGGTGGCATGAAACTGACTATAGGCAGACTCATTAACTCAACAAAAGGAAAATCAGTTCTTCCGAATCTTATATTTGTTGGAGAGATCCATTCCTAGGTGGCTGTGGCCTGGTATAGGGTGCAGAGAAGGAAAGGAATCGGAAGAGGTTAGTATAAATTTGGAAATCAGGCAGAACTGGGCTCAGAATTTTTCTTTGCCTTATATTCACTATGTGATGTTAAGCTTCAGCTTTTTTGTTTGCAAAGTGGTATAATAGCATGTACCTATAGGACTGTGGTAAAGAGTAAATGAGAAAATACATGTAAACAGGTAGCCCAGTTTGACACATACTATATACTTAGTTAATGGTTACTTTAGTTATTATAAGCTTAATTATTCCCAGTGATGAGATGCTTATTACCTTCAAAAACAGTTCATCCCATCTTTGAATAGATCTATTCTGCTTTTATTAAGCTGAAAGCTTTCTAAACCCTGGTGCCACTTTTAAGCTCTGGAACTTTTTCTCTGATATTGGGAAGATGGAAGGAAGGAAGGAAGGAAGGAAGGGAGGAAGGAAGGAAGGAAGGGCATACCTGTTTACATGGCTTTCTTTTTAGTATATTGAAGTCAATAGTCATAAATGCTTTCAATATTCTCTTCATCTGGGTGACCATTGCCAGTTCTTAAATGGTTCTTTTTTAATATGGTTTTGAGGACCACATCTGTATTCAAGGTGTTGCCCTCATCCGTGTTAAGAAATGTATGACTCAAAATCAGATGCTGTCCTTGAGGTGTGGACTCACCAGTGGAGTGCAGTGTCACTTTCTTCTTATTAGGTGATAGGTGCCCAATAATAGCTGTTGTGTAGGCACCTGGATCCCTTCTTTCTAACATCAGTTTTGCCGTGTGGTCCCTTGTAACTGAGCATAGCTTCAGAGAAACCTATTGAGCTCTTCTTTCCTTGGTCATAAAATATTTGTAAAGGGATAGTACATTTAGAAGAAATGTGTTGTGTGTTTCCTTTTACCAATGCCAAATATCATTCCTTGAACAAAAAAAGAAAAAAAAAAGAAAGGAATCCCCCCAAAAAATCTTTAAATAACTTAGATCAAAAGAATGAACGCAGTTCTAAATAATATTGGCAGAAAATAAAATTTTCTAGTCATTAGGTAAATGTTGAGTACCAAACATCTTTATATCTCATACCTTTGCCCATATCTTCCAAAACTTGGGTTTCCGTTTTCCTAAATTTAAACAAAGAAATAAAACTAAATCATTTCTGATATTTCTTCTGATTTTGACATTACATATATCCCCTCACCTGTAGAGAAAATATTCTTTCCCTACATCTAAGGGTTGTTGTCAGGAAGGAATGATATTGTTGATATGATAAGGCATTATGCTGGGGAAATATACTATATAGCTTCAGTCATTCACCTTAAGTTCCTAATATCTGTTTGCCCTCCATGGTCCTTTAGGATTTACGCAGGGCAGTGGCCAAGGATGGCCATCAGAACCTCAGTCCATTACCTGGAGCAGCAATGCGTTAGATAGAACCATACCCAACGTCCTGCATATTGAGGCAATTCTGGAACTCCATAGGCTAACCCTTGGAGGAGCAGGAGTGCTGATAATATTTACAAAATGACTCTTTGTATACAAAGTAATATAAACTCCCTGCAAATTTGAGTTAGTTAAGGCAGGGTTATTATTGTCTCTGTGTTACTGCTGAGGCAATTGAAGCCCACAGAAGTAAGGTTGCTTATAAAGGTAAGGATATCAAGTAGAATCACCCACGGTAAGCTGGTATGTTGTGAAGCATGACCTCAAAACCACTGGTAGCTTGCTACATTTAGGTACAGAAAGCCCCTAGAGTTCCACAGAATTGTAACATTACCAGATCTGAAATTTTCCTTAGAAATCATCTCCTCTGATGCCCTCACTTGACAGAAGAAGGCTAAATTGTTCCTGAGGTGGAAACAAAACACAAGGTTTCTTTATATCACATTGTGCTGAGGGTTAGATGCATAAACACAGGAAAGCATCAGGAAACTATAAAAGGACCAAGGAATCCTTGTGACCTCCGTGCAAATCTCATTGCTACTTCCTGGGCATGTCTGTAGAGCTAGGTTGCTTCCCCTCCCTGAGCCTCATTGTGAATAATGCATGCCAAGCAGGGTGTTGGCCTTTATTAAGTAAGATAACATGTCAGTGTCTGGCTTAATGCTTGGCCCATAATGGATGCTCCACTAATATGTACCTCCTTTCTTCCCTTCAGTCCTCCTCTTATGCTATTAGGACTGCTGTTTTGGGCTATTCATGTCTGGATTTCCCCGTGTAACCCCACTTGGAGATGAGCACGGTGCATCTCCCACCCCCCCGTCCCACCATGATGGCTCTGGGTCCATCCTGGGCAGGCCACTGCCTACCTTGGGACCCTAACAGTGGTCCTCATACAGTGTTTAGTATCAGGGGGCCTGGCCCAGTCTAAGGGGCTTCTGCTGCAGGGCCTGGTTGGAAGCACCTACCTAATTAGGAGATAGGGCTTCATGAATGGATCTTTCATTAGTGACAAAATATTTGCCAGGAAGGACTGTAAACAGAAGAGAAGACTTGATTCACTTGCTCCTTTTCTCTTGCCCTCTCTTCGTTTTTGTTTAATTTAGTGTGTTTACACCTCAGGACACAGCTGCTACTGATTCTCTTCCAAGGTTAAGAGAAACCTTTCTCTGCCATCGCCCTCCCTCCCCGTTCCCCCCTTGAACGTCTTTAAGAGACAATAAAAGGTGTGTGGGTACGAGACAGAGTGTGCGTTCACATGAGTCCTGGTTATTATGGGGACCTCAGAAGAAACATTACCTCCACTCTGGCCACAAGGATTTAATAGAGACCATCTGAGCACCTGAATTTCCCTCAAGCACATTTTTCCAAGAAAAGGGTCACTGCTGGTCATTTCCCTAATGTGTTACTGTTGTCCTGACCTCATCCTTTTCTGCTCTGCCTTAGCTAACCTAGCATATTTTTCACTTCTCAAAAAGTATTACTCTTTCATAATTAAAGACGAGGCAGCACGAGTGAAGGGAACTGCACAGTTTGCGGCCAGCACACAGGGCCTGTGGTCAGAAGATAGGACTTCAGTTATTTGGTCCTATCGGGCCTCGGTGTTTTGATTTGGAAATCCAGGATACTTGTATTTGGCCTGTCTATCTCACTCTGCTATGGTGAGGTTTAAATGTGAGACTCAGTGAGAAAGTGCTTCATAGACAATAGAGCACTATATAAATAGGGAAATTAGTATTGGACTTCTCTCATGTTCCATTAATAAATTGGCACTCTGCATTGATCTGAGCACATGATGCGGCCGACTTCAGATTAAACTTTCCCTAAGAATTACTTGGAGAAAATGAGCTACCGGTGTAATTCTCTGGGCCATGCAGGCGAGACGAAGGATGTTGAGTTCTTTCTATACCACCCGTATGAGCTCCCAAAGGGCTGTGCCTTACTTATTTCCACTCTGTAGATGACGAGCACAGGCCCCTGGGAATGCACTGAGCTAGCAGGGGTTCACCTGATGCCAAATCAGGATGGGAAGTTAGATCCTGGTATGTGCTCATGACTGGCTTATGGCTTTTCAGATAAGGAAGATGGATGAGGAGGGAACCATGACGTAGCTGTAGGCCCAACTCAGCTCTCTTCGAGACATCAGCTTCGGCCCATTGCACTGAAAGCCTTGTCCTCTTGTCCTACTGCCCTCTCATTTTTTCCCTTTCCTTCCATTGCTCTCTCCAGCTCCCATGCTTCTAGAACCATCTTCTTCATGGTACCCTTATTTTAAATAAATGGTACCATCATTTAGGTATTTGTTTCCAGTATTCCTGAGGCTGGCGGATTTCTCCAGAGTTAACTGCAGACTTTGGTGGTCAAGCACCAAGAAGATTTCCTCTTGAGGCAGATCTGACATGGGGGTTTATTTTTTCCCCTTTCTATTTTATTGTTGCCCAGTTTGGGCCAGCATGTTGCTAGGTTGTGTTGGTTTCTTAGCTCTTGTAACCAAGCTAAGATGCACATGTCAAAAAATATGTTTTCCTTCTCTCTGAAAAGGTCTTCCCTCTTTTCTGTAATGTTTCAGGATAGGAGAGGAGTGTTTGCTTGATTCTAATTCTGGCACGTGAAGTGTTTGCTACAAAATGTTTTTATCACCGTTTTATTTTGTCAAAGTGTTATTGTCATTGTCATTTTCAGCTTAATAGCAGGAATGTTCTATTTGTACCAAGGATATTCCATATTTTACGTAAATTCAACAAAAGAAATTTCAAATGCATAAAAGTCATAGTGAGAAGCTAATTAGTTTTACAGTTCTCGAAACCCTGAATTTAAAATAGCTTTAAGCTTCAGTGCATCTTGCTCTGACAGTACCATTTACAGGTAAACGATGATGCTTAATCCAGACTATTGTTGTATTGTAACTACTCAAGCAAAAAAAAAAAAAAATCCTTGGAGGAAGGGGGGATACGGCTATTTGCCAGAATGGCCTCCAGGTTTTGGATGACAGTTGAGGTACTTTGATTTAATGCTTCTCTAGTTTTAACAGTTGTAACCAAACCAGCCCTCATCTCAGCCACCCCAAAGGATACTGGACTTGACTGTAAGAAAACTCAGAGCTCCTGCAGTGAAACCCAGCCCCCTGTGGGAAATGATAACCACAGGTGAAATTGTGAGCTAGATAAAGACCATCGTTCTAGTGCTGAGGTGAAAGCAAAATCCCTACGTTCCTCTGTCAGGCATCCAAGAGCTTTTAGTCTTCAAATAGCTATGGAGGCTTTTACTAGATCAGGCCTTGCAATGAGCCACAGAAGAAATGAAGCAGCATCTGAGACAGAGACAGAAGATGAATCAATTATGATTCCTGAGTCAGCTATGATCCCTGTCCACAGAGAGCTCATCATTGAGGAATGGAGACAGATGTGTAAATTGCTATTTCCAAATCTGTAAGCTAGGTATAATGAACAGGATACCAAGGAAGCACACAGGAGGCTTTGATGAATTCTTCCTGAAAGAATTTGCCTCAGTCATAGGTAATAATTATGAATTTGGCTTCTACCTTGCCCTTTTTCTATATCATTATTGTCATCTACTATTTATAGCCTATGTGTGTATCTATCTATCTGAGTTACCACCTAATGGTATGTTTCATATTCGGAAAGATTCCTCACATGGTAACACAGCATCTGTCTATCCACTTATCCATCCATCCATCCATTCATTCTGCAAAAGTTCATGCCCTCAATATGACAGACATTTTGCTATATCCTAATGGAGATAAAGAATTTGGTTAGGAATAACTTGTGAGTTAGTAATGGAGACAAAAACAGCTGAGTAAATGTTATGGATCTATAAAAGAGTGAAAGAAAAAGACACATAGAACTTCTTGAAGGTGGTGTCATTATAATCATAAACTCAGGCATTTCCTACTAGAATGATGCCTGTGAGCCAGAATCACATTTCCCCATCTATCTTTTGAGAGTTTACCGTGCATTCCTTCCACGTCAGACACTGTACTAGCATAAAGTGAGGACATACATTCTTCCGCTATCATGAGACATTGTTTCTAACCCTGAATGCTTGCCATTGTGATTGCACCTTTACTTCTGCTCATCTTAGCCAAGAGATGTACACATTGGTCACACTGTTTGTCTTTCCTATTATCTTCCGTCCTTGTGGTTGGGTTTCAGTGGACCTATACCAGGTGCTGTCAGAAGATAAAAGATTGAAAATCAAGACGAGCATTTTCACAAGTGTTAAGCACTTGGTTGCAACTCAGGATCAGTTGTTGGAGCAGTAGGGCATTTGATACATAGTGTTTCACATTGTCTAAGTGACTTGGAACTGTTGGAAATAGTAGAAAAAAAGATTTCAGTTAGTATCTAGGACAGGGAACAGCAGACTATAGCTCCTGGGCCAAATCCGGTCCACTACTTGTGTTTGTAAATATTTATCGGAACTCAGTCATACCCGTTTGTGTATGTGTCTGTAGCTGATTTCTCTCTACAGAAAGAGTTGAGTAGTTGTGACAAAGACCAAATGGCCCACAAACCCTACAATATTTACTATCTGGCTCTTTACAGAAGAAGTTTGCCAAACTAGGGGAACTTATGAATCTCTGAAGGAAAGCAGACAAAGAAAACAAAAATTCTGATGTCCCTAATCATACTTTTCTATTTATGAAACATGTGGTCCTGAAACTCTCCATGAATAAAACTCAGAACAATTAAGAAGAGAAAAAAACTTAAAACAGAAACCCCAAGCTAAGAGATGATGGACAAGAAATCCATAGAGTATAATTCCTCATCTTCTTCTACCAGCTTGTTCTGAGGATACTGCATGTTTCAGGAATTTCTGCCAGATGCTGGATATTCAGGCAAATACAACACAGTCTGAGCTCCCAGTCTGTTAGCAGAGACAGACATGCAAATCAGCAAATGCTCTCACAGTGATAGATGCTATACGGGAGATAGAATAAAGGGGCCGAGAGAATGCATAGAGTAGGGGTGGCCTGACTTCTTGTAATTTTGGGGAAAGATATCACAGCGTTGTTAAAATTTCACCTGCGTCTGAAAGGATGAGCCTTGATAGATGATCAAGGGTAGAAACAAATATTTTGTTTCTAGTAGCTTCAACTCTACCTTGAAATAATTTGGTATGCTAGTAACGGCATCACAGTTTATGAAATACTATTCATCCATAATCTGTCTTTACAATGGAAGTTAGTTATAATAATTTTCTATGTTTTATTAAGAACTGAGAGTTGATCAGGACAGATAAGTTACTTGTTCAAATTTCCATTGCTTGTAAACAGTAAAACTGACCTGACCCTACTTCTTCTGGCTCCAAAGCCACAAGACTGTCCCCCTGAGTCAAACTTCCCTGACTTAAGTCTACAAATATTCCCTGGAACTTGTAATTGGTCTGAAAGATGGGAGAAAGGGGCCTTTGACTTTGCCTGCACTAAAGTAACCTGCTTTATTTCAGACATTGCTAAGAAATGTTTTTTTGCACTTGGCATTATTGCACATGCTGCTGGTTGAAGTAACCATGGTCGGGACTCCGTATGCTTTCCTCTTATATAAGTATGGCTGCCCTCATTAGATTGTCATTGGATTCTCTTATTCTCCATTTACTTGGAGCTTTCTCTGCTTTCTGTTATCCCTTTTTCCCTTCCTTGTTGTGGATACCAGCTCATAGACCCTCTACCCCCTCATCACACAGTTCCCTCCTTCACTAAGGGAGTTTTGGACAGAAGGTGGGGAATCTGGTGAAATGCCAACACCTCATAGAATGTGAGAGAAGTGGGAGGGGCCTCAAAAACCACCATTCACCAAGTCCCATTATTCACAGTCTGGTAACCATGGGCTTCTGACCTTGTGCCCACTCCCCTTACCAAATCCTGTTCCAGATGTCTCTTCTCCATTTATGTGCTCGGTCGTCTCTCCAGATCCCTAGCTTCAAATGTTCAAGCTCTTTACCCCCCAAAAGCTCTATTTTCTCCTTAGTTGTCTGACTTGGACCATGGAAACCTCTAACACTGTATTGTAAATGTGTGTTAGAAATGTCTGTCTTCCCACTGCTCTTCCACAGCTAAAGGAACAGATTCTACTGCCAATTCTTATCCCAACAAGAGTGGCCTTGAAAAAAATAAATTGGAGCTTTCAGTACATTTTTTTCTTAGCTGGAAGTCATAAAGTATAGAGGTTAAGAGATGGGCTCTGGAATGAGTTGATCAGGATTTCAATCTTGCTACTTAACTTACTAGCCTGGACCTTAAGCACGTCTCCCAGTGTCTCCGGGCAAGGACTCTTCTGATCGGGCTGTTGTAAGGATTAAATGAGCACATGATAAGTTCTTAGGACAGTCCCGGGCTGTGCAAGGTTTAGTTACTATTGTTATTATCATTGTTTTTCTCTTCTCCTTGAACTTTTCATACCACGTCTCTATTTTGGGTTCAGAAAATATGATTCACATAATCACAGGTTTAATAGAATTTTGGGGTTAGCCTTGGAGCCTAACCTCCAATTAGAGCACTGTTTTTATGAAAGCATGAATTCCTGATTTCCAAAAGATGAGTTACAGAGAAACTCTTGGACTGAAGTCGCTCATCTATAAGAGATGCTCCAACTTGAAGAAGGAGCCTGATGGTGAAAGATAACAAAGTCTGCAAAGATAGGCATTTCTAAAGCACCTGCCCCAATGCAACCAATCATGGTCATGTATACAGCCCTCAATTATTTGATTTATGAAGCAAATGTATTTTCTTTGTTGGCTTTTGCTTTTATACATTTTGACCATGTCCATTTCCTCATTAATTAAGGAATGACCGCCAGTAGTTGGATGGCATCTGCTCATGGGTCTTAGATATAAAACCGACAGATATTTAATTGATTGTCCTATTGTATCTGTCCTCAGGCTTGTAAACTGAGCTCAGTTAGTGATCTGCCACTATTGTCATTGCTTGGTGCTAGAATGGGGTGAGAGGTTACCATACCAGCATCCCCTGTCCTCTGTGATCTTAGACTCGATGAAGGTATTTCATTGCTTGCTTTATTAAATGTCCATGACCTCTATTTTATCCTTTATAAATATGTTATGCTGGGTTTTCTGAGGACTTCATCATGTTTGGAACTAGAAAGAATACTGTGGTTTATGCAAAAGATAAATCCAGTAAACTTGCACCAATATAAAATGTGTATAGAAAGCGGAGTATATTAAGTGCCACAAAGAGGAACAATGTCCTTTGGGGGTTGAGAGGAGGTTCAAGAGGAAAGTGGTGTTGATTGGGTCTTACCACTGAGCTTGGGCAATCAGTGACCTCAGGGTACAGAGTAGGAGAGTGACATTCCTGATTGAGGAAATGGTTTGAGTATACTTAGGGAGGCAGAGAATTCTGGAGATTAAATCGGCCTATGCTTGTTAGTATGGTTTAAAAGTGGCACCTCTTATTAATATAGCCACAGTTTACTTTAAAATTCCCACATACTTTAGGGTAAAAATCAGCGAACCCTCAAAATGCAGACAATCAAACTCTTTCTCTCTGAATTGTGTGTGTATATGTACACACACACATGCAAACTCCACATGTTTCCACAAATCAATGACAATGCCAAATGGAGCAATTTTCCACAGTTTTCTGCAAATAACTGCATGCTTAAGCACCGCACTCAGCAAAATGATGAAATCTATCAATATTTCTCAGTCCTGCTGAGTTTCTTCGTGGTCTCCAAAAGCTTAGCCAGTCCCTTCCTGGATTAGTGGCTGAGGATAGGAGAATCTGCATCTGCAAGTAGCAGGATCCCTTCACGGATGAACTTTAGACCACACCCACCTGCTGTCCCTTCAGTCAGTCGGTAATGAGGACAATAGCTTCAACTTGGTTACACCAGCAGGGAGAAGATAATCCTAATCATACTCAGAGAACAGACTCATGCAATCAATAGTTTCAGTCCAGGGATTTCATAGTGTTGGGCTGGCATCCTGTAGAAGGGGAAAATTGCCCTGGGGTAGGGTGGGAGGAGACATAATTTATATGGAAAAAACATATATATGTATAAAATAAAGTGGTAGAAGTTATTCATTGGGTGAAGGCATGTATATCGTTGGAACGCCAACTATGAACAGAAGATGCAAAATGAAGCGTTCTTAGGCTTATGTTTTGTTTTGCAGTGAAGGGTATGATGTACTTTCCCTTTAACTGACACATCTGCATGATCCAGTCACCAAATATCTGTGTGGGTCTAAAATATGCCCCTGTTCCCCTCTTAACTTCAGGGTAAGAAGGTCCAGAAGAGAAGGTCTAGTTCCTACTATCATCTGGAAAAGAACCCAGAGCTTGGTAAGCACCATCAGGTTTGAGATGAGGGAAGGGATATCCAAAAAGGGTAGAATAGCCCTACTGAGCTTCTAGGAGAAATGAAATTTAAGGTGGGTTTTAGAAAATGAATAAGGCAAAATTTTGGCAGACAGAATTAGGGAGATTGCTTAATAAACATGACAGTATAATAATGATAAGTGGAAGGTACATGGAAGAAACGATAGCTTAGCTCAATGACAGGAAGACCAAAACATAGCTGTCTGAAATAAAGCACCATTGCTTTTGAAAGTAGTGAGATTTCCATCTCTGTACTGGAAGATTGCAGTGGGGATTCATCAAATGAAGCAGAGGTTGAGGGTTGAATAGATCACCATGGAGGTTGTTTCCAGCCTTAAGATTCCAAGATTCTAGTCACTGAAATGAGTTCTTCTCAAAGAATAGAGAAAGATATCTACTAGAGGTTAGAGAGAATTGGCTGAACTACAAATTTATTTATCTTAGATAATCCTGACATTGGTCTGAACTTTTCAGACAAAAATCTACTGTATGCAGCTTTTAACTGTGACTTCAGAAAACATCAACCTGTGATGTTGATGTTTCCTTGCCCAAATTGCAAGCAGTAAAAATCTAACATTTAGAAAACACTTTGATTTAAGAAGAGGCCCCATGCCAAGAAGTACTAAGGTGAGGGGTACTGCCAGGCCTCTAAGTGAGGGTCCTGAAGACAGGACTTGAGGGCTCCTTCCTCTGGTGATGCTTGCAAATATTGGCGGCTTTAATGCTCACTGTCTGTGACAGCTCGTTGATTTCGTTCCTTGACGCTGATCTTCAAAGCCGTGAAGTAATAGCAAACTGTTTGAGATCCCAAATCAAAGAACAGATTGTGTAGACTCAAAAAAAGCAAACAAACAATTACATTTAAAAACAAAGTGTTGGGAAAAAACGGCGACAACCTTTTTGCTCACCTGCCAAGGCCTCGTGGCTAAGTTTCTGTTTTTCCCAAATTACAGCAAATGACATCAGACCGTGCCCTACTGGCAGGTGAGCCATTTCTAGTGGTTAAATCTGGAGGGGTTTTGGAGCCCTCACTCTTAACATGACTTTCCCACTGGCTAGAGGTATGAGGTTGAGCAGATCAAGCTCATTTTCTCCGTTTGGAATGAAGGTTCAATGAAAATTCTCCACTTGAGGGAATAATAGTGACTAATAACTGACATTGACATTGGAGGTTCACAACAGCCCTGTGGAATGGGTGAGGAAACTGGGGATTAGAGAAGAGGCTTTCTCAAGATCACAGGACCAGTAAAATACGAAGCGAGAATTCAAGCCCAGGCTTTCCGATATCACATCGCTGTTCTTTCTACTACATGATCCTACTTCTAGCTAACCACCCATTTGATAGCTCTTGAAAAGGAGATTCTGTTACCTCCTTTGAAAATAATACCAGATTCCTACTTTCTCACAGGGCTTTCCAAATAGGGTCCGTGTTGGCCCATTTCCATGGGATGTTTTACAAGTTTTCAGGTACTTTATTAGTTGCCTAATTGTTTGGGGGGGTTAAGTTGTCCCAGGATATCATATCTGAATTCAGTTATTTTCTCCGCTTTCCCCTCCAGTGTGCACGTTCCCCTTAATACTCTAGTGATGTATGAGTTTCCCAGAGCTGTCAAGGAATGTATACCCAAAAACAGAGTGTGTAAGACATTTATTATAGTTGTTTTAGTTTGACCTGGGCAAGAAACAATATAAAATGGCAAAGAATTTGGTGACTGTCATTACAACCTTAACTTCAAAAATGTTTGCCCTTATGTTATTTGCAACACTTGGCCTTCCTCAGTATTTTAAATCATTGATCACAGGCTGATATAAATTTAGCCTTCCTACTACTTACTTTATATTTTACATGCTTTTTCATTTTGCTTTAGTCACTTTGCTACTCATTAATTTTGCTCTGAACAGCTTCGCATGACAATGGAAGGAAGCCTGCACTGCAGAGCCTGATACCCATGGACTTTTTGTTGTTCTCTCTCCATTACTTTTTGCCAATTTTCCTTCGCAGTCTCCACAGTTTACCCTATCCAATCAAAGAGCTGGTCCTTATGCATACTGACCATCTATTTCTCTGCTTTTAATTAAACTGTCCCTCTGTGAAGAATGCTCCTTTTTTTTTCAATCTAGGTTACCTAAGCTCAAAAAGACCACTTCTATGACACCTTCACAGATTCCTCCAGATGGAAATAATTTCTTCCTCTGCCTGCCCACAGCACGTTACTGAACCTCTCTTACAGCCCTATGAGAGTGTGCTCTGTAAACTGAACAGTGACATATAAAACCATGTAATGTTGCACCTGACAGGAGGGCATCTTAATATCCCTACTAAATTTTGATCTCCTTGACCTCCTTGGTGTTATCTGACATATTTGTTTATTAATCAACACAGTAGCAATGATGATGAATGAGTAACCAATGTTCTTGTCATTTATTTTTATTTTTTTATTGAAGTGTAGTTTCTCGACAATGTGTTAGTTTCAGGTGTACAGCAAGGTGACCCAGTTGTGTGTGTGTGTGTGTGTATGTATGTGTGTGTGTATATATACTTTTTCAGATTCCTTTCCGTTATAGGTTATTACAAGATATTGAATACAGTTTTCTATGCTATACAGTAGATCCTTGTTATTTATCACTTTTATGTATAGTAGTGTGTATCTGTTAATCCCATACTCCTAATTTATCCCTCTCCCCCCTTCCCCTTTGGTAACCATAAGTTTGTTTCCTATGTCTTTGAGTCGACTTCTGTTTTGTAAATAAGTTCATTTGTATCATTTTCTTAGATTCCACATAAAAGTGATATCATATTTGTCTTTCTCTGCCTGATTTACTTCACTTGCTATGATAATCTCTAGGTCCATCCATGTTGCTGCAAATGACATCATTTCATTAATTTTTATGGCTGAGTCATATTCCAGTGTGTGTATGTGTATGTGTGTGTGTGTGTGTGTGTGTGTATACCACATCTTCTTTATCCATTCATCTGTTGGTGGACATTTAGGTTGCTTCCATGTCTTGGCTATTATAAATAGTGCTGCTATGAACATTGCGATGCATGTATCTCTTCAAATTAGAGTTTTCATCTTTTCCAGATATATGCCCAGAAGTGGGATTGCTGGATCATATGGTAACTCTATTTTTAGTTTTTTAAGGAACCTCCATACTGTTCTCCATAGTGGCTACACCAGTTTACGTTCCCACCAACAGTGTAGGAGGGTTCCCTTTTCTTCACAACCTCTCCAGCATTTATTATTTGTAGACTTTTTAACAATGGTCATTCTGACCCATGTGAGGTGATACCTTATGTAGTTTTGATTTTCACTTCGCTAGTAATTAGCGATGTTGAGCATCTTTTCGTGTGCCTATTGGCCATCTGTATGTCTTTGGAGAAATGTCTATTTAGGTCTTCTGCCAATTTTTTGATTTGGTTGTTTGTTTTGTTGATATTGAGCTGTATGAACTGTTTGTATATTTTGGAAATTAATCCCTTGTCGGTCTCATCATTTTTAATTATTTTCTCCCATTCCGTAGGTTGTCTTTTTGTTTTGTTTATGGTTTCCTTTGCTGTGCAATCTTGTCATTTAAATGTTCCATATTTCTCAAGTTTTTTCTCTCTTTTTTTTAAATTAAAGTAATACATTCTTCTAGTTTAACAAGCCTAATAGGACTAATGGGTGTAAAACAAACAATATCCTTTTTATGCTCCACTCTTCTCCAATCTCCCAGTCCTACTTTGCAAATAACATTTAGCTGCTTCTCCCTGGCATTTGCACTGCTCCATGTTTCCAAAAAAAGGCCATGTTTTCTATCTGAGGATTCATGAATTTTAGACATTAACTGTGGATTAACAATACAAAGGATATGAATATTCCATCTATATGTGTGTTTGACTTTTTAGAGCCTCCCAGTTTGGGGGGCTTTAGCCCTTCTCCCTCCAAAATCAGGAAACTGTGACAATGAGGTCCTTTCTTGCTGCTGGCTTCATTGCTGGCCTGCTGACCTGGTGTTTTAGGCTGATTATGTTTGCCTTTGAGCCAAAAGAGTTACTTGATGATCCTCTAGGGCCCCATTTCCCCACAACACTTAGGCTTGAAAGTTGCAGGAGAAATAATGATAGAACGACTTGGAAATTTTTAATGTCCTTACAAGAAATACAAGGTACTCTTAGGACCACAGAGCTGGCAGCCTACATTCATCTCAACTTTGTTAACAAATATAGTCTAGATACTTAATAAGTGTTATGAAACAACAGTGTATCTTGATAGATTCTTTATGGTATAAAATAACCTGTTAGGTGTTGGGGATAATTGGTTATATGTGATATATTTCTCTGCCCTCTGCCTCCCAGGGACTTAATGATCATTGTTTAGAGATGATTGGAATATGATACAGTGGCTAGAACATTATTATTTAAGTCCGGAGACCTGGACTCAGCTGCTTTCTAGAAAGGGCATATTCCCATGTTACATCTTCTTTCAGTGCCTCAGTTTTCATCTATAAAATAGGATTACTAATCCTTTCCCTAGAATCATTTTTGTGTAACAATCAGATGAGCTAGTATACTTGGTTATCTCTGTGGCTCACAAGTTGCTCATAAAGGAAGGAATCTGGAGTGGCCTTCAATATATTCTTTTGCCATTCATTTATTCACTTATTTAACAAATGTTTCCACAGTTGTTTATCAAAGTTCGATTTATACTAAATAAGAGTCTGGTGGAGAAACAGGTGTGTTGGGAGCTTGGAGGGAGGCCCCACTAGAGCCCAGAAGTGCAGCCAGAGTACCCCCCCTCGCAGGATTGCTCCAGATCCTTCCTTCATTTCATAGCTTGGCAAGGGTTCTCACCATCAGGCTTCTTGCGTTGCACTGATTAGTTTATTCAGTTTTAATTTTATATTATTGCTTCTGCCTTGTGGATTGGATCCTACACACACACTCACGTGACACACACAGGTTGAGAGCTGGAAAGGATTTTGCAATCCTGCTAACCTTTGTCTTTAATCCTTATTGTTCTTAATCCATTTCCCTTCATTCTTCATCTCTTGCCCAGGTGCTTTTCATTTTAAGTAGAACAAAAATGAGTTGATTCTAGACTACATTGGTTGGATCTTTTAATGCCTAAGGATGTGAGAATAAATGGATGTGGAATGACACATGGCACAACTCACATATGTGTGCATTTGTGTGTATGCTTTTCGTTTTACATTCCCAACCTCCTTACTTTCTTTTTTTTTTTTTTTTTATTCTTTAGGACTTTTTTTTTTTTTTTAGTTTATTTTCGGCTGCGTTCGGTCTTCGTTGCTGTGCGTGGGCTTTCTCTGGTTGTGGCGAGCGGGGGCTACTCTTTGTTGGGGTGCGTGGGCCTCTCATTGCGGTGACTTATCTTGTTGCAGAGCACAGGCTGTAGGTGCGCGGGCTTCAGTAGTTGTGTTTCACGGGCTCTAGAGCACAGGCTCAGTAGTTGTGGCGCACGGGCTTTGTTGCTCTGCGGCATGTGGGATCTTCCCGGACCAGGGCTCGAACCCGTGTCCCCTGCGTTGGCAGGCGGATTCTTAACCATTACGCCACCAGGGGAGCCCCCAACCTCCTTATTTTCTGCCTCTGTCCTTGAGATGGGTGGGAATCCTTCTAAGACCACCAATCACCGGACTTTTACCTCCTACTCCAATTTTATTTCCCTGCCATGAATGCATGATATTTTTTCTCTTTTTGCATACGCAAACAGAAAACCTAAGTTCTTTGAAATCAATTCTTTAAGAAAGTTACCGCAACCACCTAAAAGCAGAAACGTTCAGTAACACGCACATGCTTTGAAGTGTGGAGCATTTGTGTGTCCATTATCTCATTCTCATGCTCACAAAACCCCTTAGGTGTTTCATCCCATCTTACAGATGTGGAGGTTGTTAGAGAAGTTGTTAAACAACTAGTAGAGACTAGAACCTGGAGTCAATCCATCCTTTCTCTCTTAAAAGCCTCTTTCTTTCAACTATTTTAGGCTACAGTGCTAAGCATCATAGAATTGCTTGTCTTTCCCAGCCTGAAGTGAATTTCCAAAGGTGTGTGTGTGTGTGTGTGTGTGTGTGTGTGTGTGTGTGTGTGTGTGTGTTTTGAAAAGACTTTACTTTTTGTAGCAGTTTGAGACCACAGCAAAATTGAGCAGGAAGATCAGAGGTTTCCCACCCCCGCTGCCTCCACACACACAGCCTCCTTCACCATCAACGCCCTGCACCACAGCGCCCTGCACCACAATGCCCTGCACCACAACGCCCTGCACCACAACGGTTCGTGTGTTACAATCAATGAACCTACATTGTCACATCATAATCACCCAAGTTCACGTAACTTTCACTCGCGCTGTTGTACATTCTTTGTGTACGAACATATGTATAATGATATGTATCCACTATTATAGTATCCTGCGGAATGGTTTTACCGTTGAAAGTCTTAACTGAAAACCCTCTACCTATCCATCCCTTCTTCCTCTCTAACGTCTGGCAATCAGCCACCTTTTTACAGTCTCCATAGTGTTTCCTTTCCCAGA
Source organism: Balaenoptera musculus (assembly GCF_009873245.2). Classification (NCBI taxonomy): domain Eukaryota; kingdom Metazoa; phylum Chordata; class Mammalia; order Artiodactyla; family Balaenopteridae; genus Balaenoptera; species Balaenoptera musculus. The sequence continues at coordinate 65,711,860 of NC_045788.1, forward strand.
ATGTCATATAGTTGAACTTGTACAGTAGTGTAGCCATTTCAGACTGGCTTTTTTCACTTGGTAACATGCATTAAAGTTTCTTCCATGACTTTTCATGGCTTGATAGCTCCTTTCTTTTTAGGGCTGAATAATCTTCCATTGTCTGGATGTACCACAGTTTATTTATCCATATACCTACTGAAGGATATCTTGGTTGCTTCCAAGTTTTACCAATTATGAATAAAACTGCTACAGACATCCATGTATAGGTTTTTGTGTGGACATAAGTCTTCAGCTCATGTAGGGAAATATCAAGGAGTGTGACTTTTGAATCTTATGTTAAGAGTATGTCTATTTTTGTAGGAGACTGTCAAACTGTCTTCCACAGTGGCTGTACCATTTTGCATTTCCATAGCAGTGAATGAGAGTTCCTATTGCTCCATATCCTGGACAGCATTTGGTGTTGTCAGTGTTTTGGACTTTGACCATTCTAACAAGTATGTAATGTATCTCATTGTTATTTTAATTTGCAATTCTCTAGTAACATTAAATGTTTAGCATCTTTTTGCATGCTTACTTACCGTCTGCATATCTTTCTTGGTGAGGTGTCCAGGTCTTTTCCCATATTTTAATCATGCTGTTCATTTTCTTATTGTTGAGTTTTATAAGTTCTTTGTATATTTTAGATAGCAGTTTTTATCAGATGTATCTTTCGCAAATATTTTCTTTCCATCTGTGCTTGTCTTCTTATCTTCTTGACAGAGATGTTTTTGTCCAACCACATTTGCTCCAGTGTACTGTCCCTTGTTTATAGTGTATCTTGAAATGGGTTTAAAAGATTAACTTGCAAGCAGCTGATTTTTTTCTTCGAGTTCTCTATATTCCTTTTCTCTTTGATTCATGTAGTAAAAAGCAACCTTGGTAGGATACAAGAATATTCTGATGCTCAGTGAGTGCTTAATCTATCTTTTTTTAACTCTTAAGTAAAATTATTGACCATTACTGCAATAAGCAAACTTGTACACACGATGACATTTCAACGCCTGCGGTTAGTGTCATCAGAAAGAGAGAGGGGAGAGAGGAAGGAAAAGAAGGCAGAATCATCAGCTCAGTCTTTTGCTTATCTATGGAACATTAGCAATATTTAAATAATTGCTCTCAGTTATGCATACATGGTACTTGTTTATTTCTTCCTAAACTGTGAGCTTCCGAAGAGGAAGGGATTTATCTCAGAGAATCTAAGAGTGCCCAGCAGGTGGTAGGCACTGGGCTTCAGCTCACCATCTTTGTTTTAATGGGCTCAACTGGCACAAAAGGTTATAAAGATTTGAGGGAGCAGATGGGTGGTGGGTATATGCCCTTCCCTGAGTTCCAGTTCTTTCAATTCCATGTAACTTGGAAATCCTTCCTGCTAGCAAGATTATGTGACTAAGGACTGGATCAATTAATATTTGTTTCATTTATGTTTGTTTTTATTCTTCAGAAAAACATAATAGAAAACCCCAGCTTAATGACATAACAAACAGAGGAAAATAACTGAAAATTGCACTTACTATTTAAATAAAGATTAATGTTATTAACCTAAAGGTTAGCTGTTAATAGTCTCAAACATCTTATTAAAAACCCAGCGCTTAATTACGTAGAGAACTTCTTATTGCCTCTCCCCTGCCCCCTCTCCTTCTCCACCCCCCACAATGCACACACAAAAATCAAAGCTGTTTAGGGCTGTGAATCAGCATATTGCCTATATCTGATTTATCTTTGCACAATGAACACATTCTTGAATTTCTCAAAGGCATGTGACTTTCAAGGATTCTTTAAATGTGTAAATAATATCATAGTGTCCCTGATGAATTCCAGACACACTGCATTATTCTAGGTGTCTGAGCAATGCAAAGAATGGCTCAAATTCCCTGGTGAATTACCCATTTCACATGTTACATTAATAAACATCAGTCAGTTTGCAAGAATGGTGTGTTATCTGAATTTAATGAACTTCTGAACTGAACGGAATGCATCTAATTGACAAAGTGTCATCAAACAGAACAGAAGACAGTATAAGTCCCCAGAAAAACCGCAGGGAAAGGAGACGCAAGAGGGAAGAAAAAACCCAGGACAAGCGGTGGGGGTGGGATGAAAATCACTGGAAGACATTTCTATCTGAAAGTGAACCTTGCGTCGACATCCCATTCTTGTTTCAAGTGCAGGCATCTCAGATCTGGATGATTAAAGGTCCGTGGTGTCCCTGGCTGCTAGGCTTCATATTTCCTTTAAATTGCAGTATACAAACTCCAAAAAGGGGTGGGGGAACTCACATTAAAGATAATCCACAGTAAAGATTTCAAGCTGCTAGGTAAATGAAGTGTTTCCACAGGAGGCTCTATTTTTTTTTTTTTTTTTGTCGTCTAAATCCCTTTGCACCTAATAAATTAAAAATTAATTCTTTCAAACAAGTTTTTGCTATTCTCTTCTCCACCCTACTTTGTCATATTAAGTATCAAGCATGTTACTGCTTAAAGCTACATACAACAAGTAGCATGGCTATTACGTGTGGTACGTGTGCACATGATAAATATTACACATACGTTCAGAACACAATGCCATGACCTTGTTTTCTGATGCAATGTGAAAAACTATGTTAAGTGGGAAAAAGCCAACTGTTGTCATTTTGTGTCTTCAAGATGATTTTTGTGGAATTTTGTAATTGGGGCAAATGCTTTTGTAAGGTACTATAATGAAATTGGCTGTAGAATTTATACCATTAAATGTTACCTGGTTTGCACACCCAGTCCATTGCAAGCCGTGTATCACCACCATGTGCCATACTCAGAGTGTCGGGGTGGGTAGAGCAGGAACATCTTGTTTTCAGGTGCCACCTAGCCAGTGAGCCTTTTCAACTCCTTGAGCTAAAAGTGAATGCCCCTCTCTGAATTCCTCTTGCCCTTGATCATACACCTCTAATGGATGTTTTAATCTCCTGCTTCCTATTTTGGTATGCTGCTAAGTGCATAAAACCTAGAAGGTGTTCCATAACCTTGTTTGAATGAATGAACAAAGAAAATTACACAATGTGCTTCAAGTTGACCTATTTCTTTGACTATCAAGATGTCTGCTTTTATTAAAATTGTGAAGTTCAAGGCCTGTGTATTCTAACACTTTCATATACTCAGTGGCCTGATCAAAACAATTTTTAAAATTTTACTTACCTTTACCATTTGAGAAAGAGAGAGAGAAAATGTGTGTGTGAGAGAGAGAGATCCATTACACCGGCTATGTCCTCTAGTTACATGAAAAAACTAAAAATTCTAAATAATTTTGAGACTGTCAGTATCTTCTGTTTTGTGTTTTGTGTTAGTGATCTTTTTGATCAAAGATTGATTTTTCAAGTGAAAGCTGTTTTAGGGTTTTCCAGAGAAACAGAACCAATAGGCTATCCATATATTTAAATATTATAGGAATTGGCTTAAGCAATCATGGAGGCTGAGAAATCCCACAGTTTGCTGTCTGAAAGCTAGAGAACCAAGAAAGGCGGTGGTTTAATTCAGTCAGAATCCAAAGGTCTAAGAACCAGAGTGGGGGCGGGGGTAGGGTTGGTGGTGGGGAGGCACTGATGGTTTCATTTCTGGTCTCAGTCCGAAGGCCTGAGAACCCGGAGCACGGGTACCAGAGAGCCAGAGGAAATGGATGTCCCAGCTCCAGCGGAAAGCAAATTTGCCCTTCCTCCACCCTTTTATTCTATTCAGACCCTCGGTGGATTGGATGAGGTTCACCCACATTGGTGAGGGCAGATCTTCTTAACTGGTCTACTGATTCAAATGCTAATCTGTTCCAGAGACACACCATCATAGACAAATCCAGAAATAATATTTTACCAGCTATCTGGACATCCCTTAGCCAAGTCAAGTTGACACATCAAATTAACCATCAGATTAGCTACAGAAATATTACTAGGGATCAAAATTATGGAAAACTCGGGAGTAAAGTAGGGTGTGGTCTGGTGTTTTTCAACTGGTGTTATTCACATTTAGGGCAAGAGAGTTCCTCATTTTTTGACAATGTCTAGTGCATGGAAGCACACTGACGTTCTTGGTCTCTACCCACTAAATGTCCATACGACCTCGTCACACACACACCCATTGTGACAACCAAAAACACTCCCAGTGCATTAAGCCCCCTGAAGGAATCTATCCTCTCACTCTGGTGTCTTTGGAGAACCACTGTCTGGATATATGGAACTCTTAAGACTGATTGTGATCAAGGGTTGCCTGAGAATCCTGTGCTGTTTTTCTTTTTGCTGGTTCCTCTCAAATTCAGATTTTGTTACTGTGTGCCCTGTTTGACCTTTTAAACTATCATTTTAATGGAATTGAATATGTTGAATATTGTTGTAAATAGTACATCCCCCTTTTCTGTGCTGAACATTAAGTTCTAGAAGACGTAAAATTTTCAGACAATCTAAAGGGTAGAATTTTAGGACGAAGGAAAGAAAGATTCTGGTAAATCAATTTATTTCATCATAGTTCCTACAATTCATGTTTGAGTAGTTACTGTTTTATTAGAAAATTGTAACTTCCTCTCTAAATATAGCTAACATATTACTTTGTTCCTAAATACAATTTTAAAAATACATGTCTTGAGGCCAACTTGTCTTTTCCTTTGTAACAAGGATCAGTTTTGTTGAAGAAGTAAATGGGGACCTATGAATTTTGCATTTAGTGCATAATTTTATCTTAACCTCTGCCTTATTTGGAAGGATCTGACCCATCCTATAATTCTACAATTAATGTTTTACCAGAAATACAGTCATTTACATTTGTCCCTCTAAGACTTTATCATTCTTTTTTTTTTTAATATCTTTATTGAAGTATAATTGCTTTACAATGGTGTGTTAGTTTCTGCTTTAAAACAAAGTGAATCAGTTATACATATACATATGTTCCCATATCTCTTCCCTCTTGCATCTTGCTCCCTCCCACCCTCCCTATCCCACCCCTCTAGGTGGTCACAAAGCACCGAGCTGATCTCCCTGTGCTATGCGGCTGCTTCCCACTAGCTATCTATTTTACATTTGGTAGTATATATATGTCCATGACACTCTCTCACCCTGTCACATGTCACCCCTCCCCCTCCCCATATCCTCAAGTCCATCCTTTAGTAGGTCTGTGTCTTTATTCCCATCTTGCCACTAGGTTCTTCATGACCTTTTTTTTTCCCCTTATATTCCATATATATGTGTTAGCATACTGTATTTGTTTTTCTCTTTCTGACTTACTTCACTCTGTATGACAGACTCTAACTCCATCCACCTCATTACAAATACCTCCATTTCATTTCTTTTTATGGCTGAGTAATATTCCATTGTATATATGTGCCACATCTTCTTTATCCATTCATCCGATGATGGACACTTTGGTTGCTTCCATGTCCTGGCTATTGTAAATAGAGCTGCAATGAACATTTTGGTACATGACTCTTTTTGAATTATGGTTTTCTCAGGGTATATGCCCAGTAGTGGGATTGCTGGGTCATATGGTAGTTCTAATTTAGTTTTTTAAGGAACCTCCATACTGTTCTCCATAGTGGCTGTATCAATTTACATTCCCACCAACAGTGCAGGAGTGTTCCCTTTCCTCCACACCCTCTCCAGCATTTATTGTTTGTAGATTTTTTGATGATGGCCATTCTGACCGGTGTGAGATGATACCTCATTGTAGTTTTGATTTGCATTTCTCTAATGATTAAGGATGTTGAGCATTCTTTCATGTGTCTGTTGGCCATCTGTATATCTTCTTTGGAGAAATGTCTATTTAGGTCTTCTGCCCATTTTTGGATTGGGTTGTTTGTTTTTTTGTTATTGAGCTGCATGAGCTGCTTGTAAATCTTGGAGATTAATCCTTTGTCAGTTGCTTCATTTGCAAATCTTTTCTCCCATTCTGAGGGTTGTCTTTTGGTCTTGTTTATGGTTTCCTTTGCTGTGCAAAAGCTTTTAAGTTTCATTAGGTCCCATTTGTTTATTTGTGTTTTTATTTCCATTTCTCTGGGAGCTGGGTCAAAAAGGATCTTGCTGCGATTTATGTCATAGAGTGTTCTGCCTATGTTTTCCTCTAAGAGTTTGATAGTGTCTGGCTTTACACTTAGGTCTTTAATCCATTTTGAGTTTATTTTTGTGTATGGTGTCAGGGAGTGTTCTAATTTCATACTTTTACATGTACCTGTCCAATTTTCCCAGCACCACTTATTGAAGAGACTGTCTTTTCTCCACTGTATATGCTTGCCTCCTTTATCAAAGATAAGGTGACCATATGTGCGTGGGTTTATCTCTGGGCTTTCTATCCTGTTCCATTGATCTATATTTCTGTTTTTGTGCCAGTACCAAACTGTCTTGATTACTGTAGCTTTGTAATATAGTCTGAAGTCAGGGAGCCTGATTCCTCCAGCTTCATTTTTCGTTCTCAAGATTGCTTTGGCTATTCGGGGTCTTTTGTGTCTCCATACAAATTGTGAAATATTTTGTTCTAGTTCTGTGAAAAATGCCTGTGGTAGTTTGATAGGGATTGCATTTAATCTGTAGATTGCTTTGGGTAGTATTGTCATTTTCACAATGTTGATTCTTCCAATCCAAGAACATGGTATATCTCTCCATCTACTTGTATCATCTTTAATTTCTTTCATCAGTGTCCTATAATTTTCTGCATACAGGTCTTTTGTCTCCTTAGGTAGGTTTATTCCTAGATATTTTATTCTTTTTGTTGCAGTGGTAAACGGGAGTGTTTTCTTAATTTCACTTTCAGATTTTTCATCATTAGTATATAGGAATGCCAGAGATTTCTGTGCATTAATTTTGTATCCTGCTACTTTACCAAATTCATTGATTAGCTCTAGTAGTTTTAGATTTTATCATTCTTATTCACTTATCCAGTCATTCAATCTCAGAATGCCAACTTTGCCAGACACTGCTTATCAGGCGCTGGCCAGTTCGTTCATGAGTAGGTGAATAAGTGCCTCGACTAAAGAAGCTTATAAACCAAGAATCATAATGTCAGTAATTATTAATATTTCTGTAGTATTTTATCACTTACAAAGCAAAGTCACACATTCCTATTTGTACCCAAGAGACGTGAGAACACATTCTTAATTCTCCATTTACTCGCTTATAATTTGATCTCTGTTGAGCCAGTGATTCTCTGAAGTATTATATTATTATTTTTTTTTTAAGATTTATTGATTGATTGATTGATTGCTTGCTATGTTGGGTCTTCGTTTCTGTGCGAGGGCTTTCTCTAGTTGCGGCAAGTGGGGGCCACTCTTCATCGCGGTGCGCGGGCCTCTCACTATCGCGGCCTCTTGTTGTGGAGCATAGGCTCCAGACGCGCAGGCTCAGTAGTTGTGGCTCACGGGCCCAGTTGCTCCGCGGCATGTGGGATCCTCCCAGACCAGGGCGCGAACCCGTGTCCCCTGCATTAGCAGGCAGACTCTCAACCGCTGCGCCACCAGGGAAGCCCCTGAAGTATTATATTATTAACCCATCCTTACAGAGGTGGAACTTGAAAGGTCAGAATGATTCACAGCCTTGTCTGTGGTCAAATGAGTTGACCTTATGCCTTTCAACTTATAAGGTTCATCAAGGCAACCTGGCTTAAGAGAAAGAATAGTAAACTGTAAGTTGGGGTGACATCCTGCTTCAGGCACTCTCTGGATATGTAAACTTAGGTAAGATGTTTAATTCTGAACACAGTATTTTCTTATTTGGGAAAAAGAGCATACGTCACAGATCTCTTTAGGACCATGATTTTTCGGTAGGGAAGAGGGAAAATGATATGCTTAAATGAGCCTGCCATTTATTTAACAGTCCTTTAATAAATATTTTTGAGTGTGTCTCTTCTAGGCACTGGAGATACAGTATTGAACACAATAATAAAAAATACCTGCCTCCTAGGTGCTTTCATTCTGGCTGTATTATATTGGGCGTCCCAGCTTTTCAAAGGAACTAGTATCTAACACCTTGCCAACATCCTGAAACCTCCACTCCACTCTCTTCCAACCTACCCATCCCCATCTAAGAAGTCTCACCTTAAAGGAAGCCACTGTTTCTAGTCCTTGTGTGTTCTATCCCTCGGGTTTGCCTCACAGAAAAGGTGTTGATAAAAGTTATCATCCTAAGGCTTCCTTAAGATTTTCTTAAGATTGATGTACGTTACTTGTGAATGAACCAAATGGAATTTTTGTTCTGATTACATAGGATTGCTTAAAAATCCATAAAATCTTTTGAAATTGCACTTGAATGTCAGCAAGACTGTTCCCTCCATTTTATCATAAAGTGAACTAGACCCAGGCGCAAGAAGGGAAGGGTGTGAACCCTGAGTGCATTGGTGGGTGCTTTCTTTGTTTTTGATACCTCCCACCCCTGCAACTCTGTACCGTAGTTTTTGATAAGCATGTCTTCCAGATATGGAAACTGAGGCTCAGAGATTCTATGAAGCCAATTCACAGAGGAGAGTGAAAATGAAAACTTAGGGTCGCCAACCACCCTGCAGGGCTCTTTATGTTTTTTCTCCCAGGACACATATCCTTTGTGACCTGTTGGCGGAGACTGAGTTAGTCCACTGTGTTAACTAGAGAAGTTATCGTAGCTGTTTTCTTCCCTATGTTCTTAATGTCAGTTTAAAACATTTACAAGAATCGGAAAAGAGGGTTTCTGAGAAATTTGTGCAGTTCCTATTTCAAAGAAAAGATAGACTTCTCTCGATGAAGCCTTGACGGCAGCAAATTTAGACAAAAACTGAAAGCAAAACAGCCTACTCAAGGTTAGACAGTGACTCAAGTCATTCCATGCACTTAAACAATATTTAGGATGACCCTATGTAAACTCACATTATCACTTAAAAGCCAGTATAAAAATACTACCCATCTGCTGTGCTAGTCCTGCTGTTGCTTTGCCACATTCCTCTGACAAGCTGTTACCTCAGTATATAGAGAGAGTATACATTTTGAAATCCGGAGTTTGAGTTTGAAAAAAAAAAAAAAATGGTATCTAGTACATATGGACTAGATTCTGTTCTTCCAAATGTAGATTTGTAACCTCATTTATTCTTAAAGATGATGTGTTAAATTAGGGGCTTTTTTTTTTCCTATTTCCTTTTTTTTTTTTTTTTGACTCTGAGGATGGAAACTCTTATAATTTTACGCCTGTGACATGAACAGTGTACAATGGGAAGTCATTTAGTTTACACCCACTGTGTGTTATGCAGAGTGGGTATTGGGAGGTGTTCACTGCAAACACCATAACTCAGTGGTATGGTTTCTTTGTGAACTATGTAACTTTTCAGGTATTAAATAGCTGTTAGATAACTTAGGAAGAAGTGCAGTATGTGTAATTGCTTACAAATAAGTAATTTTCAGTGCTGAACAACTCTTAATTCCAGAATCACCAGTGTCACTGAAACAGCCAAGATGTAATCGGCCTCTTTGATAGGTATGTGAGCGTAAGAGGCAAGCCTGGAAGTTAGATCCTCAGGGCTCATCCTTCTCTGATGCATGAATCTGGGGATAAAGACTGGCTACGAATCACAATCTGGCATGGAAATACACGATCGCTGAGTGATTTGCTGATTTTTCCTTTGGACGGTTACTTCTTTTGGGGCCAATTGCCTAAGATATATCCAAAAGTAAAATAGTAGTAATAATGGGAGCAACAATGTGTAATCTTCCTTGATATTTAGTGTTAATACTTCAAGATTTTTCTAGAAATATAATCTGCTATGTTACTCAAAAACTCTGACATTTCATTCATTCACTCCACAAATATTTATTTTATTTTATTTTTATAAATTTATTTATTTATTTATTTTTGACTGTGTTGGGTCTTCGTTTCTGTGCAAGGGCTTTCTCCAGTTGTGGCTAGCGGGGGCCACTCTTCATCGCGGTGCGTGGGCCTCTCACTATCGCGGCCTCTCTTGTTGCGGAGCACAGGCTCCAGACGCGCAGGCTCAGTAGTTGCGGCTCACGGGCGTAGCTGCTCCGCGGCAGGTGGGCTCTTCCCAGACCAGGGCTCGAACCCGTGTCCCCTGCATTGGCAGGCGGATTCTCAACCACTGCGCCACCAGGGAAGCCCCACACAAATATTTATTGAATGAACATTATTTGTAAGATCCTGGACTAGGGGCTCTATCAGATACAAACACGAGTTCAGTGGGATATTTAAGTGATATATAGACTAGGAGAGAAGGAACAAGGTATAATTTTAGGAAAACTGCAGAGGGAAGTAGGGAGCCTTTTGATATTGGGCAACGGCAATGGGATCATGATAGAGAAAAGGCCATTTCAACTCCATGTCGGCCCTGAGGTGGTTGTAGAGTCTGACCTACTCGGAGCATGCAGTGTATGAAGTCAGATTATTACAGTTAAAAGACTGCCCTAATTTGTCTAGTCAAAGCTCCTTGTTTACCGATGAGAAAAGCAAGAGTCTGGGTGAGGAAGGGATTTGCCGATGGTCACATAGGCGTTTAACATTATTTAATAGAAAACACAAGATGAGAACCCAGGTTGCCCATTATTTAAGCCAGTAGTCTCCACCCTTTTAGTTCCTATTTGTGTCTACTGTTAGCCAGGGCTACTTCAGGCCAGCCATTGGGGTTTGAACCAGTTCTGGGTGAGGGCGTTTTTGAGATGGATCTCCTGCTGAACTAAACTCACCTCTGTGTTGGCACACATATTACTTCCTCTTCCCCTTTATAATTTTGCTATTGGATTTAACACATGTGGTTGGAGCTAAGGCCTTTACCACAAACATATTTGAAGATTATACTTATTTTTGGATGCAGCTTCCTTTGCCTCCAAACTGGATAGGGGTAGGAGACAGGGGAGCAAAATGAAGTCAAGGAGTTCTGAACTGTCACATCTCATGGCCACAGACTTTTTATATCAGTCAGTACCATTATTACTGCTGGCCCCATTGCCATCTGAAGCATTCCATAATTGTCTTTCATTACCTTTTTGGCCTTGACGCCCATCATTGCTACTTGTCAGTTATATGTTTCCAACCTAATGGACCAGTTTCAATACCTCCAGCCCCCCACACATATTCCACAGCAGTTGCCTTTTCTCCACACATTTGTTCATGCAATTTAGCTCTTCCTGGGATGCTCTCTTTACCTTTTAAAATTCTTCCAATTTTTAAGTCTCAGATCAAGCACCATCCAGGCTAAAATGGTTCTGCCTCTTTTACGGCATTTATTAAAGCCTATCTTGGATTATAGTTATTATACTGACACTAGATATTGCAACCTTGAAAAGAGAAATAGTTTGTATTTATAGTTACTATCTCCATTGAACCTAGCATTGCCTTTTTTTCACTTAATAAATATATGGGGATTAAATTATTTTGGCATACTATCCCATATCCCTAAAAATTTCACATGACTTTCTTTGCAATCATGTTAAAAACTATAGAAGCTGACATCTAGAAGTGTTGGCAAAGCTGTCAGCATTTCCTTCAGTTTATCATGCTTCAATATTTACTTCACTGAAATTGAAAAATAAAAATTGGCAATTTTCTCAACAAAAAGCACAAATCCAATTGACTAATACCCTCCCCTCCCCTTTTCCTTCACAATAGCAATAGGAAGAATTACATCTTGATATGATAAAAGGAGAAACATTTTTGTTAATATTAACAGTTTGTCCCATTGCCCCCTTTATCCACAAATTCATGAATTCTCAGAATCTAATCTAGCTCACTCCTCAAACTTGAGCGACAGTAGAGTGAAATGGGTCAGGGCAGCTCTGATCAGTGTTAAATGTCACAGCTTCTCCATCAGAACTGCTTGATTAGGCAATGGAAGTAAAGTGACATGTTCTGAAAATACAACTTTCATGCCACCTGAAATGAAGATTGGTCAAGAGGTTCACTGAGGGTCTGTGCAGCTCTGGCATCGTAAGGGGGGAAGAATAGTGAGGTTATTGATTGGATTGATGTTACTCTTAATACATCAAGTGCTCTTAGCGTTCTCCTTTCAGGTGATAACTAACACTGTAGACCTTAGTGGTTAACCTGATTCCAACTTCCTTGAGAGGTATTTTACATCTCCCAGCCTCTTGGAGTTTGGTCTACTCATAGACAACCCTTATTTTCCATCTTGGCCTTTTTATGCATAGAGTACCACAGTGCCTCACACAAAGTTGGCATTCAATATAGTTTGAATGAATGAGTGTCCTCAAAGCACTGGAACTTGATTGACATTTGTTGGTTGAATAATTTGGATAATGCTTCCATCCTCATCATGTCTAGATCCTTCCACCCTTTAAGGACCTACACCAGAATTTGAGCTCCTACTATATGGTTGGCATTGTCCTAGGTGCTGAAGTGTTCACACCAGCAGCGAACAAATTAAAGTTCCTTCTCTCATGGAACTTAAATGCTAGAGAGTAGAAAAGGGCAGTTAACACACATACACACACATACACACACACACACACACACACACACACACACACACACAGGGTTCAATGATATTAAATGCTAGGAAGAAAAACAAAGATTAAGAAGATGGAGTATGGATGCAATGGGGTAGATTATGGAAGTGCTGTTTTGATTAAGTGCATTTGGATTGAGACTTGAATGACGTGTAGGATGTGTATAGGATCTGGGGAAGAGCATGCCAGGCAGAGGGAACAGAAATGCAATCCTCTGAAGCCCAAGCAGTTTAGAAATATGCAGAACCAAGAAAGGCCAGGTGCCTGGATTGCAACGATGGGGGAGAGTTGCAGGACATGAGATCAGAGAGGCAGCCAAGAACCAGGTGCTGTAGGGTTTTATAAGCCATGAAAGGACTTGGATTTTATGCTAAATGAGTTGAGAAGGCGTAGTGTGTTTTGAGCTGAAGCATGGCATGTGCTGACCAGTTTTGTTTTATTTTTTTTAACATCTTTATTGGAGTATAATCGCTTTACAATGGTGTGTTAGTTTCTGCTTTATAACAAAGTGAATCAGCTATACATATATCCCCATATCTCCTCCCTCTTGCATCTCCCTCCCACCCTCCCTATCCCACCCCTCTACGTGCTCACAAAGCACCGAGCTGATCTCCCTGTGCTGTGCAGCTGCTTCCCACTGGCTATCTATTTTACATTTGGTAGTGTATATATGTCCATGCCACTCTCCACTTCGTTCCAGCTTACCCTTCCCACTCCCCGTGTCCTCAAGTCCATTCTCTACATCTGTGTCTTTATTCCTGTCCTGCCCCTAGGTTCATCAGAACCATTTTTTTGTTTTTAGATTCCATATATATGTGTTAGCATACAGTATTTGTTTTTCTCTTTCTGACTTACTTCACTCTGTATGACAGTCTCTAGGTCCATCCACCTCACTCCAAATAACTCAATTTCTTTTCTTTTTATGGCTGAGTAATATTCCATTGTATATATGTGCCACATTGACCAGTTTTTAAATGAATGACTCTGGCTGCTCTGCAGAGAGTAAACTGTAGGGGTAAAGGACAGTAGCAAGAGAGCAGTTAAGAGGCTGTTACCATAGACTGGGCAAGAGGTGATGGTGTCTTGGACTGAGGTGGTAGCCGAGGTGTTCCGATTGTTGTGTGTATATTTCAAAGGTAGAGTTGACAGGATTTGCTACTGGATTGGGTGTCGGGCTGGAGAGGCAGAGAGGAGTCAAAGATGTCACCATTCTTCTATGTGAGACTGGCAGAGTGCCTTCTTATTCTGAGCTTCTACAGTATTTTTATAGATGTTTAAGATTACTTACCATTTTACATCTAGTATTACTAGTAACAACTGAGTTTTGGAAAAACTCTGGGACTAAAACCTAGCTAAGGCACACAGACCCTCTGTGTTAAACCTTGTATTACTGTCTTGTCCCTGTACTTGTACACTTCTGCACAGACTGGGGTCCCTTGTATCTTTTGATTTCCCCACATGGTATTATATAGCACAAGGTCTTCTGCATGCAGAGGTGCAATAAATATCTCATGAAAGAGCGAATTAATTTGAATACCCATGTATCATCTATTTTTCAAAAGAGTTGCCTGGTAATCTGCTGCATACCAAACATAATTTTGCTTCTGAAGTGAAGATAACCTAATTAACATTTTCACTGAACATGTATATGCACACCCATATGTGTGCATACATGTTTGCATATGTGTATGTGGTTTAAATAAAGGAGATGACTTATTGAAAAGCAATTGAGAGGTAGTTGCATATGTTATTTTTTGGAGAAAAAAAACTTCTACATAATTCTGTGCTGTTCCTTATTTGCATTTTGAAATGTAACTAGTTTAGAGGGGTTGACCCATTCTCTCCAGAAAGCAAGGAGTTTATTTTAGGCAAATTACTGGAATAGGTCCCTGCATTCAATGAAATACAGAACCCTTCAGGCTGTAATACCAGAGGTAGCATTTGAATGTAATGTCGACTAATTATTTGACCATAAATGACAGCTCTGAACATTGTGCTCTTTTTGCATCATTTACTGCATTTGTGGGACATCTAATTATGAAAAAAATAAGTATTCTTCAGTGGTCTCCAGCCACACTGCCGCCGAAGAGCGAGAACGCAGTCTGTGCAAAACATTGTTTAAATAGAAGTGCTTGAAAATCCTCCATTAATCTTCATTTTCGCATTTTGAATGCTTTCCTGCTCACACTTTTGGTATCAAGGGACTGAATGAGTCTGAACTGACGGTACAAGAATTTAAGTAAGAACTGGGAGGAACAGAAATGAGGAAGCTATTTGCATTCCTGGAAGGCAGGACTCAGGTTTATTATAATCTTTCATGGTACTTCATAAAAGGCAGTCTGTTTTCCAAATGCTGTTTAGGGTGAGCTTTTTGTCTTTAATTTTTAAATTGTTATAAAGGATGTTATTTTTTTTTTTAAATCACCAATGCAAAACTATATGAAAGAAAAAGTGGAAGGCACCGATAGCAGCCTTCACTCCCCAGGGCTCACCCTGCTGAGTTTGGTACATTGTCTTCTAGGCTCTTGTTTTGTTTTCGTTTTGTTTTTTAATTTTTATACAATATTTAAATGTTACTTTCCATTTACAGTTATTACAAAACATTGGCTATATTCCCTGTGTTGTACAATACATCCTTAACCCTCTCTTACACCCAATAGCTTATACCGCCCACTCCCCCGCCACCCCCCACTGTTAAGCAATAGTTTGTTCTCTACATCTGTGAGTCTGCTTCTTTTTTGTTATGTTCACTAGTTTGTTGTATTTTTTAGATTCCACATGTATGTGATAGAATACAGTATTTGTCTTTGCCTGACTTATTTCACTTAAGCATAATGCTAATTCCATCCATGGACTGCAGATGGCCAAGTTTTGTTCTTACTTATGGCTGAGTAGTATTCCATTGTGTATATATACCACACCTTCTTTATCCATTCATCTGTGGATGGACATTTAGTTGCTTCCATATCTTGGCCATTGTAAATAATGCTGCTATGAACATCCGGGTGCATGGATCTTTTCAAATTAGTGTTTTTGGTTTTTTCGGATGTATACCCGGGGTGGAATTGCTGAGTCATATGGTAGTTCTATTTTCCATTTTTTGAGAAACCTCCATACTGTTGTCCACAGGGGCTGCACTTATTTTGTTTTAATATATGCAACTTTTTTGATTAGTTTTGTCTTTGTTCTTGTTATTGTACAGAGATGGTTAAAAGACCCAAGTAAAAATACTATTTGTCTTTTGCCCTTTCTCACATTCAGTGAGTGTGCCTGAGAGTGATCTTACGCGCACCATTTTGTTTCTACTCGCTGCTGCCAACTCACTCCCTGACCCCAGGAACTGCTGGCAGGTGCCTTCCTCCTACTCCATGCCACTGAAATCTGCACCTTCACTGCTCTTGAGTCACCTGTTCTTTCCACAGAAAAATTTTGTTCATTCTCTTCACTGCTTTGACAACACCTTCTAGGGTTGCTCCCTGAACTGTGGCTAAAAGAAAGCATAGAGGCCACGATAGTGAGAGTCCTGTGCACCGCGATGAAGAGTGGCCCCCGCTCACCGCAACTAGAGAAAACCCTCATACAGAAATGAAGACCCAACACAGCCAAAAATTAATTAATTAATTAATTAATTTTAAAAAAAAAAAGAAAAAAAGAAAGCATGGCTTCTCTTCTAAATGTCCGGACCCTGAAAGGACAGGAACTGGAAGAATGGAGTTGATACAGTGTACGAATTGCTGTAGACTTCATGACGTAAAGTTTAACACAAATTCTATATCTGAGGACAAAACTGATTTCTTTTTTCATTTGTTCTTTTGTTTTGCTTCCATTCAGCACTCCTTTACTGAGACTCTCCAACTGTCTTAACTCCCATTTGGGACACTAAGATGGAGGCCACATGGTCTGTTTGTTCAAATAGAGGAAATGAAATATCATATAAATAACTTTCCTACAAGGGATGAGAATGCTTAGGGAGGTACACATAAAACAACCTGTGGAGGTTCAAGTGAGAGACAGCTTATTGCTAGCCAGGAGAAGTTCAACTTCCGCCAAGCAAATTCATGATAAAGAAGGCCCTCTTTTCTTTTTTTCATGTGAGGGCCCCTGTGAGCTTGGTCAGTTTACATCATTTCTTGAATGGCTGAGGGCCCTGCATGTGAAAACAAACAAACAAACAAAAACTATAAAATAGTGTCAAAGAAGGATAAAGACGTGTTCACCCCATCAACATTTATGTAAACTGTTAAAGATTTATAATATGGTTTGATAGCATACAGCCTCTATAATTAATGGACGTAGCACTTCTGTGATACTTTCCCATTTAAAATTAGGATCTATAATATCGATGATAACTAGATTCATGTTTTCTGTCTCTGAGGCTTTTAAGACATCATGGGGGAGAGGTCATTTGGCAGAATTCATTTATCAGCTAAGGATTAATTTCACCCGCTGATCTTGACTGTTCTAGCTCTCCCTGAAGCTATGGTTGTGGATTCTGTGCACCTTCCTGCCCCTCCTGGCATAAAAGAAATGGACCACGTTGCTGCTTCTCCACATTGAAGACAAGAAATGAAAACTTAGCATGCCCTGCTGAAACTGGAGCGGGGGTGGTGTATTGGTGGAGTAACTGAAAAGCGGTAAATTGGAATATGGCCAAGACCAACACCCAGTCTCTTGAGGAAAATTAGAGCCTCTTGGTTTTTGGGGGTTTTTTGGTAATTTTTTTTTTTTTCTTTGTCTTGCCTTCAGAGAAGATTGAGTAAGATTCAGTCTCTCCGGGAGATGACTGATGAAATGTACCCCTTGGGTTATTTGCATCTCATTCCTGTAGAGTATAAGGAAGAACATTCCCAACCCATTATAACCATGGGCATGTCATAACAGACACCACCGCTTTCTGGAATATATTATTGAACTCTTGGTTTACCGAATTAGCCTGACAGCCCTCCCTACTGAATTGCCCCATTCTGAGCCTAGCTAGTCATATTTGGCTAAGTGTTTACTTAGTACATTCAGGGACGCTAGGTTTACAAAAATGTGGTTGGAAACTCTTTAACTTTTAATTTTGGCACAAAGGAGTTCCCAGCTTTCAAATTCCTAATAATCTTGCTTCCTACTACTCTTCAATTCATTGTTTCCCAACCTCTTTTCTGTGGACACTTTGGGTGAATTTTTACTATTTTTGCTTGATTTCTTTCCCTTCTTTCTTCTCACTTTTCATTCATTGCAGAAGTGGCTTGGCTTTCCTCCCTCTTTTCCATCCTGTCTTGGATACACAGTAATGCATTTGAATCTTTTAGCATACCACAATATGATTTAGATTAGGAAACTCTTCCTTTGTAAACCTCACTTGGTTTTGTTGATACTGCTGTGCCCAAGTTCTGAGTTAACTTAATACCATACTCTCAGTGAAGGTAAGGAAGGAAACGTAACATATAATGGGTACCTTGTTTGCAACAGACACTGGGCTAGGCTTCTTCTTATACAGTTTCTCATTTAATCTTCATGGTAACCCTGCTAAGTGTGGGTTACCATTCCACTTTGCAATGTGGAATCTGGAGCTCGGAGATATTAAATATTTTGCCTGAGGGTGCATGTCTGAGGTGAACTATGAACCCAAACATCTCTGACTTCAAAGTCCATGCTCTTTCCACCTCATGGAAAACCATACAGAAGATCAAGATGGAAGCTTCAGCGGTTATGACATATCTATTACTTCAAAGTCTATAATCCCAGAGCATGCATCCTGCCTTAGCAACTAGAGATGTGTGAATGAAATATTGGTATTCTGTTGTGTAAGCCTTTGACAAAATGACTTTTTGATGCCATTCCGATCCCGTTGAAAATAATTATGATTATGTGGGCATCGGAATAATCAAGAAATATTTTTTAAAGCCATTTCTACATGCCTAACATTAGGCTTAGTTATTTGTATAATATAAAAGGAGAAAAATAGTCCTTCTGGACGGTAGATAAAAAGATGGAAGAATTGAAACAATCAAATAACTGGCACTGATTAGTTTCATTTACAGAGATGAGGCAGTGTGTCAAGTCACTTTTCACTGGGGTATAATGAGAGCCTCGCAGAGGGAGCGTGTGGGTGGGTGTTAAACTGTTTTGAGGAATAATAAGATCTGAATGGGTAGCCTGGGTCTCCATTTCCATCATTTGACTTCCTTCCCTGTTCAAAAACTTCACCAAAACACACAAGTACAAAGGAGGGAAGGAGATTGGGAGAAAGAGGGAGACAATAGCTCCAGCAAATAGGAGAAATATCTTGAAGTCTGTATTTCCTGGTGTATGTATGGCTGTTTGGGTATGAAGAACAACACATCACAAAGTGGTGGTGGTAAAATCGGCTAAATTTAGAAGCCAAGTATAGCGAGTTTAGTTCCAGTCCTACCGTCAGGTTACTGTCATTGTATAACCTCTCAGCTCCCCAGTGTCCTCCTGGAATTGTAGGGATTAGGCTGGATGATCACAAAGTTCTAATTCAGCTCTAGCATTTAATGATTTTACAATTCTTAGTGTGCTTTGATTGCCCACTGCAGTATAGGGACATATATTAACTACTTTAGTATGCATCAAAAGAGGTGTGTTCTTTCTCCTTGAAAATGTTAAAGGCTGACCTTGTTATAGAAAAACATTCTGGAATCACGCTTTCAAAATTCTTAATTTTCAGTTTTCCTTCTTGTACCTTAATGTCTCTGCTGCTGTGTTCCTCTTTCTTATAATAGACACTAGTTTTTAAGTTTTGGCGTTCTTCCCTTTTACATTGGAAGCCAGTTTTAAGTTTTGATGAGTGAAATCCCTTTATTTATTAACGAGAAAGAGTACTAGGGGTGAAAGATTACTCATCTCTAATTCAGAATTTGAGATAGGCTGGATAAAAAGATAATATTTTTGAGAAGAAAGCATTAGAAAAGGGAACATGCTGGAGAAAAAGTAAGTAGCAGTCACTACCATATTCTAGTGGACTCCAACCCTTGAATATTTGTCTATTCATGAAATGTTCTTGATAAAATCCTGCCTTATACTTTTTGAGAGGATACACCAAATTGTTGAAACAGCTACACTTTATCCCAAGGGCAGGTTGTAGCGACTCTCAATTAAGTGTTTTCACTCACCTGCTCTGTTTCCCCACCTCTTAGGTAATTTGAAGTGGGTATAGGACAGGCCATTAGCACTGAAGTTGAGTCCAGGGCTGGACTTCAGAGCAGGATTAATGCGTCTCAAAGTTAACCCTTGAGTTTTCTAACTCTGTCCAGAGGTTACACTGTGAAGGATTTAAAACAAAAACAACAAAAATGTGTTCTCCATTCTTTTTTTTTTAATAAATTTATTTATATTTATTTTATTTTTTAATTTATTTTATTTTTGGCTGCGTTGGGTCTTCGTTGCTGCACATGGGCTTTCTCTAGTTGTGGTGAGCGGGGGCTACTCTTCATTGCGGTGCATGGGCTTCTCATTGCAGTGGCTTCTCTCATTGCAGAGCACGGACTCTAGGTGCATGGGCTTCAGTAGTTGTGGCGTGCGGGCTCAGTAGTTGTGGCTCTCGGGCTCTAGAGCGCAGGCTCAGTAGTTGTGGTGCACGGGCTTAGTTGCTCCACGGCATGTGGGATCTTCCCGGACCAGGGATCAAACCCCTGTCCCCTGCATTGGCAGGCGGATTTTTAATCACTGTGCCACCAGGGAAGCCCCTTCTCCATTCTTTATCATATGTCTTTGTGCTTAACAGAGGAAAAAATACATGTTCTGTATCAGACAAATGATGACAGGGCAAAATCTTCATCAATACCTACAGTTCCTTCTCAATTAGAAAATGAAAACCCCTCTCTTGTATTTAAGACCACTGCAGCCTCTTAGACAGATATTTATGCAGAAGGCAGGAAATGTCATGAAAGCAGATAGACCCTAAGGTGGCTCCTAATTATCCCCACCTCCTGGTATTCATGCCTTTGTGTATGGCACTGCCCTTGAGAGTGGACAGGACTTGTGACTTGCTTCTAACCAATAGAATAAAACAAAGGTGATGGCATGTACAAGATTACTCATATAGGATTGTGCTTCATGAGACTGTAATATCTGTCCTACAAGGAGGCTCTCTCCCTTGGTGGCTTTGAAGAAACAAGCTGCCGTGTTGTAAGCTGCCGTATGGAGGGGACCATGTGACAAGGAGTTCAGGGCAGCCGGTAGCTAAAAGAAACTGAAGGCTTCAGTCCAGCAGCCTGCAGGAACTAAATGTTGCCCACAACCATGTTAACTTGAAAGCAGATCCTTCTGCAGTTGAACTTAATGGTGAGACCACAACCCTGGCAGACACCTTGCTTGCAGCCTGTGAGACCCTGAGGCAGAGGACCCAGCTAAGCCACGATGGTACTCAGGACCCACAGAAACTGAGACCATAAATGTATGTTGTTTCACTCCACTACGTTTTTATCGGTATGCAGCAATAGTTAATACAATCATGTTATTTTTAGAATCCACCATTTTCTTCATCTTTCATTCTTTTCAGACTAGTTACTAAGTGAAAGTGGCTTGTTACCCCATCTTCAGAATCATTGAGGGTATTTTATTTAGGAATTGACTTATCTTTGACTTTGTGTTGGTCTTAAATGTGCTCCTCAGTTTCTGGTATCTCTTCAAATGAGATGTCCCTTGTCTATGTGTTATAACGAAGTTGGATAAGGTTGAAAATCATTGATACATCCTTGCTGAATCCAGTTGAATTATATGAAGATGAGTTTCTCTGAGAGCTGTTTTTAAATCTTTCTGAGCCATAGGTGGTATATCAGAACTTTTCCTAGTGGAAAATGGGGTGTGGAGATCATTCTTTTGAGCTTCTCTGTCATCTGCATTCTAGTGAAATTCAGTTAAAAATCACGAGAATAGGAGCCTTAAAATGAAACTACCATTTTACAAGGTCACTGTTGAGCCTGAAGAATGTTAGGGAAGTGGGGCAGGCACTCAAACTGGCCAAAAGAAGGATGTGTCTTGGGCTTCCCTGGTGGCGCAGTGGTTAAGAATCCGCCTGCCAATGCAGGGGACACGGGTTCGAGCCCTGGTCTGGGAAGATCCCACATGCTGCGGAGCAACTAGGCCCGTGAGCCACAACTACTGAGCCTGCGCGTCTGGAGCCTGTGCTCCGCAACGGGAGAGGCCGCAGCAGCGAGAGGCCCGCGCACCGCGATGAAGAGTGGCCCCCGCTCGCCGCAGCTGGAGAAAGCCCTCGCACAGAGGCGAGGACCCAACACAGCCAAAAATAAATATAAAATAAATAAATTAAAGAAACGTTTAAAAAAAAATTAAAAAAAAAAAAAAAGAAGGATGTGTCTGTATCAGAGCCGCCTCTTTCACCTCCCGCGGGCCTAGGTGACCCCCAGGTGTAGTTTGCTGGAAGACAGGGGCTTGACAATTTGGAAATGACAGAGGATCCTAATACTCCTAATACTCTGAAACAAGCTGTAGCCCTGGAGTAACCCCAATGTGGCCCCAGTGTGGTCATGCCTCTTCTGACTTACATGGGAAATTACCAAACCCTCAACTAAGCTCTCTATCATTTCTTTATTCACCCAACCAAATGGAAGATAAAGAGCTATTTGGAAAGTTCCCAGAAACACTACTTCATATTTCTTTCTTTATAACACTCATCACATCATTCTAGCTCCTGTTCCAGTATCAGCAGAGCCCCTCTTCGTGGAGCTTCCATTTCCATCATGGTCCTGCGTTACAGCACGTTTCCCTCAATTTTGAATGAATGAGTGAAAAAGGAAATGAATGAGCAGATAAGTATGCTTGAATGTTAATAAGACAAACCACTTTCTTCTTCCCGTGAGGGACATTACATTTGGTATAGCTACATATAGCTCAGATTTATTTTATGAGTTAAAAGCATTTTGTTAAACTATTTCTAAAACATTCTGAATAGGTCACCCAAAAGAATATGGGGAAATCAATTGGACTGTAACTTAACCAAGAAAGTATTGATTATCTTCTGGGTTCAGAATACGTTGTACAATTCTGCATTACTAGTTAGCAGAGAACTCCTAAGGCTTATGAAGACTTTCCCAAGGACACAACACTCAGAAATAGCAGGGAAGAGATATAAATCCTAGTCTTGCCGATTCCAAACTTCATACTCTTTCCTTTATGCACAGACATATATTTAGCTAACATTTTCTATGCATCCACTGTGTCCCATGTACCATGTTAGATACGATGAGGGAATACAGATAAATAAGGCCTAGATCTTGCCCTTATAAGGAAAAAGATAATTAAGGAAGTGAAAATTCTGAGTTTTGTGGAAAGAAAGAAAAAGATGCACAAAAAGAAGGCCAGGCTCAAGTGAGTGCAGTTAGATTATAAATCTGCTGATGTAGGTAGGTAACTTGACGTTTCTGAGAACTGTTTCCTCATGTGAAAAATGGGGGCTGATAATCTGCTTTACAGATTGGTTGGGAAGATTGAATGAGAAGACAAGGGGAGTGGCTGGCATTGAACGGACAATCCATAGTAGGAGTAGCAAAGTGAGCTTTGGGGTATGTTTGGTAGAGAGGCCCCTGACTAAGGGGGGAGTGGTGCTGGACAGAAGAAGCCATGTGGGTTGGTAACTCAGTGACCTGGGCTCCAGTCACCCAGCAGCGTGTGACTGTGGGCCAAGGCTTAGACACCTCAGACTCCTCAGGTGTAAAATGGAGATCATTGGAAGGCCCACCTCACAGGGTGGTTAGAAAAACATGCAGATAACAACACAGGTGTGGCTGTAAATCATGAAAATCTATGGGAAAGTTCACTTATTATTTTTTTTACTATCAGGAATATAATAGGAGCCACCTTCTTTAAGATTGTGCCCTTTCACCTGTTTGTAAAATCATGGCTGTTACCGTGTCCTCTCTAGCCAAGCAAATGCACATTTCAGTATTTGTGATTATCTTGCTTTAGCTTGCCGAGACTTTGAATACATGTGTGTGTGTGTGTGTGTGTGTGTGAAAAATATTTGGCCTCAGTGGAGAACTGGTGCATTTCTGTGTACTCATGAATGTATTATATACACGCTCTGTATAGCCACTTTGTACCTTGCACTTGACTTTTCCACAAAGCTTAAGCTTTCTCCTCTAACAGAGACAAAATTAGTAGTAATAATAATAATAATGGTAAGCAGTTGTAATGCCTTATTTTGAAAACCTTATTCAAATACATTTCATATTTCTCTCCGTCCGTAGAGGCCATTCTAAGCATTTGAAACCTCTTGATGACTCAAGGTCATCATCATGACCATCTATTATTGACTCTGCTGTAATGCAGGAATTTGTCTCTCCTGTCCCCTCAGGCTGTCAGCTGCCATTTCTGCTGTCACTGCGCCGCCTCTCACAGTCTTTCCCACCACCTTCTAATGTTTACTGGTTCTAATCTCCTCTGGTATGAGGAAGCAGCAGCAAAATGGTCATTAAAATTGTTGGTGAATATGAGCCAATAAGCACTGGATGCTCATAACTCCCAGAGGAGCATCCATCAGAGGAAAGAATTCTTTTATTCTGGCATTTTTAAAATTTTTTATTTATTTATTTTTAACATCTTTATTGGAATATAATTGCTTTACAATGGTGTGTTAGCTTCTGCTTTATAATAAAGTGAATCAGCTATACATATACGTATATCCCCATATCCCCTCCCTCTTGCGTCTCCCTCCCGCCCTCCCTATCCCACCCCTCTAGGTGGTCACAAAGCACCGAGCTGATCTCCCTGTGCTATGCGGCTGCTTCCCGCTGGCTATCTATTTTACATTTGGTAGTGTATATATGTCCATGCCACTCTCTCACTTCGTCCCAGCTTACCCTTCCCCCTCCCCATATCCTCAATTGAGTTCTCTACGTCTGCGTCTTTATTCCTGTCCTGCCCCTAGGTTCATGAGAACCTTTTTTTTTTTTCAGATTCCATATATATGTGTTAGCATACAGTATTTGTTTTTCTCTTTCTGACTTACTTCACTCTGTATGACAGACGCTGGGTCCATCCACCTCACTCCAAATAACTCAATTTCGTTTCCTTTTATGGCTGAGTAATATTCCATTGTATATATGTGCCACATCTTCTTTATCCATTCATCTGTCGATGGACACTTAGGTTGCTTCCATGTCCTGGCTATTGTAAATAGTGCTGCAGTGAGCATTGTGGTACATGACTCTTTTTGGATTATGGTTTTCTCAGGGTATATGCTCAGTAGTGGGGTTACTGGGTCATATGGTAGTTGTATTTTTAGTTTTTTAAGGAACCTCCATACTGTTCTCCATAGTGGCTGTATCAATTGACATTCCCACCAACAGTGCAAGAGGGTTCCCTTTTCTCCACACCCTCTCCAGCATTTATTGTTTGTAGATTTTTTGATAATGGCCATTCTGACTGGTGTGAGGTAATACCTCATTGTAGTTTTGATTTGCCTTTCTCTAATGATTAGTGATGTGGAGCATCTTTTCATGCATTTGTTGGCCATCTGCATATCTTCTTTAGAGAAATGTCTATTTAGGTCTTCTGCCCATTTTTGAATTGGGTTGTTTGTTTTTTTGATATTGAGCTGCATGAGCTGCTTGTATATTTTGGAGATTAATCCTTTGTCAGTTGCTTCATTTGCAAAAATTTTCTCCCATTCTGAGGGTTGTCTTTTCATCTTGTTTATGGTTTCCTTTGCTGTGCAAAAGCTTTTAAGTTTCACTAGGTTCCATTTGTTTATTTTTGTTTTTATTTCCATTTCTCTAGGAGGTGGGTCAAAAAGTATCTTACTGTGATATATGTCAAAGACTGTTCTTCCTATGTTTTCCTCTAAGAATTTTATAGTGTCTGGCCTTACATTTAGGTCTTTAATCCTTTTTGAGTTTATTTTGGTGTATGGTGTTGGAGAGTGTTCTAATTTCATTCTTTTCCATGTAGCTGTCCAGTTTTCCCAGCACCACTTATTGAAGAGACTGTCTTTTCTCCATTGTATATCCTTGCCTCCTTTGTCATAGATTAGTTGACCATAGGTGTGTGGGTTTATCTCTGGGCTTTCTATCCTGTTCCATTGATCTATATTTCTTTTTTTGCACCAGTACTATACTGTCTTGATTACTGTAGCTTTGTTGTACAGTCTGAAGTCCGGGAGCCTGATTCCTCCAGCTCTGTTTTTCTTTCTCAAGATTGCTTTGGCTATTCGGGGTCTTTTGTGTTTCCTTACAAATTGTGAAATTTTTTGCTCCAGTTCTGTGAAAAATGCCATTGGTAATTTGATAGGGATCTGGCATTTTTTTCAAATTGCTATTTACAAACACAGAGCTGAGTCTGCTCCTCCTGCTGCTGCTTCTTCATCATCATCATCTTTTTCTTTTCTTTTCCATCTCTCAGGGAAATGGGAAATGTAGGCTCTGACTATATGCTTCCTTACCCTCTGCTCAGATTTTGTTCTGCAGTCGTAACAATTAGAGGAGTGTTTCTAAATTGGATCACAGCTGATTGTCTCAGTTCACTGTGGCTTTAAGAACAAGCTAATCTGAAGCCACATACTGTTGGCAGCTTTCATCCATTTATTTGGACTATCAAGCAAGAATGCTCACAATCTTTCAAATGAAAGAAGACATCTTTATTTCCAGTTCACACCCTTCATAATAAGAAGGGTATTTGAAATCAAGCCAAAAAGCATAACTTAGTTCTCTAACTTCATATTACAGATGCTTGCAGTAATGGAAGAACACTTCCTTACTACCCGGCCTTATCCCCAAATCAGCAGCAGAAAATGACGGTGACACATTCAGACTCAAACAGCAGCAAGAAAAAATAGAATCATATGCTTCAACTTATAGGAAAGGCCTCAGCTTTCCTGAAAGTGTAACTTTAGGAAGTAAGTAGAGATACAGACCCAATAGAGGAAGATGCCTTTTTACTTAGAAGTCATGTGTGAAAGGATCATTGTGTCATTATTACTGAAAAGGAGCCTGTGTAATAGTTACCCAAACTTTGAAATTAGGGAAAATCTTATTATGAAACACAGATCTCGTTTTACTCTGGTTAAGGCCAGAACTTAGAGGCTGGAGAACTAAGTTTCCCAGCAGAAGTGAGGACTTCCTGTTACAGAGAAAATGTTGCTGAGAACATTAAGTGGGCTGATTCTCCACGGTGGGGGGCTGACGGTTCCCCATTGCATCTTCCCAAGTTCATTTCCCGTTACATCCTGGGAGACAGCCAGCGTCACAAGTCCACGTTAGGACACACTCCTATTGCTCCCTCCTTCCTTTCTGCCTGGGACAGCCTTCCCCACCCCAGGCTCTGCCTCCCCCTCGCCTCCAGGAGGTACTTCCTGAGCTGTTGCCTTCCCAAGCCCAAGTGATCTCTCTGGGGGAAATCTCCAAGGCATTAGACCTACTCTTCTCTGAGATCGCTTTGATCACGATGTACCTACAACGATGGTAACTTACATAATGGCTTATCTTTATGCCATCTGCAAGCTTCCTGAGGGCAGGAGCTGCTTCTAATTTATCTGCTTCCCTTATGAACCTGCACCCCGATGCAATTCTCAAAGTATGCTTTTAACCAATATTTATGGCAGGAAGGGAGAGAAGGGAGGGAAGGTGGGAAAGATGAAAAGAAGGATATATTACAACTATAGAAAGCATATATCTAGGGCCCTAATGTAATAATGCTAAATAATACTTTTGACTTGTATGCCATTTTTACCACGTACAGTTTTTCACTGTATTTCTGTAGCATTCATCACTATCCTAATATTGTGTGCATGGGTGTGTAGTGTCTATCTGCATGTGTATCTTTTTAATATGTGTGTATATTGCTCCTCTCTCTCTCTCTCTGACACACACACACACACACACACACACGTTGTGTGCACCCACAGCATAAGCTCTCTGAGGGCAAGGACATTGTTGTGTTCATGACTATATCCCCAGCTACTTGAACAGTGCCTGACAAAGAGGGGAAGCTCAGTAAATATTTGTTACGTGAATGAATGAAGATATTAACTCTTTGGTCATCCAAACCTTGTGAGGTGAATACAACACCATGCTTGTCTTCCTGTTTTGCAGGTAGCAAACCTAAAGCCTCGAGACCACTCAAGGTCACATAGCTAGTCATGGGCACAACCAAGACTTGAACTCAGATTTTCTATTTCCGTATCCTTTCCCTTCTGTCTTCTGGGAATTTGCTATATTAGTAGCAAAGCAAGAAAAGTCACACAAGGAAAATTTGTTTCCAAATTTAAATGCATGATGCGTACACAAGAAATTACTGACTTTTCAATCCAATGATAACACAGATTGTGTGATTTTTGGGGGAGGAAAAGCCTTTCTTTTCCATCCTCTTGCCTTTATTAGCATACGTGTCAGTGTATGCACACATACACACACACACACCCCCCACAGCTCTCAGCTTGTACTTTTCCAGTCCTTGTTAATTCCTCCTGTAGGCTCTCCCTGCCCTGATAGCACCAGTACCTGTCAGGGCTGTTGCTTAGTCAGGCCAAGGCCAAGTGACGTGCAGCAGGGTTTGTTATGGTCCCTTTGGCAAGTGCAAAGGGCTTGAAGGAAGCAGCAGAGCAGGCATTTCAGGAGTAGAACTAGGCTGGGCTGTTGTCAAAAGTTTATGTTCGCCCTAATTGTAGCTCACATTGGCAAACACAGTAAACATCCATGCAAATTACTAAGTTGTACTGAGTGTCCAAGGATGTCAATAATCACCATGAAATCTGAATGAAATATCATGTTTTGCTGAAACAGAAGCCAGGTATCGCATGCCGTCTCCCCCTATAATTGCAGACAGATTTGGTGCATACACACCAGCCAGGAAAGGACACCCCTTAAGGCCCTGATGCATGGAAGGACCTGGAGACATTAGGCAGCAAATTGAGGTGTAGCAACAGTCACTTTCTATTCTCAGGCACCGCTCTGTTTTGCTTTTATCTTAAAACAGGATGACTACAAAGAGGAATAAGGTATACAGTGATACAGGCTCCTACACTGAAGTACAAGAGAAAACACGCGTTTGCTTCTATCCGAAGCCCGTGAGGGGAGAGATGAGTCAGTAAAAAAACTGTACAAAGGAGATCTTAAGTCACAGACTCTGTGGCAGTGGCAGTGAGTAGCCCATGAGCTCCCCAAGGCCTCTCTCCTTATTCACTCAGACAGATCATAATGGGGTGAAAGGCATGTCTACACATTCATGAGTCTGATTCTCCATTAGACCGTGAGTCAGGCTGTAGTCCATGAACTTGGGGTGCTCGGTGTAGGTAGGACTCATTTCTTTCCCTTTTCCTTTCTCATAAGTGACTCAGGAGACTCACTGGAGACCCATGTGAGCGTCTCATCCTGGATTAGCACCGTGGAAGTGCATGTCCTCTGAGCTTACTGGATTCACCCAATGAAGCACGCCTCTCCTTTGGTTTCACCTCCTGTATGTGGTTTGCAGAGGTGGGCTGTTTGGGTTTCCCACCCATCCACGACTGGAAGTTTCTGTTTCCACATTTTGGCTGCCAGTTCTATATTTGGTCCAAATCCTGCTTTTTGCCTGGTTTCCTAGGGAAACAGCTTGTCAAACTGCTGTGTTTTTGGTCCATCTGCCTTGCCCGCTTGGGTTTTTGATTGTGCACTCTGATTATTTCTTAATCTGACAGAAAGGCACAAGGCGTGAAATGAGGGAAAACTCTTGAAATTTCTTAAAGACAAGTTTATGAAAATGAATGGTCAGTTAGGAAATCACGGTTGGGGAGGTAGGGAGGGCAGTTTGTGTTTATGTGTTTCTAGTTGTCTATATGTTTACAGCAAGTAAGCCAGTGTAAGTGAACAATAGGAGGGTCAAGAAATCTTATTCTATTGATGCAAAGATATTACATATAAAATATCAGTGTAGATACAGTAACACCCCTGTAAGGACCATCCAGTCAGAAGTATCAGCTATGATGTAGTTAAAGAAATACTAGACTCAAAGTCAGGAAACCTGAGTCTTTATGTCATTTTAATCTCAGGCTGGATCTTTTCATCAGCACAAGCACCTCATTTTACTTTTGGAATTAAGACCCCTTGTGCTGAAGATACTGCCCAGCAAGCTGCATTTATTAAGGAAATGTGCATTCTTTTCCAGTTTTTATACTCCAGCTCAGACACTTTGATCATAGAGTGATATAACCAATGTCACTGCAATGAGTTGATATTCTATCAGTAAACAGTCTAGCCCCAGCCAAATACCTGTGTATTTTAGGCTTTTTAAAATTTTGAAGTCATCCTGAAGCTCTGTTATACAGGTATCATGGCACATCAGGGCCTAGGGGCAAAAGGTTGAGGACCATTAACCTAGATGATTTCTAAAATCTTCTACAGATTCTTAGGTTAAACTCTCCCAAACTCTTTTGGGGCGTGAAAGCTGGCAGAGAAGGAGAAGTAAGTATGTCTTCTTAATTGTGGAACACCTATGTTCACCTTACCCAGGGAGTTCTGTCAGCGGGCCTAAGGTCTGCCACATTCTTGCATGTTCCCAAGATAGTTCTAGCTTCCTGAAGTCATAGATGAGCCAGGTTCTTCCCTGTGGTTCATGGGTAGACTGTTTGGGGGGAGCAGCTGTCCAGGTCACATTCCAGAACATCACCACACACCTAGTGTTAGAAACGGAGCCCTCAGCAGATAGAAGCTGTTGTTTCATTTAATTACTTTTCAAGATGCCATTACCAGAAATTTTATGTAAATACATATTTTATTCCCTGAGGCGTGTTAACATGAGACCAAAATTATACAGCACTGAAAAGAAAACAGAAATTCCTTCTTACTAGTTTTCTCTGTGTGCTATTGGGAAGATGCTATAGGATAACAAAGGTGCTCAATCTTAGCCAAAGCCTCTCGCTTTGCTATTCGGTTTGCAGAATCATAGGAATGTGGCATTGATATTCATTAGTTCAACACAATTCATTTCAATGAACATTTACTGTTTGCCTTCTCTGGGTCAGGTGCTGGGTCCATGCTGTGAAAGTATGGACACTACTAATCCCGAAACAAACACTTAAGAGTTCCTATAATGTGCTAAAAGCATGTAATGTACACTACTGGCTAGACAGTAATTGGTGCCTCAGAGAGGGTACTTATTCATTTATCAAGTACTTATATTGCACTTATTACGTGTCAAGCACTGTTCTATTTATTAACTCATGTCATCCTCAAAACAGCCCATTGAAATGTGAGCACTGTGATTATCTCCATTTTGCACTGATGCACAGAGAGGGTAAGCCATCTGCTCAGAGTCACACAGTTAATAGCAGTGGGTCCAGGCAGTAGGCTCTGGTGTGTGTGCTCATAAGCACTATGCTGTGCTTTGAGAGGTGAGAGGAAGAAGAAATTGCTTTGGCTTCAGGATCAAGGAATGAGGCATCTGAAGTAGGATGTGAAGGCAAGTAGCACTGACCCTACAGGGGATGTTTGGGACTGTCTGGCTCTTGGCATTCATGACAGTGGACATAACATGGGCGGTAGCCTTGAGGTGGAAAATGGCCTCTGTGGTTGTGTTGAAAGAATAGTAATTTCATTTGTCTGCGTGAGGCCACTAGGCGATTATAGGTCTAAGACCCGCATGGCAAGCAGAGCACGCCTGTGTCCGCTGCAGCACTCTGCTCAAGGTAGAGAAGCTAACTGCTAAGACCTGCCGTCCTGAGAGAGAGCACCCTCAGATGCATAAACCCAATTAAGCAAGCTGGACCACTTCCCTAAAAGGTATTCACCTCTCTGTTGGTGAAGGAAGCTTTCCAAATTCAACCCATTTGCTTTAGTACAACCCATGTCCCACTGGAGCCAAGGAATTCTGAGTTGTAGACATTTTTCTTGCTCCCTTGATCAACCTTCTCTACCCTTCTTAAATAATTTCTGGGTCACCCCTTCCTAGGCAGGGATGAGTCTCCACTGAGAAAGGGAGAGACAGGAGTAAAGAGCCCCCTGAAGGGGGTGCCCTTTAGCAGGGCAAAGTGCTGAGGAAAGCTTCTTTGCCCGCCTGGGCATCAGTTCCAATGGCTCACACACAGCTGCAGCTCTTCTCCCTTCTCCGCGGTGCTGGCTTTATCAACCAGCAAGACGAACCCACTGCCTGGGAGCTGCACAGCTCCCTTTTTCAGATGCCTCTTGAAATCTCTTGGAAAAACATTTGCTATCACAGCCTGTGCTGAGTTTAGCTGCCATGCTTAGCTTATCACCTATGCTTAAAAATTTTCTTAATTTAACAACAGATTTTCCTCTAAAGGTTCTCTTTCCTCTACCAACCACCACCTCTCTTTTCTTCACTCAGTTTGGCCATTATTTAGGCCAGTGTCAGAGGTATTATTAGGCACACAAACAGGTCCAAAGGATGACTCCTTACTCTTGGAGCCAAACGTGGACATACTGAGAGCTACATTTTCCCTCCATCTTTGTGAAGACAGTGATGCAGTCAGGGTATCACCATGGCCTAATGTGTATAATTACAGGCTTTGAAGGCAGGCAGCCCTGGGCCAGAGTGTGTTATGCATAGTTCACCTCACCGAGCCTCAGTTTCCTCATCTGTATAATGGGGATATTATCTGTACTTGCCTCACAGGGGTTTTTGGATTAAATGCAATAATCTATATAAAATACTTAGCCCAGTGCCTGCACACTCTCAGTGTCCAATAAATGTAGGCATTATTAATACTGATAACAACATGAAGGATGAATCATACCAGTCAAAGTACCAGCTCTTCCTCTGGATGATTTTATTTTATGTAGCCACGGGCCTATACGAAAGGCAGTGATGATAAGGAGAAGGTATAGAAAGTTCTAGCCTCCTTTAAACTAAGTTGAGTGGCTCCAACTTATCCCCACAGCCGTTCTTGCAACTCTTACCCTGACTGATGGCTCTGGGGAGAAATCTAATGGGCACCATGGATGCAGGAGGGATAGAGGATTCCCATGAGGAATGCCAGACAGTAAAAAAGAGAGAAGTTAACTTGGTATATGACTTCCAGTGTTTAAACTAGCACTTGTTCTTGCCCCCATTTGCTGGTCAGAATTATCTGGGGAGCCTTGTAAACACACCAGTTCCTGAACTTCATCCCCAGAGATACTGATTTAATTGTTCTTGGGTGGGGAGTGGGCATTATTATTTTTTAAGCTCCCCAAGTGATTCCAGTGGGCAGCCAGGCTTCAGAACCCATGACTTAGAGGATGGGGGAACCGAGGGAGGAAATGGAAATGCGCTGACGGCAACCACGAGAAGAATCAGTGTGAGACAGACTCAACAAGTGCTCAGGGAGCTGGAGCTTTGCTCCTGCTCCATCGCTTATCTCTGGGCCACATTTGCAGGCAGTACAAAAAAAGCAGGGTTAGGGGGACGTCAACATCAAGGATGTGAAAGTTGCGTCTAATCTTCAAATAGATAGTAAGCAGGGGCTTTACGACTCTAGCTTGGGGACCGGCAAAGGCACCTGGTATGTGCGTGCTGAGGTGAAGTATATGTACTGATGTGAGCGCCTCAATGTCAGGCTCTCTGAAAGGACAGATTTTCTTAATTTTGCTTGCTGTCAAAATAATAAAGGAATTCTGTGGCTTTCTTACGAGTCTTTAGATTTATATGCTTGGTTACAGCTTATCTCTTTTCTCCGTGCTTTCTCATTTCCAGTTTCCAAATTATGGGAAATCATCTAGTTCAGTTCCAGCTGCCTCATGTTAGAGATGAGCAAACTGAGTGATGCCTGACATCTCACAGTCCTGTAGGAACAGATCTCTTGTCTCCTCGGGCAGTGCACCATGGTCTACTCAATACGGGGTTCAAGGATGGAAGGGCTAACTTAGGAATGTCTCCAACTTTCTCCTACTCCTTCTGTTTTCTTGACCAAAGCCTGGACTGTCCCCATGCCATCCTGGCTAACCATGTGTCTTATTTTCAAAGACGACTGAAGTTTCTTCCTTTTGAAAACACAGTTCTTACCTTAACTGCCCTAGGCACCACCGCAGAAGAACCATGACCTTGCTGAGAGCCACTGCATGCCAGATGAGACTCAATTTTCCCTGAGTACTTAGGAGAGGAAAAACAATAATGCATATGATGGGCTTTTGGCCCTGCACCCAGATTCTTGAGGAGAAGATACAGTTTGCCACAGCTTATATTCTGATTTAAAGAAAAATGCTTTGTTCTGATGTCACTTGTCTAATTAATAGTAAAAAAAAAAAAAAAAAAGGACTGAATTTTTCCTATGCAATGCCATCCAGCCTTTGAGATTTTAGAGTTAGATGGCCCAAATCCATTGTCTTCTGTGACGCTTCCTAATGGATAAATCTAACCCTGGTGTTCACAAGGCATTATTATATTCAGGGCTCATACATAGCACTGATCGTTCCCTTCTCATAATTCGTGTGTCCATTCAGTGAACATTTGTTGACTGCCACCTCCATGGCCAGGTGGTTGGAGGTTAGGGAAATGGAGCACAGGGCATGTGGAAGGGCATGAATAGTGAAAGTTGAGGCTATGAAGGCAGGGCTGCAAAGAACTTTGTAAAGTAATTCTCAGGGGGTTGGCAAAGCACACCCAGCAGAGGTGTGTGAGAACAGAGGAGTGGTGTCAGTGGATTTGTATCTTAAGAGAGAGAACAACTGATTATGGTTTATCCATTCAGCAGACACTAAATAAACACCTTCTGCATGGCAGACACCACGCTTGGCTCTGAAGATACAAGAAAGAATAAAAAAAATGGTCCTTGCCCTCAAGGAGCTCACAGTCTATTGAGTTGCCTTTCTGACTTTCCCACTAGATTGTGAGCTCCTGGAGGGCAGGCACTTTTGTTCAACTGAAAAAAAGTGCAAGTTTCAGAGTTAAACCTGGATTACAATCCCAGCTCTATTATTTTTATTGTATGCACCTCAGTTCACTGATCCGTAAATCAGGGCTCTTAGTGCCTGCCTCACTGAGGATGTGGAAAGATTAAATGAGAAGACAGGATGCGCTTGACACAGCAGGAGCTTTGTAATCTGTTTCTTTCTGTATCACAGTGCCTGGCCTGTGGTAGGCTTCAGGAAGTATACTTCTGCTGTCTGGCTGGTTGGAAGGCCTGTGTACTCTGGTGCCTGTAGGTTGGGGGATTTCAGCCTAGGATTTGTAGCTGGCAGATCTCTTCTCTGCTTGGGCAGTGATCAAGTTGCTTACTCCCGGCTGTGAACTGCAGTCGGGACTGTATCGCCTTCTGGATCCTCAGTCCCTGAATGCCAGGCATGCATCTTGTAAAAGTCAGAAGCAAAGTCAAAGGAAAATGACGAAATTTCCTCTCTGGCCAAAATGCTATCACTTCATCAAGGGCAACAGAACTTCTTGGCAGGAGAAGTTGATTTGCCTGTGCTTATAATTGTATTCGCAAGTGACTGAGTCCTTCTCACAGTGGCTTAAAGGGGTGGTGTTGGCTGTCCCTGGTCTTTGTCTGACATTCTGTTGTTTTCACATTTTCACAATTCATGATGTCACTCATTCCTAATAAAATCTCTCTGAAATCCATATGGTCTGAATTTGAACACTTTACTGTATTCATTCAGTCACCAAGGAGATTGAGACCCACAAAAGTAAACTGACTTGCCCAAAGTCATAAAGCTCCTCGTGCTGTGTGTTTGTAAGAGGTTTGCTGTTACATCAGAGAAACTGTGAGGAAAGATACTAGTACTTTTTTGTCTGGTTAACACATGATGGTATGTCAGGAGATCTGGGTTCGTTTTTTGGCTCAGTGAGTGAGCACAGGCAACGCCGAATGGGGTTCTTAATATTGATATGCTTCTCAGACCTGTGAAATCACTGTCTCTCTTTCCCTGACTGATCACAAGGTAAACCTGTTCCATCATAGACCATGTCTTCAATATATTGACCATATTTACATTTGACAAACTCTTAAAGATTTCTATAATGCTTCCAAGGGTAATTATCTCCAAACCTACTCTGTGAAGTATAGGTAGAACCCACTTGGTCCAGAATAAGGTCTAGGGAGATCAGGTGACATATGCTAGGTCATGTGACCAGTATGTGGCAGATTTAGGGCTGAAATCCTAGTCCTCTGGCTCTGACTCCGGTACTTGTTATAGTATCTGACATCTCGGCCTCCATCTGACCTCCTTGCTGTTTGCTGTGGGTTAGGCTTTCCCTTTGGAAGTTAGAACTTGGCAAAGCTAAACTGACAAGCTTCTAAGTTTGCCATAGTAATGCAGGTGTGATATACCCTTCGAAGTGAAAAATATGTGGCTTTCAAGGGACTGCTCCACTTGTTTAAAGAGAAGTTTTCGTTTATTTCCCAATTTTACCTCCAATTTTTTTTAACATTCCGCAAAATGTTCCAAGTTTCTTTAATCTACAAGTTGGAAGTGAGAGGTTGGCCTAATTTCTATGTTCCCTTCGAGCACAAGCAATAACACATCTTAAAGGGTGATAAATAGCAGTGTGAAATATAGATGGGTTCTATAAATACTCACAGAAATCCCTGTAGTCAGAGCCAGGTAGAATACGAGAATAGTCACGGCATTCTTCTCTCCTTCGCCATCCTCCTCCCTCTGCTAGAGGTAGTTTCGTGGTTAAGAACACAAACACTAGAGCTAGACAGTCCAGGATTTGAGTCTTGGCTCTCCCGGTACTACCTGCAAGACTGTAGACAATCTATCTAACCTTCCGGGGCCTCTGTTTTCCTCATTTGGAGAAAGAGGTCTAATGCTATTCCATGTGGTTTGTAGAACATTGATTTAGTACAATGCCTGCACATTTTTAGTTGGTAATTATGGTTACCTCTTATCACTGTGTTTATCTTCATCCAAGACCCTTTTTCTTACCCTTTAGGATACGTCTATCCGTGTCTTTTCCATAGAGAAGAAATAGTATCAGCTACATTTAACGTCAGTTTATGCTACTGTGTCATGGGGTGTTTTGCATTTCTAATTTTATCTTCACCTTTCTAATCAAAGTGCTGACTAATGCAGTATCTGCCACCTTGTGCCGGCTCAGTAAATATGATTTGGATTAATAAATTTTAATTTTAACTTACAAGAGCAACATAACAACCTAGCCAAAAGTTTAGAAAACAGAGAAGAGAAAACACCGACAGTGCAACACTCATAATACCACACATGGTATAGCAGTAAAGGCCATGGACTGTAGTTGTGTTTGAATCCTGGCTGTGATACCTTGAGCGCTCTACTTACAACTCCAGGCTTCAATTTCTTCATCGCTGAATGAGTAACTACCTGAGCAGGAGGTTGGGAGGGTGAGGTGCATTTGAAACATTTAGAACAGGGCCTGACTCAATAAATCTTAGCTGTGATGATGAGGAAGAGGAAGATGAGCATGATTTGTGTGTCCCCTTTATGCATGTTGCTGTTCACAAATTACTTGAGTGATTTTACCTCTCCTGCTCCCTTTGTTTGCCATAAGAAACATGCATTAGGAGACTGAAGATTATACCCATTGGAGAGAACCAGACCCAGAGAGGGGAAATGACTATCTAAGTTGTATTTAGCAAGTTTATGGCAAAGAGGGGCCTAAAATTCCTAACCACCAGGCTGCTCTGTGTTTGTTTCCTATATAGACTTCTTAGTTGGGGAAAGTAATTTTTGACTCCTAGTTACTATCCGAGATTGCAGATTAAGCTAAAGAGACAGTAAAGCACATTTAGTTTTTTTTCAATCTGGTTTTGTATGACAGTGTTTCATAGCAACTGGAACATAGATACCTATGTAGGTTTCTAAGGGGCAAATGGAGAGGATTCCTGAAAACGTACAGCCAAGCTTTACGTAAAGACAGCATATCCCTCTGTGGAACCTGCAAAAGCAAATAAACAAACAAATAAATTAACAGCTTCCATCATGATTCTCATCTTTTATGTGTCGGCACAGCCCTTGTGGCAAAATCCCAGGGCCCCCGTGTTTCTCTACTCTGACCTTCCTCTAGGCACTGAGTTGTTGGCGTCAGAAATCATCACAGCCACTTGTATGCTCATTTTCTTCAGCCTCTCACTAAAGCAATCATTTTTTTTAAGATCAGCAGCAAAAAGCAAACATTTCAGTGAGTAGTATGCACTCGAGTCTGGAGCAGCTGACCTGCTGTGCCGAGGTCATGGGCTGATCTGTAGACATCTTCTCCTGCAGCCTCATGTAGGGGTGGTTGTCCCAGTAGACAATTCCCTCACTTTCGCTAAAGTATTACGGACATCTTCATGCACAGCACAGTGAAACTAACAAAAAGGAACAGAGAGGGCAGAAGAGCCAAAGGTCAATTA
This sequence comes from Balaenoptera musculus, assembly GCF_009873245.2. Taxonomy (NCBI): domain Eukaryota; kingdom Metazoa; phylum Chordata; class Mammalia; order Artiodactyla; family Balaenopteridae; genus Balaenoptera; species Balaenoptera musculus. The sequence continues at coordinate 65,749,559 of NC_045788.1, forward strand.
CATGTGATTTTGACCTGAAATGAAAGATGATAACTTATCAACTTGACTCTCTCGTATGTCCCTCTTGGGGTCTTCACCTGGAATGTCATTCTTGCTGCATCTCTGGATGTCCAAATTCCGTATTCATCCAAGACGTGGTTAAAATGCCACCTTCCCTTGTGAGTGTCCCTTCGTCTTCCCAATGTGAGCCACCTCCTCTTTCTCTGTGTTCTGGTAGCATTGATTAAAACATTTAACTTTGGTTATTGTATTTTTGGATATTTTACATTTGGATATTTCCAGATGCCTAATATTTCCTACTACATCTCTTAGAGGGCAGGGCCATGTCTCAGTTATTTCTTTAAGTTCTTTAGCTCTAGCACTTACTAGGCACTCAGCAATTGTGCTTTGAATAAATGTATTACTTACAATCATCTCCTCAGTTATGTTTAGTTTCTGTGCTATTAGGACCTTGCTAGGTTGCATCTCATATGTGAAACAATATGATCTTTAATGTGCTTGATGTACTGTAACATCTTGTACTTGTTCTTCTCCCACAAGCTCATTTTATATTCAAGAAGCAGTGTGAGCTGAGTCCATAACATTCAGCATTGTCATGAGGGTTGAGGCACTGCCTGCCGAGTGACCTGCGTCAGTCACTGCAATACGTCTCTTGGTTAGAAAAAGAATAAAGCCAGTAATAACTGGCTTCCTACCTATCAGTGAGGGTAGTTAGAATGACAGTGATAATGAAACATATAGAGTTTTTGATGATATTCATGGTGGTGTTATAACAATAACTGTTTGTAAGTTTTTGGCACTTAATGATATCAAATCCACTTCATTCTTTTTTTTTAAATTTTATTTATTTATTATTTTTGGCTGTGTTGGGTCTTTGTTGCTGTGCGCGGGCTTTCTCTAGTTGCGGCGAGCGGGGCCCACTCTTCGTTGCAGTGCACTGGCTTCTCTTTGCGGTGGCTTCTCTTGTTGCAGGGTATGGGCTCTAGGCGCACAGGCTTCAGTAACTGTGGCATGTGGGCTCAGTAGTTGTGGCTCTCGGGCTCTAGAGCGCAGGCTCAGTAGTTGTGGCACACGGGCTTAGTTGCTCTGCGGCATGTGGGATCTTCCCAGACCAGGGCTCGAACCCATGTCCCCTGCAATGGCAGGCAGATTCTTAACCACCCCACTTCGTTCTTATTATAGTGACACTTTCAACCCCATCCTTCTGGGTCTTAATCTCTAGTTACTAGAACTTGAGAGGCGGTTTCTAGAATCAGTGTGGTTGGATACATATCCTAGCTCCTTCTCACACCAGCTCCGTGACTTTGAGCGAAGCTCTTTGGAGTCTCTGTGTCTGTTTTCTCATCTGTAAAGTGAGGTAGCAAAAGTGCTCATATAGTTGGATTATTTCAGAGGCTAAATGAGGTAACACATGTAGACAGTAAGTGACTCCATAAATGGTATTACTATAATCCCTGGGCATTGAATAAGGCCCTGAGTCAAGAAGATTCTTACCAGAAGGAAGTATTTCTTTCAGAAAGCCATATATGTCATTAGGAAACAATGGATAAGACAAAAAGAGAGGGAAGATATTGAGGCCAACTTGCCTAGGACTCTGGACTCCCCTGTGAGGAAAAGTGGCTCGTGGGGTCTGCATCATGTGAGGAGAGATGCCTTTTGTTAAGTCAAGGAAGAGAAGACTGGCACGGGGGTGACACCAGCACAGCCGGCAGACTCCTCTGGGGACCACATCTGTTTGTGCCAGCTGTTGTCAGTCTGTGTAAGCTTGCCGAGAATAACAGCCATGATTTTCACTTTAAAGCAGCTTCCATCTCAGTATCTCAGAATGCTGCATAAATGGAGGTGAGGGCTCCCAAAGTCATGCCAAGAGGGAACATACTTTATAGGGCATCGAGAATGTATCACTGTGCTGAGTGCATCTTTCACGGTGGAAAAAGAACGAACTAGTTTCAAAATAGACCTCTTTCCTGATTTGAGCCCTTCTTGATTCCACCACTCATTTTTTAGGTGACCTGGGACAGCTCAGTTCCCCTCCTTGACTCTCAGTTTTCTCATTATAAATGAGGGGCTTCACCTACCACTAAATGATCTCTAGTGTGTTCTGTTTCTGGAATGCTCAGAGAGTGCCGGGGATCTACAGTTACCTCCCAGTAGACTACTGCAGACTACAGCGTTTTACATTTCAGTGAGGCCCAAGTTCTTATAGAATAGAATATTGCATAGTGTTTTATTCATGCTTGGACTTTTAACCCAGCAGAAAAAAAAATTATGACTTTGGTCACTAGGAAATGGTATTATCTTTTAGTTTTTTATATCAGAGTATTAATGACCCTTTACATGATTTTTCCTTCGCTCACTTCTAGTACAGTGCTAATTATCATTTCTTTTTACTGTTTTAAGATTTAGCATTACCCCCCAGCTTGTGTCCGAGATTGATAAAGGAAGTAGTCTTTTGAACAGCAGTTCTACTTCTCTTGCTGAATCATGAAGACATCAAAAGTGGCCCTGTCTCTCTACTTCTTATGCTCAGTCCATCTACATCAGAATTACCCAGGACGCTTGTTATTTTCTAGGTTGCCATCTTTCTACACAGTAAATACTTCATATTTACAAAACAGAAACAAACTCACAGACATAGAAAACAAACTGATGGAAACCAAAGGGGAAAGGCAGGGGAGGGATAAATTAGGAGTTTGGGATTAGCAGATACAAACTACGATATATAAAATAGATAAACAACAGGGTCCTACTCTATAGCACAGGGAACTATATTCAATATCTTGTAATAAACTAGAAGGGAAACGAATATGAAAAAGAATATATTTACATATATTCAACTGAATCGCTTTGCTGTACACCAGAAATTAACACAACATTGTAAATTAACTATACTTCAATTAAAAAAAAATTGTCGGTATTTGTCCCTTAGGAAGTTTCCTTTGATAGTTCAAGACTTCATAATACAAGATTAAATTCTCCTAAACCTAAGTAGATAGGTCATAAAATCCCTCTGAAAAAAAATGTAGATGGGTTGAGAGGCTGAGGCAGTTGTATGATGGTTAAGCATGCACTTTCTGGATTGATGACTGCATTCTGATTCCAAGTCCCCAGGTACTGTCAAGGTGATCTCGGTGCCTCAGTTTTCTCATTTGTAAAATTGGAATCTCTGATCTGATGGGGCTGCTGTGGTGACTAAATGAGTTAACGTATTTTGAACATTGTCTGGTCCCTGCTAAACTATTCAGGATACCTTAATTATTTTCAGTGTCATCAATTATAAATCAATAAATATATAAATTAAATACTTACATATTTCTACCTTTCAGAGTTTATGGAAGGAGATATTCCTTCAATAGAATTACTGTTATTTGAATCAAGGTTGCTGATCAGTTAGAAATATTCAGTGCTGTTGACCTTTAGATTCAGTGTCAGGGCATGATCTATTTCCCCCTCTGCTGCAGTGCTGATGAATGGCACTGAGTCATTCATATTCCCTCATCCACCTTCCTGCCACATTTGAAAGGCAGCCATAGCTCAAATTTGACAGACTGTTTGTGAGCATTTAATACAAGTCATGAGCCCCTATTAAATATTAGCACATGCCATGTATCATCTTAGGTATTACAACGGCCCTGAAATGGAAGCATTCCCTATTCCCTGCCTGCCCCCTGACCCCATTTACAGATGAAGATGCTTATGCTAAGAGAAGTTTAAAAAAACTTGTGAAGTGTTATGCAAAATAAGGGATATAACTTGGTATTTGAACCAGCTTTTTCTGCTTCCAAAGCCCACACTTTCTCCATTACACCACAATCAATGTTTCTGAAAGTATATGGGGCCACATTGGTCTCCAACCTCTGATATAATTAGCATCATGCTTTAATCAGTGAGGTTGACTGTCTTGATTAATCTTTATGACAGATCATATAAGTTTCATATTTCTAAATGAATATATAGAGGCAGCTGTAAATTAGTGGAAAAACACTGAGCTTGGATCAGAAGACTCATGTTTAACTCTTGGCTCTGCCACTTCCTATGGGTGTGATCTTGGCTAAGTCACTTAACAAACCACTAACGTGGTTTGTTTCTTTGTACAGAAGACACACATTCCTGCCTTGGAAAGTATTAAATAAAATGTAGCGTGCGTGAGTGTTGCCCCAGAGTTCCTTGCTGCCTGTGAAGGAGCGTGGAAATGCAAAGACCTTTCTTCCTTTGCTTCAAGTCCCAGTGCAATCTTCTCATCCCCCGTGGCGTGTTTTTGGTATGCCCCAGTCCACTGTAACTTCTCTTTCCTCTAAAATCATATCATCCATTGGAGTATTCATGGGGTATCTATTACTGTGTAGCATATCTTTAAGGATAAGAATAGGCTCTTAATCAGTGCAGGCAGTGAATGATTTACATGGGCCATCTCATTTAACTCATGGGGTAAATCCTATTGACCCCATTTTATGGTTTATGCAACTAATACTTTGTAAACTGAAGCATCTTGCCCCGGGTCACACTGTTGGCAAGTAGTGGATGTGGGATTTGAATCCAAGCAGGTAGCCAGCCCCTAGAGCCTATACTCTTAAGTGTCTAAACCATACTGATTACCATCAGCAGTCAGTGTTTTGCTTCGTTCTTTATTTCTCCCTCATGTGCCTTGATTTCTTGACTGAATTATAAATTCCTTGAACTGGAATTTCAATTCCAGTAATTGAGATATTGAATACACCTCAGTTATCTTGATGATTGCCATCATGCCTAATTACTAGTATTTGTGGATAACTTAATGTAGATTTCACCGAGGGTACAGTTTTTCACACTGCCTCAGTATCCTGGAAGCAAGGACTTTTGACTCCTTCCTTGTCTTTGTCTCCAGAAGCTAATCTTCCCACCATGCTGAGCTACTTTGATTTGATTTTCACAGGTCAAGCAAAAAACCTTTTCTCTGTTATTCTCATGGAAACACTTTGCCTGCCTCCCGCCAAGGCCCAGAAATCCAGTGTGATCAGTGCATCTGTCAGAGGATGGACTTGTTTGCTGCGGGTGGCATTGTTACTGAAGAAAACACATGCCCTTCCTTTGCATCCTAAGTGCCTTGGATTGCTGAGCAAGAACCTTTCTGACTCAAATGAAAACCACCTTGTGTTAGGTGAAATATGGGGAGTTAACCATTTGTTTGCTGGCGTGCATTTCCCACGAAAAACTCAAAAACAGAAATTCACCTCAGCCATGGAAAGTGATGTGCCAAGCGTCATATTTGCATATTAAAACCGAAAACTGATTTGCATGTTATTTCAGTGTCTTGTGTCACGTTCAGGCATCTGTCAAGCCCACTTAGATAGAAACAGCTTGTATAATAGGAAAGTGTTTCTGTGCATATCTGACTGAAAATCTAGGTGCCTTTATTTTTTTCAACAAATTGTCCCCACTTTACATTCTTCTTTTTCTTCTGGCTTTGTGTCTGAAAATGCTAAAGAAAAGACTGAAATCCCATGTCTTGTAAAGAATAGTTCTTATTTTTTAAGGGTCATCCATTTTTTACTATATTTAGATAATTTTAAAATATTAAAGAAAAAATTAATATTCCTATCATCCTAACATGAGCTGTTAACATGTTGGTATTTTTTTCTTCCAGTATCTGTTTTTTTATACCTACATAGACACACATGCTGGCACCCTTACATATATATTTGTATACATTTGGAATTATCAGATAGTACTTTTTTAATATCTTTCTGGGTTTTTTTTAACATAATAATGACAAGAATTGTGAAACAATCTAAATATGTAACAGGAAGGAATTGGTAAAGCCCCAGTGAATTAGAACCATGGTCAAGGCTGGAGCCCTGGTAAGAGAAACAGTAAGATGTCTGGTTGAGGATGGCTTTTCTATGGGACAGTGCGTGGAAAGTAGTGCATTGTGGTAACACTTTTCTTCCCAGTGTTGGAGCAACTAGCCCTTTGCATTGTTCCAGGCAATCAAATAAAGATGAAATGTCTTTTCAGTGGAAGTCACTGCCAGGTACTAGTGGAGCACAGCAAAGACCAAGACCTCGTTTTGTTTGAAAACGCAACCTTGAACAACAGTTCATCCCATTCATCAAACTTTTTATGTCTTGAGTCTTGTTGAGGTGAAACCTACCAATGGAAATAATGTCTTGTCATTGTCTTGCCTTTGTTGTATCAGATCCCTTCTGCATAGCACACATAGGCCTAATTAATGGAGCAAAGAAATGCAGGTAGCTTTTAGCTCTCGTGCTGTGGAAATAGCTTCTAGTAGCCTTGTGTAGGAATCATGTATGGTGGTATATAAGAAGGAAGCAAATTGATAGAGATCTTATCACCTGCCACAGAGGCCACTGGCTTTCTCCTTTAAGGAAGGCCTGCCTTCTTGAAGGATGGAAAGTATGGAGAATATGGGAGTATGGAGAGAAGGAGTCATGAAACGAGAACTATGAAGCAGGTTGGTAAGAGATCTTTGCTTTAGCTTCTCCCTGACCCTGAGTAACTGGGACTCCTGCTTCTGACCTTTCCTACCTGTCTACCAGGTGGGAGAGCATATGTGGTTATGCCTTTTTTGCTTGGAGCTCATCTAGGCAGGGACACATAAGGGAGGCTACTTCGTTCTGAATAACCAAACATGAGCCCTGCTTTACTGTTTATCTTTGGTGCCAAAGGCTAAGATGTAGAGAGTTTAACAATTTGGAGAGCCAGCAAAGCATACCTTCACCAAATGTCATGTATTTCAAGGTTTACAATTAAAAAGACTCAGAGGAATTACATCTCTTGCTACAACAATTAATGTGAAATTCAAATAGACTAGACTGAAGTACTTTATCAGGAGATAGAAGAGGAAGAGTTACTGGAGAGATACTGTTATCTGCAAATATTCCACTTCCAAGAAGAAAATCATCTTTGTTAGTGGTTTGTAAGGTGTCCCTCCTGGTAACCACAACTGTCATTTAAACACAATATTATGTTTAATATTTTACAGAGCTTCTTCATATGAATTAGATATTAGTATCTTCCAGTTTATAGATGGGAAAGTCTAATAGAGAAACAAAACCCTTGGGGAACTGAAATGGTGCCCTAGCTGTCAGGGCCAGAAATAAGCATGCTCCAAGCGAGGCACTCTTAAGGCTACCCTGATACTTTGGGGACTGGTGGGGTGGGCATGGAGAGAAGCCACTACCTCTCAGCTCAGCCTATGTTACCATAATTCTCTGGTGTGCAAACACCACAGCCCCTAGGTGGACACCCAGCGCTTTCCCCTGGCTGCGGTGACATCCAGCAACTCCCCCAGGCTGTCATTCAGAATCATCAGTCCTTGGCTATGACTCCAAATTTGGCCTAAGAAGGGTGATCTAGTGACATCCATGCATGGCATGAGAGAGGGAGTATGAAAAACGGGTTGTAAGAAAACAAACCTTTTGAAAGTTGAAGACTAACTGGCATAAAATCAAACTTTTAAAGTCAGATTTTCTGGATGGTGGTCTTTGTGCCCTTAACCATTCATTCTCCGAGAAAATGGACCTTAGGAATAGAAGAACTAAGCACATGCCTTTCTGCTCCCATGCAGCTGTGAGGAATGTTCATTGGTGGGTTTCTAATCGTTAATAAGTGGTTCTCCTCCTTTCTCCTTCCTCCTCTGAGACCCATTGCTTTCAACCTGAAGCAGGGTGGGTGCCCAGCACATCTTCTGCCTTTGGCCTGAAGCGGAGCGCTCCTTCCACTGAACAGTGAGACGTTGAGCATAGAGTGTGATAATTCAGTGAGAGTCAGAAAGGAGAAGCAGCGTCAGGAAATTGCAAACTGCAAACTTGACACAGTTAAATAAGGGGAGAGAAAAAGAACGAAAATATCAGAAATATATTTTTTCTGGCAGGCTTTCAGCTCAAAATGGGGCTAATTCTACCGTTTGAAAGAAGATAATTTCAGTGTTTCTTTTTTCAAGAACACGTAATTGAAGTTATTTTCCCTCTGCGAGAAGGAACCTCTTGTACATCATTGCAAATGGACAAGAAAAATGAGAAGCTCTGGTACCTAGAGTGATAGAGTATTCATTATCATGTAATCCCTCTGAATATCTTGGCTGCCTTTTCCCAGTGTTGTATCTGCCTGGGCGGTGCCTTTCTGGTAAGGTTCAGATTTGCTCTAAGTTCCAGTTACCTAGCACTCTGTAACTAGGAAATCAACAGCAGGTAAGGACTCATGGGAGAAAAATGGCCCATGGCGAGGTCAATATCAGAGTAACCCAGAAGGCTGATGTGATGACAGATTAGGTAGCCATTTTGTAATATGGATCCTTAACACATATATTTAATTAGTTAAGTTGGTGGTAACAAAGATTCAAGGAGGTGGGTGTTCTCCTAGGGGTCTTTGCTGTTTGCACCATAGTGTAGGCTGTTTACCATGCTTCCTTTTCTCTTTAGGAGGGACAATTCTGCTTTCCCCACCCAAGGAAGGGTGGTGGTAGGAAAGGGTGGTTAACCTTTGTATGTTCTTGATTTCATGCCCCATGTGTAGTGAAAGTTCTGTAGGCTGCAGAAACCTTGTGACCTGCCAGCTGCTTACTCAGATTCAGAATGCTGAATGAAGTTCTAGATTGTTTCAGGGGATGCTGACAAGTGGTTTAAGTCCTCATGTAAATGGAAATCTCTATAATAATGAGGTCTCCACTTGCTCAGTGTATCTGTTTTTATAAACTACAAAGTTGCCATAAATATGAATACCTGTGATTTCACTATAAATATCTGTAAATATCTGCATATTACGGGTACAAAAATGTGATAGAGTTAAAAATCAAAGGAATCTTTGAAAACACCATTTTACGCATAAACATACCAAGGCTCAGGGAATAGAAATGATTTGATCCAAATGACTGGACAAGTTAAAGGCAGAACTAAGATTAGAGAGATAAATAGGTCTTTTGACTTAATAGGTTCTGATGTAAGAAAATACAAAACACTTCAAATACCATGAAGTGTTAATATAAGTATGATGGATACTGTTATTTGTGCTATTCTTAATCTGGCAGAGTTTTTTTGCTCACCAAGCAGATTCTGTCCATATGCATTTTGTTTGCAGAAACAGTCCTTATTTTTGCACAGTCTCATCCATAACCTTTACCAGGGGCCTAGGATCCAAATTTGGCTGTGGTATTCATATTAAGCCTTCTCCAGAATGATAATCAGCTGGGCCCCTAGCAAGAAAAGAACCATGGCAGAGAAGAGCCTGCTGTAGATACTTGGACATTTTCTGTTTCCTGACACTTTGTGTCAGGAAAAAAAAATTATTTTTTCACATCTGAGGAAAAAATCTTCATTGTAGAAAAAGGAAAGTATAAATAAAAGGAATATAAACCACTGCCCATCACTTTTAACCATTAATCTCTGAGCATATTGCTTTCCAGTCTCCCTTCTGTAACAGTTTGAGGCAAGCCAGCCTGGTCAGTGGATGGCTCTCCTCCAGGAGTGAGCTCCTTTTTCCTATGCCTCATATGGCTGTATCTAACTGCAAGGGAGAATGGAAAATAGTCTAGCTGTGTGCTCAGAAGGAAGGGGAAACACATTTTGGTGAGCAGTTAGCAAATTTACATAGTACATATCAGAGTTCTTTTAAAGCATATTAACCATTAAATTGCTCAGAAATGCCATGATGTCTGGTTGCACTTTTTTAAGTCATCATTGGCTTTGGGTTTGAGATATTCACCAATAGGCATATTTCAGAAGCATGACTTTAGTAAAGTCAGCCCACCATTTTAAATCTCCTAAAGATTATCTGTTGCCTAAAACAGTCTTGACTTTGACCACAACCCATTTTTCTCTAGCCTCATCCTAGCTCTGTTCTTCCTCTATTTCTTAACATTTTTGCTAATATTCATGTTCTTTTGTACATACTGTTCTTGGAATATCTTTACTTTTTTTCTCTTTCTTTTTTCCTTTTCTTCTTTCTTTCTCTCTCTCTCTCCCTCCTTCCTTCCTTTCTTTCTCTCTCTCTCTGTCTCTCTCTCTCTCCCTCTTTCTCTCTCTCTCTCTTTCTTTCTTCCTTTCTTTCATCTGGTGAAATCCAGTTTATCCTTCAATATCAAACTAAGTGGTCACCTCCTTTCTGTCAGTGTTCTGTTATCTCAGAACACTGAATTCATACCTGTGTTTTTGTACTTACACTTTACTGTAATTACCTATTTTCATGTCTCTCTCTTCCTAAACTGAGTTGTCAGAGGCAGGAATCCTGAATAATTTGACTTTATAATGATAGTGCTTAGTACTTGGCATTTCCTTAGGAAAAGTATGTTAAGAGAATTTTGAAGGAATTCTCTGAAATTTATTTCCCAATAATTTCATCCGTGGGTCATATAATGTTTTTTTTCTTTTTTTGCCTTTACTAGGAGGTCCAGGCATTTCAAAGAACGCACATATTAGTGATTAATATTGATACTTATAAGAATGTCTTTTACTTAGAAAAGGCTAGAGGCTGTGTTTATATTTGTTGTGCAGTGCTTTTGTTTCACTATTTAGCAGTAAGCCTCCACTCTGGAAAACATCTTTGCTTATTAGATAATACAATCAGTATTTTAAAATCCAAATGACTATAGTGATAGAGCTGGAAGGCTTGGAAATAACAATATCGGAATCCAGCGAGGCATTGAAGTGGAGCCAAAACATGGCCAACTCAGCCTACCTAGTCTCAGTCAGGGCTCTGCTGGCTTTCAGGGCTGGTACTGCACACAGCATTGCTCAGTTATCTTTTCTGAGCCTCAATTTCCTCATCCATAAAATAGGGTGATATATCACACAGGGCTGTTGTATAAACATTTGAGATGACATATGTGAAAGCAGGCACTTTGAAAAAGGTCATACAGATACAAGGAACTGTTATTATGTCACAATGAATATACTGCTGATGCTATTCATATTTCTACTTCTGAAGAAATAAAAAACAAAATAATATATCACATCCCCTGCCAGCCCTCCCTCACCCCCCACTTATAAATTTTCAATTGTGTTTTATTGCCCAGACACAATTTTAGAAGCTGCTTATTTAAAAATGATTTGGACACAATTATTAATTTTTCCTAGGATGTGTTGAGTCCTAAGCACTCCCGGGGGAGAGAAATTGAAAGGGATCTCTTCATCCCAGTGAGAAAGTGCTAAACTACTACTTACGAGACTTGAACGCTGAAGAAAGTCCTGAACTATATTTTCCTGGGTGTGAGAGACAACTGGGAAGAACTTGACTTTTTACCACTATGTATTCCACAGATGTTGAGTATTACCCACTGGAGGTGGGGGCAGTGGGGAGTTCTCTAGCCAAATAAGGTCCAGAAACACTGGAAGAGATGATCTCCTGGGGTCTTTATTCAGAAGGAATACCAGGAATCCAAGATCAGCAATATTTGAGATTAGAATCTAAAAGAAAAGAGCCTTTCCAAACTTCAGAAACAGTATCACAAGCAAATAGGAAGGAGTATTTGTAGAATAAAAGGTATAATATAAGTATTGTTTCTTAAAATCTGTGAAATACTGACAAGGTAAGTACTTTGAAATTAGGCCTCTGCTTGAAATTTAAGTGCTAAAAGTAGAATCTCAATTACTGGCTCCGATTTACAGAGGACAGACTTGGCTTTCTTGCTGCCTTTGTTTATATGAAAAGGGAAGCCGGCAGATTTTAGGGCCAAACAATAATAAATTGTGTCCATTCCCTGAGGGTTCACCCTAAGACTGGAAGCAGGAATTATCAGATTTTCTCTACTAGTTGTTGATTTAAATTAAAACAGCCACGACCATTAATATTTCATACTTTTCTAGCACTTTCTCTATGGAAAGCAATGTTTGATTGGAAAAGAATACGTAGAATTTAGAGTCAGGTAATACCAAATTTGGGGCTCAAGTTCTCTCTTAATTGCAAACCTGCAAAAAAAAGTTGTAGATAATTTTCCTATCTCGTCTTCAATGTTGTCACCTGAACTGGGATAGTCCCCTCCCTCAGAGGCAGGCTGGGGGATCTAGAGTCCCTTTGTTGCCATGGCTTGAAAGTAGTTAAGCTCTATTTAGCATGAAATGCAAGCTGTCTCATCTTAATTCTCACAAAGACTGTGAGGTAGCATTGCAAGCCCATTTTACAGAAGGGGGTCTCAAGTTCAGACAGGTTCACAAGCTCACCTCATTAAATCTGTCTCCAACCACAATGCCACTGCCACACCATATATCCCTTCACTATCTCTGGCCACAATAATTTTATGTTCTTATATGAATATTTCTGTAAAATTTTCTTGAAAGTTGATAGCATATATGAGCAATTTGAAGTTTAATTATACTAGCAAATCACTCCTCCAATGTTTATATCTGCATACACTCCCCCCAATATAGTGTGCTTTATGGAACTGATGATCATTTGTGTCTGTCTTTCACCCTCACTAGACTTCAGTCCTTTCAAAGGCAAAGACTGTGTCAAATACGTCTTTGTGTTCCTCCCTGATGCTTGCAGAGGGTACACAAAATAGGCACTGTAAGAAAGTGTGCATAAACTAATAAGCAAAACAAATGTGAATGAGTCAAGAACTTCTTTAACCCTCACACTAACTCAATGGGGCAGGCATTATTTGCAGTTTAGAGGAGGCCCTGAGATTAATGTTTAGGACAAATGAGTGAATCTAGGATGGGCTCTTGTCCTGGCTTTATCCTAATTAGCCCTGCCCGATCTTTTTGGGTGTCAATTTCTTTACCTCACAATGAGTAGATTGAGGTAATGATCCTGCAGATGCCAGATGAGAGATAATTAGAGAGAAAAGGCCAAATAGGTACCAATCAACAATTTCACATATGTTTAGAAGGCATTTCATGCCCTAGCCATAACACAAGTAATTAATACCCTTCTTAGTTGTTGAAATGATGCTGGTAATAATAATGAAACTTTTGTACAAGGATTTGTTCTTCACAGGATTTTCACATCCAAGAACTCATTTGGTATAGTGAAGATAACGGGTGAATGAATATGCAGCTTCAGGTCTTGTTGAACTGATTCTTGTAAACTATTCATGAAAGGAGAAACTCCTGGTCAACAATTTTAAGAGTGCATAAAGATCAAGGCAGTACATTCCCAATCTCAGCTCTTTCCATTTGCCATGGGGAATATCATCACCGATATTTCTAAACCTTTAACAGTCTTTTTATTTTTAATACTTTGAAGATACTGGGGTGTAATATCGGAAGTGGTCAAAGTTATAATATAGGCAAAGGAAAATATAACAAATTCCCTCTTATTTACATAGCACCAGCTATTTTACATCTGGCCTCTGGTCTTTCTTCTTTCTTTACATACTTTAGATTCTTGGTTGATCACCTCAAGTGTTCTTTCACCTGACATTTGATTCCCTTGCATTGCTTTAATTCAGGCACATCCGCCTATTTAACACCAATCCAGTGTTTACTACTGCTGATTTACCTCCTCATTTGATATCTGGTTGTTTGCAGTGCGGGGGTGGTCTGGTGGGGTGGGGCAGGGGTGTTACTCAACCTCCTTAACTGGAGCACAAGACCCTTCACTTTGTGGACCCAATGTACCCATTACTATTCATCTCTTTTCTTATCTCAAACTTTATACATAGGAGTTCCTTATGCCACCTGGCTTCTTCCTCACCTGAATGTAAAAAAACTTCAACGTTTATGGTTCCTCTCCTTTAGTTGAATAAATCCTAGTCTGTGCTGGTGCCTCTCCTCTGGAATTCTTCCTCTCCGGACACGTGGGAGTCCCCTTTGTGCTCTGATTGTGCACTTTCTACAGTTGCTTTATCTTTAATTAGTAGGGTGCCTATATCTCTTACTTGACTGTAAGCTCTGTAAGGGAAGAGACTCAGTTTCTTCATCTTTTTTTGTAAATCTACAACTGGCACATAGTGACTGCTTAGCAATTGTTGAATGAAATAGAGTCCTATTCTTTGTAAACATGGATTTCTAAGCCTGATAGATGGCTCATCTATATAAGGCAAGTGAATAAAGAAGTGCCCCCAAGGTCAGACACTGAGTAGCTGATAAAACCAATTCTAAACCCAGGCCTCCTAATAGCCCCATGCAGTGCTTTTTCCTCTATAGTGCAAACACTACCTGATTGCCTTGGTTGATGTCTAGGTTGCACTTAAAGGACTCTGTGTTTTCTGCCTTTCAGAGTGGACAAACAGGATCCATGGGGCCTCCGGCTGTCCCCTCCTCAATCCGCCCTGAAGATGAGCTCGAGCATCTGACCAAGAAGATGCTGTATGACATGGAAAATCCACCCGCCGATGAATACTTTGGTGAGTGGGGTCTAGGGCTGAGTTCTGAAGTAAAGGTTCTGTTCTGTTTTCCTTAATTAGTAATTAGGAATAGTACCGGCTCCACTGGTAAAAGCTTTGAGTCTGGATGCGTTGGAGTTGGTATGCATGTACACACACCTGAGTGTTCTGGAAATTGCTTTGTGAGACTGCCGTAAATGTGATGTCTGTTTAGCTTGGACTAAAATTTCAGGGGTAATGCAGAGTTTCTTGAATACAAATTTGATTTTAAAAGTTAATTTTTGACAATTTATTAGCTTCTTATTAGGCAGAAATAGGGTTTCTGTGTGGGTTCAGGTCTCTCACTGATCTAAATGTTCATTTACAAAATGTGGAATCGGGTAGTATCTAAACTTTGTGCTTTCAATCCTTTCCCTATTTAGGAAAAGTTGTTCCCTTTGTATTTTTTTTAACTTCTCCTCTCTCCAAACCTGTGAATAATTATCAGTGGTTAATCATCCAGTCCATTCGTGTGATGTGAATTTATGAATTATACGCCAAGTATGAGGTGTTAAAGATACATAACCTATCCTCAGGGAGGTTGGAATTATTTAGAAAAGATAAGAAAAACAAACAATTGCTAATCTAGGTAGAAAGTTATGAGGCATAAGAGAAGCTTAGGTCGGGCTTCCCTGGTGGCGCAGTGGTTGAGAATCTGCCTGCTAATGCAGGGGATATGGGTTCGAGCCCTGGTCTGGGAAGATCCCACATGCCGCAGAGCAACTAGGCCCATGAGCCACAACTACTGAGCCTGCGCGTCAGGAGCCTGTGCTCCGCAGCAAGAGAGGCCACGATAGTGAGAGGCCCGTGCACCGCGATGAAGACTGGCCCCCGCTTGCCGCAACTAGAGAAAGACCCAACACAGCCAAAAATAAAAATAAATAAATAAATAAATAAATTAAAAAAAAAAAAAAAAGTCTGCTGGCCCCTGAATCAAGTCCCTCGCACTAAGGTATTACAGTTAAAAAAAAAAAGAGAAGCTTAGGTCAAATGTTACAAAATGTAAAAGCTCTATTCATCGAGAACATCGGGAATGCTTTTGAGAAGAATTGGTGGTTCTTGAACGTGGACTCAAAGCAGTGCCTTTCAGATTTTCTGTTTTCTCCCTAATCTGTTGGAGACCAATATTTCCATAGAGTACAATTAAAATTAGTTACGAAGAAAATGAAATAAACAGAATACAAAATGGAAGACTGAGTTTTACCATTATTAGATTTAACAGGAATAAATTACTCTATTAAATTGCTATCATATTTTCTAAATACTGTCTGTGTCTGTACTTGTCTCATTGCAGAGTGTCTTAGTCAGACAGGAATCTGTAGATCATTCTGAGTAGCACTGCTTTTCGGGCATCTGGAGAGAGGATATTACATTTGGGGAGCAGTTGGGAGCAAAGGCATAGAGGTGGAAAAATTGCACAGGACTTTTACTTCTTCAAATACTTCCTACTTTCATGTCTTCCCACTTGCTTCCTATTTCGGAATATGTAATGACAGGTAAACTGAGGGCATAAAGCCACATCATAAATGCATTGGGTTAAAATATGAAAAACGTGACATTTCTTTGTATGCAGGAGACAGTGTAGCTTAGCTAAAAGAGCACAGTAGTGGGTATAAAGAGTTCTGGTTCTGGTTCCTTTTCTGCCTTTTACCAGCTAAGCAATATTGGCCCGTTCCTCAACTGCCTCAACCCCATTTCCTACCTTGGTGAATCATAGGTGTGAAGCAAATGTGCTTTAGCGTTTCTTGCATAGTAAGTTCTCTGTAGAAACAGCATTAATGCAGAGAAGTACACAAAGCTAAAAGTTAAATGTAAGTTGATGGAGATTAGCACAAATGCATAGAGAATAGTTAAAAAAAAGTCTCTAGTTATATTAAAATATACTAAAAGTATATCACGCTCTTGTCATTGACATGGGACAAGGGCTTATATTGGAGCCTAAGGTAACTTTTTTAAAAAGCTTATTAAGAGTGAAAAATAAGGCCTCTGTATTAAGGTATACCAAACACAAAAAGCTAACATACCGGGGGCTTCCCTGGTGGCGCAGTGGTTGGGAGTCTGCCTGCCAATGCAGGGGACGCGGGTTCGAGCCCTGGTCTGGGAGGATCCCACATGCCGCGGAGCAACTGGGCCCGTGAGCCACAATTACTGAGCCTGCGCTTCTGGAGCCTGTGCTCCGCAACAAGAGAGGCCGCGATGATGAGAGGCCTGCGCACCGTGATGAGGAGTGGCCCCCACTTGCCGCAACTGGAGAAGGCCCTCGCGCAGAAACGAAGACCCAACACAGCCATAAATAAATAAATAAATAAAATTAAAAAAAAAAAAAAAAAGCTAACATACCAAATATATATGCTTCTATTTTCACAACAACAAAATAGATAGCAATAAAAAACATTGAACATAGATAGTAACTGTGTTAATGAGTATATATTAATCGCTCTGGGAGATTAATTAAATATTATCTTTGCCTTCAAGAACTGTCCTAGCGGGCTTCCCTGGTGGCGCAGTGGTTGAGAATCTGCCTGCCAATGCGGGGCACACGGGTTCGAGCCCTGGTCTGGGAGGATCCCGCGTGCCGCGGAGCAGCTGGGCCCGTGAGCCACGATTGCTGGGCCTGCACGTCTGGAGCCTGTGCTCCGCAGCAGGAGAGGCCGCGATAGTGAGAGGCCCGCGCACCGCGATGAAGAGTGGCCCCCACTTGCCACAACTAGAGAAAGCCCTCGCGCAGAAACGAAGACCCAACACAGCCATAAATAAATAAAAATAAATAAATAAATAAAAATTAAAAAAAAAAAAGAACTGTCCTAGCTCTACTACTCACTAGTTTAGACAACTTGAACAAATTGCTTATTCTCTACATCTTTTTGTTTTGCTTTATCTATAATGTGGAAATAATGGCTAGTTTATACTTTTATAGTGAGTACTGAATGAAATATTTATAGAAAGCACTTAGCCAAGTTCTTGGCATGTAGAATATGCTCAATAATCAAAGTTATCCCGTGCTTTACTAAAGAAAACAAGATATGCCCATTAAAAAGCCATTAATAATACGTGATTTAAACTGAAGTTCCTAGCAAAAATAGAACATATGTCACCAATTGGTAAATAATCATTGCCAAATGAGTATTACAAACCATGAGAGAGAATGTGGAATAATGATTAAGTTTTATTGGGTGCTTACAATATGGCAGCACTGTTATACAGTATGTACTTTATTAAGAATTAACTCATTTCATCCTTACAGAAAAAAATATAACCCTGTGAAGTAAATGCTATTATTATTTCCGGATTAGGAAATCAAGGCACAGAAATGTTAAGTAATCTGCCCAATACCAACAGCTAATAAGTTGCAGGACTGGATTAGAATCCAAACTCCAGGTCTATACATTTTTTTTTTCTTCTAAAACTTTTTCCACAGCTTTATGGAAGTAAACAAAGTCACATAGTTAATGTATACAATTTGGTGGGTTTGGATGTATGTGTGCGCTTATATTTGCCGTCACCACAACCCAGGTAATAAACATATCCTTCGCTTCCAAAGTTTAGTCTGGATATTTAGGAAGGGTTTTACGGAGGAGATCAGCTTGAGGCCAAGATTATTTAAGGAAAATTACTTTATATGGCAGATATCCACCAAGGGCCTATTATGTGCAGGCTACTGTGCTAGGTAGGTGTTGGAGACATGTGGAGCTAGGGAGACGTGGGTCTTACCTTTAAAGGAGCTTATAGTCTTAAGAGAGGATGTGTACAACGTTGTGGTGTTTAATCCTAACACAAGGCAGAAAGCGACAAGTAACTTATTTGAAGTTCAGCCAAAGCACTTTGAGAAATGAGAAGAAAGGAGAGAGAACATTATGAGGCAGGAATGGAAAAGTGTTTGTGGAGTGGATAGCCTTTGGGTTGTTTTTAAAATTACGGTAATAGAGATTTGGAAGTGCGATGATAGTAGAGAAGTGATGTCATTTCTGAGGAGTAGAATTTTAACATAATAGGGAATAAAATCATTGGAGTGAAGCACCCATGTGGGAAGGAACAAATTTTGGGAAATAAGGTAGGGGAGGTAGGCTGGGACCAATGGCCTAAAGACTAAGGACTTTATCTTATATAATGAGTGCTGCACGTTGAGATCAAAGGTTATGGGAACTGTTTCATGAAATGTGGTTAAGAATGTGGGTTCCAAAGCCAGAATGCCTTGGTTTGAATGCCAGCTCTACCTCTCACTGGCTAGATGAAAGCAGGAAGCAAAGGATGAGTTAACAGAACTATGGTTTACTGTTCTACTCAAACATTAAACATTTCCCGAACATGTTTTGCATGCCTGCTGCTGTGTGCAAGGGACACCAAGCAGAGTCTCTGCCCTCAGGGGATTCACAAGTTCTGGGAAGGACAGGAGAGAGGCAGGCATGTAAGGAATGTCTGTGCAGCAAGGGGTGCAGCACTGTGTTGGGTCTGCCTGAGACACTAGGTGAGCATAGAAGACAAGAGTTAAGTCTGAAGATGAGAGAAGGAGGCTACATAATAACGTGTTTGCAACAGAAGGGCCTAACCCAAGGGAGATGAAGAAGAGTCATCTCTTGTTCTCTATCAGGATTTTACCTGAGTTCCATTCTGGGCTGGAAATAGCATTGCTAATCACCACCTTAAAAGAACTTTTCACTCTTGCGTTAACGTGCCCAGCCCCACCTCAACCCCCTCACTTTTTCTATCACTTTGCCTATGTAATGCTGGAATTTTCATTGACACTATAGCTGATTTGCTGAAGGTCATTAAACGCTTTCATGTCAAAGATCTCCTACTAGATTATGAGCTGCACCAGTGAGTGAGAGGGAACAAAATGTAAATAAATGGTGTCAATGGAATAGATTCCCCTGTGGTCATGTTCATTTTTTTCTGTGCAGCCCCTATTTTCTTTTTTCCTTGAGTGGAATAATTCATGAATATATTTGTGTTTTGTTTTTCATTATGGAGTTTCCCATTACTCTTAGCAGTTTTTCTTTGTTTAAAGAACTATAATTATGGCATGCTTGAAAGTAGGGGAGGAATATCAAAATATCACCTCACAGGTGACTTAAGTCAAAGGAGAAAAGGTACCTTCACAAATAGAGAGTTTGGAAACTTTCTTGATCCAAGTGATGAAACTTAGCATCACCAATAATGGGACAAACTGACATGTGCCAGCTGATATGATGTAGTAGAAAGTACACAACATCACCTGTGTAATATAGTCTTGCTGAAATATTTAACCTGAAATCCAACCATTAGGAAGTAGACAAATCCAAATGATGTGCCATTTTTCAAGACAATTGTCCTGAATTCTTTTAAAATGTCAAGATTAAAGAAAATGAAAAAATACATGCCATTCAAATGCAAGGCATGCGTCTTGATTGAATCTGGATCAAAAAACAAAGTATTTAGGGCAAGTTTAGAGAAATTTAAATATGAACTATATATTAGATAATACATCAATGTTAATTTTGTGGGCATAGTAATGGCATTGTGGTTATATAAGATAATATCCTTGTTTTTAGGAGCAAAATGTTGAAGTATTTAGGGTAAAGTGTCATTATGTCAGCAACTTATTTTGAAACAAGATAGATAGATGTAGAGATATTATGAGGAGGGCAGAATCACTTCAGATTATAACAATAAGAGATACTATAACTGCACAGCTACAAAGGATACCCTTTCTCCCCCCCAGGAGTATTGAAGCCTATCACAAATGAATTATCTTTTATTTTTGTACGTGCCGCATGGCATACGGGATCTTAGTTCTCCAACCAAGGATCGAACCTGCACCCCCTGCAGTGGAAGCGCCAAGCCCTAACCACTGGACCGCCAGGGAAGTCCCACAAATGAATCATCTTAACACTCCCTTCTTGGGCGGGAGAAGTAGAGAGTCATTCCTATATCTTGTAAACTTGACTGTTTTAAAATTTCCCTTTCTTGTGTATCTGTTTCTTTATTTTCTACTGGACACATACCCTTTCTACTGTTGGTGAGATGATAACCATTGTGGTGGAGATGATGAAAGCTATATTTACTTAAACCTCTACAAGTTTAAAAAGCCTACTCCCAGTCATGGTCTGACTCATATATCTGGCCATGAAGTTTTCATTTCTCTGATGAGGAAACAGAGATTCAGAGAGACTCAATGAGTTGTTCAAGTCACACAGCTATAAATTTTAGGATTTCGACTTACTCTTCAGATCGCAAGTCCATTCTGATTCATTACCGTTACAAAAAGGCATAAGCTGTTCCTGTAGGTGGCTATTCCTGCCTCATGTCATCCTTTCCCTCCTGAAGTCATGATCTTTAAGTAAGAGATCAATTGTTCCGAGGGCCTCTGTAGCCCAGACTTCAATGTCACTGGCAATATACTTTGACTATCTTTAACTCCTGCATTAACTGATGTGACACTAAGCATAGGCTTTTTGCCATGGCTCAGATACATACTGTAGGGAGATAGCCCACCTGATACCTCTCTATCAGCCATGTTAGCTGACTGTTGACCTTAAGGGAAAGCAAATCACTAAAAATCACTAAGAGCTATAGTGATTGTTTCCTCAAGTCATTTCTTGATAAAATATTACAAGCTGGAACCTTCAATTGAGTCTCAGCTGTTTTTTTTTTAATGATTTCTTCTGAAAATGTGCTAGTTTTAGTGCTTCCATGCCGTTCCTTTTACATCTTAATCAAAAATTGTAACTGTTGCATTACAGTATTAGCTACATGCCACAGCAGATGAATCATAGTAGAGCAGTATGATAAGTCCAGATCTTTGAAGGGAAGATAGCCTCTCACATTCTGAACATTTTTCATCTACTTGGAGTTGAATTTTGGCTGTAGCAGATTCCCTAGTGTCTTTCCATTAGCAAGGGCGTACTTGAGTGGGCCTAGAATGCTGTGCTCTAGAGGGAAGAGAGGAAATATAGAAGAAAGTTGAAGGTAAGGAGAAATTCTCATCTAATTCAGTTAACCAGGCAGTAGATCTTTAGTTCACATCATTTGCAAGGCCACAGGCCTTGGTTCAAGTGCTTGCATCTTGGAGCAACCTGTTTCCCTGGGCAACTAGAAAACTATGTTTCTACTAGAGGAGATTCTCAGTGCCAGGGGTAGATACATAGAAAGAACAAGGGGTGATGAACTATAAATTACTATAATTTAAGGTAAAGTTCAGAACTTAAAATAGGAGAGGGAGGATTTTTAAATTAGCTATTAAAATTAATGGGGGAGAAAGTTTTCGTTGTTAGAAAATTAGGGAGCTTACAGGGCTAGTGGCCAGCATTTGGAGCTTATATTTTTCAGATAGTTTTGAGGGAGAAATGTAAAGGAAAGTTGAGTTTGTCTCTAGATATCCTTGAGCCATGTCTGTGAATTTATCCAGGTGTTCTCCATGTTGGTTGGTATACCCAGAGCCTCTAAGTTTTGTGTTTTCATTCATTTTGAAAGAGAAAGCATGTTTGTAGGTGAGAAGTTCCATGTCTCAGTCTGTGGCCATGGCATGATTCTCTCCAAAATAATGGTGCTCTGGCTGTACAGACCCTAAGGCAGAAGGCAACAATCTTGGAATACAGTATCTCTGGAAATGAGTAATGTAATATATCTGAGGATGGACTAAAAATATCTACCAGCTTATTTTTAAGCAGGAAGCTGTAATTATCTTGGCAGTGTTTACATGGTGTTGTCTTATTCCTTCTTCCAAAAAAAAAACACTGAAGTGTGTGAGTCTTAATATTGTTTAGTGAGCTATTTGAAGAATCCCTGTGCCTTTAGAGCAACACTAGGTAAATTCTCTTCACAGAACTTGGCATTTATCTAAGAATTTTTTTGTTTATCTCTTGAGCATTGTTAGTGAGGCATATTGAGAGTTTTTGCATAAAGCCAGAAGTTGGTTCTAGGAGAAGTAGCCTTTATTGCTTCAAAGGACAGGTGAACAGAGGGGAAGATATGAGGCGGTGGGGACCTGGCATGTGTCAAGCCCTAAGAGAAGAAAGGCATGGATGGGAACGTGCTACGAGTACTTTACTGATAAAACCACCTCACCATACTTGGTACTACATATCTTCTCAATTGAGAGCAAGATGGAGGTCCAAAGGATGTTCGTGAGTAGAAGCAGAGTGCCCCAAACAATGGGGAAGATGGTTTATTTCTTTTCTATTCTAGTAAGACCAAAGGATAAGTGAGCATGTCTAGAGGACTTGGACTAAGAGGCTTAGGAAACTGGAAACCACTATTTGAGCTACAGTTGAAGGAGTGGAGAAAAGAAAACCTGGAGCCCTGAAAGCTATTGGAGAACTGCCATGTCGAAAAGGTACTAGACTTAATATGTGTTATCCCAAAGTTAGCTACAAAGGCAAGTGAGGGGAAGCTGGCAAATTTACATTCGGTATAATGAATTAACATGTTTAACAGACAGAAGAAGTTTCTTGGAAGAGCGTAGGCCAAAGCCCAGTAACCCCTTGTTGGGGAAGTGGTGAAAGGTACTCAAGCATTCAATGGACTACGAGATTAGATTTCAAAAATACTTGTCCAACTCTGATATTCAGTGACTTAGGCATCTCAACTTGCGTGGGAATCAAGCTCTTGCATCTAACTTCTAGTGCTACCCCCAGCTTATCATTATTATTACATGATTACAACTAACATTTATATAGTGCTTTGTAAAGCACTTTCATACTTGTTATATAATTTAATTTAAACTAGACAGCAGCCCTGCAAAACAGACAGTATGTTTATTTCCATTTGGCATATGAAGAAACGGGATCTGTGTGATTAATGGACTCCCCATTCCTCAGAGCCGTCTGCCACCCCTGCTAGACATAGATCTCATTAGCATCAGAATTGCACAGGGGCCCAGGCCTACTGATCCCAGATCCTGTTCTCTTTCCACCCCATCATGCTCTGTTAGCACCATGTTACTGGATTGGTCGTAGACTATGAGATAAATCAGTGAACATACTCTGTGTTTTAGCTTCTTCATCGGTACAAGGAACAATGTGATTGCTTTGAGAAGTTTTTAGAGGGTTTCAACTGGCAAGTGCTAAGTAATTTGTATTTCATTGTTTTTATTATTTTGTGTCAAGGAAATGGTTTCCAAAGTGCTCCTGTCAATTACGAACTAGAAAGTGATTCCAAGTGGGAGCTGCCTTTAGTACAGATGGAACCTGAAACCGTAAGGATCTTATTTTCACAGAAAAATAACCTAATTAATTAAAAACCCCAAAACCACAATGGAAGAATAAGTAGAAAATAAGTGGTTTAGAGAAAAGGTGGTATTGATTTGGGAAAAAAAATGGATTTCTTGGTTTTGCTTCTCTCTAGCTTTTTGTTTAAGGTCTCTGTGGGTCATGGGAATAGAATGTTTTCTATTAATGAGACATATTTGATATATTTCCTTTTGTGGTAGTGATTTCTGGTAAAATGTTTGCTTGGGGCAATATATGATTACAGCAGTAAATAAATAATAATCCTAAGCATTTTATGTGTTCTATCTTAGCACACGTTAATTTTTAATTAATTTGGCTACATAGTGTGTTTTTAAGCATCGATCTGGAAACCTAGACTTGTAGTATCATAAAGAATAATTTAATCTTAGAAACTATCTAGGACAACCTTTCATTTTCCAGAAAACTAAAGCCCAAATGACTCGTTCAAGGTCATACAGCTGGGAGTGATTTGAACTCTATGGCCAGAATTTCCTTTCTGAACAAAGAATAGAAATTAGTCTCTGATGGTAAGAGGAATGGCAGGGCTGTTCACAAAGGTGAGGGAGTAGGTTGGGCCTGCTATTTTTGTGAACCCAGACGTGGTGATACCTTATTCAAATTTGAGTTAAGAACACATTGCCCTTAAAAATGATGAAATAAAATGATAAAAACTTGTTAGAACCTTTGTACATATACTGTCCTTATCTCCTTGATTTTCAAATATAAATGAACTGAAGAGATTGCCAATATCCTCTTTTCTCATACTCATCAAGTTACTTACTTGTAGTATTTATTGTTTACCTCGCTAGTATATAAGTCTGATTGAAGGTAGTTTTTGTTTAGTACACTGCTGTGTCCCCATCTTTGGTCCTAGATCAATGCCTGGCACATAGGAGATATTTAATGTTTAGTTAATTAATTAACCCATGAATAAGAATTGTGAGCAGACATTCCATATTCCTTGTGGCAGGACATGGTATAAACTACAGAGGGAAAATACTTCATTTATTTAACACCTTATGGAATCTTAAAATGTTACAGCTAGAGGGAATCTTAAAGACTACCTAGGAAGATCCTCTCATTTTTAGAGATTGTGAAAATAAGGGAGTTTTCTAGGTTCACAAACTAATTAGTGACAGAGCCATGGATTATAACTCAGACTTTCTCATTCCTTTTTTAAATCACTTAAAGGCACTAGAGAATGTTTAAGGTAGAACAACACATGGTTGCTACGATCATTGAACTTCAGTCAAAATTAGATTGATACCCTTGGACTTGATCTCTTTTCCATGTGTTTTCTTTTAAAATTAAAGACTGAAATTCATCAATGGATAGGTTACAAAGTTAGGATTTTCTTTTTTAAGTTCTAAATCACATTTTCTCCCCTCTGGGATTCCTTTGTGGTCCTTGGTTCCCAAGACAATCTCTTACCTCCTCAGTTTTCTTCTGTTCTAATCTAATTGGGTCAGATGCGCAGGGCATCACACTGAAAAAAAAAATCCTTTCTCCATGTTTACGTGTTTTTTCCCTAGCAACCAGTTATAAAAGATCATTCTCTTATATTACCACCCCTTCAAGGCTGGGAAGACTCACCCAGGATTGGTGTTTCATACATAGAGCAGATACTCACTCATTCTGTTGCTTTGGGATCACCATTCTCTTTATCAAAGAATGAAAACAAAAATAGAAAAGAGATTTTTGCTTTATAATCAAGCATCCTTTACCTAATAACTGTGGAAATAAGCTTGATATCCTGAGAGAGAAAGAGCTGGCGGGGCACACAATGTGTATGGCAAAAGAAAGTTTCAACTTGTAGGTTGTCTGTGGTTGTGTACTGAGACATGCAGAGCTGAGACCCGAACCTACAAGTGCTAATTATGCATTTTCTGATCTTAAACACACAAATACAGATAACTGTGAACTCAACTCCCTTTCCTCTCCAAACCACGCTCCTTTCCCCCAACCTGAACTTTCCCCACAACTTTCTCTAAAACAGATAATCATCTCCTTCCAGACTTTGAAGTGACATTAGAATTGTCAGAAGGCATAATTAATTGACTGTCAGCAAAGCCATTGTTTGAACATCTGCAGAGTTCTCCTTGGTAGGCATCTGTTGTACTTTCAATTGAACGGATTCACTCATCTTCAAATATTTATTGAGTGCTTGCTATACACCAATCATTGAAGTGTGTGCTATGGGAGAGAAAAGAAATAAGATAACATAATGACCAAGGAGAGAAAGCATTTGTTCAATCCTCTAGCACCAAGGGCTTTGATGGAAAACAGATTTCATCACTGGAAGTGGAAAATACATTCTTTTTCATCCAGGTTCAGGGGCTTTTGCCACTATTGCCAGCTGACCTGTGCCAGATAAAATGCCAGAGGAGTCCACCTGTTGCTGGGGAATAGAGAGACCTATTGGTAAAGCACTATTTGTGGACAGAGTTCTCAGCAAAGACAGTTGAATGCTTTAAGAGAAAAGCAAGCAGAAAATATCCAAGGCCGATAAACTGGGAAATCCCACAAGCAGGTCCAAATGAATGACCTTATCCTGATTGTCTTCCTAATTCTCACTCTGATGCCGGTCATGTTACATTAAATTCTCCCAGTTTCATTACAGCACTGCACAGCTCTGATCTCAGTCCCCATCTGGTTCTCTATCAAAACTTCAATTTATATCAGTCCTGGACCTGGCTCCACTCCTACCTGGAAGTGAACATCATTTGTTAAAATTCAACAAGAAGGAACACAAACACTGTGGAGTGACTTGTTGAAGGAGGCTAAGATGATACAGTAGGCAGGAGGTAATTGAAAACAGTTACTAACATCTACTGTCTCGCTCTCCACACACACACACTCACACAGACACACACACACTCATAACACACACTCACACAGACACACACAGACACATTCACACACACAGACACATTCACACACACACTCTCACACAGACACACACAGACACATTCACACACACACTCACACAGACACACTCACACACTCACAGAGACACACACACACTCACACACTCATAACACTCACACACACACAGACACATTCACACACACACAGACACATTCACACACACACTTTCACACAGACACACACAGACACATTCACACACACACTCACACAGACACACACACACTCACAGAGACACACACACACATACACTCACACAGACTCACACTCACACAGAAACACAGACACACTCACAGATACACACACACTCACACACACACACACACACACACACACACACACACACCATTCAGCCCTAGGATCATGGCACAGTTAGAGAGCCGGCTATAAATCTTCCAACTTGAAAGCTTCCCATTCTTTGGTCATTGGAGGCCACCTTCGTAATTTTCACCACATATGCAAACCATCTGTACTATTATTTGCCTAACATTTTTGTTCAAATCAATTCATTTATTTTTTAACCTATTTTATCTTCATTCATGTCAGTAATATCCATAATTTGATTTTATGGATTAAAGTACTTGTTGCTTTTTTTCCCCTAAAAGGCATGAAACTAAATACCATAATTAAATTTAAAATGTTCATCCATGAACCCTCCAATGTTCAAAATACTGAGAAATGTGTGTATAACTCAACCAGAAGATAAATTGATGGAATATTATGGTGAAATGATGTCAAAGGTTACCCATTGAGTTAAGTTTTACTAAAAAAAATTTTTTTTTATACCCAGCATCATCATGTTATCATGAGAGGCCATGTAGTGGTGTAAGGAGCCAGGTATCAAGTAACCAGAGGCCAGATTCTGGGCTGGTCACTGTCCCACAATCTTGCTGTGACATATTAGGCCAGCCCCTTTTCCATGGACCTCATCTCTCGTAGACTTCATGATCTCTTGGGATCCTTTGGCCTTTTAATTTACTTACCTCAAATACTTTTCGTATATTGTCCTCTATACACCATTAAAACATAAGTGGGTAGGAACATAGCTGCCCTATG
This sequence comes from Balaenoptera musculus, assembly GCF_009873245.2. NCBI lineage: Eukaryota > Metazoa > Chordata > Mammalia > Artiodactyla > Balaenopteridae > Balaenoptera > Balaenoptera musculus. The sequence goes on from NC_045788.1 coordinate 65,777,045, forward strand.
TAGAATTACAACATTGCTTGCTTCAGAAGAATTGGAAAAGAAACCCAAGAATTATATTTCCTAGACTGTTTTATACTCTGCTCAGTACTGTTCCTCATTTCCTAAGATTTACGGGAAGGTTCACATCATTTGAAGTAGCTTTAAATGTCAGTTAACAAACATAAACTAAGATTGTAGAACATAAGGGACACTGTGTACTGAGTTGGATATTCTAGCATCACTGTTTAAGGATTTTCCTGGTTTAATATGTTGTTCACTAATGATACTTTGTATACATAAATAATATTAATATTAGTAACCATGAATGTGATCATGGTCTTCAGTGTATAATATAGCATTGTCATAAAAATAAATAATTCATCTTTTGTTACATGGCATAGTGACACCAGAACTGGACTTGGAGTCAGGAAATCCAAGTATCTTCTCTGCGTGACATTGGTGACATTTGACATTTGCAATGTGCTTTAGAACATATTATGCATTATTTGAAAACATTTTTTTTAACAGTTTTAGGATTAGAGAGAAATCAGCTTAAACAAGGACCAGTTAAGAGATGGAACCAAATTCTTAATGTAGGTTTTCTGGATTAAATTACATGTACTTTAAGCAACTTTATATAACCTCTTAAACTTTTTGAATTTCAGTTATTTCACCTATTAATAAAGGTTATCCTATCTATTGTATATAATTTTTGTGAGGACCAAGTTAAAGGAATAGATGTGAAAATATATTCTAAACCATAACAAATCAAAAATTTAAGAGATGTCAGTATTGCTTCGCAGTGCAGCATCTAGCTTGATTTATGCCGCTTATGATTAGTGTGTAATAATCAGTCGCTCTGAATTTTTAATGTCACTGTTTATCTCTATTTGAATTAACACTTTGAATTTTCTTATGATGTTCTCTTGTTATTGGAATATCATTACATAAAATGTTTTTCAGTCATTGTGTGTGAGAAAGCAACACACAGACATACCACAGTGTTCTCATTTGCTGAGCAAACTACTCTTGCTTTTTAATGTGGAATGAAGAAGAACTAATTGAAAAGAGACAAAAATGAATTTTGACTCAGATTGTGCAGGATGAATCATAACCCACTTTCTCATCTGAGATGTGAAGAAAAAGTAAATTAAAATAAAGCCAGCCACCACACAGCTTTACTGTCAGTGTCAGCATAATCAATATAGAGTGTTTTTCCGCAGAACAAAGAGTGTATTACTACTAGGCTAAGAATTGCAGGTAGTAGAAAACATGGTTAATTTTTTCTTTGCTGATTTTTTTTTCCTGCTTTGTTTAAAGCATTCCAATCAGGAGAGTTTGGGACTCATCAGAAGTTGTCCAAAACATTCAGAAATGTACCTGTGATCTCTATTGAACAATTAGAGACCAATCAGCGATGGGACAAGCTTGGACCACATCTGATCCCAGTTTCATTTGTCAGTTCAGTAGGGAGCAGGGAGACAGCAAAATAACAGAAACTTGGCCAGGGTAGAATTGCTGCTTCCTTGAATTTAACTTACTTGGGTTATTGATGTGAATGATTAAAGAAAAATGAAGACTTTGTCCTGCTGGAGTCCAGGATTCAGATGTATAATCTACCTTACTTGCAAATGTAGCTTTTTAAAAAAAGGGTTTGGTACAGATAGAAAGGCACTGTAACCTACCCTAGGATATAGTCTCCAATTTCTAAGTCAGCATTAATTTCATTTAAATTTTTGTTACTGTTGTATTTTATTCATAATTTTTATGGCCTTTATTTCTCATCTATATATACCTACACACATGTGTATATATGTTATATATACTATGTAATATACATAATATATGTTTATATGTCTATACCTTCTACCTTACTGTAAGATCATTGTGAAGAAAGACCACCTCTTCCTTATCTTGCTCTTCCCCGAAGAGCACCACAAGGAGATAGAGCTAGATGAGTTCTTAAATCTCTCTATGCCCCTCCATCAAGACTTTTGCTTGCAGTAGAGTTTCTCTAGTCTGACTTGATTCTAAATACCCCCACTAATGGTTCTGTTTACAATAAGACTAGCATGCACTGAGCACTTACTATATACTACAAGTTTTACATGCATTATACATATTTCTTGACTATAACCCTGTGAGGTGTAGGCATTGTTCTTTCCCAGATGAGAAAACTGAACCAAAAAGAAGGTAAATAATTTGCCCAGGTCTAGTAATTATTGGAGTTGTAATTTGAACCCAGGGTCTGCCTCCTAACCACTGTATGTACTTTGTCAATGACTATAGCTTGCAGAAGGTCAGCTAACTAGGCCTAGCAGAAGATTGGGCCACAAAGCCTGTGCTCATCATGTGGCTTTTCTGCCAAATTCCATTCTATTTCTCCTCTGCTTCTCCTGGGGGACTTTTTTTAGTATGATTTGGTTTCCTCTGATTGAAGAGTCCCACAACTGGCCAGGCAGCAGATAGAAATCCCTGCATGCCATCATTCTGTTTGCAGTCTACCAGATGTCTTCAGGGATACTGTCTTGGCTCCCCTACAAGGATAATAGTGCCCATGTGTGCCACTTACTCCAGACAATGTAAGACAAGTGCGGAATGTAAAACTATTTTTGTTACCACTTGAAATATACATTTCTATTCCTCTGTTCCCTCTTGAAATTGAAACCTGGTTCTTGTGATTTTAACATTATCTAAATCCAGAAAGTCCCTTCTCCCAATGCTTCATCCCAATCCAGTGAAGCTTTCTTTCACACGTGGAAATAGTTACTTTTAACTTTCAGCAATCCATCTGCAGTGGCATCTTCTAATCTAGTGAGCCTTGGAAAAAGCCAAGTTCAGTCTCACTGTCAAAGCAGAAATGAGAGACAGCAAGGAGAAGGGAACTTATCTTGAAAATAAGGTCAGCCTATTGACATATCATCAGGTAGAAGAGTTCTATGCAATAGCTAGCAATTGGCTCACTCAGTCGGAAGTTGATGCTATTTTAGGCTGTCAGCAGGAGTGTCAATGTATTTGTGAATTTTGGCATTTTATTTCATTAAGGTGGTTCAGGAAGCCAGACACTGATTAACTGATTCTTCGACTTAGTTCCCACTCCTAATTTTGGATGTGTGTTGTCTTCAGGAAGCTGTTATGATACCCTGATGCTAAAGAAAACTTTTCTTGTGCTACTAAAGCAATCCTGGGAACGGTCTACCCCACATCCTACTATCCTGGCATCTCCCCTGCTCTACATCTCTGGTCACAGGTGGTGTGGGGATACCACTGCTTCCGGTTTTCCTCTGGCCGACCAAGGAAATACAACTCAGGTGTGTGCATCCTGTTACCTTCCACCGTGTGTCTGTCATAGCAGCATTCTCACTGATACATTAGGCTCAAGATGGATTTTCATTTGGAGATCACGTTAAGAAGATACCTATGGAAGGAATGGCCTCAGCACTGCAGTTACTGTCAAAGTCAAGAGATACCTTAGACAGGCCACAAGATGTGTTTAGGTAAGACTAGGAAAATTCTAAACTTTGTCTCGTCGGTAAGGATTTGGGATCTGATTTGTTTATAAACATGCTTTTAAATGAGAAGGATAAGGATTTCTAGATAGGACATTTATGGTATTTGTTTGTTCATTTCTTTATTCAGTAGTTGTTGACGGCCTACTATGTGCCAAGCACTGTGTTAATTTCCATTAAACATTAGTCTACAAAAGAGAAACAGAAGTTTTAAAAATAACTGAATTGCAATATAATAAATGTATTACTGGAGTGAGGTGAAAAGTCTTATGGGAGGAAAAAAGTTAGAATGGCTTAGTGTGATTGGAAAAGTGGGGAAAGGTTTTCCAGCATAGGTGATGTCGGGGCTGAATGTGGTGTAATTTCCCAGGTAAACCATGAATTTAAGGGCATTTCAGACAAACGATTCAGTGGATACAAAGAGACCAAGAGAGGATTACAAAAAGTGCAGAATGACTAGGGTAATGTAGTGGGGAAATGAGACTAAAAGGATGACCAGTGATCAGATCAAAAGGGGTTTTTGTTTCCTGCTAAAGAGTCTAGAGTCTGTCCTGAAGGCCCTGAGGATCCATGAAGGATTTAAACAAGGGAACAACATGATCTGATAGACGTTGATGAAAGATCATGCTGGGTACTGTTGGGGAGACTGGCGTTGAATAGGAGGTGATTTGGGAGACTGAAGGTCATTTGCCTCAGCCCATGGGGATAAAAAAGAGCCTGAGCCAAGGCAGTCACGTTGTGACAATTCAGGGCAGAGTAAGAGGGATGCGTGGAGGCTGATTCCTGAGCTTCTGTATTCGGTGGATAATGACATTAAGTGAGGTGAGAAAACAGAAGAAGTTCAAGAGTGACGTGCCTTCAGCCCCCCGAGATCCTCCTTATCCGGAAGCAATGTAGTTCTATTTGTCGGTGCTTATTGAGCACCTACTGTGTGCAGGCACTGTTGTAGGCATTGACAAAGCAGGGGTAGAACAGACATAAAGTCTCTGTTATGGGCTTCCATTTTAGTAAGGAAAGACAACACATAAATAAGTCAAATACATCCTGTGTCAGATGGTGATGTATCCTACAGAGAAGAATTGAGCAGAAGAACGGAGACAGTGAATGCAACATTGGCGGTTGGGGTAGAAGTAACACAGTAAAAATGTGACAAATGTAGTTGTGAGGTTCCTCTTGCTGGTGAAATCTGGTCTGCCTAATTTTGTTTCTTTTCATGTGTGTTTTATAAATTGTTATTTCTCCTAAACAAAGGAAATAAATAGCAACATAAACATTTACAAACACAGAAATGTAGACACAATGGTTTGTGTTGCCAGCATAACACATGCCAAGAAAAACAAAACAGCAGCTAAAAAAGTAAATATATTTTTTTTTAAAGTAAAAAAAATGGAGGCTCCCTCAGACACTAATCCTTGTCATTCAAAATGCTGGATAGTATGAATTAGAATTTCGCAGGAAGGAGAGAGATAATATTTGAACCAGGATAATAATTCTGATATTTTAATGCTGGAGAACCTTGTATTTAATCCAAATCTTTTAGTTTAGACAGAGAAAGAAAATAGCTTATTTGAGGACACCCAGCTAGGTCTAGAATTTAGGTTTCCTAACAGTTCATCTAGAACTCCTACCATTATCCACTGTACCAGACAGGCCCTAAGCTTGGGATCTGGGATCTGGCTTCCTGGGTTTGAATTTCTCCTTTGCCACAGTGGCCTTAAGGAATTTTTACCTCTCTGCGTCAGTTTCCTCATTTGCAAAATAAGGATGATTATAATAGTATTTATGAGAGTGTTTTTGAGGATTAAAGTTAATATTAATACATGTAAATTACTCACAGCAGTGCCTGACACACAGTTACTATTTAGAAAATGTTCACTATATTATAACAATACTAAGGGTATTAGAACATTATGATATAGCTTATTTAGACTTTGTGTGTTTGGGTATAAACTTGAAGCCAGACTGTGATGATGGCCACACATAAGATCTTCTGGAATTTCCAGTTAATATAGTAAAATATTAACAAGTTCCTTTGAGTCACTGAGTAAATATAGAACACATTAAAATAACTTTGATATTCATTTCACTCACATTAGTTCTAGACAATTCATTCTAGAACTGAGTTACATGAGATTCTAAACCAGAAATGGAACCCTAGCCTTTAAAGACAAGAATACGTCGGGATCCATTTAGGTACATCTAGCACAGATTGGCCTCATAACTGTTGACAGCCATTTAATAAGTACTGACTATGTTACAAGCACCATGCTTGAATGTGTTACATAGTTGATCATACTTAATCCCCCTGCAGGGAGGCATTTGTATCTGGATTTTACAGATGAGAAAATTCAGTTCAAAGGCAGTTCAGTACCTTGTCCAAGGTCACACAAATAAGATAATAAGAGGCACAGACTAAATTTTCATAAACCAGTCCGTTCTTGTTTGTTCAGCACATGACTTTTTAATGATGATATTTTTTCTCAAGTAGTTACTTATGCTGCAGGCAGTCTGCATTTTACACTACTGTCCTTTCTGTGCCATTCATACTATTCATTCATAAAATTACAAAATCATAGGTTGTTTTTGCTGGCAGGATCTGGAGGGAGTTTCCTGGTTCTCAACTTGAAGACTGAGAATCACCTGAGGGAACTTTATCACTAAACCTACACACCCACACACACCTACCTTGTACATACATTGTGATTCTGACATAATCTTAGGCCCACCTCCACTGAGAAAATGCTATTACTCTGAAAAAATTTAGCTGATGGAGTGTGCCATATTCCACAGGTGGTGGAAAGAAAAAAAAGGGGGGGGGGGCTTGAGAGTTACTGATAAATGTTCATGTAGTGAAAATTGAGAATCAGAGAGGGAGTGTAACTTCCCCAAGATCACAGCTCATTTATTTCACATCTACCTGTAGAACCTGGGCCCTCTGACTTTCGGTATTAGGCAATTTTCCTGTTTATTCCTCACAACTGCCTTTGTGGAATGCACTATGTCCTCCTTGATAGTTCTAGAGGAATATAAGGCAGAACAAAGGGAGTGAGTAATTTGCCCAAGTTCCCATAACAAATCAGTTGGTCAAGAGAGGATAAGTTTGCTATGTTATGCTGTTCTCCACCTATTCACTGGGTTCTAGTAAAGTAACAACTCATCGATATGGAATGCACATTTTCATAATAGTAGGTTTGTGGCTTGCATAGCTCTTCTTGTGTCTGTTTTCAATTTCTGTTCCTTTGATAGCAGAACAAATAGCAGAGATGACAAAACTCAGAAGGAGAATTATCTCCTAGATTTTCTGTGATCTTTCTTCTCTAGTGAATCAGTATATCTAGTAATGACACAGTAGATTCTAAGGTTATTTGGCTTGTTTGTTAAGTAGGTATTTATTGAGAGCCTACCATATGTCCATCACTGACCTAGGTGGGTTGAATCAAGAGTTGTTATAAACCTTTTCTGGGGGGGAAAAATGTGCTATAAGTAATTAAATTCAGAGATCTCTGGTCCCAGGAGATTTGTAGACTACTAGAGGTTAAAGAGTCAAAAATACATAATAATCCTTTTACCATGTGATAAATGTTATGAAGGAGCTTTGTGCATGTGGCTATGAGAATGTCTGGAGGTCTGTGGGTGAGTGTGGAGATTACTGGGTGATACCTGAGCCAAGTCTTCAAGGAGGAACAGAATTTTTCCAAGTAGAAAAGGAGAGGAAAGATGCTAGAGAAAAAACAGCATGTTCAAAAGAATAGAGGTAGGAAAGCAGGATGTACTGGGGAACAGGAAGCATTACAGACTTCATATCAGAAGTTTCCTGGGACTAAAGCAAAGTTGAGTTGGGGGAAAACTCTTGGGACATGGGAGTATAGAGAACCTGAGGTCCAGTGATGAAAGATCAGGTGTGATGTCATAGAAAGGAACTTTTGTATCTTTTTTGTGGAAAAATGGGAAATTGTTGACTATTGTTAAACAGAGGGCAATATCAGATTAGTGATTTATAAAAAATTGAGGGGATAGCCACTTCTATTGCCATGTAACACTACTAGTGGCCTAGATAACTTTATAGAGCCAGTTCACAAGGGATAATGAAGCTGGAGATTTCATGAGAACAGATTGAAGTGACTTGTGGAGTGAGAAAAAAGAAATGGCTATCTTTTTACTCATAGTTCAAAACAGGAAGTGCCTAGGTATGCAAAAATGCAAGTCGAGGAAACTGTGTTCTTGGTGTGTTTTGTGTGTATTCTGCTTTTTGCACATCAGCAATACTGCTGCTGAGTACTGCTATGTGAATAATTCACCAGATTCAACTGATGGAGGACCAGCAGATTTTAAAAGTGATCATATGAACCTACAAATTTAAAGATGATTCTCAACTTTCAAAAAATACACAGATCCTCAGAAAATCATTATATGTGTGTGTGTGTGTGCATGTGTGTTATTTGTGCTGGTCCTACCTTCAAGCAGAAAACATTTCAAGGTCTGGATTCCTCCTTAAGAATTTAAAATAGATGTAGTGTTTAGCATAGAAAGTACCTTGAAATCATCTCCTAATTCTGTCATTTTTTTGATAAAGAAAATGATATCCAGAGAGAAGCAGTAGTCCAAGCCACAGCCACCAAGTAGCAGTGCCCAGGTTAAAACTTGGTTCTTTCCATTATTAAAAATTCATTATAAAAATAGAAACCTCATTTTTTTTTGTATCATTTATTTGCAAAGTGTTTGGTAGTTATGGATTGAGTGAGTCATCCTAAGGTAACAGATATCTTGGTACTCATTTCTAAATGTAGAAACAATAAGAAAAGAATATTTGAGGAATTTGGTAAGGAAGTATGATTGGATTTATCATAGCAACCTTAGTTCAAATCATCTTTCACAAGGGGAAGAAGGTAGGGCATGGGTAAGCAGAACATGAGGGCTTCTCCTCCCTTCTTCATTCTCAAATAGGTTTGATGTGACATGAAAGGGTATTTTATCAACTATAAAGGATTGTGTCAGAACTAGTTTATAAGGCCTGTATTAGTTTTCTATTGCTCCTATAACAAATTACAAAAAACATAGGGACTTAAAACAATACACATTTATTATCTTACAGTTCTGTAGGTCAGAAGTTTAACATGAGTCTCAGTGGGCTAAAATCAACATGTTAGCAGGGCTCCATTCTTTTCTGGAGGTTCCAGGAGAGAATCCTCCTTGCCTTTTCCAACTTCTAGAGGTTGCTCACATTCCTTAACTTGTGGCCCCCTTCCTCCATCTTCAAAGCCTGCAGCATAGCATCACTGATCATTTCTCCATAGTCAAGTTTCTTTCTGACCGCAACTGGGAATGCTCTGATTTTAAGACCTCTGAGACTAGACTGGGCCTACCTAGGTAATCTCAGATAATGTCCTTATTTCAAGATCCTTAAACACATCTGTAAAATCCCTTTTGTCATATATTATATTTTGTCATAAAATATTCATAGGTTCTAGGGATTAGGATATGGAAACCATTATGCTTCCTACCAAAATTCTCTTCTGGTAAATTTCTGGTGATCTTCTAGAGATTACACTGCCAGGCTCATCCTTGGGACATGGATGGAGGTGCCCCCAAAACCTATCTATTAAGGGTCCCAACTCTTCCTATGGATTCTAATCTTGTAGTAAAGGAAAACTTGAGATTTGCCTACAAGTTTTATTGTGCTGATAGCTCCACTGTGAGAAAAAAAGTCATTCTGACTTAAACAACCATATGAAGGTCCTGGAGTATCTAAAACAAATTTTCTGATTCCCTGGTAAGCTTGATCCTTTTGATGGAACATTTAAGCTTATAAGTTATTAGAAACAAAGCTATAGTTTCTCTCAACATTGGTCACTCTTTTCCAATCCTTCCCTTACTATATCTTGACTCTTTCCTTTCTTCATTCTTTCCATCTTCTCTCCCTCCCTATCTCCCTTTCTTTCCTTCTTTTCACTTACAGAGAAGTGCTGGAAGAAAGGAAGGACAGGATTAAGGGAAGAAAGATGAGGGTTAAATAAATATATTAAAGAGTGTATGGGTATTCTTAATTTCACTTTCAGATTTTTCATCATTAGTGTATAGGAATGCAAGAGATTTCTGTGCATTAATTTTGTATCCTGCTACTTTACCAAATTCATTGATTAGCTCTAGTAGTTTTCTGGTATCATCTTTAGGATTCTCTATGTATAGTATCATGTCATCTGCAAACAGTGACAGCTTTACTTCTTCTTTTCCAATTTGGATTCCTTTTATTTCTTTTTCTTCTCTGATTGCTTTGTCTAAAACTTCCAAGACTATGTTGAATAATAGTGGTGAGAGTGGGCAACCTTGTCTTGTTCCTGATCTTAGTGGAAATGGTTTCAGTTTTTCACCATTGAGGACGATGTTGGCTGTGGGTTTGTCATATATGGTCTTTATTATGTTGAGGTAAGTTCCCTCTGTGCCTACTTTCTGGAGGATTTTTATCATAAATTGGTGTTGAATTTTGTTGAAAGCTTTTTCTGCATCTATTGAGATGATCATATGGTTTTTCTCCTTCAGCTTGTTAATATGGTGTATCACATTCATTGATTTGCATATATTGAAGAACCCTTGCATTCCTGGGATAAACCCCACTTGATCATGGTGTATGATCCTTTTACTGTGCTGTTGGATTCTGTTTGCTAGTATTTTGTTGAGGATTTTTGCATCTATGTTCATCAGTGATATTGGCCTGTAGTTTTCTTTCTTTGTGACATCCTTGTCTGGTTTTGGTATCAGGATGATGGTGACCTCATAGAATGAGTTTGGGAGTGTTCCTCCCTCTGCTATATTTTGGAAGAGTTTGAGAAGGATAGGTGTTAGCTCTTCTCTAAATGTTTGATAGAATTCACCTGTGAAGCCATCTGGTCCTGGGCTTTTGTTTGTTGGAAGATTTTTAATCACAGTTTCAATTTCAGTGCTTGTGATTGGTCTGTTCATATTTTCTATTTCTTCATGGTTCAGTCTCGGAAGGTTGTGCATTTCTAAGAATTTGTCCATTTCTTCCAGGTTGTCCATTTTATTGGCATAGAGTTGCTTATAGTAATCTCTCATGATCCTTTGTATTTCTGCAGTGTCCGTTGTTACTTCTCCTTTTTCATTTCTAATTCTATTGATTTGAGTCTTCTCCCTTTTTCTCTTGATGAGTCTGGCTAATGGTTTATCAATTTTCTTTATCTTCTCAAAGAACCAGCTTTTAGTTTTATTGATCTTTGCTGTCATTTCCTTCATTTCTTTCTCATTTATTTCTGATCTTTATGATTTCGTTCCTTCTGCTAACTTTGGGTTTTTTTTGTTCTTCTTTCTCTAATTGCTTTAGGTGTAAGGTTAGGTTGTTTATTTGAGATGTTTCTTGTTTCTTAAGGTAGGATTGTATTGCTATAAACTTCCCTCTTAGAACTGCTTTTGCTGCCTCACATAGGTTTTGGGTCGTCGTGTTTTCATTGTCATTTGTTTCTAGGTATTTTTTGATTTCCTCTTTGATTTCTTCAGTGATCTCTTGGTTATTAAGTAATGTATTGTTTAGCCTCCATGTGTTTGTATTTTTTACAGATTTTTTCCTGTAATTGATATCTAGTCTCATAGCGTTGTGTTAAGAAAAGATACTTGATACGATTTCAATTTTCTTAAATTTACCAGGCTTGATTTGTGACCCAAGATATGATCTCTCCTGGAGAATGTTCCATGAGCACTTGAGAATAATGTGTATTCTCTTGTTTTCAGATGGAATGTCCTATAAATATCAGTTAAGTCCATCTTGTTTAATGTATCATTTGAAGGTTGTGTTTCCTTATTTATTTTCATTTTGGATGATCTGTCCATTGGTGAAAGTGAGGTGTTAAAGTCCCCTACTATGATTGTGTTACTGTCGATTTCCCCTTTTATGGCTGTTGGTATTTGCCTTATGTATTGAGATGCTCCTATGTTGGGTGCATAAATATTTACAATTGTTATATCTTCTTCTTGGATTGATCCCTTGATCATTATGTAGTGTCCTTCTTTGTCTCTTGTAATAGTCTTTGTTTTAAAGTCTATTTTGTCTGATGTGAGAATTGCTACTCCAGCTTTCTTTTGATTTCCATTTGCATGGAATATCTTTTTCCATCCCCTCACTTTCAGTCTGTATGTGTCCCTAGGTCTGAAGTGGGTCTCTTGTAGACAGCATATACATGGGTCTTGTTTTTGTATCCATTCAGCCGGTCTAGTTTTGGAAGTTTTAGCCACAGCAATCAGAGAAGAAAAAGAAATAAAAAGAATCCAAATCGGAAAAGAAGACGTAAAGCTGTCACTATTTGCAGATGATATGATACTATACATAGAGAATCCTAAAGATGCTACCAGAAAACTACTAGAGCTAATCAATGAATTTGGTAAAGTAGCAGGATACAAAATTAATGCACAGAAATCTCGAGCATTCCTATACACTAATGATGAAAAATCTGAAAGTGAAATTAAGAAAACACTCCCATTTACCATTGCAACAAAAAGAATAAAATATCTAGGAATAAACCTACCTAAGGGGACAAAAGACCTGTATGCAGAAAATTATAAGACACTGATGAAAGAAATTAAAGATGATACAAATAGATAGAGAGATATACCATGTTGTTGGATTGGAAGAATCAACATTGTGAAAATGACTCGACTACCCAGAGCAATCTACAGATTCAATGCAATCCCTATCAAACTACCACTGGCATTTTTCACAGAACTAGAACAAAAAATTTCACAATTTGTATGGAAACGCAAAAGATCCCGAATAGCCAAAGCAATCTTGAGAAAGAAAAACGGAGGAGGAAGAATCAGGCTCCCTGACTTCAGACTATACTACAAAGCTACAGTAATCAAGCCACTATGGTACTGGCACAAAAACAGAAATATAGATCAATGGAACAGGATAGAAAGCCCAGAGATAAACCCACGCACATATGGTCACCTTATCTTTTTTTTTTTTTTTTTGGAGAAGATATTCGCCATGTATTTCTTCTTTAGGTCTTTTTTTTTTAAATTAATTTATTTTTGGCTGTGTTGGGTCCCCGTCTGCGCACAAGGACTCCCTCCAGTTGCGGCAAGCAGGGGCCATCCCTCATCGCGGTGCATGGGCCTCTCACCATCGCGGCCTCTCCTGTTGTGGAGCACAGGCTCCAGATGCGCAGGCTCAGCAGTTGTGGCCCACGGGCCCAGCCGCTCCGCAGCATGCGGCATCCTCCTGGAGCAGGGCCCGAACCCGTGCCCCCCGCATTGGCAGGCAGACTCTCAACCACTGCACCACCAGGGAAGCCCGGTCACCTTATCTTTGATAAAGGAGGCAAGAATATACAGTGGAGAAAAAACAGCCTCTTCAATAAGTGGTGCTGGGAAAACTGGGCAGGTACATGTAAAGGTATGAAATTAGAACACTCCCTAACACCATACACAAAAATAAACTCAAACTGGATTAAAGACCTAAATGTAAGGCCAGACACTATCAAACTCTTAGAGGAAAACATAGGCAGAACACTCTATGACATACATCACAGCAAGATCCTTTTTGACCCAGCTCCTAGAGAAATGGAAATAAAAACACAAATAAACAAATGGGACCTAATGAAACTTAAAAGCTTTTGCACAGCAAAGGAAACCATAAACAAGACCAAAAGACAACCCTCAGAATGGGAGAAAATATTTGCAAATGAAGCAACTGACAAAGGATTAATCTCCAAAATATACAAGCAACTCATGCAGTTCAATATCAAAAAAACAAACAACCCAATCCAAAAATGGGCAGAAGACCTAAATAGACATTTCCCCAAAGAAGATATACAGATTGCCAACAAACACATGAAAGAATGCTCAACATCATTAATCATTAGAGAAATGCAAATCAAAACTACAATGAGATATCATCTCACACTGGTCAGAATGGCCATCATCAAAAAATCTACAAACAATAAATGCTGGAGAGGGTGTGGAGAAAAGGGAACCCTCTTGCATTGTTGGTGGGAATGTAAATTGATACAGCCACTATGGAGAACAGTATGGAGGTTCCTTAAAATCTAAAAATAGAACTACCGTACGACCCAGCATTCCCACTACTGGGCATATACCCTGAGAAAACCATAATTCAAAAAGGGTCATGTACCACAATGTTCATTGCAGCTCTATTTACAATAGCCAGAACATGGAAGCAACCTAAGTGTCCATCAACAGATGACTGGATAAAGAAGATATGGCACATATATACAATGGAATATTACTCAGCCATAAAACGAAACAAAATTGAGTTATTTGTAGTGAGGTGGATGGACCTGGAGTCTGTCATACAGAGTGAAGGAAGTCAGAAAGAGAAAAACAAATACCGTATGCTAACACATATATATGGAATCTAAAAAACAAACCAAAAAATGGTCATGAAGCACCTAGGGGCAAGATGGGAATAAAGACACAGACCTAGTAGAGAATGGACTTGAGGATAAGGGGAGGGGGAAGGGTAAGCTGGGACAAAGTGAGAGAGTGGCATGGACATATATACACTACCAAATGTAAAGTAGATAGGTAGTGGGAAGCAGCCGCATAGCACAGGGAGATCAGCTATGTGCTTTGTGACCACCTAGAGGGGTGGGATAGGGAAGGTGGGAGGGAGGGAGACGCAAGCGGGAAGAGATATGGGGATATATGTATATGTATAACCGATTCACTTTGTTGTAAAGCAGAAACTAACACACCATTGTAAAACAATTATACTCCAATAAAGATGTTAAAAGAAAAAGTTTATGGGTAAAGAGAAGAGGCCAGGAGGAAAGCTTCTCTATCCCCAACCCCCTGCCAGTCTTAGGTAGTCCTATAAAACGGTTGTGTTTCCTGGAAATAGTTAAGCCAAGAGTTCCAGAATTGAGTAGTAGCTCTATGGAAGACACTAAAGGGAAATAAAGAGTCTTATGACTGATACTATGGGAAAGGACGTGTTCATCAAAGCATGGGTTCTTTCTCAATTAGAAAACAAACATGGCTCCCAAGTGGAAATGTTTATTTCCGACCATAAGAATCAGGTCAGACACAATTCAGAAATGAGTGAACTTATTCTGAGGTCTGGGTAGGAGGAGAAATAAGGGGATGTGTTTTAATAGTCCTCAAGATACACTTGCATTTACATCCAAAATTCCCTCTTCCAGGAACCACTGCAATGTAAGTTGCCATATTAATGCTGACTGATTATAACAATTAGATGAACCAATATTGATCATAAAAGAATATCCTACTGACGAGAAAAGTCAAAAATTTTTAAGGTGTCTGATTCATATTTCTTTTTCATAAAATTGTTAAATATGTCTCCTACAGTACTGAGATATAGATCAAACTGAATAATATCAGTGAAAAATATTCTTTAAACTATTAGAGTTGTAAAATTTCTTCTTTCTGCTCCTCTTTATTCTATTGTTTCACCTCAGAGATATTTGATTTTCTCTTACTTGAGCCAGGGAGAAAAGTTGGACTAGCCACTACTTTGGCCATGGGTATCAAAGTGGGAGAATAAGTGGAAGTCAGACTTGGTGAAAAAGCACCAGCACTGCCTATCTCTGAGCTCCTGCTGCCATAGTCATGTCCACAGAGGGTTTGAACTTTGTTTCTTTAGGGATGATTACCTTTGCAGTCCTAAATTCTAACCCAAGTCTCATTGTTACTGTGCAATAGGCATAGCCTAAATGGAACATTCCTATATTTCTGTGCTGCAGAGTGACTATCTCTACAGTAAAGTATACTCATCCCATTTTATTTTCCTTCACCAAAAATGTGTGTATGTATGTATGTATCTGTGTATATGTGTGTGTCTGTATATGTATATCCATGCTAATATGCATGCAGACATACACACAAAAAAAACTCTGTAAAAAAGCTAAACAATTCTCTAATACTTCTGAAAAATAAGTTACTATTTGCATGTTGCTCCATAATTCTGTACTGGAGTCAATTTTTTTAAAAATTAGGCTTCCTTGTGATATTCTCTCCCTTTATTTAAATTCTGTTTCATGCCCTTCAGTACATTTTTTTATAATTTTCTTCATCTAAGTCATATATCTTTCCTCAGTAAACTAAATCAATTTTTGTTGCTATTGTGCAATTTTTGTATTCATTTGTTTCCATTTCTAAATGGTAATTGATTGTATAAAAGGAAGCTCTTGACTTTTACTTACCTATCCAAACACATTACTGAATTATGTTATTAGTTCTATAATTCTTTTGTTGGGGTTACTTGGGTTCTTTTAATCATGCAGTGTTATTTACCAATTTTGTCTTTTCTTTTCCAATGTTTATACTGCTTATTTCATTTTCTTGTCCTGTGGCTTTACTATAGTTTTTTTAAATGTTACTGAATGGTAACAATGATATTGGACATCTCTTCTCGTTACTTATTTCAATAGAAATGACTTCAGCATTTCATATTTTGACATAATGTTTACTAGTAGCTTCAGTCAAATACTTTTTTATTATAGGAGATTTCATTCTATTTCTCTTACTTGTATTTTTTAAATTAGAAATAGCCATTAAATTTTATTAAATTTTCAGATTTACTTAACCTTACTTAGATTTTTTTCTTTTATTTATTCATGTAAATGAATTATGTTAGTAGAATCCCTGAAGTAGACCCATCCTTACATTGTTGGTTTACATTTTACTTTATAATTTTTACTATTTAATAAACTGATAGCTTCAAGTTTTTAATGCTATTCATTTAGAATTCTGTACCTATGTTCATAAATTAGGATTGAGCTCTTCTTTTTGCACAATATTATGTTTTGGTATTAAGCATAGGCTAACCTCCTAAAATCAGTTTGAAAGCTTCCCATTTTTTAATATGGTCTAGAATAGTTTGATTCATTTAGAAATTATATCTTCCTTAAACATTAGGGTGAAATGAATTTCATCTGTCTTTTTCATTGGTAAATCTTTAACAAACTTTTAGATTTCTTCAGTGACTATGGGGTTGCTGAAGGGTTTAAACTTCTCTTGGAATTCATTTGGTAGTTTATATCCAAATGCTATAAAAAATCATCCATTTCATCAACATTTTTAACTGTGTTAGCATGATGTAGGCATATTACTCACTTGTAATTTTTAAAATATCTTTGCCTATATTTATCTCTTTTTAAAAGTTTTGCCTAATTTTCCTGTTTTCCTTTTAGCTAAGCTCTTCTAAGAGTTTTCTTATGTGTATATGTGTATGTGTGTGGAGTTGTTTTTTTTGTTTGTTTTCTAACTCATTACATTTAGTGTGTTATTAATTTATATTTCCTACCTTATTTTAGTTCATTTAGTTATCCATTGTTGTAGCATCTTAATCTGAATGTTAGTTCATTTATTCTCTGTCTCTTTTGTTTAATAATGAAAGCATTTAATTTTATAAATATTCCTCTAACTTCGTCTGTATCCCATGGGTTTTTGATGTGTCTTTTTAGATTTTTTATAAATATTTTATGATTCAGTTGTTCTTCCATCTAAGAATTATTTAGAAATTTATTCCCAAGTTATTTTCATCTTTTTATTTTTCTGTTTTTTAAATTGAAAGAAATTAAGCCTTGAAATTTATTACTGACACATAAATTCCAGACTGAGCATTATAAAACGTGCCCAGCTCATTGCTGGATTTGGTGTTTTGTCAGCTGGGAACACTAAATACCCTCACTTAACTTGATATCTGTAAAGCTCAGAGCAACATTGGGGTTTCTGTACACTTTGGCAATTGCCCCATGGCTAATTTGGCCAGTTTCCAATTCCTCAGAGAGAGACAAAGAGTTATCTCATTGCCACCTGCTATTAACTAAATACTTAGGATTCAGTGTCCTACGGGTGACTGGGAGACATGGGAATGGATTATTGTGGCAGCCTGTGGGACCTCCTTCCCTGGGGAATTTTGAGAACAGTAAAGAACCATCTGTCTTGGGTGGTTTTAAGAGCAGCCCTGCCTAAAGGCAGGTGCATGGATTAGATGACCTGTGAAGATTGCCATCCATCCCAATGACTTCAATGGAAAGGATGCATTTGCTGAGTTTGAAAGGAGTCCAGGAGAAACACTGATAGGTTTGGCGAGCATATGGTCAAGAGCCTGAGGGTATTCAGCCCTTCTTGAAATTGTAGCCACTCAGTGTCACCCTGTGCCCTGAATTCAAGAATGCCATCCTCTACATGTGAACCCAGCATTCAGTTATTCCATCCTTAAAAGTTATATGCATATGTAGTTCAAATTAGTGTAGTTCTAATCTTTGATCACAAGCAGAATTCTTTTTTTTAGCAGGTAGCCCAACTGATCCATATCTGTGGATTCAAATGCTGTTGAGTCTGATTCTTCTCATTTAGCCAGATCATGATGCAGTGACCACTGACCTTGACATTTCTAACCTTGTTCCTCAGAGGTTATTGTGTGTTTGTTTCAGGCAGTTAAATGGTCTGATTAATCTTTCAGCAGAGCTGCCCTAAGCGTATCAACAATAAAGGTATTACAGGTACAAAGGCAAAATGCTTAAATGAATTAACCAAGTTAAATCACCTTAATTGTGATCCAATTTTCATTGTATGTAATGTCCTAATCTATTTTAAAGTCATAGAGGAAGAGACAAGCCCCAAAATCTTTTCAGAATGATATGTCGGACATAAGGAGTTATAAACCAACCATGGCCAGTTTGCAGCGGTGGACATGGGATAGGCCAACTGATTCATTTAACCATTCTAGCAGTTAGAGGGATTCTGACTTAGGGTACCCGCTAGCCTCACATGCAAGAGGTGGTTTGGATGAGTGGAATTAGGAGAGGTAGACAGGACCTGTCACAAACCTCTCCTGAAAGTTTAAACTACTTTAAAAATAAGGTTTATGGCTTATCCAAAGAATAGTGCTTTCGGAAAAACAAAAAGTTCCTTAACTCATACTCTCTGCTCAATCCAGATGAATTAAAGAATTCAATGTTTAAAAGCTAACAACAATTTGAAAATAACCTCTGGTGAAATGTAATCAGATCTGAATTGATCTGATCTAGTATTGAGAAAGGATGTTCTTTATGCTTTATGCTTATAAAGCAATAAGGACAATAACAAAAGATATTAGCAATAGATTTGAGAAAAAATTTAAAGTATTTATAAATGTCAGAGATTAAAATTAAGAAAAAATAAATGGGAATTATATTTACAATAAATATGATAATAAATATTTATTATATATGATATATATGATATGAAAACTTTTATACAGTTGGAGAAATCCCAATAGGGAAACACAAAGGCTGTAAACAATTCTTAACAGAATAAGTACAGTGGATGATTAACTTAAATTTTATTCTCACTAAAATGAAACTAAAATTAAAGCAACTGAAGTCTAGTTTTTCATATGAAATTAGCAAAGATTTAGCGGAAAAAAACTACTCTCATCTGCAGCTGGTGGGAGTGTAAATTAGCCCAGTAGTTCTGGAAAATTATTTGGCAATATTCTTCAAGAACTTTAAATGTTTCATATTTCTCAATCCAGATAGATGATAGGCAGGCAGACAGGGAGATAGATGCACATATAAACACATATATCATCTATCTATCCCAAGGAAATAGAAATTTGAACAAAACCTATTTACAAAAATGTTCACTGAGGAACAATTTATAATGAGAAATTGAAAGTTGAAATGACCAAAAGTAGGGGACCTGTTTTATAAAATATTGTAGATCCCAAATGATGCGATATTAAAATACTGTATTTGAAGAATTTAATATATTTAGGAAAATGCTCTTCTGTGGGAGGGGGAATGGTTTAAACCTGTGTATTTAGTATGATCAAACGTAAGTTAAAAATACGTATAGAAGTTCTTTAAGAAAACACATTAAAATGTAAACAGACTAGTTCTCACTAATCAGATCATATGATTATTACTTTCTTCATAATTTTCCTTAATTTTCAAAGTAACTACAGTGAACATGTGCTATTTTTGTAATCATAAAATACATTTTAAAAAGAGAAATAGAACTAACTAGCAAAATAAGAATGTAAGAAAGAACAAGTAAATGAAGTTATGAGTGAGATAGTGAAGAGAGCTCTAGATTAGAAGTGGGGGGACCTGGATTCTAGAATCCAGAGAGATTTGTTGAGATTGTCGCTTTTGGCTCAAAGGTTCTACGAGCCAGTGTTTTACGCAAGAGCCCTTCCCTGTATACCCATGGGCCTGCCAACCCTGGTGGACAGTAAGTAGCCCAGACTAAATTTCCTGTGGATGAATTTCCGAACTCCTTCCCACTGATCATCCTTTTTCACTCTTCTGGAAGAGAACTAAGAAATTACTGATGCCAATTGTCCCCTTCCCAGTTGACATCAGCTTTGAGATGGGGGAAGCACATATTCAGTAATATCTGTGCTCTTAGGCAGTTCTAGACCCTCACACCACTTCAGCCTCAGAGTGATTTTTGGCTGACGTTGGCTGTGGTTTGTTGCTGAATATACCCATCATGGATTTTGAAATGTTTAATAGCCTTAGGAAATGTAGCAGTGCCCTCTAAGTATGGGACTAAGGAAGTGTAAATCCACCTTTTCCGACCCTGTGATTCAGATTGAAATTGTAGTCATCATGTCCAGGAAACCTTTAGTTTAGAATGGTCTGCAGTTCAGCCTTCAGTTTACCTCTTCCTTAGCTCCAACCTGCCTTATTCTACGATGTGGCCTATTCCACATCTTGTGGCAACCTGTTCTCATTTGCTGTTTTTAAAAAAATTCCAGACATAAATTGAAATATCTTGTCTGTTGTAATCTTCCTACCCAACGTACATTCTCTTTTTATTCCCCTTCTCACCTCCCCCACTTTTTGCTGTTATTATTTTTGGTACCTGTATGCTTTTATTTCAGTAGAGTCAGGGACCGCATTTTTGTTCTTAGTCCCACATCTTGATCTGTTTATAAGGAAATTAAATTTCATAACAAACAAGCTTTCAGCAGTGTTATTCCAAATGAGGATCAGTCATGCAGGGTATCCGCAGACTCTTTGGCAATAACAATAACAGTAAAGATGGTATTTATAGATGAGCTAGGTGCTTTGCAAAGCTCTTTTTATGCATTGACATGTAATTCCCACAGCAACTCTGCTTAAGTAGGTATGATTATACCTTTTGAAACATATTGAATAATAATATTATTATATAATAAAACATTATATGTGCTTCACCAGGGGAGGAAACTTACGTCCAGATAGGTTAGGTGACTTGCCCAAGGACACACACCAGTAAGTGACAAAGCCAGGTCTTAAAGGCAGATAATATGACTTCAGAAACCTTGCTCCTGAGTGCTCCTTTCTAAATATAGTAATGTGACTGAGACCATCTGGAGAATTTTAGTCTACCCTAGTGGTGAGTTTAAAGCTCTCTATTTTACTGTGTTGCTTTATATAGGTACGAGGGATTCCCATTTCCAAACATAGTCACTTGATAGAATGTGGGCTGCTTTTAATCACAAATGTAAATAGTTTCTTAGTTGATAACACAAGTTTTCTGGTGTCCCCTAACTCTTAACTTTGAACATTTAATTGGATCCCTGGTGCTATGTCTATTTGACTTTTGATATGAAAGTTATATTCATTTTATTCCTTCATTTGGCACTATCAAGACATAATTCCTATAAACCAAGGAGCAATGTACCTTTCAGCTCTCACCGTGAGAACATTAACTGGCCTAAATATCAAACTCCTTTCTTGCAAAGACTTGCTGTCCTGATTGTTTAAAAAATTATCTTAAAAATGGGGGCTTACCACTGTATATACTTATTTGAAGTCTTTCTATCAGACATAGACTGGGATCCCATGGAGTACATAAATAAATGTTTTTGCTGTAAAGGTTCTCAAGATCTTATCGTGGGGATCAGTCAATTATATAAATCCCTGTAACACAAACTGAATTAATATGATTGCCTGAAAAGAGCCAAAATTTCTACAATAATTTGAAGAAGGGAGATGTTATATATACTTTGGGAGTATAAAGAAAGGGTTCCTGAATGACCCAACAGAAAAATGGGTCAAAGTTTTAAACAGGCAATTCATAGCAGGGGAATACTGCAGTATTTATTAGAAAGAGAGAAGGAAAGGACTCGTTTCCTGTCTGGCTTCTGTCAGAAGGCAGCATTTGAGACAGGCTTTGGATAATTATTTATACTTGTGATTGGTGAAAAGGGGTTGCAGGGCATGAAGAAGGTAGGAGTAACTTCAGTAAAGACATAGAGGTTGGAAAACATGGAGCAATTGGAAAACAGAAGTCAGGAGGGAAACATGTAATTCTCTATAATATTGAAGGATCTATGCTGGTTCTTAGGAGGTTGTATAGGGATAACTTTCTATATTCCTATAATGGAGGACTTTTCATTTCAAATGGTGTGTCGTTGCATGATTCTTTAGAAGATGAATTCTGGGAAACTGGGGATGGGGTGATAAGATAAATCCAGAAGTTCCTGAAAATCTGTTCCCATCTGATAGAAGAGCCTTGTAACTGAAGATGGGAGTTAGTTACTTCAGGGTCACAAATATTCTTGATAAACCAGCTGGACATGGATGTAGCAGTGTTATCTATAAGCCTACTAAAGACCAGAATTTTTGATAGTCCTTTGAGTTGCCATCATCCTATCTTTATCTCCTGCTAAAGGCCAGAATTGGGAGTAATCCCTTACTCTTGCTTGATAAAACAGTTTGACTGACAATGGTGCCTTTTTATAATAATCTCTGAAAGTTGCTTCTTAGGTCTTCACATGTATCTCACATTTCATAAAGGTAAATGATCAACGATTATCATTCAATGGCCATCATTGTCTCAAATTTGTTGATACTAAAAAGTAATAAAAAATTTGCCTTTTGCTTCTCAGTCTGAATGCCCACAGAACTCTGCAAGGGTGTTATCTGTGTCCATCCAGGGCCAAAATGTATTTCCATATGCACTAACAGACTCTGGAAGGTGATTTCCTCCAGGTTGTCAATAGAGAGCTAATGTGGATGTTAACACAGGCATCATCAAGCCAATTTGTTTACTAAATGTTGCTTTTGCAATAGGGACTATGGTACCGAATGGGCTGTGAGCCTTAATTTGCTCATAATAATAGCAATGAATAATGGATCTACCTGCGGACTTCCGAGTGTACTCTTGCATTTTAGGACTGCAAGAAAAAAGTAATATAGTAACATATTTTATGCTCTGCTGCATTCATATTTTCTATTAAAGCATACTTATCTAAGCCCAATATCTGACATCAATTTTAATAAGGAGAAATTACATTTAATTGTGTCTCTATCCTTTCACATTAATCCATTATGAATATTTTATTCCACAGAGTTAGAAAAATTACATTCACTTATTAGTGAAGAATAATCCTTTATAAGGAGTGCTTCATACTTCAGGCCCTCATAACTTACTTTAAATATTTCAGGCACAATAAATGGTAAGAAATGAAAAATAAGCCTGGATTCATAGGGTAAGGACCATTTAGAAGTCTTTTGTCTTCAGATTTTGATCATATAGTTAAACTTATTTGATATGCTCAGCAGGTTATAAAATTCATATCTTTATGTAGTGATCCATAAGAAATGGCTTCATCGTAATGAAATACTTTTAAATTTGAATCTGTGAATTGCAAAATGATTATCATCCTTCCCACACCAGGAAAAAAAAGTGTGTAGTTTTGTTTGTTCTTTTGTTTGTTTAACATCAAAAGCCAGGTATTAATTTGATCTCTTGACAGAATGTAAAATCTCTCTGCTGATCATCTACCTCTTCTCAGTTTCCATGACCATACACAATTATTTTTTTTAGCAAATAAAAAAATTTGAGGGACAATAGTAATATATTTGATAAAAGATGTACAAATGTTCTTCTGGAGAGGAAAACAAATAAAAAGGCATTAATATGTTTCACTGGTATGAACCATCAAAAAAAATCAAAATACTAGTTTTTAGTATCCTTATAGAGGAAATTAGTAAAGGAAGTGTGATGCTTTCCTAAACATGCTGTTTAAACAAAAAACCTTGAAATTTCGTGGGAAAATTTTATGGAAAAGAAATATAATAGAACCTTCTTCAATGCATTTGGGTCCACTGAGCTAATCAAAATGCACTTTGAACTGGGGAATCCCAGTTGAGAAAAAGAGAGAGAGATTACATAATTTAATTTTAATATTTTTACCTTTATATCTATCCTTGTACCAGTACTCCTCTGTCTTAATTACTGTACCTTTAGATCAAATCTTGATATTAGATAACTAAGTCCTCCAACTGTGTTCTTTTTAAAAATTATTTGGACTATTTTGCATTTTTTGCATTTCCATGTAAAATTTACAATCAGTTTACCAATTTGTGCCAATAAAATTGGGGAGAAATGACACCTTAACTTGTCTTCCAATACATGAACATGGCATATTTCTTTCTTTATTTAGATCTTCTTTAATTTCTCTCAGCAATGTCTTATGGTTCTCATTGTAAAGGTCTTACACATGTTTTGGGTCATAGACCTAAATGTCAAAACTAAATTATAAGACTTTTACAAGAAAACATAGAAAATCCTTATGATGTTAGGGGAAGAAAAGATTTCCTAGAGAAGATATCAAAAAAAAAACAAAACAAAAAACCCACAAGCCAAATTAAAAAAAAAAACCACAATAAATTGTATTTTATAAAAATTTTAAAACTTTGGCTTTTCAAAAACCCCATTTTAAAAATGAAATGAATTTCCAGTCCAAGATGGCAATGTAGGAAGACCCTGAACTCACCTTCTCCCACAGACACACTAAATCTATACCTGCATATAGAGCAGTTCCTCCTGAAGAAGAACTGAGAGCTGATTGGGTGGCTTCTGCACAACAAACGATAGCGGGACCACATAGAGACGGGTAGGACAGATGGAGATACAGTACTGACAGGAACCCCACCCTCGATGCAGAAACCTGCAGTGGAAAGGGACATCACTGAGGGGCCTGCACACAGACTCACCCACCCTGAAGCACAGTGAAAAAGGAGCAGTTTAAAGGACACCTAGAGTATACGGGAAAAAAATCCATTTGCTAGCCCTAATGCATCTGCCAAATGGTCAGGAAACTGCTGGAACTCTCTCTGGTGTCAGAGGGGCCAGAGAGTGCCATTTTTTGCATTCCTCTTCCACCTTATAGTATTGCAGGAACATGGTTCAGGTGCTCTAGCCTATCTGCTAAGGTCACCCAGTGTGCCCCAAGTCCTAGGATAACCAAGGCAATCTACAGATTCAGTGCAATCCCTATCAAAATACCCATGGCATTTTTCACAGAATTAGAACAAAAAATCTTAAAATTTGTATGGAAGCACAAAAGGCCCCAAATAGTCAAAGCAATTTTGAGAAAGAAGAAGCTGGAGTTATCACACTCCCTCATTTCAAACTATACTACAAAGCAAAGGTAATCAAAACAGAATGATATTGGACAAAAACTGACACATAGATCAATGGAACAGAACAGAGCCCATAAATAAACCCACACTTACATGGTCAATTAATCTATGGAAAGGAAGCAAGAATATAACAATGGGGAAGACAGTCTCTTCAAGAAATGTTTTTGGAGAAACTGGGCAGCTTCTTGCAAAAGAATGAAACTAGACTACTTTCATATACCATATACAAAAAGAAACTTAAAATGGATTAAAGACTTAAATATAAGACCTGAAACCATAAAACTCTTGGAAAAAAACATAGATGCTGCACTCTTTGACATTGGTCTTAGCAGTATTTGGGCGGGGAGGGTGGGGTGGGAAATCTGTTTCCTCAGTCAAGGGCAAAAAAAAAGCAAAAATAAACAAATGGGACTGCATCAAATTAAAAATGTTTGCACAGTGAAGGAAACCATCAACAAAATGAAAAGCAATTTGAATGGGAGAAGATATTTGTAAATGATATTCTTAATATCCAAAATGTATAAGGAACTCATACAATTTAATATCAAAAGAATCTGATTTAAAAATGGGCAGTGGATCTGAATAGACATTTTTTCCAAAGAAGAAATACACATGGCCAATGGGCACATGAAAATATGTTCAGCATCACTAATCATCAGGGAAATGCAAATCAAAACCACAGTGAGAGATATCACCTCACACATCTCAGAATGGCTATTATCAAAAAGACAAGAAATGATAAGTGTTGGCAAGGATGTAGAGAAAAGGGAACCCTAGAGGACTGTTGGTGAGAATGTATATTAGAACAGCCAGTTAGGGGAAACACTATGGAGTTTCCTCAAAAAATTAAAAATAGAACGACCATACAATCCAGTGATTCCACTTCTGGGTATTTATCCATAGAAAACAAAAACACTAATTCAAAAAGAAATATACACCCTAATTGAAGTATTATTTACAGTAGCCAAGATATGGAAGCAACCTATGTGCATCCACAGATGAATGGATAAAAAAGAATGGAATATTATTCAGCCATAAAAAGAGTGAAAGCTTGCCATTTGCAATGGCATGGATGGACTTAGACGGTATTATGCTGAGTGAAATAAGAAAGAGAAACACAAATACCATCTGATTTTACCCTCCTCCCCTCTTGCAACCATCAGTGTATTTTTGGTGGTGAGCATGCTGTAGGGTATACAGATGTAGAAATATAATGTTGTACACATGAAATTTACATAATTTTATAAACTAGTGTTACCTCAGTAAATTTTTAATGAAATGACACACCATATATTGGGAGAAAATAAGTGCAATATATACGTATCTGACAAAGCACTTGTGTCCAAAATATAGAAAGAACTCTTACTACTCGAAGGCAAACAATTCAATTTAAAAATTGGCAAAATATTTGAACACACTTATTGAAATAAAATATACAAAACCAATAAGCAAATTAAAAAATGTTCCAAACCTTTAGTCTTCAGAGAAGTACAAATTGTGAGGTACCTCTACAAATTGATTAGAATGACTGAGATTTAAAGGAATGACATTACAAAGTGTTAACTAGTAGACGGAGCAACTAGAACTCTCATACATTGCTGGTGACGATGTAAAATGGTACAACCACTTCGGAAAACACTTTGGTAGTGTCTTAAAAAAATAAAACACATATTTATCATATGACCCAGCATTTTTCCTCCCATATATTGACCCAAGGGAAATGAAAACATTTTTCCATACAAAGACTTGTACATAAAAATTCATAACAGCTTTATTTGCAATGGCCAAAAACTGGAAACAAATCAAATGCCCATCAACAGGTCGAAGGACAAATTATGCTATATATTTAGAATGGAATGCTACCCATCATTAATAAAAAAGTGAACTACCAAT
This sequence comes from Balaenoptera musculus, assembly GCF_009873245.2. Lineage (NCBI taxonomy): Eukaryota > Metazoa > Chordata > Mammalia > Artiodactyla > Balaenopteridae > Balaenoptera > Balaenoptera musculus. The sequence goes on from NC_045788.1 coordinate 65,803,827, forward strand.
AAGTACAACGTGGGAAAACCTCGCAAACTTTATGCTGAGCGAAATGAGCCAGACCTCTCCCCCTGCCAAAAAAAAGCATCTACTATGTAACTCAATTTGTATGAAATCATAGAAAAGACAAATTTATAGTGACAGAGAACAGTCAGTGGACTTCTGAAGCTGGGGGAGAAGATTGACTCTAATGGGACACAAGGGAACTTTTCAGGGTAATCGAAATGTTTTAGGACTTGATTTTGGTGATAGTTACAAGGGCCTATGAATTTCTTAAAATTTATCAAAATGCACACTTAAAATGAGTTCACTTATTACATGTAAATTATACCTCAACAAAGTTTATTTTAATAAATAAACAAAATGCATATTTCACCTTTTTTTTTGAAATTTGAACAAGACATATTTGAGTGAGGGCTGTCAGCTTTGTGTCTGTTGTGTCATTGTGCATAATGTCATACTGGGTCCCCGACAATTTCCAACCTGGTTGGAAATTGTCGGAGAGCAAGAATTTAAAAACACTTGTGAAATAATGTGAGTGCAGAATGCTTTACAATTTTTAAGCTTTTTTTCCTAATATTTTAAAGTTGCTTATCCATACCTTACTGAATAATTTATTTTTTTTTTCCCTAAGTGAAATGTCTCTCTGGAACTTTTCCAAAACATTGTATTTAGATGTTATTTTTCAAAATTAAAACATTTTCACTTTTTTGCTAACTTACATATAATATTTCATTAAATAGCTTAATTGCAATAACAAGTTCAAATGGTATGAGTAGGTTTAGGATCAAATCCAGCTGACTCTGGTAGCAGGTTGGAGCATGAGTCAGGCTGTGCTCATGACAGTGTTCACTGGTTGTGCACAAAGACACATGACTGAGTGGCCACTGGGATGGAAACTGAAGATTGCTAGTTTGTCACACAATGCCTGACATATAGTATGTGCTCAATATCTGCTTAATTTGAATGTTTACCTTCTATATTATATATCACGAGTCTCAAGGATTTCATAGTAAGTGCTCAATAAGTGTTGAATTATTTTCAATCTTACATGGAATTACATGAGTTAAGCCTCTATTCATTTTAGAATTTTGGGCAGTTCTGTATTAAAAATTGCATTTGGAATGTGCGTTCTGCAAGGGCGTATCTGCATTACTACTTTATCAACTATGTTGGCCCATAGTAGGTACTCAATAAACATTTTGTGAAAGCATAATTGTAATGAGTCTTCTGTCTTCTCAGGAGTCTTTTGAACAAGAATGGGTCTAAAACTGATCTCTAATACCTTCCTCAAACTTTTTAAGTCGGAAAGTTTCTCGTGCAAACTTCTTTAACTTAGGAAATTCCTAAAAACTTATTCTGAGGAAGCTGATGGTATAGAGATGAAACTGATAAAGGGGCTCTGGTCATCATCACTCCCCTCCAGTCTTCTTTCTTTTCTCAGGATCCAACATAGCTGAATCCTCAGAACCCTTAAGGTTCTTCGGAGCACACTTTAAAAATATCTAATTCTGGTTCACACTTTATGAAACAGGTATCTGAGGCCCATGGTGGTTAAATGACCTAAGGTCACATAGCTGTGTATGTATGGTAAAGCCAACCCATAAGCCCATGTCTTCTGACTTTTATGCTAATATTTTTAAACTGCCTTTCTGTTTCAGTTTTGCTGTATTCCATGGATAACATCTTAAACATTTAAACATTTATATTTATTTAAACATTTTTCTTTAATAGAGATCTTCCCTTTTCTTTAAGATACACCATTGCTTCCAGTTGTACCACCTGGACCAAGCTAAATTATTCCTCGGTGTTTACACCTTTCAAATATTTATAGACCATCATCGTGGCACTCCTTAGTCATCCTTCGGCCTCGTTATATGTACATATATAGCTCCTCTAATCTTTCTGTACAAGTCAGTGTCTCTTGTCTCTTCATCATTTGTACCATTCTTCTCTCTAGTGCCTCTAAGAGAACAGTTTGAGGATATTCCAGATGGGAAAAATAACCCCAACATGTTGTAACAAGGGGCAGAAAAACACGCTGAATAGATGAAAGGAACAATCTACAGGTTAATTAGTAGTATGGCCACAAATATGTGCACAGTTTTGTTTCAGAAATAAAGCAAGCTGTATTTGTTGTAACTATCTCTTCTTTGAACTTAACAGAATGCTGATAATGCCAGGCTGTGTTTACAGTCCAAATTTTTGCTAAAGACCTTCAACTTTGCACTCCCCTTGTGTGGTATCTCTTGCCCAAGACAGAACTACAAATAAAAGCACGTGAACAGGAGCCGATGCAACAACCCATTACTGAGCTTATCTGTTTTTGTGCAGTTTCTGTGGATTTACTTGGTTTCTGGGAGCTCCCTATAAGCCTTAGTAAGGAAGAGCCCTTTACTTATCTCACTAGATATGAGGCACTTGGGTATTAGTCATCCTGTAAAAATTAAATGTTTACCAAATATGATAATCTAAAAATGGAAACTACATTAGCACAAGAGGAATCACCCAGAAATACTCTGCTGACATAAATAGAACATGCCTATTGCCTGGTGTTCTTGTTTTTTTCTTTTCTTTTTTTTTTTTAGTTCATAACTTTTGTAGTTTTTCAACAAATTTGGGATCTTGAAAAGCTGTCCAAAGATTATTATTGAGCTTATTCTCCTTACCCTCAGGCAGACTTAATCTAACTTCAATTTGCATATTCATCTTATAAAATATATCTTAGAATGAAAAATTGAAGACTGGGAAGGTGCTTAGAAAAACACTTGACAGTTGATTCAGTGTATTCATTTTATAACAGGAGATAGAAGGTATATGTCCAGCCCAGTTACATTAAGGAAATGTTCCATATTTTTCTCAAACTCTCATATGGTCCAGAAAGTGTTCTTTCAATCCCAACCAGATCCTTCCTGTAGAACTTTCTGTGCCTTTCTTGTGCTGCTCTCCCGTGATCTCACAGGACCATAAGCTTCTACAAGGTAGAAATGTGATGTCTTGCTCTGTTCTTTTTATAAAACATTGCACTGCACCTCAGAAATGATGATAGCCAGTGGAATTTATTAGAATGGAATTTAAACTTTTCTACCTTTAAACCCAGTGATCGTGCTATTCTGGAGGTGGCAAAGAAGGGTGACTATTTATTTCCTCTCTCACTCAAAGCAAGGTTGTGAAGGGACTTATTCTCTGAATGAAAGAGGAGAGGGGAAAAGTAGGAACCTTCTCATGTTTTATTCAGATGTTAACAAAGAAAATTGAGAAGTGTGTTTCCTTAAAGTTGACACCATTTTTATCCCAAACATTTTGGTATGTGATAGCAGACAATTGTGCAAGCTTTTTGAGAGAGAGGAATTTTTCCAGGAGCATAGTCCCGGTGGGAAGTATTACCTAAAAGTAATCCACTAATCGCTTTCAATCTTGCATATTTTCACATACTGTGTGCATACATACATGTATTAATAACTGTTCCCAAGACGTCAGTTCAGCGCTCAGAGGGCTCAGTGTTGCTATGCAAGTGCCAGAGATGGAATCCATGCCGACTGCAGTTTAGCAACGAGGATTTTACAGACACGCAAGGGCGAAGATGGCCTGAGGTCTAAGACTTCACGCCTGGGTCTCCCTCTGAGCTCTGATGTAGCATCATGTGTCAAATATTCACGGCATCCATCTGCCCACTCCACTGCGAAGATAAATGGCACTGCCAGCATTTCCAAGAAGCTTAGCTCTTCACAATCTCTCCACTCACATCCAGTACTGCATTCCATCTTGTAGCTTTTGCATAGGAATTCCTTAGAATGTGATCTCTGGATGCAAGTCCCAGATACATAAATATTTTCTGCTCTATTGTGCATGTGATTTATATTAATATCTATACCAAAATTTATTTTACAGTGATATGTTTTGAAGGAATTCCTTACATCTTCTTGTCACTTATAATTTAGTGTATATATATATTCCTCCCAGTAACACTTTGAGTCTCCTAGTTACTTGCCCAAAGTCACAGATATGGTAGTATTAGGAGTAGAACCCAGTTCTTCTAACCACAAATCTGCCACTTATTTCCCTCAAGTGGTTCTTAGTCTTTAAAAAAATAATAATAAATAACAAAATAAAACTGGAAACCTATCAAGTGAATATTCAATGTAACTCAAATGTACAAACCAAATTGATTCAGACCAGCTATGGTCAAACAGACACCAGAACCTGGCCTTCTTTGGTCCCAAGATACCTCTGCAGGACCCAGTACCCCACATCCCGCTGCCTTTTTTTCCATTTTCAGAACATACAGATGTACAAATCCAAAGTATACCAGGTGTTTCAGACAGAAATGGAATGATTGTGCTGCTTCAGAGGGTAATGGCGTTAACCTTGTTCTGGAATCATGTAGGAGTCATCCTGTGGACTGCAGTCCCCACACAATACTTTCATTTATTGATACAGTGAAACTTTACCTTATGCTCAGGCCACAGCGCCTGCTAGTGGAAAGAAACTAACAGCTGAGGCAGCACACTGGGAAATAGTTTTGTGCAGCTGAAAGCACACGGTACTGAGAGCCTGAAGGCCTGAATTCAGGTCTCACCTCTGCTGTTGGCTTGCTGTAGGATCTTAATCTAGGCACTGCCTCTGCCTGAGCCTTTGTTTTTTCATCTGTAGATGAGGTTGCACTGGATGGTGTCTAAGTTTTCACATGCTCTTACGTTTTAGGGCTTTTAAAATTCTCTAACCATGTGTTACGGGCATTTCAGCACCAAGTAGAAAATCCAAAACCCAAGTAAGACTAATTGGCTTCCCTGAGATGTGTCAGGTGAGAATATCACCCATCTCTGGGTCCAGCACCATGCAAGCAGGTAACGTGGTCCAGCTGAAAGATCAGTAGTCTTGGGGTCAGATGAACTGAGCTTGAATTCCAACTCTTATTATCTACCTTTCAAGTCATGCACAAGGTTATTCCTAGGCTAACTCATTTGTTAAAAGAGGATAATTGTCTTATCTGGCTTTTAGTTTTTGTAAGGTTCAAATGAGAACATGGAAATGATGAAGTTTTATGTGAATTTGCAGGGTTACTCTCATTCTTCATATATCAGAAAGCTAAAAGAAGTAGTGTTAATTATAGCTTTCATTTTGCTCTTTTTGGTAGCATCGGGTAAGAAAGCACATTTACTATTATAAGGCAATATATAAATATAAGGAGTGCTTGTTAATATTATAAAGAGAAGATTATGGCTATTGTTAGGCATTGAAATACAGTAGCTTCGGGGACACCCAGTGTTAGGTTTGCTCTTAAATAACCAAAATACATTCGGAGATTTCCCATCAATAAAACTAAAAGTAACATGGCAAACAAAGTTTTTTTCGGCTTTGAGTGGAGGCTGAGGGAAATGCACATTCCCATGAGAGATACCCTAGAGCACATTTTAATCATAAGTCAAAAATAAACATTGCAGTAGCAGTTTTAACTGTACTAGTAAACAATGATTTTTTTTCCATTAACAGAGCAATCATGAAATAAATTTTAAATACAGAAGAATAGATTAAAAATTAAGAGTCAGGATATGAAAATGCCCGTGTGTAAAAATTAAAGTGAAAAAAATCTTGCTTTAGCCAAAACAGATACTAATATTCCTGTCAGGAATGTTGTAAGGTTTATGCAAGCTTACATCTGCCAGGCCAGATGTTTTTAAGAACTTTGGAATTCTAAAGTCAAAAACAAGAGTAAAGGACTGGTTAAGTGGGCTTTCAGGCCAGACCGACTGGTTCCCAATTCCAGCTTCAGTAGTTAACTCTGTGGCCTTGGGCAAGCTACCTAATCTTTCTAGGCTGCCATTTCTTATACTATAATGAACATAATGAGAGGACCTACGTCATCAGGTTGTTGGAAGGATTACTTGAGATAATATATTTAAATACTTAAAACAGTGCTTGGCACATAATAAGTGCTGAATAAATCTTGATGATTATCATCACTCTGGGATCCACAGATTTTTTTCAAGATTGGGATTGAATTTCGAGCACTGAATTCTATTAATACCATACTGGTAAATATAAACCTTACATAACTGCCTCATAGATGCAGCTTCCTCTTACCCCCTCATGGACCACCATCTCTGGTCCTAGTCATAATGAGCTCTTCGTTTTGAAGTTTTCTTCTACCTCCTTAGTTGGAGGGGGAAATAAGCACAGACTGTACTAGGCACTTTGTAGCTGTTCCCATCATTGAACTTGGTGACCAGGTAGTCAAGGCAGTCATCGTCATGACTTTTTTTTTTTTTTTAATTGAAGTATAGTCTATTTACAGTGTTGTGTTAATTTCTGCTGTACAGCAAAGTGATTCAGTTATACATATATATGTATATGTATATACATTTCTTATACTCTTTTCCATTATGGTTTATCATAGGATACTGAATACAGTTCTCTGTGCTGTACAGTAGGACCTTGTTGTTTATCCATTCCTTTTTACAGAGGCTGAGAAAAGGTTACCCCTGTGCACAGGACTTAGCACAGAATAGAGACTCAGTAAGTGCGTTAGTGGAGGGGTTGAAAGAATAACTGGATAGATGACTCAACTACTTGTTTTTGAAAACAAGGGACTTCAGGATCAGAGAATTTAGGAAACTTGTCCAGCTTCCCATAGCTAGTGAGTAACACAGGCAAGACTCGCAATTCTGTCTGATTGCCTTTATACCATGGAATATATAATTTTGTTCAAAGGGCACCATGTATTGTATCCCAAACTGCAAAGCAGTATTGTTTTTTGTTTTGCTTTTGTTGTTGTCTGGTTTTTGGTTATGTTTTTACTGCTCCTCCTGAGACTGGAAGTTGTTGTCAGAAAGTAATTTTCCTGACCACTGTGCCTGTGTATATTAGTTTAGTGAAGGTTAGGACCAGGGTACATGGTGACCAGCTTTCTCCTTCTGCAGTTTCCTAGGATGTAGCTCCTTAGGGCCAGGGCTTTTGATCCCAAACATCACTGCTTTCTAAGAACACTCTAGGATGGACTCCGCTTTGTGGAACATACGAACGCGTGGTTCCCTTTAGAACAATGGTCCCCAACCCCACTGCGCATTAGCATCGTGATTTCAGGGCCCCCCCCTCCAAACCAAATAAATCAGAATCTCTGCAAGCAGAGTGTGGCCATCAGTATTATTTTAAAAGCGTTCCTGGTGGGAAGCCAGAGTTTGAGAATCAACGAAGGGTAAGGGTTAGGGTTCAACCAAAGGTCTCTGAAGGACCCTTAGCTGTACTGATTTCGCCACGTGTAGCTGATTCTGACACTTCACTAAGCTCGCCTGAGCCTTGGGGTGTTGGAGAAGTGATACTTTGCTGGCTCTTCTTTCCCTGGGAGTGGGAACACACCCCACTCCTCAGCAATGCCGAAAACATCACAGTTATGATTGAATAATGAGGTGTATTCCTAGAAAACCACAAGCTGATTAAGAAGATGGACTTTAGAAGTCTGACCTGGTTCCCATCCCAGCCTCACCTCATTTGTACCTTTGAGACCTTGCCCAAGAGACTTAACCCCTGGTTTCTTATCTATCAAATAAGAATAGATAAATGTTGATGGGACTAAACGAGAGAATGCATGTAGAGAGCTTAAGGCAGTGTCTGACCCAGAGGAAAAAATACAGTAATTTTCTTTTATGTTTTTGTTATGCTTCTTCACAATGCAGTGTATTTAAATCAGTGAAACATGCTTGCTTATGCAGCCCTATGTGGGACTTCCCCTCCCAATTTACCTCCTTACCTGAAGGTCCAACCTAAGCAAATATGTGTCTATAAATGAGTCACCTCATGGTTAGACTTTGTAATGACTTCCTTTTACCAGGTCACTCGTTTCTCACTCCATCTCATCTGGTTTGTTGCCCAGGCCTCTGTCCACCCATTCCCGAACCATTCTCTCTGACAATTTTTGGGAGTCTGTTCGTTTTGTTTTGTCTTCTTGTTACTTAGCTTAATTTCTTATTTTGTACTAAAATACTTCTTATTTTGTCTCCTTCTGAAAGCTGTACATGTCTACCGTTGGTTCTAGTGCTATTGTAGTCATTGCTCCTTTTCCTGTTGTCTGCCTGTGCACATGTGTGCCTGAGAGAGAGAGAGAGAGAGAGAGAGAGAGAGAGAGAGAGAATAGAGAAGAGAAAGAGAGGAGAACAGCCATCTGACCTCTGCTTCTCATTCCCATCCATGTGCCCGTTGAATCTGCAAGCCGTCTCTGCAAGGACCATCTAAGCAATAACAGTGAAGTCGTATAATACAATTATATACACACAAGCAGTGACAAAATTAGATGTGTCCTGCAGTCCAGCTTTTAATATATGTTAAGGATCCCAGGATTCACAGAGCTAAATGGCACTAACCATAGGAGACCAGATATTGGTACAGTATTTAAAGGCAGAGTCCAAGAAAATATATAAAACTTGATTTGATGTATGATGTATACTCTGTGGTATCATTACCTTAAATGGCTATCGGTTGACATTCTTTGTGTGTTCTGTATTGTCTAAGGCCACATAGCAGTGCCATATGATAAACTTATTTACAGCACAAAAGAAGCCTGTTCTATGGGAATACTTGTAATTAATATATGTGAACTGCTTTCTCCGGCTTAATGCTATCAAAGTATTTTATGGTAAAACATAGCTGATTCTCTTCATGTGTGTTATCAATGGATGGAAAGCCACTGGAAACTCTTCAGACTAAAACATAAAGAGACAGCATTAGGGAAATTACTCTTGTTGGTGAAAAGCAAGATATATTATGATGCCACAGAAATTTCTTATTTTCAGCCAACTCATGGTTAACAGTCTGTCCCCTAACTGTTTTGCGTGCAGATGAGGTCTGTCTGGGCGCTTCTTGTCAGCTGTTATTCTGACAAGCAGTGCAGAAATAGGCACCCCTTGGAACAGTGGCTTAACTTGCAATCACCTGGAGAGCTTTTAAAAATTCCAATCCTAAGACATCCTACCTCAGACCAATGAAATCAGACTCTCTGGAGCTGGGACCCAGAGATCAGTATTTTTTTTTTTTTTAATTCCCCAGATGATTCCAACATACAGGCAAGGTTGAGAATCACTGTCCTAGGACTTACGCAGTTTAAAAAACAGGTTATCTATTATTCCATGCATTAATACTACAGGGTTTCATAAAGTAAAAGCTTTGGTGATTAGAAAATGCCATCATCCTAGACTTCAGTGAATGTCATATGGACCTGTCACATAAAGAGTACAAACTTGTTCTATGAACTTTTTGTACTTTCAGTGGAAGATAATTTCTGAATCAACTTAATGGAGCCTGTGCTTTAGGAAGATAACTCCAGTGGACACATGTAGGGTAAATTGGAGCAAGCTTTGTTTCTAGGAATGATTTGCTATCAGTTCACTACTCTGATATAACCTTATTGATTCAACTTTTGGAGTAGGACTTTGTTCAGAATATATTTTAAAAGGTGCTTAGTGAGAAAGCTGATAGATCATACAATTGGCATATAGAGTTTCAATTCATTATAATATTTAAAGATAGACTATTAATTTTGCTTATGCCAAAAATTTCTGTTACAAGGCAAGTGGCAAGGAGGAGATGGAGACATATGTGACCTGGCTTTATGTCTGCATAAATGTACTAGTTTGCTTTTGATGTTGAATAATGCACAAGTTTGAGAGTATGTCACCACCCCCCCCATCACCATGCCACCGACTCTCAAAATGACTGGACATTTTTGGTCTCACCCCAGAAACAAGCAGTATCTGCAGAAGAAGGTCTATGGCCTATCGTATTAATGGTGTACTGGTCACAAGAACATCATTTTTAAATGAAATTTTATTTTCATATTATAAAGAAAATAAATTCACATTACAGAAAGAGAAAGCTGGCACCAGTAAATATGAAAACCCATGTCCCACTACTCCACCTGTCTTGCTTAACTTGTAGATTTGCCTGTAATGTTGCCCTTCACCCATGCCATTCCTAAAATGGCTTGTTCAAAAACTATCTAAACTTCCAGACTTAGCTCAAGTAGTAAGACCACCATAAAGCCTGTCCATGTGTAAGAGGGAGTAAGTCAGAGCTAGTGGAACAATCAGGAAGTCATTGCAATGACCCATGAAAGATAATAAGCCCAATGTGGGCAGCAGACCTGTGATGGAAGAGAAGCATTTCAGAGACTTTGCAGAGGTTGTAATAGTTGTGGGAGTAGGGAAGAAGGAGGGGGAGGGGTGAGAAGAGTCCCTGACTAGCTCCACAATCGATACAAAGCGTTATCGATATATAACAAACGATAATACATGGACAAGCTTTTTTTGGTTCAGGCATCTCAATTCACTGACAAAGTTCCCCCCAGGCTGTCTAACCCTCTGTCCTTGGATTTTTTAAGTTACCGTGCTAAGCTTTGCCAATGAGCTCCTCATACCATCCCTGGGTCTGAACTTGACCCTGAGCTTCCCACTGGCCCCTAATCAACAATGTTTCCTTCATACTCTGATGCCTCCAAGTCTGGTACCATTCCCCTGGTTTTTCTCGTTTAAAAGCGCTGAGATACTTGTCTCCAAGATGGGCAGCAAGATTGCAGGATGCTTTTAATGATGTGTAGCATGAGCCCCTCTAGGGGCAAGGACGCATTATGCTCTAGTGACTTTCTTTCCATTGTGAATGCCTCCCTAAAAGGTATAGTCGGTACATTTTTGTTAATGTGAAAAGGTAACATTCGGGCACCTTTTCTGTCCTGCTGTAGACAGAAAGTGTAGAGAGAGCTATTTTTAATTTTTGTTCTTTGCTCTTTTCTGTGCTTGTGATTTTAAAGGTGCCAGACTGACTGCCCTCGAGCCTGGTGTCCCCAATTTCTCCCAAGAATAGGAAAAATACGGGAGGCAGCAAGCTGGTCATGTCTGGGTCCAGCGTATTAGCCTGACCCACTCTGGAAGAATATTCTCCAAAATATAAAGGAAAAGATTGTTCCTTGTGAACACAGACCATCTGCTTTCATAGCCGAGAGGACAAAACCTTGTTGTCCCACCACCAAGCCACTGCACAGTGTTTGGATCCAGGAAACCCAGCCACTCATCCACTGTGTGGAAAAACTAGAATGTTTTTTTCTCTTCCATCCCCACCTGTCAAAATTCCATCCTTTAAGATTGGACTTAAATGCCTCTTTCTCCACAAAACCTTTCCTGAGCCCTCTCAAGTGTGATGTTCCTCCCACATCTCCAGAGCACTTTCTCAGATGACACCACATTTTGTCATGTGATTGTAGGATGTTATATAGTCTCCTAATTAATGTGAAAGGCACTGACGTTGCCTAATTCATTTCTGGGTATCATACAGATTACAGTACTGGGCAAAGAGTAAATACCTGGGGAATGCCTGTTGAATACAATGATAATTCCAAAGCTTAGCTTTTCATCCTGCCCTTTAGGGCTCTGCTCCAACCTTTCCCTTTAATCAGTGATTGAAATTTTCTCCTAGATCCTCATGGGTAGCTCTCAAACTCTCCATAAACCATGTAGGCTCAGCCTCTTGGATTCCAGATATTACGCATTGGGCAGCCATGGTCTGGAATCGTAATTGCTACCTCTACCTGTCTCATCGACCACCATGACCAATAGTCAATCACATTTGGCCAGAACAAATTTTTTCCAAAGTGTGGTCCACAGATCACTGGTAGTCCCTGATGGAGTATCAAGGAGTCCAGAAAAGGAAAGAGTAATAAATAATTATTTTGTTGACTTGCATTTAATGAATCTGAATTGTAAAACTATAATATTCACAGGAATCCAATATGCTCTTAATATGAATCATCACATTCTTAAAGATTGCATATGTACCAACAAACCTATGTTGATTGGTGTTGTTTATCCAATGTTCAGTAACATTGCCATTACGCTCACAGTATTTTCATGTCATTAGTATGTTTTTTTTTCCTACTGCTGCTAAACCTACATTTTTTTATCATTACTATATTACACTATTTCTTCAGTTCACCAAAATAGATCAGTGATTTGAATATGATTCTTTGAAAGTAGAAAAAATAGTAATAAAGATAATCCCATAAATACCACTTCAGATTAATATTACAAATGTAAACGTTACTGAAAACAATTCCAGTATAAATATTGGAAATGAATCTATATACAATGGGATGAATGTGATTATTTTGTACAAGCAGTTGAAAAAGAAAATTTGGAATGCTATGATGATGATGATATAATTTTTTAAATTATATTTTATGGATTGGTGATCCATTCGCCTGTAATTCCCAGTATGTTCTCTGTAGTGAAATGTTGTCAGATAGTGGCATGAAGCTCTCAGACTTTCAGCATCCTTTTCAAACATAGTATAGTGAACTTTTTAGTAAATCAATGAAGTTTTTTTTTCCTGAATAATCACAAAATAGTGCCATATGAAAATCCTAATTTTGATACTAAAGGCAATGAGAGTCTAAAATTTTAAAGCACCTTTCTAAAGTTGTACATCTTTTAATAAAAAACAGACACAAGTTCACTCTTGGATAGAAGTTTGTAAATCAAGCCACAAAGTTTATTACAAACATTTATTTTATAAAAGTTTATCAAATGTCAAGAATATGTCAAGACTTCATAAAAATATCATCTATGGTGGAAGTGGCTCAGTTTCCAAAAGTTTGACTCTTTTTTTCAGCACTTGATATTTCTCATCTTTAGGGGGAAAATGTTCTATAGTTTGGGCTATATTTTAAAGATGCATTCAAATCCTGCAACAAAACGTAAAGAAATACTTTCCAGGATCAGTGCAAGAGAGGATTAGAAACACATTTGCCTCTTTTCTCCCAAGTTGAAACATTTAAACCTCCTCCCTTCTAGGTGTGAAATAGTCATCAGTCCAATGTGATGGAGGGCTGAAGGCAGCCTTTAGTGAGAAATCTCTCCATAGTGTCAGCTCTGTGTTCAATCCTGACGCACAGAACTAGGCAGAAGCAAGACAGCAGAATGGTTAGGACCATCGACACTGAAGCTAGACTGCTTGGGTTAGAAGGTAGTCAACCACTTATGTAACCCAGTTTCCTCATCTGTAAAATAGCGATACTAATAGTACTTGTCACACAGGTTGTTGTGAATATGAAATGAGTTAATATACAGAAAGCACCTAGAAAATGCCTGACCCATAGGAAGCACTAGGTTTGCTAAAGCTTATCTGTAAAAGCCTGCCGATTCTTGCTGACGTTCCCAGTGACTTGCAATACTGGTTAAAACTTTTTACCTTCGCAGAAATAAAGAATAAGAAGGGAAACTGAATGCGGCTCTGACCTCTGGCTCAAGATTCCCATGGTGAAGCCAGCTATGGGTACAGACTGCAGCCAGCACAATGCCTCTCAATGACATAAAGGTTTTTTTTGTAAATTACATGTTAATGTTATTATTCAAATTTTAATGCAGTTTTTTTTAGCCTAAACACAGTGTCCATGTGTGGTCAGAAGCCCCACGAATCAATTTAATCATGCTGAAAATTTGCAGAACACTGGGCTGGACAGTGCCAACCAAGGCCATGAGGGACTCAGAATCCTACAGTCTGTGGAACTGTTGCATGATTAAGGGATATTCAAACTCTAAACAGACTTGGAGGCAATGCTGAGTTGTAATATCTTAAAGGGTGTCAAGTGTAAGAGATGAGACTTATTTCTTGAGGCCCTCAAGGACAGAACTGGGACTATTGGGTAACAGAATGAGGAAGCATTCCGGCTCAGTACGAGAACACTTTCTAGCAGTCAGCACTATCTGGAAATAAAAGGGACTACTTTTTTATCTGCCTGTCACTGAGGGCTGGATGCAGAGGTTTTGCAAGCCAGGCTTTCGTGGAAGGAGTTGAAGTTTGAGTTTGGACCTAGTTCCCTCACAGTCTAGCTGGACACATAGTCTCTCCAAGGAGAAAGACTTTTCTAGATTGTGCCTTCCGCTCCTACCATCCTGAGTCATGTTCCTCTTAATTTGTGTGTGAGATTAGAGGCAGAGCAGTGGCCTCAACATCAGGAGACCTGAGTTCTACTCAGTCACTCTCCGTGGGACCTTGGCTGTGAGGGTCAACTTGTCAACTGATTCGTAAAATCCCCGTCATGCTGGCCTCACGGGGGCTGTAGTGGTCACCCTGCTCATGACGGTGATGGCGGTGGTGGTGATCCCATCTGCTGTTGACATTACAAGTGTGCTGTCCCCACCACACGTTGTCTTCTTTAGAAGGACTGAAGGTGTTCTTAACAGTCAACCCCTTTCTTCTTTCAGGCCGCTGTGCTCGCTGTGGGGAAAATGTAGTAGGGGAAGGTACAGGATGCACTGCGATGGATCAGGTCTTCCACGTGGATTGTTTTACGTGCATCGTCTGTAACAACAGGCTCCGAGGGCAGCCCTTCTATGCGGTGGAGAAGAAAGCCTACTGTGAGCCCTGCTACATCGTAAGTTCAGATTTGGTCCTCAGGTACTTTACAAAGATGACTTCTTTGGCAAAATGCCAGTCACTCCAGCTCAGACGTAGCCGTCAGATCTTGGCTTCTCATCAGATTTCAAAATATGCGTGTGTGTAAATTGGTCTGTCTTAATTTTTATCCATATGCCCCCTGTTCATATGAGGTCAAAGGGTGCATTAGATGGGGCTACCATTCAGTTAGTGGTCTGCCAGGAAGATCATCACGCTGTGGCTTACAAGCATATATGTACAAGCTAACACGTTCCCCCTTAAAGCATCAGAAGGTTTCCCAAGTAGCAGAGTCACACCACTTCTTATTAGATCTCACTCCGTATTTGATGTCGTATTTGTAGAGGAACGTTGCAGGGCCTTGGGACTTGTGAGTGCTCTTTCAAACTCCTGGGTCCTTTGAATCACCTTTTTTCTACCCAGAATTTCTCTTACCTGTCATACCCAGCAGGTTTTCATGATGCAGTTAGAGAAACTATTATAGACTACCTTAAAGGGAAATAAATAGTCATGTTGACTGAGCTAATAATTGTCTCCTTTTTAAAATACACAACTATATTTTAATAACATAGCTGGGTGACTAAAAAATACTCATAGTCACATTATCTTAGCTGTTTGTCAGGCTACTTAAATCTACACGTTAAGCTATCTTAAGCTATCAAACTGCTCTGATAGAGCAGTTTGGTAAATGAGCATAAACTTTTTTAATCTAAAGTAAATTTCCTTGCTATCCTTCTACACGATTTTATCTCTCTGTTGAACACTTGTTAGTGGAAAAAGTTAGTGGAAAAAGTAGTTTTGCAAACCCACACAAGAGGCGTGATTTGGCCCTCAGCATCCCCAGCATTTCAACGTAAGAGAAACCTTGGGTGCGAGGTATTGGAAGTTATACACATAGCTTTGCAGAGCCCCGAGGTTCAAGTTTATTGCAGAAGTTGCTGGCCTCACTGGGATTTTCCTATAACCTGACAGCTCGAACTCATTGCAGCTCTGGAATCTGTAGCATAGATCTGAAATTTCTTCGAGATTAAGATCTTGCAGGATTGAATATTGTTTTGCATCTCTTAAGTTCAATTTTATTTCATTTTCCTCCCCAAGGGCAACTTGGTCACATATAATATCACTATAGTGCCACACAATGTTGGAGCTGGAAAAAAAAAACTTAAGGTCATTTGTCTAACTCCTCTCTTTAGAAGTGAGAATACAGGGACTTCCCTGGTGGCACAGTGGTTAAGAATCCGCCTGCCAGTGCAGGAGACACGGGTTCGAGCCCTGGTCCGGGAAGATCCCACATGCCGCAGAGCAACTAAGCCCGTGCGCCACAACTACTGAGCCTGTGCTCTAGAGCCCGCAAGCCACAACTGCTGAGTCCGTGAGCCACAACTGCTGAGCCCACGTGCCACAACTGCTGAAGCCTGCGTGCCTGGAGCCCATGCTCCTCAACAAGAAAAGCCACCACAATGAGAAGCCCACACACCGCAATGAAGAGTAGCCCCCGCTCACCGCAACTAGAGAAAGCCTGCATGCAGCAACAAAGACCCAATGCAGGCAAAAATGAATAAATAAATAAATAAATTTATTTAAAAAAAAGTGAGAATACACAGAGAGGAAGGAAATGACTTATTTTATCAGTGTCAAAGCCAGGATTAAATTCAGTTGTTCACACTAGTCTCGTATTTGTTGCAGACACCACAAGGCTTTAGTTCTCCAGAACATAAACATACCACAAGGCTTTAGTTTCTCCAGAACATAAACACAGACACAGTGATATCCCGTTGCTTTGGAAGGGACAATTACATATCAGGAAAAGTCTAGTGAACAAAAGTTTGCCTCTTTAGGAAATAAAAATGTTCCAAATATCACTCTTAGAAATCTTCACTGAATGAGAAAATTGCAAAGTTCCCTGCCTTTGTAACAGACTGTGTGGACTGTCATTCACACTGATCTAGGACCAGAGTGAAATTATTTATTGCAGTGATCTCAGCAGAGCCTCTAGAAGCACCTATGGCTGTTTGTCCATACACTAAGTGACCACAGAATACACTGTTTTTTGTAATTCTTGTGTCTATTTTTCACCCTTTTTTTCACTGCATTCTTGATTCTTGTTACTTGAATGATGCTCCTGTGGCTGCTTCCTTCAGTTTTCTTTCATCTCTTACGAGCGAGGAATCACATGAACAATACCGGGAAACACTATAACATGGCATGAAGAACGTGGGTTTGATTTTGATTCCATCACTTAATACTTTTTCTTTTTTTTTTTTAAACATCTTTATTGGAGTATAATTGCTTTACAATGGTATGTTAGTTTCTGCTGTATAACAAAGGGAATCAGTTATACATATACATATGTTCCCATATCTCTTCCCCCTTGCGTCTCCTTCCCACCCTCCTTATCCCACCCCTCTAGGTGGTCACAAAGCACCGAGCTGACCTCCCTGTGCTATGCGGCTGCTTCCCACTAGCTATCTGTTTTATGTTTGGTAGTGTATATATGTCCACGCCACTCTCTCACTTTGTCCCAGCTTACCCTTCCCCCTCCCCATATCCTCAAGTCCATTCTCTAGTAGGTCTGCATCTTTATTCCTGTCTTGCCCCTAGGTTCTTCATGACCTTTTTTTTCTTAGATTCCATATATATGTGTTAGCATACAGTATTTGTTTTTCTCTTTCTGACTTACTTCACTCTGTATGACAGTCTCTAGGTCCATCCACCTCACTACAAATAACTCAATTTCGTTTCTTTTTATGGCTGAGTAATATTCCATTGTATATATGTGCCACATCTTCTTTATCCATTCATCTGTTGATGGACACTTAGGTTGCTTCCATGTCCTGGCTATTGTAAATAGAGCTGCAATGACCATTGTGGTACATGACATTTTTGAATTATACTTTTCTCAGGGTATATGCCCAGTAGAGGGATTGCTGGGTCATATGGTAGTTGTATTTTTAGTTTTTTAAGGAACCTCCATACTGTTCTCCATAGTGGCTGTATCAATTTACATTCCCACCAACAGTGCAAGAGGGTTCCCTTTTCTCCACATCCTCTCCAGCATTTATTGTTTGTAGATTTTTTGATGGTGGCCATTCTGACCATTGTGAGATGATATCTCATTGTAGTTTTGATTTGCGTTTCTCTAATGATTAATGATGTTGAGCATTCTTTCATGTGCTTGTTGACAATCTGTATATGTTCTTTGGAGAACTGTCTATTTAGGTCTTCTGCCCATTTTTGGATTGGGTTGTTTGTTTTTTTCATATTGAGCTGCATGAGCTGCTTGTAAATTTTGGAGATTAATCCTTTGTCAGTTGCTTCATTTGCAAATCTTTTCTCCCATTCTGAGGGTTGTCTTTTGGTCTTGTTTATGGTTTCCTTTGCTCTGCAAAAGCTTTGAAGTTTCATTAGGTCCCATTTGTTTATTGTTGTTTTTATTTCCATTTCTCTAGGAGGTGGGTCAAAAGGATCTTGTGTGATTTATGTCATAGAGTGTTCTGCCTGTGTTTTCCTCTAAGAGTTTGATGGTGTCTGGCCTTACATTTAGGTCTTTAATCCATTTTGAGTTTATTTTTGTGTATGGTGTTAGGGAGTGTTCTAATTTCATACCTTTACATGTAGCTGTCCAGTTTTCCCAGCACCACTTGTTGAAGAGGCTGTCTTTTCTCCACTGTATATTCTTGCCTCCTTTATCAAAGATATGGTGACCATATATGCATGGGTTTATCTCTGGGCTTTCTATCCTGTTCCATTGATCTATATTTCTGTTTTTGTGCCAGTACCATACTGTCTTGATTACTGTAACTTTGTAGAATAGTCTGAAGTCAGGGAGCCTGATTCCTCCACCTCCGTTTTTCTTTCTCAAGATTGCTTTGGCTATTCGGGGTCTTTTCCATTTCCATACAAATTGTGAAATTTTTTGTTCTACTTCTGTGAAAAATGACAGTGGTAGTTTGATAGGGATTGCATTGAATCTGTAGACTGCTTTGGGTAGTAGAGTCATTTTCACAGTGTTGATTCTTCCAATCCAACAACATGGTATATCTCTCCATCTATTTGTATCATCTTTAATTTCTTTCATCAGGGTCTTATAATTTTCTGCATACAGGTCTTTTGTCTCCTTAGGTAGGTTTATTCCTAGATATTTTATTCTTTTTGTTGCAATGGTAAATGGGAGTGTTTTCTTAATTTCACTTTCAGATTTTTCATCTTTAGTGTATAGGAATGCAAGAGATTTCTGTGCATTCATTTTGTATCCTGCTACTTTACCAAATTCATTGATTAGCTCTAGTAGTTTTCTGGTAGCATCTTTAGGATTCTCTATGTATAGTATCATGTCATCTGCAAACAGTGACAGCTTTACTTCTTCTTTTCTGATTTGGATTCCTTTTATTTCTTTTTCTTCTCTGATTGCTGTGGCTAAAACTTGCAAAACTATGTTGAATAATAGTGGTGAGAGTGAGCAACCTTTTCTTGTTCCTGATCTTAGTGGAAATGGTTTCAGTTTTTCTCCATTGAGGACAATGTTGGCTGTGGGTTTGTCATATATGGCCTTTATTATGTTGAGGAAAGTTCCCTCTATACCTACTTTCTCCAAGGTTTTTATCATAAATGGGTGTTGAATTTTGTCGAAAGCTTTCTCTGCATCTATTGAGATGATCATATGGTTTTTCTCCTTCCGTTTGTTAATATGATGTATCACATTCATTGATTTGCATATATTGAAGAATCCTTGCATTACTGGGATAAACCCCACTTGATCATGGTGCATGATCCTTTTAATGTGCTGTTGGATTCTGTTTGCTAGTATTTTGTTGAGGATTTTTGCATCCATGTTCATCAGTGATATTGGCCTGTAGTTTTCTTTCTTTGTGACATCTTTGTCTGGTTTTGGTATCAGGGTGATGGTGGCCTCGTAGAATGAGTTTGGGAGTGTTCCTCCCTCTGCTATATTTTGGAAGAGTTTGAGAAGGATAGGTGTTAGCTCTTCTCTAAATGTTTGATAGAATTCGCCTGTGAAGCCATCTGGTCCTGGGCTTTTGTTTGTTGGAAGATTTTTAATCACAGTTTCAATTTCAGTGCTTGTGATTGGTCTGTTCATATTTTCTATTTCTTCCTGGTTCAGTCTCAGAAGGTTGTGCATTTCTAAGAATTTGTCCATTTTTTCCAGGTTGTCCATTTTATTGGCATAGAGTTGCTTGTAGTAATCTCTCATGATCCTTTGTATTTCTGCAGTGTCCGTTGTTACTTCTCCTTTTTCATTTCTAATTCTATTGATTTGAGCCTTCTCCCTTTTTTTCTTGATGAGTCTGGCTAATGGTTTATCAATTTTGTTTATCTTCTCAAAGAACCAGCTTTTTTTTTTTTTTTTAAAAGGAATTCCTTTATTTTTATTATTTATTTATTTATTTATTTATTTTTGGCTGTGTTGGGTCTTCGTTTCTGTGCAAGGGCTTTCTCTAGTTGCGGCAAGTGGGGGCCACTCTTCATCGCGGTGCGTGGGCCTCTCACTATCGCGGCCTCTCTTGTTGCGGAGCACAAGCTCCAGATGCGCAGGCTCAGTAGTTGTGGCTCACGGGCCCAGTTGCTCCTTGGCATGTGGGATCTTCCCAGACCAGGGCTCGAACCCGTGTCCCCTGCATTAGCAGGCAGATTCTCAACCACTGCGCCACCAGGGAAGCCCGTGAACCAGCTTTTAGTTTTATTGATCTTTGCTATCATTTCCTTCATTTCTTTTTCATTTATTTCTGATCTGATCTTTATGATTTCTTTCCTTCTGCTAAATTTGAGTTTTTTTTGTTCTTCTTTCTCTAAATGCTTTAGGTGTAAGGTTAGGTTGTTTATTTGAGATGTTTCTTGTTTCTTAAGGTAGGATTGTATTGCTATAAACTTCCCTCTTAGAACTGCTTTTGCTACATCCCATAGGCTTTGGGTCATCGTGTTTTCATTGTCATTTGTTTCTAGGTATTTTTTGATTTCCTCTTTGATTTCTTCAGTGATCTCTTGGTTATTAAGTAGTGTATTGTTTAGCCTCCATGTGTTTGTATTTTTTACAGATTTTTTCCTGTAATTGATATCTAGTCTTATAGCGTTGTGGTTGGAAAAGATACTTGATATGATTTAAATTTTCTTAAATTTACCAAGGCTTGATTTGTGACCCAATATATGATCTCTCCTGGAGAATGTTCCATGAGCACTTGAGGAGAATGTGTATTCTCTTGTTTTTGGATGGAATGTCTTATAAATATTAATTAAGTCCATCTTGTTTAATGTATCATTTAAAGCTTGTGTTTCCTTATTTATTTTCATTTTGGATGATCTGTCCATTGGTGAAAGTGGGGTGTTAAAGTCCCCTACTATGATTGTGTTACTGTCGATTTCCCCTTTTATGGCTGTTAGTATTTGCCTTATGTATTGAGGTGCTCCTATGTTGGGTGCATAAATATTTACAACTGTTATATCTTCTTCTTGGGTCGATCCCTTGATCATTATGTAGTGTCCTTCTTTGTCTCTTGTAATAGTCTTTATTTTAAAGTCTATTTTGTCTGATATGAGAATTGCTACTCCAGCTTTCTTTTGATTTCCATTTGCATGGAATATCTTTTTCCATCCCCTCACTTTCAGTCTGTATGTGTCCCTAGGTCTGAAGTGGGTCTCTTGTAGACAGCATATATACGGGTCTTGTTTTGGTATCCATTCAGCCAGTCTATGTCTTTTGGTTGGAGCATTTAATCCATTTACATTTAAGGTAATTATCAATATGTATGTTCCTATTCCCATTTTCTTAATTGTTTTGGGTTTGTTATTGGAGGTCTTTTCCTTCTCTTGTGTTTCCTGCCCAGAGAAGTTCCTTTAGCATTTGTTGTAAAGCTGGTTTGGTGGTGCTGAATTCTCTTAGCTTTTGCTTGTCTGTAAAGGTTTTAATTTCTCCATCAAATCTGAATGAGATCCTTGCTGGGTAGAATAATCTTGGTTGTAGGTTTTTCTCCTTCATCACTTTAAATATGTTCTACCACTCCCTTCTGGCTTGCAGAGTTTCTGCTGAAAGATCAGCTGTTAACCTTTTGGGGATTCCCTTGTGTGTTATTTGTTGCTTTTCCCTTGCTGCTTTTAATATTTTTTCTTTTTATTTAGTTTTTGATAGTTTGATTAATATGTGTCTTGGCGTGTTTCTCCTTGGATTTATCCTGTATGCGACTCTCTGTGCTTCCTGGACCTGATTAACTGTTTCCTTTCCCATATTAGGGAAGTTTTCAACTATAATCTCTTCAAATATTTTCTCAGTCCCCTTCTTTTTCTCTTCTTCTTCTGGGACCCCTATAATTCGAATGTTGGTGCGTTTAATGTTGTCCCAGAGGTCTCTGAGACTGTCCTCAGTTCTTTTCATTCTTTTTTCTTTCTTCTGCTCTGCAGTAGTTATTTCCACTATTTTATCTTCCAGGTCACTTATCCGTTCTTCTGCCTCAGTTATTCTGCTATTGATCCCTTCTAGAGAATTTTTAATTTCATTTATTGTGTTGTTCATCATTGTTTGTTTGCTTTTTAGTTCTTCTAGGTCCTTGTTAAACATTTCTTGTATTTTCTCTATTCTATTTCCAAGATTTTGGATCATGTTTACTATCATTATTCTGAATTCTTTTTCAGGTAGACTTCCTATTTCCTCTTCATTTGTTAGGTCTGGTGGGTTTTTGCTTTGCTCCTTCATCTGCTGTGTGTTTTTCTGTCTTCTCATTTTGCTTAACTTACTGTGTTTGGGGTCTCCTTTTCGCAGGCTGCAGGTTCGTGGTTCCCGTTGTTTTTGGTGTCTCTCTGCAGTGGCTAAGGTTGGTTCAGTGGGTTGTGTAGGCTTCCTGGTGGAGGGGACTAGTGCCTGTGTTCTGGTGGATGAGGCTGGATCTTGTCTTTCTGGTGGGCGGGTCCATGTCTGGTGGTGTGTTTTGAGGTGTCTGTGGCCTTATTATGATTTTAGGCAGCCTCTCTGCTAATGGATGGGGTTGTGTTCCTGTCTTGCTATTTGTTTGGCATAGGGTGTCCAGCACTGTAGCTTGCTGGTCGTTGAGTGAAGCTGGGTCTTGGCATTGGGATGGAGATCTCTGGGAGATTTTCGCCGTTTGACATTACGTGGAGCTGGGTGGTCTCTTGTGGACCAGTGTCCTGAAGTTGGCTCTCCCACCTCAGAGGCACAGCCCTGATGCCTGGCTGGAGCACCAAGAGCCTTTCATCCTCACGGCTCAGAATAAAAGGGAGAAAAAATAGAAAGAAAGAAAGAAAAGAAAATAATATAAAAGAAAATAAAATAGTTATTAAAATAAAAGATAAATAATAATTATTAAGAAAAAAATTTTTTTAAGTAAAAAAAAAAAAAAAAAAACGGACGGACAGAACCCTAGGACAAATGGTAAAAGCAAAGCTATACAGAGAAAATCACACACAGAAGCATACACATACACACTCACAAAAAGAGAAACAGGAAAAATATATATATATCTTTGCTCCCAAAATCCACCTCCTAAATTTGGCATGATTCGTTGTCTATTCAGGTATTCCACAGATGCAGGTACGTCAAGTTGATTGTGGAGATTTAATCCGCTGCTCCTGAGGCTGCTGGGAGAAATTTCCCTTTCTCTTCTTTGTTCGCACAGCTCCCGGGGTTCAGCTTTGGATTTGGACCCACCTCTGCGTGTAGGTCGCCTGAGGGCGTCTGTTCTTCGCTCAGACAGGACGGGGTTAAAGGAGCAGCTGATTCGGGGGCTCTGGCTCACTCAGGCCAGGGGGAGGGAAGGGTACGGATGCAGAGCGAGCCTGCAGTGTCAGAGGCCGGCGTGATGTTGCACCAGCCTGAGGCGCGCCACATCACTTAATACTTTGACTTCTTGGGAAAGTTCCTTGATCTTTCTAAGCCTCAGTTTCCTCATATATATAATGGTGATGATTGCTGGATTCTCCCCAGACTTGCAAATATGAAATGAGGCAGTCCTTGTAAAGCACACTTGTCTGGCTCAGGGAAGGCTAGTGGAATGAATGTTATTCTGAGATTAATTTTGATAAGATTTCTGGCCTATTTAGCGTTTCTGAAAGTGAGCACCTTACATGTGTAGTGAGATGCATCGGGCTTGGGAAATCTCAGACTTAACCCCTCTCTCATTTTTAAATGCTTTGCTTGCTCTTCTGAGGGTATAGTAAAACTTAAGAAAGTCTAAGCTGGCTAATTAAGAGCTTCTACAGTGGTGGACTGAGGTTTCCATCTCCATTCCAGGCGTAGCAGCTCAGTGATTCTTTAGAATGTGTTTCCTTAGGCCTTGGTTGCCTGTTACTATACTATGCTGGTGACAAGGAGCACTATCTGGGTGATATTTAATCACATCCTTGGAAGAAGTGGGTGAATTCAAATAATGGAAATTCTTACCATCCTTTTTGACTTCACTCCCTCTGAAGAAACTTTAATCACGATTTTTCTTTAATGAGATCTATCCGTGGTGACTCTAAATGTAATTTAATTCTTATCAGAATTCAGTTAAGCTTTACTGAAAGACCTTTCCTTGTTTGATATTGATTTCAGAGTTCAGCACAGCCCTCAAGCCCTCAGATGGATGTTTTAGCATTTTAAGTTCTTCTGAACTTTCCTAAGTCCAATAAGCTGCCACACGAAAAATGTAAAGAGTTCTCTTTTGGGGGAGGTTGGGGAAGCTGGGAGAATAAAATGAAATAAGTTTGTTTTGAAGATAGAGTTTGTTTAAGGAGGACCCTAGGGCTGTATGTATGTCTCTTGGAAACAAAGCCCTTAGAACAGAGCAATGTCATTCATTCAAACTGCCTCTTGTTCCATTAGTGGAAACAAGATGTCTGAAAGACATCCTGTACAAAACAGAGAAAACCTAAGCCCTGGGCTCAGTGTGTGCCTTTTTTTTTTTTTTTTTTTTTGGTTGATGGAATCAGAATATTGAAGATAGTGGTTTAGGTAGTTAATTATTTCTGTGTAAGGACCACCCTGTTTGATGCTCTGAGTTCAGGAAGGAGACCAGTCTAATATAAATTTAATTTATTCTTGCCTGTGTTGGTTACTGATCAACTTAAGATCATATTTAAATTAAACATTTACATAATTTGGAGAGAGGCTATACCAGTTATGGCTTTATCTTTGATTTAATGATTATTCATATTTTCCTATGATCTCTTGAATCCTTAATCCTTACATGTACATAGCTGTAATCAAACAAATTTGGATTTAGTAAGGCATTGTAATTCTCTTTAATCATTTTATACATGCTTTCCTTTGTATTTTCTATTGATTGACTTAATGTAAATATGTATATAGCTTTCCATTGTTAATAATTTCCATTTTAGCTTTTTATATGTTTAGTTTTACATTATGTTTACACACCACATTTTAAAGCCATTGGCCACTAGGAAGATATTGGGTATTTTCCAAACTTTTAGTATTGTACATAACATGCATATAAATAACTGAGTAAAAATTTTTATGTTATTTTATTTTGAATTATGTTCTTAACATAAGTCCTTTGATTTATGTTACCAAGTTTACTTTATGGCAATTGGAGAACTTTTACTGGATTTACTTAAAAAGATTTTTCCAATTTTCAGAACCATGAGCAATAATGAGACCAAATGTTAAACTATAACCTATCCACTACTGAAGAGGTTTGTTTACATTTATTTTGAACCAATTTCTAATAGATGCATTATGTAATAGTTTTTAATTTGAGTTTTTATGATTAGAAAATCAATGAGAAGCTTTTCTACTTTTATGATAGATCTCTTAAAAGCTTAGTTTTGATTATTCTTATGGATTTGGATAAATGAACAAATTAAAATTAGGAGCACTAAGCTTCCTTGGGAAGGAAAGTGATGTAAATAGAATACATTGGTTCTAGTCCTTGCTCTCCTGGTGTGATGTTAGATCAGTCATTTAATTTCTGAGTACCAGTATCCTCATTTATTAAAGGGAGATATTAACTTCTTCCTTGTCTTCAAAGGGAAGGAATGAACAAGTGTCAGACTTTGTACATCATGAAGAAATTGTTTACTTATATAAGGGCTTAATCTGATTAATAACATTATTATCATTGCTTTTTCCCTTAGCTTAATCTGATAGAATTTAGAAATGCTCTACCTCTGGGGTAATTTCATAGCTGCAGTTGCTATGGAAATACTGAAATAAATAGATGCCATAGAAAGAATATGAGGGCATATATGAGAAGAAGAGGTTCATGTGTTGCTCAAGAAGATTCTTGTGTTGGTAAAGGCAGCAACCATGCCTCCCACTTATGTGTCCTTCTGCCCTTAATGAGACAGGTTTACTCATAAGTACAGATTTACAAAAGAATTGCTGTGTTCTTAGCATTGCCAAAGAGTCTGGGCCTAGAGACACAGTGCATCAGAGATTCTCAGAAAGTCTGTTTATGAAATGGCAGCCAAGGATCTTCCCCTAAACCAGGGCTCTTACTCAGAGTGGGTGAAATCCAACTCCTGACTCTCCAGCAGTGGAAGTTGGTACAAACATTTTTATTACAGTTACAATCCAAGCGATTAAAAGACCTCAGGAAATAGGAGACCAACTCCACAGGAGACTAAACACTTGAAGTTTCCTGAATTTGACGCATTGGTGGCCAACACACTAACAGCCATTTGCTCCCTCTGTCACTAAATGGCTACAGTCAAAACATTCTAACTTTTCAAGCTACATTAGGAGGTAGGTTTTGTACCTCTGCAGGAAAGTTTTCCTTTTATATGCTCAATTCCTCCTAATAAAATGTTTTAAAAGCAGTTATGGCCAGTGCTTTATGTGGATATTAGGAAAGGACTTGAGAGTTTGGACTAAACTTGAAAAATTCACATGAACTTCCCTCCTCCTCTTTTCTTAATTGCCCACCTCTGCTCTCTCATTTCCAAGGAGTGTTTCTCTCTCTCTCACACACACACGTGGGTGCACACACACACACACTTTCTTCTTAATGTTACGTCATCATCCCACAAGCACTCACCCAGGAAGGAGAAAAGTGCTTCAAGCGAGAAGAGAATTTGTCAAGTATGCTCTTGAGAGATTTAACCATGCTAACTACTATGAATAATTATCTCTTCCATTTGTACAGCCCCTTATTTTACAGTGCTCCTGAGCCTGTATTACTGTACCTTGCCATACCTATTAGAATCTTGTGAAACAGACAAGGGGAAGATTATTAGTCCCATTTACAGTGGCTTTGATATTTTCAAAGTAAAAGACAAAAATGAAGACTAGGGAACAGATTTAACTTGCACTTTATGGCTGGATCCATACTGCCACCCTGAAACTAGTGTTCAGCTTCCTAAAAATGTGCAGATACTGACAGCCCCTGGGATTATAGCCTTCGATTCCCACGATTTTCATTGATGACCACGTGAGTCATGCCTTCCAGTATTACAGAACCTGAAAGGCTGAACTTGTATCAAAGTAAAACCATAGCCCCATCTTTTCTTGAGCATTTAATTTTTGCTGTCTTTGAAAAGCCTCAGGTTTTAAGACAAAAGCCTCTTTTTATGGTTAAAAATAATATAGGAATAACTAACATTTTTTGTGGTGCTTTAACTTTTACAAAGCACTTTTCTTTTATCTCATGTCATTCTCTCATGATCTTAGAAAATAGGTACAGTTATTATCGCCTTCATTTCCAATAGTAAGAAACTGAGTTTTAGAAAAAATCAGCTTGCTCAGTTCCACAGAGCATGAGTGTCAGATCCAGGACTTGACCCTGGCTTTTGATTCTCAAGTCCAGCTCTTTCCACATATCCAGCAAATCACTGAAGATCTCATTTGTTATTACTAGATTTCTTTTTTCCTATTAATTTTTTCTCTATTACCATATTGAGCTCAGCATATTTTTTCTTATGGTAGTAACTCTTTTTTAAAAAAAACAATGAAAACTCAGTTTTTAATTATTACATGCTTATTAGAGAAAAATTGGAAAATATTTTAAAAGGTATGTAGCTCTCCCGTCTAAATATTATAACAGTTTACTCTTTACCACATATTCCTTTTCTATTTCAGTGTACCTCTGTATGGATATATGCTTATAAATGTAACCACACATCTGTATAAATGTTTACACATATACACAAACACAATGAGGTCATGCTATTCATATGAATTAATAACTTGTTTTTCTTACTTAATAGTATACCAAACTTTGCCTTCTACAGAAATAGTTTCTTTTAAATATTCCATGGACACTCAAAAAGAATGTGTATTATGTACATGCCCTTTCTGAAAAAGTGACTCAAAGAAATATTCCAGCAGACAAATAAATTAATCAAAAAGTGTGTGGGAAATCCAGAGCAAATAAATTGGTGATAAGCCATGAACCAATAAAACTAATAGGTAAAAATAAGGAGATATGGGGATATATGTATACATATAGCTGATTCACTTTGTTATACAGCAGAAACTAACACAACATTGTAAAGCAATTATACTCCAATAAAGATGTTAAATAAATAAATAAAGAGATAGGAAAAGATGTAATGGCAAATTCAGACCAAAAGAAAATAATATTAATTACCTACTAACTATAATAATAAAAGCAGACAGGGATTCCCTGGTGGCCAGTGATTAAGAATCCATGCTTCCACTTCAGGGGGCCCGGGTTCAAACCCTGGTGGGGGAACTAAGATCCCACAAGCCACGCAGCACAGCCAAATAAAAAAAAAAGAGAGAGAGAATAAAAAATAGCAGACAAAATACAATATAGGACAAAACTATCAAGCCAAAGAACATTATTTTATTGATACATGTCACAGTTTCCAAAGAACAGCTCTGAGTCTTTCTTCATTAAATAGCATTATGTTGAAATATATGATATAAAAATATTGATGAAATATGAAATGAAAATGGTAAAACCATAGTCTTTATAAAACTGTAACACATTTCTTGCAGTCTCTGACAAACCAATTATAGAAGTTGAATAATATGATTAATATGATTAATATAATCTCTTTGGTCCATACAACCAAAGAGATTATATCTTTCCAAATCTTTGTGGAAGATTTAGAAAAGCATCATAATATAGTCTGAAAGGAAAATGTAGACAGTTCCTACTTTGGCAGGCAGAGTTGTACATATGTTATAGTAAGACAAGAAATCTATAAAAGGATAAACAAACACACTCTTGGGTTAAAAAATTCTTAGAAAGTAGTGATAATGATAACACCGTATGACAGGAAGATGAGATGCAGCCAAACTTGAGTTCCAAGTAAAGTTAGAATCATTAGTTGCAACCAGAGTGCAAATATATGAACCTAAAAAGCTAGAAAAGGACAACAAAATCAACCCAAAGGGAGAAGGGATTAGTTTAAAATAAAGGCAGTTATCGACACGTTGAAAAATACTGAATTTTCAGGTCCAGGAGGTGATTCTTTGAAAAGCACAATAAAATAAACATCCAGTGAAGATAATCAAGAAAAAAAGGGAGAAACAAAATTTACAGAAAATTAGGAATGAAAAAAGAAGCTTTTAGCATAAGTATAGAAGACATATAAAAATTATTGCACTTAAAATTTTATGTAAAAAAAGGCTATTTTCTGTGCAAATCTAAATACAGGGGAAGAAAAGTTAAATAACCTCATAAACATGGGTGAAATGCAGAGCTACCACCTGAGAAAGAACCAAGAAATTTCACTAACAGGATTTTTCAGATCTTTGAAGAAAAACTGATTCCTGTGCTATTTCAACTTTCAGAGCTTAGTAAGAGAAGATAAGCTTCCCAAATCATCTTGTAAAGCTAGCCTGACCCTGAATAATAATACATAACCTAGGTTGCCCCCCAAAGAACACTCTATGCTAATCAAACTTTCACAAATGCAGAAATCCTAAATGAAATATTAGCAAATGGAATGCCACATAATAAAACAACCCAGGTTATTCCATGATTCCAATGTTAGAATAGTATCAGGAATCTTTTAACATAATTCATTGTATTGATATATCAAATTTTAAAAAACTAGATAATCATCTCCATAGATGCCAAAAGGGTATTTAATGAAATTTGTCACACATTCTTGTTTAAAAACAAAAACAATTGCAGTAACTCAAAATGAGCTCTAAGTAAAATTGAAGAAAAAAGATGTATAATTTCAATAGGATAAAATAAACCAATAGTGAGCCTTCTTCCTAGATTTTCCTAGATATGCACAGAATCCCTCCTATTATATCAATATTATTCTTAACATTCTAGTCTTTGTAATGGAAATTTAGAAACAAAGGATAAATATATATTATATATATGACTTTTTCTTTGTTTTATGTATATTTCAATTGCATAATATTTCTAACACAGACAAAGATAAAAAGCATAATAAGATGAAATTCCATGTATCCATTATCCAATTTAAGAAATAAAATATTAGAAATTCAGTTGAAATCCCTTAGGTTCTTGTCCCTAATCACATTCTCAAGACTCCTGTACAGAGGTAGCTACTCTGCTAAATTTGTTTTTTTATCATATCCATGCATTTCTTTGTAGTTTTACTACATACCTCTAAAATATATACTTATACCTATAAATATATATAATATATAAAATATACATATAGTATTGTTTGTATATAGTGTTTCTTAATTTTAAATGAATGGCATTGTATCATGCCTATTTTTCTGAGATTTTTCACTCAAAATTATAAGACTAGGATGTATAAATGTTTACAGATGATAAGATTATTGTTTAAGAAAATCTGAGAAAACCTAAAGTATTAGAATAAGAAAAGTTTAGTAACCTACCAACATTAAAATTAGTAATTTAAGTTTAGAAAATATAACAGGAAAAAAAAATCCCTATACAGAAGTAACAAAAAGTATAAAACACCTAGGTAAACCTTTCAAAGTGTAAATGATCTAAGTGAAGAATGCTATAAAATTTTACAGGGATAATTAACTCATGAGCAAAATGATTTGGGGATTGAATATGCTTTGGAAAGCACCTCTCACTTTAACAGGCATTTATATCAGCACCCTGTAATTATACAACAGCACAGCTTTCAGTGGGAGAAGAATAGTTACTGCACTGTCCTCTGCTAATGGTTTTTATTTAGCCCTTTTCCCCAGATAGCCCCCAGTCCTTTGCTGATTTTGATTACTGCCCACCACATCCCTGCAGGCTTCAAGGCAGTCCTTGATAAGGGTAGTAAAGCTCACACCTGTAAGTAGACCTCCCGGAATAAGAAAGAGACCTAGCTGAACAAAACCTTTTCCTCCAGTGCCTATCCCAAACTATATTCATTTCTGTTGTCATAGAATTAGAATGCTTTTTAAGAGCCAGGAGGAACCTTAGAAATTCAATAACGTCATTTTCATAGCCAAGAAAACCTAAAGCCCAAGAAAGCTGACTGATTTGCCTGAGGTTATATGGTTTATTAATGTCAGGGGGAGGAATAGAAACCATGAGCCTTGATGATGCCTTCAAAGAACTGCTTTCTTTGTGACTGACATGAAGAGATTTAACCATATGTGGCTACAGGCCCCTGAGAAACATCCCTAGAAAATGTTGGTTGTGTAAATTTTGGCTGGAGAGTGTAGAAATAGGACAGCATTTGCTTCAGTCCCAACCAAGATGGAGCGTCTCAGATTTCCAGGTTAAATGCCTCTGAAACTTTATGCTAGAACCTTCCCACTGCCCTAGTTTGTTTATTTTTAAATCAAGCATGAACTCACCACTCGGTGTTTGCCAGAGTTTGGATGAACGTCAGCATCAGGCCACTGTAATAATGGTTTAAGATTATTTAATCCTATTACTTATATACTTCATTAGGCTGAGTGAATTGTTGGCAGTGGATCAGTAAACTTCCTACTTTAGAGATAAAAGGATGGAAAGAAAATAGGGAAGGAGTCTGGTCCTCGTTTTCTTTCATATTTATCTTATATCTCTTAAAGGATAAAGGAATGATAATTACCCAGCTACAGCTTGGAATCTGCGTTAGCAAGGTCTTCTGAACTGCTCCATACCCTCAGAAGAGAAAAATGAAATACATTTTCAATTGGCAGAAAAAGGATTTGTGCAGAGGGGGGAGAGAGAGAGAGAGAGAGAGAGAGAGTTTATGCTTTCAAATTGATCTTAAAAATAAACCTGAAAATAAGTTCAAGAGTCCTAGGTAAGATATCAGTCTTTCACTTAGGGGACCTGATGTGAAGCAGCAAATGAGAAAGAATATGGAATTTAAAGTCAGACCTCATTCACACCCAGCTTAGCCAGCTACTATGCTGCATTCACCTCATTTCTTTTAGCTTAAATTTCCTCACAAATAGAATGAAAGTGGTATTTCTTACCTCAGTGGCTAAGTGAGAGTTCAGAGAGGTTGACAGGGCTGAATAAAACTCAAGGTATGGGGGCTTTGAGCAGTAAATAACTGCACAGACGAAGCCTCAGGGACACACCTACAAAACCTGCAAAGGAGAAGTTTGCCTAACTCACATCACCAAAGGACGTTTATTCGCCAGCATTTCAGTTTCCGCAATGTTACCTGCACACTACTGGTTTGAGAGCTCCAAGAGTCTGAGGGGCAATGGCCAGTCACGAGACTGTGGAAACTTGGTTTCTCCAAACGTGTCAGAGGTCACCTGCTTTGGAATCACCCTGAAGTCCTCATTAAAAATAAAATTCTGGACCACTCCCCAGAATCCCTGCACAACCAGCCAGGAAATTAGCATCTTTTACGAGGCTCTTAGGAAGGATTCTTAGGCATGCTCAGGTTTGAGATCCACATACCTGTACCTCCAGCCCCAGTTTCTGTAAGAAGTAGTCTCCCAAATACTTCACTTTTACCCCCATCTCTCTCCTACACATTCCTTTCGAACACTTGACCAAACTGGACACTTCTCCCAGACATTGCTATCTTAGCCTTCTCTCTCTGTGCCCAGACTGCTGTCTGTCTTGTACCTTGCTTTGTCTCCATCATTTGAAAATCTGTGTCATCCAACCTTAAAAAGCTTTCCTGGAACTTCCCCAAATAGATGTGGCCTTTCCTGAACATGCAAGGCTTTTGTTTCTCCTGCTCTTATAGGATTTAACCCTCTACAATTGGTATTATAGTCATTTGAGACTCTGGCACATTTCCTTACTGATTTGAAATCCTTAGAGAGAGAGAGAGAGAGAGAGAGAGAGTGTGTGTGTGTGTGTGTGTGTGTGTGTGTGTGTGTGTATGTTAAGGTCAGGGGTTATCAGATTTTATTCATTTTTTTCTTTTCCTTAGTTCTTGTCCCAACATGTGAGCCTATGTCTGCTCTGATATTTATTTGGGATGAGAGGGGCTGGAGAGGGACTGGGTTTCCCTCTAGATCACAGTGTCTGCTGAGAGAGTCTTTGACCATTTGCCCTTTGCTATACCTTGGATTTGGAACTCTATGTGTGTATAAGAAGCAAAGAAGGGAACTTGGCTCCGGGAGCCTGGGAGCAGTCACTGTTGAAATGTAAATGTAAAAGATTGAAAGGAGGGATGTGAGAGTGAAGCCAGCTGTCTTGCTTCCAGCTGTAGAATCTTCATATGAGCTGCCGTACTCAAGGTCAAACACACAGGCCCGACTTACAGATGAAAATTGCCGGGGAGTTAGGGTGGAGGTTCTCTGATGTTCTGATGACTGTGAATGGGACATGGTAATTCTCTCCCACAGCCTGGCTTACTTAAAAAAAAAAAAAAAAAAATTTGCTTCCTGAACCTCTCTTTTGCTCACCTCCCTGCAGAGTCAGGGGATGCCAGGTGAGGTTAGCATCAGCTTTATAGCAAGGCAGGTACTCTTTTTGAGCCCTTCGTAGTGACAAGGGCCTGGTATATCTGGTATACCTGATAGGTCTTCAAAAAGTATTTTTTTAACTTGAAGATTATTTAATAATTCAGTCTCCTACATTTACAATATGGGAAAATAGGATGCCAGGAGAGGGGAGAAGACTTGCTTGGGATGTCATGAATGCATAGATGTACTGAGAACTCTAAGAAATCTGAAAATCACAAATGCACATATGTGATGAGTTTTTAAATGGTATCAGTTATTTTGGATCATAAACATCTTCCACAGAAGTTACTTTTACTTTATGGGCTCTTTTATAATGCTAAAAGTTATTTGAGGCAATTTATATCAATAAAGCCATTGGGACACATTAGTTAAAACTGAACCTTCTAAAATGTATCCCTAAAAAAGTGAAAATTTATATTTTTATTCTAGTTTAGACAAAAACTCTAAGTAAATTCTATTATAAAAGCATAACCAATAGACAAATAGTTTTTCCGTAAAGTAGATAGCACTGAATGTGCTGGGGCCTCAGAGGAAAGAACTAAGGGAAGGAAGTAGAGACATTTGGAGGAAAAAGGAGGAATTCAACAAGAACATCTTCATGGAGGAAGAGACCAGTACCAGTGTGTCACATGGTAAATCTTAGTTTCTTCTGATACCACATATTTATTCTTTTTCTACCCTGACAGGTGAATGAGAACTGTTACTATTCCTTTTTACAAATTAACAAAATCAAGGCTTAAAAAACCAAGGGCTTTGGAAAATGAGGAATTAGCATAGGATTAGAGCAGAACTTTGAGCTCCTGCGTTCTAAATCTTAGCCTCTACCTTTCTCTTAAATAAATTCAAGTTAACAGATGGCCTGTCATCAGATAGGTCTTTTTTTAATCAACAAGGCTTTTTTTTTTTCTTTTTTTTACAGCCCTCAGGTCCCAGTTTGGTTACCACTGTTTTGAAAATCCTTCCCTATGTCCTTCCAGCTGAAGATAAGCACTTCCTCCTCTGACTCCCCAGAGCTTTTATCTATACCTTTGTTTTAATCATTCACCTTTGTCTTAACCTTACATTAGGCAGACAGTCTCACCCACATGTATAGAGACTGTGAGCTCCTTAAGAAGCAGGCTCATTTTTTCCTGTTCTTCTTTGTGTCTCTTTCCTATTCATGCCCAAACCTTACTCCACATCTCCCAAAATAGTGCCCAAAGCAATACCTCTCACCCTGGGAGGTATTTAGTACTTATTTTTTTTTAAATGAATGACTTAGTCTGTTCAGGTTGTCATAACAAAATACCACAGACTGTGTGGCTTAAACAATAGAAATTTCTCACAGTTCTAGAGCCTGGAAATCGAAGATCAAAGTGCCAGCATGGTGGGTTTCTGGTGTGAGACCTCTTCCTGGCTTGTAGAAGGTCGACTTCTCACTATGCCCTCACATGACAGGGAGAAAGAAAGAGAGTGCAAGCTCTCTGGTTTCTGCTTTTATAAGGGCACTAATCCCATCATGAGGACCCCACCCTCTTACCTCATCTAAACCTAATTGTCTCCCAAACGCCCCATCTGCAAATACTATCACATTGTGAGTTAGGGCTTGGACATGAATTTTGGGAGGAAACAATTCAGTCCATAGCAATGAACTACATCTTTTGGCTATAGGTCTGTAAATGCATTATTGGTCCTGGTTGATGGAGTGGTGATTAGAATATCCTGTGTTTCTAGATATAGAAGCTACATACTGAGATATTTAACAGGTATTTGCGTATCCTGTTGCCTTTAAAGAATTTTGGTGGACCCTCAGTAGGGCCCTATTAATGTTTAAAACATCATATAGCCCATTTTCCTTTAAGGTTACACTTTTACCCACTAGATCTTACCTCATTTTTTAGACCAGAGAAAAGAGAAAAACTTGGTTCTTTGGAGAGTTGCTGTGCATTCCTATTAGATCATTAGGAAATTGGCACAAGTGGCAGGAAGCCAAACTGGCCTGTGTCTGGCCAGGCAGTGTCTGCAGGTCATTCCAGAAAAGCTGCCAGAATAACGATGTGTTCTCCAATAAAATGCTTTTTGTCAAAGTCTCTTTTGGAATTAACTCCTCAAGCATGGATCAATAAGCCTCACCAACTTGCCAATGTAATTAAGAGGTGGTAGGTTAAGCATTACTATTAATTAAGTTCAAAGTAAAATGAAATGAAGGTTGTTTTTGTGAAATTGTGCTGTCAGACTTTGCTCAAGAGTGTTTCTGAGTTTTTATGGAATAGAATCTAGGAGATGGAGGGAAGGATTACTGTCTCCATTGCCTTGGGAAAAGCAAGCATTTAAACATATGTCTCTTGAATATTTTTAACTGAAGAATAAACTATTTGCTGACTGTGAGACCCATCGAATGGACACCTTTTGTGTACAGAGGGCTGAGTTCAGTGCTATGGGGGATACGAGCAGCATGAGGTACAATCCCTGCTCTCATGGAGCCCTTAGTCAGAGAAGCAGCACCACACACATACACAAGTATAATATAAGGCAGAATCTGTCTGTGAGGGAGACTCAGGCAGTGATGAGAGCTCAGAAAAGGGGGGGTTTGGAGGGCACCAGTACCAAGAAAGACCTCCCAGATGATGCAGCATTTGAGCTAGGCCTTGAAAGTAGAGTTGGATATGATAGGGGGAAAAGAATGCACAAAAATAATTCCAATTTCTAAACATTTGTTTTTCATGTTGAACTCCTTTACAACTCCTGGGATAAAAGGAAAAGAAACCAACCTGTTGCTAAGTAAGGATTTGTTGAACATTCATGATATGTGTATTATTCTGCAGAGAAAGTGGGAGCAGAGGAAGTAAAGAATATCTTCTGGTTCATGGGTTTTTCTGCATACGCAACAAGATAGTCTCGGACTCATTACCTTCTTCTGATGGCGTCTTAATTGGATTTATTACAAAGGCCAAGTTCCTTTGTCCTGAGACCACCAGTAACAGCAACCAATGGAAAAGCCATGTTGATGCTGTTCTTCCTTTTCAGAAAAAGTGGGTACTTAAAAGCTATGAAAAAGTGCTACTATACCTTTAGACGGTTTAAGTCCATTTTGCTAGTAGAATTGAGTGGAAGTCAATATTGAGGCCATTGAAACCTGAAAGGACCTTGAAAACTCTCTAACCAAGCCCCGCTTTTTGCATATTAGTAAACTGAAGCCCAGAATACAGTTTTTCTAGGTGAAAGAGAGCCAAGTGAACTTCCTAAATCATATAACAACCAGTTTATTATTAGGTATTTGTGTTACCTTCACATGGAAGAGAATGATTAGGCTTTCAGGGAGGAATAAGTTGACTCCCAATTCCCTGAGTTACTATTGGATGGTATTAGGCAACTTCACTTAATAACCTATCTGTTGTCCAGCTATGATAATTATATATCTTTTAGCATTTACCACCTGTACCAATTGCTTAGCATAATAATACCTTATACTTAAATGCATGTGCCCAAAGTACCTTTATAGTTGTTTTTCATTTGATGCCCACAACAATTCCACAAGGCAGGTGTTATTCCTAGATTAAACATGAGAAAACTAAGGCTCAGAGAAAGTAACCTATATAGCTAAGAAACTGAAATGGGCTCTGACTTCCATCTTCTGACTGGGAGTCTGGTTTTCTTACCTTGGCATCTCAGTTGCCTGACTAAATGGTCTTCAGTCATTTATCCAACCACTGAGTATTTACTAAGCACCTTCTACACTTCAAATATTGTAGTGGGCATTAGGGTTACAAAGTTTAAAAAGATACAACTCCGAGTCCTTGGGGAGCTCCCCATTTGAAGGAGATAGCCATTCAAACAAATATGTAGCATGTTAAGTGCATACTGGGTCTTTGAGGGAAGGGGGACACATAAGATTTGGGGAATAATTTTGTAGCTGTTTATCTAAGCATGTCCCAGTCCTGTCTCCCCAGCTAGATTATAAATATCTTACCATGGCATGTGTCTCTGTCTCCCCCGAGACTCCAAGCACAGGCCTCATACTCTGCTGGCATTCAGTCAATATCTGTTGTTGATGACGCCGATGATTTTTCCCTCTGACTCTCACACTGGAGAAGTTTCCAGCTGGCCCTTGAGTAGAGCAGAGTTTAATTTACAAATTTGAGTTAGCCTTTTAAAAATCACTTTTAAGAAAAATAAACAACTTTACGAGATAGCTTCTAAATACTAACATACTCAATATAGTAGATGCTCTATTTTAACCAGTCTTTGCCCAACATTTGCAGTTTAGAGTGTTGTACTTGTATGACTGTTCTCTTCTTCAGTCAGTGAATTGTATCTTTCATTAAGGGCTGTTAACACATCAAAACAGCCTTTAATCAGTCTTTAAAAATTCTAATCATTCCCGAGTATCTAATCATTACTGTTTCATTGATAATTTGAGTGGTATCAAACATTGCAACTGTTTTGCACAGGAAGGGGATAGATTTCAGTGCTATTCAGTGCCAAAGAACACCCATATTTTCAAAATTATGGGGAAATTTTTCCTCATAGCCAAGTTGTGATTAAATATGTCAATTGCACAAGCTTGGAATTCTGCTGCACAATGCCAACATTTTGTATTGCTTTATTTCGACCATATATTACAAACAGAATATTTCCCAGCTCACATATATATATTTCCTGGTTTCTGAAATGTTACTGGCAAGCTTTGTGAACAAATATTAATTTCAAAGATACTAGAAATAAAGCAAAAATGAGGTTTTTCTCTCATACATCTAAGAGTTTCCTTTAATCATTAAATTCTCAAGATGTAATTAGTTCAATTCTGCTGTAGATAGGAGCTCATAAAGAATCTAGTTTGAGCAGTCTCTTTAGCAAAAGTGGCCTTTTTGATTATCTCCCAGCATTTCCTAAAAATGATAATGTACAGAGTGAATTGCAAGGTAAATGAGTAAATTGGACTTGATGTACCAAACACCAAGATACCCACCCATGTGTGCATACAGACACAAGCACAAGCTCACACCAAAGCCAGGAACCCTACCACAAAACAAAGTTCCATTTATCCTGAGGGCAAATAAAAATGCATGCCTACCACAAAATTATTTTCTTGAAAATTAATTTGGAAATTTATAAGCAGATAGTATGGTACTAATTTATCAACCAAATAATAATTTAAATGGGACTAGATAAGAGAAACTGTAATTTAAATATTTTTGAGTGTGGTACTGGTTAAATGTGTGTGTGTGTGTGTGTGTGTATTGAATTTGAAAGTAATTTATGGAAAGTGCTGCCAGCATGGTATTTCAAATGCTCCACAATTTGAATTTAAACTGCTCAGTGGGATCATTAAGATTATTATGCATGTTTTCCAAAGAGTTTGAATTCAAATGACAACTTTAAAAGAAAAAAAAAAAAAGATGCCCTTTAAAAACTGAGGCATGTTATTGCACTTATAGAAATTCATGCAGTTTGAAGTAATTTGCCACCTCCCCTTCTGAAAAAGTACCTGATGATAACGTTGTCAAGAGATAGGGATGTTGGAGAAAGTACATGTTGCAGACACACTCCCTTGATGAGTAAAACCGGATTGTAAAGCAGACTTTATAGACAATAAGTTATTTCATTTAGTACAAATGACAGCAGAAAATCAGGAAGGGTTGTGGATCGATGTAGGATGGCGCACAGGGATCCAGTGAGGGCAGAGGCTCACTTGAGTAGTCCATAAAAGGCCCCTTCAAATGCATCAAGTGTGCCATTTGGTTCTCTTTCTCTGGGTGGGTCTTGGCCTATGGAGGTCTACTTTCATTTTGTGCCAGTTAGGCAAGTGAACAGTTTATGAAAGAAACAGAGGCGTGCTTACTCACTTTTCAACTTTTTGCCACGGAGTTTGCGAAGTTGTTTTGCAATGGATTTACCATTATATTTTTTTAAATAAGAGCAGTTCTGGTGATGGGAAATTTACTAGCTCTCAAGGCAGCTTTTTCCTTTGTTGAATTCTCTAAAGGTTATAAAGTTACTTCTTGTTTTGGATGGAAGTCTGTTTCCTTACAACAGCTACTCATCTGTCCACAAAGTAGACAGCTAATACATCTTCCGTTTGAAAGCCTTTTAGGTATTTGAAGAAAGTTCTCAAGTCCATCTGAATCTTCTCTTCTTCTCCATTCATGTGTTGAATGAATGTTGAAATTCTCCATCCTGACCACTTTCTAATGGATTCTTCCAGCATATCAATATCATTCTTCCAGTGTAGTACTTAGAATTTCCATTACCTTGTGTAAAGAAATTGACCTCTTGGGATATGTAGAACTTTATTTAAAAGACAAATACATAACAACAACAAAAAAGAAGATTCTGAGTAACAATACGTGTTTTAAAGTTGAAAGAAAATTTTATAACCCATTGCCCAATTCTGCTGGAATAAAGTAAAATTGCATATTAGATCTTGTTCTCTTCAATCTGTTTTAATCAGAAGTAAAACAAGATTTATGACATTTATCATTTTCTAACTTACATTAAAGTACATGTTTCATCTCCATCCAGGGGTAACTTACTTATTTCTTTGCACCTTTAGCAGCCAGCACTGGCTTGGCATAGGTGATGTCCATTAATTGTTTAGAATTAAAGAACAATAATAATAATACCTAGTGCTTTCCAGTTTATAAAACATTTCCAATCTAAATTTGAGCTTGGTGTACAGGTTTTGTTTTTGTGTGTGTGTTTTGTTGTTGTTGTTTAATATGAGGAAATCAAGGCTCAGAAAGTTTAAAGGACTTACTCAAGAAAGCAGAGCTGGTCAGAAGATTTGAATGTAAGACATTGTGGCTCTAAACTTTGTCATTTAAGCAGAGCATCTGTTAGTTGGTTATCTCTTCCTTGGTTTCTGCCTGGGTAGAATGTATTTTTAAATGGGGGGAGAGCTTTTAAATGTATTTTTGGGGGGAGGGAGAGCTTTGATTTCTATACCCTTGCCAGAGGTGTTATTCAAATTCAAAGGCTTTTGGTAAATTTGAAAGCAATCCTTTGGGTTTCTAGGAGCTGCATTAGAGCAGCATTTCTTTGGAGCATTGTAGCCTCTCTATCCAAAATGAATCTGCAGTAACTTGGGGGAATGGCTGGTCTGTGAGGACCAGAACTGAGACAGCAAATGGAACCTCTTTAAGGGTTCCCAGCAACAGGTTCATTTTGTATCCAAATTCTGAAACACAAGTGGGAGAAGTGAGGCTTCAGTGAAAAGAGTGATGATCCCAAACAAATAAGTTATGGGGTCAGGGGAAGAGCTCAAGCTCGGGGCTCCTAGTCTCCAGCCAGTTTCCCCAGCCACCTGGACACAGTCGTCCAGAAGCCCAGGCTTATGCTTAGTCTGGACTTGCAGTAAAAGTCCAATGCTTCTACCTGTTTTCCCCTTCTAGTGAAAAGCCTCCTCCTCACTGCCTCTCTGACCTCAACCACCATCACTCCACATCTATCCCACCTCACCACTGCCCGGGAGGCCTTCTCATCACACCATTCTGTTTCTGGATCCATGTCCTTATCAAATGGGACCCACTCTTTCTTTCAGAATGCTCCTCAAATTTTCCACATTTGACGAAGTGTCCCAGCCATAAAGCCCGTTCCAGTAATCACAGTACTGCGCAGCCAGTTCCAGTAATGGAGGAGACACTTCCAACTGTTAAGCAATGCTCACCCCTTCAAAGGAGATTGAGCAATCTCATTTTCAAGTTGTATTTAAAGCAGGCATCTGGATGGTGAAAGGCATCTGGACCCTGACTGTGACAGCACTGGAGAGCTTTTGGGTGAAAGAGCTGTTAGATTGGTCCTGTGTGTATTCATGGGGTAGAACTCACTGGGAGAGGTAAACAGGGTTTTCACTTTCTTCTTCATGTAAAATTGCTATAACAGTATTTTTCGGGGTTTTGTGAATATCAAATAGAACTTTTTGAGACAGCGGCTACTGCCATTCATGGGTCGTGTTCAGCCCTCAGCAACATGTATGGCGTAAAAAGGAAGGCAGATACCTGAGAGATCCCCAAAGAGACTGAACACACCGTGTCAAACAGGAGCATCCTGCCACTGGAAGGAAAGGGGCAGGTTCTAGATGGTCACTCATCAGAGATGACTCTTGTCAAGGAAGGGGGAGTGGAGAAAATGACCTCTACCAGCCTTTCCAACATGAAAGTCGAACACAGGAAAGGGACCTGTTTGTCCATAAACCCCCAACATGCTTGCATCCACAGCCCACATGGTATACCTGTCTTCTTTAAAGAGTAGCAGAGCTATTCATGTGCCCTGCATGGAAATAATACGGCAATAGCAGTTAATGCCTTTTTTAGTTAAAGGGTACTTAGCTGCACCTGCAACTGCAAATCCACATCAGGACATACCAAGATGAAAAATCCAAACTCAGTGTCTTGTGACATTCAGGACCATTTTTGTCACTTGGCTCAGTCTCCATGTACCTGAACTGAAGGCTGCAAGGCAATGCACAGAACTCAGACTGAATCAAAGAGAAATTTGTTTGAACCCAGACTTTACTACTCTGTACTTTGTGATGGGTCAAGGTTATTTAGTTCTCTAAAGCAAGGCTATGAAAGGAGGTTGATAGTACTTACTGTGTTGGGCTCCTGGGAAGGTTAAATGAGTTCATGTAAGTGCCAAGCACAGTGCCTGCCTCCTAATAGGTGTTTAATAAATGCTATCTGTTGTTGCTGAGATTCACCCTGAAGACATTTATCATACCATACCTCCTCTGGAAAATAGACTATAAATATACCATAGAAATTTACATCATGATATCTTCCTTCAATCCTTTGCTTTTCTCTCCTGTCACTCTTTCCTGGCAATACTGTAATCTGGGTGAACTCAACCACTTGTCTTTTGCTCACCAAAGCGGCTGGATGTCACTGGAGAAAAGCACACATCTAGGCATGTTGATATCAGAATAAATTGTGACCCACCTTAACCCCACTCACAGCCTACATTCTTACATGCTGCTCTCAGCTGTTACCTACATTCTCTACTCTACCCCAGCATCTGACTGCACGCCATCCCCACTCCCCCCTCCTTAAGAGATGACTGCCTCATTCTCCGCAGTGACAATGAAAGCCACCAGAAGACACTCCCTCAGCTTCTGCTGTCAAATTTGTGCCGTCCTCTCTGTTCCTTCTGTTACAACAAGCAGAAGAGCTCGTCAGATTATCAAACAAACACCAATTGGCATAAATGTATTCTGATCCCATTTCCTTCATCTTGAGAGGACCCTCACTCCATTGTTCGTCTGTTCTTCACCCTGGATCCTCTGCCTGTCCTTGATTGGATTCTTCTCATTAGCATCCATTTGTGTTCTAGCGTGGCGTAGATCCCCTCCCTGCCACCCCCCGCCCCCATTGACTACACAGCTCTCTCTAGCTGCTGCATTATCTCCTCCCCAAAGCCAGACTCTGGAAGATTTTTCATTACACATGCTGCCTGCTTTTCCTTATCTGCTTTTCTCCCCAGCACTCCTACCTCCACTACCCTGGCTGAGGACATCTGTGACTTGCGACTTCCACATTGCCAAAACCATAGATCAGTGTCAGTGTTCATCTGACGTGATATCTCAGCAGGGGGTGGGATGGACATTTCATCTTTAAAAAGCTATCCTCCCAGCTCCCTTGACATCTCCAGCTTTCTGATTTTTCTATTTATCTACTTCTCAGATTTTTTTTTTTTTTTTTTTTTTTTTTTTGCCGTCTTGCTCCTTCTTGCATGTCCCTAAATTGTCTAGCTTTTCTTGGCTCCTTTTCTCCCTCAGTTCTCTCTGTAGTCACTCTCATTTCCTCCCAAGCGTCTAAGTACCATCAGTATGCTGTCATGTCTCAAATAGGTACCTGGATGGTGTTGTTACTGTTTTTCATTTTAGCCATTCTAAGTGTATAGTGATATTTCATTATAGTTTTAATATGTATTTCCCTAATGGCCAATGATGATGGAATGCAGGAAAGGATGTGAATAAACTGGATCACTCATACCTTGCTGGTGGGAATGTAAAATGGTATAGCCATGCTGGAAAACACTTTGGAATTTCCTTTAAAAATTAAACATACAACTACCCTATAAGCCAGCAGTTGATTTCTGGGCATTTGTTCCAGAGAAATGAAGACGTGTTTACTCAAAAATCTGTTCATAGCAACTATATCCATAATAGCCCCAAACTGGAAACAACCCAGAAGTTCTTCAACAGGTGGTATATTCTTACCCAGGAATACTATTCAGCAATAAAAAAGGAATGAATTACTGATACACACCACAACTTGGATGAATCTCAAGAGAATTATGCTGAGTGGGAAAAGCTAATCCCAAAAGGTTGCATGTTGCATGATTCTACTTATATAACATTCTTGAGAGGGTGCTAGATACAGTGAACAGATCACCGTTTGCCAGGGGTCACGGTTGAGGGGAGAAGTCAAGGGTTAAGGATGGGTAGGAGTGGATGTGGTTATAAAAGGGCAACAGAAGGGATCCTTGTGGTGAGGGAGCCGTCCTGTATCTTGGCTGTGGTGGTGGACATATTACGTGTATACATGTAATAAAATTGCCTAGAAATAAATAAGTGCGTGTGCGCATGTGTGTGCGTGCAGGTGCGCGCACACACACATCTAAGCTTTGTTCTCTCTGCTCTCTCACCT
This sequence comes from Balaenoptera musculus, assembly GCF_009873245.2. Classification (NCBI taxonomy): domain Eukaryota; kingdom Metazoa; phylum Chordata; class Mammalia; order Artiodactyla; family Balaenopteridae; genus Balaenoptera; species Balaenoptera musculus. The sequence goes on from NC_045788.1 coordinate 65,847,642, forward strand.
CCTACTCACTACTCACCCCCTGCAATCTGGCTTCTGTCCCCACATCTCCACTTACACTGCACTCCTCAGCACCACCAGTGACCTCGTTGATGCTAAATATGCTGGGGGCTTTTCTGTCCTTATCTCTCTTGAGCCCTGTTCACCATTTAAAGCTGTTGACACGGTCTCCTCGAAACGTGTTCTTCATTTGGCTTCTGTGACACCATCCACTCTGGGTTCTCCTTCTACCTGTCTACTCACAGCACCCCGCTCTTTTTTAACAGATTTCCTTTCCCTTCCTCATTCCTTATTTCGATGTTTTTCTGAGTTCTGCCCTAATCCCCCGTCTGGTCTCACTCCACGCTCTCCTAAGTGATTTCATCTGCTCCCGTGACCACAGATATCATCTATGTGCTGAAAACTCTCTGGCCAAGATCTGCAGTTGAGAGCTCCCTCCGAGCTCCAGAGGATGTATCTATCCGCTTACCAGTCTTCATAAATTGGCTTATAGGCCCCACAAATTCAACACTTTCAAAACAGAACACACGATTTTCCCTTTTAAAAAAGCTCTTTCCTGTGTTCCTCCACGGTGAATGACACCACTTGCTTTCCCTCATCAAAGGCACAGGAGCTGCCCTGATTCCTGCCCTTGTTTCACTGTCTCCTCTTATCCGTCACTCACCAAATTCTGATGTAGTACTTTAGCTTCCTTTATATCTACCTTCAGAAATCCTTCAGTGACTTTTCACTGCCTTCACAATAAAGTTCACACTGCTCAGACTGTCGTATAAAAAGCCCATAGCCACATGCACCCACATACACGTGCCCATGTGTGTGCACACGCGCACACGCACACACACACACACACACACACACACACACTTCCAAAACAGGGAGACTTTCTCTTACCTCTGGGGCTGAGCAAATACTTTCCATTCTTGGAATACGTGACCTTCTCACTTCCGTCTTCGTCACCTAGCCAAGAATTATCCTCCTTAAGACCTCAATTTAGACATCCATAAAAGTGTGGTCCTTGTACCTTGTCCTCCCCAGTGCACTGTGGTAACATTTTTTCCTTTACCTCTACCACACCACTTAGAAGATTGCATTTAAATGACCCATGTATTTCTCATGTACCCCATTCTCTATAAACTCTCCCCAAGGGCAGAGATGTTATCGTGTTCCTCGTTGTGTCCTATAGTAAGCACTCAAATGTTTCTTGACTGCTGGGTTGGACTGAACTGAACAAAGATGAGATCTTTGAATACAAAGCCATACGCGTAAGTGCTATAGGGACAGCTGTGGTGTAAATGATCGTGTACTGGATGAATGATTCCCTGCTGCACAGCCCCTGATTTCCAAACCTTTTAGTCACTTCCTGTGAATCTTGCCAGCCCTCTTCTCAATTGTTTTTGCAAGTTCTCTCACACTGTATAGGCCAGAATGACTCAGGGTCTAACCAGTGCTGACTGTAAGTGTGACGTCATGAGTCTTTGGTGCCCCTTCTCCGTTTTAGTGGCTGCTATTCTGCTGGCTGGCTCGTCGCAGTAGGACATGGCTAATCCTCCCGGTTTGTGGTCCCTCCAACATCAATGGTTATTTCACCTAATATGTTACCTCATCCATAGAGAGTCGAGGTTTTTTGTATTTTTTTAACAGTTATTATAGCACGTCTGGCTTAGTGGAAAGTACATTGAACTGGAAATCAGGAAAGTTGGACCCCCTTGGCTCTGCCGCTGACTAAGGGACTGCTGTGGAGCATTTGGCGTGCCCATCCCTTTAAAGGGTGTCTTTATTTTATGGCAGTAAACACATCTCATTGTGTCCCATTGTATGGCTAGATGATATGTGTGCAATGATTTGGAACACTCCAGTGAAGAAATCTTGTAAAGTCTAAGAATTATGTGTCTGTAGTGCTTTATACTTCTCAATATGCTTTCATATCCATTATCTCATTTAATCCTCACGCATTTGGAAACTGAGGTTCAGTGACTTATTCATGTGAACAAAAATAATCAACAGTGGAACGAATAGTTTTGATTGTATATAAAGATCACATGAAAATTGATTTAAAAAGCATCATCCATTAGACAAAAAGACTGAGGACATCAACAGGCAATTCACAAAAGAGACAATAAAAATAGCTGCTAAACCTATGAAAGGATGTTCAGCCTTATTTTATTTAAAGAAATGCAGTTTAAAATACCATTTTCTCCTCATCAAAATGACCGCGATTTACAAGTTTAATACCTGCTTTTGGCAAAGCTGAGGGAAACAGGTACTCTTGTGTGGTTTTGATTAGAGTACAAATTGATACAATCTTTTGGAAACAAAATTTGGTACTATCTTTCAAAATTTTAATTATACCCGTATTTCGACACTATGATTTAATTTCAAACAGTATGCTGTTTGATTTGCACAAGGGCACAGCAGTACCTGTTCAAAAATATACATTGTGGCATTGTTTGTAACGTTGTAGGGACTAGTTAAATAAAATTACAAAATAAATAAGATACGGCAAATTCATACGACAACATGGAGACTTAGACATGATAAGTCTATATGTGCTATAAAAGACACCCAAGAAAAACTAGTTAAAGAAAAAACAAGGAGCAGAACAGTACATAAAGGATCTCATTTGTGTTTAAAGAGAAACTTTTTAAAAGGGTGTTTACGTGTGAATGTATGTGTGTGTGTGTGCACGCGTACATGCACGTGTGCACACACAACCACCCATTTATGTACAAGCATAGAAAAATTGTAGGAATCATCAATTTTTGGGTGGTTACCTCTGGGATGGAGTTTTATTTTTCACTTTATATCCTTCTGTGCCAATTTGATTTTTACATGAGTATACATGTGTATACATATAAAAATTTGAAAAGTTAGCATTCAGCTTAAACAGTTTTTCTTATTTCAGTGAGCTGCAGTGGGTTTCATTGGTTTGCCCAATTTAGTTGACCACAATAGAAAAACCTTAAAGAAGAAAAAACACACTTCAGAAGCTTTATATTTATATGACTTTTAAAGTAAGAAAAAATTAATAATCCCACTCAGCAAGTCAGAATTCCCACCTGCACCCCAAATCATAATAGCAAGCAGGTGACTAATCTTTGGCCTTTCCTGCACCGTGTGATCTGTCAGCTGTCATGGCGCGTAGGCCTCAGCGTGGGAGGACCCGAGAGGCCACCCATCACCTCTCAACAATAGCCTCCTTCTGCAGATCAAGGCCCTATGTCTGAGACAAATAAGTGCCTGTCTACTCTTTGCTCCTTCTGGCGCCTTTGCCACCTAGATTCATGGGCTTGCCTCCTACTCCAGGATGTCTTCTTAATGGAAGAATGAATGATCTTTCTGAAATTCAAACCTCATTGTGTTGCCCCTGTATTTCAAACCCTTCAATTAGCTCTTCTTCTCAGTGCTCCCTGTCCCTAGTTATTTTGTATATAAATGCAAAGCTTCTTAACGTATTTAAATGTGCCCTTGTTTATGGGACCTTTTGTCACTGGCCTTGAGCCGATGACACATGTGTTGAATGAGTCAGCTGCCCAAAGACGTGGCTGAGATAAGGCAGACTTTTTGTATCTCTCCAGCCTCATCCCTTCACTCTCCACTCTGACCGCATTGGGTCACTTTCAGATACTTTCAGTTTTCCAGTTGCACCATGGTTGGTCCACCCACAGCCCTGGGTGCATAATCTTTGTCTGCCTAGAATACTCTCTCCCATCCTTCAGATCTCAGTGGACTTTTCACTTCCTCCATGGAGCCTCCCTGGCCTCTCGAGACGGTTTTGTCCTGCTGATGTGTCTCCCTTCATAGCACCTACTACTTCTTACTCTGGATTTGGGCTCTGCTTGTCTGCAGCCCACTCTTCAAGGACAGGGAAAGTTTCTGTCCTCCGATTGTACTGAAGGCACTATTACATCCCTTGCCGTGACCTGGCGCCTGACACACAGTAGATGCATTATCAGCGTGTGCTGCATGAATAAGCTTTAGACCAGACAGACCCCACGTCTTCTGAGCCTGAGCGCCCTGCTTTTGCTCCTACACCGGGCTCTCTCCCGACTACCTTCCCCTTGTTCTGTTCCCTCAGCCCAAGTACTGTGCCCAGTGTGATCATGTATATCATCAGAGTTTTTAGGGCAGGATAGGAGTTGACAATTTAATGTCCTTCAAGATTCTGTTCAATAGGGAAGGGCTAGAATACCTGGAATCATTCTCACTTTGAGAATTGCTTTCCATGTTTCGTGGTTTCAGCTCCAATCAGATGGGTTTATCACATGTCAGTCAGTATTCGTGGTCTCGGGGAGTGGCACCATGATAACCCTTCTTCCCCCCACCTAGGCCAGCTCACTACCTCCACCTCTGATTGTGCTGGGCCTAACCAGTTTGGACACTGGTGAGAGGTGGGGCCATGAATCCTACCTTTCTGTTTAGGGTTTCAGTCAACCTCTTATTAAATGTTTTAAGACAAGAATTCAGATTTGCACTGGCAGAATTTTAGAATCCCTTGTTCCCTCTTCTTCGGAAGGGCTCCTGTTCCTGGCAGGACCAACTTCTCTGAGGCTGTGCAGTGAAAACCATCTAGAAGTTGACAGATTCTTCTAAAAGTAAACAACCCTACCTGGCTGACTCTGAGGCAGCGGAGAAACAGCAAAAAGCAAACAAGAATGGTTTAGATCAGTCTGTCCCGCCTCTTCCGCACTCACTCATAATGTGTGTGGAAATCAGAAGTCAGGTAAAATCAAAGTGGGATCCTCTGCTCAGTCACCCTACCCTGCTAATAAGACCTCTGGGATAATGAGGCACTGCATTCAAGTATTAGCCGTGTGGACAGTGGAAGATAAAGACGACGCTACATTTAGTTTCAAACTTCCTCACTTTCTGGTGCAAGAGAAGATTTTTATAAAGAGTAGAAGCCACAGCATCTTGAAGCATCTGAAGAAGGGAAGAAGTCAGGGCTGTGGGCTGCGAGTGACTGTGTCTCTAGTCCCTCTGGTGGGCACTGGTCCACATCACAGTGAGCCCAGCTGTGGTGGCTCTTAGCTTCTGAGGGGCTGGCACATAGCAGTCAGAGGCACAGAGAAGTTTCTTGTTATTTAAAAATCTAGAAGGAAGAGATTGTCAAGATAAAGGACTCAAGTTACCCTTTCCCATTGTGCTGATAGTGAATTTGAGACCCAGATGAGGGATGTAACCAATCATTTCACTCTCTGGCTCTGAAGCCAGAATGACCACCCTTTAAGTGAAGCCTGCTCGTCTAGGGCATATGAGCTTTAGTCATTAGCAAAGGGGTATCCAGGTCTCTTAGAAGCCATTCTTTTCTTCCTATGAGTGAGTGGACAGCTTTTCTAGTTTCTTATCCAACTAGGTTCAATATCATTCAAAGAACCTATAAAAAAGAATTTGCATGCACCCTTAGGTGCTTAGGGGCCGGTGTTGCAGATGTTGGAATAGAGCCGGGAGCAAGGTACACTGGTCCCTGTCCTCCTGGAACTCACATTCCCATGTCTGTAAGGAGCTCTGGGCTTCTCCTGTGTAATACATAAAGTGACTTGCTGGCATAATTTCCTTTAGAAGTGCTTTGCAGGACATATGTCCTTGTCTTGGTTGACCTCCAGCCAGGCCTTTCTCATCAAGACTCATCATCTTCCTCCAATTTAGGGTGCTTGGATAATGAGTGAAAATCATGGCAAGAAAAGATGCTTTTTTTCCTTCAGTCCATGAATCCAGCCTGATTTTAGGGGCTGCTTTGGACAAGAATCTTTGTAAGCAAGCTTACATTTTATTCCCTGCAGTATTCCTACATGGATAACTTATATTGATAGTTGATAAAAGTGTATCTCACTGTTTCTCAACTCTGGCTGTGCATTAGAATCATTAAAAAATTAGAGGGAATTCCCTGGCGGTCCAGTGGTTAGGACTCTGCACTTCCACTGCAGGGGACGTGGGTTCGATCGCTGGTCAGGGAACTAAGATACCGCAAGCTGCACAGCCAAAAAACAAGCAAACAAAAAGGTAATTTTTTTAACTCTGATGCTAAGTCCCCACTCCAGAACAATGAAATCAGAATATTTAAAAGTAAGGCCCAGGCATAGGCAATATATTACTTCAAATCATTAATAATCAAATATCACATAAGAATCTGACTTTTAGCGGCTCATTTGTAAGGAAGATAACTCTCCAGCTCCTAAGTGCCTCCCGCGTAACAGGTGAATTTAGATTTCTTTTCTCAAACTTTCTCGCATATTCTGCAGCTGTGGTTTAAGTGACTGTGTTTGTCCTCCACCACTCTATCGTGCTCCCAATTTACGTTTAACTGGGTTTATATTAGAAGGCAAGGAGGGGGCACATGGTTTTTTAAACCCAGTTCTTTAAGTGTTAAAAGAATAATTCACTGGAAGAAGCCATAGAAGAGATTTGGGGTTCAGCATAAGAAACGATTTTATAACAATTAATACAGGCTGAGAAGAGACACCTCAAGGGTCCTCCTGCCTTCTCTTATGACGGTCTTGGCAGAGACTGTTGGTGACCTGTGATGACAAAGATTACTTTCTGCATTGGCTAGGAGCTAGACAAAATGGCCCTAAGATCTTGTCCAGCCCTGGGAATCTACAAGGAATCTACAAGCGCCGAAAAACACGGAGCAGCAGAACTGAGCAGAAAGTCGATTTGAAATCTACCCTTATGATTTCACCTCAAATATTATGGAGAAAGATAACTTTAAAAATATAATTTTCTTAATGCCATGCCTGATGTATTAGTTTGGGCAAGTAGTGCTGAGTGCTGGAGCAAATAAACTCCCAAATCTCAGTGATTTTTAACACAATAGTTTATTTCTCTCTGATAAAATCAGATATTTGGCAGGTGCTTTCCATTTGGGGAGGCAGAGTCTCTGCCTTATTCCATCCACTGGCTCCACCATTCCCTAGAGTTTGCAGGTCCCATACTAGAGTCTCTGCCATCTGGCAGACGAGGGAAGAGAGAACATTGAGGACCTCATGAGGTGGTGATGAGGATAGTTTTGGGCCAGACTGGGTAACGTGTTTCCTTTCTACTCATATTCCGTTGGCTGGGACTCAGTCATTTGACTACAGCTGCAAAGAATGCTTGGAAATGTAGCCACCATGTGTGCCCCAAAGGAAGAGGAAGTGGTTTGGTATATGTCTAGCCATGCTTTAATCATCCTCATCATCAGTGTACTTTCCTGGAATTTTCCAAATCAAACTTTGTGGATCACTTAGCTTAACAAAGTACGTAAAGGACACTTTTCCATAATGTAATTTATCTTTATTCTTGTGTGTGTTTTCTATCTTGGTCTGATTTAAAATAATGACTAACAAATAGATTCCATGGGCCCCCAACTAGATAATTTAACCTCTAACTCCTCCACGTCCACAACTGAGGGATGTACCTTATGTTTGAGGAAGAAAATGTTTATTTACTTATGCACCAAATATTCATTGAGAGCCCACCACAGATCACCAACTGGATATTCGGTGGTGAGCAAAAACAGACAAGCAGCCTGCTTTCAGGAAGTTTGTGTTCTACAGAGAACTGGACAGAGTGTTTTTAAAAAAAAAGAAGATTGTCTTAAAAGAATTAAAACAAAGGAACCCGACCTAGACGGAGGGGTCAAGAAAGCCTTCCTGAAGAAGTGCTCCTTCACTGAGGCAGGAGGAGTGAGGGGAGTTGGGCCATCTCAGACAGTGGAGCATGCTGATTTGAGGAACTGAAAGAAGGCCAGTGTGGTCAGAGCTCAGAGGCTGACGGAGAAGCATGATGCAAGGCGAGTTTTCAGAGGTGGACCATGAAGGACTTAGGCCATGCTAAGGATTTTAGTCACTCTCCCAAAAGTAAAGGAAAGCCCAGCCATTTCATTACTTCGTACACCACTCATCCATCACAGGCTTTTCCTGAAAGGTCTTTGGCAATAAGGGAGATATGGAAGCAACACCATGAGTACATGAATGGCAGAGCCTTTTCCCTAAGTGCTGTGGTTTTTAGCCACACAGCATGCATTCTCCACGTCCCCAATTCTCCTCATTGTTTCCTAGAGCTAAGACAAGCTTGATGGAAACGTGACTTAGTTAAGAACACAACCCGCAGAGTGAAGGGTTTTTCCTCTTCCAAATGTGATCCCTATCTGCATCATCTACTACATGATTCAGTAGACACAACTGGATTTGGAGTCATATTTTCAGGCCTTCCCTCTGCCACCCAATTCCAACTTATCAGCAACTTTCCAGCAGTTATTTTCAGAAATGGGTCTAGATTACAGCCTTCTGATTCCTAGTCCAATATACATTCCACTTTTCCACACAGATCCAATTGTAGTTCTCCCTTCTCCATAATCTTTAAAACACCCTTTCTGATTGAACCAGGTCACTTATTCTTTATCCCCTTTTCTTCCCACTGAGATGACCTTTCTTTTCCTTCTAAAACTGGAACTAACTTTCAAATTGGAACTCAAGACTCTCATCTCCACAAAATCTGCCCTGAGGACAAATTTATTGATTTTATTCTTCTCCCACTGAATAGAAAACCTGCTTGAGGGAATTGTCTTCAGCTATTTTTCTTGATAACACAAGTCTGGGCTCTGAACTGGGGAGTGTGGGCTTTGGTGATTTAACAGAACAGGGAAAGACAGAAACTGACAGGACTCGAAGGCTATCTTTGGCCTGGATTTGCTGGAAAACCATGGTCAAGCTATTATTGAGCGTTCTTCCTCAGTTTGTTAATGCATGAGCTGATACAGCCCATGTATTACAGTCCATACATAGTAATGCTTCCTCTGCCAGAGGGTTGAGGTTCATGACGATTAAAATGGTAGTAAGGCATCTTGCAGTTAATCCAGTCCATCCCATCTATGTTGCCTGATGAATGTTCATTCCTACAGATTCAATGTTGCCTAAAGATTAAAATCATGGAATCTTCTAGACTTCTAGATAGAGAAGAGTTGGAGAGATCAAAGCCTTCATATGACCCGAATTATCAAAAAGCAGATAATCTCATCTCATTTCATACATCCTATACTTCAGCGGTCCTGACCTGTTTTGTATTCCTCAAAAAGTCTTACCCTTTTCTGACCTTCTGCTTTTGTTCATTCTGTGCCCTGCATTGAAACTGCCTTTCCCTTCACCTTTATGTCAAAATCTTACATGGCCAACTCCAGTGTCACCTCATCCCTGAAGCTTCCTTTTGTCTCACAGTTTGGAAGTAATCACTTTCTCTCCTACTCACTTTATGACATAGGTTATCTTTATTGATATACTTATGCCTTTATATGTGTATGTCTTATATTCTCCATAAGAGCAGCTTTTGAGAGAAGGGCCTTTTCTTGATATTTGTGTTTCCTAGAGCTCCTTCTAGTGGGACAAAGTGTTTTGAGGTCAGTAAGAATTTAGTTCAAATAGAGCTCTATGATTAAAACATTTATTTATGACCATGGACAAGTTTCTTAACCTATCTAAATCTCCTAAATTCCTCACTAGGAGAATCTCTGGTGAGGAATAAATGAGAAGACTTATAAGAGGACTCCTGGTGTGGGACTTTGTTATGGTAGATATTTAAAGAGGGTAGTTTATATCCTGCACACATTGATGTGTCTGTGGTTGGTATGTACTGTTTATGCAAAATACAAAATATCTTATAAATAATAATTTTAATATTTAGTAAATACTTATGTGGTGCATTTCATGCATTGGGTACTCTGATCCATCCCATTTTATAAAACAGAAAACTGAGACTTAGAGAAGCTTAGTAATTTGTCCAAATTTGGCACAGATGTTAGAGGTACTGGAACTTAAACTCGGGCAGTCAGACTCCGGGACCTGTGCTCTTGACACTGCCTTCTTGATACTTTCTCCAAGCTGAATTATCACTTAAATAGGCAATGCAACTCGTAAATCTAGCCATGTCCAGGGACATAATAAAGTCTGTTCACTCTCCCAGACATTCGAGGATAAATCTCAGTTCCCCGCTACGCCGCCTCCTCTGGAAAGTGAACAGTCCAGGTCCATCCTCTTTCCTCACAGGTCAGATTTTCTGCTCTCTCCCTGTGTTCATCTTGGTCTCTTTGCCCTGGACAGGTTCCAATTCTTTTATGTGCCTTTTAAAGTATAAGATATAGCTGCTTTGAAATACTACCCAGAGAGGTGGCAGAAATAGAAGATACAGTTCCTGGTGTCAAAGAACACTTCAGTGGGACCGTGAAGTAGCCGCTTGTTGACTTGAGTCAGTACTCACCATCACTTGGGTGGCCCAGGCTGGGAAGATGCTGAATAGAAATGAAGGAAAGATGCTTAAGAGGAGGCAGATTTCACCCTCTGTGCAGCCTCTACAGGTTTAGGTTTTATGAACTCTGTCACTTGCTGCTGAATGTTCTTGCTCAGTGTGTGAAAATACAGCTGCAGCTGAGTTCCACCCTCTTCACTTAAAAGGGTGATTAACTCTTTGTGATGAATAATTATTTAATTGCCAGTTCAGCTACATGTGTGTAGTTGTTTTGCTTCTTTCCCCTTCAGTGTAAGCCAAGTCTTCGCAATAATAAAAAAATAATCCAGAATTAGTCAACTGCCTTTTAACAGGTTTTCCTTCAGTCTGGCACAGCATGAAGGTTCCAATTTTACAACCTCACCTTTAGCTGAAAAAAAAAAAAAAAAAGAAAGAAAGAAGAGCTCCCCCTCAGCCAGTGAGATTTTGTTTAACTCTCACAGCATCTCCTGTAACTGTTAATAAAGTCTCTACTTCATTTTGAACATTTTCTTCTATCTTTGGATCAAAATTTAATCAGAAAGAATGATGGCTCTTTTAATACCCGTTTAACCTTTGTATTCGCAACAGATACAAAACCACTTAAAATTTAAACCTCTCTTTTTATGGGCTTGTACGTTGATCCCGTTTTTCTCAGAGATGTGTTTCGCAAGAATTGTAGAAGCATGACGTGGGGTTCACTGCAAACTTCCAGGCTCCACTCTTCACTGCCTTCCGTTTCCATGTCCTCTTCACCCTATTAATTATTTTAATAGTGTCTTGCTGTTTTAACAAAGGTCTTTATTAATGCCACTATATCTTTTTTTACTGTTGTTGACATCCTTTTTCTTTCCATCATTAGTAGTATTTAGTGTTTTCTGTCTTCAGAATGTGTAAAGGGCTGAAATTCCCATAAAGTGTGCCTGCCACCTTCTTTTTTTTTTTTTTTTTAAAGAGCTCCTGACTTATTTATTTATTTATTTACTTTATTTTTTTGGCGGTGTTGGGTCTTCGTTTCTATGCGAGGGCTTTCTCTAGTTGTGGCAAGCGGGGGCCACTCTTCATCGCGGTGCGCAGGCCTCTCACTATCGCGGCCTCTCTTGTTGCAGAGCACAGGCTCCAGACGCGCAGGCTCAGTACTTGTGGCTCACGGGCCCAGTTGCTCCGCGGCATGTGGTATCTTCCCAGACCAGGGCTCGAACCCGTGTCCCCTGCATTGGCAGGCAGATTCTCAACCACTGCGCCACCAGGGAAGCCCTGTCACCTTCTTTTTATAGACTTTATCAGTAAAAGGGTATGGAAGTGAGGTTCACAATTGTCTCTTGCACTTCATGTGTAATTTAGGCTTACATTTCCTCATTCAGCAATGTTTATGTAGAGAAGCAGCATGCTATACAGTAGAGTTCTTTGTTTTAATTATAAAAGTAATTGATCTTCTAGTAAAAAATAAAATTATGCAGAAATATCTAAAATAAAAAGTGAAATTCTTCCCAACTCCTCTCCCTAGAAGAAGCCATTGTTAGCAGTTCTGTGTATCTACTTCCAGAATCCAGAATTTTTTATACATTATAAACACATATGTGTATGTATGTATTCATACAGACACAGCATACATAATATTCTACATCTCAGGACTTTTGTTTTTCCCCTAATAGAGGATTGATATCTTTCTGAAAATGATAGTATATATGGGTCTACCTTTGTCATGGTGCCATAGTGTTTACAGGGTGCATGAACCATAATTCAGTCATTTCTCTACCAATGGATATTTATGTTGTTTCCATTTTTGCCATTAAAAGCAAATATCTTTGTGCAATTATCTTTATGCAGTTTTGAACTTTCTGTGGAATAGATCTCTAGAATGAACTTGCTGAGTCAAAAGTGTATGTGCATTTCCATTTTGATACCTACTGAAATAGTCCTCCAAAAAGGTGGTCCCAGTTCATTCTTCTCAATGGTGTGTAAGAATATCTGATTCCACGTACCCTCCCTGATCTTGTACATGTTCATATTTTAAATTTCTGCCCCCCAAAATGGAATTCTTTTTCACTTTTATAATTTTTAGTGGGTTTAGCATCATTTCATATGCTTAGTAGCCATTTGCCTATTCACATCTTTTGTCCTTTTTTTGGTTGAGTTATGTTTTTCTTATGGACGTATCGGAAGTTATAAGAGTTTTAACCTTTTGTTGGTGGTTATTTTGAAACTGCCCCGCAGAGCCCTGTGGGTTCCTTGGAGAAGACCCTGAGTAGGAAGAATTGGCCTGGATCTCCAAGAATTGGGCTCTCCAGAGTCCTACCTCCCTCTTCTTACTTCAGCTACACAGAGACATTGATCAAACAGAGTTGCCCAGTTTTTACTTGCATTTCATGTTGAACTTTGGGCTTGAGATTTTAAAAAGGCTCCTGTGGGGACTTCCCTGGCTGTCCAGCGGTTAGGACTTCGCCTTCCAATGCAGGGGGTGTGGGTTCGATCCTTGGTCGGGGAGCTAAGATCCCACATGCCTCGCAGCCAAAAAACCAAAACATAAAACAGTAGCAATATTGTAACAAATTCAATAAAGACTTAAAAAAAAAAAAGTCTCCTGGGTCTAAAAAGATGTTGAAAAAACACTCCCATGGGAGGAAGAGCCCTAGATTTGTCATAAAGTGATCTGTCTCAGGCTCTACAACTTAGCATTTTTAAATTGGAAGGGTGCTTAGAAAGTAAATATTAAGTTCCAATTTCATTACAAACACCTAAATCATGTGAACTATACTGTTAATATATGTCGATACACATAAGATGCTGACAGATAGCTGTCATGAATTCCATAATACCTAATACTGATAATTATTTTACTCTTCATAGTATCTTCAACCTATATATATATTTTTAACATCTTTATTGGAGTATAATTGCTTTACAATGGTGTGTTAGTTTCTGCTGTATCACAGAGTGAATCAGCTATACGTATACATATATCCCCATATCCCCTCCCTCTTGCATCTCCCTACCACCATCTCTATCCCACCCCTCTAGGTGGTCACAGAGCACTGAGCTGATCTCCCCGTGTTATGCGGCTGCTTCCCACTAGCTATCTATTTTACATTTGGTAGTGTATGTATGTCCATGCCACTCTCTCACTTCGTCCCAGCTTACCCTTCCCCCTCCCCGTGTCCTCAAGTCCATTCTCTATGTTTGCGTCTTTATTCCTGTCCTGCCCCTAGGTTCTTCAGAACCTTTTTTTTTTTTTTTAGATTCCGTACATATGTGTTAGCATACGGTATTTGTTTTTCTCTTTCTGACTTACTTCACTCTGTATGACAGACTCTAGGTCCATCCACCTCACTATAAATAACTCAATTTCGTTTCTTTTTATGGCTGAGTAATATTCCATTGTATATATGTGCCACGTCTTCTTTATCCATTCATCTGTCGATGGACACTTAGGTTGCTTCCATGTCCTGGCTACTGTAAATAGAGCTGCAATGAACATTGTGGTACATGACTCTTTTTGAATTATGGTTTTCTCAGGGTATATGCCTAGTAGTGGGATTGCTGGGTCATATGGTAGTTCTATTTTTAGTGTTTTAAGGAACCTCCGTACTGCCCTCCATAGTGGCTGTATCAGTTTACATTCCCACCAACAGTGCAAGAGTGTTCCCTTTTCTCCACACCCTCTCCAGCATTTATTGTTTCTAGATTTTTTGATGATGGCCATTCTGACTGGTGTGAGGTGATACCTCATTGTCGTTTTGATTTGCATTTCTCTAATGATTAGTGATGTTGAGCATCCTTTCTTGTGTTTGTTGGCCATCTATATATCTTCTTTGGAGAAATGTCTATTTAGGTCTTCTGCCCATTTTTGGATTGGGTTGTTTGTTTTTTTGATATTGAGCTGCATGAGCTGCTTGTAAATTTTAGAGATTAATCCTTTGTCAGTTACTTCATTTGCAAATATTTTCTCCCATTCTGGGGGTTGTCTTTTCGTCTTGTTTATGGTTTCCTTTGCTGTGCAAAAACTTTTAAGTTTCATTGGATCCCATTTGTTTATTTTTGTTCAACATATATTTGAAGGTGAAAGTATGCATATGACTATAGACAATGCTCAGGACTTATTTTCTTATTTTGATTATTTCTTTATTATCTGTTACTTTATGTAGTTCGTAGGTGATGCATTCATCTGAGGACCCTGCTGACTCAAGGCCCAGAAGGAATCTGCTGCCCACAGTTATGAGTAGCTGATTTGGGCCAAGCTTTCAATTCTGTAAGTTAAGAGATAATCTTTGAGGACCCTCAGCTAGTTAATACCAGAGCGGTACCCACATCCTTAGAGTCCTGACTCCTACTGCAGTCCTGACTCCTATTTTACCTACTTGGCCGTTCTTTGCTGGTTAATCTTGGGCAGATCTTCTTAACATTTCTAAACCTCAGTTCTTTTTTCTCTTTTACAGTGAGAGTACTACTGCAGGTATTGTCATCCTGACTAGGGTAGAGTAGAGACATAATGAATGCTCTTACCTTTTGTGAATAGCATAGTGCCTTACAAAAATGCAAGGAATAATCCAAGTATCTATTGCCCTGTATTATGGTGTTGAAAGAAGGACTGCTAGTTTGAACAGGAACTGCAGTAATTAAATGTGTTTTAACATATCCCCGTATCATGTAGACTAGCGTTGATATTTTAGCACTCATCTCCTCTGAAATGGGCTTGATTTTTCCCAGTTTAGTTTTTTAGACTTGAAAGAAAAAAATAAAAAGATGTAGCTATGGCTCTCATTCTTTCATTCTCTCTGAAATAAGAGCGGAGTAATAACTCTAAATAGTCCAGGTAGTAGCTGAGGACATTCTTTTGAATGCTTCTTTCTGTATTGGTTCATTTAAGAAGGGGCTAATTTCTGCAGTCATCTACAGGACTCTTTTATACCAGTTTATTCATTAAATAAGACTTAGTATAACAGATTAATTCAAAGGCTTATTCAAAATAGATTTTTTAAATGGGAAAGTGGTAGGTATTTATATTACAAGATAACTTACTCTTGCATACTCAAAAATCTTCTTTATTCCTTTAAAAATATATAGTTATCTAGAGTTACTTCACAATTATTCATTCAGTTCTTTCAGCAGATATTCCAGGGTCTTTATAGGCATCAGAGAAGCAGAAACCTCTGCCTTCCTAGCAGGGGAAGATATACAATAAATGATAAACCTGACACAAAAGTATATTATGTAGCATATTTGAAAATGATATATGCAATGGAGAGGAAAAAGAAAAAAAAGCAAGCAATCAAGAATGCAGTACAAGTGGAAGTTGCAACGTTTAATTGGGTGGTCAGGGTCAGACTTGAGAAGACCATCTTTGAACAGTGAGTTGAAAGTTGCGAGGAAGGGACCCTAGACCAGGAGCGTGCCTTCAGTGCTGGAGGAATATCAGTGTCCAGAGTAACCATGGAGAAGTGAGCAAGCCGGGGGGTAGTAGGAGATGATATCAGAGAGATAACTTGGGGGAAAGAGCACTGATCATTTAGAACCTACTTGGTCATGTTGCACTAAACATTTTATGTATTGTTAGATCTAATTTGTTAGTAGTTTGTTAAGGATTTTTGCATCTATCTTCATGAGGGATACTGGTCTATAGTTTATTGTTGTTGTTGTCTTTGTTTGTTGTAATGTCTTTGTCTGGATTTGGTATCAGGGTAATACTAGTCTCATAAAAGGTATTAACAAGTGTTCCATCCTCTCAAATTCTGGAAGAATTTGTGGAAATTGGTATTATTCCTTAAATGTTTGGCAGAATTTGCTAGTGAAGCCATCTGGACCTGGAATTTTCTTTGTTAGAAAGCTTTTACCTACAAATTTAATTTATCCTAAGTGAACTTTAACAGTTTGTGTCTCTCAAGAAATTGGTCTATTTAATCTAAATGGCTGCATTTATAGGCACAATGATGGTTTACAGTATTCCCTTATTATTATTTTAACGTCTGTAGGTACTGTGGTATTGTTTTCTCTCTCATTCATGATGTTTAAATCTATGTCTTATCTAATTTTTTTCCTTTGATCGGTCTGGATAGAGTTTAGCAATTTTATTGATTTTTTTTTTTTTTTCTCAAAAGAATCAGCTTTGGGTTCCATCAATAATTTTTTCTATTGTTTTTCTGCTCTCACTTTCATTGATTTCTGCTCTATTATTTTGTTTCTCTTTCTTGCCTTGGTTTTAATTTGCTCTTCTCTATTTCCTTAAAGTTAAATCTTCAATCATTGATTTGAGGTCTTTTGTCTTTTCTAATATAAACATTTAACTTAAAAGCCCTGTTTTAACTGCATCCTATAAATTTTAATATGTTGCACTTTGATTTTCATTCAAGATGTTTTCTAATTTCTCTGTTATTTCCTTTTGACCCCTGGGTATTTAGAATTATATTATTTAATTTCTAAATATTTGGATTCTTTTTCTATTTTCTATTTTGGGTTGTGTATTTTTCACAACTATGTTATTCTTACGCTTTTTCAATTATTTATACTCTTGATTGGAATGTCAGTGTTGTCCTTTGATTTGCAACATACATCTTAATTAATCAGAGTCCACCTTCAAATAATATTATATCACTGTGTGTACCGTATCGGGACCTTACCATAGAATATTCCCACTCTCCTTGCCATTTTTTATGCTCCTGTCATTTCTTTTTATTTGTGGATATGCTATGAACACACAGCACATTGCTGCTAATTTTGCTTTAGACAATTTTTAGAGCAATTAAAACTAAGAAAAACTTTATTTATTTAGGCTTTTCTAGCACTCTTCCTTTTGTGTGTGTAAATCAGGTTTCTGTCTGGTGTCATACTCCTTCTGCTTGAAGAAATTCCTCTAACATTTCTTGCAGTAGAGGTCTGTGAGAAATGAATTCCCTCTTAATCTTTGTTTTCACTTCTCCTTCATTTTGAAAGATATTTTTACTGAGTAGAGAATTATGTTGACAGATTTTTTCCTTTCCTCGCTTTGAAGATGTCATTCCATTATTCTCCCACTTGCATGTCTGACAAGAAGTCTCTGTAAAATTTTTCTTCTTTGCTTTCTATGCAGTATATATTTTTCCCCTTTGGTTTCAAGATTTTTTCTTTGTTTTTCAACAGTTTGAAAATGTTATATTTATAGGGTTTTTTCATTTTCTTATTTTAGTTTTAGTTTTTATACATATCCTTCCTGATGGTCCCTTAATTTCTTGCATCTCAGACCTGCACTTTGTTGTTTGTCCTTAATTTTAGAGATGCTCAGCCATTACCCCTTCAAATTGTTGTTTGTTGCTTCATTCCCTCTTTCTTCTCCTTCTGGGATTCTAGCTACATGTATGTTTGATATTGTCCTACGGCTCTTTGGTGCTCTGTTCTTTTGCATGCTTTTCTTGTGTTTGCATAATTTCTATTGACCTATCTTCACTTTTGATGATTCTTTCCCCAGTTGCTGAGAGTACACATGAGCCTATTGTAAGCCTTTTTCTTCTATGTTTCTCATTTCTAGCACTTTCAGTTTATTCTCATAAGAGACAACAAGACATAGTCTCATAGTATATAGTCTCTGTGTCTCTGCTGATCATGCATGTTTTCTGCCTTTTCCATTAAAGCCTTTAACGTTAATCAGTTATTCTAAATTCCCTGACAGTTTGATATCTGTGTTCTGAGTCTGTTTTTGCTGTTTGCTTTGTCTCTTGATTGTCTGGCATGTTCTGTTGTTGTAAGGATGGCAGCAGTGGTCTTTCCAGCTTTCTTCATCCTATGCAGCAGCCATCCATCTCAGTTATTCATTTTCTTGTATGTATAGCTTTCCATTGTATAAAAAATAACATAATTATTTCTGTTATATTACTGAGAGAAATTTGTACTATTTAGAGTTGGGTCCGTTACTACAAATAATGCTTCTATGATCAGATGTCTTTTGGTGCACACATATATATATTTCTATAAAGTACAGACATAGGAGTACAACTGATGGGTTATAGAGTTATATGCACTGTAAGGTATAATGTTATTTTTGCTTTTTATATGCATTGTAATTTTTTCTTGAAAGCCAGACATCTTGTATAGTATAGTAGAGACTTAGGCCAAAATATTCTGTGCCTGAAAATAGACATATCTTTTCTTCTGTGAGACCTTTAGTGTAGGGTGCTTGAGTCAGCCTAGTCATGAGTTGCCCTTAGTTTGGGGTGTTTTTGATTTTTTGCTTCAGTTACCCTCAGTGCAACACAGGTTTCACATTCCTTTAATGTTGTCTTTGCAGTGGGGAGTGGTTTGCCAAAGGGATTTTCTCAGTATCTGTCCCACCCTCAGATTCAGGTCTTTTCTTTGTGCCTGTACCTCAGAGAACTCTCTCCTGTCTCTCTCCCAATACTAGACTGCTATGATGTTTTACTTGATGTTCATAAAGCCAGAGAGGTGGTCTCCATTCTGCTTCAATCTCAGTTTTAGGGCAGCACTTTGTGGGTCTCAGGAGCAAGCTGTCTCGACGATCCTGCCTCTCCCCCAGCACTAGAGTCTTATTTTGTTTCCTTCCCCAGTCACAGTGGGTCTTCACTGGTGCTCTAAGGGCAACAGGATTCACTGCCCTTTTCCCAAGGGCTTAAGGCTTTTGTTCTGAAGGGAAATATGAGAGAAGGATCTGGGCAGGGCTTTAGGCCTTTTGCAGGGCTGTTGCTCTTCCCCTCCCTAGGCTTAAAGCAGAACAGACACTTTATCAGGACTCTCACCCTACCTCAGGCCGTTCTTGTGAGAATCTGGTGAGATCTGTGCAGAAAATCCTACAAAGGGGTCGTAAATCAAATTTCCCTTCTATCTTCACTGCCCGGGAGCTCTGTGTTCTTATACTCATCCACAGCCAGCCTTTAACAATGTGTTAATAATTTTAGATGACTTCTTCTTACCAGATAGTATGGCATTCAGAGGCATTTGCTTCAGGTATCCTGTCTCTCCTTAGATTTCATGTTAGTTGGTTACTCAACAGCCTCACTTCTCTAATGGGTTCAAAAAATGTGGATTTGCAGACTGTCTGGCGTGTTTTTTTGTTGTAAGGATGGTAGCAGTGGTCTTTCCAGCTTTCTTCATCCTATGAAGAAGCCATCCATCTCAGTTTATTCATTTTCTTATATGTATAGCTTTCCATTTTATGAAAAAAGTATTAAAATTTTTTCTATTCTATTATGGAGAGAAGTTTGTATTAGTTAGAGTTGGGTTCAATACTTCAAATAATGCTTCTGTGATCACATGTCTTTTGGTGCACATATATAAATATTTCTGTAAGATATAGACATAGGAGTAGAATTGATGAGTTATAGAGTACATATATATACATACATATGTATTATAAGGTATATATGTATAATCTTGATAAATTATTTTTATTAAAAATTTTCCATGAAGTATAACTTATAGAAAAGTACACCTGTCTTAAATGACCACAGGCCATCTTTTAAAATGTAACATAATAGATCTATGGATATTCACATATTCAAACATTAACTGAGAACCTGTTAACATAATAGGCACTTAGGAATTGAAAGGTGAAGGAGAAGTCACTGCAGTTGAGGAGCTTAAAAGATAGGGATGTGATCAAGTTCTGTACCAAAAAAAAAAAGAGTGGGGAGAGAGAAATCATGACTGGAAGAATCAGGAAAAGCATATTGGAGAACGTGTCATTTGATCTGGACCCTCAAGTATAGTAGTATAAATATGAGCTAAGAACTGGAATCTGGAGATTTTAACTTCAATCCTAGTTCTGCACATCCCATCTGGGTAAAACTCAGTTTTCCCTTCTTTAAAATGTGGCTAATCATAATAGCAACATGAATTAAATAATGCGCCATCATGCACATCTTAAGTGCTCAAGAAATGTTAGCTGCCATCATCATTATCAGCATCAGCCTCAGCCCCCGTCAATTTGATCTCAGAGTCATCTTCTTCAGAGATTTCATAGAATTTAGAGTCATTATGTCAGGAATGAAATATATGACCTTGTTTTAAGGAGATATTGAGGATATCATCTGGGTCTTTTTCCCCTGGAAGAACTAATCTCAGAACCATTCATTAAGGAATGGCCGTCCCTTAGAGATCACCAGGTCCTAAATTCTCACAGATGAGAAAACTGAGGCCCAGAGAGAGGAAAGGACCTGCCCAGGGTTGCACTCTGCTAAGGTATGTACTTGTTGAAATCTCCCAGCTGTACTCAGAGTTCTGAGTGGTGGAGCGTTGTCTTACTCATCTTTTTATTCTTCGTGAACTTTGTGGTTGTAGAAATTAGGAAAGAATTCTTATTCCCTTACATTCCTCCTGGCCTGTTCAAGGGCAAGGGTGAGCAAGTTTTTAAATATTTTGTAAATATGGTTTGTGGTTCAAAACCAAAGGTAGTTTATACAGTTGATGATCTAGGCGGCAGAGAATAAAGTAAAACCTGGAGAATCCTGGTTATTCTCTTTTTCTTCTTTGTGTTTCAGGTACAAAATTCTTCATTATAATGCTTCCCAGTTCCTTTTATTGCTACTTGCAGTGCCAGTGGGCAAATAACAGTCTCCATACAACCAGAGAATTCTGAAAGGTTATTTCTTGCAGCTAGCATAAACCTCCAATTCCACAATAGTAGCAATGGTGGATTTTACCCAATGTTTTAATGGTGAATGTAATCAGACATAAAAAGATCGAAATGCATACTTTGAAGGAATTTGCAAAGATGACTAGGAGGATCCAAAAAAGCACAATTCAGTTTGTTTCTTTCACATCTGTGTTTATTTTTTCATTTCTCTTGTGCATATTGAGGATTTTTTAAGATTATATTTTAAAAACCAACTAAATAGTTTCCAAAATGTTCACTGATGGAGTAGATTAGTGTGGGCTTTGTAGATGTGATTATTAAATAATTCAAAGGGCTAAGCCCAGAGTGACACTTTTTTCACTTATTCATGGGTAGTTTTTAAGATTTCCTTCACCCCCAGGAGCCAATTATATTTTATTGTTTTTGTATATTATGTCTAATAAATTTTACTCCAGACGTCTAATGTTCCAGGTACAGGTTTGACTCAAGAGAAAAATTTGCACTTCTCTTAGTGTCCTTTATGTTTTCTGTTTAAATTAAAGTATCAATCAGTGAGGGCAGAGGAAGGAGAGGAGAATGAACCCAGTTGAATAGGGGAATTGATGAGTGATTATGAACAAAACATAGCTTCTGAATCAGTGTGAAGTTTTCTATTGTTTTCCCCAATTTCTGGAGCCAGTCCTGGTAATAAATGGAGCACTGAAAGCTTAAAGAATTGTGCCACCCAGATATATACAGAATTCATGAATTAAATTTAAAAATGGTCTTTGAATAATGGAAATTATACACTACATATATTCTCATATGCATGAACTTATTAGCCTCCAGTGAGATGAACAAATACCTTAGCTATTCAACTGCAGTAACACCAACACCCGTTTATTCAATCATGCATGTCCCTCTGGGTTCTTCAGTAATATCACCGACTTCATGCTTTATTCTGTGCTAGTTTTTGTGCTGAGCATTTTGCATGCCAGATCTTATTTAACCATATCAGTGATCTATTAAATCAGTACCACTATTATGATTGTTTACTTGGTATCGAAAGAGAAAAGTAGGTCACTGTTAAGTTAAAAGGCTAGTAAGTAGTGAATTCTTAATCAGTACTCATTTGTTCACTTATTCGATATATCATTGGATGCCTACTATGCATCAGACAGAGTTTTAGGCCCTCTTCTAATTGCGTTTATAATCTCTCAGCCAGATAACACTAGATATCACACAGAGGCTACACACTCTGCCCCTTGGAACTGCCAGGCTCCACAAGGTTAATGCTGTTGCAGAGTTCAGGGACCCACGTGAGCAAAATCTAGCTTATTTTAAAGGAGCTAGTTCCCCAAGGGAATTTGGTTAACAAAGCATTCATTCACTTATCTGTCATGGTCAGTGCATCCCAGTATCACCTTAGGAGATACTATCGGGCCTTTACTTGGGAGATCATCTGGTCTAGCTCTCTGAGTAGATGAGAAGGTGCCCAAGACTATACAACGAGATAGTAACTGAGAAGACAAATCACAATTAGGAGTTAGCTTGGGAACAATTTTACAACCTCACTTTCCCAGTATCATTATACGGCACTGACTCAGTTTAGAAGTAGAGGTGAAGATAATTAGTACCGCAGGAGTAATATTAAAATCCCTCCTCCCCCTTTCTTTATTATACCCTCACAGTATTACAGTCCACTCTCATGGAAATGGCTCTGGGTTAAAGCATTAAGCTTTTCTGTTTACTTTTCTATTTACTTCTAATTGAAATTCCACTCAACTGCCCCCTCACCTGAATTTCCTATATTCCCTTTCAAATAAACTAAATGGCTTCTCCCAGGTCAAATGGGATTAAAATTCCTCTTTGTTGTTCCCCAAATTCTTCTTTCCTCTCTTGTAGTAGATTTGTTCTGGCTTGGATGAGAGTTGTCTGCACACATTATGTTGTCAAAACCCAAACTCTACATATTGAATAAAACAAAGCAGAAACATGAGTTTATTACAAAGCTTTTGACTTGCAAGCTGAGGAAACTCAAGGCTACAGAACCAGTGAGTTCCGAGTTACTCGCAGGCTAACGGATTTGTATGGGACAAATATGGAAGTTATTTGGCTTTTTCAGCTGATAGGTTGCCTAGTGGTCTTCCTTCTTGTTTGGATCAGGGAAGCTGAGTCAGGGGAACAGAGAGGTCCAGAAATGGCGTGAACAGACTTGGCATTTGGGGATTGGCGGGTGTCCTCTGCTGATTTCTGAGAAGAGCTGTAAATCCCTGCAAGGTGAATTTTCCTTTATGCACCTGCGTTGACTGTCTCCATGCTGTCCCTGACATAAGCGACTCCACGTTTGGTTAGTTTGGTTCTACAGTGTATTCTCCACCCCTCTTTTACTCTAATGCACATTCACACACATATACACTAAAACACAGACTATTTTGTAACCTCTTAGAAGACAGAAACAGTATATGATTCATGTGTCACCAAATGTGGGAAGCTGGGCCTTGCACTGCTTCAGTCTCTCAATTGAGAGGCAAGATAGCAGAATGGTTAGAGGCAGGGCTCAGGAGACAGGCTTCCCTGCCTGTGAGCTATGGGGTATCAAGCCAATTACTCTTCCTGTCTCCAGGACTCAGTGCTCACATCCATAAATGGGGACAAGGATAATATGTCTTTCCTCCCTTTGGGTAATTGTGAGGATTAAACGAGAAAATACATGCCAAGCGGTGCCTCATACACACTAAAACTTAATGAACACTAGTTACTGTTAACCTCAGCCAACATGTATTAAACATCTGCGAAGATCCAGGCACTTATTCATAGGCACATATTTAAAGGACTAGAATGTAGTGCCCCTAACTCCTCACTCTGATGGCTACCCTATGGATAACAAAGCCTCATCATGCCATTTGGATTTTGTTCCAAACCCAACCCTATCCCTTGAACTCAAGGCAGCTCCCAGGCCACCTGGATAACTTTTCTGGCCTTTCTATAAACATTCTGATGTGATACAGGCATAATTAGACTTTGCATCTATTCCCATGAATATTTTATGAGGAAAGCCAAGATGTTCAAGGACTATAGAGACAGGTATAGGTTTGCTGTTAAGAGTACTTCAACATAGACTCGTTTCCTTTCTGGCTGATGTTGGTTAATAATCTAAGTCTGGATTTAAGATTATATCTCTGAATGAGACAAAATATCAGGGGGTTCTAACTGCTTAAAAAAAAAATAGAAGCAGTAATCAACTTTTATATTTAGGCCAGGACTCCACAATGGATTTGTTGGAAAAAGCAATTGTTTTCATGGTCGTATATGTTGGTTTGGATTTTCTATTGCTGCATGCGTCTTTTGAAAGAAGACTTGGGGTAAGCACTGTGATTTTCCAAGCAGCTGGTCTTCTCCTGGCATTGTTACAGGGTCAGTCTATTTCACCCTAATCAGACCATAATGTCATAAATTGCTGGTTGTTCCCTTGGCAACTGTTCAGGGTAGACTAGCCATGTTCTCTGCCTCAAGCCAATGGTGGGCTGCAGGCAGGCTCCTACAGGCCACAGGGAAGCATATTTCATTACTAAGGTCTTTGCATCAACTACTGATCACTTATGTCCATTGTGTTCAGAGAGAATCCAAAAGTAAATTTCATAAGAAGAAAAATGAATCTATATCCTGCCCATATGATTTTTTAGTTTTGCGAGGTTTTTTTTTTTTTTTTCAAATGAGTAAAGTTTCTGCCCACTTTTGACCTTCTCTCCTAATGAGATGATTGAGGTAAAATCAGAAACTATGATTGATAAATTATAAAACACTGCACAGGTACTTCGGTACCTCATAGTCATTGCTTCTACTCTCTTTATCTAAGCTAGAACTCAAATCTCCTCATCCGCTGGGAAGCTCTTTTGATTTACTCTCCCAATTCTCCCTCCTAAATCAGGCAGAGCTTATACCTCCCCTCATATATATTAAAATCAGTACTAATGAAACCTTTCCTGAGAGTGTCCCCTTTTCTAAAATCCTATGCCATTTGGATTCAGTGTCAAACAAACTTATGCTTTTTATCTACTTGCTGGGAATGAACAGAACTTGAATGTACTTGGGAAGCCAAGACCAATATGTGAAATAACTAATCTTATGTTCCTAAATACTGGAAAAATCATATATAATCCCCAGCACTTAGCATAGGGCTAAGCACCCAGTAGGGGTACAAAAAATATTGCAATAAAACATTGATAACAACTCCTTCATTGATAGAAGAAAAGCCACTCTCGATCTCCTTTTTTCTCCCCCAAAATGGAGCAGTGAGAAGCAACCAGTACCCTGGCGTTCTTCTGCCTCTTTGATTGTTGCATGGAAACAGGCATTTGTAAATAATGGAGAGGGGAAAATGGGGCTCCTTGAAAAGACAGGGCCGTTTTCAAATAAATTTGAAATGAATTAATATAAAGCCAGCACAAAGTTTTTAGAGCAAATGAGTCCATTTCCTGACATCGCCCCATTATTATAATTGTTTGTGAGAATGTCCTGTGTTATGGGCCCTGGCTACCAGAGTGGTTTGGTGGGAGTAGACATTGGTACAGTTCTACAGATCCTCCCAGCAGCACTCACCCTATTTTCCCAGAGCTTTATCGAAGTTTAATGCAGACTCTGGCATACAATGTGCCATGACCTCCCAGATGACCTTCCTAACAAGAGCTAGTTTGAGCCAATGTATAAGCTCTGAATGAATGGAAAACACATTTTCAGATTTCAAAAGGGCTGCCTAAGCGCTTAGCTCTGCACTGTAAAGATACGTAAATGAATATAACAAACTAGATGCCTCTTCTGCAGCTGTTTCAGTTAGGATGCCAGGTTTTTCCATCCTCGCTGCTCCTGGCAGCTCATCCCTTTTCTGCAACGTATCACACCTTCTTCCATTTTACAAGTATTTTTGCAGCTCCTGCCATTCCCCACCCCAAAACAAAACCCAGCCCTGTTAGAATTCTTGTGGGCTCGTGGGATGGAAAGGAGTTCTGCTTGAATTCGAAGTGGTTGTAACTGTGCTTTGTATATAGAACAAAAATGGAAAACCAGATCCTGTGTTTGTCTCAAAACTGAAATTCCGCATCCTAACCTAAAGTGAAGAAATAGATGCTACAGTGCAGTGAAGTGTCTGGGCACCCTTTAAAGGAAAGTAACGAGGAAATCACCTTCAGAGGCCTATTTTAGGCATTCACATTTTTGTTCTTCCTTCTGATTCTTAACTTAGCATCAACAATGAGTTAATACTTTTAGGAAAATGGTGTGGATCATAATTCAATGCACATCAAATAATGTTCAGAGGGCGGGCATGAGCAGAGTCTGTCTTCATTGTTAGTGAGATCGTGTAGGTATATCAGTTGGTAGCCTCAGGCTCACAGGGTGTCAGAACCAAAGGGTTCATTGGAAATCATGTAATCAACCCCTTTACTGAACAAATGGGCCACAACGACAACCCAGAAAAGGAAAAGACTTACTCAAGATACCACCACTGAGTCCATGGTTTTCTGTACTGAAATCAGCCTCATGAGTTCTAATCAATGCCCTTTTTGTTTTTCTAGTACATCTACCTGTGCTTTTTTGTGAATAATAACATACAATGTGTGTAATCTGACAGAACTATATAATAGTTGATATAAGCATGCATCCTCATTTTAAAAATTTTCAAGCTCTTCTGAGTGCTATAATAGTTTCTATTGTTACTTTCTCTCTTGAGCTATTGCTTCCCTTACATCTCTAAGCAAATGTCAGGATTTTGTATTGATAGTTCCATGTCAATTGGACAGGTGTTGCTCTAAAGCCCTAAAACACTGTAAGGTCGTATGAGAACCATTCTCTTTTTCATCTTCAGCTAAAGTCTTAACTATGTATTTGTGAGAGGCAGCTTGGTCGGGTAGAAAGAGTGTGGATTTTGTAATTCTACAGTCCAGGGTTTATACTGTTTTCAAGCAGTGTGGCCCTGGGCAAAATTTTTTACCTTTCTTAGTCTCTCAGTTTCTTCAAATAAAAAAAGCACAGGGCAGGTGTGGGTTAAATTTTTTCCTTGCAGCGTTTCTACTGGATTACATATGTGAAGTACCTGACTCCTTGTAAACACATAACACATGCCAGCTTCCTTCCCAGCCTTGTATGGTCAGCATCTGTTTTAAACACCAACTTGGGTTGTAGGAAGAGAAAATAATTCGCCATGAAGATAATTGTCTGATAATTGTCGTGAGAATTCAGTTGAAGCTAATTTAAGAATTTGTTTCCCTTCATCTTTAAAGAGTTGCAACACATATGTTATTTCTATATGTGTATAATTTATGAAATTTTTGCCATCTCTGTTATTCCTCTATGACTCTATTTGATTAGTCTGGTTTTAAAAATCCAACTACATTTTTAAAAATCTGTACCGAATACCTATGGTACACCTCGCTGTAGGTGCTACAAAGACCCACACAGCAAACTCTGCCTTCTGGGAGTTTGTAAGAGGAAGGGAAAAAACTTAAGTTGTCTACAAAACAAAAAAAGTTGAATTTGAAGGGTGTTATAATAGAAATATAAAATTGGGTGAGAAAGGATTTATTTTAACCAGGTGATCAGGGAGAGAATGCTTTGTAGAGGAGGTGGGAGCTGGGTGTTAAAGACTGAGTAGGACCTTCGGCAGGTAACGGTGGTCAGAAAGGAGGAGAAAGATCCAAGAGTCTGGGCCGAGGATCAGAGTTGGACAAGATCAACACATGGGTGGCGATCAGCCGGCCAGTGGGGCAGGAATGTAAAAAGACAGGAGTAGAAAATAAAGGTAGAAGGGTCAGAAGGAACACTTAGGGCTGCTTCAAGGAGGGTCCTGAATGGTGTGCTCACCTCTGGGGGTCAACAGGAAGGTTTGTGAGCAGTGGAATAAGCATGACCAAACCTGGATTTTTAAGCAACTAACTCTGCCAGCCATCAATTTAAAAGCCTTAAGAGATTAAATTATTGTATATATTATATATATGTGTGTGCAATTATATGTATATACATATATATATGTATATATATATATATACATATATATATACATATATATATATATGTATATATATATGTATATATATATATGTATATATATATATAATATTTGGCCATCATATCTGAAAAGGAAGCTTTGTGCCCTAACTTGAAGCAGACTAGAGATTTCAAAAGGTTACATAGTGTCTGTGACTTCGACTACACATGCAGAGTCCACAAGACTCGGAGTTATTTTCACTGTTGTGTAATAGGGTCAGTTTTGTTTTTAGCAGATTCTCCCAAGGAAGTGTGCTAAGCATTTTCCAAAACCCTCACATTAAGTACTGTTAGCAATAAATCATTGCTTCTGTGTTAAAGGTCAAAAATTTTCCCCCATAGAATTTCTTTACTAGACTCCCTGGTATGTTTTGCTCTCCTGTAAACTTGTGTGTGCACGTGTGTGTATGTGTGTGAGTTTGCAATTGAGTAAAGATCAGAGGAGACTCAAGTTGAAATTCTCAAGTTATTTTGAGTCAAATGTTTATAAATGTATTTTGGAAGTTATCACTAAAATACAGAAGTATGTGCGTTATCTTTTTTGTTTACGGTTGAGTCTGTGTCTGTTAATTGGTATAAAAGGTGGAAAGCAGTTCTCAAACGTTCACATCAATATTTTTTCCCCAAAAACCTACTTTCATATTTGCTGACTTGAATTATTTCATTCTTTGTTTGTATTTGCATCTCCCCAAGATACCCCACTCCCCAACATAGCCCCAAAGTGAAATTTCCTATATCTGGTCAGTTTACATATCTGAAAGTACTAAACTGAGAAATTATCTTCTGTGTTACAGATATATGGAAATTCAATGAAAAGGACACACATTTTAGTTTTCAGTGTTCTTGAATAATCCTTTTTATAGGAAAGAAATACATTGTCACCTACAGTAAGCCCAGACCATTTAGCTCAGTCCACCACTGAAATGTTTCACAAAATTTATATCAAACACTTTATAGTATTTTGCTTTTATTTTTACCTTTGGCTTTTATGAGAAGTCAGTGTTAGAAACTTTTGTAAGAAAAGATGTCTCTATTTTTTGTGACACATTGATAGAGATGTTTTCCACTATATTATATTATATAGAGATGTTTTCATTTTCTCTTAGAATTTAGTTCTAAGTTTCTTTAATAGAAATCAATTATTTTTATTTTATATTAAATTCCTTTCTTTGTCCTGGCCACCAGGAAGCGCAAGCCTAAATTTAATGCTGTGCTACAGTAACTATCTTTTTTAGGTTTCTGGTACAGTTCTCTCCTCCATTCTTCTCTGTAGTCTCCGATTTTTTTTTTTTTTTCAGATTTTAGTTACAACAACCTTAATGAATGTGACTTTTACTTGTAATTCAAGTCAAATTCTTTTTTGAACTGTATATTTAAAATAAATAAAGCATATGGTTGAAAATAAACATATTTTTAAAACTGATTCTCAGTTATAGCTAAACATTAGAATTACCTAGGTGCTTTTAAAGTTCTGATATCCAGGGGCTCCCCTGGTGGCACAGTGGTTAAGAATCTGCCTGCCAATGCAGGGGACACGGGTTCGAGCCCTGGTCCGGGAAGATCCCACATGCCGCGGAACAACTAAGCCCGTGTGCCACAACTACTGAGCCTGTGCTCTAGAGCCCATGAGCCACAACTACTGAGCCCACGTGGCACAACTACTGAAGCCCACGCACTAGAGCCCGTGCTCCGCAGCAAGAGAAGCTACCGCAATGAGAAGCCTGTGCACCGCAACAAAGAGTAGCCCCCGCCCTCTGCAACTAGAGAAAACCCAAACACAGCAATGAAGACCCAACGCAGCCACAAATAAAATAAATAAATTTTAAAAATATATAAGAAATAAAGTTCTGATACCCAGGCAGCACCTCAGACCACTTACAGAATATCTGAAGGTGGGTTATAGGCATCAGTATTTTTTAAAGCTCTTTAGGTGATTCCTGTGTGGGGAATTATTGGTTTAAATCTTTTTTTATTATGATGTTCAACATTTTTTTTTACAAAAACACGTTTTTAAAAAAGACAAGGAAATTTTAAAACACCTGTAATTCCATAATTCACTATTCAATTACTATAAACATTTTGTAATAGTTTACCTGCTAATCTTTTTCTTTGTTTCTTTTTAAAACAAAATTGCAATCATATATATATATGATCTTATGTTATATATTATATAAAATGTATTTATGCTTACATATTGGATACCTTTTTACATATTTGTATGTAAGTTGATGATAATATGTGTGTGTGGTTTTATTCCAAATCTCTTTTATTTCCAGGCATGTTTTCCCACATATTCCCAAATATATTCTCTAAGAACCTAGTTCTTAATATTTGTGTAACATTTATACTACATGATTATACCACCATTCACTTATTCTTCTATTCTTATACATTAAGATTGCAGGAAACATCCTTAAACAATTTGGGGGCATTAATCCAATTTTTACTTTGGGGATATATTGAGTGATCTATTGATTCCTTTCTATGTGGGCTACTTTTCCACAGGGAGAAGAGTAGTAGCTCCTTGAGAGCTCCCTTGTACCCTATTTCTTTCTGGCATTTAAAGGAATTGTTATTTTCTGCTTTTCCTATAGACTCAGAACTTAATACAGAACTGCCCTGGGTTTTAGAAGCATTGAACCTTGGCCTTGAAAGAGTCCCTACTAACTGTCAAGGTTATCTTGGAAGTGATTGGCTATACTTTCTCCTCTGAGAAAGGAAACACAGGTCACGAAATGACAGCAAGGACTCTTTGAGGTGAAGCGGAAAAATATTGGGGAATAGGTGGCATATGAACATTATCTTCTCTGACATAAAAGGCTGAAGCCATCTACTTAGGCTAAGAGAAGTGAGCCTAAATTTGGAGGCATGAGGCATCAGGAAGGTCTGAGCCAAATTCTGGGAGAAATGGGTCAAGAGTGATAGAGGAAGCAGCAGATAGATGAGAGCACTGAAATTCCGCGGGGTCTTGTGTCACCTGAGTTTGACATGGCATATGTTCACAGGATGCTGACAGTCTGCTTGGAAAGTCATGGTTTCAGGTAGTTTATGATTAAGTTCCAAACTCAGCGGTCCAAAGAGTGTCCTGGCAATGCCTACTCTTCCACGCTCTGCTGCCCTCTCGTTTGACATAGCCTCCTAAACACTTATTTCTGTTCTTACAGTCTTACCCAGTCTGATGCATGGATCATTTTTAAGACCATGTGAATGGGATAGAGATTGTCATTGTGCCTGGGACATAGTGGGCATTCAGTAGATGTTTGTTGAATGAAAGAAGCAGGCACAATCACAGCTTTCCCTACTGGTGATCTGCTTTATGATACAATTTCCAGGAATGCATTGTATCTAAAATTGGGGACCATATGTACAGGAAATTCCTTCTTATGTCAATGTGAAATCCCTCCAAAGTAAAATCCCCTGTCATAGTTGTGTGTGTGTGTGTGTGTGTGTATATACATACATGTATGTACAGGAAACTGTAAACCTTACACTATGGTAGCTTTCTTGAGAGGGGAGCAGTCCTGCACAAAGGCTTGGGTTCAGGTTAGATGACCTGTCTCTTTCTGTAAAGGTTTTACTTGGACTTTTTATAATTCAATTATGTACTTCCTTCCGAGAGTCTTGTTCAGAATTCCAGCCAATCTGTGAGAGAGGAGCAAGCCAGGATAATAATCAAAATAATATGGCAAAGAGGTGTGAGATCTCTCAGCCTTTCTAGAGGAGATGGGTGAGAATAAATACCTTCAGGATTATAAGCAGCTTTCCCTAGTAGCCAGAGAGAGGGCCTGACCTTGCTGAAGCTGGCGCTTCTCCTTTGACGGCTCCTCTCCCAGTGCCGTCAAGGCTCGGGAGGACTCAGATGGCTACCGGATGGTTTATCTCAACTATTTCAACTTTAAGTTCATCCAAGCTTCAGTGTAAATCTTTGCTCTAAGGAGGGTTCACCCAGGGATATAAAATAAAATGGGATTTGAATGGAAACTTGGCATCCCAGTTTGGAAACATTTTTTATTGGGTACAGATTTGGGTGGAGGGAGGAAAAAACAAACACAATTTCTATGTTGTAAATGTTAATAAAAAAAGAACAAGTAAAACAAATTAAAATGTTTTGTTTTGAAGAGGCTTTTTTGCATTCCCATGACTCCAAAATACTTTTGGATTTTATGACAATCCGTAACTGCTTTAGTACAGAAAGACAAATAACAAACGAAGTTAAATAAAGTTAGCGAATAGCAGGGGTAAGATGTGGAACTATAGTAATCAGCCGGCAAAGATTCTAATGGGGGTTTTTAGCGTGTTTTTACTAGTCCAAAAAGATTATGCTATTAATAATAACTTTTAATTTAGGATTTTCAAATTATGTCTTCAACTCACCAGTTTTGTCATTTGTCAATCATAAAACTTTTACATTCTGCCCTTTGCACATCTATCCAATCTTTGTGGCTGACCTTTTTTGTTGTTTTTACTGTTGCTAATTCTTAAAACCATTAGATCTTAAGTATACTTTGCTACAAAAGTCATGAATTTCAAGGAGAAAAGAGGAGGTTAATGGTCATGATTTGACTCATACTAATCTATTTATTTGTATCATAATTTCATCTCAGAAATATGTAGTTCAGTGGAAGAAGAATCAGGAGATTTATTTTATAATCCTGGCTCTGCTGTGGAATGGCTGTGCCATTTTGAGCAAGTAATTTACCCTCTGTCGCTACAGTGTTGTCTTCTGAACAGTGCGTTCACTCATTTGGGTGATGTCAGGTTTAAAGGAGATGACTCATGGGAGGAGTAAAGTGAATATGCTGGTCTAGGTGATCCAGAACTGCATTGTCCAATATGGTAGCCACTAGCTACATGTGGCTTCTTTAAATGTAAACTAGTTAAAATTAAAAATTCAACTCCTCAGTCCCATGGGCCACATTTCAAATGCTCAACAGTCACAAATAAGGAGTAGCTACCATATTGGACAGTGCAAAGAGTTCATCACTGCAAAGAGTTCTGTTGGACAGCACGGATCTAGAATGACAGCCCCTTCCAGAGTGCTGGCAATTGCTGTTTGAGTTTGGATGGTATCAATTTGAGTTGGCCTGTGAGCTACTGGAACAGTACAACCCTCAGAGAACTCTGTCTCTCCTTGAACCACGTGCAAGATCGTGAACCTGCCATGTGGGAGTGGTTACTTTGTGTTGATGGCATGTCAGCTGCATCACCACAGATGTGAAATCAGTGGGCATGCTTATTCTGAATTCTGTCAGAATCATTTTTAAGGACCATATGTCCATTGTCATCTTTGGCACATTTCTCTGGCTTCATCTGAGTTCCAAAATGAAACCTCACAGTCTCCTTCGTAAATTTAGTCATCCAAGGCCAAGGTGAGGATGACGTACTGAGCTTTAGAAGCCTTAAGTAAAGTGGGATAATGGTTCTGGGAATGATGAGTGAGGGCATATCTGAGAATCATGTTGCTATTACGGATTGGCAGAAATTCATCTTAAGTGACCAGAAGCAGCTGCATAATAAGCAGAAAATATATACCTCTTCTGCTTATGGTTTGCTAGCCCCCCACATTCTATGCAAATGTCTGATTTTGAAAGTTCTTATGAACTATAAAACCATATACCCAAGTTAGTACTGATTATTAATATCATCAATTTTTTTTTTTACAACATTGTGATAAAGTTATAGAGTGGTGACCATTTATGCCGCCTTTCCAATCTGAGGTTCATTTCAGTACAGGTGCAGTGGTACCTGAGTATCTCTTTTAATGTGTGTGTGCGCGTGTGTGTGTGCATGAGCACACACACACATGCATACTAGAGCTCACAAGTGTGAAAGTACATTTTTTCTTTATGCTTGGTAGTTTCACCTTTTTTCCCCAATATGGACCATGACCTGACTGTCTCTGTAGAATTCCCAGTTCCACCACAGACTAGTTAGATGGTCTTGGCATAGTTACATACCTTCTTTGTGTTTTAGTTTTCTTATCTACAATGAGGATTGTAAGTTTCTGTAACAGAATTGCCATGAGGATTAAATGAGAATGTCTGTGACTATATATGTCTACAAATATATGTGGGAGGATTGGTTCCAGGACCCCGCACAGATACCAAAATCCACAGATGCTCAAGTCCCTTATATAAAATAGCTTAGTATTTGCATATAACCTGTGCACCTCCTCCTGTATTCTTTGTCATCTCTAGGTTACTTATTAATACCTAATACAGTATAAATGCTACATAAGTAAATAGTTGTAAATACAATGTAAATGCTCTGTAAATAGTTGCTAGCGTGCAGCAAATTTGTCTTGCTTTTTGGAACTTTCTGGAACTTTTTCCGAATATTTTTGATCTGTGGTTGGTTGAACATGTGGATGCAGAATCCGCAGATCTTGAGGGCTGACTGTATACTCATACATATATACTCGTTCTCACGTATGCATATATATGTATGTGTATGTTCACATACATATATCTCAGTACAGTTCCTGGCACATTGTAAGTGCTATTAAGTATTAGCTATAAATTAGCCATAATTATTAGGACACTAATATTCTCATTAGTGAACCTACAAAGTCCAGTGCTCTCTCTCTGCCCCAGAACCCTGTGGTCTGCCAAACTGAGGAAGATAGCAAGGTGTCTCCATGTCCTGTCTCTGGAGTTGAGCCCTGTCAACTGGGTTGAGCCCTTCCCTTGCAGGATATCCACTCAACCCTTGAGTTGATAGGATGCTGCCTTCAGAACTACGTAACCCCGATAGTCTGGGACCTTCACAATACCTCCCGCTCACTGTGAGAGCTTTCTTCACCACCACACCCCAGTGCCACCTCCCCCCACCCACCAACACACACACACTCCAAATCTGTGTGTTTCTTTCTTTGCAAAATGCTTAAGACTTAAGGGTCCTGGAAAGCTCTGCTCTCACCTTGACCAAGGCACAGAGATGTCCTGTTCCCATGCTGTTGATGTTGACAGAAGTAGGGCACATTTTTCTTCCATGTGCCACTGAACTCTCAAGCAGAATATACAAGATGTTTTCTGGTTACCTAGGCTACCCGCTGACATAATCCTACCTAGCCTTTCTTTCCTCTCTCCACCCCCTCAAGTCTCCTCTCACCCTCCCCTCCCCTGGGTCTTTATGTGCCACTCTACGTGGCAGACAGCTCATTCTCTATAGCCTGTCACTTATTTGGGTTCAGAAGCAGCTGCCAGAAGATGGACTGAAGAGAACAGTACACTTGCAAACACTTCCAGACTCTCCAGTGGACAGGTTAGCTCTCTCGAGAGCGGCTCATGCTCTCTTGTAGGCTGAGGGGTTTTTGCCGTTTTTGAATGCATCCAGTTAATGCTTGGTTTGGGTTGGGGCACTAACAAAATACTCTCTGGTTTCTGCTGATTTACTTATTGGACACATCTTGCTGTCCTCAGTGTAGATTCTTGCCCCATTAACTTTCTGTAGTAATTAGTTCAAGGTCTCATCTGGAAAGTTCTGCCCTATTAGTCTTAATTGAGCAGTGTGTATTAGGATAGACATTTTAATAGGCAGAAGACTGCATGCAAACAGGAATGTGGCTTAATGTGCAATGTCAAATAATATCTATCACATACTATCTAGATATCTTAGATTGGCATTGTGGGTCCTCCATGATCTGACTGGTAACTCTATGTCCTTAACCTCCTTCATTATCCCCTCACATTAGCAATAGGTTTTCCCATCACTGTGTCTTTGCTTGTATTGTTGTCTCTGCCTGGAATTCCTTCACCACCACCATCACCATCACCACTGGCATGCATCCTATCCCTTAAGACCTAACTCAAATACCTCATCCTCTGAAAAGATATTGCCCTAATTGTCCTGGCTGAAAGTAACAGTCCTCTCCTCTGAATTTCCACTGTCATCTCTGTACTTCCCAGGATATCTTCAGCCACGTTTTATCTTGTGTTATTTGTTTTTTAGTTGAATATGCTTTATCTCCTACTAGATGTGAAATTCCTTGAGATGATAGTAGGGTCCCATCTTATCTCCTCCTGCCCCTTTCCTAATCAGGTGTAGGGCAGGCTTAGTTCCTCACACACTGTAGCTGTTCAAAGACTACTGGTTGAATAGGTGTATGAATAAATGGCAGAAACCATATGCAGAATGCTGGAGCGAGTTGTTCCATTGACTGGGGCTATTAAAAAGAGATTGATTATACAGGAGATTTGAGAAATTTTATTAATAATGGGATGGAATGTTAGAGTCGTCTGGAACTTCAGAATGTTACCACCACCTCACCTACCATACCATCTTCATTTTCAGATGAGGAAACAAAGATTTATATATGACCAGTCCAGATCACATAGTAAGGAAATAAGAGAGCTAGGACTTGTAACTCCGATCCGGCAACCACTCAGGATATTCTTTTGAAACAAAGCTAAAATAATAGTGACATAAACGTACTATTGCCAAGACACATGATTATGGGAAGATAATTTCCCACCCCTACAGCACATCACCACATACATTTATTTTCTTGCTGATATAAAGAGTACAAACCAAATAGCAGCGACTTGAGAGGGAAACATGACTACTTCCATCATGTGGTGGTTCTGCACAGCTGAATCAGAAACCCAGGTAAGGGGATAAGACAAGTCTTACTCAATTTTGTACTTGGTAAATGACTGAATGAGTGAAGGTCAGTCAGTTGGGTCACTGACAGCACGAAAGGAAGTAGTAGTGGAGCTGGCTGACATTCCTACAACGGGGAGAGGAGTAGACAGGAAGAAAATACTGGGAGTTCTGCACTTCAGCAGTAGGAGGAGATGTAGGCAGGACCCAAATGGTGGGACAGGGGGAAGATTCCTTTCTCCAACCATGTAACAGCGTGACGTGAGGGAATTCAGAGCTTTGAGTGTGTACTGAGCTGAGTGCCTGGTGGAATGTGGACTGTAAATCTCTCTCATCGTCCTTTTCCTCACTGACCTGCAAACAACCCCGGTTCCTCCCATCTGCTTCCCCACCACCTGCTTTCAGTGTTTCTTTATCTGCATAACTTTTTCCATTCTCCTACTTTCCTCTCTGTCTACCTTTTCATGGTGCATCGCATTCTTCTTCCAAATGTTTCCATCTGGCCACCTTCTTCCCTAGCTATGAGACCCACAGTAGGATAATGTGATCTCTTAACATTTATTCATGTACCTGCTCAACAAAATATTATTGGGGACATACTTGGTCCCAGGTACCATTCTAGTTGTTGAGGATACGACAGTGAGCAAAAGACACAAAAATTCCTCTTCTTGGAGCTTCCATTCAAAGGGGGAGACAATAAACAAAATCATTGGAAGTTATATAGAATATTGGGAAAGTAATAAGTGCTGAGAGAAAATAAGCCGGGAAGGAAGAGGGAGTTCCAGAGGAGGAGGGACCAAAGGTCTCAGTGCCAGGTCAGACAGCATGGGCTGGAGGTGGAATCCCAGCTCCATCCATCCAAGTCATGTGACTGGGCACGTTAATAGACCTCACTGGGCCTCAGAGTCCTCGTCTTTATATCAGGGATCATAAGAGAAATCTTCTTCTCGGGGTATCTTCTTGGGTTGTTGTGGAAATTACATGAGATGATACTTGTTAAGTGTTCAACGCAGGGGCTGGTCCCCTGTAGAAACTTAATGATTGTTAGTTTGTATTGTTATTAATGTGATGTTATATATTGTATAATATATAAATATGATGTATATATAGTGTATATGTGTATATGTTGTGTGTATGATATTCTTATCTGACTTTGTGCCTCTAATATTCCATTTTTCTCAAAATACCTATATTTTCATCTGTGTCTGTTTCTCCTACTGGACTGAACTTTTTTTTCTTTTTATTTTTAAAGATTTATTTATTGATGGATTGATTGATTGCTATGTTGGGTCTTCGTTTCTGTGCTAGGGCTTTCTCTAGTTGCAGCAAGCGGGGCCACTCTTCATCGCGGTGCGCGGACCTCTCACCATCATGGCCTCTCCTGTTGCGGAGCACAGGCTCCAGACGCGCAGGCTCAGTAGTTGTGGCTCACGGGCCCAGTTGCTCCGCGGCATGTGGGATCTTCCCAGACCAGGGCTTGAACCCGTGTCCCCTGCATTAGCAGGCAGATTCTCAACCACTGCGCCACCAGGGAAGCCCCTGGACTGAACTTTTGAAGACAACAACCTCCTCTTGTTGGTCTCTGTGTCCCTCATAGTGCCCAGCACACAGAAGAATCTATGTTCGCTTGCTAAATTAGAAAGAAACAAATGGGATATCCCTTTCCTAGACACAGTAATCTTTCCTGGAAGCCAGTTTTTAGAACCCT
Source organism: Balaenoptera musculus (assembly GCF_009873245.2). Classification (NCBI taxonomy): domain Eukaryota; kingdom Metazoa; phylum Chordata; class Mammalia; order Artiodactyla; family Balaenopteridae; genus Balaenoptera; species Balaenoptera musculus. The sequence goes on from NC_045788.1 coordinate 65,885,759, forward strand.
TCTCTAATTCTCCCCGTTCTCATATCACGTCTAAACACCAGCTGCATCCTCTCCTCGTCCCCTCCCTGCTTTCTCATCACCATCCTTCCCACCTCTTACAGAAGGCCAAACTCATGGTCCTTGTCTCCCTGACTCACACACCCCTCTGCTCCTTCACAGAAGCTTTCTGAGGATCATTTGACTGTGGATCCAGCCAGCTCCTATAGCCTCATTCCACCTTCACGCAATCTTAACCATTTCTCTCTATTGGGAGTCACCCAATCCCCTGTCAAAACCCACATGCATGCCATATACCTCTAGAAATCATGTTATTCTAGCTGTTTAGCACTTTCTAGTAAAAGACCAATTTCATACATTTTCTCGATTGATCCTTAGAACAACTGTGTGAGGTACAAACTTCAGATATTATCAGCTGCATGTTTCTAGTAAGGAAACATGCTCAGAGGAGTGAAGTGAAAAATCCAAGTGCACATGGCAAAAAAGGCAGAGTCAACACCTGAATTCCTATTACCTGAAGCAATAATATCGAGTTTGAAAAAGTTCATGCCTGGCACTTGGATGACCTGAATTCTCACCCGAGTTTTGCTACTTACTCACCCTATGACCCTGGAAAATGCCTTAAAGTCTCAATTTTCACTTCTGTAAAATAAAACTAACTCTTGCCCTCCCTGACTCACAGGAATACTTTGAAGATTAAAAGACATGTTAAGAAATTTCAGAAAATATAAATTGCCATGTATAAATGTCAGGGGGGGATGAATAAACTCTGTGAAAATATAATGACTGATGTATGTGAGGGAAAGAAATGGACACTTTTTATAATTTCCACACACACCAGAGAAACAGAAGCCCTTTAGAAGCCTTTTTCAGGTGTATCTAAGATTTGACACTAATGGTAAAGAATATAGAATTTATGAAAGCGTTTTTAAGCTTATAGGCTGAAAAAAGAGTGTATGCACAACCCCCTCTCCAGAGTTTAAATATCATTTTAAAATAGCCCCTCTCCCAATGAACACACATACTTAAGAAACAGTGAAGAAGGTTGTTTCTGGGCAAACCCCAGAGGTCTCTATATTTATCTGTACAATTCAGTGATACTAAGTGATGTGTTGATCTGTCTTGTTCTAGTAAGAGGCTCAGCATTACGGGCCAAGTTTATTGCAGAATCCAGGAACCTATTCAGATTCTGTGGTTATCCTGGATTGTTTCTGTTGCATCACAGATCAGCTATCCTTTACAAACAGATTCTTCCCCAGTCAAGCCTCCAGATAAGAATGCATCTCAGCCAACATCTCAATTGCAAGCCTGTGAGATTTAGTAGAGGACCCAGAAAAACTATGCATGGACCCTCAAAGACCATGAGATAATAAATTATGTTGTTTTAAGCCACCAAGAATGTTAGGCAGCAATTGAAAGCTAATACAGTACCCTTTACAGTATTCTAAACAGATACTCTTCAGAAAAGCCTCATCCAATGAAGGAGTCCCCTCTACTGTTGTCCAACTCAAGTGGTTACCAAGATTCTGCTTAAACATCTTCAGTGGCAGGGAGCTACCATTTCACAGGGCAGCCCATTTCAGTGTTAAACAGGTTTGCATGTTGTCAAGCTCAGCTCTTGTGGAGGTAATACACTCTGCAGACATAGCTTAGGATGAGCCATGGATTCAGGTAGGCTGGTGAGGAGGTCCTAGTTCTCTTGGGTCTGGACTATCCCAAGAGGCTAACAGTCCAGAGCCATCCTTTTTCATAAAAGAAGGACTGAAGGGGAATGCATGTGACAGATAGCACTGGATCTTTTGCTCCCAGTTTTACCGCTCTGCCGCAGTCTAAACTTTCACCCAGTTAAATAAGTTAATAAGCCCTGCTCTGCATTATTTTCCTTATAGAATTGTGGCCATCAAGTGAGGTGGCATCTATGAAAATATTGGTGGCTGTACATCAGCAAATGATTGCAAGTGATTATTATTATTAAAATAATAGTCATTTGTCAGTAAATATCTGTTAAAGCTGCTCCATGCTTATGAAGACAGGCTCTCCAGGGAAGCTGCTGATGTGAAGATAAGAGGAGACCAGCCCCTGTTTGGAATTGCATCACTGACCCTGGATTCCCAGCAGTGCATTTCAGGTCTTGCTTCAGGAATTTGTTTTTCGTTTTGTTTGGAAGGAACAAGAAGGCCCTGGAGCCAGTTACATTGTCATCAAACTTAGTTGGTAATTAGACTCCAAAGCAAACCTGTGGCAGCGAGATAGAGTTGAAACTTGAATTCCTTTCCACAGGTGGAGGGTTGGATCCTGGAGACAGTGTATACAGCTTGGCTATTTGAATGTTTCTGCATGCAGGAAGGTTCAAGAGAATCTGGGTAAAGCAATTAGCGTTGCTCTGTCTACAGGCAAAACTGGTTTGAACGTGTTTGTCTGTTCTTGAAGGGCTGTTGGAGTCTTGGCAGTTTACCTGATGAGAGATTTCACTAAGCAAAATGTCTTCACTTACAAATCCAGCCACTTTACACTTTCAGCCAGCCCCAAACTCATTTATTTTCTTTAAGAGTCCTCCCTACAACCACGAGCCACGATGAAGTAAATTAATCCCCAAGAGCCCAAGAAATGATGAGGCTGTTTAATCTGTCCATTCAAGGATATCCCAGCAAAGCGCTGCTAATTCTTTTTGTACAGACTGTTTATGTACTGTGAGTCTCCTCATTTGGAAAAGAAAAATATGTTTATACTTGTATTTTTCGGGGTCTGTTTGCTATCTATCTTTACATTGTATGGCTCACATTATTATTAAAAGTATCACTATTTTATTGTAGTGATATTTTTATTCTTTTGCCCACTTTAGGAAGAATAAAACCAAGGTCTCATTATTAAAGCCAAAATCCTCCACAAACCCCTCCTTTTAAAAACTTAGATTAAAAAGTGTTCAGTCAGCCAAATATCTATATAGCCTTTTATATTTGGTCTCACAAAAATGTTTCCTACCTTTGGTCTGAATTTTACCTGCCTCTGTACACACCCTGTTCTCTTGTCAGCATAATAATACGTGTCGTGGTAGCAAGTGGCAGGAGCGTATAGCAATGTGCTGTCAGCACTACATTGTGTGTCTTCGCCCTTTATCAAGCCTATATTGCTATTTTTTAATTTTCATTTTCATTTTTTGTTGTTCTTTGTTTGTTTTGGATTTTTGGCCTGAAGTCCAGTGCTCAGCTGAATGCTAGAGTGAAATATTTGAGCCTGGTTTCTTGGAGTTCCTCTGCCTGATGATCTCAGTTGTTCAGATGTCATGCTACCAGCCTTCCCCACCAAGGAAGTTACCTGCTTTCTCATCTTTGAGCCTAGAGAATTTTTAATCAACCTACCATAAATGCCACCATTGAAATTTTAAGTTATCTCTTACTTCCTCAGTTTCCCCCACTAGGTGGTAATCTCTTGCAATGCAGAAAACCTCCTTGCCCAGTTCATTATAAGCCCAGTGCCTAGCACAAGACCATGCAGAAAGCTGATGTTCCATAACTGTTTATTTCATAAGTGAATGACTGTTCATAGGTTACACTTTTCTCATGGACCAGTAATGCAATCCTAAATTTTGCCATAGCATGTGGGACCCCAAGTGAAAGGATTTGAATGATCAGTGACAATCCGTATGGGAAGCGCCCTAATTACAGGTGGGTTATGTTCTAGTAGTTCAGAGATGAATGAGTATTCCAGTTCATAGATCTTGACAGAATTCACTACAGCCTTCCCTTTTCAGAGATGAAGCAACTCAACCCTGAGGGAGCACTTTGCCTCACTGAAAGTCCTGGGAAGAGTTTGTGGCAAAGCTGATTCCTGCTTGGTTCTGTGTATTTTCCTTATGGTTCATTCTCATTTTATCACAGACGCTTATACCAATTAGTTGCATCCCTTAGCCCACAGGGAAACTCATTTAATCCAGCATTAGATAAAATAATTATTCACGGGTCCTGACCCTACTGGAGAATAAGCTATAAGGCAAATGAGAAAGAGTTCCAGCAGCCATCAGTGGTGGCAGCAAGAAAGGACGTCTGCTACCGTGAGGAAAAGCTGCATCCACTGTGAGGTCAGTGGAGTGTGTGTGGGCAGGGTACCTGTGCCCATCCCTATCTAACAGGAGAGGTGTTTACAATAAGGTAACAGTTCTTGATTCAAGGACGAGCCTCTGCACAGTCTCCATAGGCAAGGACAATAGTTTTTGTTGCAGGGAAACCATTCTAATCGTCTCCCATGTGCATCTTGTTCCTGTGCATGTCTTTTCGTTTTTGTTAAAGAAAACAAGGGCTTTGTTACCTATCTTGTGAACACCTGTCTGCCAGGATTTAGAACAAATGCTTTCCGGCAATTTTGCCTTTTATTTCAGATAAATTTCATATATTACTTCTGTCTAGAACTGTAGGGTCATGTTAGGTTTTTTGAAACTCCAGGAAATGTTTATTTTAATTTTCTTTAAAGAAGGGGGAGAATAAAGAAAAATGTATCAAAAGCTTCTACTGCCAAACTACTGTTTTGATTTCTCTTTGTGTGAGCTTTCGCTTCCCCACATCTTGAGCCTCCAACTCTTTGATGTCGTCCCTTTAAGCATAAAATAAAAGATTATTCTCTTTAGTCTATAGCCTTGGAGGAGGGCAAACACAAAACGTTTCTGTGTGTTCATATTTCTATAGCAATTCTTGGTGCCGGTCTTAGGGCTTTCATACTTTCCCTAGACTTATACAATAAGCATTTGGTGTTCCATGACTTCTCAGTTTTGTCAACTTTCCAGGCCTGTATGGGGTTCCTTCGTATTGTTTCTGTGTGAGCAACGTCACAAGGGTAGCATCCATGATCTGATTCCTCACTCTATCCCTGCAGGGCTTATAATTATGCTTTGCACACAGTAGAGGCTCAATGCATGAATGAACGCATGGGTGAATTTTCAGTTTGATTCCAGGAGCTGTTTAATTCTGTTAGATGCACCACCTAGGTTTTCATAAGACATTTAATTGGTACATTTTTCTTATTGCTTTTTTTTTTAATATTCATTATATGTTGGACATACTGTGTTTTACATTTACATAAATATATTTTATGTAAAATTCTGAATCTCTTTTTCACTTAACATTGTTTTCCAGATACATCCAAATAAATGTTTGTAAACCTAGTATTTTCATTTTAGTTGAAGCATAATACTCCATTGTACTAAAATTTACACTGTGATTCTCTTCCTTATGGACATTTTATTTTTTCCCAATTTTGTATTCCTACAAACAATGTTGCAATGAACATCCTTCAGATTCTTAGAGTTTTGTTTTAAAGAACTATCCCTGGAAGTAGAATTGCTAGATAGGAGAATATGTGCATTTCAAAACTTTTAAAATATTATTAAATTGTCTTTAAATATGGAGTACCTATTTATAATCCTATTAGCTGTGTACAAGAGTTCCTATTTTTCTATATCTTTACAGTACTTCATATCATCAGAACTTTTGTGTCATTCTGGTGACTGGATATAAATTGGTATCTCATAGTGGTCTTAATTTAAATTTCACTGTTACTGAGGTTATGTTTACTGGCCTTTCAGAATCCATCTTCAGTTAATTGCCTTTGTCAACTGTTTCAATGTTTTTGTTTGTTCTTTGTTTTTTTGTCTATTTATTATCTTGTAGTACTAAGCCCTTCTTAGTGTTATACATTGCAATCATTTCTCCCAGTCTGTGGCTTTTTAAACACATTTTATGGTGTCTTATACTAAGCATGAATGTAATTTTTAATTTCAATGTAGTTGATTTTATCAGTCTTTTTCTAATGTGACTTTCCGTCCTAAGAAATCCTTCCCTATACTAAAATGATCATATGAATTATCTCCCTTAATTTGTTAAACTGAGGAAATGTATTGAAAGATTGTCCGATGCCCGAAAGATCCTTGAGATAGTAAGGTAAATCCTACTTAGTCATGATGTACTTTTTAATAAATTGCTGGATTCAATGTGGTAATATTTTGTTTAGAATTTGTGCATCTATTTTCATACCAGAGATTAATTCATTTATATTTTTCTTATACACTCCTTGTCCAGTTTTGTATCCAAGTCATGCAAGCACAAAGTTGGCCATTTACCTCTTTGTGAATTCTCTTAAACAGTTTGTACAGCCTTGATATTATTCGTTCATTAAGGTTCCGTTCATTATGGTTTGGTATAACTATCCTATCCTTTTTTTTTTTTTAACATCTTTATTGGAGTATAATTGCTTTACAATGGTGTGTTAGTTTCTGCTGCATCACAAAGTGAATTAGCTATACATATACATATATCCCCATATCCCCTCTTATTGCTTTTTAATACCAAAATGAATGGTTTGTGTTACTTTCAGTAGAGCTCAAATGAATAGAAATTAAAACATTTCCAATGACAGAGTTAATCTTTTCAATATCTTCCCACAAAATGGCATTCAGTCCATGAGACTCAATTCCTGGGTTTCGTGGCCAGCTTGGTTGCCTAACTTTGTGTTCATGTGTCCTAAATTCCTAAACTCTCAGAGCTGCACAGGCTTTTAGAGATCCTATCTGCATCCATATCATTTACAGATGACGAAGCGGACATATTTGCATTCTTTATGGCTAGGGAATGAATTAAGAGTTTGCACTCTCCCTAATCAAGATACTCTGTGTATATTCACAATATGTTTTAAAATACAAATGTAATATGACTCTGTTTTGTGACTGTTCCCAGACTGACTGGTTCTAGAGGTAGAGAAGAGCTAAGAAGTAATCTGGGCTACCTGCTTCATTTCCAGCGATGCTATTCTCACTGTCAGGCAAGACCTCTGTCCTTTGTGTTCATAGCTAAATTGAGGTTGCTTTTGTTTGGGGGAAAAGAGAACAATAGTCATTTTCATAACCAGCTGAGAAATTCATTCTGTTCTGCTGACCAAGTTCATATTTTCTGACAAATCTTGAAATTGCCCTTATTTCAAGTTTGATGACCAGTGACTATTAAAGCCATGGTTTGTTTTTGCTATGCCTGCAGCCCTGCTTCCCAAAATCTTTTCCACCTTAGACGTCTTTCTAAATACTGTCATTACTTGGAGAAAAATTAACAACTTAACAAGTTAGGAAATAGGAAGGGATATTGCTCGAGTCAAAAAAAGGAGGCAGAATGGCCAGGAAATGAGGAGAGCCTTGCTTAGTTCTATAAAATCCTTGTCTGAATCCTTGCACGGTGTCCTTTTAGCCGTACAAGTTTAGGAACGTCAGGAACCCTGGAAACCTTGTCGCCCTATCTATCTATTATGGGAAAGTGTGGAACAGTTTTGGACCAGGGATTAACCTATGCAAACTCATATTATTAAAAACCACTATCTCTAGTGGTTCCTATTCCAAATCTTCTTTGGTCAGGTAGCTTCTCATGAGTAACAATCTCAAATGACAGCCAATATTTATTTAACATCTTATGACTTATACAGTACTTTATTATTTTATCATTCTATTATTGTTAACATTACTTAATGTTATTCTAGTATTAAAATAAATGTTCTCTTTTACTTTAGTATTGTATTACTGAATAATAGAGTAGATTAGAATGTTAATATAGATATATATTACATTAATTAGATATATTATATATAAATCTAGAATGTATTAAATAATAGAATGTAGTAGAATATTGGATGTATCATGATCTACATTTTACAGACGAACAAAGAGAGACTGTAGGAGAATAAAGGACTTTGTGACACAAGTTTGCTTCTGAATAATGGGTGAGATTCGAACCCACATTTTGAAACTCCTAAACCCAGGTTCTTTCCTAAGGCTGTGGAGCTCCTGAACATCTGACATGATCGGAGTCAGAAAGGCTTGGCTTATCCAGCCCCTCACCCCTGTCTGTCTCGTTTTTCTCACAATATATTCTAGAAGGAATTTTGTTCCTTGAAAACATACAGCTTTAGGTTGGAAGCAGTTCCATTTCACACGAGTGGGTTTCATTCCCCATTTAAAAATGTGAAATGCAATTTCTTATAAGACTTTGGACGTTCAAGCTGGGGGATGGAAGTCACAGTTTGCAGTGGTTATCTCCCACACCTCTGTCTGCTCACAACTTGATAAGAATCGCCAAAGAGGAGGTCTTTTTTCCCTAAAATTCTTCATGCGAGAGAACCCTGACTGCATCTACAAGTATGGAAAGGCACTTGGGCTACACAAAGCCTCTTTAAACTCTGAAGCTAGTGGACATTGTGGTGTACAAACAGGGAAAAGGTTTTATTGCTTTTAATAGAGTCTTATCTAAATATCTAAAAGCTGTCTGTAAGTGTCAGCTGTTACCCTAGGTTAGATTTCAAGGCCCAGCTCCCTTATGAGGTCAGCAAGGATAACTGATGTTTATTCTGTACTTAGAGCCCCCAAGGCTCCAGCAAACATTTTGCACATCACTGCTAGGGCTAGCAGTAAATGCAGTAATCATTGTCAAGACCGGGCTCAGACATCTGCTGGAAGGGTTATTTATTTGAGTCAACAGCAAGAGAAAGGGGGAGAAACCATAGGAATGAATCGAACAGGCCTAAGTATAAAACCCAGCCTCACCACTTAACTGTTTATACAGCCAATCCAGGATAAGTACTTAACTTTTCTGAACTTCAGTTTTACTATCCACAAGTAGTAAATTATAAATGTCTGCTTTACAAGTAAAATGTGAGAAAAATGCACCCATCAAGTCAATTTAGGGTGCTGGATATTATTCCAATCCTAGTTCCTAGAAAATCAAAAGACATAAAGATTTATCACGAAACAGAGGCAGTTTCTTTTCCCCACCGTATGTTTTCCTATTCCTTCATATTCGAAGAAACTCAAGATTCCCTTCCTTTTTCCAGCTGTTGGTGGAGGCAGGGAATGATATGTTCGGATCTTTGTTGCACCCCTTATCTATCTGGGAACCAGTATCTGTGAATTCAAGGGATAGTTGGGTGTGCAACTGTGTGTTAGGCTGTGTTTTACCTGCACACAACCATGTCTTCCTCTGAGACCTAGAGGACCAGATGTTGAAATTGGGAAAGGAGGCCATACAGCTATTCCCCAAGCCTAAGGGAAGATGTTATGCCAACCCTTGTAACAGTGAATCTCTGCATTTGGAGAAGCTGGATTTTACTTTCACTATGTCCCACAAAGGGACATTAGTATCTTTGTTTTACAGATGAGGAAACTATGGTGAAGTTACTTGCCCCTGATATGAAATCACATGAGCCAGTAACAGCATCTTGGCTTGTTCCAGAATCCAATAACATTCTTTTCCACCTCCAGCCTTGTTTCTGGCTCCCTCAGGCCTGCAGAGCAAGCTCGGGCTCAGTTTGTACTAAAGGTGGAGAAGCAGTGTTATGTGGCAGCGTCCAGACCCCGTGGGAAAATGGTGCTGTCTTTGGGACTTGCTTTCCTTCTCAGGTCCCAATGCACAGGGTTACTGTGAACTGTGGGGTCTTCAGATCACCCCTGACCTATCAGGAGAGTTAGGAGAGCACCAGGGCTGGGGTTATACCGTAGGTTCTTCATGAGGACCAGCCTAGCAATAAAGTGTGCTTGTGAGACACAATCTTTGTGGGTTCTTTTTGTCAGCCCACATGGAAGACACATTAGAAAAGCAATCTCTATAACTTGTACCTGTATGCGTTTAGTATTCTCAGTGACAGTGCTTTATAAAGCTGAATGTCTGAAGGCAGGCTAACTTTAAGGCATCTGTCAAGGTCATGAGCTAGTGTGGTACAGTGAAAAGAGCTTATCCTGAAAACTTAGAAAACTAACTTCTTGTCCTGCCTCTTCTGGTAAAGTCACCTCCCCTTTCTGAATCTGTTTTCTCAACTACCCAGTTGTGTGTTTGAACCAGATGATTTCAAGCATCCCTTCCTTCTCTGAAAGTGTTCTTTAACTTTTCTATGTTGATTGAAAGAGCTGATTGAAAGAGCTACAGATCTCATTATGAAAAAAAGGTTAAGTTATGAATAAGAGCTATTTAAGGCAGCAGAGAAATAGAGCATCTCTTTCTAATGATGTCCATCCTTATAAAAAGAAAAAGCACAATTTTAGTTTCTTTCTTTGCACTCTTGAGAGTAAGACCCCTGCCTAGTTAGGACATTCATTATGTTAAATGGGCTATAAAGTTAACATTTTCCTATTTTTATTTATTTATTTATTTATATTTTAAAATATTATATTAGTATATTTTAGCATTTATTTATAATATCACTTAATATTATTACTTGCTTTCTTCATGCCTTTTTTCTCATTTTTAAAAAAGGCATAATTTACATGCAATAAAATACTCAGATCATGAGTGTTTCTGTTAGGGGCCTCTAAACTATTGATGAGATTTGACGATTGTATACATCACCCCAGAAAGTTCCCTTGTGAATCTCTCCAACCAATATCCACCTGCCACCCTCAGAGGCAACTACTTTCCAACTTCTGTCACCATAAATTATTTGTCTTTTTTAAAAATTCAGATAGATAGAATCACACCACATTTGTTTTTGTGGCTGGCTTCTTCATTCAACATGCAGGTTTTGAGATTCGTCCATTCATCCATGCTGTTGTATCATCAGTCTGTTCCTTTTTGTTATTGAGCAGTATTCCATTGTATGAACATACTCCCAATTCCTTTATCCATTCTCCTCTTTTTTGATTTGGTCATGAATTTATATAAGTGGGAAACATGGGGATATAAGTAAGTATTGAATCTTTGGGTCAAATCCATCTTTTGTTCAGGCCCAAGGGCCTCAGGTGTTTGTCACCTGAAACCAATCTGAACCATTAGGCATATACCTTTGCTTCTCGTAGTAGCCATTTATTACGTCATTGTTTCCACTAGTGTCTTGTGGAATTGGGAAGAACATTGGCCTGAGAGTCAAGAGACTTGTGTTCAGACAGCAGCTCTGCCCCCGCTCAGCAGTATAACTGGCCACTTCATCACCAAGCCTCAGTTTCTCCATCAGTAAAATGGTCTGGTTAGACTGGATAACCCTTCAGCTCTTTCATCTCAGAGATCCCATGGTTCTTTGCAAATCCTTCCTCTGGGCTCTAGACATCACATCCTTTTTGGTCAGTCCTAGGAATTCACTCTTTTACATCTCTGTGGTGAAGTATCCAAAGCATCAGATTATTCAACAAATATCTCTGGTCCTTATTCCTCTTCCACACCCCACACGTTCCTTTTCTAGACTTGGAGCATAGAGAAGAAATGTTGTCTGGAACTTGCTGCAAGAAAGATTTCCCTAAAAAGTGTTGGGTCTTAAATTTTCACCTATTTGTCATGTTCTTAAATGCTATTAATTTGCAAAGTTAATCAGCAATATCATACTTCATTGTATTTTATATCATACTTCAAAACTACATTGTGGATTTGTACTTTCTGTCTCCCTTCCATGTTGAACCATTGTCTTTGGTGGTGGATTCTAAACTGTTGACTTAAGTTTTTTCCTCCTGTTTATAGTAATAGTTGTGTCATCTGAGTTTAGGCACCAGATAGTCAAGTGCTGGCCTACCTATATTTCAGCTAGTCCTGGGCTAATATTATTCACTTGGCAGTGTCTATTTTACTTTAGAACTCAACTTTTAAATACCTCCTCTCCTTCTCTTCCCAATTCATAGAAAAAAAAGAGGGAGGGGGTCTTTGAAACACAACCATTCTCCCTACGGGAAATGTTTTCTATGAATTTTTTATTTTAAAGGCAACTTTGCTTCACTTTAAGGAATTGTATCTATCCTTAGAATGAAATTAACTGGAGGGAGATGAACAGTGAAGAAGGATATTTTTCCAGCTTCTTTTAAGTCAAAATAATATAATTATTTTGGATACCAAGGGAGTTTAGAGGTTAGTATATTTACTCATATACAATAGAAAATTCAAAATTCCATCTCTAAGCAAAAATGGATTTGGGAAGTATCTATCATTTTTATTATCCGTCTCCTTGGGTATATTCTTTGCAATATATTGGACAAGAAAGAGCATGGACTTGCAGAGTTAGAAAGGTTAATTTTTTTATCTTGGCCCAGCTATGTTCCAGTTGAATAACTTTGGATAATCACTTAACCTCTTTAAGCCTTGATATTTTTATCTGTAAATTGGGAATAATAGTCTCTATTTTTCAAGGTTGTTCTGAGGTTCTTAGATAATACATATAAAATTCATGGCACATAAGGCATGAACCCAATAAAGGTGGTAATGCAATTACTTTGGAGTTGTCATTTCTGCTACTCCTCATTATAACATCAAAATTAAAGCCCAAAGTTTTCATCTCTAACTTTGGAACTTCCAAAATGAAGTGTAAATTTCATGTGCACACTCACAGAGTCTGAGATCTTTTATCATTGCCTTATATCTTACCAAATTGTGATTAGATCCAGAAAATCATATCTTAAAGGCCTCATACACACTCTTTTCCAGTGGAGGACCAGGTGGGGCATAATCAGAATGTTTACTAAGTGACCACACTCTGTGTGCATTGCAGAGATAAGACCTCTGTATGGGTAGGTGTCTCCTGATGGTGTAGTCGAGGCTAAGGCAGCCCCAAAATCTGGAAACCATCCTCCTGTCACTAGAAAGTGTGGGGGAGGATGGTAAAATGCTTAAGAAATTCAATGGGCTTGAGGGAGGATTAGTGAATTATAAAAAAGATCCACACCATAAAGTAAATTTTCAGTTGCAAGAGATGCATTATTTGTCTAGAATTTTGAAATGGTCCTCTCTTCAGGTAACTGTTTGGAGTGCTTGTGATTTGTTCTCCTTGATGGAACATGAGTGGGTGTAGAAGCATATCTAAGCAGATCTTGGAGCCAGCTTCCTTCATAAATTTCCTCCTGTGTATATACCGTGTATCCCTGACAAGAAGAACACTGTTAATGGAGACAGTGTGCTCTGGAACTCAGAGCACTGACATGGGAATCGGGAGCTCTTACGTCTGCTGTTTCTGTCAAATACTGACTCTGACCTTGGAGCAAGTTGATTCAAACACAAGATGAAGAAGATCATGTCTGCAATGGGCTGAGAGCTCATGGGAGAAAGATGCTACATGGCTACAAAGTGTTTACTATTGTGCTTGCCTCAGATAAGGAAAATGGTTACAGTTGCTGCCCAAACTTCCAGGCTCTTCCTTTTGTCTTTTTTTTTTTTTTTAATTAATTAATTTATTTATTTATGGCTGTGTTGGGTCTTCGTTTCCGTGCGAGGGCTTTCTCTAGTTGCGGCAAGTGGGGGCCACTCTTCATCGCGGTGCACGGGCCTCTCACTATCGCGGCCTCTCTTGTTGCGGAGCACAGGCTCCAGACGCGCAGGCTCAGCAATTGTGGCTCACGGGCCTTCCTTTTGTCTTTTAAACCTAACTTTTCTCTATGAATTCTAGTCTTTACTAAACCAGAGGAGGATTCACACTGTTAACCTCAACAGAATCAACTTAAAGGCTTTTTCGCATTTGAGCTTTTATTGAGTCATTCATTAGCAAAAGCACTCTTATTGCATCCCTATTGTTTTGTACCAGACACTGTGCTGGGGATGCAAAAGATGGGTAAAACTTGGTCCCTTCTCAAGAAGCTCAAAATAGGGTGGGAGAGATCAACGTTCATAAAACCAGAACGCAGTTGAAAAATGCCACAACAGTACACCTGCAGAAGTTTTATGGATGAAGAAAGAGGTATCAGCCAATTCTGCCTGAGAGGGACTAACTCGGGGAAGGCATCAGAGAAGAGAGCACATATGACTGGAGTCTGATGTTGTCCAGGCTGGGATGAAGTGGGAAGAGTCATATGAAGAGAGGCACCAAGGGGGAAAGTGTAGGACATGTTCAGGGTAAGGCGAGCATCTGATTTGGCTGGACTGTAGGTTACATAAGAGGAGTGGCTGAGTGTCCAGCCACTTATCCTTTCACCTAAAAGTGACCACCTCCTTAAATTTTGCTCCCTAAATGCCTCACTTGCTTTACCTTAATCCTGGCCCTGATAGGCAGATTTTGAAAATAAACAAATAAATATTTATGATCAAAAATCATAAAATGTTATTCTCCATCCCATGAGAGTCTACAGGCCTTGATTACAGTTAATCATTTATGATTAATAATCTTGTCTAATTCTTATGTATGTCTCCACCATGGGGTGATACAAACTCTAGATTGAGACCTGTGGGTATTATTAAAGCCTCAAGTCTTGTCTCGTGAGTTTCCAGGTGGGGCTGAGCTGAGTGGACTATCGTTAGAATATCCAGCGATAGGCAATTGCTTGATAACTGTTTATACTGGCATTCTGCACTAGGGTGGATTCCTCTCTTCCAGTAGCTTCCACTGATACTGACATAGCCCTCTTATGGATTTTGAAGAGCTAGTCACTAGCAGGTCAGGTGTCAAGCTGCTGGAGGTAAGAATTTTTTAAAAATCATTAGGACTTTCTTTCCATTAACAGCTTTATGAAGTATAATCGATATACAAAGAACTGCACATATTTAATGTATAATTTGATGTTTGGACAGTGCAAACACCCATGATACCATCACCACAATCAAGATAATAGATATATCCAACAACATCCAGAGTTTCCTTGTGTCCCTTTTGTTTTGCTTTGCTTTTGCTTTGTTTTTCGTGGTAAGAACATTTAACATGTAATCTGACCTCCTAACAAATTTCAAAGTGCACAACACCATATTATTAACTATAGGCATTTATGTTGTAGAGCAGATCTCTAGAATATACTAGCAAAACTGAAACTTTATACCCATTCAATAAGCACTTCCTATTTCCCTCTCTTCCCAGCTTCTGGCAACCACTAGTGTATTCTCTGCTTCCGTGATTTGACTCTTTTAGATATCTCGTGTAAGTGGAATCATGCAGTATTGGTCCTTCTGTGACTGATTAATTTCACTTAGTATAATGTCCTCCAGGTTTATCCATATTGTTGTGAATAGAAGGATTTCCTTCTTTTTTAAGGCTGCATAATATTCCAGTGTGTGTCTCTGTGTGTGTGTATATGACACATTTTCTTTATCCATTTGTCTGTCAGGAGACACTTGGATTGTTTCCATACATGGTCTGTTGTGAATAGTGCGGTGCACATGGAAGTGCAGATATCTCTTTGAGAGCCTGATTTCAATTCGGAATCTTTTCTATAGAGCTTGTCATTCAGTCATAGAGAATGCGATATAGACCTTAGGTGTCATCTAGTCCAACCTTTTTCTAACATAAATGAGAAAACTGAAACACAAAGAAGGGGGATGACTGGACATCACAAAACAAGTGTATTTGGTAAGATTAGGTTCAGCTGGAGTGACAGAAATCAGTGATGAAACAAAACGGTGTTCATTTCTCTCTATGGGAGGAAGTAGAGATCCAGGACAGTGGTAGGCAAGGACCTAGTCTCCTGCTGGTTTCCTCAGCCACGCTCAGCTTGTGGCTCCTACTGAGGGGCCCAAGATGGCAGCTCCTGCATCCCAATGGACTGAGACCAGAGCCCTTCCCTCTGAGGACACTTCCATTCCACCTTCAAGTCCCTAGTCAAACTTACCTGCAGGGAAGGCTGAAAAATCTAATATTTATTCAGGACAGCTGTGTACCTAGCTAAAATTTGGAGGTTCTAAAGAAAGATGGGAAGAGCAGCTATAGAACAACAACGATCAAGGCATACCATGGCAAATTCGGGACATTTCCAGGACTAGTATTCTGTTTCCTGACTCTAGATTTTTCTCACAGAGATGTGATCTTTAATTAAAGCCTATAGACCACGTTGAAATGTATAAATTCATCATTGTATGTGTCCATACAACATGCAGTGTTTCTCGTTTGCTTAAGATATTTTTGTATTTACTAATCCCTAGGCCTTGTAGATAGGAGTCAGGCAGACCCACGTTTAATTCCTGTGTTCCAATTTGTGACTTCAGGTACATACGGATTAAAAATATAAACTTGAGTTTTTTCTCCTCTAAAATAATGATAGTATCTTATCAGTGGCATTGTTTTAAGAATTAAAGGGGATAATACCCATGAAAAGTCCTAGTCCAGTGCTTAGTAAGGAAGTAGGTATCTAGTGCTGCAAATGTTAGTTCCCATCTCCTTTCTCCTTGCTTGCTCGGGTTTCCTCTGAGACCACCTCAGTTTCCTAGGAGGTCGTTGAAAGGAATCGAAATCCTTGACAAAACTCTTCTCCAGATACCCACAATAAATTTGTTTAGATGCATCATCAGTTCTTTTTTGCTTTATAAAAACTCACATTTCAGACAATCTTCAAAGATCGGGAAGCTCTGGCACAATCATAGAACTTTTTAAAAGTTATGGATGTCTGAGCCCCGACCCCAGGGATAACGATGAAATAGGTCTGGGAGTGGTCCGGGAATCTTTAGTTTTTAAAGCTGTCTGATGAGTCCGTGCTATTGTGTTGTAAACAAATCAGTATGGTGGCAGATTGGAGTAGACAGAAACGGTGAGGCTGAGAGGCCAATTAGGAGGCTACTGTGATTCTACCTAGGTGAGAGATGACGGAATAATATGGTAGAGAAAGAGAATAATTGATGAATTTACATATTTAGTAGGCACAATAGTAGAACTTGGTGCCTCATGGGATGCAGGAAGAGGGAAGTTGATACTGATTTTGCTGTCAAACATCTTTTAATAGTAGCAAAATTGTAGCTCTTGAAATATATCTAACTTGAACTTACTGGTTTGAGGTAAAGGATGGGAGGAAAATATGTAAAATATGATCATTAACATTACTAAAATTTTTTGTTATCTGGAACAGTAACCCAGATCCAACAAGGTAAAATGTAAGAGAGACAAAAGTCAAATCTTATTCTTAGCTTTAAAAATTGACTCTCCAAGTACATATGAGGATCATTTAATTTGACAGACGTTCATGTCAAAAAAAAGAAAAAAAAGACTTGGAGACAATCTGACCCCAAGATCAATAATAATAAATAAGACCACAGCAAAGTAAATGCACCTTCAGCAGCACTCATATAAGGAGAAGCATGTAGAAGAGGGGAAACAGTAGTTCCTAGAGTGATGTGTTTATTCCTGGGGCCCACACATTGAAGGGAACTGGTGCAGAAGAGGATGGTCAAGAGGATAAGATGACAGAAATCATGTCCCATAAGTAATTGTTGAAGGAATCCAGGTGTTTATCCCAATAAAGAGAAGGCTAAGGGGAGGGGCAATTTTTTTTAATATTCTTTAGGGCTGTTATATAGAAAAAGCAACAGACTTGTCCTGAGAGGGCGGAAGTAGGGCTAATGAGGTGGCAGGTATTTAAATTGATATAGTAAAGAATATTCTAACAATTAGACCTCCTGGTAGAATGGACACCTTCTGAGACAGTCTGCTGTGACTGGACATGGCACAAGCAATCCCAGGGACTGGACAAGTGTTGATTGACTGACTGAGGATGTTACAGAGGGGATTTATGGATCAGACAGATTGACTGGGGCAGATGGTCCCTAAGGTCCTTCTCACTTTGATGTTACTCCATGTTGTACGTGAAGTTGTAGCCCCTTAATTTTTTTGACAGTACAATTAAATAGGTAATTTGTCTTTATTAATTGATGCCAACGCTAAGAGAAAGTTGTTGTCTTTTCACATGTAGAGATGTTAAGAATAGTACTGGAAGCTTTTGGAGAAAAAGATCTCTATACATATAGTTCTGTACCAGTTTATTCTCAGGCTATTACTGGGAATAAACAATAGCTTGCCAAATATGAAAAACACATTATCCCCCCATATGGAAGAGGAAGGTCTATTTTGCATGTATATGGTTTGGGCATTATTGTTACTCAGAATGCCCTAGCTGAATAAACCTAACTGCCCTCATCAAGTTACAGGATATTAATTTATGTGGCCATGTCCAAAAGTTAATATTTATTCATTCAAGTATTTCTTCAATAAACCATCTCTTCCATATTTCATTCACCCTCTTTCATGCTAGAAACATGCATTTTTAATTGTTATATTGGAAGTGCTCATAATCAAATATGGAAACTGTGCTTATGTTTCAGTTACTATGGCTACATGCCTAACCATTCCAAAACTTAGTAGCTGAAGAGAACAATCAACATTTATTATCTCTTACGTTTGGTGGGTCAGGCATTTGATAGCACCTCAAATGAGCAATTCTGGCTTGGGGGTCCCTCATGAGATTCCTGGATCTGAGTTCTCCCAAAGTCTTCTTCACCTATACGTCTGGTGCCCAGCCTGGGAATACTTGAATACCTGTTCTAGAACAACTGGGGTTCTTCAGGCATCTCCCTCTATCTGCGTGTAGTCTCTTCAGCGTGGCAGCTTCAGGGTAGCTCAGCTTCTAACATGACAACTCAGGGCTTCAAAGGTATGTGTCTCAGAAGAAGACCATCTCTCATTTTATGAGTAGCACTGGGAGTCATACAGCATCACTTCTACCGCGTTCCATTGGCCAGGCAGTTACAAATGTCCTCCCGGGCATCCATCTCTCCCTGATGGACAGTCAGGATCCATCACACTAGAAGAGGAGTATATGGGATGAGATATGTGTTGATGTCACATCTTTGGAAAGTACACTGTGTCATAGCATATAGACAGATGACACTCTACACAGGGTCTGTGCTATAATGAAGGTATGAACAGTGCCGTGAAAGAACAGAAGAGTAGGGAAACGATTAGTAAGAAAGGTTGCATTCACATGCCCTGGGTCATAAAATCTGAGCCATCTAACTTGTTAAGAAATGTTCAAGGCAGAGGCAACAGTGGATGTAAAATCATGCAAGAACAAGGCGTGTGAAGTGTTAAAAAGTTTGGATTGACAGGTTAAAGACCGTATTAGGGGAATGGTGGGGTAGGTGCCTGGAAAGGGAAGGGAAGACAATATCCTGAAGGGCCTTGGGTGTCAAGTTAAAAAGTTCGGCACTGGGGAGCAGTGACTGGCTTTAGAGCACAGGCATATTGGATGATGCTCTTGTGTAATCTCCATCCACATTCTTTCCTGCCTTTGATAGTAAACATATCATCTCTGTTAAAGTTTGCTTCCTAGTTTAAACTGAACGCAAACTCTAAACCATCAAATCATTTTAGATTTTTTTTTTTTTTACCCCACCACAAACAACTCTAGGATGGCATGCATTTGAACAAACCCAAAGTGATTTCACTCTTCTAATTTTCAGAGCTTTTGGCTAGATGCAGAGTGAGAAATTCATACCTTTTTCAAGTAGCGTGGGTTCTTTTTTTCCCAATTCCTCTCATCCATCTGGTTCTCTGGAGGTTTTGGAATCCAGGAAAGTGTTAGTTCACTGTGCTGAAATCCAAAAAAGACTGCTAAACTGTGAAAGAAAATTTGCATTCCAGAGACACTGAAAGAGTTAGTCCACCACCCTTTTGTAGCAGCAAAGAGAAAACATCTGTATTTTCTGTCCCCTTTGTTTTTCAGCAGTTACAGAATGGAAAACCCTATATTAGTTGTTTCTGCCTTTCTTACCTACTTAATGTAAACCACTTTCGGCACGGTGAGGGTAGAGAGAGGAACCAAAACATGGAATTATTTTATTTCTCGTGTCAGAAAATATTACAGCCAAGATACAGTTGAAGGAAAGGAAATCACTTCACCAGCTTCACTTTGTACTCTTCAGGAGGTCACGTTCTTATGAATAGGTGCCAGAGCCCAGTGTTTGACATATACATTGGCAGTGCTCTGCTCAGAAGGAAACTGCACAGTCGCAGCCATGATGTTGACATGTCATCATGGTCTTTCTAAGTGATGGTGCTGTCTTTTGTCTTCCACTGGCAGAAGTATAATTAGAAGGGCTTGTTTTCACCAGAAGCCAAATCATTGCCAAATCTGTTAGACTGATCTCTAGAGAATCGAAGTTAGCTCATGGCCCTCTGGCTGTTCTCTTTGCCACTCCCAGGAGTTAAAGGCTTAAACGTTTTCTTTCTTTTGAAAGAGGATCAAGTTTGGTTCAAACAAGCTTTTCTGTCATCCCCAGAAGTACAAGGAGAGACCTTCTGTGACCCTAGTTGTTTGGCTCAGACCACTTATGGCTTGTTATAATTTAGGAAGTAATTGCAATTCATAAAGCCAGGTAGAAGATAAACATCTTGGCAGAGCTGAGTTTCAGGCAGTTCTGAAGGGAACCGACACGTGAGCAGAATGGTATTGGGAACATTTCTAGTCTCTGCTTGCAGTTCTTGATTCTAATGGATGATTCACAATAGATTTAATTCTGATCTGAAATGCACAGGCAGGCAGTCATTGCTATGTATACATGGGGCTGAAAACATCACTGAAACCCCAGTTTTAGATTTTGCCCCTGGATGGGTCAGTTACCCATGGTAGACAGATACAATAAGTAAAAAGAGTGTTGTCCTACCTACTATGTTGTGTAATTAACTTCAGATCATTTATATTCTTAGCGAAGTTTGTAGCACTGATTTTTTGAGAAATATACTATTGCTGAGGTAGAACCAAAAAACCCAAGAATTGGAAGAGACCTTAGGTAGTTAAATGTCATTTACTTTTTTCATTCAACAAATACTTATTAAGTGCCTGTTATATGTTAAGTACTGCTCCACAGGCTGTGAATGCAGTCGTGTCTCAGGCTGGTGGGGAGATAAGCACTAAGTATGTCAGCAACTAAATCCAGGAGGTGATATCAGATAGTAATAAGGACTGTGAAGAAAGTAACAGGGTCATGAGCTAGAGTCTGGCTCAGGAGAGGGGACTGCTTACGTAGGGTGTTGATGGAAGGCCATCTGAGGATGGTGATGGAATTTCAGGTCTGTCTATGGGAATAAGTGCTGTTGGATGACTCTTGGGAGTATTCATTCCCAATCATTCATTTACTGACTTAATAAAATATTTATTCTGTTCCTTCTATGTGCCAGTCATTTTTCAGTGAACTAGGGGTGAAGCAGTGGACAAGACAATGAGCCCTGCCCTATTGAAAGTTTTGTTCAGCCTCAAAGCAATCATGGAGTTTCAAGGGACCAAGAGGTCTATTAACTTAGGTCTCTTATTTTAGAGGTGAAGGAGTTTAGGCCCAGAGAAGCAAATGCTTTGCACATGCCTCCCTGCCAGTGGCTGGGCTTTGCAAGACTAGAGCACAGCCCTTGGCTTAGGGTCATTTCTCTTTGTCACTGTACCATGCGGGATTTCCATAAACATCTGTTTCAACAATTCCAGTTTCAAATAGTGCTGGGCTTAGTATTGGGACCCAAAGATAAGTCATTTTCCCCATCAGGACCTCCTGTCTGCTCTAAATTGAAGAGAACATGATTGAGGGTGATTAAGATGGTGCCTCACAGGCACAGGTATCAGGGGTTTAGTTAGGGACCCTGCCAAGTGTATCTGCAGTAAACTACATGTTCCATGAGGCTTCTCTGTGTACATCCTTAATGCCTGGTATGTAACTGGTCCATCACTTATTAGGTGTTCCAGGTATATAAAAATATAATAAGAAAAATATCTGTTGAAAACAAAACAAAAATGAAAGGAAAAAAACACACTGTATTTTCTCAAACTCAATATACATAGGATTGTGGATGTCTGTTTGTACAGATCATATTTTCTTCTCTCCAGTAATAAGAGTAATGCAAAGTAACCTCTCAGTTGATTAGTCAGAAACTGAAGAACTAATAATTAGGTTCTGTTCTCACGTGGAACAGTAATTTTACCCAGAGAAAAGAACTTTATGACAATATTTTTACATCTCTTTACATTCTTCAAGAGTGAATCTTAAATTTCTCATCTCATTTAATTATCACAATTCTGGGAGGTAGACAGGACAGGATAATTATATCTCATTCTGTGGATGAGAAAATTGACACTCAGATTATGGAATTTTGTTCAAGATGCCGTGATATTCTAGCTACTCTGCAAAGTGTCTGCCTCAGTGAAACTGGTCTGAGTGTCTATTAATAACCTCTGTTTACAAGTTGCAAATAGCAGGCATTATAAAAGCTGGACCTAATACATCATGCCATGATGCTGAGTTTAGGATTAGCTCCTCTGAGTTACTGGCCGGAGAACCTCTATACTTATCAGTGTGAGACAGCCTTGTTTTGACAGTGACAAAAACCCAAGTAATGTAATATACTCCACCTAATGATTTTCCATTGGTCATGTAAATAATTGTCAATAACTAATCAACAAGAGTTGTCATATTCTTATTGTTAACAAGGGCCGGAACACCAAAGAGAAGTTTTGGTACTCCAAAAAGGATCTAGTATGGGGTTTGGAAAGAGCCACTACATAGAAGCCAAGGTAATTGGTTAGAAACCTTGGTTTCTATATACTGCTCAGCTCTTTCACTAGTTTACAACATTAGGCAATCAACTTCCCTGAATGCAGTGTCCTAGTATATAAGGCAAGAGAGTTGGGCAAGATGATTTCAATGATTTTTTTCAAGTGCAAGCAAACTGTGTATTTGTGAAAGGCTATAGCACAGCAGTTTGCTAAAGGTTAATATCTCCATTCAATGTAATTGCCATTAAAGGGAACCAGATAGCAAGAGATAGGAAAAATCTGTTAATTGGAGAACAGTGTGAAGTAGAAGAATGAACAACTTTGTCTTTGGACTTAAAAGACATAGGGTTTCAAATCCAACCACATTTATAGGTACATGGCATGTAACAGGGATAAGAATTCTACCATTCTACTGACTGTTGTGGAGATCAAATGAGGTCCTGGTTGGGTACAGTTACTAAACTTTAAAAACTCTACCAAAGCAAAGTGTCAGTTTTTGTTTTGCGAGTATAACATGATGTAAATTACTTTTATGAAGAACTAAGGTATTTAAGGGTTTGAAGTATAATAATTTTACATAAAAGGAAGAACAGCTTTTCCACAAAATTCTCATGGACGTAGGGGGGAAACCTCTTAGGAATCCAGAAGCCCATTTTATGTTATTATGTAATCCAGTTGTCCCAGAGTATCATGCACAGAATTCCTTCAATAATCCATTTCTTTAAGTAGAGATGTAAAATATAAGAGAATTGATGGTGAAATAAAAAATTGGAAATGTAGTGCTTACATATAATAATTTAATTAAATGATCAAGGAATGTCAAGTTAATTCAATATATGTTCTACTCTCCTAGAATTTGTAAGAATCACACAAAACTAACATTTATTATACAGCCAGGCACTGTGTACTTGTTTTCATATATGTGATCTCATTTAGTCCTTACAACACTGCCGTGTAAATATTTTCATTCTTCTATACTAGATGAGGAAACAAAAGATCGAAGAGGTCGAGAAAATTGCCTAGATTTCAAACCCAGGTCTCTTAAATCTACCAGTAATTCTCTTACCTCACATCACAGACTCTTCTCTGGTTCCTGAGTTAACAAGTCCCAACAGACTGTACCTTAATGATGTTGTAAAGGGAAGTCCATGATCTGACTCAGCTTGGAAGGAAAGGAATTCTACTCTTCTTTTCCCCTCTCACAATAATCTCAGTGGAGTGCTGTGATCTTTTAATTTTGCTCCTGGCATAAAGGTCTGACACGCTCATCAAGTCCCAGCTCCCCCATCATTTTTCTCAAGGGTTAGGAGACGTTCAAGATAACTGTTTTTGTTTTGAACGAACTAGCATTCCACAAGGGCTACACATTTTAAGGTAAAATAGCACCTCTCTGGGCCTGAAGGTATAGACAAACTAAATGTCCTTTAATGGAGATTCTTTTTTTAATTCACTAAAGCTCAGATTGGAAGCCCAACCTAAGTGCTTCAGAATAAACAGGAGGGCATTATTTACTTTGTGAAGAATGTGATTTGTGGCTCATGGCAAAATTGAATAAAATGATCTAATTGTCTTGATGTTTGTGTCCTTTCTGTGGGTTTTTTCCCTTGTGGTTTTAAGACACATTTCTTAATTTTAAATCCAGTTTATTTAGTTCAAATATAAACAGAAAATCTTATAAGAATTGTTTTCCCTAAATTCTATGTTAATAGTCACACATGTTTTGTTTGAGTTAGTTTAACACAAAGACACGCATCTCTAGCAATGTTGAGTTCCCTTTTACCAATGCTGCCCAATACACTGATTTTCTTACAATATTCTTCCTGTGAAATGAATTTTGTCTCAGTGTAGGCATATCTGGGACTTATATAATGAAGACTTTTGTTATAACACAACATTAATTCCAAAAACTGTTATAATGTGGGTTTTTTTTTTCAAGAGCCAACTCAAATCCCACTTAGAATAGATTCCCAGAATCGTACATCACCACCACATTGCCTGCTCCCTCACCATTCATAAGTAATTACCCTCTTCTCTGTGTTCCCATCACACATTACTCATTCCTCTATAACAGCAATTTGTTGTGCCCTTCGCCTCTAGTCAGTTATTTACAGAAGTGTCTACCTCTCCTACCATGGTGGGAACCTCTGCGGGCAGGCATGGTGTCCGTCTGTTCTCTCTTCAGCCGTACCTGCCAGGATGTTAAGTGTTTTGTCCCACTCTTGAGGCTTTCTGCAATGTTAAATTATGTGGGGAGGCAGCTCTGCTCATCAGAAAATCATGTGAAAAGTTTTTTTAAAGGGTATTTATGAGAAAGCTGAGGTAACACAGGCGTTGGATGCAAAGAGTTGTGCTCAAAAAGAGTAACAGAAGTGACAAAAATAAGAATGTTGAAGTTCTTTTACTGAATTTTCAGTTGCATGTTTCATAGCTGTCATTTTGTGTGTGGCGGTAATGACATCAAAAGAAAATACATCTTGAGGTTTTGATGCCATTTGATAAATTGACTCAAAATTTTTCCTGTTTTGAAAAATCAGAATTCTCACCTACAGAGTAGGAATTTTGATTCTAATTGGAAAATCACAGTCATAGGGATGGGATATCACTAGGCTTACCATTGTTATTTTCAGTCTGTTTTGAAACGCATATTAGATATAAATACAGTATAGATTTCGATTTAAGATATAGATATAGGCAAAGGACATTTGGAAAGTGCACAAAAACTTTCAATAAGTAATGCATGCCTCACTGGGAGGCAGAGATGTTGGGCAGTTTTGTACTGCAGGCTTATTAGGAAAACTACCAAGATAAAATGATGTCTTCATTTGCGAAGGAAACCCAGAAGTACTGTCATTACCTGGGAAGCCTTGATTACCAGAATCAAGAATAAGTTTGTATTCCAGAATTAAAGTAGGTAATACAATTATTTGAGTTTAAATAACGTCAATGGCATTTCAATGGAGCTTGCTGAGTCATAGCCCTGTTCTCTTCTTACTGTACCGCGTTGCTATTCTGTTGGGAACACCTACACTTAGGCTGTGCTTCCCAACTTCTTTCACATCACGATTCATGTGGAAAGTGATGGCATTCATTCAGCACACTGGCGTGAGTAGATGAGGCTTCTCTTGGCCCAAGGTGACTGCTCAGGGACTATGGAATCTCGCCCCTTCTGACCCTCCCAAATATGGTACACCTGGGGCCCATTTGAGGCACACTGTGTCTTAGCCTGCCAGTTGCACTAGAGACTTGTTTTGCATGATTAAATAGAATAATTTTATTTTATGGCAAGTATCCAGAGTTTATTCATGATGAAACCAATATTTGTGCAGCATCAATTTTATGCAAGGATACTGTTGTAGATGCTAGGGATCCAACAATGAATTTTCTGTCTTACCCCGTGGGAGCCAATGAAATTGACAGTAGACGAACTATCTTAAGATCTCAACGTGTTTCCTCTCTTTATTTATATGCATGTAGCTTGCAGGTCGTCAGCCTTATATTTGTAATGTGAAGTATGGCTACTGAAATATGGAATAGGTATACTGTGATATAGCAGTGGGGTTATCCACTGGATGGAGAATTAGACCTATACTCTTAATTCCAAATCTTCCACTAGTAGTTTTCCCTCTCTGCACCTTAGTTTCTTGAATCTGGTAGTTGGACCAGCTGGATGGGTTTTAAACTGTACTATATGGATTCCCCACAGGCTCCATCCTTTCCTGTTCTTCATCCAGAAGTGATTTTGGACGCTTTTGGATGTGCTTCTTTGATACATTGTTTCCCTGAACAAAGGATTATGGAAGAGGGAGGCAAGTGCAGGAAGTTGAAAACTTATGGACCAGAATAATCTCTAAAGACTTTTAAAAGTCTCATATTTTCTAACTCTCCTTTTTTTTTTTCTTTTTATTCTTAGCTCAACAAGACCAAAAACTGTATGTAGAACATGAGATGTCACCCTTAATCTTTCCAAGAGTCTTTTCTGTCCCAGTATTGCTTTGGTACCTAAAAAAAAAAAAACAAAACAATAAAGACTGAATATAAGATCACATTTTAATTTTATGAAATGAAAATTTTAACATTTCTAAATGGCAATACTTTATAGTCTTCCAAATCTTCAAATATTTATGTCTCTTGATTTAAAATCTTCAACAGCGAACACACATACACCTAAGTAATATATAAATTTTAGAAATATTATTTTCTCCATCATATAACTAGTAGTCAATGCTTATGTTACCTGTATGCTTCATTTAGATTCAGATGATTCTTCCAGCTCTTCTGACTGTGAATTAGAGAATTTATTTATACAATATCCAAGGATAGAAAAGATACAACCAGATTGTATCTCTTAATTTAAAAACAGTTGCATTTGGGAGTTTTGTGTACAAGGTTTGTTGGTGATTTTATTTTTACTTTCACTTAACTTTTTTGTTTTTAATCACAATTGTATTGCCATCATTTCAGAAAAGTTGATAAGCTGTGCCTTTTAGCAGTTAAATAATTTCTTGGTTTTTCTGCTACTCTTAACATCTTCTCTTGTTAACCACACTCTCACTGAAGTAACTGCTTAAAACATTTTCAAAAAATCCTTAAAAATCTTCAAACAGGGCCTAGGATTTTTAAAAAGCGTAAAATCTAGACTATTCTTTCAGCTTAATCTAGAAGGTGTTTCACACCTGGTTACTTGTTGCCTAATGTGTGTCATGGACCATGGAGGTCCTGGGCAAGGATGCTTACTGTTGTGACTGCTGTATTGCACTGCCCAGACCCCCTTCAGGACTGAGGCTCTCACTCCCCCACTGGCTGGGATTGTTGGCTGCTGACGGTTCACAGCTGAGTCCCTCTCTTCTTCCTTGCAAGCAGCCCGTATCCATTGGCTGGCAGATGTAGGGGTATAAAAGCCCTACCCCCTAGCTTCAAGGAAAGACAATTCTGCAGAGCCATCCGAACTCCAGAGTTCTCCGTGAAACCATCAGAAGCCTTTGTTATAACTGAACCATAGTTCAATTCCTCCCTCTATCCAGATGCTTCCTGTTCTCACCCACAGGCATGAGCTCAAAACCACTCTTCAATAACTTCTTTAGTGCAAAGCTCTGTTTCAGAATCTGATTCCTAGCAAACTCAACCTATGACTATAGCTCCATACGGGGAGAGCAGGGTGCCACTGTTTGGTCACGGAGGTTGACATAAACCTTTAAATCAAGGACATTATTATATTCGGTGTCATAGAAGCATCATACAATCCTATGGGAGTGGAAGAAGTGACTTATTTTGCTTGGAGTATAACAAAGGAAGAATTACGAAAGGTTTTTCAGAAGAGGTAATGTTTGAGCTTAACTTTGAAGAATGAGTAGGTCTTCTCTAGACAAAGAAGGATGTGAGGTAGTCTGGGTTTGTAAAAGAACACAGCTTATTAAAGATGTGGCAGAGAGCTCAGTGTGGCAGCTGGAAGGTGGGCTCCATGGGTGGGGTCCCAGTAGAGATGGGTCCAGAGCCAGTCCATGAAGCACTCTACTGATTTTGAAGGTTCTTATGCTGGAGTGTCCTCTTCCTCCCTAATTCCCGTCTGTCAAATTTGGCACCCCTGCTTCCCATACAAGATGTAATTTGAGTAGATATACTTAGAGACACCCTTCTTCCACTTGTTTGCTTGAAGACTTGTTATTTCTTTTTCTATTTTCTTAAATACTATTTTATTTATTAACCGTTTCATTTTAACCTACTTTAGAAAAGCCTCATGTTTATATAAAGAGTGTATCTTTTAGTCTGGCTTTAAAATAACCTTCTATAAAAAGACACAAAGATCTTTCTCTATCGTGCTTAAAATTCTACCACTAGCGATTTCTGGAATTCCAAGTGGTAAGGTAAAGTAAAGTTTAGATAGTCCAGATTTCTCACACATGAACCCTCGTTTCAAGCCTCAGATGAAGGGTTGTCCAGTTGTTTTTAGTATATCTCTAGTAATGGAAACATTGACCTTTACCTGTTTCTGTTAATACTGATATATCACGGAGTAACAAAATTGCAGAGTTGGAATTAATCATTGTTTTACAGGTGAGAAAACCAAGGTCTAGAGAGAAGAAATCATTTACCTAAGGTCATACAGTAGATGTTGACAAATCCAGAGGGACAATTCATATTCTTCATCTAGCAACTTTGTCTCTCTATGGCTACATAATGAATTCATTAGATACCTATCTGAATTATTGGGAGGCAGGAAACTGGGGTACCAACCCATCCTCTGCCCCTAATCATCTCCATGACTCAGGTCCCAGCTGTATCAGTCTTCCAGGTCTGTTTTCTCACCTGGGAAATCAGAGGTCTGGACTAGAGGAACTCCAGAGCCCTCCTCCCAGGCATTTTAAGAGTCTTTATCCTTTCTTTAGGAGCAGATATGTCTAAGGGTCCTAGTGGGCCAGTTGAAGACTGAAAGGAGAAGAATACAGTAAAGAGAACTGGCTCAGGAAGATTCACATGTCCTCCTCAACAATTTGCTAGTCCAAGCTTCTAGTCAGATGCATTCTTGGAGCCTTTATTTTCTGATTTAGGGGCATTTTACAATAGTCTCACTTTAGGTATATTTTACACTGTTCTTCCTTTGTAGCAGAAATGTTCAGATTACCTGTTCTTTAAACATGGACCATAAAGTCTTTCCTCAGAAACTGACTCTACCTTATATGCTGCTGCTGGTTTTGAGTAAATGGGCTTGAATCTTGCAGCCAAGCCTCAATGCAAACAAAAATATTTTCTGGTCAAGCATTTTCTCGTTTGTTCAACTCCATTACAGGGTTGGCTTTAAAAAAAAAAAAAAAAAAAAAAAAGTGAAAACCCACAGAAGAGCAAAACACAAACCCTGGGAAGACAGTTTCCAGCCACATTAGCTCAGATCACCAGGGTAGAAAAGAACCAGGGCCTTCATTGTCGAGACCATCGTCATCTCCAGACTCTCATCTTATGTTCTTCTGCTATTTTAATTTCACCACTTCAAAATGGGGGGAAAATAGGTTAATAGTTTCCATGAGTTTAGACTGTGACCAGAGGCATACTAAGCAATTTCAGAACCTCCAGCAACCGCAACTTGGAGGAGAGGACGGTGATGGATTTACTGTCCTCTGGATTCCAGAGTTAGGGGAATCGGGCCAGCACTGTGATGCCAAAGTGGGATGTAAACAATATTCCTTCCTTCATTCTTTTTGCACATATTCATCCTGAGTTTCTTTTTATTCCAGGTAGTATACCAGGTGAAGCATGGAACAGAGAAATACATTCTTAAGACATAGTCCCTGCCCTTAAAGAATTGCAGTATAGTAGAGGAAATAGACATATATGCAAATAACTTCAATACAGTGAACACTGTAAGTGCTTTAAGCAACATGAATTAAGTGCTCAGGAAGGGGAGAGAAAGAAGCAATTTATTCCAACTGAAGGCATTGAGGAAGGCTTTACTGGGGAGATGCCTTCTGACCCGTACCTTGAAAGGTCAAAATAGCAAATTGTGATTCCTTCTAGGCATTAGCCAATGCACAGAAATATGGAAGTTTCTCGTAGGTTTGAACAAAAGTGAGCAGTCTGAGACATCAGGGGAATCTGAGCCTAAAAAGGGAGTTTGCATGTCAGGTAAGGAACGAGCTGTTTTCACATTGTGGAGCCATATAAGTTTTTCTAGCAAGAAAGCTGCTTGGTCACATGTGTGTTTTAGAAAGGAAACTGGAAGTCACTGTGAGGATCGGCAAGTGTTACAGGAAGAGAGATGGAAACAAGAAGCCAGTCAGAAACTGTTGCTGTAGTTGTCATCAGCACACTAGTTATCTACCTACAGGCACGCCTTGCCTCATGCCCATTTAAAGTTTCCAGTGGTAAGAGGGAAATTACTCCTTGATTTCCACATCCCTTCGAGTTCCACATGTTTCTAATCAGATCCCCATCCCAGGTTTATTCTAAATCGTAAACTCATTGAGTCAGTCCAGACTTCTCAGTTGAAATATAGCACATTACATGTGAAACATGGCTGTTGGTAAGAGAGCATGGTATTCTAGGCAAGGATGGAAAGTTAACAGCTAATTGTATCAATCTTTCTGAGTCCTGACTCAATAAATGGTATCCCTTTTAAAGGGAGGGGGGATTTATTTTTAAAGCTGAGCATATTTTTAAAGTCAAATAAATTGACTTTCTTAATTCATTTCTCAAAACTGGAACCCCGCTAGGTTCAACATTTCCATCAAGAGTTCACAACACTAAGCGTGGAGATGGTGTTTGAATCAAGGCTTTAAATGATCAAAAGCCTCATTGATTATGCTGAGCTCTGATTGGGTTCTGCAACCAGCATGCTCTCTGCGAGTCTGGGTTGTCAGAAAGACCACTCTAAAATGTTAAGGTCCTTGGTGACCCCACTAGGATTTTGACGACTAATCAAGTTTTAGAAGTAATAGAGAAGTATTCTTCCAGTGGAGATCCCGGATTGTGTAGTTCAGGGGTCAAAACTATCGCCATGGCCAAATCCAGCCTGCTTTTGTAACTAAAGTTTTATTGAAACACAGTCATGCCCATTTACTTACACACTGTCTATGGCTGCCTTCTTGCCACTACAGCAAAATTGAGTTGCTCTAACAAAGCTAGAAGTATTTACTACATGGGCCTTTACAGAAAAGTTTGCTATTACCCCTGCTGTATTGGAAAGGAACACAAGTAGAAGTCAGACAACATGAGTTCTAAATCCTACATTTGCCACCCAGAACTTGCATGACCTTAGAAAAGCCACTTGATCCATCTGTGTTTCATTCTCTCTGAAATAAAGATATACACTCTGCCTTCTTCCAAATACTGTGATAAGCACGTGAGCCCATGTGTTCTGTAACAGTGCTTGTCATGCTGTAAGTTACTACATAAATGGAGCTCTTCACGTCTTAGCCTAACGTTGGCATTTTTCTTTTCCTCCTCAGAACACCCTGGAGCAGTGCAGCGTGTGCTCCAAGCCCATCATGGAGCGGATTCTCCGAGCCACTGGGAAGGCCTATCATCCTCACTGCTTTACCTGCGTGATGTGCCACCGCAGCCTGGATGGGATCCCGTTCACCGTGGACGCTGGCGGCCTCATCCACTGCATCGAAGACTTCCACAAGTAGGCAACCTACTCTCCCTCCTGCAGCCTAATTGTCCTCTTGGGGTCTATTCTTACTGCCTGTATCTGGGCTTCACACTCTTCTCTCTCCGAGCTATAGGATCTCCGGATTTGGTGGGACGTTAAAAAGAGGTTATTTATCCCCTCCTCCAATGCAGGAATTGATATTAGGTACTCCATGTGGTCCTCCAGCCTGGCCTCTGCTTCAAGACTTCCCTGGGGCTTATCCATCACATCTTTGTGTAGCTCTAATTATGAGGAAGTTGACTTAGCCGCAGAACATGTGTACTGGAAAGAGGCAGGATCCTGGGGTAGCTCTCCCTGGCCTAAACATGAACAAGATATGTGACAGTGGACAAATTGCCCAATTTCTCTGAGCTTCTCAGTTTGGTCATTAGACCAGACCCTGTCTTGAAGCTTCCCATCTGAGACAGCCTAGGGTTCTCTCTAGAGCTGACCTCTACGTCTTGGCCACTCTGCATATAGGAGGTTATGGGAGGGACTGGCACAGAGAACAGTTCAATCCCTCTTGCTAATGCAGCCTCTCACATATTTGGAGGCTATTTTATGCCATTATCAGCATATTCACACCCTCCACTAAGCTCTACCCCCACCAGGTCTTCTCTTCCTCAGGATATTTTCTAATCTTTCGATGACGATTAGAAAGTAGAATCTTAAGGTCAAGACCACTTAACTGATGGGCCTGGAAAATTATGTCACCACTTCCTCACTTCTCTAATTTGTAGATCCCTCTTTACTATAGCTGGAGTTTTCATGAAAATTGTATAGCTTTGCATTTTGCTTATTCTTATTTGGCCAGTTTGTTGGTTGGTTAATTGGTTGATCACATTTGTTGCATATTTCTAGGAACCATATGACAGCTATAGATGTGGTTTGTAAATGGCAGACACGGAGGTTTCTGGCTCATGTTTGCTTCGCAGTGGCTTTAAGAACAGTCTGAGGCTCTCAGAGAGGTGAAGCTCATATGGCTCACCAGTTTGGGTATCCGTTCTATGGCCTCCAGATGTGCAGTCTTGTGGGTTAATTTTCACCGCTCTGTTGATTGTCAACAACTGGGAGGTACTTGCCACAAACAGTTTGGGGACCTGAGACTCATATTTTAAGAAAAGAATTTCCTGACCACTTTTCAAGTAGCAGGGAAAGTGAAAACCTCACCAAAAGATGTGAGGCTGAATAAATTTAAAAAAACAAAACAAAAAAAACCCCAGAGGCAGGAATTCTTGACCTGAATTAGACAAGAAAGGGCTCACTTTGAAAGGGCAGTCACAGCATAAATTGTACTTCACGTTATTGATATTTTTAGCTTCTAATTACACATGAAAAAAAAAAGAAAAAAACCCTGCATCTATTTAAGGGAAGTGAAAAGATACCATTGGGGAGTGTATTTCTGTCACTGTTTCTCTCCTTTCTTAGACTTACCCTAATCCAAGAAAGACTGATAGATATAATCAGAGCACACATGTTTCTGTTGCTGAAAAAGACTGATATGTTACACCCCTCAATTAAAACAGGAAATCAATTCTGACAAATGTAAGTTTATATCTATGCCATTTATCTTTCATTTCTAGGAGTGGAGAGCATAATTAGAGACTTGTGACTGGTGACATGTGTGTGGGTCTGAACACTCCAGGAAGGCAGACTTGAGCAACTGAAAGGGAAAAAGAATCTGAAACCCCCAATGCTCCCCATCACCACTAATTCAGTGGCCAGTTAAAATACAAATTATTAAAAATAATGTTGTCTGCATGATTGGCAGGTATGCAGGGGGAGAAGCTTTTTGATCTTTTCTCCATTTCCCAAAGAAGAATAAAAGATACATTTTACAGAACTCCGTTTTTGAGTCTTGAAAGGACTGGAATAAAAAGCAGCTACAAGTCCAACCCATTAGCCATGTCTT
Source organism: Balaenoptera musculus (assembly GCF_009873245.2). Classification (NCBI taxonomy): domain Eukaryota; kingdom Metazoa; phylum Chordata; class Mammalia; order Artiodactyla; family Balaenopteridae; genus Balaenoptera; species Balaenoptera musculus. The sequence goes on from NC_045788.1 coordinate 65,918,993, forward strand.
AGCCATGGACATTGCATGGCTAAGAAGAGTGGGCTGCAGAGAGGGGAATATAGCCGCCTTCTGCAGATTCTTGATCATTCTGAACAGGTCTCCCATTTGTGAGCTTTTGGGAGATGTATTTCAATTCTGTTCTACCACATCTATGAAGAGCCCTCTATGTGCCAATTACTGTGCTTAGTGCTAAAGGAGAGAAAGTGCATAGGTAGAAATACGTAGAGAGAAGCGCCTGTCTGCAAGGAGCTTGCCAGGACGAGGGGAGAGAATAAGTGCAGATTCTGTGTGATACCAGGCAGAAAAGACTGTAAAGGTGACGATGTGAGGCACAGGCAAGGGCCTGAGCTGTCAGACCCAGAGGATATTACTCAGCCCTGGGATCTGAGTAGGCTTCTGGAAGCAGAGTGTACTAAATGGGAAATGGAGATTCTTGGCAGAAGGAACAACTCAGGCAATAACAAAGGGCCCAGAGTGAAGAAAGGCTCTCTGCTTTCAAGAAAGATCCGCTTGGCTGAAATGAGAACAGCCTGCGAATAGAAGCTATGGTGAGATGCAGGAGGCCCAGGAGAAGGAATTTATCTCTCCTGCTTAGAAACCCTTCCTTTAAACTGGTGCTTCCCAAACTTCAGTGGGCTTACAAGTCACCTAGCGATCTTGTTAAATTGCAGATTTTAGTTCAGGAGGTCTGGGGTGGGAGTGCCTAAGATTCTGCCTTTCTGACAAGGTCCCAGGTGGTCTTGGACTGCACTCTGAGTAACAAGCTTCTGAAATGCTATTTTTAAAGCCTTGCTTGTGGGCCATCCCCTCCATAACTGCCATCAGTCAGGGTTGGCCCAAATCCTCCATCCTATTAGGCAGAAACTCTGTCCCATATGTCATTTCAGATGACTGCTCAAACTAGTTCCCTGGCAGACTGCCTGTATCGCACCCTCACCCCCAAAACACACACACACACACACACACACAGATTTACTTTCCCATTTCACCTAAATGGCCATCTTTCAAGGCCCAACTCAATTATCATCTACTCTAAGAATCCTCCTCTGATCTCAAACGCTCCCTAAACCCATGTTTGAATTTATATCTCCTTCTCTATGTTTCATAGTTTTGTAAATTCACTATAGATAGCACCTTACATAGCCTGATAAGTAATAAAGAATACACACACACACACACACACACGCTATTTTACAGTAACCCCCTTAAATCATTTTTGCAATATGGTAGGACATGTATATATGTTAATAGAACAAATGCAGAAATATATAGAACTCCCTCACCAGTGTGATTGCTGGAGTCTGAGTTCATTTCTGTATTCCCAGTGCCAGGACAGTGAGCTCAGAAAAGCAGATTCATTTAACTGACCCTTTCACTGTGTTGAGTCTCTATTCCACTATCTGTGCTTTCTTATCAGGGATGTTACATGCATCCATTTATTTGTTTAATCAGCATCCATTTGTGGATTGCCAGAAATGTGCCAGGACTCAGTGATTAAGATCATCCCTCTCTGAGCTTTGGCTCCCATGGCTGTAAAGCAGAAATGATAAAAGTATTTCTTAATAATGTTTGCTATCAGTAAAAAATAAGGCCAAGTGTATAGAGTGCTTAACAAGGCTTGGCACAATAATAAGCACACAATTTTAACCATCAGAAGTGTTTTTATCAAATTAATTTTATTGTTATTGTCTGCTTAGTGAGCTGAGCCTTGAAATAGACCACCTGGGATTTTTAACAATCCTCAAAATGCCGGCCAAGGAACACAGTGGGGACAGTGGAAACCACTGCCTGTCTCTTCACTTTGCCTTTTCCCATCATAGAAATGAGGCCAATTGGTAAGAGGAAATCATTACTCAGCAAGAATACAGTCTGTGCCTTTCCAAAGAGGAACCTTGAGATTGAACATAAAGGCCTAAGCAACATCTTTTCATGCGAAATGTGGCAAATACTTCATTCCATTAGATATTGCCTGACTTTCTACCTTCTGCACCAGTCACACTAGTTATTTCTAGAAACTCAGAAATAGAGCAAATCCTGTCCTTTGGAAGCTCACAGTTTTGAGGTCTCCAAAGATATGCAGATAATTACTGCTAAAATAGGCAATTTCAGTGAAAGATATTTTATCCTCAAGGAGTTAGTAATCCTACTTGGGGACATTGGGGAAGACTCACAGATAAAGTGATAGGCAAGACACACTTCTGACCTCACAGAGTTTACAGTCCCAGTGGGTTTGGGGAAGGAAATTTTGCAGCTGATTCCAGAAGGCTGCTTATTTCACTACTGATGACCCAGATTCAAAAATAATCAAGTAGTCCAAAGCAATTTTTTTTGCCACTGAGTATGAACTTCTTGCATAAAATACCAATTATAACAACTCTGATTACTGCCGCAATTGTACCATGATCCTCTAAATTTTTCTTTCATAGCAATCAATTGATCTGCTGCTTAATTCATATTTATTTAGATTGCAGCCATACAGATGCCTTTTGGGTGCTGCCAGGAAAATTAATATGTACATATAGAGTATAATGTATGTAAAGATGCTTTGACAACCATAAAGTGCTCTGCAAAGAGTTAGATTACTATCATTATTTCTTTTTAAGTCTCTACAAATAGATAAATTTTAACATCATTAATCTTAAAACCATTACGATGAAAAAACTGAGTTGCTCAGTTTTTCTTTTTTAGTCTTTTCAGTTCTTATCCATTTCCATTTCAAATCACGTCTCATTTCACACCTTCATAAATACCACACCTAATTTCCAGAAGATACAGATGGGTGCACAGCCTATATTTGCAGCCTATTAATCTGTTAAGAGAAAAAAAAAATGTTATGGCCATTGGTCATATTAAGGAATATTAAGAGATTAGGAAATATTAAAATTCCTCACCAAGAGTTAACCTCAAAAACATATGGATATGTGTGTGTATGTATATATATGTGTGTGTGTGTGTGTGTGTGTGTGTTGGGTGGGGAATTCATATACACATACCCTTTGGAAGTTCTAAAATCCTTTGAAGAATAGAGAACTGGACAGCTTTATAATTTTTTCTTTTTAAACAAAAGTTTAACACAACCAAAATATAAGAAGTGCAGATTTGGCCATAGGAAGTTTGGTATAAAGAGTATTTAAACTCACTAACCTCTGCTGCTTTGAAAAGATACGTATTTGAGGTTTCTTGTGTTCATTCCTAGAATTCAAGACACATTTCAAAGAAGAGGCTTAATAATTGGGAATGAGGCAAAGTTACCAACCTCAGGATACTTGGGTAGCGCCTGGGGAGCACATACAAAAGTCTAGAAGCAGAAGTCAGAAACAAGTAGGGGCCTCCTTGCCTCTCTGGCTGACCTGCCCAAGCCCAGGGTTTGTGTTTGCGATCTATCCACAGGTGAATCCCACGCCACGGTAGCTCTTCATGCGGAAGCAGTTCACACACTCACGCCCCTACCTCACCAAATATCATGATATTTATCATCTAGAAGGACCTCAACAGTCACCAAGTGTAAGTCCCTTATTTTAAGCTGAGGAAGCAGACTCAAGGAAAGTGACTTGCTCAAGGTCACACAAGACGGCAGACCAGGTGTCCTGGCTCTTGGTTTACACCTTTTCTTTTCACCTCCAAGCCTCATCTTTTTGCCAGTGTCTATGCTCAGTATCTAACCAGAACTATCTCTCCGTTTTCAGGAAGTTTGCCCCCCGCTGTTCTGTGTGCAAGGAACCTATCATGCCAGCCCCTGGCCAGGAAGAGACCGTCCGGATTGTGGCTCTGGATCGCGATTTCCACGTTCACTGCTACCGGTGTGAGGTCTGTGGTCAGCGCCCCCTCACCCTGCCAGGCCCACTAGAGCCAGATTTTCATATATATAGCAATGATTAAATCTGGGGGAGCCCCTAGTGCCTGTGTTCATAGGACTTGTGTTTTACAAGAGGCCTGTAATCCAGGCTGGAAGTGACAAGGGAAGCCTCTTGCCCAAGGGCCATGTCTTCATTTATACAGCAAAGGGCAGCAAGTCTTTCTCCTCTAATCTGGGTATGAAAAGGTATAAAAACATTCAGAGAATGATTTTAAAACATTTTCTTGTCCTTGTCCTATGACTTACCCAGAGCCCCTCTTTGAAAACACTTTTCTTGTTTTCTAGCAGCGCTTCCGAGTGCAGCAGTTAGCATTAGCTGTCTGCGAGAGATAGTGTGAACCTCTTTATTACCACATCCTCATGAGATTGGCTCTTCTAGTCCCACGAGGAGATTTTCCCAAGACACAGGCTGGCGGGGCTGGCGGGGTGGCCCCTGCTCTCCAGGACTGCAGTCAGGTCATTCACCGCCTGAGCTGTAACGACCACCTGTTTCATGCAGTGTGCTTTGTTCGGCCCTACATGCCTCTCTCTGGCCTTCCCATGAGCAAAGAGAATAAAAGACTTGCAGCTTTTACACGAGGTTTTATGACTAAAGAGGAACAGCAGTGTCCTCTCCTCCGTGCTGTATCCTTTAGAAAGTACAGCAGGGGCTTCCCTGGTGGCGCAGTGGTTGAGAATCTGCCTGCCAATGCAGAGGACACGGGTTCGAGCCCTGGTCTGGGAAGATCCCACATGCCACGGAGCAGCTGGGCCCATGAGCCACAACTACTGAGCCTGCGCATCTGGAGCCTGTGCTCCGCAACAAGAGAGGCCGCGACAGTGAGAGGCCCGCGCACCGCGATGAAGAGTGGCCCCCACTTGCCGCAACTAGAGAAAGCCCTCGCACAGAAACGAAGACCCAACACAGCCATAAAAATAAATTAATTAATTAATTAATTTAAAAAAAAAAAAAGAAAGTACAGCAGGTCATTTCCCTCCAGCCCCCGCCCCCAAACCTTAAGATTTTATTTTCTTTCTAAAGTTGGAATAAGTAAGTAGAGCCCGTTGGTGGCCTTTCTGCTTAGCAGGAGTCACTCTACAACTTAGCTTCTGCCCTGCAATTACCAGGAGATTCTGTCCCTGCACCTGTATATTACTTTTGAGAGATCCTTAAATTAATGATAAATGGCAAAGATGAATTAATGATTCGGGATCTCTTCTTGTTTTATTTTCTCTTGTGCTTGTTCTTGTTGTTTGGGTGAGGGGAGCAAAACTACTAGCTGGGAGCCTAGACCCTCAGGTTCTTCTTTTCCTGGACCTGTATTTCCCATTAAGTGATCTCAGGAGGGTCATTTCACTCTGTTCATACTGATGTCCCCAGTCTCTACTTAAGCTTAATGCAAGACCTACCATGTTATATCCTGCAGAAGGATTTGAAGGGGTTGGTGGTGTATGAAGACGAAAGGTAGTAGTTGGCCTCATTATGGAAGCCTTGAATGGAAAGCAAAGGAATTTGTTTCCATTTTCACTGATAGCCTTTCCATCTGTCTTCCTTCTTCCAGGATTGTGGTGGTCTCCTGTCTGAAGGAGACAACCAAGGCTGCTACCCTTTGGATGGACACATCCTCTGCAAGACCTGCAACTCTTCCCGCATCAGGGTGTTGACCGCCAAGGCTAGCACTGACCTTTAAATCCAGTCACCTATTTAGCGGTTAGTCGGTGGCCCTGAGAAGGATGAAACACAAGAAAAATATAAGAAGCGAAATAGAAAAAGAGAGGAAAGGCAGTCAAGCTATGGGATGGTCTCTACTTCATCCACTACTAACCTTTCTTTAGAAACACATAGAGTGTGAGATTTTTTAAAGTTCTTACCAAATACACATTTCACATTTAATCATGTAGGACCTTGATGGGCCTTTGTTCCCAAGGACTTGCACATTTTTGCACGGATTATACTCCATCCCATTCACTTCTGCATTCCTTTAACTTTTAATCCCTATGTTTGTCTCACTTTTCATCTGGTTGAATGGCTTTTTTTAGTGTGGTATTTGCTGTCACACAGTTTTTCCTGGGTGAGTCTGCCAACTCACAGGTGCTTTTAGGCTTGAAGGCTCCATCCTATCGCTTCCACATTGCCAGTGAGCATAAAAGATAGCCATTCTTTTTCTGTGTATTGAAAAATAGATCTTTCTGTTGCTCTAAACTAGTCGTGTCCCTTGGGGAAAAAAAATGCACAATTATATGTCAGGCTATAAAGAATTTAAGCTGTAAATTACATAGGTTAAAAGAAGCCCACATCGAATTTGCAACCATCCTAATTCAAAATCTATAATGACCAGTGTTTGGGACTCATTTGAAAACAGATACTGGTGAGAGAGAACCAAACTTCAATATTTTTCTAAAGAAATTACGGATAGGGTATGCTGGATAAAGCATTTTGGGGTGATATTTGAAAAACTCATTATTACCCCAAAATGTTATCTTAAGACTTTCCTTTTCCATGCTACCTGGACATAATAATATGGACAAACTTGGTTTTCTCTAGAATATAACATTTCCAATACTGTTCCACTTTTCATGTCAGAAATATTGCCATTTTTTTAAAATATCCAAACACAACTACCAAAATTGACTTTTTCTCTAGAGGAAAATAGCTATAAAGAGCAGTTTAGAATTTTTTTTTCCAGGCCCAGGTCCTTTTTGCCTGACAGTTGCAAATCAGGGCACATAAAATTGTGTTAGTTTTGTGTAGTTTACTTTAAAAAGACAGGAAAGCTTGAAAAGATTGTGAAACCACAGTTTCATTATTCTTATAATCCTTCTGCAACTCAAATTACGTACTGCAGAAGACATTTTCATATCATCGATGTGACATTTACACCACACTTTCAAAGACAATCACTGAAAAAAAATTGCCTTTTTGAGCTAAAAATATGCAGAGTCTCTGCCTAGAATCTTTATTCAAACTCTTATTGGGCAGGGAAATGCTTGCTTGCCAGCTCCAGAACCGCATCTACTTTATTGCATTTTAACACGTTTCTTTTAAGGAAGGACACTTCTCTTAGTAGCAGGTTACCGTTTTGTAAACTAATTAAGTATTTTGGATTAAGATTAGTTAAAGCTTTCTTCAAATTTTCCACAAGTATATACTTTTAAATTATGAAGTATTTTAAATATACACAAAAGTATAAATAATAATATAATGAATCTCTGTGCCACCCAGTTTAAGAAATCAAATATAACAAATATAGTTACATTCCCCTGTATACCCTTCCCTGATTCCACAGATATTTTTTTCCTGATTAGAAAGTGATAAAGTTTTCTAGTCTGACTTTTGTTTTTAATTTTTAATTTTAACACTCAGAAATGAAAAATTGTTTGTGCATGTTTTGAATTGCAACCCAGGCCTCAAGGGTCCCAATTAAATTTATTTTACTTTAGTAGGAATAATCAATCATAAAGGTGGTTGATTTTTTTTTCTGTAAGAAATTCTTAAGCTTATAGCTCTTCTGAGTTAATCTGTGGCTCATTTGCTTTGGTCACCAAACGGTTTTGTTTTAGAACCACCACAGTTACAGCTTTTCAAAGGGTCCTTTGACCACTGTCCTTTCCTTACCTTGCTGCCCTTTTCCTTGATCTCACATTTCTCATAATGTGAAATACAAGGGGTCCACTTCGGGCAGCATGTGAATTTTAGGATACAATGGCAACTGTATCTCTGAATTTCTGTCTTCCAAATGAAAGGTCAGACCATGCAGATGATCTCAAAGAATACTGACTATCAGACAATTGAGGTGATAATGATAATATAATAATATAATCTGCTTGAATTGTTTCAGTAACTTGTTTTCTATGAAATACTTGGGGGGAAATTGTCTTTTGGTCTAAAGCAAAGAGCCCAGTTTATTGAGAGAGAGATTTTATCTCTTGAAGTGCAGTCCTATTAGTATGAATTTTGCCAAAGGGGGGAGAATTTATGAAATATTTATACTATAAAAATGCAATAACATTCTACTTGTTTGTTACATTTAAGTCCTTATGTAACTGAATGTTTACATGCAAAAAAAAAAAAAAAAGAGAGTTATAAAAAAATGCTTTCACAGGCCCCTCGCTGTGACATTGCCAGAATACTGCTTGCTTACAATCTTTATAGTGCATTTTTATCACATAACCTCAGAGTATCTTTACCAAAGATTTTTAAAGTAAATGTCTTTTTAATATAGACTTATCATACTTTTTTAATAATGAATGTGCACACCTACATATATAGACTATTTAGATTTAGATTTTTTTTTCTTTCACAAGGTATAATAAGGAAAGGATCCTAAAATATTTTATTTCAGGATTTCTTAAATATATGATTTATATTGCTTTCTTATCTTCTATTAATCATTTGGTGTCAGCAATGCCAAATCACTTTTTACTGTTTTAGCTACATGAAATTTTGCCTATAACAGAGATATAAGGATCTAGTACCTTAAGGATTATAATTCTACTGTCTTTTGATATATTGTCTTGATTGTTAATCATTTAAATACATAAATAATAGAAGAGAATCATAGAGTCTATAAGAGAAAGTTTGTAAAAATATACTAAAAATACGCTGGCTTTAAAAAAAATTGTCAAGAACACAAATATTTGGTAATTTTATGTAACATGAGAGACATGGAAAAGGAAAAAGAAACCCACTATGTCTTGGGCTCTGCAGACCGTTTCACAATTAGATTTCTCCATTGCCTGGATCTCCAGCTCATGGCGACTCAGTGTGGAGTCTCATCTGCAAACAAATCGGCCTTTAAAACTCAAAAATAAGTCATGTGTCCCAGCAAAGTGCATCAAGACTTTGAGATCCTGAACATCTCTGCAGCTCAAAGAAGTGGGTTCTTTTTTCTTTCATTAACAAATTGTTTCTGTAAGAGCAACTTCTCTGATCAAAATTACTTCATTGAGTGTATGCTGATTAATACAGTGGAGATATCAACACTATAATTGTTTTCTCACTATGAAAGATTCTGCAGAGATGTTTGTGATGTTTCAAGCATATAAAACTCTCAAGTGTTTTATATTTGGGTCCCAGGGGGAAAAAAAGAGCATTTTACCATGGGGCTATAGTAGAGGGTTTATGGAATATAGACAGGACTCTGAAAACACAACTTCCAACAGTTTTCCTAGTTAGTAAAAATCCTATTAATGTGAACCAGCCAGGAGTAACAGTGTTATTTCTATTTGATATGGTTTGGGCTTCTCTTGTCAAATCTGTGTCGGCTGCCCCTTGATCCCTCCATTATCAAGTTTTGCAGGGTGTTGGGGAAGTTATGGCAGCTGCCAGGGAGATCAGGGAAACACTGATGTAACCTCACAGCCTCTCACCATTCCTCTTGGCTTGGAAAGGCTTTTTTTCCATATACATTTCTAGAAATATTGCTATTCTACCTTAGTATTTCACATTTGTAGTTTAAACAAGCGATTGTCCATCTGTTGCCTAGAGCTACAGTACATGTGTGTTATGAATGAAATATGACAGCATGTTCCATACCGTGCTTTAGCCATCTGTGGGAAACCAGGAGGCTGGAAAAGATATACCTCTGCAAAATGTGCCTCAAGTTCATTTCCTGAAATCGCTCTTTTGGTGCACTTTCATGGGAGACAATCAGAGAGCAACATGTACTTGTGCCTTATTTTTAAAGAATCTTTACACTACTATGAATGCTCCACTGAAGAGTCTGTCACTTAAATAACCATCCCCAAATCTCCAAGATATACTCATCAAAAAGTCGAAATCCAGAGAAATCTGAACTCTTCATCTTAATGTATTCTAACAGTATTTCTGTTCTCGCCATCTCTTAGAAGTACCTTACAGATTCCTAAATTAGGTAAACATTCTTATGCCACAAGGTGATGTCTTGGGTGTTGTTAGTGACTAGGTGGTCTTACTTAGTGGTCTTACTCTCATTTTAGTTAGATAATGAAGACAGACTTCCACTTGAGCCTTTAACACCTATTCAGCATGTCCACTTTTTTTTTAACTGCCACAATTTTTTTGTTTGTTGTTTTTTTTTAATTTAATAGTGTACAGAACAAGTTGAGGATCTTGGTTCTGAGTCATTATTATGGTGCAGTCATGAACATTTCAGGTCAAGTTATTTCCTTGACAGATAACTTTTCTCATGAAGCTGTTGTTTTGTTCACTTATTATTTCAACCTTTAAAAAGTGATCTGATTAAAGCTGTGTGGCGTGGTGAGAGTTCTTCCTCTCTCTCTCTCTCCCCCGCCCCTTGTCTCCCTTCTTATTCCTTCCCATTCCTACTCATTAATGTTATCGTGCTTGGACTTTTCATAAATAAGTTAAATCAATGCATTACAATCCTTATGGAATTATGATCATATTAAGGGAAGAATTGTACTGCAAAATATATGTGTCATCCATAAATTCTTTCTTTAAAAGTACCTATTTTTCCAGATTGTGTTTATTCATAAAGTGAGGTGAGATAATAGAGTCTTTCAGTTTTATTTTAATGAGTTTTCATCAGGGACTCAGATCACAGAGTTCTTGGCAAATTCCTTTATGACTGGCCTACTTTTCTCAGCTATAGGCAAAGTGATCTTTCTAAGACTAGGTTGAGATTTTTTTTTTAATCCAAAGCATTTTGACCAACAAAACAATCATATTTTTAAGTGGTGGCATGTTATTTTAGATCAGTGAAACTTGAGAGTTTTCCTTATGGCAGGGGAAAGCTATTATCCTTCTGGAATTTTTAAACATATCAGCATTTTTCCCATGACAATAATATTAAACCCTAATACTTGAATCACAGTATTTTGCAGGGAGTAGGTCAGCAACAGAGTTTTTCCTGAAGCGCAGATTACAGACCTGTAGTCTGTTTATAAAAAGCAACCTGAGAAGAACAATCTGGGTCTTTCAGTAAAACATACTGTCTTAAAATGAGTCAGAGATTCTTTTGAACTCTGGCTAATACCGATCAAAACATGCCTTCTGTGTCCACTTTTTATAAATTTGTTTAGAAAAAGCTTATAATTCTAGGACTGTATTTCTATTTTTGTTTTCTGCCCTTACTTCTGTTTTCTACAGGTTGACCTTGATTTCCATTTTTAGGAGGGTCACATATGAGGAAAGTAAAAGCATAACTAATACATACATAATTAATACACAAATGAATTTGCCGAGAATTAATGATGGTCTCAGTGAATGTGTTGTTTTGATAAACAGGCAGAGGTTATTGGGGGGGTTTTTTTGGTTTTTTTGGGTTTTTTTTTTTTTTACCTGTCTCCAAGAAGAGAGGGATTTGGCGGGGAAGGAGGAATTTGAGAGAAGGGGCAGGTCACAATTTAAACAATAAGATTCTTGTACCGTGTAACTCAGAATTTTCATAGGGGTTTTAAGGATTGGCAATTGTAGTTTTTTAAACAAGTAAAATATTTATATTTCCAAGTTTATGAGGTGTTTAAAAATCACTATGGCTAACAATGTATTTTTCCCTTGTCAGAAGAGAATTAAAATGGGAGCTGCTTCTCAGCCCCATGGCATGGCCATAACTACACAAGACTTTTGTAATACATGTCATTTCATCCCTCTGTGAGAGGGCCATAGCTCGTTCTCTTTGTGACAGATGGCAATGCATATTCTTACTTAGTCTTAGTTAAGCTGTACTACACCCTAAGCATCTCTGAAGGTTAGAGGTTTCTATTTTCACACATTCAATATTTCATCCCTTCCGATGTACTTACTTGGTGAGCACAGTAGGCAGGGGTTGTTTTGGTCTGCGGGTCTCTTGTTCAAATCCAGTCATCCCCTTTCTGTAATGCCCTGCCTAAACAGCTATACTAGAATTGATTTGTACTGCTTTTCTCCTTTTTAGTTACAAGCACAGAAAACTAACTTTAGCTTACTAAGTTCAAAGAAGAAATATAAAATGGCATATTTTTCCTTCAATATAGAAAGGAAAGACACTCCTTTACCTCTTTTATTTTCCTGGACCCTGTGCAAAAAGTTGTAGACTCTATAATTTTGTTATCCAACATGCGTGTGGCTTATTTTGTGGGAAGTTGTGTGGAAGATGCATTTTATTAAACTCATTGACTTTTCTCCCGTGAAGTTACAAAAAAAAAAATTACTAAAATCTTCGCTCTTTATTCCTGATTGTTACTTAATTTACAGCAGTTTCTAACCACACGAATAAATATCTCTTATCCTAGCCCTTGTTATAAGCACAGATTTTGTAGGATTCTACAAGCAAAATGTTATGTATACTAGAAAGATGAGGGAAACCATAGCTAATTCTTTTGTAATACTTTAAGATGGTTACATTAATCCTTCCCTACTGTGTGCTTGCTACTTTTTCCAGGATACTTATTCACTTATGGGCAAGAGAAAACATCATTCATCTAACTCTGTTAGACATTTACCTAATAGGCCCAAATAGAAGTCTTATTAAATGACCCACAAATGCAATCAACTTGGTACTGAACATAGCTTCTAAATTCAGTGTTCAACCCCAGGAACAGAATGATCTACCAAGACTGAGACAGGTTTCATTATGTCATCTTGTGTTCTACACCAGTGTAGAGGGCTATAGCTGACCCCAAGCCCCAGTGCTATTCCTAGACAAATCATGTGTCCTTTAAGGATCTGAATCTCCCATTATTTTCCTGACAAGTCTCCATTTCACATCTTCTTAGAGCTGGCTAGTATGTAGTAGTATTCATGGCAGTCCCTTCTACCACTGGGGCAGCTTTTTTCTACAAAAGTTCTTCCGTGTTAAACAAAACTCTGGCTCTGGAGCTATGCACAAGAAGTCTAATGTGTAACATCTAAATCATTGCCTCTAGGTCAGATATCACTAACTCTTTCAACTTTTCCTCATTGATTGACATGGTATCAAGTCCAATCACCCTCTTGCTTCTCCTTTGAACAGTTGGACCCAACAGTATTTTCTAATTTTGTTTCAGTCCACTTGGTGAAATGTAGCCAGCACTTTGGGTCAGGCTAGGTAAAAACACTTTCTTCAGGGTTGAAAGTAAGTGGAATTGGAATCATCCAAAGGAAACTGATATTCGATGTGGAAACTTCCCCCAAGGACTCAGACCCAGGAGAGTGAAAGCTTGATGAGGATAGATCTCCCATGTGTGCAAAACAGTCCTCTTACACTATGTCCTTTACTGTTTTTGTTGTTACCAAAAAGGCAAAAGAGGAAGTGAGCTAGTTAGTATATATGTCATCCATAAGACTGCCACTTCTTGGTCAATGTTCATAAATTCTCTTCAACCCTTTCCCTTTGTTCTTGTCTCCTCAAGAATAAGACATTTCTTGTCCATGTTCCCATACTGAATACACAAAAAGAGTCCTGGGCTCTTTATAGGTTCCACATAAATATTTCTGGCTGGTTGGGTTTTGAGATTTGCTTTCATTCTTCTGGGCTCAAATGTTAGTACCTATAGATGTTGCACTCTAGACCAAGTGAGCAGCTTCTCTACTTGATTAGTTAAGAACTACCCTTAGGAGTCCATGTTTTCTCTATACTTTTGTCTTTCTAACATCTTTACCCCTTACTCATCTCCTCAATGTAATAATCACTTTAAGAGAATCAGCCCCTAAGTAACTTTGATTGAAGCTAACTGCAGTAAAATCAAATAGGTTCAGTCTGCACTCCATAGGAAGGAATATAGCTTCAGGAAAAGTAATTCTCCCCAGTGGTATCAGTAAGGCTTCGTGGAAGAGTGAACTTTGTTAAGGAATCTTGGTTCATTGGCTTGATTTAGAAGTTTAGAGAAGAATACTGATGGCACCAGAAACAAAAGGAAAGCATAGGTTACGTTCAGAGAAGACCTTCTGCTTTAAGTATCACAGATTCTGGAATGTCCTTCACAGGAGAAAACGCTTCCAGATATTCAAGGTCAGTGAGAAGGGAAAAGCGTAGAGCAAGATTGATTCAATTTGCTTTTTCATCTCTATGTAAATGTAAGATGGGATAAGTTGTCAAATTATAATCCAACCCATACAGTATCAACAGGAATCTTTTTTGATAACATACAAAATGTACATTTGCATTGGCTCATAGTTCTGTAATCCACTCTTGCACCAAACACCCGTATCTTTTGAGCCCACAAGGCAATGAGCAGGACACCTCTATTTTCCTATTACTTCTAGGTCCACAATTGGAAAGGACTCCACATTCATCTATTCCACTTGGTGTTAAAATTCCCTTATAGATTTCTTGCTAAGTCATAATCCAGACTCTGCTTAAGCATCACCTGCATCAAGGAGCTCATTACTTCATAAGCCCTTCCATTTCCTCCATCATGCTTTGTTCCAAGCTCCCAGAACCAGCCTTTGGGGTTTAGGTGCTCCTTGGTGCCACACAAAATTTATCTTTAGTACATAATAAAATGTCGCTCCCTCCCTCTGTTTTCCTTCCAAATATATTTTGCTTTCGGCAACACATTACCTTACAAAAAATAAACTTTGATTTTTTTTTTAGCTGAAGATTATGAAAACCTTTAAACATCCTTAAAAACAGTCGTCTGACGGGTTTTCTAAGGGTTAGGTTTTAGAGTATGAGTTTGGGGTTGCTGTTTTTGCTTTCTTATTCAAAAGACAAACTGTTCTGACCGTTGTTACACAGCTTCATGCCTTCCCCCAGTAACTAACCCATGAAACCCTCTCCTGTTATTCATTCTGCTGATACTGACCTTAAAATGTTGGGAAATGTCAGCGTATGGTCTCCACTTCTAACAAGGAAAATGTCAAAAGCAGAAAATACTGGTTCTATTGAAATGCATCACCTCTGGCCAGTTGTCCTGTGCGAAAGGAAGGAGGTTACATTATGTCATGGTTTTACATAGAAATGTGTACCTTCTTTGCGTATTGTCCCGAGTTACTATTTAGTGTCAATACCATTCCTTGGTCTCTGGGAGGACAAGGCTTTCAGCCCTTCCACCCCAGCCTTAAATTCCAGAGTCCTATCGGCAGAACCTGTCATCAGGCTCCTGGGCAGGACTTGGAGGTGGCTTTCTGAGCTCTGAAATAATAATTCCTAAGAGAGCTTACAAACTGCTTTCACACATAAAACAGCCCTGGGAGGAAGGTTATTAATAGCCCTATCCTAGAAGAGAAAGCTGAGGCTCAGCACCGTTAAGTGACTTGCCAAAAGCGATAGAGCTGGTAAGTGGTAGATTTGGGGACATACCCAGGTCTTGCAAGTGCAGTGCTCTCTCCAGTGGCCGCTCTCAGGGCACAAAATACCTCAGAGCATGCTGTATGCTTCTCACAGACCACCGTGCCCCCAGTTTGAGGGCATCCAAGGAAATTCACATAGGTTACTCAGCTATCAGGTGGCAGAGCCATGTGTGTACTGTGGTGTTTGAGGTCATTTAGAGCTTGCATGCATTTTCTGTGTCATCTTGTGGGAAACTACTAGGTATTCTGATTGGCAGTGTGATGGAGCCGGTGAGGAAAGGCCACCGCTAAGAACAAGCACTGTGGCACTGAAGTACACTGCAGCAAATTTCCCCAGAGACCGTGGTTTACTTTACATTAACTGAAAAACTCTCTGGAACTGTGAGGTTCCATTTATCAACCAAGACCATGTCATTTAGAATCCAGTGGCGTGCAGAAGTGACTTGACCCTTAGGACGATTCTCCTGTGGGCTACGATTTACACCCCACAGAGGCAGGAACTGCTGTAGGTAAACAATGCATATTCTTCTCTCAGTTCACATTTATCGAGGCCCACCAAGTGTATGTCACAGCATCAGGCATTTCCGAGCCAGCCAACCGACCTTGACCTTGAAATGTCTGTGAACAAATGCTATGGGATTGACTGCCGTTCTGCGACTTGGCTTTTGCTATTTGATAGCCTGGGCTTACCCAGCTGTGGTCGTTTTGTGATTTGTGTGTACTTATCATGAGGCGTTTGGTACTATGTTGTTTCCAGCATACTTACTTGGAAGCCTGCGTGTATATTCTAGAACCTGCTGTACGTGGCATTTCAGCAACTGGGCATGCCTTCTCTTGAGCTGCATCCCTCGGGAAGCTGTGCCTTTTGATGTGTGCTCTTGGGTTTTTAGTTCCTCCCATTTCTCATTATAGTTGTTTGGCTTTAAGTTAAAATCTGTTCACTGATTGAAAAATATCTTTCTTCATCTGAGTTAAATCTACTGCAGGGAACCTTTAAAATGAGCTTATCTAATAAGCTTTCTAGGCATTTTCCCTCCCTAGAGTCTGCCATCCATCAAGCTGGTCTCATCATCCCTCTGCTGAATTCCCTGGGATTAATGAGGGCCAAGTTAAATAACAAATGGCCTCTCACCCCTTTCCGGTCTTCACACCTGGGAAATACATGCGGGGCCGGCGGGGCCAGCAGACGAGTCTCCTTGGCTGAGACGGCAACATTTAGACACTGGAAAGGTGGCTGATCTTGCTGTGCGGTTTGATTAATGTGATGACTGATAGAGTGGAAAATGATTTCTCGTAGAATAACAGGCATAACCCTCACTACAGGAGTGGGTAGCAGAAGCTACTGAGAACTTTTCAGAATTATCTGGGTGAGTACGCCTGAGCCGAGACTCACTTGGGTAGAAATGGTGCTGTCTTATTAGAGGGAATAAAAGGACAGTGAAGCTGTGCATATGAAAAAGCAGCCCTTTAAAAAAATCAAGGGAGCCACAAACTCTGGTTTATCTTTACATAATGTAAAGGAAATTATGAATGTATTTTTTTCTTCCTCCACTGTACACAATATTACCCCCCATACTTAGGGAAAATACAATTGTGTTGTCTTCAAAACGCTCATCCATGCACGTGCTTGCACACAGGCACACTCTCTCTCACACACACACACACGCAGACATCTTCCAAGAAGGCTGATCCTTCAAAAAGGAAATCTTCTTTTAAAACACTTGGATTTTTCGGGCCAAGAAACTAATAATTCCTAGACCTGACCCATTTTAGTGACTGCCAAAAAAGAAAAGAAAAAGCTATTTAAATTTTGTACGCATCCATTTATCTCTTAAAATATGCCAAAGCAATTTGAGGTGAGGGTGGAGACTAAGGTATTTATCTCTGCAGCTTGAGGCTCTCTTTATATTTCTACCTGTTGGGAAAAGGGTAAGAACTATTCTTGGGCGATTATTATTTGATGCATTTGTGTTGCCACCTTGTACGATGCCTGCTTTGCTTCCTACCGAGGCATAAGAATGAGTTGTTTTTTTGACTCCTTTTCCCCTATCACGAGGGAGTACATATTAAAGCCTGAATGTCTTCCCTCACCAAATTATTTCACTCCATTTCTGAGCTAGTTTAGAAAGTGCACAAGGGGGAGAGCTAGCTTTTCCTGGATATATGTCTCCATTTTTCTTCTTTCTTGGGAGACAAATATAAAGGAAAAAAATCCAGTTTCTTTTCATCTCTCTTTCTCTTTGGGTGACAGTTGATGATCACTTAGTAATTATAAACCAGAAGTAGGCGAATAGCTTAGCCAGGTTATGATGTATCTGCCAACATGCTTCATTCCTTCAAACACAGACTTTGAGAGGAAAAGGGATTTTATCATTTAAATGCCAACAATAGGAATGGCCTCGTATTTTAACTTTCAAACAGTAAAAGGTGAGTTGATATTTGGGCAGTGTTTGCATTTTACTAACCCTATATGCCTTCTGCTTAGTTTTTAGATGAATGTCATTACATTAACATATCAGGGCGAAATTGCCAAAAAGTGTTAAAGTGCCTTGGACCTTCCTCACTGGGTAGCAAGTTGAAACTGGGATAAACCGTGCCAGCCTTCTTACTTAACTGAAATACCTGAACTGAGGTGTATCCTTGATGAAAGAGATTTAGGACCCTGGAAACTAAATCTTGTCACCCACCATTAGCTTCTAATTAACTAGTTGCAAAATCATTTTTAAATGACTTTCTTCCTTTTAGTGCCCATTTTTTCTCTTGGGAAAGCTGATGAGCAAATTATCCAAGAATTATTTCTTATTAAACAAAAAGTCAGAATATTTCCCCCCCCAAAAAATCTGAAGTAGTCTTCATTAATTTTCAGGAAACATATGAAAAAGCAAATGGAATTAAAGATGGCATCGATTGTCTGATTATTTAGCATGAATAAAATTATGTGATTTAATGTGCCTTCAGCGAAAATTTAAACTAAATGCAAAACTTTTAACAGCAGGATGCAGTATTGAACTTTTGCCTTGTTATCTATGCAATTAATTACTTTTTTTGTTTTGTTTTGCCTTTTAAACTTCACCTTTATCATTCTTTATCATTAGTTAAACAGATATGGGGCTGTCTCTTTCTCTACTGGGAATATGTGCAGTTATGAGATGCACCCCCCAAAAAAGGAAGGGAAAACAAAGAACTTTCGGGTTGCAGATCTGTGCCATGAAGTAGACGTGACATGAAGATACAGAGCTGGAGGATAGTAATTTTCTCTGAGCCGTACACACCAGCTTTTATTTCATGGCTTTGTCACAGGCTTTTCTCCTTCTGTGCTGTCACCTTTGAGAAAAACGATTGCACCTTCTCCAAGTCTGCCTTTTAACAGCTACAGTTGAGTTGGCAAGACTTCCCCAGCTCTGAATATAGCCATTTGCCGACTCCGGCCTCTTTGCGAGACTGACTCAAATCTGTGATCTTCTGTTCAGCATACACATCAGCAAAGTGAGAAGATGAGCACTAAATATAGGCTCTATTAACTTTACTTTTAGATTTACTGCCTTCAAAAAAGTGCCTATTCTGAGAAACATAGACGTTATTCCTACATATGTATGTACACACGGTACCCAGAGTCATACCGTGCAGCCTTCAAAAACATACCATTGAAAGGAGTAGGTGCTAAGATAAGGAAACCTTGCCAAATGAAAGTCCCTCGTTTCCAATATCCCCTCCCAAGTGGCACCGTGAAACAGGCTGCAAGCACATTCCCTGAGCATTCCTTGCTGATACAGCCACTTTATATTTTTATCCTACTGGGTGGTGGCATATTGCTGAGGTTTCCTGTATCTACTTCAAGGGAATATATTATGCTTTATGGAATTGGAACATTTAGTCAGGAAAAAAATTGTTTAAGGGAATTAATGAGGCAGGGTCTGTATTAGGATATGTGTCATATGTGTGTTTTATAAACTAAGCACTGGTGAGCTTAGAATGTCAGCACATTGCTTCTCCTTTTATCTCTCAGGCTAACATCAGTGAAAACTAAAGAAAAGTCTTGGCTCTGAGAATTGGAGGCTCAGGGGGCCAAAGGCCCTTGCCAGATCCTTAGAGCATCTTTACTTTGACTCCTAAAAATAGTAGCCCATGTTATTTAATGGCTTTTGTTTCCATGGTTCTGTCACTGACATTATAACTGTAGATATTGTCGACGGAGCAGCAGCTCAGCCTAGGAAGTTGGATTCTTACCCAGGTGTGGCAACAGGACAGGGTCTGGACAAATAGGACGAGGTAGACTATGCACGATTTTAGGAAAAGGGTTGAAGGGAGGACGTGCTTCCAAAAAAGATCTTTCTCAATGTGTCGTCTGACTCAACCAGCTGGCAAATTACACTTGCCAAGTCGCTCTCTTCCCTTCTAAGTCAGTTGGCTCCACGTTCACTTGATTCTGCCTCTGCTTTGGGAAGGCAGGATACCTCCATTTAGCCTTTCCCCAAGGAAGCTCTTGGCATCCACTTGGTCACAAAGTTGTCTCCTATGCCACCTAGTTTCACCAAATGGAAGTAAAGGGGGACAAGCAATAGAAGATGCTTCCCATGCCCTTGAAGTCAGCCACCATTCTGCTTTCCATCTAAGGGGCTCCACTACTTAAACTAGGGAGGAGGGCGGAATGGATCATGGTTTCATCATTTCCAGAGTGTGGACCACCCTTCCTTAGTTATCATTTTATGAGACCACTTGTCTTCTTGGAGAAAGTGATACTCTTCACTGAAACTGTCTACTCTTCCTGGTGATCTTCCGTTTTTACTTTATTCAGTTTCAACACTAGTCATTTTCTTTCATTTTTTTAGAGAATCAGATGTTAGTACTAGATAAGGGTTCAATCTCTGTGTGATGTCAAAAGGGGCATTGGGATACTACAGAGTTTTTCCTCCTTGGAAACAAGATGGACTGGGAAAGAGACAGCATGGCTTTGCTCCAGGTTTCAATCTGATTGTGACTATGAGAGAGTTTTATGTAATGTTAAATGGTATTTACAAGTAGACAGATCAAGGGAAAAGGGGGAAAAACCAGGTCTTCTCTGTGCTAAATGTGTCGAAGAACAAGAGCTTCCTTCTAACTAAATACAGTCATAGACCCACCATGATCAGCTGCGAGTCTGAATAACATTCTCTGACTTAGGGAAAGCCATACACACACACACAAAACGTATAGGGAATATGCCTTTTTTCACATGTATGATACTGACAGAGCCATGGTATTCCCAAAATACAGAGTTCTCTTTTTTATTCTTAGCAAATTGCATCTCTCCACTACATCATGAACCATCACTGACATATCCAAAATAGCCCTCATGGTTCCTTATGAAAATGAGATAAAACCTGTTATAAGCAAATGATTTGGGTTATTTTCTTTTGTTTTTATACATTACCAACTATATTAAATCATGTTTCTATTTACCTTCTATCAGTTTTTTCTATCAATTATGTTTTTCCAATGCTCTATAAGAATAAATACGAAAATCATATTCCTTTTTTTTCTGTAAAAGAATTGCAACTACTTTATTATATTTAGAAATCCAATAAAGTTATTACATTTACTTGCCTATGTGTGGAATTCTTTTTGAGTTGGATAATCCCTGTCTCCTTTCTTCTAACCTCTTTCACTGTGATTCATTTTTTACATCATTTGCTTTCCATATGGTCCTCTGAGAAAGGGAACGTCTCTCAAAGCAAATATGATGGCAAAAACACAATGAAGGTACCCACTCTT
Organism: Balaenoptera musculus; assembly: GCF_009873245.2. Classification (NCBI taxonomy): domain Eukaryota; kingdom Metazoa; phylum Chordata; class Mammalia; order Artiodactyla; family Balaenopteridae; genus Balaenoptera; species Balaenoptera musculus. The sequence continues at coordinate 65,939,764 of NC_045788.1, forward strand.
CTCCACTGTTAGCACGGAAGATCTTAAGGTTAGATACGTTCAGGAATTACTTGACCACTTTGTCTTAAACTTTCAAGTAAAGAACTTTCCCCTTTTAAAGTTGGATCCAAATGAATCAGTTCCTGGGGTGGGGGGCGGCAAATGGAGAGTTCTCCACTCACATCACTAACGGCTGGCTGACTTTTCACACTTTTATTCCACCTGTTTTATGCATGCTTTTCCAATGCTGAGAATCTGCTCTGTGCTAGGCTCCTTGAGGGATACAGACATAAATAAAAATCAGACATAATTCCTGCTTTCAAGAAGTCTCTAGTAAAGCTGACAAATAACCATGGTAAGAAGACAGGAAGAATCAGACACTTGGGAGAGTATAACTCAGCATTTTCAAAACTTTTCATTATCATATCATTTTTAATAGGTCTGTGATCTGGAAGGATTTTTGCCCACATTTTATAGATGAATATGCTAAGAATGTGAGAAAGTTAACAATCCAAGATCACCATTCGTTCACTGAACACTCATTTTTAACTTTTTAAACAGATCTACAAGAGAACCCCTAGTCCAGTCTAAAACGTAAGAGTGGCTAGAACTAGAGGGCACATGAAACTCCTTCCATGAAATTCAGAAATGGGTATCCCTTCTCCTTCCCACTTAGGCTTTGGGTTTTATCTCTCCAACCTCATGTTTCAGCCTACTAATGCTGAGGGGTCTGAGAGCTCCGCAAGAGGCCGCCAGTTTCAAAGGTACCAGACACAAGGTGTGTCTTTGAATTAACAAATGGTAGATACATCACTGGGGCTCGGCGTATTTGTAACTTCTTGCCAGAAAGCTGTAAACAGAGAAGGGCATGTAACATGTGAACTTGCCTTTCCTTTCCCTATTTTCCTCAAATTACTCACTTTATGTTCTTTGGCCCCCTTCTGCTTTGTGTTTTAACACTGCACATATATTTATTTGCCCCTATTCATCAAATGTGAGAGCTAGAAAGGGCAAATAGAGAGCATGTTCTCTGATTTTGTGAAGGAAATACTAGGTCCCAGAGAGAGGAAAGAATTTACCTAAGGTCACAATGTAATTTAATTACAAGGCTGGATCTTGTGTCCTGGCCTGACCCCGAGTCCTGTGCTATCATACTGACAGCTTTAATAATGTGGAAGAGAGTAGAAAAAGAGTTTTATATATAATCTCCATTTCTAGGAAGAAGAAAGACAATTTAAAAATGAACAAAAACTGAGAGGGCTTGGTGTCCATAGAGCATAACTAAAAGAAATTCTAAAGGACATATTTCAGGAAGAAAGAAAATAAACCAGGAAGGAATATCAGTGAGGCACAAGGAATGGCGAGCAGAGAGAATGGCAATCATAGAGTTCAATCTCAACCTGAGTTTATCCCCAGAATATAGGAGTAGTCGAACATTAGAAAATCTATTAATGTGATTCACCACTTTCACAGAACAAAATAGTAAAGTGTTATAATATCTCAATAGATGCAGGAAAAGAATGTAATACAATGAAACATTCATAATAAAGAACAACCCCTTAGCAAACTAAGAGTAGAAAGAAACTTCCTTGAGTAAAGTCTATCTATGCAAAGATCACCACAAATGGTGAAATATTAGAAGCAGTTATTTTAAATTATAAAAGAGAATACCCGCTATAAACACTTCTATCCAACTTTGTACTGAAGATTCTAACCAGTACAGTTATAATAAAAACATGAATAAAAGATATAAAGAATAGAATGTAAGAAACCAAAGTGCCATTATTCATAGATGATATAACTACAGAAAACTATATATAGAAACCCAAAATAATATATAAATAATTAACATTAAACAGATTTATAGATAGAGCACACTGGTGATTGCAAGAGGGGAGCAGAGTGGATGTTGAGTGAAATAGATGAAGGGGATTAAAAGGTACAAACTTCCAATTATAAAATAAATAAGTCACAGGGATGTAATGTACAACATAAAGAACATAGTCAGTATAACAGTAATAATTTTGTGTGGTGACAGATGGTTACTAGACTTATCGTGTTGATCATCTCTTAATGTATTTGGTTGTCAAATCATTATGCTATACACATAACAGTTTGCTAGATATAACATTAATATACCAAAACTGCATTTTATTTCTGTGCAATAGCCACAAAGAGTTTGATTATGTATTTTTGATAATGTATTTTTGAATAAACCATATATAATAGTGACCAAAAATGTAAAGTACCCTAGAATATCTTTTTTAAAATATAAAATACCTAAATGAAGAAAATCATAAAACGTTATCGAAAGACATTAAAGTAGATCTAAATAAGTGGAAAGATATACCATCTTCAAAGATAAGAAAATAATATCATAAAAATGTAAATTCTCCCTAAATTGATTCATAGATTTAATGGAATGCTAATCCAAGTCCCAGCAGAATTTTTATGGACTTTAGCAAGCTGAGTCTAAAATTTACTCAGAAAACCAAATGCCAAATACCCAAAACATTTTTAAAGAACAAGAAAAGATAATTTTCTTTACCAGATAAAACTTTCTAAGCTATAGTAATTAAGGCAATGTATTATTTGTATAAGAAAAAGACATACATAATCTAAATGGACCACAGCTGAGAATCCTAAAACAAAACCATCCATTTATGGTAACTTTATCTTTGACATGAATGATATTTCAGATCACTGTGGCAAGGGTAGATGCTGAGATAATTGGCTTTCCATGTGGAAAAAAATAACATCCAAAGCCTACCTCATGTATACAAAACTTTAAGACCTGCTAAAAAGAATCTTTATGTTACAAAGAATTTATTAAACAAAATAAAAAACATTAAAGCTGTAAATAAAATAATAATTTAAACCCCATTAAAATTAAGAAATGTAGTTAATCAAAAGACTCATAATAGCTTCAAGCTAGGAAAAGCTATTTGCCAGACATAAAAATAACAAAGGATTACTATCCAGAATATACAAAGAATTCTTAAGAAAAAGAAAATTCAATAGAAAAATGGGGGCAAGAACAGTCATTTTATGGAAGAGGAAATACAAATGGCCAATTGCCATATGAAAAACACTTACGTTAGTCATTAGGGAAATGCAAGTGAAAACCAATATAAGTTATCATTTTATACCACCAGATGAGCAAATATTTAAAAGGCTGATGATGTCAAATATTGGAGATGACATGGAGCAATGGATATTTATATACAATATTGGTGGGAGTATAAATTGTTAAAATCACTTTGGAAAATAATTTAGCATTATCTAATAAAGATGATGATGTGGAAATCCCATGACAAACAATGCTGCTCTTGCCCATGTAACCCAAAGGCATGTACAGAGACATACGGGGCTGTACTGTTTGTAATGGCAGAAAGCTGAAGATAAGACAAATGTCCTTCCAAGGAGAATTGGTCAGTAAATAATAGTATATTTCTGCAATAGAATGATGCATAACACTGAAAACTAATTATCTATAATTGAATAAATCAATGTGGTCAATTCTCAGAAACAATGTTAGAGGGAAACATTCATAAACAAATAGATATATTCATATCATATTGTTTATAGGGAATTTTAAAACAAGAAAACTCATTATGTCGTGGAGTTAGGATAAAAGGAGGGAGATGTGATTGGTGAAAAACATGGCATAAGGGATCTTCAGTGCTGTTATTAATATTAGATTTCTTTAGTTGGATTGTAGGTTCATAGGCCTTCATTTTATTATTATACATTATAATATGTGTTATATACCTATCATATATTTCATAATATAATAGTTAAGAGAGAAAGAAAAGGAAGAAATGCTGTCTTTTTTTTTTTTTTTTTGGCTGTGCTGCACAACTTGTGGGCTGTTAGTTCCCCCACCAGGAATCAAACCCAGGCCCTCAGCAGTGAAAGCATGGAGTCCTAACCACTGGACCACCAGGGAATTCCAAAAGAAGTGCTTTCTGATAACTCTTTTTTCCACTCCAGTGCAGAGTCAAGTGCTCAATACATCCTTAATGACCTTAAGCCTGCCTTAGAAGAAGGCTAAGCACTTTTCAGCACTTTTTATACAAAATCCTACAAGTAACTTCTTTAGTAAATGTAGATGCAGATGAATGGAAAATGGGGAGCAAAGCTCTCAGCGTGGGCCATGCAATTATAGGACACTTCCCCTCTCCCTCCCCGCACTTCTCTGCCCCTGGCACCTTCTATAAAGACTTTTCTTCCATGAAGCCTTCACCGCTTTCTTTACTGAAACTGACTACTTCCCTCTTCTGGATTCCCATTCCAGTGCAAACTAGCATACCACCATTCCTCAGTTATGTACATGTCTGCATACCCAAACGATTTCCATGATTTTTCTGGGAAGGAAATGATCTTGGTAATTTAGTTGCCCACAAAATATCTAGCACAGCCTGGCACATTACAGACCCTAAATAAATTCTTATCCAATTGAATTAAGTTGATCCTCTTTCAGTTTCACCCCAGATTCATGTCCAAAGCAAAGCGTTTTACCTCTTTCTAACTCGGCTATTATAGTCAGGAAGTAAATAAAATATTCATTACTTCCCTATGATGTTGTAAAACTAACAGTGGTAGCGAATTCTGCATGAAGTATCACAAGTAAGATTCCTAAATTCAGGTCTGAGAGCTTCCTCCCTCCCAACTCTCTTACGAAGGGAATGAGCCAGATAAATAGGTAAAAAGGAAGAAACAAACACAGGATGGCCATGCCAGCAAAGCCTGCCATGTCCTTTGGGTCACTCAGGGTTCAAACCTCAATTTTGTCCCCAATTCCTCCCTCTTATTTCTTCATCTAATGGTTTCCCATAAGCTGTCCCTTCCTTCTCCTCAATTCCCATCTCCCGCATTTTGTCCACCCTGCTTTCATTCCAGACTTTCATTCCTTTAGGAAATCACTGGTCAGCACTTCTCTCCCTGTCTCAGTCTTTCTGAACTTAACACCTCACCACCACCTCTAAACCATCCTTCACTGGGGCCAGCCTATTTCCAAGGCACAAATAGGACCACCCTGCTCCTCTGATTCCAGCCTTTACTGTCTTTCCATTGCCCTCAAGATTCAATCCAAATTCCTTGGCCTGACCTTGAAGACTGTGGGTTATCTTTCTTTTTTTTTGAAGGTCTAGATTTTTATTAGCACCATTAATTGACAATTTTTTCTAAATTATCTTCCCATACTCATCTACTCCTACTCCTCCTCCAACATGCGGACCACTAAACCATGCACCATTCCCAAACAGAACAGGCCTTCTCACTTCTCCACGCCTTTATGCTCACTTCTTTGTGTTTAGGCTGCCCTTTCCCCTCCCACCTGGTACCCACTGAGAACTACAGAAGGCCTCTGGCACATAACCCCATCCAAATCCCTGCACTAAGAGACTTGATCAATGCCAGCTAGCATGGTTGCTGGCAGCCTGAGGGCACATCCCTGGGACAACCCAGCTCCACTTTGACTTTCTATCTGCAAAATATCAAGGCTATGAAAAGAATTTACTCTTTGCTCTGGCCAACACCTGACAATAGACCCCTGACCTCCTCTTTCTTAGAGAATTCACTTTAAAAAAGCTTACACTTGTAACTCTTCCTCTGTCCTTTTAAGACAACCAACCCAAGAGTGTCTCTCTCAAGGTCCTGAAAGCCATCCCTTTGAAATGTAATCATCAGGAAGGATAGAGACCCTGTCTCCCAGTCTCTGTGGGAGGATAAAATCTTAACTTCAGTGGTTGCCAGCCAGCAGACACAGCGGGTCTGATCACATTTACACTGACCAATCCTCTTACTTGCTTTTTGTAATTTTTCATGTCCCCAGCGCTAGCTGAGCCCCTGCCCACTCCCCTCCTATTACCTCATTCTCCCTTTAAAATGCCCAGTCACCACTGCACAAATGGAAAGCTCTTTGCCCTACCGTCAGTAGTTACAGAATAAAATCTGTTAGTTCCCCCACCAGGAATCAAACCCAGGCCCTCAGCAGTGAAAGCATGGAGTCCTAACCACTGGACCACCAGGGAATTCCAAAAGAAGTGCTTTCTGATAACTCTTTTTTCCACTCCAGTGCAGAGTCAAGTGCTCAATACATCCTTAATGACCTTAAGCCTGCCTTAGAAGAAGGCTAAGCACTTTTCAGCACTTTTTATACAAAATCCTACAAGTAACTTCTTTAGTAAATGTAGATGCAGATGAATGGAAAATGGGGAGCAAAGCTCTCAGCATGGGCCATGCAATTATAGGACACTTATAGGACTCCACGTTAATGTCTGGCTTTGTTTACCTTTGACACTACTGACACTTCAAGACCCAGACTCCATGTCACCACCTCCAAGAATTTTTCTTTCTTTGACCTCCACTAGGATATTTGTCACTCTTATGCATGTAAGTCCATACGACTTCTAACAGACATATAGTAGGATACTTACTGTACTAAAGTAAAATTTTCTTTCTTTTCTTCTAGTTTAAATTTCCATCTGGACTGAAACCTTGAAGGTTGAAAATTGTGTTTTATTCGTCCCTGTATGCATTGAGCCAGGTGTAACAGGCCTGGAATACATGCGTATGAAGAGGAGCCTGGATGAATGAATGAATGAACGAGCAAATGGGCGCTTCTGTATGGGGTGGTAAGGGTTAAGATATGCTCTCTCGCTAGAGTGGTCCCTAAAGGAAATGGACGCAGAGGTGTGACTGCAGAGCAGGAGGGAAACGATTACACTTCTCCAGGAGGAGAGGAAGACCGGACCAGTACACACTTGCCCTTTTTGTCGCCCAGAGATTTCCCACTCCATTTTTTTTTTTTTTTCATTCCCAAGTCTTTCTGAGTTTCTATGCAAACCTTTTTCTCTCAGGGGCTGTGAAGAACCATTTTGTATGCTTTACTGTAATCCAAGGGCAGGGAGGAATCCCTTCAAACCCGGGACAAAATCTGCCCATTAAAAGGACTTCATCGTGGCCATAGCCAGACGCAAATGTGTGATGTCAAGCCAACCTAAACTATCCCATTGTTTTCAAGTGTGACTAAGTACTGACTAATATTACTTCCTCTGGCACTTTTTTTTTTTTTTTTTTTTGACTCAGTAGAATGGAAACGTTCCAGGCTGTTGTTCTACGTTGCTGTCTGGACAGGATAATTTGCTGCTCATCATAACCACTCGAGAAAGGGAAAAAAATGGAAGAGGGAAAAAATAAAAACAACCTCCCAAGGGTTCCCTTAAGTTTAGCAATGGCTTTTTGTTCTTGGATTTAGTCGTTTTTGTTTTTGTTGTCCTGTGTTATTCACAAAAGCAACAAAGAATATCACAATCCAAATGAGAAAGGACCTTGCCCAGGTCATCTAGTGAGGCGTCAACAGTTTCCTTGCCCATCCTGAGATCTGCGGTGTCCCTGGGACACCAAGGCATTTCCCCCACCCCCCATCAGGCGCGATGTAAACACCCTTTTTCTTAGTTCGAAAGCTCTGTTCCTTCCAAAACAAGCCTTCACACCTTTGGGCTGCCAACAGTTCCTTCCATCTCCCTGTAGACTATTCCTCTTAGTTTTGCCTTCTGGGAAGTTTTTTTGCAGAGTGGTGTTTACAGAGAGTAAAGAGATCCCGAGCCTTTTCCATGTGGACTAGATCACTAGAGACAGGTTGGTAATGACTTCTATCAGAGAGAAAATGGAGAAGTGAGCGGAACTGAAGCTCTAGAAATGTGTTCAAAGAGTGGAAACAGAGAGGAAGGACACCCATCAAATGTGCCTTTGGAAGATCAGAAGAGTCCCTTCTCCCTCATCATGACAGATTATGGATAGCTGAAATCGTCTAACCCAAGCTTTTCAGTCTCAATATTTTCTCCATTCATTCTCTCCTTCCAAACCATCAGAAGATGTCAGCCCCTGCCTCACCCAACTTTTCCAGGCTGCTGGCCCTCCTAGCTTCCACTCAGTTTCTCCTCTCCCCCAACCAGTCTGGTGGCAGAGGGGATTGACTCTCCCATACTGCATCTCCCCTCTCTGAGGTTTTGCTCCTTTCTTTGCAAGAAGCTGGATGCATTCATAGGAAGGCACAGCGCCGCTCCGAATATCAACCAAAGCCCCTTCCAGCTGTTGGATTCACTTTTCTCAGGGGACAAGTCATTTCTACAGCCTTTGAGTTTCTACCAGGTTTAGGGTCAAAGGAAAAGCCAGTCCCCACAGGACCTTTTTTTTTTTTTTTTTTTTAACGTCTTTATTGGAGTATAATAGCTTTACAATGTTGTGTTAGTTTCTGCTTTATAACAAAGTGAATCAGTTATACATATACATATATCCCCATATCTCTTCCCTCTTGCATCTCCCTCCCTCCCACCCTCCCTATCCCACACCTCTAGGTGGTCACAAAGTACCGAGGTGATCTCCCTCCCACAGGGCCTTTTAGCTCCCTGGGAGTTAAGATGAAGGATTCATTACAAGGCAGAGATGATTGCCTTTTTCTTTTCAACTGTGATTGGTGGCCCAGAAACCACAGTCATCAAATACAGAGGCTCTGCTAAATCATCACAATTTCAGCTACTAATTAGGACTAACGTTCACAGCAGAGGAGTCTGTGGGGGGCAATAAACCGCTTCTTCAAGTGATTAAACTTCTAAGCAAACACACTTTGATTACCACAAGAACCATTCCTTGGCAAAGGTTCTCCCAGGTAATGGCATCCCCAAGACATGCCTCCATGAGTGGAGGATCTGGTAGCCTGGAACTCTGGGTGTGCAAGGCACCCTGTCTCCTCTGCCAGAGCCCTGCTCCACCTCTAGTTCTGTTGAGATGCCTTCGGAGACCACATATGTGACAAACTTGTGAATAGCAAGTTCACTGGGTCAGCTGTGTGATGACAGTGCCCAAAGGCTCAGGCCATGTAGGGAGACTGAGCAGACGCACAGCTGGGGAGAGGGTCATCTGCTTCTTCTGGGGTAGAGGGTTCCCTGCCCCTTGGCTGCAGTTTAAAGGAGTGAGTTTAGAGACAGTCACCGTGGTGATGAGGAAACCTGAGGAACTGTGCTAAGTACCTTCATATGAGTTATCTCCATAGCAAAAATATAGGGATTTGCTCCAGATCTTTTTCAGAAGTATTCTCTTTATGTGTTTTACAAAAACAAACAAACAAATAAAAACTACACATGAACTACATGCTCGTTGTAGAAAAAGTAGGAAATAAAAACAAGCAAAAAAGAAAGTTTTAGTATTCCATAAGCCCATCATCTAGAGGAGGGTTTCTCTCAACCTCAGCACTACTGACATTCAGAGCTGGAGGGCTGTGCTGTCCTGTGCTCTGTAGGATGTTTAACAGCATCCCTGCATCTTCTACGCATTAGATGTCAGTAGTACACTGTCTCCTCCCCCAGTTGGACCAACAAACAGGTCATGAGACATTGCCATATGCCCTCTAGCAGCAAAATTACTCCCATTAAAAACCAAAATTCTAGAGATAATCAGTAATGCCATTTTCCAGTCTTTTTTCCTACATGCAAACAAGTGATACCTATTTTTAAAATGGAGTTGCAATACATACATTGTTTTGTATTTTCATTTTTCACTTAACCAAAGATCCTGAACACTTTCCCATGTTGATATCTGTTCTACAATATTATCTTACCCTCTCTATTGTGCTCCATTGCACCGTTGTAACATGATTGATTTCATCTTTGATTTGGGGACATGGAGATTATTTCCAAAGGTGGTAAGAAGATGAAAACCAAAACCAATTTTTTGTGCGTCTTTTGCCTTCTAAAATGGGAAGAGTTTGGAATAATGCATTTGAATGGGGAAATAAATCTTTCTGGTGTGTCTTTTCATTCACAGACACCATTGAGGAAGCAAGAAAGGGAAAGAAATCTTAAGTTAAGGCTCTTCTGTGTTGTTAATGGGTAAGATACTGAGTAGAGTCCATTCAGGAATCTCTGGTTAGTATAGGGTAGGAATTGAGGAGTAGAGAGACAGATGAATCTGAAAAGTATAAGGGAAGGGAAATAGCCTAGGCGTGGGTAGCCAAAGAAGAGGCCAAGAATGCAGGATCCTGGAAAGCAAAGAAGAGAGTAGATGGAAAGAAGCTTAGAATAGGGGGAGGAGGGTGCTGAGAAAGGTAGTTGTCTGCTGAACATGAAACCTTTCACTGTCCAAACTCTTAGTAAAGCTTGACCACACTCCTTGCTGTGTACTCCTCGCCAAGGTACATGGGAGAGTGAAAGATGTTTGGGGTGGTTTGTCTTATGCAGAGTGGTACTTGACAGAAAAGCGACAGTAGGGGCAGATGCAAAAAAAAGAGCAGGGATGGAGAATTAAACAGATTTTGGAGGCAGAGTCAACTTGGAGAACAAGAATCACCAGAGATATTGGGATCGGGGTCCGAGGGTTTTCCCTGCACTTGAGATGAGTCCCTGAGCCAAACTTGCTTAAATATTAACGGCCAAAATGACCTCAGCAGGAGGTCATTGAAGAATGAAGAATGAAGAATTCTTCATTCAACATTCTTCATTCAACATTGAAGAATGTCCAGTCAGAAGACACTTAAATTACACTCTTTTTTTTTTTTTGGCTCTTACAAACACTGCATAGAATACCATTGTAGTTAAATATTTGCAAACAATGCTTAATTTTTTCTTTAGGCTAAATATTAGAAATGGAATTATTAGGTCCAAGAGAATGCACGTTTTAAGGCTTCTGATACATGTTGTCAAACAGCCCCGACAAGATTTTCATAATAATTTATGCTTTTATCGTTACCACCAACAGAGTGCAACAGTTCCCTGTCACCATTATTTCACCAGCAATGGTATATGTTCTTCGCATTTTACAGGAGAGAGATATGAGGCTTGTCCATGTTTACAGAGTGATGGAGCTAGACCCAGACCCACCGCTTTCTGATTCCAAGTCCTGAGCTCTTCTCTATCCACTGTGTTGCCTCCTTTACCAGAACTGGGGGCATTTAACCTTTAGAAGACTCAGCCAGCATCAACCCTGATCCTGTTATTCCTCTGCTTAACCTCATTGCTCTTAGGTTAAAGCCTAAACACTTCAGTGGCTTGGAAAGCCCTTCACAGTCTAGTCCCTAGTTACTTCTTCATCCTTTCCCTCCCTTGAATTTTAAGCTCTCCCCATACAAAATTTCTCTAGGTTCTCTAATGTAGTTTGTTCTCGCTATGGCCTCAGGACCTTGGTACCTGCCCCTCCCTCTCTCCTAAACCTCTTTGCCTGGGTAACTTCTGTTTATCCTTCAGATTGAACTTAAACATCAACCCCTTCATGACCTTTAAATTATGAGTTAGGTACCCCTATTACTCCTATGTACTCCACAGCACTTTTTACTTCCCCATCATAGCACTCATTAATTGTGTTGTGATTCTTGTCTAATTACCTGACTTCCCCGTTAGTTTATTTTTTATTTTTTTGGCTGTGTTGGGTCTTTGTTGCTGCGCACAGGTTTTCTCTAGTTGCGGTGAGCGGGGGCTACTCTTCGTTGCGGTGCGCGGGCTTCTCATTGTGGTGGCTTCTCTTGCTGTGGAGCACGGGCTCTAGGTGCGTGGGCTTCAGTAGTAGCAGCGGGTGGGCTCAGTAGTTGCAGCGCACGGGCTCTAAGGTGTGTGGGCTTCAGTAGTTGTGACGCACGGGCTTAGTTTTTCCGTGGCATGTGGGATCTTGCCAGACCAGGGATCGAACCCGTGTCCCCTGCGTTGGCAGGTGGATTCTTAATTACTGCACCACCAGGGAAGTCCCCCCATTAGTTTTTAAGCCACAGAGAACAAGATCCATGTTTACAAAACCAAAATCAGTTCTCACTAAGTAGCACATTCCCCTTTAGACTAGACAGCTACACTCCCAACCACTTTGGAGGGTTTCATAAACAGCCCGTCTCATCCTCTATGTTCCCTGCTTGGCATCTGTAGGTTTTTGAATGAACCATCCTCACAAGAGACAAACATATTTCCTGTCAATGCCAGGAAGGAACTTCCAATAATGAGAGTTGTCCAATAATGGGGTAGGTCTTCTCTATATGTCACAAGATGATCTGCATGTGCTTCTTGGTAACTCCTGACATGACTGGAGGGGCCAGCGGTCAGGAATGAACCTGCCACCCTCCTGACCAGGCCACCCTACCTGTGCCAGGTGGTCTTGGAGTGTGTACGGAGCCAAACTGAACTAAAAGACAGTCTTGGAGACAGATAACTTTCTGAGACTTGACAACTTGCTTCCGGCCCAGCCAAAGGCTTGCCGCTCTGAGGCAAATGTCACTGTGGTGGAGTTGTCTTAATGAGAAGGCATGCTTGCTTCTCTTCTGGGGGAGTTTCCTAGAGCAATGCTCTTAGAAACTCCTTGGCAGGAATCCTGAGCCAGGCTTGGCATTGACAGCGTCCTCCTGCTGGCATTAACAAGCCTCTTATTTAAATGTAAATGAGCTCTCAGTGCCAGTTTGTGAGCGAAACACATCACTTGTGTTAAACCAGAGCTGGGAATGCTACAACACACCAAATGTCGGCTTGGTTTCCACTTCCCTACCACATCCGTAGTTTTGAGGGGAGCTCTCTGGGCCTTGTCTTCTGCAGAATTGTGAGTCCTCAGACAACCAGGAGAATTTGTGGAGTCTGGGGGCCCTATTTTTAGCCCTAAATCTTCTTCGATATGACCTTGACCAAGTGATTGAGAGTTGCCCCCCGAAACGGGAACATGGTTAAATTGGGGTCACACATCAAATCCCAGTCCGTAAAGGGCCCTGCAAGGTCCTTGAGGCCCAGCAGAGGGTCTGAGCTGCCCCTCTGCTTTCCTGGCTGTGTCAGCCCAAGTTACACAGGGGCCCGCCTGGACTGGAGAGGCTCTGATCCTGTATGTGCTCTCTCTTTCCTCCTGGCTTGGTTCTGTTGCCACCCAAATACACATGGCTTAGTGATCTTACCTAATGTCTGGACGTACTTGGCCATCTGCTTTCCCACTCAGTTTCCTGGACTTTGTTTGTCCATATTATATCTAATTTCCTGTTTTGGCATTTTCCTCTTTATTTCAGATCTTTCTGGAATTAACTTGTGCTCCTCTGATATCTGGATTCTAGCCATTTCTCCCCCAGACACCCCCATGGCCAGCATTTTTTTTAGCAAGCCGGATGCTAGATTGTTTCTGTTTTCATGTGCCCAGTAGAGTTGGACATTAAATGCACCTTGAGGCCAAGGCCTGGGTCTTATTATGTTGGTAGCCCCAGATCCCAGCCCAAATCCTAATGAATGAATAAATGAAGGGGTGGAGGAAAGAGCAGAGAAACTCCATCTCCCTCTAGGATCTTGCTGGGAGAGACCAAGTAGCACTTTGTTCCATTTCATTCTCCTTTGAACTTGGCATATGACTTTTAGCTACGTGTTTGTTTTGACAAAATCCACGGCATCAAAATAACTGAGTTACCCTGTATGTGCTATAAACGGAAAGCACATGTATTAGGGGTCTTCTGTGAGAAACACAGTGGGCTGCACTCAGTGAGAGACGCACTACAATATAAAGGAAGTCCCTGACGGATAATAGGTAATTTTAGCTGCGATGCTTTGATTTCAGCAAAAAAAGTGCCTTTGTTACAAAGGAGAAGCAAGGTCATCAGCTTTGCTGTCTAAACGTCTGAGTTTCTGTGCGGTCTCGGCCCAGGTACTGATGACAAGTTACGTTACTGACTGCCAAGCTTGGACTAAGGCAGTGTAGACAGACACCACGTCACGTTCCCCAGTCTCAGTCCTCATCAAGGTCTCTTGAGAGACTTGGTTGGGGGCTTGTGCTGGGGAAGACGATCCAGGGTATCAGTGGTCCCTGCTGTCCCTCACTGGTCCTCAGGCTGATTTGTGGCTCCTGTAGAGAGAAGAGTGTGAGACTGATAGGATCTGGAGGATTGACACAAGCCTTTGTGAGGCTCAGCACAGAGAACAGTACATAAGGCATGGGGGAGGGAGGAGTTGCTTTCCTTCCTTCTGCAGGAAACAAGTGACGGTCTTGCATCCTGCAGACTAAAAACATTGGAGACAGAAGGCTTGACACCAAAATTGATGTTCTTGCAATGGTGGGTGGAAGCCGGGAGGTTTCTAGAATTCATTCTGTAGGAATCAGTTGTGGACAAGTGGGCGGAGAGGCAAAGAGTAGGGCGGATGAATGATGGTTGTTGCTGACACTCTGCTTTGTGGGTCCCTGTGACTCTCCTTTTTGGGCACTCCTGACTACAGATGGGAGTTACCTTAACGGAAGCTGCTTTCTGGCAACTAGGAGTTTGTATTATCATACTTTCAGTAAAAAATAAGTCTCCCCGTACCTCTTTGTTTTTTTGGTAGTCACAGACTGGTAAGCCCTGAGGCATTTCAATTACACTCCAAAAGGAAAGGAAGAACAGCATGATAGGTGTTCTATCTTCTTTCCCTGGAGTCAGAAAACCTGGTGTGTAGTTCTGTCTCAGCCTTTAAGGCACAGTGTGATGTTGAGCAAGTTTCTTTCTCCCAGGAATTCAGTTTTCTCATCTGTAAAATGAGGCAGTTGGGCTAAATAAACCCGAAGGAGAATCTATGGAAGAGCAGGGTAGAAACAAAATGTTTATTACTTCATTCATTTAACAGATATTCAGTGCCCGCTTGGTATCAGGGAACATGCTAGGCTCTGCAGATAGAGTGGTGAAGAAGAGCAGATGTGAGTCTTGTCTACATGAAAAGTTTCAATCAAATGAGTGAGACAGCCATTAATTAAAGAATAAAGATGAAGAAGAAAAAATTATTACTGTGCTAATGCTAAGAAGGTGAAAGAAATGGTTCTTTGGGAGTGTGTATATAGAAAAATGTTGGGCAATTTAAATAGCACATGTACTTCATAGTTCAGGAGAGCGAGAATATGGAAGGTAGCGTAAGGGAGAGAGAGTCTATAGATGTGTACATGAAAGATGCTTGTGCAGGGAAAGATGAGATCGGGAGTGGGGGCCAGACGGGTTCTGATCACAGAGAAAGCAAATGGTGCCACGCAAGCCGAGAAAGGAGAGTGTTAAGAATCAAGCAGTCCCGTTAGAACTTGATGGAGAGTGTTGCTTATTTCCTTTCTTCCCCTCCCCCTGCAAAACACCACAACTAGCAGAGAGCCTGGTA
Source organism: Balaenoptera musculus (assembly GCF_009873245.2). Lineage (NCBI taxonomy): Eukaryota > Metazoa > Chordata > Mammalia > Artiodactyla > Balaenopteridae > Balaenoptera > Balaenoptera musculus. The sequence goes on from NC_045788.1 coordinate 65,954,853, forward strand.
CAGAGTGGTTGCTCCATGTATGCTGTGGGATAAATACATTTTTCTCAGCTATGCAAAAAAATGAGACTCGAGGGGTTAAATGAATTGTTCAAGGTCACTTAGTCTGTTGGTGACTAGGGATAAGATTGAAATCCAATTCTGAGATCATAAAGTGTTTTTAAACAAAATTATTGCCATGACTGCAACCTCAGAACTGATTCCTAAGCAACAATTGCAACCCCAGTTGAGGTACCAAGAGGAAAAGATCATTAGAAGGACAGGGCTTCAAGGGGCACACGCATCCGCACATGTGCCTGCACACGCACACCCCCTTTCTTCCTCACCCCCCTTCAGCTTCTCATTAATGTCATGCTACAACCATGTGCTTTGTTCACAGAGACCTTGCCTGAGACAGTCTCTCTCTCCTCTGGTGCAACTTTTTCTTCTCCTAAAGGGGCATGGCAGAGAAATGCCATCTGGGAAACTGACAGCTGGGCAGTCATCAGATTTACAGCAACAGTAGAAGAGGTCAGAGGCTAAGTGGAAATCTGTGTAGACATAAAACATCCGCTTCCTTGAAATACTGTCTTCCTCTGTGAAATGGACATAGGAAGTGATCTATTGTCTTCGGTTCTCTTCATTTAAGGAGTTTCTGCGTCACCTTCTAAGAGAAAAACCTCCAAGCAGGATGCTGCAGACCTTGCCAGGCATTGCTGGGCTGATGGCCATTGGTCTGGTGAGGGACATCTGAGTGCTTCTGCAAATGAGAGGACCCACCTCTGAGAGGTCCCAGTCCAGCTGAGGCTCAGGATACCCCAGCAGCCTTTGGCTTGAGTATTTGAATTATGGAAATGGATTTCATGTGGGTGGCACTCATACTTCAAAGAGTGCAGTAGAGCTGATGCCCATTCCGTGTCCCTGGAACAGCCTGTGCTTCCTGCACTTTTCAAGATCTGAGAGAAAGCAACTTTAGCCTGACAGCCTAAAGATCTACCCCATAGTTACTTGTATTCAGCTAAGTTGTATCCTCCAGTTGCCAGTATAGCACAATGTAACAATTAATTATCTGTGGATTTATGTAAATATATATGTATATTGTATATTTATGTATATGTATATATACATGTGTATGTATGTAGTGTGAACATCTGTGATTTGGAAATGTTGACCTGCAGCTAGGCTGACTTCATCCTAGCCTAGGATGCAGATCTGTCTGCAGAGGACTGGAAGGTCTGTGGGATAGGTCAGCGGGTGACTATTTGCAGTGGTGACCAAGAAACCTGCTGGGAAGGAAGGCTTCTAAGGGATGGGACAGGGATGAGGACAAAGGTCCATGGAACGTGAACCTTGGGAAAGGAGAGGGGCCATTCTCAGAATATTGTACCCATTTGCCTCAACTCATGCCAGAACTCAGGAGAATGGATGCTCATAAATCTGAAGCAAGGTTTCATGAAAGCCTGTAAGGATTAGAAGCACCAGGCAGCTCCAGTAGGGGGCCCGTGGAACATCAGCCTACGAAACAGAAGGAGGCAGCACAAGGTAGCTCTAATGCTTTGAGGCTACCACTATGAGTGGTGTCTGCACCTTTGACAGTTACACGAACTTGAATTTGGGATGGCAGCGTGGAGATTCTGCCTCAGTTCATTGCTAGAGTCAACAGAAGGAACTAGAAGGGGCAAAATGACATATTCCAAATGATGTTGTGTATGAGAGCATGTGTGAGTCACCCCCTCAGGCTGCTCAGAAATAGTTTGAGAGAAAGTTACAGGGGATTATAGATGTTCAGGTGCGGATAAGACCAGGAAAGGACTGTTTGGGAATTAAAATCATGTCCTCACGCTTACTACTATTACCTCCCATCATCCTCACTATTATTTCGGGGTTGGAATTACTCAGTGTTCATTAGCCCAGAGAGCTAAAGTTCAGAGAGGTAGAATTCTGCAAGGCCACCTAACTTGGAGGTGGCAGCTCAGGAATTCAAGACCAGCTCCGGAAAACCCAGATACTTTCCATCATTTTCTGCTGCTTCCCAGCACAAAGGGTTCTGGCAAGACCTCTGGACTTTTCACATTTCCAACCTCAAAATAAACAAAGAAATCTAGAGAAGACACTTAGAATTAAGTGGTGGTCTTGACTGCCACTTTGTTCCAAAGATTCTAAAGTGTGAGGTTACCTTAGAAATCTGAGAGTCTGGAACTAGGCAGGAAACTCAGATGCAAAATACTGCTTGGAGGCCAGACCAGAGGGTTCCATTTCAGAGCTGCGCTGCTGCTCTCCAAGGCAGCAATCATTCTGTGGCAATGTATGCAAGAGACAGTTAAAAAATATCTCTTCCCCATTTACTGCTTTAGAAACAGAATCCACTGCCTAATTGAGAATACTTTCTGCCTAATTACTCCATTCCCAATTTTTTTTAAGCAGCAGAGTTGCTGTGGAATTATGTACTGTATAATTTCATCATTTAGCAATATGTAAATTAGGAGAAGAAAGGAAGAGGGAGAGATGATCATCCTTTTGAATTTCTGTGTGCAGAAATGGGCGGTGAGGTGTGTGTAGACAAGGAAAAGGCCACATGGCAGAACTGGCTCTGGGCTCCAGTTCCCCTGCAGAGTACCTCTGTACTCCTAGGAAAAATCACATCGTCTTCCTGAGCCTCAGTTTCCCCTTCTGTCACCTTTTGCACATGTGATCCCAACATCTAGCACAGCTGCTGGCACAGAGCAAAGCCTTTTCATTACCTAGTAACTACCCAGTGAATGAATGAGGACCTGGCTTGTCTCACTCACAGAGTTACTAGCAGGGTGAAGTGATATAATGAATATGAAAACATTTAATAAATTACAACATGGCAACGGTGTGTAGAGTGCTTTAAGCACTAACGGAGAAAATCCTGTCTAATGCCAAAAGTCAGAAAACACCTTTCTCTTGCCTTGTTTATGGATTAAGTGGTCGGCTTTTTTAGAAGTAAAGGTAAAACAGTAATGTTCCAACGGGCTAGTGTCTGTCAATGATGAAGTCACTTAATTCCCCTGGCTGTTCTGCCACACTCTACAGAGGAGAAAATGGAGGACCTGAGCTTGACTTTTTATCAAGTTTAGGGAAAAATCAAGTCCCATACCTTGTGTCCCCTAGAGGCCATCTAGATCCGGGGGTCTTGAGGTAAGACCTCTCCTGGGGCACCACTCAGGTTTACCTATGGGCCTGGCCTGTTCTAGCCCACCTACATAGGCAGAGGCAGCTTGTGGCTTGGAGCAGAGACTCTCAGGTTGTCACACTCAAGGAATGAGGCTTCAATTCCCCCAGGCTCCTGAGAGCATCTTTGCTGTGGGATTTGCTCTGAAGGACCTAGGGTTGCACTCTCCTTTACTCCCAGAGAGAAGGGGCTCTTAGTCCTTGTTGCCTCATTAATTCAGGCTTTCCCCACCAGGTCAGGGCAAATGCAGGCCAGGCTCACTTTTCTCCTAAAGCAGAGAATCCAGTTTTGATTGCCCCATGTGTCTTCATGAGACACTGAGTAGTTACGGTACAATGACTTAAAGATCTGGACTCAGGAGAACTCGGAAGTCACTTCCTCTTCGTGCCTCAGGTAAAAGTAGGTGATATCTAGGTACTCTTCTATTTTTCACTGTAAAGTTCTCTACCTCTGTGACCAGAGTCCCTGGGCCTCACAGGCCAGAGTATTGACACAGCTGGACTGACTTTGCATTGATAGAGAGAAGAATTCACTGGCCCAGTGAACCCGCCTGCTTATGCCAGCATGGGAGAGGTAGCAACTGCAGACTGGAGAATTTGCCTTGCATATACTGTTTTTCATACAGTATAGAGCTTTACCTTACTGGTGGCTAAGATGCAGTGAGATCTAGGGGGAAAGCATAGAACTTGGGATCAAGACACCTGGAGCCTCGGCCACAGCCAAGCTGTGTGACCCTGGGCTAATCACTTTACCCCACTGAGCTTTGAGTTTTCTCACTTGTAAAATAGGATAATAATACTTTTCCCATAGGTGCTTGTAGGATCAAGTGAGAAAATGCATTTTAAATTATAGTCCTTAACAGAAACAAAAGATGTTATTGGTAGAATTTTCAAGAGGCTTGAAGAAGAATTAGGCCACCTACTATATATCAAAGAACATGTCATTGCAATAATGATGGAGACGTAAATTTATATTTCATTTCAGAATTTCCAAGGGCATCAGAGGTATACAGATTGACATGTACAGTTGTACAGTTAGGAGACACAGAATTTTCCTAGAAATCATCTCTTCTTACTCCCCAACCTTTTTCTATTTTATAGGTAGTCAAGTACTCAACAAATATTGGGTGCCTAGAATATGACAAACACAAAGTATGGGGCTACTGATAAGAATCAGACAGGCAGAGTTCCTGCCCCAAATATGCCGCATGGCATATTGCTTCAACATAAGTATATCCCAGGCCTCATTATTCTATGTCTCTTTGCTAAAGTCATAAGTCATCAACCCAACTGAGTTCAACAATGTTTGATGGATTTCCGGTCATTTGAAAGGTATCCATAAGAGAGGCTTTGGGAGTTTAGTAAGAACTGACCCCTGCCCACAAGGATGTCACTCAAAGACTGTTTATCAAAGGGTGGGAAAGAGGAGGGAATAACATAAATGCCCAAACAACTATTTTTATCCATTCATCCTGCATTTACGGAGCACTGACAGCGTATAGGGCATTACGTAAGGTGCTGGCATGCTCACAAAAATAGATCAGGCAAAATCTGCACTCTCAAGAAATTCTGAGTTAGGTGAGAAAGAAAGCCTTAAATACACGGATGATTATAATACTAATTATAATACTTATAACACAGATGATTGTAATAGATACTACAGGCAGGAAATCATAAAAAATATACAACCAATGGTAAGGAAAGAGTATTATGTCCTTGGAGGTGAACCATGGAAGGCTTTCCAGAGGAAGCAGCCTTTGAGCTGAGCCTTGATGGGAAGAAGAAAAAGCAATCTAAGTGGAAGGGGAGGTCATAAGTCATAGAGGCAGGAAAGTAGAAGGAGGGTTGAGCTGGAACACATACAAATGGAGGAGAGTAAGCCCACTCCTAGAGAGCTCTGTCTTCTCACCCACTCTTCTCTGCCTCTGCTCATAACCTGAGCCCCACACAGGCTGGCTTTGGTCATGGATACACAGGGGTTCTGTTCCTGATTCTTTGAGAACCGCATCCACAATTGCTCCCTCGTTGTGACATGTGAAAATGTCATGTCTGAGAATCACTAGCCTGGAGGTGGCAGTGTGTCTTCTCGTCATGCTTCCTTCAATCTTGAGAACTGGAATTTCTGCCGTGTGATGACAATTCTCAGCAACTCGTTTCAAAAGCTTATGTTAGCTATGACCCTAGTACCGGACAGACGGAAGGCAGCCAGATGTAAGGGGTCTCGCTCTGTCAGCTATCGTCCAGTTCTGAAACTCCGCCTATCTGCTGGCATCTCCACCTGGAAGCCCCACAGGCACCTTGGATTCAACAGCATGTCCTAAACTGAACCCATCCCCTTCCTTCCCTGAACCTGCTCCTTTTCCCATACGCATTTTAGCTAATGGTTCATCTAATTAACAATCCACATAAGGGTATCAGTTCAAGTTACTGCATTTATAGCTCGACCTCTTCCATGTTCCTAACCTTCTGTATATAATTAATTACCAAGTCCTCACAAATTGACTTCTTCAGTATCTCTACATCTTCCCCTCTTTCCAGACCGTTGCCAAGGTCGTCATTTTTATTGCTTTGGCTATTACAACAACTTCAAACTGGTCGCCTTACCCTCTCTTGTACATTCTTCCTCTCTTACACATCCTCCATGCTGTTGCGAAAATGATCTCTCAGAAGGACAGGACATTTCTAAAAAATGTTTGAGGTCTTCCTGCATAGAGGACACAAAGGGCTTCACATGGCATTGGCGGTGCTCCTCAGTTTGGCCTAAACAATACCATTAGCCTCTTCCCCCAGTGCTTCCCTCCCAAATAGATCTTATATTCCACTCTCACCAGATTATTTGTCATCGTTTCTTCTGTCCTCTCATCCTATAAAATCCTACCTATCCCTCAAGACCAGTTCAAATGTTGTCTCCTTTGTGACGCCCTTCTGACCCTCAAGCCTCTTGTTGGAATTTACCATGGCTTTCTTTGTACCCCCAAAGCTTCTAACTGTTCCTTTATGTGCTCGACAGAATCATGGCCCCCAATAATGCCCATGTCCTAATCCCCAGAACCTGTGACCATGTCACCTCACATGGCAAAAGGAACTTTGCAGATGCAATTAAGTTAAGATCTTGAAACGGGAAAATTATCCTAGATTATCCAGGTGGACCCAGTGTAATCACAGTGGTCCTTATAAAAGGGCAGAAGAAGGTCAGAGAGAAGAGAAGCTGCCATTCTGTTGGCTTTGAAGATGGAGAAAGGGGGCTGGGAGCGAAGAAATGCAGGTCGCCTCTCTAAGCTGGAAAAGGTAAGGAAGGAGATTCTCCCCTAGAGCATCCAGAAAAAATGCAGCCCAGTGGCCCCTTTTCAAATTTCTGACCTGGAGAACTATATGATAAGGCATTTGTGTCATTTGAAGCCATGAAGTATGTGGTAATTTTTTAAAGCTGCAAGAAGAAACTAATATTCTCTATTTAGCATTTATTTATTATTTGCCTGGTACTATCTTGTCCTTCGTAATATTGCAGACTCCCTGAGAGCAAGGACCAATCAGATTAATGGTCTTATCCCCTGGGTGCCTAACACAGAGCTCTGCACATGTAGATGCCTATTATGCCTTTGAATTTAAATCAAATGCCCTGTTTGGGGTATTTGCATTTAAATCAAATGGTCTTTTGGGTGAAGTCCCAGAACTAGATTGAAACTGTTGTACGTGTGAAGCCAGGTGGGCTGGAACAGCTAAATGGGCATCATTTCAGGTAGCTGGGTTTTCATCAGGTTAGAAATGATGCCAGGCCTAATGTGGAGGGGGACGGCATCTGTGTGGCATTTATTAAGCAGAGCCTATCAGTGATGCCTTGGGGTTCATGCCGCTCTTTAACCTTTTGTCTCTCAGACTCCATGTTGTTTTTGTTCTCACTGAACTTTCCAAGGGAGTAAATATTAGTGGTCTCATAGGGGAAGACACACAGAGACCAAGTTCTTGGCACCAAAAAGCAGGTTATCTCGGTCAAGAGTTACATTTCATGTCTCCCCAGGCTCCAGGTCAGTTGCCTCTTGGTATATCCATCTATTTCTTTAGGCACACATGAAATCAACACGTACTGATCACGGCAATGTAATAGGCACCGAAGACAAAGAAGAAAAAAAGTCTCGGACATCAAGAAGCTCCTCACATCAGAGCAGCAGGAGCCGATGGGCAGGGGGTAAGCGTGATCTTTAAGAGCAATGCCGGAGGTGTGTATAAGCAGCTTATTCATTCTATTCCATTGGTCTTGTGGCATCTATCACGTAGGTGAGGGCAGGGCAGCCGTGAGTGTTGTCCACTCTGTGCTCAAGGCCCAGAGACCGGAATATCCTTATTTATTTATTTATTTATTTATTCATTCATTCATTCATTCATTCATTCATTCATTCTTGGCCACGCAGCGTGGCATGCGGGATCTTAACTCCTCGACCAGAGATCGGAACCTGCACCCCCTGCAGTGGAAGCACAGAGCCTTAACCACTGGATGGCCGGGGAAGTCCCGGGAATCTCCCTTTTTTAAGGTGTTCCTCTTAAGGCACATTCCACATACACAGCTGGATCTTTGGGGATATCGACTCCCCATTCAACAGTGTATCCTTCCAAGGCCACCTTACCCAGGAGGATGAACATTATGCATCCCTTCCAAAGGGAAATCTGCATCCCTCTTCGCTGGGACTTAGCAGGTGCAGATTTTTCAGCTTTCCTCCTCCCTTCTCCCACCTCCAAATCCTGGCTGCTCTGCCACTAACTTACTGTGCAATTTAGGGAACCCAGTCCTAGTCTCTGGGCCTCAGTTTCTTCTTCTGTAAAATGGGTGTGGTTACCATTCCTGCCTTGCCTACCAACTGTGGGTTTTGTGAAAAGCAAAGGCAAAAATGAACAGTAAAGACTGTTGTGGACTAAAAACTGTTTATATCTGTTCACTGTCCTTAAAGTAATAGTAGTTATTTTAATATATATTTATACCAATAATTACCACTGCTATTCTTATTATTTTTATCACTATTATTGCCATGCGAGGGTTGTTAGCTGCTTCCAAGAATCAGGCAGCTGTCATTGCCAAGTGACTCAATCACCGCATGACCAAAAATAGGCTAAATTAGAATGCATTTGAAGCCCCCTTCCATAAAAAACCATGGCCCTGCTTATAGCTGCATTTTTCCATTGCTTTTCTCTCCCTTTCAGGGTCACTATAGCCAGATTTAACCTATTCTGAAACCGTCCAGGCGGAGGGGTGTTGACAGAGTCCTGAGCCCCTCCTAGGCATGGTCCTCCGTTCCCCACCCAGATGCAGGATGCGCCTCAGGCCCACAGATGACCAGGGTCTCCTAGGAGCACCTTGTTGGTCCTCTGGCATCCAATCTTACCTGCACTGCCGACCCTGCTGATGTCAGGGCCTGCCACATAGCTTCACCTTTGTCCTTCGGCAGGCCTGGTCCAGCGTATTTACCTTCTCAGCATCTGGGCAGCAGAGGAGGCCAAGCTGGGGCTTCCTGGTGTTGGCTGACTCTCAGAAAGGAGACATCCTTCTCCTGTCCACTGAGACCTCTAATCACTGCTGGTTCCTCGGGATGCTTTGGCTCCTAGTTAATTACAGATCTCAGATTGGTCTCTTTGATGACTTCTGTCTCCCTGTTGATGAACCAAGATCGAGGAGGTTGCAGTGCTATTTGTGATGCTGCAGCTCAGCATCTCTTCAGCTCAGCAGCTTGGTTCTCCTCCTCCACCCTGGACTTCAGTCCACAAAAGGCAACTGAGGAGGGTGGGGGTACCCTCAGGATGCATGGTAACTCCCGGGTACGGGGGTCCCTGGATGGGACTCCCCCATTTCTCTATTTTCTGCCTTCTGTAGAATGGCATACATGACGTTCTTCACAGTGAACATGAGAGTATATAGGTGAAAGTGAATACTTAATTAGAAAATACCATACATTGATCAGGCAATATTAAAAGAGTCTGTTCTAGAAGATTTGAGAACTTAAAATAAGACAGACACTATTCACCACGGAGCTTTCTCCTCTCTGTCCCCTTCCATGGTGGAACCGGGGGTAGGCGGCAGTGGGAGTAGTCGCGAAGACCAAATAAGATAACGGACGTGAACTATGTGCTTGGGGTTCCAAGAGCTTAGTTCCAACCATATCTTGTAACTTCATCACTTAAACTTATGTCATCTTACCCAAGTGCTACCCTTTCTGAACCTCCGTTTCATTATCTGAAAAAGGCTCTAGTACTAAAACAAAACAAAAACAAAACCCAAATAAATGAATACCAGTGAGAAAACCATTGGCCTGGACTATTTCTGAAGTCCCTTCCAGCTAGATCATAGAATAAACTTCCATAAAAATTTTCCAAGAAATTGATAGGTTCCATGAAAATGTCATCCTAAAGTCAAGTCACGACACTTACCAGTTCGTGGAGAGTTTGAGCAGATCTGCGGAGGGACCCATACAGGTCAGCTCATGATTTTAGTCGCTCAGTCTCCGGCTTCCCACCTTCCCCACCTACAAAGAAAGGACAGGGGACAGGTCAGCAGACGTCCTAGCCCTGAGCTCCAAGAGTAAGCCTGGGTGGCACGGGGCCTTAGTTTCCTCCTCATCAACCGAGCGGCTTGGGTTCAACGTTCTCGGAGGCGGTTTTCAGTTTCAAAGCCCGTGAATCTAACTTCTTTGAGTCTCACTTCTAACAAGGCCCAGGCCCAGGGAGTGGGGCCGGCCTCCTGTGTGCAGGAGACGCGCCTTGCTGGAGCAGATGGAGTGCGTCTATCATGGCAGCGGCGTCACCAGTCTGGTCACCTCAGATGTCTCTCCAATTAACACTCATGGTGGCAGCCAACTGCTCAGGCAGCAGAACATGCTGGTGGAAGGGATGGCGGGAACTCCTGGGCCCGCTGCCACACCTATTATCCAAGCCTGGGAGTGGGAGGGTCCGGCCAGACTTCGCGGTGTGTGGGAGATGGGAGGAGGGATGGATAAAAATGGGAGGTGGAATGTGTGCCGGGAGACTTCTTTAGCTGTCGAGTCCTAGAAAGTCAGCAGTGGAGAATGCTCATCTAGTCACAGCCCTTACTCTCTTCTTGGATGGCGCTTCCTTCTTCTCTCCCGTCCTGCCTGACATGGGTTGTGACACCATCTCCTCTTGCTCTTGCTTCCAGAGTGATCTCCCTGTCTTCCATTTCTCTTCCTCTCCAAACCATGCCCTACAAGACGGCCAGAGTGAGACTTCTAGAATACAAATGTGATTATCTTATTCCCCTGCATTTGAGTGTTTCCCCACTGCCTTCAGGAAATGACAACAACAGCAACAAAAAAAAGTAACCCATAACCTGAAATACACATAGCCTGATGGACACAGGCCCCTGGAGATCTAATTTGCTCCATCTCTTACTTCCTCTGCCCTTCTCACCCCAGGGCATCCCGTCCTTGGTTAATTACTTGAAATTCTCCAAACTCGCCCCTTCCCATATTCTTCTCTCCACCTCGTTCGTTTCCCCTGCCTGGTGCTCAGCCTTTAAAATTCAACTTAGCTGTCACTTCTTCTGGGACGCACTGTAAGAGCAGCCTCTCAGAGCATTTACCACCCTGTTAGGTGATTATCCCTCGATGTCACACTCTCCTTCCCTACACGGTTAGCTTTCCCAGGGATGAGAATACATCTAATTCATTTCCTTTACACAGGCAGAACTGTCTTGACATCAGATACCCTACTGAACTCCAGAGTTAATTTGACTGATGTGGCTTTCATGCCATTCCTTGGGCTGTGACCTTGGTCAAGGAGAACCACTTCGCCAGAAAGCAGGCACATGGTAAATGCTGGTTGAGTGAGTGAGGGATCTCCCTCATTTCACGGAGGAGGAGACAGGCCTGGAAAGGGCAGGTGACCCACCGGAGCTCACATGGAGGGAGGGTCCAGCTGCGATGGCCCCAGGGAATCCTTCTCTTGACTCCTTGTCCAGATTTCATCCCACCACCCTACGCGGTCAGGTAGTTTCCACCTACCCTCCTCTTGTGTGAGAGGGCAGCAGAGTGCCCTGGCTGGGTGGCATGTGTGCGCATAAAGGAGGTCCCCAGTTCAGGCTGGACTGCCACACCTCCAAGCAGCCGTGGAATTCCTGGACTTGTGGGCTGGGTATTGATGGATGTGCAGGCACGCAGTCAGGCTGGCAAATGGGAGAGCAAACCCATTTGAAATAGGAAGTCCGAGACTCGACAGGAGTGGGAGGTGTTTAGAATAGAAAGAAATGGCAGTTAGGAGCCATCTGTACTGATTCAGGTATGGATGTTATCTGTTGGTCTTACTGGCCGGGGGCAATGGCAAAGAGCCACCCAAAGCCTTCATCTCCCAAGCACATCGAAAATCCCTGCCTGTGTTGTTTTTGGGAGGGAAGGTTTGGCTTGGACTAGTTTTCCCTGAAAAATCAAAACAACTCCTGAGAGTGGGCCCAGCTTCCAGGGGCAGCCTGGGAGCTGGGCATGTTTCCCTCGGCCTGGATGTCAGCGTGCTGGCTTCTGGAGTGGAGGGGGCATCTGAAGGTCACGCGGCAGGGAATCCAAACCTCTGAGCCTGATTTACAGCTCAGGGCCTCAAATCTCCTCCCTCCCAGCCCACATAAACCCCCCAGTTTCCTCCTCTGTGAGCCAGCACTCCTCCGAGCTGGGAAATGAGATCTCACCAGTGGCTTTTTCTGGGCTTATGTATGGATGCTTCCCTGAGAGGGTGGCAGGAAGGAACAGAAGTGGTTCTTGAAAATGTGAGCAGGAGAGCGTCATGGTGAGTCAGAGAAGGACAAGACTGAAACAGCTTGGAGATCATCCAGCTCAGAACCCTTATTTGTCTTGTCTCCTTTTTTTCCTTTTCTTTTCTAGTCTTTATTTCCCCCTTTCTTTTCCTTTTCATTCCTTTTCTTGTTGCGGCTTCCACATAAAATCTTATATGGAAATCTAATGTATTAAACTTAAAAATACAAGTGCTCTAGGCAGTTGTGGGTATGGGACTTTGGCCTCCTTTTCTAGCTTCCGTCTTATCTGACCCCATGAGACCCTTCCTCAGATCGTTGGGCTTCACAGAGAGCAGTTTGGAAAGCTCTGCTGTGATCCAACACCCTCTTTTCACACATGAGGTCACGAAGGCCCAAGGGGGTGATGGAGTTTATTAAAGGCCAAACAGGGATTTAGTGACGGAGTTGGGCTCTCCATTCTCTTTCCAGTAACTTGTACCAGATTCCATGTAGACCCTGTAATGGCTCAGCCTGGCCCTAGGTCCTTTGGTGTTATAAATGTTATTTTTATTAAGGAAAAAATCAATTAGGATTTAAGAAGTCCGGGATCAGTAGTTCTGGGAAATAAGCACCAAGTCACCGTGGCTACTTCACCCCTTTGGCCCTGGTGCCGTGATTCCTCTGCCTGCATTTGGAACCTGGGGCCCTGCCTTTATAAACTCATGGAGCGGAATCCTACCTTCCAGCTAATATCCTTGACTTCTCAAGTTTCCCATTTTAGCGGGACCTGGCCTGCCCCCAGATCTGACCCAGGTGTGGGAACGCGTACTTGCTTCCAGGTCCCCCAACCCCCATCACGACTTGAATCTCTGCTCACTGCTTGTCCCCAGCCACACTGCCATGCTCTGCTTGTCTCCCAGGAACCCCCCCAAGGACCTTCCTGAATTAGTAGGTGGCCTGGCAGCCTTCTCCCTTTGCCTAGATTTGTGTTCGCCTGACAAGGTGCTTGCGCCCACAAGCCTGGCCTTTCTGTAGCCTTTGGGGGAAGGGTTGTGCAGTGGAAGGGCTTGACGGTTACTTGAACCTTCCAGGCCCTCCCAATCTGTTCAGGACAGCTGCTCTAAAGCACACTCTCACAACCTAGTGCTTCCACCTGTGGCTCCTGGATCTGTGCCAGAAGAATTTGACAGGACTCTGCCCAGCAATGGCCTCTCCTGCTAGACCCAGGAAAGCCCAGAATGAGAGACCCATGGGTTTATTTCCAGAGACTGTGGGGAAGGAAGTGGCTCCTGCAGCTCTCCAACCAAACCCAATCAGGTTCCCCGCATTCCCAAATTCTCTCCCGCTCTCTGGCTCTAGAGGATACACGAATTCTCTCTGAATCACCTCCAATTCAGCTTGGTGCCCAGAACCCTCCAAGACAACTCAGACCCTGAGGCCTGAAAGTCTGTGACTGCCCCAACCTTGCAGCCTTCACCCTGCCGAGGTCCTACCCATTTCCAGCCCCACAGATCCCTTTCATGGCCTGCGTATGTGTAGAGGCCCAGCGAGGATCCTTGCCTGCCCTGGCTGTGCCCAGCTGCCCTTTCAGAATGCCACTATCAGAATTAGATCCCTGCCAGCCCACCGCCAGGGGTCAGGGAAGCCAAGCGACTTCCTTCCTGAAGGCCCAGAGGCTGAGGAGACCTGAAGCCTAAGCGTAGCTTGCCATCCTCCCCCACAGCAACCCTGTGCTGGCCCCTCATACCCTCAGCCCTCCTGGGGCCCCTCCCCACGCAGTGCCTGGCTCTGGGTGAGAGGCTCAGGCCTCAGTGCTTCTCCGAAACCCAGGTCCTACAGCCACAGACTGACTCTCCTAAACCCAGACCCAGAAGCCCCAGGCCATGGTCAGAGAGGCGGGAGGAGGCTGTGAGCCTCTCACCCCCCAGAGGTCCACCTACCTCCCTGTGGCCCAGGTGGGAGCTGAAGAGCCCAGGGGCTGCCATGAAACATAACTGTAAGAGGTGGAGCTACCTGGAGAGAGCAGGGGCAGGGCTATCTGTTAGGCCTGTGGGAACAATCACACCCACTATCAGTGGAAGAGTGCATTCTACCCGGGACCCCAGCCTTGGCTCCAGATCCAGAGAGTCAATGCAATTCTTAGCTTAAGGGTGTCCTAGAGCCAGTGTCCCCTAGTCCTGAGCTGGTACCTATATCAAATGCTGAGCTGGATAGAACAAACCCTGAGACAAAGACTGCGTGGCCTCCCGAGATCTTTAGAGAATATAACGGCTGCTTCAGCTTCAGGATGACAGCCCTCTCTCCTGAGTCCTGTATTGACCAGAGACCAAGAGACCCTATCCTAGAACCTATTGTAATTGTTCCCGGGTGCATACCGGGAACTCAGAGGTCTCAGATGAGGCCGTGGCTGGCTGGGAACCTGCCCAGGCCATGCTTACTCAGCCTGAGTGCGATTGATGTGGGCAGGTCACTCAGAGAGGGTCCCCTGCCAGACGGAGACCCTGGAGATTTGTCCCGGGTATAACCATCCCCTGCAAGGGCCCCTTCGAGCAGAGAAACAGACAGGCCCTCTGGACGTCTCCCCTAGGCTGGCAGCACTCTTATTGCTGGGTTAAATAAGCTCCTCCCAGAAGCCTCTAGAACTTCCCTAGAGAGTAAGTGCTTTGCAGGGAGGGAGGATGGTGGGGTATCCACCACCTCTGGCCCAGTCTAGCCTGGAGCTGGGTTCTGATACCTCACAGCTGGTTTCCTGGCCCCATGTCCAGTCACCATAAAGCCCAGGAGCTCAGGCTGAAGAGATCTGGGCCTGGAATTCCAGGTAGGCTTGAGTAACTCACTTCATCTTTCTCAACCCCAGTCCTCATCTTGAAAATGGGGTGATAATTGCTCCTGCCTCACAGGGTTGCTGGGATTCAGCTAAATGCCATGAACCTTCCCCAGAAACAGGAAGCCCTCAATGCCTCTTTTCTGAACCTGGCTCTGAAAGGTTAAGCCTGGGGAGAAAGCACAGGTTTCAGAGAGTCAGCGCGACTGTCCTCTGGGGTCCTGGGGGGAGGGCCTGGCAAGCAGCCCTCGGGCCCTCTGGGTTGGCTTTTAAAGCTGACATCTATATGATGAATTCTTTTCTAGAGCGATGTGCTGGATTTTAGCAACTAGGACCAGAGGCAGGAGGCCAGAATTCCTACCCTAGGTCTGCCCCAAAGCTGCTGAGTTTGCTGCTTTGTGACTCAAAGTTCCAGACCAGGGAAAAATAAAACAATTTCCCCTCTTTCCAGCCCAGTGCATGGTAACAGAAACTTTCAAAATATACAGAGCCTTATAGCTTCCCAAACTTTTTAACACCCTGCATCTCCTCTGAGGATCACAGCCAGCCTATGAGGCTGGCGAGGCAGGGTTTTGTCCTCCTCTTGTGAGGAGTCGCAGCCTGTGGTCCAGAGGAGTGACTTGTTCAGAGACCCCCAGCCACTGGGCAGCAGAGGCAGGCCCAGAGCCCACATCGTCCTTCTACCCACTCCTCTTTGTCACTCTTGTTTAATTTCAGACTTAAACATTTATTTGGGGCTTTGGTTTAAATGGTGTCATTTCCAGGATGGCACGTCATCCTCACTCAGCCTCAGCATCCGGCTAATCAGAAGCCCTACGGACATGTCCTGGGCTCCTTCTATGAGACCAGCCTGGAGGGACTTTCCCTCTGCCCTCTGCCCTCTGCACGGGCAGGGCTGCCCCGGACTAAGGAGGCCTGAGATTCAGTGTGGACAGCAGGAGACATAAGGGGTGGTCTGGGACTTCAGTGGACACTGGGCCCAGGATCATGAGAAAATTGATGGGGAGATGGCTTAGTAAACCATTCTGAAAGAAACCTTGTTGAGCGTGGGAAAGGGCTGTGCGTCTCTCTTTTGGTGTTTGCTTATTTCTTCCATTTGGCCTCATTGTTCTAGGCTACGGGAAGGAGAGTGAAGAAAGGATGCTTGCTAGAGGCTTTTGGTCCTTTGTTTATGCAACCCAGGAACCACAGGTGCAAAGCATATAAACAGACTGATTTGTAAAATATATTGAATGTCTGAATTTTTGTTAAAGTTAATACAGCCACACATGGTTAAAACAGGTGCAAACTTCGGGCTCCCCAGTGGGCGGTTTTCCGTTTTCAGGTGGGGAAGAGGTGGTTAACAGGTAGAAAGGCCAAAAAAAGACTTCGGCTGGGATTAGGCTGACTCCTCCCTGAAGTCAAATACTGCGGAAGGCATATAATAAAGGCAATACGCTCCTGATTTATGTCCCTCCCACCATGAGTCATTTTACTCAGAGGCAAGGACGTGTAACCATGCTGGCTCTAGTTTTGATGGTGATTACCTCCCCAAATCTAAATAACATGCTGATTAATATTATTATTTCTTGTTTATTTAACTTTCCTCAGCAATAATATGTACCGAGTGCTTTCTGTGTGCCTAGCTCTCTTCTATATAACCGGGAAGTTTATCTTGCGAACTAATGTTCTACCGAATTAGATGCGGATTGAGCTCACTTAGAACAACCCCTCCTCTGGGTACAGTTATGTCGCTAATTTCATTTTGAAAGAAGATATTTGAAAGAAGAAGGCAGTTTATGGTGCAGGGTGAAGGTGATAGGGAGAAGGAGAGGTTTAGAGGGTAAGGATATAACATTATTTCTTGAATGTAGGGGACTTGGATACAAAAATTGAAAGTAAGGCCCTGAGAGAGCCATAGATACTGAAACACCTGGGGATGAGTAATTCCACAGCACTGAGACTTCTAAAGCGTGCTTGCCCAAGTGTAGCTAGGGTGGCACAAACATACACCCAGGCCTCGGACAAGACCCTCGGTGCCTGGAGAGGAAGCTGCTGACCTGACTGATGTACCTTTTGGAGGTTCCACCCTTGGAAGTGTGTCCTAGTCTGTTCAGGCTGCTATAACAAACCACGGACTGGATGACTTAAAAAACAGACATTTGTGTCTGAGTTCTGGAGGCTGGAAGTCCAAGAACAAGGCACTGGCAGATTCAGTGTCTGGTGAAGGGCCGCTTCTTGGTTCGTAGATGGCTGTCATCTCCCTGGAAGAAGAGGCAAGGGGTCTCTCTGGGGTCCCTTTTATAAGGGCACTCATCCCATTCATGAGGGTTCCACTCTCATGACCCATTCACCTCCCAAAAGCCCCACCTCCTAATACCATCACATTGGGGATTAGATTGCAACATATGAATTTTGCGGGGAGACACAAACATTCAGTCTATAGCACAATGTCTGGGAGAAGAGAATCCAGCATATAGTCAGGGGTCCTGAGTCTGAGGCCCAACTCTAGCACTAAATAATTCTTTGTCTCTTTGTCTGCCTGGACTTAGATTTGCTTATCTGTAAACTGTCAATGAGTCCAGGTTCTCTAGATTGGTATGAGGATGAAATCATAGGGTGATATACCAATTGTAAAATGCTACAGAGTGAACTCTTTTTTTTTTTTAATATTTGTGTGGTTATTTTTATTTATTTATTTATTTTTGGCTGTGTTGGGTCTTTGTTGCTACACATGGGCTTTCTCTAGTTGCGGTGAGCGGGGCCTACTCTTCATTGCGGTGCGTGGGCTTCTCATTGCGGTGGCTTCTCTTGTTGCGGAGCACAGGCTCTAGGCGCATGGGCTTCAGTAGTTGTGGCATGCGGGCTCAGTAGTTGTGGCTTGTGGGCTCTAGAGTGCAGGCTCAGTAGTTGTGGCGCACGGGCCTAGTTGCTCTGCGGCATGTGGGATCTTCTCGGACCAGGGCTTGAACCCGTGTTCCCTGCATTGGCAGGTGGATTCTTAACCACCGCGCCACCAGGGAAGTCCAAATTCTTATTATTAGAGAGTACGTGCAAAGAATGCCTGAAAAAGATTCTATAAATACAATTTCATGGTGCATTATTAATTTTCCTTCGTATAAATCAATGACCCTTGCCACTAATTTATCATGATAATGATTCTTATTCATACTTTGGATCATAAGAGAAATCACAATCACACATTCTGGTGGAATGACTCTTTTAGTTAAGTAAATCTCCAGATGCTTGAAGAAGAGTTTTCTTTCTGGCTCTCAGAGATTGATGGCTGAAGTTGTGTCATAGTCACTGTGGAAAAAGTTCCTTGGCTGGTTTAGCCTCTGGGGGTGGACTCTCAACTCAAGCAAAAGCACGAAGTGGTTTCACTCTGCTGCGTGAGAAGCTCAATTCAAGTAAACTGACATTTATTGAAAGCTTCCTTTCACAGGGATTGTGCTGATGAAGGACTGTGAGGGTGATTAGAGATGAATGTGACCTTCACCCTGCCAGTTATAGGTTTGCTCTGGTGCAAGGAGCACACACACACACACACACACACACACACACACACAACTCAAGATGATCAGTGATGAATTCTAAAATGTTAGCAAAGTTTTATGCAGTGGGAAACTCAAGCAAGAAAAATAATTCTGAACTGGGGGTATCTGGGACATACATGTGGGGAAGGCACAGTTTAAACCGTCTTGAACATTTACTAGAACTTTGGCAGAGTGGAAGGGGGAGGGCCCCGCCTGTGCAAAGGCCCGGGGGAAGGAGGGATCATTGAGCGACTGGGGAAAAGCAGAGTCTAGAGTGTGGTAGAAGAGAGTTTTGGAGAAGCAGTCTAGAATATTGGACAAGTGTGGAGGACCCTTGATGCCTAGCTGAGGCTTGCTTTTATTCCACAGGCAACGGTGTCTGTGGAGGTGTCGGAGTAGATCCCATCACAGTGAGAAAAGTGAATCAGCCAGAAGCAAATGTAGAGGCGGTGCTTTTCTTTCCTGATCCACAGTGGGGTGGTTTTGGGGGAGGCAAGGCTGAGCAAAGTCTTCTGGAAGGGATCTGGTGGCCCCTCCCAGAAACCATGCCTGACCTTCTTCTGTAAATACTAAATTACCTGTTCATTTCCCCAGTTACCAAATCAGTGAAATCAAATCAATCACTGTTAATTCTAACTTTAGTAAACATTCTTCAGTTTACATATAGGATGCTCTTCCTCAAACCATTAATAACTGCCTGACGCGTGTGAACTTTGCCAAGGAGGTTTAGGTGGGGGAAAAATAGCATTCAATTAACAAGCTTGTCAGAAGCTGAGTCATTATAAATGACAGGAAAGCACATTTGCAATATTAAAAAAACTAATTAAAATATATATTTTCTAGAAAGCCATTTTATATTAATGAAAGGGGAAAAGCCTATGCATTAAATCTCAGAACAAAGCAGAAAGCGCCCTTGTGGGTTACCATCCATGATCATGGGAGGCACTAGAGCATGGTGGGTAAGCGCAATGCTTGAGTGTCAGACCACCTGCGTTAAACCCTGATTCTGCTCCTGAGAGCTACTTGGCCTCAAGTATGTGCTCAATCTCACTGAGTTCACCCATCTATCACATGAGGATGGAAACAGTTGTGAAGATTGAGTCAATACAAGTAAGGCTCCTAGAACAGCACCTGCTATATCACAAATGCTATATAGACATTAGCTTCTACTGTCATTGTTGCTATTACTTTTTTTCTCTGGTCCTGTGAGGAAGGAAGGAAATCCATAAGTCTGGGGACTTATTATGTGACAGACACTTCCACAGTTACTATCTCATTTAATTTAATATTGATAACTCTTTTCATTAGTTATTATTATTAACCACATTCTATTGATAAGGACAATGTGAGAAGTTAGGTGTCCCTGTTGGAGTGACCCAGCCAGAACTGGCTCTGAGACTGGAACCCAGGGCGATCTGGCTCCAAGTTCCCATCCATCCGAATGAAGTCCCTTTATTTGAGAATGTTCTAGGCAAGGTTGGTTGATCTAGCGTCGTCTGATCAGCTTGGCTGTGCTTCGTTATGGGTTATATTAATGGTGGGGATCATTCTGCTTTCTTTTCCTGTCTAATTTGCTCTGACATCAGCCACGCAAGCAGCTCTCACAGACTGGAGGTGCTGAGTAACCTCGTGCTCCGTAGACATGTCAGTTCCACCGGAGACAGAGACAGAGAGAAAGCAGCCGGAGAAGGCAGGTGACGGCCACTTACTACATCGCATGACCCTCAGGGGAAATGGAACAGCAGTTGAGGAGGAAGAAAACTCACCCGACAGGTTTAGTCAGTGCATGATTATGATCTCTGACATGTGGAGAGCATAAAGGCACAAAGCCCTTTCCCATGTGCACAAACAGTATTATCTATTCCTCAGAAGGGCCTGAGAACCCTCAGCAGGGAAACCAAAAGGCCTGCCGGTGGCAGAGCGGCTTTTAACCTCGGGACTTTTCCAAATCCAAATTTGCTGCCTCCCACAGTAAGAAGAAGAATACCAACATCAAAGACAAGAGAAATGATTTTGAAATTAAGACGAAAATAATGGGCATCCCTTAGAGAGGTGGAGAAGGGTGCGTGGTCCTGCCCTAGGGCAGTAATGTACTTGCTCCCGTAGAAAGGCTCAAGCTAAACACCGTGGGGCCTTAAAAAGAGCAAATGGCTTGTGCTGATTGTCAGCTGCTAGGCAGGACCCCCCTTCACTTCCAGAGGTAGTCAAGCTCTCCAGGGGATCGGAGTGTGGGCCAGGGTTCAAAGTCACTCACATCTGATGGCAGACCCCCTTCTCTTCCTGAGCTTCTTTGATTCAAGTAGGAAGTAATTCTAGGAACTTCTGACCCTGTGTCCTCGTCAGTAGTAATTTCGAAGCTTCCTTCTTGGCAGATCTGTGAGGGGCGACTTCTGCCGCAGCAGATCTCCTGGAGGAAGCAGCTGGGGGAGTTCTCATCCTGCCTTTGTTTTTCTCTTTCAAGGAAAAACTCCTTGAGAGCTGAGGGTGTCTGGCTCGGTCTGGCCTCCCCCTCCCTGTGCCTGACCCTGGACAACTGGTGAGAAACAATGTTCTCTCTGTCCATTGTCATGACCAACTAACCCTGTGGTACCCCTCACCTTGGGCAATTCCTTCACAGCTATCTGGCACTTGGCTGCGTTTCCTTATTATTTACGTTTGGAAAAACTTAGGGGTGTAATCTTTCTGTCAGTCAAAGCTAAAGTTTCTGCTAGGGAGAGAATGTTTTCTAGCTATGTGGGGATTTTGTTTGTGTTCTTTTTCTCCCAAGTCCATTTTTTCTTTGGCTCAACATGGTGAGGGGGAATTTAGCTTTGGCTGCTTGTATTGTTGGAAAATTGGGGTGCAAGAGGATGGTCATGTCCCAGGTCTCGGGTGAGCCCCTGGGACGGGCCACCAAGTGAGGGTCCTTGGCTTCCCGCAGGAAAGAATTCAAGAGCGATCCACTGTAATGTGAAAGCGGTTGTATTTAGAGAGATACACACTCTATCGGCAGAGTGTGGGCCATCTCAGAATGCAAGAGGTGGCCCCGAAATATGGGGAGGTTAGTTTTTATGGGCTGGGTAATTTCATAGGCTAAAGAGTGGGAGGAATAGTCTATCTTGGAGAAGGGGGGGGGATTTCCAGGAATTAGGGCACCACCCAGTTTTTGGCCTTTTATGGTCAGCCTTGGAACTGTCATGGCGCCTGTGGGTGTGTATTTAGCATGCTCATTATTTCAATGAGCGTAGAATGAGGCTCAAGGTCTACCGGAAGTTGAATCTTCTGCCATCTTGGACCTAGTAGGTTCTAACCAGTTTATGTCGTATCCCACTCTTAATGGTTGTGTCATTCTTTAAATGGTTGTGCCTATCAAACTCTTTTACTTCATTCCCAATCTCGCCCTCCTTTTGCTGCTTTGCAATCTCCGCTCACGGTTCCATTCCTGTCAGCCAGTCTCCCAGGCAGAAACTTGAGGGTTCTTGCTGGGTTCTTCTCCCGTCTCCTCACATGTTGATTCCTTTCAATCATTCTGCAGCCTTGTCTTTGATCTTTTCATTCCTACTAGGGCTGCCCTGGTCAGACCCCCATCCCTTTTTCCACGGATTACTTTAGCAGCCTTCTAATTATCTTTCATTCTCCAGTTTCTCTTTCCACCAATCAGTCCTTCAGAAAGCTTCTTGAGCCACTTTTTTTTTTTAATTAATTAATTAATTAATGTATTTATTTATTTATTTATGGCTGTGTTGGGTCTTCGTTTCTGTGCGAGGGCTTTCTCTAGTTGCGGCGAGTGGGGGCCACTCTTCATCGCGGTGCACGGGCCTCTCACTATCGCGGCCTCTCTTGTTGGGAGCACAGGCTTCAGATGCGCAGGCTCAGTAGTTGTGGCTCATGGGCCTAGTTGCTCTGCGGCATGTGGGATCTTCCCAGACCAGGGCTCGAACCCGTGTCCCCTGCATTGGCAGGCATATTCTCAACCACTGCCACACCAGGGAAGCCCCGGGCCACTTTTTTAAGTTCTAGCTCTGGTACTTTTATTTCTCTGCCTCAAAAATCACTGATGGTACCCCCTGCCATTCCTTAGTGTGTCATTTGTGGGGAAGACAGGTCTGCTCCTGGGGACCATTTCAGTCACCCTTATTATCTGCATTTTTCCCTTTCTTTGCTTCTGGTCAGGCTACTGTATCCTCCTGGAATTCTTTTCTCCTAAATCTCTCTTTGTCAGAATCTTTTTCAAGGTCCTGCTCAAATCTGGAAGTGATGTTCTGACAATGAATAGGACTTAGCAGAGAGTATCAACAGAGAAATGGGTGTGTGAGGACACTGCAGCAGGAAGGAAAGAGCCTTGCCAGCCCCTAAGGTCGGAATTGACTACTCCTTCTTCTCTGTGTTCACAGAGCCCTTGGCACCTTGGTGATCACACTATTGACACCCACTCTGTATTAGAGAGCACTGCCCAGTTTTATGTCATCCACTAGACCGAGGATTCTGTTTGGGTAAGGACTGTGTGTTACCCATTTCATTCAACAATTCACTGGTCAGACGAGTATTTCTGCACACCTGGTATATAGGTACCAGAGGCAGAGGTAGGCACCAGACACACAGTGGTGAGTGAGGTATCCCAGTGCTTCTTACAGAGATCCAGTCGCTGTATCTCCAGGACTTGGCAGAGCACTGATCACACAGTACAGACTCAGGAAAAATGTGGAACTGAGCGTCCAGGAATATGTGCTTGTGTGATAACAAGATGAGTTTGACTTCCCATTGAAACTACTTATTACAAACGCCCCTGAACAGTCTTTGCTCCTCAGGGTCATTGTGGAGACCAAGGCACCTCTCACGGAACATCCTGCAGAGACGGCACGGGCATGCACCCAGCCCTCCATTCCAGTCTCCTGGACGCTTGGGCACAAACATCCCCCTTCGATAGCAGACCTGCTGCCAGTTTCAAGTCGTTTGACCGTGTTCTAGTTTGAGCTAATTTTGCAAGTCAAATTGCTTAAGGGTGAATATGAAATCTTTGACTGAAGCCCAAATATATAAATACCCATCACATTTCCTTCCTCCCCAATTTTGCAATCATCCCCAAAAGCTGTTCATGTTGTCCAGCGTAATTAGTTATTTATACACCCTCATGTGGTTCATTGTTCTGAATTAAATTGTCTGGTATACAGAATTTCTCTTGCAAGGCTTGTTTTTGCCATTTTACTGCTTTCTGGAAGCTGTTTGTAAATATGTCCTTGTGGAACCCTTCGGGATACTTGTGAGCATGCCTACGACTGTGGAGGGGAATAAGCCAGGGCATGAAAGCAAACACGCCCTCTGAGGTCTCACACTGTGCCCTGCTTTCGAACACAAAAGTCACCAAGAATTATTTTTCCTTTCTTTGAAGACCCAGGGGTATTAGAATGAACACAAAAATAGTCACAGAGAGGTAGAAGTGGAAATCAACTTGGAGACCTAGCCACTAGATTCTAGTGACTCCATTTTGCCCAAGAGGAAGCCAGTTCCCAGAAAGGAGAAGTGAAAGGGACCGGCCCACAGCCTCTTGTGGGTTAGTGGTAGAGCCAAGCCCAAACCCTCTTCAGCTGACTCACATATGCTCTTTCTACTAAACCACTGAGTGTATTAGTACAGGAGTGCCTCGGGCACCTCTGGGCCTGTTATGCTTTGGCCCTGAACTAGATGGCCCTCAACTGCTAAGTTCTGGGCCCTTGTGTCTGTATTTTATAGCTCTTTTGTCTCCTCCCAAATGGCTTGGTAGCCAGCTATTACTGATGAGTGTTGCCCATCGGGAAGCAATTCTGTTTTTCTCTTCTGTCATGCTGTGATCAGAGACTCCAGATGGTCCATCAATTTTATGTAAAATGAGACTCATTTCTGAGTGAGGGTCTGAAGGTCCCTGTTTCGTGGGAGACATCCAGAAGGTTTACGACCCAGGATGTAGTCCATCTTGGTGAATGTTTCATGTGCACTTGAAAAGGATGTGTATTCTGCTCTTGTTGGGCAGAGTGTTCTGTAAATGTCAGTCAGATGCAGTGGTTGATGGGGGTGCTCTGTTCTTCATATCCTTGCTGGGTTTCCATCCATGAATTCTAGTTTGTGAAGTTTGTAACGTTAGCTTTGATGGTCCAGAAGTCTCTTTAGATTTTCTTTCCATATCAGAGGATAACATCTTGGTTCTTATCTTAAAATGGGACTTTCTGGCCAACCAGGTTAGGGATCAACAGCTGGGCACTTCTGGAATAGTTGGCCGGATAGTATGATTTGAAGAATCCTGAAGTCTTCCTCCTAACACACATATATGGACTGTCAGTGTGCAAACCTACCACGAACTTCTTCTATGAATCTCATTGGATTAAGACCTATTGTCTTACCTGAGAAATATCACATCAGCTAACCAAGATCATAACTTTTAAAACTCATTATCTTCCTATGTTATTATTCATGAAATCCCCAGATTTTCTACAGTGATTACATATTAATACAATTTATTAGATTTTAAATACATTTATGCTCTATATTTTTATTTTAAATTATTAACTATGTAACCGTACCAAAAAGATATAACAGATGTCATGTACTCACCATCAGAATTAACAGATGCTAACATTTTGCCATATTTGCTTCAGATCTCTTTTTTCGTAAAAGAAATTAAATGTAACACACATAGTTAAAGCCCCCACCTGCCATTTCCTCTTCCTCCCTCTTTCTTTCCCTCCTACTCTCTACCAAGGAAAACACTATTTGAATTTGGTAGGTATCATTCCCATGAATGTTTTCATACTTTCACTCCAAACGATGTATCCACAAATAATATCATGGTTATTTATATAACCAAGACAATTTCATGGTTATTTATTAGATTTTATAATCAGAGGGGGAATAAAAGACTCATCTGTCATGTTCAGAAGCCCTAGGTCAATTTTATTTTTTAATTTTTTAAAATTAATTAATTTATTTTTGGCTGTGTTGGGTCTTTGTTGCTATGCGTGGGCTTTCTTTCGTTGAGGTGAGCGGGCTTATTGCGGTGGCTTCTCTTGTTGTGGAGCACGGACTCCAGGCGGGCGGGCTTCAGTACTTGTGGCTCGCGGGCTCTGGAGTGCAGGCTCAGTAGTTGTGGTGCACGGGCTTAGTTGCTCCGCGGCATGTGGGATCTTCCCGGACCAGGGCTTGAACCCATGTCCTCTGCACTGGCAGGCGGATTCTCAACCACTGCGCCACCAGGGAAGCCCCCCTAGGCCTATTTTAATCCCTCCTAGGTCTATTTTACTCTCTATTGCTTCCAACTGGTTTTTGCTTTAATCCTGGTTTTTATGTTCTTTTTCTGGTGATCTTCCTACCCAGGTTTATTTCCTCCTAGCTAACATCTTGTCTGGCTTTTGCCAGAAATGGTAACTTGGACCTTGCTCCCATGATTTGGTCTTTGAAGCCGTGGTCTGTCTGCCTTTGGCTTTGCCCATCTCAAATCCCTGTACTCTGCCCCCCAGAGTATCTGTACTTGGATACTTGGTTGCCTGGTCTGTGAATGGCTGTAGCTCTGTTGCCAGACCTGAGTTGTCTGCTCAGCATTCCAGTACCAGTAGGCGGGTTCAGGTCCCACACTGCCTTACCTGTTCTGCTTAGATCTTCCATGTTTGGAACCCAACCCCTTGAGAGAACACATCAGGGGAAAGCTGAGACCGGGAGGGGGGAGGCTGATGAGTATGGTGATGACGACTGATAGTAGCTAACATTCTTGAGTAATATACTGTAATCAAAATGCTAAGACCTCAGGTGTAACATGTATTCAAGATGTGTTCAAAATAATGATAGCTGCTGTTTATAGAGCACCTACTGTATACATCAAGTACTGTTCTAGGCACTTTTAATCTCATTTATTCTTAAAAATATCCCATATTATACAGATGAGAAATCTGAAGCATAGAGAAGCAGTGTAGTACAATGGAAAAATCATGGGATTTAGAATAAGACAGACTAAGCTGGGTTCAAACTTGTACCGTCTTGGACCAGTTTCTTAACTTTTCTGAGTCTGACACAAGATCGGTGCCCAGCAATGATGGCTATTATTATTGTAGAAGGTCCGGCTTCTTGCCTAAGGTTACACAGCTAGTGTGCAGTAGAACTGGGATTCAAACCCAGATCTGCTTCTTTCAAAGCTATCTTTATTTTCTTTTCAGGGAAATACGAATGTGATATATGTTATCATATGAATGTTACTTCATTAAAGGGGGTTTCATGGAGTATGGAAAGAGCACTCAACTTGAAATTTGTAGTCTTGGGTCCTGTTCTCCATCACAGATGAGCTGGATGATCTCGGAGAATTCATTGCCTCTCTCTTTTTCTTTGGTTTTCTCATTTATAACATAAAGGAGTTGAACCAAATAACCTCTAGGTTCTGTTTGTTCCACCTCCAGCCTTCTGTGCCTCTGATCAGGAATCATGGCACCAAATTGCCATCCCAAGAGAGAGGAAGAAAGGCAATGACATTGATATTTTAAAAAAGGCTGAAATAAGAGAGTAGGCAAAGTTTCTATCAGCCAGATGCTTGTCCCAAATCCTTAACAACTGAAACCAGTTGGATTTCTTTTCTGCTTCCCAACTTGAGCTGGGAAGGGATCCAGGTCATAGAGGGGTAGAGAAGACAACAAACCAGTTGATCACACTCATAGCTTTCTTGGGTAATTTCTTTTCTTCTCTCTTTCTTTCCTCCCTTCCTCTTCTTTTTTACTTTTTTAGAAAGCAAGGACTAAAAATAGAAGATGCTAATTAAGGTAACTAGGTAAGAGATGGAGAGTTACAGGAGGAATTTTATATCTGCTCCAGGTTTCTTCTTTTCCCTTTTTTCCCAGTTCTTTCTGATCTTATTTTCTAAAAATAGACCTATCTGAAGGATTGTGAAATAAATCCGGCTCTCCTGTTTAGTGAATTTTTAACCCTGGGGACACCTGTTTGCTGAAGCAAAAGGTAGGAAAAACCTTGGAGAATCCTTTGACTGCTTTTGGACCACGTGGGTGGTGCTTTTGGCCTTGGAATCAAGGGAGCATACATTTGCTCAGTGAGTCTTTATTGAGCTCCTACTGTGTGTCAGTCACCATGGCAGACACTGGGGATAAATAAGAAAAGAAAGACTCTTACTCTCATCACTCAGGGAGCTTACATGTCAAAATAAAGAACGAAACACAAAAGTAAATATACAATTATGAAATCTGAGAGGTGCTATGAAGGAGCTATGAAACCACCCCAGTTCCTGCCATTTCAGCTCTGGCCCTGCAAAAGCATTCCTCCATTCTGTCTGCACTTCTGCTACATGGGATTCTTCAGTCTGACCATGAATCATCATCCCTAGACTGTCCCCGGCACATGGTTCCTCCATGTCATCAGTGAGGATCACAGGGCCCTCTTGGGCTCCCTGGGACTCTGCTTCCTGGCCTCCTAGCTTACCTCCCCGGCCCTTCTCTGTCAGGCTCTGTTCTCTGAACACGGACGTGCTTGCAGTTCTCCAATTACCCACTTTCTATTCCTGCTTTGGGCCTTTGCTCTTTCTGATCCCTTTACTAGGAAAGTCTTTCTCTCATCTCTGTCCTCACTTGTCCAAATCCTGCTCATTCATCCAGGTTCTGTTTATGCACCTGTATCCTTGCTGCAGCCATTCCTGAACTCCTCTTTCTGCCTCAGTGTATCTGCTTGCCTTCCTTCCCTGATGCCTCATGGCATTCGCTTTATTGTGCTAGGCAGAGCACTCATCACCCTCTGCCTGGTGTGAGATAGTTATATATAGTTATACCCATCCTAGGCCTTACCTGCTTATCTGCACCTTGAACACATGGATATTATTTATCTCTGAATCTCAAATAAGAGGTGCAGGTGACACACAATATGTGTTGAATCAGTGCCCCAATAATACCGTTAATAATGAAGCATGTGAACAGTCCTATATAGTTTTACAAAGAGAGTTCATATATATTGATATTATCTAAGTTAATCCTCAGAACAATCCTGTGTGAGAGGAGCTATTACAATCTCATTTTATAGATGAGGAAATAATAATAGTTATTATGATTACTAGGTGCTGACACTCTGCTAGGCAATATGCTAGGGACTTTCCATATATTAGATCCATATATTAGATCTAATTCCAATAAAAAGGACAGCCATGTGTACTGAGCACTTACTCTGTGCCAAGCACTATTTCCAGCCCTCTACATCTATCAGCTCATTTAATTCATGCAAGAGGTAGTTTTATCATCCTCATCTTATACATGAGGACATTAAGGCATGTGGAGGTTAAAAAACTTACCCATAGCTGAATGTGGGTTCCAAACTAGGTAGTGATTGTAGAGACAACCATTCACATAGGATCAGCACTGCCAGTACTGCTCGGTTAGACCTCTATGAAGTATAATCATGCCCATTTTACAGAGGAGAAAACTGAGAACTAGAGATTAGAGTTGTACGATATTCTCAATATCGTACAACTGATCAGGGCAGAGCCTGGTCTTGTACATGCAAAGCTCATGTTCTTGAACCACTCATCTGTGTTGTCAGAGACACATGACAATGGCCAGCCTAGGTATATACAAATTTCCTCAGCCATGTGAAAGTTTTATGATTCTTTAACATCTGTGGGTCTGCTCTGCTCAGTGCATTGGGCTGGACCCTGTGTATATTGGGCAGGGTGGGGACTTACAAAGACTAGGATACAGTACCTTGCTTCCAAGAGGCAAATACAAAACAATTAAAATATCCTGCACACCTATTCCCTCTCTCTTTTTTTTTTCAGCGTGGTACTTGTTGCTGCACATTTATCCATCCATCTGGTGGACATCTTGAGGGCACCGGGGAGACACAGGCAAAGAGTTATGTCCAGAGTGGTCAGCAAAGGTAAGGGGCTAGGATAAGTCCCAGAGTGAGTGAGGCTGGCCTTTTTTTTGGAGTCAGGAGCAGTGAGTAGGCTTGGAGATTTCTGGCCCTAGGGAAAGCAGCAGCTGTTTGTGTCCAGTTTCATGCCATGGCCTAGGATGGAGGTAAGAATATTGGGGCAGTGACCCAAGACTATGGGGAGGGGAGGCCAGCGGTCACGCTGGAGATGCCCAGGTCACTTTGAGCGACCCCTCTTTATGACTAGGTGGATCCTTGCTCCCCCTTGCAGACCACAGCACGAGTACTGGACACACCCCAGGACAGGGGTGGGAGTCCGGGATTTGGCTCCCAACTTGGCCACTCATCAGCAGATGATTGTGAGCAGGTCACTTCCCCCTCCGACACGCCATTTCTACAGGGACTCTGTGAAATGGACGTACGACTTTCTACTGTGCTTGTGTGGCCTGGGTTAGGTCATGATGTTCGTGAGAGCACTCGGCCCACTGTGGGTGTTAGGGGCACATGAGACGCTGAGGAAGACACGTCTAGGTTTTGCCGCCTCTGGAATTCGTCGCGACGTGGTTATGCCGCGGGTATGCTGACAGAGGGCACATCAGGTTGACTCCCACAAACCTGACAGGAAGATGGGCATGGTTTCCACGTTACCCAGTTTCCAGGCCTGGAAGTATTAAACCTACCAGTGAGAATCAGCTGACACTAGCAAGTTTTCTGTGTGGGAGCGGGTGGAGGTGCGGGGCAGGATGGGGGAGGAGCTGACCCGGGAAAGGAGGGGGAAGGATGGATGTCCGTAGGAAGGATCCATGCCTGGAAATGAATGTCACTGAAGTGAACTCTGCTCAGGTTCCAACCTGGTAAGGGAAAGGGAGAGGCCGTCAGGCGACCGGGCTGTCTCGGCTCTGCACTGACTCATCCTGTGCCCTGGATACATCCCAGCTTCTCTCCCAGCCTCAGTTTCTCCATCCGTGAAACAAGATGCTACTTTCCCACAGCTTGAAAAGGCCTAAGGTTCTTGTTATTCACGGAGAGTTTTCGAAGGATGGGTGAAAGAGACAGGAAAAGCCCCCCCGCCCCACAGTCTCTGTCCCAGACCCCGGTGCCCAGGCCTCTTAAAACCAATTCTGGAAGCACTTCCTGGAGGTGGTGGGGGAGAGCCAGAGGATTTGTGCACGTCGGTGAGCGTGCGTGCGTGACAGAGGGCTTTTAAATGAATCACTGTATCTAGCGGGGCAGCACCTGCTCCTCAGCCTCCAAAGGCAGCGCGAGCAACACGATCATTCAAAAGCTGCCGCTTTCCATTCACGTCTATAATTAGCGCGCGGGCTGCGGCCACAGCTGGCGCTGCAGGGGGAAGGGCTTCGGGGCGGGGCCTATCCCCTTAGGCCCTCCCCTTATCATTCCGCTCCCCTCCCTCCGCGCCCGGAGTCTCTGGCGGCCCCCACCCCGCCGCCGTCCCGGGTCGGGGGCTTGGCTCTCGGCCGCAGGATTCCTTCACTTATTGCCCGGACCCCGGGGCCCTCCGCACCCTCACCTTGGGGCTGCGTGTCCAGGAGAGCTATATTTAGGCCGGCATCCCCCTTCCCCCGCCCCGCCGCTCCGGCGTCCCGCCCTCCCCGCTCCCGCCCGCTCCCCCGCCCTCCTCCCCGCCCCTCCCAGCCACCTCTCCCTCTTTGTCGCATTACATAGTAATCTGAGATGCATTGGATGAGCTCCAGGGAACAGAATGTACTTGGCAGAGACGCGGGGCTTGATGTCTGCAAAATGTCGGAAACGCAGCCAAGAGCTGCTAACTGGGTCATTAACCTCCAAAAGCAAAGCGAGGTCTGTAGGCCCGCTTTGCCTCCCTTCATCTCGCCAATAAAAGTGCCTCAGTGTGAGGGGAAGAAAAAGCCCAAGGTTGGCTGCTTTGATTTCTAGGCACCAAAGGCAGGCCTGGCCCCTCCTCCTGGCCCGGGCTCTCCGGCCGCCCCTGCGCCGCGTCCCAGTGTACAAGTGGCCTTTGAAAGGCCGGGCCACCCCGCGGGGCCAAGCTCGCGCCTCTGGGAAGACGTTACCCGGCAGCCCTTCCCTACCGCACGGCCTCGGGCCCATTTTATTGGGTCCAGGAAGAAAAATGGGACTGGGGTGGGAAAGGATTAAGGGAGAAGCTTTTAGGTCCATCCCAGACCCCACGACTAGAGGGAAGGGTTTGCCATCCTTCTTCTGCGACGCTCCCTCTTCCTCCTTCCCTCCTCCCACTCGGCCTCCTCTTCCTCTTTCCCCTCCTCTCTCGTCTCCTTTCTGAGAGCAGGCTGTGGGGTGGCCGCCTGCATACATGGCCTGGCTCCAGGAGACTGGAGCTCTGTCACTTGCTGCGTGACCTTGGATGAGTCACCCATTTCTCTGCTCCTTCATTCCCTTATATGTCAATTGTTGGCCACAATAACACCTTCCTGACCTATCTCGCACAATTGTGAGGCTCAAATGTGAATGTCACTTACAAACTGCAAAGCTCTGCTTAAGTGTCACAGATACACAGATGTTCTCTCTGTCTCTCTTGACTCCTCTGAAAGCCCCAAGGTCCAAACTTCTTCTGGACTTGTGTGTACTCCTGAAAAATAGGAATATAAGTAGTCTCACCAAGAAGCTTCAAAGGTTTGAATACTCACAAGGGAAAAGCCCTTAAAATCCACCCCCCTCAAGCTGTCTAGCCCTGTTGGATTGCCAAACAGACACTTCCCCCTAACGTCCGAACCCACTTCTCCAGCGGCTGGATGGCGAGAGAAAGTGCTTGGTACTGAAACCAGAAGAGGTCGAGCAGTTCCTCAAACGACGAGACACCCTTACGTAGTGGAGGGAAGACAGTTGGCCTGGTGACAACGGCAGCAGCCTATGCCCTGTGAGTCTGGACATCTGGGTGAGTCTCACCCCAAGTCCAAGACCGGGAAAGCTGATTTATGCAACTCCACTTAGGACAGGAGGAGAGCTCACCTCTGGGGGTGTTCACAAAATTAAAACCAAGTCCAACCGGGCATCAGCATTCTTCCTGTCCCATCCCTGACTGGGTTCACTCCGCCCTCCACTGCAGCCACAGCAGATCCACTCTGCCTCCTCACCATGTCCCATGGAGGCCCACGCTCCCCTGTCACTGGAGCTTGGCCAAAGCTTCTTTTTTACAGTCACTTGGAAGACTGACCCCTCATTACCACACATGCAGATCCTTTGCATCCCTCAAAACTCAGCTCAAATGACAACTCCTCTTTAGAAAGAGTCTAGAGATGTAATATCTTTCTTTCAACTCTTCTTGGGACTTTTTAATGCTGTCTCAGTATAACCAGCCATCTTTGTGCTTATTATATCCTTCTTATGGAGTAGACATTTCTCTATGAATAGGGACCCTTTGTTGTTGATCTCAACTCTGAAGGTTAAGGTGACCAAATATCCTGGTTTGCCTTCCTACTTTATGCCCGTTGCCCTAGTATAATTAATGGCTCCCTCTTTCACTCTGGAGTGCTCTGGTTTGGACGATAAATTCTGTGGTCACCTTACTTCGGGTCTCTATCCAAGTACCTGGCACATGAGGAGACTTAATAAATGTGTGAACTGTTGTGAAGAATATATAAGAGTTGTTTCTTACCCGATTCCCTGGGGGCTCTCAGGCCTACCTTTTTCTCCAGCCTGGAGGCATCTGGTTCTCTTCTTCTTCCCTCAGGAAGAACTACAGAAGGACTTAGTGCCACTTTCTTTTTGACAAGCCTTTCCAAAATTACAAATGTTCTGACCCAACTAGAAGTGGCTTACTCCAATTCTTCCCATGCTTCTCAGCCCCTCAATAGTCAGACAGCTGCCGGGTGTTGGAAATATGTATCAAACGCTAGAGAAGGTCACTCGGTCTGTGGGATGAAGCCCTCATTTCCAGCCTCAGCTGGATTTGTGGTCTTGCCCAATTTCTTTAACAGTCCCACTCTTCAGAACTACTTTCATTTATGTAGTTGCCTTAGGAGGTCACAACTTGGAAAGCTCAGAGCTGCTTTATTACAAAATATGTAGTTAACATTCGAGGTATGGCTCAGAGGGTAGGAAAGATATGGTCTCTTGCCCTTTTGCATCATAAGTTTTCTCAAAAGTCAGCCTGTTGGTCTGTTTGTTGACTTATTTTTAAAGACACCAAGCCTTTGGAAATAACAGCAGGCAAGATGCCTGGCTTTGAGAATGGAGAACCAGCGTCAGGAAGGCTGGGTCTTCTTTCTCCTTCTCCTCTGACTCACTGCTTTCTGGAGCATGAATCATATGCCCTTTCTCGGCATTGGGTCTCACTTCCTTCAGCTCCCCTATAAAATGGGTGTATTTGCCACTCCTACCACACAGGAGGGGGCTGAGGCTTTAAGAGGCCTTGGTAATTGTACAAAAAAGTACGATTAAAAGTAAAAATGTCCTGTCAGTGTATTTTGGACTCTCTGGAGGGGCACTCATGGAGGGTATGTGAAGCCATTTTAGGATGCTGCTTTAGTTTCTAGAACACCTCAGTTCACTGAGAACGACCTCTCTGAAACTGGAAGTGGGCGGGAGAATCAGTCTCAAGATGGAGGTGGGAATGAGTCTGGGCTGTTTGAGTGGGAGTGAAAGTCATGGGAGCAATCAAGAAGGGGAACAGGGAGCTGGCAATAAAAAGCAAACAGGACTATTGTATGGAGGGCTTTAATGCTGGGTGGGGACATTTGCACTCTCTCCTGAGGGCCGCGGGGGATCAGTGGAGGGGACTGAGTTGGGGCACGGCGCGATCTGCAGTGTGTTTTAGTGAGACACATCTGTCAGGTCGAGGGACAGACTCTGGAGCTGGCATCAGTCACATCCCAGTTTGGCCTTAAGCGAATGGCGGCTCCCCTCCATCTGAGCTTCTGTTTCCATCTCTGTAAAATAAATGGGTAAAATGGCCCTGAATAACTGGAACATGCTGTGATGCTACAGTAAAGACCATCAGGAAATAGCCTGTGTGTGTGTGTGTGTGTGTGAGGGGGGATGTGGTAACTGCTGTGTTAGACACAAAGCTATGTCTGGCAGCCTTGGTCTTCAGGTAGGAAGCCTGAGCAGCCTTAAGAGCTTAAGCAGGTCTGGAGGACTCCCTGTGTGTCCAGAACCTGGAGATCTTTCTTCAGGTCCCAACACAGCACATCTGGATTTAAGGCCTGGTCAGCAACCTCTGTCTAGACTTGTCTGCTGCCTACTTCCCAGTCGGGCTGAGACAGCTGCTGTTTGAGAAGGCTGAACTGAGGTTCATGCTAACCGGCTGCCCCTCAAGATGCTTCGGATCTCTCCCGCTCCTGTGTTAGGTTTCCAGGAAGGCTTGTACCATCTAGGACTACATGGTTCGGGGCCTCAGAACTCTGCCTTTAAAATACGACTTGACAATATGCCTTGACCTTTACCCAGGTCCATTATAAGACTGGCACCTAGAAGATTCTCTATTATGAAGGTGCTATTGGGATATCGTCTGTTAAGTTATTTAATGGTCCTTATGTAAAAACCCACATAGAAAACCCTCGGTGAACTCATATAGTAAAGAAGAATATATTAAAAGTGGGGTTTTTTGGGGTCATTTTGGGGTTTGCAATAGTTCCTTTAGGTTCAGGGATAATTGAATGTATGCTCCTGTCTTATAGTTGGATTTAAAAATACGTATGCTTTTTATTGTAAGCTTCCTCAAATTGTTTTCCACATAGGTTTATGTAAATAAGTGAATAAATAAATAAATGAGGGTTCAGCTGGATCTGAGTCATTGTGTGAAGTGGAGAAATAAGTCCACTTATGACTAGTGAACTGACTGAAGCCCTCCTAACTTTAGTTGAAGCAAAATATCCAAAATATCAGAGCATCCCTAGTGAAAGCATCTTTCACTCAAACTATTTTCTTAGTGCTCCTTTGTTTGAGTTGCAGTTTTGTGTGAGAAGTTTTGAAGGGATTGTGATTTTCTGTAAGCAGTGCAAGGACCCAGTAATAATTGGAAGAAGAAAATCTAAATAATCCAGTGAGTTTACGGGATTAGCAGGTATATGGTTATATGGTGAAAGTGACACTTCACCCATAAGGACTAAATAATCCAGGTTGATTCTGTCAATTACTATGTTGTCTTGAGATCTGTGTCTGAGTGTTTATCAAATGATGGGGGAGAGCAGTTGAACTTTGAGGTCCCTTTTAGTACTCATGTTCTATTTGCCTACAAGTCTCTACATGAGTTGACTGATGGAGCTCCACAATCCACCTCAGAGTCTAAAAACCAGCTAAGAAACTGATGTTTTCTCCCTTACCTGTAGCCCCACACCACACCCCTACTGCTGGTGAATGAAGGGCATATCTGGAGGGGAGTGGCGATGTGGCTGAAAGTTTGACACAAGTTCTTCTGTCCTGTGAAGGACATGTGTGTTCACTGAATAATGAGTGATTGAATGAATGGTCAGCTACCCTTTACCTGCCATACATGGATTCCCCCCAAATATTTTAAATTGTAATTCTAGGATGCTTGAAACCCGTACTCTGAATATAAAATGTGAAACGAATCTGACAGATTGTGTGATTCAACTCCTTCAGTTGATAGACGAAGAAAATGAGGCTTAAAGAGACTTACCCCAGGGACTTGGCCCAAGACACAGAGCCAAGAAGCCTCAGAGCCAGGGCTGGACCCCAGATCTGCACTATTCCTTGGTGCTTATTTTTTGCTACTAGCTGGGTTGCAATGGATAAATCTTCTGCTAGGCGACCCAGTTGCTAAGCTTTGATTGCATCATCCTTGGGCTCAAAAACCTTTGTGGATTTCTGCTACCCATTCCTAATTTAAGGTTCATTTTGTGTCATTATTTGGGCTCTGTCCATGATATCTGGCACCACTTAAAAAAATGTAGGCATTCCCTTGTGGGTGGTGAGGTAGGGAGAGGCAGACAGGTGATTTTGCTTAAGCTGCTTTGACTGTCTCTGACACATACCAAACCTGGTTAACCTTTCCCTGATTTCTCAGCTCTCAGCAGCTTTTCTGTGCAGTCACCTGGATGCCACATTTCTTAACTCATTTCCTATCTCTTAAGGATCAGTTAAGTCATTTTTCTTTCTTGGTAGTGGGAAGAGAGGTAGAACTGGAAAATGGGGTCTTCAGCAGTTTAACTGGACTTTGAGCAGAATTCTGTATGACAAGGGAAGAAGGACCAA
Source organism: Balaenoptera musculus (assembly GCF_009873245.2). Taxonomy (NCBI): domain Eukaryota; kingdom Metazoa; phylum Chordata; class Mammalia; order Artiodactyla; family Balaenopteridae; genus Balaenoptera; species Balaenoptera musculus. Next base: position 65,991,118 of record NC_045788.1, read on the forward strand.
TGATCTGTCTTTCAGGTCAGCGCAGAAGGCTCAGATAACACCAGCCAGCCCTTGTGTTGAAGGAGGTTGAGATTGTCCTCCCAGAGTTTCCCACCACTGTCCTTAATTCTGTTCCAAGAGTGCCCTCTGCTGGACCGGTGCAGGCCCCAGCAGTCTCAACCATCTTGGAAATGGGGCCAACAGGGACACTGAAAGGATGAAAAAGGATTGGGATTTCCTTGAGAGATGGGTTCCCCTTCAGGGAAGCTCCGAACTCCCCCTATTTAAATACAAGCTCAAAATAAGATGGATCCATTTCACGAGGTTCTCTTGCCTCTCCATTTCTCATTCCCTCTATTTCAATTTCTTTCTTTTGTCTCATCTTGCTGATTAGTATTTGGGGAAAGAATCCACCGTGGTAATTCAGCCTAAAAGATCATCTTGGGGTGGAAAAATAGGATTTAAAGAGGGGAAACTGGGTCTAGTGAAATGGGCATAAAATTATGGATTCTACTTTCTTGAGGCCTAATGGCTGGGTTTCAAAGAGCAATTTCTTAAAATAACTCAATTTCTAATCTCAGATTGTATTACTCCGTAGGTTAAAAACTTTCATCAGCCATTCATTGCTCACTAAATTAAGTCAACAGTCTTTACCTTACATTCAAGGTATATTTATAAATTCATAATGCATTATTTTGTTTGCATTTCATTTATCAAGGCTAATAGCATGCTTATTTCAAACAAGAACTTTACCGTGATCTAGTTTTTAGGAAATGAAAATGTATTGAAATTTTTAAAAGTATATTTGAATATCAAAGTCATACATTTCACATTAAAAATCAGGCTCAGCAAATACTTAATCTGCTTATAATTTTGAACAAGGCAAAAGACCTTGCTTAAATAATTAGCTTTTTAAACAGAAGCAATAATTGGTAGATTGAATCCTATCTTTAGCATTGGGTTTAGTTCTAACATGTTCTTTGGAGGGCAACAAGGTGAAAGTTACCAAACATTAAAAAGTTTTGGGGGTTGATACTCTTTGAAGTACCATGCAGACAATGGAAAGGCAGTGGCTAGGAATATACTTACTGAATAAATAGAGGCAGTAATATGGTAAACACTGAAATTATGCTGAAAAATGGAATATTGAAGATGGATGAAACCTTAGAGAGGATTTCACCCTCTTATAACCCAGATGGTACAATGAGACCTAGAAAGAAAAAAATCTCCCAAAAGTTCAAGGGCAGTTATTGGAGGAGCCTGGATTGGAATCTGGGTCATCCAATTCTCAATCCAGAGGTCTCACCACTCCCCAACACTGCCTCCCTACAAAGGCGTGAAAAAGGACCCATATGTAAAAGATCCTAACGTGCATGTGGAAACTGCTGCCTAAATCCCAATGAAATTAAAAAACATTTCCTAACTCAGGCTCTGTCCCATTTCACTACATCCGTAAGAGGCTGTGAGAAATGAGGAGTTCAGATCCTGACACTGACCCTTCATTCTGTTTACACATGGGCTGGCCAGATGGGAGAGAAATAAAACAAACATTTGCAGCTGTTATGGGGGGAAGGGGGAGGGTGAAACCCATGAGGTTTCCAAGTTTTGATCCAACACATCAGAACACATTTAATTTTTACTGCTGGTTTAGAGTTTACTGCCTTTAACTTCCTCTACAAAGCCTGAAGGTTGTCACTTCATGTCGAAGCCTGCACTGATTGATGATGAGGGTTTCTGGAGCTAACTTTAGCCATCACCACAGCGGTCCAAGTGACCAAGGCAGCTACTGTGCCATTACAACTGTGGGACCCCTCTCTCTGCATCCTCTGCATTCCTTGATGCCAGGTCTGTGGTTCTCCCTGGCAGGCAGAGGCCAGGAGGGGCATTGTGTGAGAGACAGTGTATTCTAGTGAGCAGAACATGGGCTTTGGGGTTATGTAAGACTCAGTTTTAATCCTGGCCCAGCCATTCACTGGTCATGTGATTTTGAATCAGTTGCCTTAAGTCCAAGCCTTATTATCGTGTTTTTCCTTAAAATAGGAAAACTAATATTTTTCAAAGGGAAAGGATTTAGCCACGTCATGTATTTGAAGTTTATAGCAGGAGTGTCCAATATATCATAGCTATTACGATTATTTCCTGAGAGTTTTTTCTTCTTCCTGGAGCCTATATGAATGATGTAGCTACTAAGTTGTGAAGATCTAGAGGACAGCACTGGGCCTCTTGCCTTTATGCTATTTCTTAAGGGCTCAAAAATGTGATGACTTATTGTTATTATCAATAATAATAATCAATTATCAATAATAGTCTATTCTATTTGTATGTTTTTAAAATTTTTAAGGCACTCTTTTTTTCCATTTTATTGTGAAAAAATTTAAACCGATAGCAAAGATGAAATAATTTCATAACACACATATACCCACTTCTTAGATTCTACCATTAACATTTTACCAAACTTGCTTTATCATTTCTCTGTTTATCCATTCCTTTATCCATCAATCCACACTTTATGTATTTCAAAGTAATTTGCAGATAACAGTACACTTCTTAAGTTCTTCAGCATGAATATCATCAGCTAGAGATCAATATTTGTTGACTTTTTTCTTTTAATATACATTTATATACAATGAAATGAACAGTCTTAATTACACATTCATTGAATTTTGACAAATAGTACATCTGTGTATCCCAAACCGCTACTAGGATATATAGCATATTAACATCACCCTGTAAGGTTCTCACATGTCCCGTCCCAGTCAATCCCTGTCTTCCCCAACTAGGGAGAAACTCTATTCTGATTTTTTTCACCATAGATTAGTTTGACCTGTTCTGGAACTTCATATAAATGGAATAATATAGTATGTACATGTCTGTATAAGTCTAATTTCATTCAATATAATGTTTTCAATTACTCATTCTTGTTACTGTATGTATTGGTAGTTTGTTCATTCCCACTAAAAAGCTATCTTTAGTAAGTGGTGCGCATACCTCCTTGAGAATTCTGAATTGGTAAAAACAAAAAGCTTGCGTGTGTGTGTACAAAAAGAAAAAATATGGAAGTAAAGTCACCAAAATGTTTATAGTCTTCACCTATGAGACATGCAATTGGAGCAAGAGGAAGAAATGGGAAATTTTATTCCTGAATGTAGACACTTTTTTATTGGTCGAAATTTTTACACATATATAGAGACTTTATAATATAGAACAAGTATTTTAAAAACAAGGCAACAACTAAACTAAGCTCCTTGTGGGATGGGAAGAGGCTGAGGGTCTTGTGCTGTGTCCAGCTGAGGAGCATGTGTCTGGGCTCTCCTTCTGCCAGGGCACCCTCTGTGCTCCTTGGTGAACAGAGCCTGGAAAATGGGTGCAGATGGTAAACTCTGGGTGAGAAGAATACTTAGAGAAAAGGTGCATCTGAGGCATAAAATATGGACACGTTCTGAGGGGAAAGAAGGCATAAAGCATAATTAAGATGGCTGAAAGAAAGAATTCTGAAAGAGGGCTACTAGGATTAGAATAGTCCAACAAGGAGAACCATAGAATCCTACAGCCATAGACATGAAAGAGGCTTAAGGGACATTTACTGTGACTCCTCTATTTTGAAAAGTGTAAAATGAGGCCCTACCTAAGAAAATGACATGTAATCTCATTTCATCACTGAACTTTAGAGCCAACACCAGAGATGTTGGAGATCATCAAAACTCTTTGAGGGCTGGTCCATGTCTGTGTACCCTGTGAACAGTGTCAGGCGGTTAGGTGCTATTTATTGAAAGAGTGAGACATAAACTGATGCTTGCTCAGAAGAACATGCGTCTTACCCAGAGGATAACAGCCAGAATTACCAGTGTCCACTGAAGCACCGCAATAAGAGATTCAAATTATATTTGAGAGACCTACGTTAACTCTAAGGAGGATTTTCTTGGAAGACAGGGTTGTGGAAACCTCTGTTTCTTAGAAGTCTTAAGAATTTAATAGAGTCTCCCATGTTGAAAGAGTTTAAATGTGGTGCTACTTGCCAGGCTAGAGAGCTCTCATTTCCTCCCAATTAAAAAAAAAAAAAAAAAAAAAAAAAAATCCAAGACTTGGGTTCTTTCTTGCAAGTCTGACCCCTAGTGGTCATCATCTCTGGGTTGTGCGAAAGGGAAAAACGGCCAAGAAAAGGAGGAAAACCCAGACATCTTTTTGGGAATTGGTAATGAATCTTAGAAATTTCCTAGTCAAACTATCTAATGGGACTAATTAAACATGAATAGAAATGACTTCCAGCATCAGTGACTTTGTAGTAAAGCTTGAAGTGGAGCCCAGGACCTTTAGCTGGTGCTCTAGTTTCAGGATCCAATTCGTACACCTTCCAGAATCTCTCACCTCCAGTGAATCTGGAAGATGGATTCTGGCCAGATATTTAGGCTTCAAATACACCTACGGCCCTGTTCACTAGCCATTAGAGAGAAGTTATTTTCTTAAGCTAGTAGAGTACAGAAAAATAATTTATTCTGTTCTGAGCACTGTTTCGTGGACAGATGACTTCAGACAAACTGCTGCCCTTTCTGAGCCCCAATTTATTAAGACAAGGGAAGCTACGTGATCTCTAAGGGCTGGTCCAGAGCTAATGTTTAAGATTTTCAAGTGTACATTGTATTTTGGCACAGAGTTCCTCCCAAATGGTGGCACTGTTACCATTACAAAAAGCACTCCTCCCTTTTAGAATAGTAATCCCTATTTTGGGATCTTCAGAATCCTATAGGATCAGGCTGTACCAAGAGATCTATGAGCTTTCTGAAGTTGCATGTAGCTGTTAACGCTTCTGTGAATTTTCTTGGAGAGAGAGAAAAAACCTCCTTAGATTTCACCAGAAGGGTCTAGGATCACCCCAAAATTCATACACATCACCAAGTTAACCTTAGAATTAGGTTTCCAAGAAAGTGAAGGACGTAAGCTCTAACTCTTTTCGTAGAGTTACACTTAGTGTCTCTTTAGCCCCTTGTTGACATGGAGACAGCAGATATACACTGCTTCTGCATTCAGGGTCCAAGAATTCAGTTCTCATCCTCTCCTTCTCTTCCATGTTGAGGAACACTCATCAGTCAGTAGATGTAACTCCCACTGAGCTGACAGAAGCCCTCCATTCCCTTTGTAAAGCATTCTGACAGATGCCCGCTGCACACTAAATACTCATGGCTGTGAGGCTGCTCTCTGGGGTCCTGTGCCCATCTCCTCCCATCAGTTGAACTGTATGCTTGCTTACCAAGGGTCAGTTGATTTTTTCCCCCCAAACTTATTTATGCCAATTGTATTAGTTAATACAATTATATAACTTAAGTATTATGCAAACAAATGAAGTATGAGTGTGAAAATAAAGAGATCGTTTCAATGATAATTAATTGCTTTGGAAAGGCTTAAGGGGGATGAGTTGCCAAAAAAATACTCTATAGTTAATTTGTGGGTGAAACAACTGTAAAGGATGACAAAAATTAAGATCTAGAAGAATTCTGCAAGTGTTTAAAGATTTCCTCCATTAAGACAAATAAAACAAAAGCAGACAAAATAAAAACAAAAACACTTGAAACTGGAAATAATGGAGTATATGTTATGGGAGTGGTTTAGTCAAGAAAAATGAGAAGGAACTCTGGAATTGGAAAGGGTATGCTTAAAGAAAGGACTTGGCCTACTGACTGGCAAATGAATGTCTTAAGTTAAAATATATCAGATGATTCCCAGCTTTAACCACATTTTCTGATTAGCTGACACTGATGGCAGTGTGTTTCTTTAGTATTAAGATAAAAATATCAAAGTGAGGTCCAAGAGAACTGGTTTGCTTATGTCTCCTGAGTACTAATCTCTTGAAGGTTTGGCCTTTTTAAACTTCCCATAAAATCTCATTTTACTCCTGTAAGTCTGTTTCTTGTAAGCACTTCTTACAGACCTTTTCCGCCTTGAAGCCAAGCACCAAGAATTCAGCATTCAAAACCTCTATTAAATTAATGATTGCTCACCTTAGCAAACCAGTAATACTCACTCAAAATCTGGAACCAGATTCACTGTTCATTGTCTTAAGATTTCATCAATGATAGTGGTCACTATCAACATTACACTCTGTCTTTGCAGAGTCTATGAGCCACAAACATAGGTACGCCTTTTGCTTAGCCTTGCCTTCTGGGGAATGTATGCTATAGAAACAACATATCTGAGGAGAAAAATGAACTGCACAAAGAGGTTCATTGCAGCATTATATATTTAAAAAATACGCCAAAAACTGCTTAAATAATTTTGCAAAGGGGTAATCATTTTATTATGATATTTTGCTCAAATATCATCTGGTAGTTATTGCTGATTGTTTATATAGTCATGAAAATGATAATTATGAAGAATTTTAGCAATAATTATTGGAAAAATGTTTGTGATAGTAAATTAAGTGAAGAAAGAAAAATGCAAAATGGAATGAACTTCATGATTACAAATGTAATAAATGTATACATGAAATTGGTAAGCTGGGGAAGAGTTGGGTTTTTTTATTTTCTGACTATTTTTCACTTAAGTTTCATTCTTTCAATGATTAGAAAAATCCCACATTATGCAACAATTCACCAGTTTTTCAACCTTGGTGTCCTGGGAGACCTTGAGATGTCTGAGGTTTGATGTAGCGTTGCTCAGAACCACAGAATTACCCCCCAGGGGAGTGAGGATTAGGCAAGAACTCCCTGAATTATGGATGGACTGGGTGTGAAAGTACCTTTGAGGTCATAGTAGTCTAATGCCCTCATTCTACAAATAAGATTTATTATGGCACTTACTAGCAATTTGACCTGAACAGGTTACTTATTCACTCTATACCTTGGTTTCCTCACCTGAAAAATGGAATAATAAAAGTCTCTATGCCCACAGTTTGCTGTGAGGTTTAAAAGATATGAATATAGTACATGGCACAGAGTAAGCCCTCAATCAATGTTAGTTATCAGTATGACAAAAGTTAGTGGTTGAGTCAAGGCCAGAGTTCAGGTTTCCTGACTCCTTCAATGGAGCTATTTCTATCACACCGCATCACAGACCTTTCACCTTAGTCCAGGCTGCAATCCTTTGCTTTGCTGAGTACTGGGTAAGAAAAAGGCTATTCCAATAACACTGAGGATGCTATGACTTTACTTAACTCTTGCCTATCAGGCAACTGACAGCCTACACTGCAGTCAGGACTACATATGAAAACTATCAGGGATATCATACTGAACTGAACTGAAAATATGCCTTAAATAAGACAGAACTGGGCTCAAATTCTATGATTATTTATGTCCTGCTTGACTTCTTGATCTGCACTTGCTTTTATGAGCCTTGGTTTTCTTATTCTCAAGATGGGGATTAATAGGGATAATCCTTCCAATGCATCTGTGATGTGAGTTGCCATATGTGAAAGGGCTGTGTTAAATGTAAAGTGGAATACAATTCAAAGTGATGATTTTTAAAAAATTATTATTTTAAAAACATTTATATAGTGCATTCTATGTGCCAGGCATTATTCCAAGGACTTAATTGAATAGGTCTTCATAGCAGTCCTATAAAGTAGGTACAATGATTGTCCTAGCTTTACTCAGGGAGGTACATGGAGATTAAGGAATTTACCCTACCTCACAGACCTGATAAGTGGTGGCACTGATCACCACTTAAGAACTTAGAACTTTTAACTTAGGACTCTGTAGTCTGACGACAGAGTCCCTGCATAGTTCTCATGCTGCTTTATTATCAGTGAAAGTGCCTTGGCCTAAAAGTAAAGAAACATAGGTTCTAGAGTCTGTTCTCCTTCCTTACAAGGTTCAATTCCATTAGTCCAGTCCAGTGGATTGCAATCCAATGCAGGCCCATCCAATCCAATCCAATCCAATCCAATCCAATCCAATCCAATCCAATCCAATCCAATCCAATCAATCCAATTCAATCCAATCCAATCCAGTCCAATCCTATTCAGTTCAATTCATTTCAATTCAAGAAATACTCTCTTGAGTGTTTAGTTTGTGGGTTTTGATGATAGTAAGATACGGGGTGAATAAGTCAGTCTCCAGAAAGAATGTCAAATCTGGAACTGTGAGGGTCAGAATAAAGGTGCTTTATAAAGTCTCACCTTTCCTCTGCTCATTAAATAAAAAGCGGCCCAGCCATGGGGAAATAGGTGTCTCCTGGGACCACAGAATCCAGGTTGGAAAAATAGGTACTTGGGATTCCTGAAAAGTAAATGATCTTTGGCTGGGTTTATGTCTTCAACACTGGGACCATTGCTCTGTGTCTGGTTCCAGACCTTGTGGCCAGCAGCCTTCTTTTGAGCTAAGATGAAGTCATCTCAGTGGCCTGGTACATGTAATTTCTTATTCCTCCTCCTCCACTAAGCGTTCCGAGGGAAACCTGCCTATTGATGGGATTTTCTACCTTTTGACCATAAAAGAGATATTCCATATAAAGCATCTTGCATGGTGTCTGGCCCATAGCTGGTGCTCATAAGGTGGCAAATGTTACCACTATTATCCTAAACTTTTGTCATGTGACCACTTTTCCATCGGTCCTTTTTTCTTTTAAAAAATTATTAATTAATTTATTTATGGCTGTGTTGGGTCTTTGTTTCGTGTGAGGGTTTTCTCCAGTTGTGGCAAGCGGGGGCCACTCTTCATCGTGGTGCGCGGGCCTCTCACCATCGCCTCTCACCATCGCGGCCCCTCTTGTTGCGGAGCACAGGCTCCAGACGTGCAGGCTCAGTAATTGTGGCTCACGGGCCCAGCCGCTCCCCGGCATGTGGGATCCTTCCAGACCAGGGCTCGAACCCATGTCCCATGCATTGGCAGGCAGACTCTCAACCACTGCACCACCAGGGAAGCCCAACCATCAGTCCTTTTGAGAGAGAGAGTTTGAATGGCCCCAGAGGCCGGACTGCATATGACAATCATCGTTTCTTAGGGAGTTCTGTCTTTCTGTTCCAAGATGAAAAGTGGGACAAACCAGACTGGACATTACAGATCGTGCTCCTGCTGTCCAGTGGCCACACTGCACAGAACAGGAATATTCCCCATGGGTAAACTGTTCCCTTACACAACATTTTTGACGTTACACAATTAAAAAGGCTTGCACATTAACATGTGAGGCATGTGTAAGTACCTCATAATTAACTGCTGTCTATTTAACCAGACAGCTCCGGCAAGTTAATTTGATGTCTGTTACAAGACTTAATAATTGTCAGTGATTTTTTAAAACAATTTACTGGTATAATCATTGACTACCCCTAGATTATCTTGTCAAATTGATAATTAAATGCCTCAAAATTCATTACAGAGTCTGTGTATTAAGAGGAATGTAATTAAGTAATGTTTGCTTATGTAATCTAGAGTTTATTAGTTGTACACTTATTTATCTTTTCTACACTTATCAAATCTTCCTAAGGACCTCTTCAGAATCAATAGAAAACCAAGAATCAATAAATGTCTTAGTAGATCCAAATGAGCAATTTAACTGAGGGAATGTGAAATAAATATGGATTCTTCATATCTGCAAAGAGGGAGGAGAGATTATTCCTATTTCACAGTAGGATTATCAGTTGGGAAAACAGAGTTCCTTTCATTCCTTCTTCTGTTTCCTTCTCCCTCCTTCATTCTCCTTTCTTTCCCTCCCTTCCACCTCTCCATTCCTTTCCTTCCTCCCTGATTTCTTCCCTCTCTTTCTTCCTTTTTTCTCTTTTCTTTCTTTCATCGAACATTTACGTGCCTGCTATGTGTCAGCCATTGTGTATGACACTGAGGAGATATATATATATATAATATATGGTATGATATTAGTCTAACGTAGCCAAGGAGAGAGACCTATAAAAAATTACAGTGCAACAGTTTCTTCTAGCCTGGAAGTATGCACAAAGTGCTAAGGGGGCACAGAGGCAGGAAAAACTAACTGTACTGGTAGTTAGGGAAGAGTTCTCAGAGGGGGTGACATTTGAGCTTGCTGGAGATCAGGATGTAGGAGTTTTCCAGGGAGAAAAAGTCTGAGAGGGGCATTCCAGGTGGAGGGAATCACATCTGCGACAAACAACATGGACCACTCTGGAGTTAGATGGAAAGGGATGAATTTTGAACTGCTGAGTACCATGATCAGAGCTGTGCTTTTTTCAAAGGATAGCTTTGGAGGATAGAGTAGCGATTTCAGTAGTCCTCAGTTACACAGTTACAATGTCTAGTGGCTTGCCCTAGTAGCCTTGAGTCCTCCAGATACGCATTCAAATTGCAGTTTGGCTGGCCCTTCCCTTCCACACCCTCTCCTCCTGGCAATCATCATATGCCCAGGGTTTTACAGGTTGCATTGGATTTCTGCTCTGTTGTCACTGTAAAGATACTTATACATTTCAGATCACATATTCAAATTTTGAGTTTGATGAATAACAAAGTATTTCAACCTGAGCCTCCTAAGAAAAGGAATCTGTGGTTCAGCTTGGTTATCCCAGAAACTCTCCCACATGCCCAGGACCAACAGAAATCAAACTCAAGGATGTTTGGTTACATGAACAATCTGGGATAAGATTTAGAAGAGAAAGAGCCTTAAATTTACATTAATAGCTTTCAGACCTCTATATAGAACCCCCTCATTCATCACCTTCTTATCCTTCATAACTACTAAGACACATAGGAGTCAGTGGTAATAATTTTTGTCCTTACCAAGTGTTAATCACTATAAAAGTGGCAGCCTGCATGGAGTTTCCCCGGGCAAGATGGCTGGGTGCCTTTTGGGGAAGAAGGGAAAGAGGGAGAGAGAAACGGTGGAAATAAATAACATATTCTGGTATTTAAAACTATATTGACTATATTCAGCAAGTAGAAAATGCGTTCAAAGTCTCTGAAGCCTTTTTCATGACACTTGGAAATCGATTTCGTATCCTAATGCTATTCTTAAGCTCAGGCCCATGGAAAAATCTGGTTGGAGGGCTCTCCTTGCCCCAGAGAATAAGTACAGTGCATTTCGGATACTGATGTGCTCTGTGTGTGCCAGGCATCCCTAAGTGATATATACTGTGATCAGCAATGTTTTAAAATTAATAAGATGATCACATTAGATGATCACATTAGACAAGGTCAGGGGAGATCAAAGTTAATGGCTAAGGAATCCTGGGGGTACAAAATTCTCTGAACTCTGAGGCTGAAAGTGTTTAGACGTAACAAAAGACACTCTATAACTACAAAGTAGCTTCACCTAAAAAATTATAGGTTTATGGAAAGCAGAACTTCAAAACCCTACTCTGAGGTCTATTGTAACACATCTGCAGGTCTGACAAGAGAGGTAATTCAGTTTGTCACATCTTCTGGACCAAGGTGCTAGATGGTATTAGGTGGAGCCTAGACTTGAGTCTGATGATTTAGTTTGAAGTCCCGGTCTGCTACTTGGAATGACTCGGGACCCTTCTCTCTCAGGGCCTCCGTTTTCTTAGCTGTAAAATGGAGCTAATTGTCCCAGCCCTGGCTGTCTTACATCACTGTGGGATCAAATGAGATCATGAGTGTAAAATACCTTGTAGACAGAGGTCAGAAACATGAAGCCCTACAGAAATGTGAGGGGGTAGTATTATGATTAGATCTAAAAGGTCGTAACCATTTCAGAGGAAAATATTCCGCACTGAAAGTATCCGGTTAGAGTTAGGTGCTGCCTTCTGCCTCAGATCCTGGCCGGCAGGCACAGGGCAGCAGGCCTGCATGTTCCCCTGCCTGAGAGGGGTTACTCTCCGCAGGTGCTCCCCATGGGGGCAATTACTGTCATTGCCCGACGACCTGTCTGCACCCTCGGTTAGTCCGCAAGTGCTGTGAGAGGAAGGGTCCTGTCTGTCGACTGCGGCACTCTAGCACGGTGGTGACCGTACAGGCTTTAGAGACAGGCAGCCTGCGGCAGTCCTAGTTCTAGCCCTGGCTTTGCCACTTACTGTGTGACTTTGGGCAAATTACTGAATGTCTTCAAATCTTAGTTTTCTCATCCGTGATATGAAGTTAATAAATATGCCCAACTCCTATTGTGTTAAAAAGATTAAATGTGGGAGTACATGTCAGCTGCTTAATACAGAGCCTGGAACATAGACGATGCTCAAGGAATACTGAGTATTTGTTGTTGTTGTTATTATTTTTACTATTGTTATTCTTCCCTTCATATGTCCAGTGCTTAGAACACTGTTTAGCATATAATAGGTATTCAGTAAATAGGTAATGGAAGAATAAAAATGTAAGTTTTTATCTCAGCAGATACTTATACTGAGATTAATGAATCCTAAAGGTCAAAAGATAAATGGAAAAGAGATTGAGTTGTGTGGGCTTGGACTTCACACTTTGGGGCCCTTTCCACCGTTTACCTCTACTGGTAAAGAAAGCAGTTCTACCAGGCTGGAAATTTGCAGTATTGGGATAACACTTTAGAGTTTAGAAATAATTTTTAAGGCGAGTATCTTGCTGGATTCCCACCCAGCCCTGTGGGACAGCTATTATTGCACTACCCACTTCACAGGTCGAAACATCGAGGTTCAGAGCAGGGAAATGTCTTGCGTAACCACTACACCTCCGGTCAGAAGAAACACTGAAATTAGGTCTTCTGGTTTACTCTTCTTTCCTCCCCCTGGGAAGAGACCCAAGGCTAATCCACCCCCAGACTGGGTCTCTGATAGTGGCTAGGGAGAGTATTCTGGAGAAGGACCCGGGTTATCTCTCTCACTGCAACAACTAAAACGAGGGGAGTCGCTCCTATATTTCTAGATTTTTTTTTTTTTAGTAATCCATTAAGAATTTCTCACCTATGAGTTTAACTAAACCCTGGTGAAGCTTATTATCAGTTTGGCTTGTACTTTGGTTTTGAACCCTGATATCCTTGGCATACGAAATGTGCTTCGCTATCGTTTGTGCTGGGTTTTCCCCCAAGAGAGCTAAGCTGCTACAACCCATCTCTCTGCTCTGAAGATGGAAACAAACCGGAAGCCCCAAAGGTCTTTCACCCTAGGTCATTTAGGCAAACCAGACAGAAGTGTAATTACACCATCGCTCAACTTCATAAATCCTCCGGATTGCCTGCAGAAGAAAGCTTTTCTCTCAATAAATCTAAAAGCCCTGATAATTTGTTCCAAAGAATTACCAGCAGGATGCAAAACCAGCATGGTTATCCACTGTCTGACCTTTCTCTCCAGTCAGTTTTCTTGGATCTCTCGGCAGCATTGCATACTTTTGACATTCTTTCCCTCAGTGTTTCCTGAGACCCAACGTTACTCTGGTTCTACTCAAACATCTCCATCCTGACCGTCTTCAGTTCTTTCACAGCCTCTTAACTTTGGGCACGTCCCTAAACTTAAGGCTGAGTCCTCTGTTTTTTCTCCTCTCATTCTCTCACTCCTCTCATCAGCTCCGGTGCCAGCTTTTAAGCCAGGTACTGGGTATGCAAAGATAAATAAAATAGAGTATCTAACCTCAAGGAACCCACAGTCTGGTAAAGGGGAGACGGATGGGTGAATGAAGACCTCTAAGTCTAATGAAGTGTTGTGCTTTGACAGGGTTCGTTGGTGCTTGAGTGGAGGGTAGAAAAGTCTCTGTGGAAGGTGTCTTCAGGGACGTCTTGGAAGATAAGAAGGTGCTCCTCATTTGGGTAGAAAAGGAAGGGCATCTGTGGTAAAAGCACAGCTTGTACAAAAGAACCAAGGAAAAAACTTTTGGGTTTTGCTTTTCAAATCTGGAAAATGGGGATAATAATTCTTAACTTGCAATGTTGATAATGTACATAAATAGAGCCTGGAAGTCAGTAGATAGTCAGTGAATGACCAATAATACAATAATAATAATGACAAACCCCTTTCTCTTACCAATCCTACTATTTCCTTATTTATTTTATTATTTATTTATTTATTTATTTTTGGTAAAAAGATGGGATTGGACTAGAAGTTTTTTTAGACGCCTTTCTGAATGTGATATCCCAAGATGCCTTGAAATCCTCCAGGAAAATTTACCAGCAGTGCAATCCCTTCCCCTCCATACATTCTCCTAATGCTGGCCAGTCCTCAGCGCTCTCTCCCCTCTGAGGACACACATCATTTACTCTAAGAACCATCAATGTTACCGCCAAACAAAGGCTGCCTTATCTGGTATATTTTACCATCACACGGACTGTCATGTTTTGTGTTGTTTAACGTTATACATGGGCTCACCTTGCCTCCTTTCGATTGTAACAAGGGTGGGTGACACTGGATTTAGAGCAGGAACACAAGATTTCAGTCCTGGCTCTGGTATCTACTGGCTACTGGAGCTTAGGTAATTTCGTTAATCTCTATGTTCTCATTTATTAAATAGGGAACATGATAATAGCCACCTTTGGGAATTTTTATGATATTTAAATGAGATAATGTATATGATGGTACTTTACAAACTATAAACATTATAAAGATAAGAATTTTATATTACATGTGTCTCTGCACCTGTACTAATCAGGACACTTTTGGTTGCAACAAACAGAAACCCAACTCGAAGTCGACTAAGTGAAAAATCATGCTTTGGCCACCTAACGAAATAATTGCAACAGATAGCCAGTGAGAAAATCAGAACGATGTTTCTCTTTTTCCATCAGCTATGGTTTTCTCTGTGTTGGCTTCTTTATCAAGCATCTCTTTTTCTTGGTGTTTCTCAGCAGCTGCAGGTTTATATCCTATCAGTTCAAAAATGGTAACGGAAAGTTGTTTTATTTTCCCCACGTAATTTTGGCAAAAATTCCACAATTAACTCTCCATGGAGTGAATGACACGGGCATGTGCCCATCTCTAAGTCGGTCACTGTGGCCAGCAAGTTTAGATATGCTGATTGGCCAAGCCTGGGTCTCCTCCACAAATAGAGCCTAGAGGAGTGAGGTCAGTTCTTCATTATCCACGTGGATTGAGAGCCGGAGGGGTGGTTCTCTAAAGGAAAAGTGAAGTGCTGTTGTCAGAATAGGAGAAAGTAGGTACTGGAAAGGTCAAAACAACAGAGAGACTTTGCAGCATCCAAGCCACGAGAGCTTAAAAGGCGAACGCTCTGTGGCAACACCATGCTTCGCACATTGGGAAGATACCGTGGTGAATCAGAATATCAATTCACTCAACAACAAATCTGGAAGAAGACAGGTTGTGGAAGTTCCAAAGCGGGGATATTCATAGGGCATATATTGGGAGTCCAAGCAAATGTTTAACAGCTTTCATTTTGTTGATTTCAAACTGGCCTAGTTTTCTTACTCTGGCATTGGTGAGCATGAGAGCAAGAGGAACAGAGAAAGTTCTGAGACCATGTTTTTAAACGAAGTCTTTTAAAATAAAACATCCGCTCGTTTGAATATCTGTGAGAAAGTGGGAGGGCCTCTGGTGAGCTCACCCCGGGATGAGCTCAGCGCTATGGAGCCAGGAAAAGGCAGAGCCCGCAGTGACCGGACTGTATAGCCTCCTGCCAGCTGGGGCAGCCCTCTCCTCCCGTGAGCCTCCTGGCAGCGGGCGTGTGTGTGTGTGTGTGTGTGTGTGTGTGTGTGTGTGTGTGTGTGTGGTGTGTGCCTCCTGGCCTTTGATGTCCTTTCAGGCAGGGCTGCGGGGGGGGGCTCACCTGGGTGCCCACGTTCAGTCCTCTGTCCTAGCTCTGGGGGCAACTGTCTACATTTGTTGGCAGTCACTGGACAGAATCTAGCAAGAGACTCAGGAAATGCCAGAAATGGCCCCACTTGGTGCTGCTGATACTTGGTTTGGGAAAACGAACTGAGCTAAGGGAATAAAGGGTCTTCCACCTCTTATTTCTCTTCTTCCCTTCCCCATCTCCTCCCTATCTTCCTTCCCCACCAACCTTTCCCCTTTTTTCCTCCTCCCTTTTACCTCTTCTACTAGGATGAAATCCCCTTAAAGACAACACGTATGTCTTCATTATGGACAAAGCCCTGGTTGGGGGAAGATATTAAAGACAAGTCAAATGCAAATCATGTCTTTACACTTCTGTTGTAGTAGAGGGAACAGCCCCACTGACGATGACCCAGAGGTAGGCAGTGTGCCCCCCGCCCCGCCCCAGAGGCACATCTGGTGGTTTGGGAGTTCAGAGGCAGAGGTGATTTCTGCTGGGGACTCATGGGATGTCTTCTGAAGGAGGTTTTACTCGACTTTTAGATCTTGAAGGCCACTCATTGAAGAACACAAGTAAACCTGGCAAATAAGAGCAAAGGACGTGGGCACAGCCACAAGAAGGGCTCACGCTTAGTTCACAAATGTTTACGGTTTGCTTATGGGCTGTAGTCCTTCACTCAGAGCTTGATTACTTTTAGTTTATACAAACTGCTAATAAATTTGGTCACCTATAAATACATACGAGACCCAAACCAGCAAATTAAAAGTGAGAGAAGGGGCTACTACAGGTAGGCTCTTGAAAATGGAGAGAAATACAAGGGGGATGGCTTGATAAAAGAGGAGACAGAAGAGCAAAACAAAACCCTACCACAAATCCTCAAGAATGGAAAAATCACAGCAATCTGGGTCGAGTGTGGGAGTCAAGCAGTCCTGAAATTGAGAGAGTCCTCTAGAATGTCATCTGATGTTAGAGTTCAGTGAAGAAAATGACAGCCTCTAGTCCTTTCAGAAACGGCTAATTTATATTCTTTATGCTTTGTTTTAGAATACACATAAATGCATAATCGATTTTAGAAAGAGTTCCTTCCCAATTGAGTTACAATAAAATTTGTATTAAAGCCAGAAAGCTTCAGCATTTGGAATGCTACCTTCTAGACAAGGAATAATGTGGTTTGACTTTTAATAAATCCAGAAGTGCTGTGAGTCATGGTATGTCACAACCCCATCTTCCAGTCTCCTTTGCATCATCTCTATGCCTCCTGCATTCTTAAAGTTTCTTTTCCTTCTTCCCTGACTGTGGCTTTCAGCAGCAGGCACCGTGACGCTGTTGTTCCCTCGTCTACAGCATTTCCAACTGGCGGGGAGGGGCAAGGGAGGGGCTCTGAGGCGGGGCCTCGGGACCTGGGCTGGGCTTAGCTTCCTACCTAAGAGCCAGAGATTTTAGAAAACTCACTTTCCTACTTTGTTTTATTTATTTATTTATTTATTTATTTATTTATTTATTTATTTATTTATTTATTTATTTATGGCTGTGTTGGGTCTTCGTTTCTGTGCGAGGGCTTTCTCTAGTTGTGGCAAGCGGGAGCCACTCTTCATCGCGGTGTGCGGGCCTCTCACTATCGCGGCCTCTCTTGTTGCGGAGCACAGGCTCCAGACGCGCAGGCTCAGTAGTTGTGGCTCGCGGGCCCAGTCGCTCCGCGGCATGTGGGATCTTCCCAGACCAGGGCTCGAACCCGTGTCCCCCGCATCGGCAGGCAGACTCTCAACCACTGCGCCACCAGGGAAGCCCTCCTACTTTGTTTTTTTTATTGTTATTTTTTTTTTACAAGGAAGCATTGAATCTTTTTATTTATTTATTTATTTTTGGCTGTGTTGGGTCTTCGTTGCTGTGTGCGGGCTTTCTCTAGTTGTGGCAGATGGGGGCTACTCTTCATTGCGGTGTGTGGGCTTCTCATTGCAGTGGCTTCTCGTTGCAGAGCATGGGCTCTAGGCACATGGGCTTCAGTAGTTGTGGTACATGGGCTCAGTAGTTGTGGCTCGTGGGCTGTAGAGCGCAGGCTCAGTAGTTGTGGTGCACGGGCTTAGTTGCTCCGTGGCATGTGGGATCTTCCCGGACCGGGGCTCGAACCCGTGTCCCCTGCATGGGCAGGTGGATTCTTAACCACTGCACCACCAGGGAAGTCCCTCACTTTCCTACTTTGAAACTCTGTTTTCCTCTTTGGAAATAAAGGGGATAATACCTCTTATTCATGGAGTTGTTGTGACAACCAAAGGCATTAATTGATGTGAGATTAGTAAACTGGACAGTGGTTTCATTCTCAGCCTATACATTGCACTTATAACTACCCCCACCTCTAAGCATCATTTACATCCACATCTGTCTTCCTCATTTGATTGTTAACTTATTTGAGGTTGTGTTTTTCTTGATTTGTTTTTTTTTTTTGCATCTCCTTGAAGACAGACTTTCCTGAATGGCACTGCAGGTCATGTGCACTGCCCAACACTATTCATATGACCATGCAGTGAATGGGGTCCTCTATGGTTGTGTGATGCAGGAGGTCTGACTAAAGTGCCTAGCAGGCTGCTGTCTCTGAATAGTAAACATGAGGGATTCTGTTTTCTATTCCTGATACTTAAGCCCTGTCCTAGGGCATAAAAAATTAGTGAATACTGGACTCTGGGCCCTGAATCAAAAATTTTGCACTCTATTATTCAGTTTCAGGCTCAGCCTTCAGCCTCCCATTGCATCTTTGTTTGGACTGTAGTGGTCATACTCTTAGCAGGACCCATCAGCCACAGAAGTCTTCTGGTGAAGAGGAGCTTGGGGCCATCAGGATTTCAAAGTAAAAGTTAGGAAAAAACTTGGCAAACCTGGTGTTTTCATCTCAAAATCTTTGTAAATGACGATATCTCAGCAGCCAGTCTATTTGTTTTTTTTTTTGTCTTCTGGATACATTTTATTTTTTTAAATTAATTTTTTTTGGAGTATAGTTGCTTTACAATGTTGTGCTAGCTTCTACTGCACAGCATAATGAATCAGCTGTATATATACATATATCCCCTCCCTTTTGCATTTCCCTCCCATTTAGGACACCACAGTGTGTTGAGTTCCCTGTGCTGTACAGTATGTTCCCATCAGTTGTCTATTTTATACATAGAATCAATGGTGTATATGTGTCAATCCCAATTTCCCAATTCCTTCCACCCCACTCCTTTCCCCCTTGGTATCCATATGCTTGTTCTCTACATCTGTGTCTCTATTTCTGCTTAGGAAATAAGGTCATCTACACCATTTTTCTAGATTTCACATATATGCATTAATATACAATATTTGTTTTTCTCTTTCTGACTTACTTTACTCTGTATGACACTCTCTAGGTCCATTCACGTCTCTACAAATGACCCGATTTCGTTCCTTTTTATGGCTGAGTAATATTCCCTTGTATATATGTACCACATCTTCTTTATCCATTCTTCTGTTGATGGACATTTAGGTTGCCCATGTCCTGGCTATTATAAATAGTGTCAGCAGCCAGTCTTGAAAGCAGGGTTAAAAATCACACATGGCTCTTCTATGCTCCCTTCCCCCATTCCAATTATTAGGGAGATTTTATAGCATCTGTGAAATGTTGTCATCTGACCTCTACTTGTTTCTTGATGGGCTTCAGTTTGCTCATCTGCATAATGGAACTAATCATATCCTCTTCCCCAGCTTGCTAAAGAGATGTCCTGTGAATGCTTTGAGACACAGACCCCTATTATGTGCTGAAAAATGGTGGGTGAATTTGAGACAACAGTGGCAAGAAGCCCACCTTTCCCACTCTCTGGTGATGTCTTCTGTTGGATAGCTTTGACGTAGAACTGTCTACCTCACAGTGAGAGAGAGAGAAAAAAATCTATTTCTGTGTAACTTCCACCTCTGAGACCCCTGGGCAAGGCTGAAGTGTCTTCCCAGTTTCCTGGCCTCCCCGCTAGTGAGGACAGGCTGTAGAGGGCCTCTGTGGTCAGAGGTGGAGGAGCCAGACAAGCCTTTGTGGTTACGCACTTATTTATTTCCTTATTTATTAAATTTGCAGCTAACATTTTTACCATCATGTTATTCTGTGGTTTGTTTGCAAAATGGATTGTGAGCCAAGCTCGCTTCAAATGTTCCCTGAGTTGGAAGAGGGTTGCATTGGGAACCCAGGGAGAGGTGAGGGGAGGGCAGGAAAGCAGTTACAAAAACATTATATAATTGATCTATTTGTTAATGATCCTTTCTTTGTAATCAAGCTACCCAAGGCAGATGGAGAAATGAAAAATGAGAAAGCATCGTAGGCTCACAACCCAGGAGGAAGCCCCACTCCTGCTCATGGACCCCCAGGCACCAAAATGGCATCTTTTGAAAGACTTTGGGAGAGGGTAGAAGTTGGTTCCAGAGGAGTGATGAATAATGAATTAATTCATACATGTTATTATTAGGGAGCCTACTATAATTGGTTTTTGAAGATTTTAATAAAAACAAAAACCCAGTTTTCAGAGATTAGCTGAAATGGGGCTCAAGAGATGCTCTCCCGGAGCTGGTTTTCTTTTTAACTCTATATTTTTCTTTGCTCTCCCCCCAGGCAATAGTAGATCCCTGAGAGGATGCCCTGTTGTTGCTGAATCCCATTTTGACTGTATTCAAGTTTGTTCTTGTATTATTCCATCTGGTTGCTCCCCAAACCACTTTCCTTTTTTACCCTCCTTGTAAATATTTACATAAGAAGGTTTTTGCAGGATCCTATATTGGTGGATTGGCGCAAAGCAAAGAGTCTTGATGTGTTTTATTCCTTTTTCGAACAATTTGGTTAAATGGATTTCCTTCCAGCTCATTAAAAAAAAAAATCCTTTCATTTTAATAACATTGTCAGACACTAAAGAGCATCAGAGGGAAAAATAAGTTTGCAAGGTACAGGCCCCAGTGGCAATCTTTGAGCTGCTCTGTGGCTGTTAATTGTTAATGCAGGAACTGTTGATTGTAGTGAAGGGCTGGAATGCCGCATGCATTTAAAGGCCTCCTCTCCCTAGGCAGGACAAGGACCTATGCTGTTTGCTGGGTTGGTTGGGTGGCTGAGAGATCAGATAACTGAATCAGGATATCAAGACACAGTTCCCAAGCTTCAGACACCAGCTCATCTTGCCACTCTCCCTAAGGCTCTGTCTTTGCTTTTCCTTCTCTGTCCGCCCTCTTGGACAAGTTCATCCTTGCCCACAGCTTTAACGAACAACCTCTCCACAGGTAAACTCAAACCTCTCTCTTTAGATTTGACCTCTTTTCTGAGCCCCAGTTCTGTATTTTTAGCTCTTTTAGACATTTCAGCAAAAGCTATCACTACCCTAACTCAACAGGACCAAAGCCAACCTCCTCTCCATCTGGACCTGGTCCTACTCTGGGTCCTGAGAATGTAGCCTCCTATCATCTCCACCCAAACCTGTGGCATTTACTCAGACACTTAGTTCCTAAACTGTCACCTTTGACTTCTCCCTCTTTGTTCCTCAAATCAAATCAATCACCAAGTGCTATGGATTTTAACACCTCATA
Source organism: Balaenoptera musculus (assembly GCF_009873245.2). Taxonomy (NCBI): domain Eukaryota; kingdom Metazoa; phylum Chordata; class Mammalia; order Artiodactyla; family Balaenopteridae; genus Balaenoptera; species Balaenoptera musculus. The sequence goes on from NC_045788.1 coordinate 66,012,249, forward strand.
GAGACTTGCCTGGGTTTATCTCTATTTCTATCGTGGCTGTCATTGCTCTGGGTTTCTTTACACTTTATATATTCATGTATCCATATACTCATGTGTTTAACACAGACATTGATTGGATACTTCCTATGTGCTAGATATCTAGCTGGTGTTGGGGATACCAACATGGTGAAGACAAAAAAGAATCGTACCTGGGAGAAGATATACATTAAAAATTTTTAATTATAAAACTGCACATAGTGTGACCACAGGAGTAAAACAGGGGAGGTCACAGGTTTCTCTGTCTTATGACTCTCCCAAGATCCTGCAACACATTCTTGCTATATTTATTTATCTGTCTGTGTTGCTTTCCTTCTCAAATGCCATCAATGCCCTTTGCCATTACTTACTCATTTTGTGCCATTCATTCATTCATTCATCATTTATATATTCTTGTGCTTCTCCCTCATACCATGCAGTTTATTGTCTCCATACTCTTGCTGTTGTGGTTCTTTCTCCCTTTGTTACTTTTTTTCACCTCACGACACCCAGCAATTCTTCACTTGGTTAATTAAAGACACCTTCATTAATGCAGGTATCAATACTTCTAGGAAGACCTCTCCACTCCTCACAACTATAACATATTCACCACCTTCTCCCCCACCCCCGCCCCCCATTAAGTACCTGTCCTCTCTTTAGGAGAGCATGGTAGCATTTGATACTGATTAATTTGGCTGTGAACTCTTGGCTCTGTGATGCTAGCCTTGACCTAAACTTGGTATTTGTAGAATGTCTTCCTTGAGTTAAAACCCCTGCTTTGAAATACGCTACCATGTGTAAAATAGATAGCTAGTGGGAACCTACGGTATAGCACAGGGAGCTCAGCTCGGTGCTGTGTGATGACCTAGGTGGGTGGGATGGGGGCGGCGGTGGGAGGGAGGTCCAAGAGGGAGGGGATGTATGTACACATACAGCTGATTCACTTCGTTGTACAGCGGAAACTAACACAACATTGTAAAGCAGTTACACTCAAAAGAAACCAAAAAACCAAACCAAACCAAAACAAAAAAACTCCTGCTTTCCCTAACACACAGTCTGATTTGTCTGATCTCTCCCAGTCTTGGTCATTTTTGCCTCGGGTAGAGCCTGACCTCCTATAAGATGCAGTCCACAGAAGCTACTGTTATCCCGGGCTCCTTGGTCAGTACTGGACTGTGCCAGATCTAGAACAGGCAGAGGAGACGATTTCCATGTGACTATTTTATTATGTGACTGGGAAGCAGCATCTCATAAGAAATATTACTGCTCTGTGTTCCTTCTTTCTCTTTGTCCAATTTGCAGATGGGGAAGGACAAAATTTAAAGAGCAATATCTTGTATGTTTTATAATTAATTAGAAAAGATGATAGAGATGTTAGAAATTGGTTTTACGAACCCAGATTTTGACATTCGATCTCCTGGATGTGTGGCTGCAATAAAAACTGGTTAGATGATGTGATGTTTTGTCGGTCCAGTTAGTCTACTTTGTTTTGATTCTCTTCTATTTAGTGTCTCCTCACCCCACCCCTTTTCAAAAAAAAAAAAAAAAAAGAGCAGGATTCTTGAGAATACAGAGCATCTGCTGTGGAGACACTGTGAAGGCAGCAGAGAAGCCCAAGGCTGTTGGGTAACACCTGCCTGCAGCTGGACCAAAGATGGGACGGGGTTCTGAGAAAGACTGCGCACAGTCCGGGTTGGAAAGACGACATCATTTCGGGAAATATTCAATAAAAACTTTTTGAGAAACAGAGTCCCATTCATGGTGGGAGGGATCGAAGGGAGCTGTTTTCCCTCTTAAGGCTTGGCTCAGTCTGGAAAGATGGTATTTCATGTAACCCAGACTGATTATTTTGTTGATCATGTTTCAAAACTCGTGCCCTTTAAATGCGTTCCCAGAGTAAATTGAGTGCAATTGTGGGAAGTTTAACTTAAAAAAAAATTCTTATTATTTTTTTGAGATTGGAGGGAGAGCTCGACGGGAGAGGGTGAATGGAAACCCACCCAAGGACCAAAAACTAAAAGGGGCTGGGGGTGCGGATGAATAGAGCAAAGAGAGGTGAGGATTCTGGGTTGGAAAGTCTCGTTGAATGAGTCATCCAGCAGGATAAATAAAACCTCACTCATCACCCTGTCTTTCTTCTCTGTAGCGAGAGAAGCAAATAGTGGGGCCCTGGAAAAACATCAGCAACTTCTTGTAGCATCTGTAGGTGGGGAAGCCTTCCAAGCCACAGAGAGGGCTGTGAACACGCTTACTGGGGCTCCAGTTTTTCTCAGCCAAATAGGAAGAACCTCCAAATTGACCTTGGAAAAACATACTCACTGAAGGAAAAAAATATTCTAAACTCCCCCTCTGTATTTGTATTAAGAGATTTTTTTTTTTTTTAAAGAAACAAATAGATTGCTTTCCAGTTTTCCATGAAAAGAGTTTGAATGCTCTCAGATTCGCAGTGGTAGAATCCTTGAAGTGGGTTTTGAAAGGCTGCAGAGAGGACTTAAGCCTTGTCCCTTGTTAATGAATACAAGGTCATCCACATAGTAAACCGTATTCATATTAAACAGCTGAAGGGGTAAGCATTCAAGTCACTCCTTTCTGCAAAGATTGCAATTAGCATTTTTATGAAGAACATAAACTCTCTGTGTATCAAAGATGCACTTTTATTACTCTGAAACTGGCTCGAATAAGCATTCCGCAAACGTTTGGCTCTTTCCCTTCCAGGAGAAGGCCAATTAAAACAGTCTGTCTCACTGCCAGCCTCTACCCACCCCTTAATGGGGTAACAACAATACTGAGCTGGTAGCGTTGGCGCCCTCAAAAGTGGCTGTTCAGTTATTGGACACCTGGAAAGAAAATAATGATTCCTTGGCTGTCATCACACACATACATACAAAAACAAAAACCCAAGGCTTATTTTACTTTTCCCTCTTCACTCCAGCTATGAATTGCTTGGTTCAGAAGGATGAGTTAACTTGCCACTAATTTTGTCAGCCGTTTTCTCACCTCTGGAGCAGCAAGACTCAAGGGAGAATGGCGCTTGACCATGTCTTGGTGGCGCCAGCATGCTTTTACAAATGGTATTGTTCTCTGGAAAGCAGCCTGTGCCATTGGTATGCTCCCTGGAGCAGAGACTCACAGCTGCACCGTCCCTCTGTGGCCACCAACTGACTGTGCATCTTAACATTGTCTCTTCAGGTATTTTCTGATAGGACCAGTGTGGATGCTCTATCATGGTGTGGGGAAGAAAGTGGAAGGAACAGTGTCTGGCTGCTTTTGGAGCCAAAGTCACCAGGCCAGGTTTTGCCTCACTCAGTTGGTTCTATTTGTCAGCCAAATGGGTCTTGCTGAAATATTTAGTCTCCATATACACAGTAAACAATCTTGAACCAGAGTCAGGAAAATGTATACATAAGCCCAATATCTCTTTCAATGGAAATGGCACCAACATAGTATAAGTAGACGATGCTCAGGAAATGTTTCTGGAATGAAGGAATTAATATGCCAAGACTAGGGAGGGAATACCTTCTACCAAAAGGCTTTAGATACAATTTAATGGTATTTTTTTAGTGTACCTCTATCCATTTCCTTCCACTTTCTGAAATGTGTTGAAATTCATTCTGGTGATTGCTATACTAATATTACCTCTGAAAATGAGTCTTTCAGATTTCAGACAAAGAATGGGACTGACTTCACATGAAAACAGTTGTAGCAATGCTTACAGGTGTAACAGTTTGATGCTTTTGGCCGCAAATAGAGAGTACCTCTCAAAACCAATCCAAACAGTTCAGATTTATTAATAAAACTTACAAAATAAGACGTCCAGAGATTAGCAGTTCTTGGGTTGGATCAGCAATTCATCAGTGTCAAAGGTTAAGACCAATGTTCCTGGAATTTTCTTTGTATTTCTTTCATGCTTTCAAGATGGCTATTACAGTTCCAAGCATCATATCTTCACAGAATAATGTCTAAAGCACAACATAAGAGTTTTTGGAAAGCTCTTAAAGACTTCCTGTTATACCTAATTTTTCATAACCAGGCCATATGCAAAATATAAATACATTTCCATGATTGACTTGGAGCCATTGTATTAGTTTCTCAAGGCTGCCATAACAGAGTGCCACCCATAACAAAGACGGGGTGGCTCAGGCAACAGAAATGAGTTTTCTCATGATTCTGGAGGCTAGAAGTCCAAGGTCAAAGTGTCCACAGGGTTGTTTATTAGTTATTTATTTATTTATTTATTTATTTATTTATTTATTTATTTATTGAGTCGTCTCTTCTTGGGTTGTATATAACTGTCTTCTACTTGTGCTTCATATGGTCATTCCTCTATGTGTGTCTGTGCCTTAATCTCCTCTTCTTATAAGGACACCAGTCATAATGGACTAAGGCCCACTCTAATGCACTAATGCCTTCATTTCAACTTGATTACCTCTTTAAAGACCCTATCTCCAAATATAGTCACATTCTGAGGTAATGGGGATTCAACACAGTCTGAGTTCTGGGGAGATACAATCCAGCTCATAATATCCATCATGACTGATCCTTTGGGATTTGGCATATGACTGCTCAGGCAACACTGGGGTTTGTTAACAAGAAAGAAGGAAGAATGACTGTGACAGATATCCTCACTTATTAGCATTATTATTTTTTCATGTAATGATTGTTGAAATCCTTCATTTCCCCAAACTTAACCAGTTTGGAACAGGCCAATATTAGAAATGATTCAGAGAAACCAAAGATCAGGGTATTTGATCACCTCTGTCTCTAGATAATGTCCCTGGACACATGGCTAGTCAGAATCCACTGAGAGCATACACTTTCGTACTGTGGTAAGTGAAATAAATGGGTTTCCTTAACAAATGGTACAGGAATTTCTCTTAAGGAAGAAAATGCCTTGGTTTAGAAAAATCCTTGACAAGATGCTTATTGGAAAAGTGATACTCAGAGGTCATGGGCTACCAGGAGTTAGAACAACAAAGGAGAAGGATAACCTTCTTTGAATAAATGATGAATAGGAATTTGGGAATGTGGGACGAAAAGTGAATGAATAAGAGGGAAAAGACAAGATGTTAGAAGGTAGCATAAGGCTGAAGACCTCAGCAGAAAGTTGGACAGTGACGATATCCAGTTGTGGGAGAATCAAAGGCTTTCTAGAGCAAAGAAGTCTGGTGTTCAGTTTGAATATATTTTTGTTGGTATGATATAGTTCTCTCTTCAGTTACCTTCCTTTGATCATTAGTAAAACATATTAAGTACACACCTATCTCAAGAGAGTAGAGTATTAGGAAAGGGGTGGGACGGCAAAAACTTGGATATGTCATGCACAGAATTGGTAGATGATCCACAAACGGAACTGATTCAACCGAAGCAGGACTTCAGAAACACAGGCATCTGTGAGCTCTAATCACTTCCTGCTCCTACCTCCAGGCAAGAACAGAAATCTGGGGAGACTGTTTCAATTTTTATAGAACACTGAAAGGGACATGGAAGTAAGGATGTACTTGACTCAATCTTATCTACCATTTAAGGGGCAGGGTGATCCCAGAGGTATGTACTGTAACCTCATTACTTTTTAGAAATAACAGTCCAACCTTATGTGTATTATGAGTGACTTAAAAATGTTTCCCCATGTATTATCCTTTATTTTCAAAGTCTTCAGTTTTGGTCATATATAATTATTGCAATCTGAGAAAAATAGCACAAACTTAAAACTAACATTTAATTTATGTATTTATGTATGTATTTAAAAATTTATTTTGAGATAACTTAAAATTGACATGCAGTTATAAAAAACAATACAGAGAGATCCCGTGTACGCTTTACCCTGTTTCTACCTATGGTAAGACCTTCCAAACTATAGCACAATATTATGACCAGGATTTTTGACTTTCATAGAGTCAAGATACAGACCATTCCATTCCCACAAGGATCCCACTTATTCCCCTTTTAGCCATACCCATTTCTGGCTTGCCCTCTTACCTCCTTAACCCCTGGCAGCCATTAATCTGTTCTCGATTTTTACAATTTTATAATTTTGAGAATGTTACAGAAGTGGAATCATACAGTATGTAATCTTTTGGGGTTGGCTTTTTTCACTTAGAATAATATTCTGGGGAGTCATCCAGGTTCTTGTGTGTATCAATAGATCCCCCTCCCCCTTTTCATTGCTGAGTAATACTCCATGGTATGGACATACCACAGTTTGTTTAAATATTTGCCTATTGAAAGACATCGGGATTGTTTCCAGTAATGGAATATTACAAATAAAGGTGTTTGTTATAAATTGAATTGCATCTCCCCAGAATTTGTATGTTGATGTCTTAGCCCCAAGTACCTCAGAATATAACAGTATTTGAAAACAGCATCTGTACAGAAGTAATCAAGTAAAAATGAGGTCATTAGGATGGGCCCTGATCCAGTTTGACTTTTCTTATAAAAAAGGTAAATTTGGACACAGGCATGCACACAGAGAGAGCACCATGTGAACATGAAGTCAGAGATTGGGGTTATGCTTCAACAAGTCAAGAAGCACTAAGAAAGGCCAGCAAACTGCCAGAAGCTAGGTAAGAGGCATGGAACAGAGTCTCTCTTACAACCCTCCCAAGGAAGCAACTCTGCTGACACCTTGATCTTGGATTTCTGCCTCCCAAACTGTGAGATAATAAATTTTTGTTGTTAAAGCCACCCAGTTTGTGCAACTTTGTTATGGCAGCGCTAGAAACTAACACAGTGCCATAAACAGTTGTGTGTAAGGTTTTGAATGAATACAAGTCTTCATTTCTTTGGGATAAATGCCCAGGAGTACAATTGCTGGTTTGTATGGTAATTACATGTTTAGTTTTGAAAGAAATAGCCAAGCTGTTTCCAAAGTAACTGTACCATTTTACATTCCCACCAGCAATGTATGAGTGATCCAGTTTCCCTGCAGCTTCACCAGCATTTGGTGTCGTCACTACTTTTTATTTAAGCAATTCTAATAGGTGTGTAGTGATAGCTCATTATAGTATTGATTTAAATTTCTTAGCAAATGATGATGGACATCTTTTATATGCTTGGTTGGTTGTTTTTACTATTGAGTTGTGAGAGTTTTTATATATCCTAGATAATAGTCCTTTGTTGTATATGAGGTTTGTGAATATTTGTTCCCAGTCTGTATCTTGTTCTACCATAGCCTAAGTCTTTCCTGGAGTAAGAGTTTAATTTTGATGAAGTCCACTTTATCATTTGTTTCCCCTTAAGGATCATGTTTTTAGTGTCAATTATAAGAATTCTTGCCTAGCCTGAGATACTGAAGACTTTTTCCTATTTTTAAAAATAAAAGTTTGTAGTTTTCTATTTTACATTTAAGTCCATAATCCATTTGAGTTAATTTCTATATAAGATGATGTGAGGATTATATTGAAGTTCTTTTTATTTATTTATTTTTGCTTGTAGATGTCCAATTACTCCAGCATCATACATTGAAAAGGGTGTCTTTCCTCCATTGAATTGTTTTTGTACCTTTGTCAAAAGTCAGCTGGGCATATTTTTGTGAATCTAATTCTTGGTTCTCTATCTTGTTCCATAGATCTATGTGTCTATTCCTCTATGAATACCAAACTGAATTGATTAATGAAAGTATATACTAAGCCTTAATATCAAGTAGCATGATTTATATCACTTTCTTCTTCTTTTCTTGTCTGTCAATCTCTGCCTTTTATTAATGTATTTAGCCTGTTTACATTTACTATAATTATTGATATCTTAGGGTTATGATTGCCATTTTTTTTGTTGTCTTTTTATTCCATTTTTTGTTTCTGTTTTTGTTTTTCCTAATGTCCTCTGGGTTACTTGAAAGTTTTTTAGAATTCCATTTTGATTTTTCTATAGCTTTTTTGAATGTTATCTCTTTTTTTTTTTGTTTTCAGTGCTCTGAAGACCTCTATTTCCAAACCATAAAAATATGAAATGCTAGACATCTGTTTTGCAGACTGTGTCCCTGATTTTCATCCTTCCTAGGTTTCCTTCCCCCAACCCCCTCTCCATTTTCTGGGGGTGAATATCCTGCCCTCTCATTTTTTTTTCACACACACACACACACACACACACTGTATTTTATTTTTACAAGAGATAAATAGACTGACACCAAGCATTGTAAATGGATGACCACAACAAAAGCAACAATGATTGCAATTACCAAACACAAAACACACTCATACTATGTCATAATATTGACATTCAGTCCAGTAATCCTCCACTGTAACAGCTCCTTTGCAGTGAAAATTGATTTGTATATTTTTGCCTCTGAGTCCTTGTGGGATTTTTTTTTTAATTCAAACAGAAAGTCACAAAAATTATAATCATCCTCATCAGTTCACTCAGTCCCATGTAATTAATTTTTTTTCATCTTGATCTTTTGTTAGCACTTTTATGAGTTCATCAGTTTTCCATTAGAGTTCTGAAAATGCTTATTCATTCAGTTCAGCAGTACAGTCAGTTACCAGAAACCTGTACTTGTCAGAGTCTTTTCCATGAATTCCTTGAAGATGAAACCCTTTTATAGGAACATATTTGCAAAAGCATCAGAGTACACCCAGAACTGTCTGTAAATGACAAAAGACCTAAAAATGACCACAGTTAAAGATTTGATGAAAGTTCATAATAATGCAATTGACAAGGAAATTTAGTTATTACTGAGATATACATTTTAAAGTAATAACTAGAACTATGACTTATAACTGAATGTTATCTCTTTTTATAGCTGTTTCAGTGGTTGCTCTAGGTTTTACATTATATACACATAACTTATCACTGTTTATTGGTGTCATTTTACCAGTTCGAGTGACATATGAAACCTTACCTCCCTTTATATTTCTCTGCCTTCCCCCACTTAAAATATAACTTTCTTAAACATTTTCTCTACATACCTTTAGATACTCATCACATAGTGTTATGATTTTTTGTTTCAATTGTCAAAAATAATTTAGAAAACAAGAATAATTTAGAAAAGAGGAGAGGTATAGTCTATTTTTATTTATCCATATTTTTTCTTACATGTACTTTCTCCCTTCCTGGTATTCCTTCTTTTATGATTTCTTTTCTGTTTAGAGAACTTCCATAGCCATTCTGTTATGGTAGGTCTTCTGATGACAAATTCTTTTAATTTTCCTGTTTCTGAGAATGTCTTGATTTCCCTTTCACTTCTGAAAAATATTTTCACTGAACATTGGATTCTGGATTGACAGTTCTTTTATTTATGCTGGAAAATGTTGTGCAACTTGCTCTGGCTTCCACTTGCTCTTGCTGAGAAATCCACTGTAATTTGAATGGTGTTTTTCATAGAGGTTTGCTTTTGGTTCTCTTTTGTTGCTTTCAAATATTTTTTTCTTTGTATTCAATTTTCATAACTTTGACTATGATACATCTTGTTGGGGATTTCTTTGTTTTTTTCCTTCTTTGGGTTTGCTCAGCTTCTTGAATCTGGAAATTTATGTGTTGTTTTGTGGGTTTTTTTTCATTTTCTTTGACAAATTTGGGAAGTTTTCAGGCTTAATTCTTCAAGTATTTTTTCAGTCCCACCCTTTTTCTCTTTCCTTCTAGAACTCCAGTTACACAAATGTTAGATCTTTTGTTATATTCCCACAGGTACTTGAGACTTTGCTCATTTTCTCTCAGTCTATTTTTCTCTTTTGTTTAGATTGGGTAATTTCTACTGTTCTTAAAGTTCACTAATTAATATACTCCCTCCATTTTGCTGTTAAACCCATCCATTGAGTTTTAAAATATCAGTTATTGTATTTTTAAGTTCTAAAATTTTAATTTTGGGAAGAGGAGATATTTTCTGTTTCTTGCTGAGACCTATTTTTTTGCTGGCACTTCCTATTTTGTCATGTGCTTCAACTGTGTTTATAATTGTTCACTGAAGCATTTTTATGATGGCGCTTTACAATATTTGTCAGATAATTCTAACATCACTGTCATCTCAGTGTTGGCATTTATTGATTGTCTTCTTTCATTCAATTTGAAATCTTCCTTGTAGTTGGCATGAGTGGGTTTTTTTTTTTTTAATTGAAACTTGGACATTTTGGAACTATGTTATGAGAAACTGGATCTTACTAAAACCTTCTGTTTTAGCTTTCTTTTACTGAGTCCACTTAGGCATGGGGAGGGGAGGATGCTGCATTGCTACTGCCATGCAGGGCTGGAAGCTAGGTTGCCAACTTGGTGTCCATTGACACACAATTGGTGAGCTCCTTGTTACTGCTGGGTAGAACTGGGAGTTCCGGTTTTCTTTTCTTTTCCTTCTTTTCTCTCTCTCCTTCCACCCAATTTCTTTGAACCATTTGAGAATAAGTTGCAAAACCTAACGACTTCTGTATGTATACCCTGAAAACAAAAATATTCTTTTACATAACTGTGGTACATTATCAAAATCAGGAAATTAACATTGATACAATATTATCTAATCTTACAGTTACCAGTTGTCCCACTTACATTCTTTGTAGCACAAGAAAAAAAACTTGGACATTTTATAGGTAAGTATATTCTTTCCGTCATGTTGGATCCTGAGATTTGCTGTATCATTTTACTGGGTGATCAATCCCCCGATTCTCTCTATCTTTCATTCTTTTTCTTCACCAAACTCACTCTGATTCTTGTACTTTATAGTGAACCAGCCTAGAATCTCTTTACTTGCATCTAACTGGATTGTCACCTGTACCAAACTGGATCTTCACCTGTACCAGTCTTGTTAGGACAGGAAAACAGAGTCAGTCGAAGCAATGCAGGAATACGTTTTATATTGAATATAAGTGTATATAATATTGAATTATATAAAGAATAGAGTTTTTGAATTCTATATAGAATAATATTTTAATATAGGAATTAGAGATTTTTCTGGGAAAGGGAAGATTAGGAAGGGTGCAGTTAAAATATCAGAGAAACAGCCTGAAACCCTGTAATGAGTAGTTTCAAAAATTTCACCAGGAAACTGCTGCAATTCTTGAGTCTCAGGGAAAGCTCCCAATCGAGTATTTTGGTTGGCTATGTTACTTTCCTCTGGCCCTCTGTGTGGCCACCTTGACCTCCTAAATCACTTCTGCTTTCCAAAATCTCATGTGAGTTTTTCTTATTGACAAACTCTATCTAGAACTATATAACAAAGAGGATTCTGAGAAATGTAGTTAAATGGCTTCTGGTTCATCTAAATCTCCCTGATGAGTGGATAGTGCCCCATAATGGGAGAGGTAATGGATGGGAAAACATCCAGCTGGCCCAGATAATCTGTCTTTCTGGAAAATTACTCAAACAACTAGAAATACATTGCTAAATTCTGCCACTGAACCCATTATAGAGATAATTTGATCTTCCTTTCCCATCAGAATGTTGAATTTGTTTTTGTTACTTTCACATTACCCAACTGATTCTCCTTAAATTACTATCTAAACTGGACATCTATAATATTTTCTAATCTATATTTTTCATTTCTTTTTTTCTTCTTCCATTCCAACTGATTGGTTTTAGTTGGGGCTACCATGATTTTCTATGACCCTGATCCCATTTTTGGCCAGTTTATTGGTCCATGGATGGTATATTACTCAAATTGGGGCAGTCAGGGTGTATTCTTTTTTTCTTTTTTTTTGGCTGCGTTGGGGCTTCATTGCTGTGTGCGGGTTTTCTCTAGTTGCGGCGAGTGGGGGCTACTCTTCACTGTGGTGCACGAGCTTCTCATTACGGTGGCTTCTCATTGCGGAGCACGGGCTCTAGGTGCGCGGGCTTCAGTAGTTGCAGCACACGGGCTCAGTAGTTGTGGCATGAGGGCCCTAGAGCATGGGGGCTTCAGTAGTTGTGGCACGTGAGCTCAGTAGTTGTGGCTCACGGGCTCTAGAGGGCAGGCTCAGTAGTTGTGGTGCACGGGCTTAGTTGCTCCGTGGCATGTGGGATCTTCCCAGACCAGGAATTGAACCTGTGTCCCCTGCATTGGCAGGCAATTCTTAACCACTGAGCCACCAGGGAAGTCCCAGGGTGTTTTCTTTCATTTGGAAATGATTTATTGGTCTAAGTGTGGGTCCTTGTTCAGACTAGGCCATCAGAATTATTTCTAGAATTTCTTGAAATGTAATTGAGAAAGAGAGTAAGTCTTTATCTTCTAGTGGAAAATTCAAGAAATCTTTGCAGCTCTGTTTCTTGTTATCTGGAACAAGCAAGTTTGCAGTGAGAGGAAAGGAAAGTGACAAATAGAGAGGAAAAGAGCAAAAAAAAGAAAAAGACATGAAAAAAGAGAGGGGTGTGGTCATGTTCAAGTCCCTGATTCTAGTTGTTTCAAAGTCCAGCTTCATCTCTCCTCTTCTGGTGGTTTGCTTACTCAAATCTTGTTTTGTTTATGTGAACCAATTACCACTCTCTTCCCACTCACCCCCCCTTCTCTTTTTTACTAAATTAGTTTAAACCAGATTTCTGTCACTTGGAAACACATATTATCATAACATTGGAACAAGTGCAATGTAACTCACATTTGTGAAGCTTCTCAAACGACTTAGTTTGAAAGTGGTCATTTATGATACAAACATTACCTCCACATTTTCTGAAGGGGTCTTTCAACAATCAAAGTTAACACTTCAGGTTTGAATGTTATTGGTCTATGATATGGATACTATATATGCACTTTTATATCTGTTATTTAATTTAAATTTCCTAACAGACAGAGAGGTGAAGATTTTTGTTCATATGTTAAAGATGAGAAAAAAATGAAAACTTTAGAGAAGTTAATTGATGTCTCATAGGACATCTAAAAGGTAAGTGAGATCGGCTTTCGCATAAAGCACTTTTGTGTAAATTGGAGAAAGGTGCCCGCTCTTGGACATAGCACTGAACCATGATGAGAAAAGCATGGATTAGATTTCAGATGTCACTTGTCCATACCAGATGGTTGTCCTTGTGCATTGCAAAACCTTGCCAACCATTATTTGGTACCGGCAGAGTTCATGTCTTAGAGTGGATTTGAACTTTTGACTTTAAGTTCAGTTATTTCCATTTGCTTTCAGCCATGCTGCATCTATTTTTCTTTTCCACAAATGGCTTAATTTTATGATGCATCTAGAGCAAATGAAAACTACATCAGTCAGTATAGACTATACACTCTGTGGTAACAAACAACTCCAAAATCATAGTAATTTATCATAACAAAATTTTGTCTAGTGCTCATTCAAATTCTACTAAAAGTCCATGTGTTTCTCCAGAGCTACTGTCTCCCATGTGCTAACTCAGTATCTTAGGCTATTTAGATCTCATGGTATCGCCATATGGTTACATGCTTCTGTAATTCTCATGGCAAGGGAAGGGCTAAGCTATAGATTAAAGCATCTGCAAATAAATGTTTCCACATGAAAACGATGCTTGTCACTTCCACTCACATTTCATGGTCAAATCAAATCACATGGCCATGCCCAACTTCAAGAGGCAGATCGGTGCAATCCTCCATGGACTCAGAAGTAGAGGATACCTAGATAATAGTGAACAATAGTAATAGTTACCATATGAACTTATGACTATTCAGCTGGAGTTAACGATTAAGGCAGCTAAGTATGACGCCCCTATAGTCTTGGATGAGAACACTATGAGTCAGTACTAAGGAAAATACTCTGTATCTTCTTTTGCCATTACTTTGATCACTAAGCTTGGGAAAGTCGAGCATAAATAATACTATTGCTTTATATTTTGCCCAGCATTGTAATTGTAGATAACCTGTTTGTCTTCTATATGATGCTTCTTCAGAGTTAGAAAATCTAGTGTTCAAGCTACTGATAGAGTACTATTTATTCAGTCTACCACAAGAAGTTGTTGTAAACTTCAAATTAAATAATAATTACAAAAGGGCTGAGTAGACTTCAATATTTTAAGGTGTATTGTTTTCCCTTTGGACTTCCATCAGGAGCATGTCTGATGACTTCTCAGTTGAAAGTTGGTTGGATGATTCTTCAGAGGGCATAAACTCACATTTCCAGATAACCTAAAGGCCTCTTGGCAACAGACCCCCATAAACATTTATTTATTCAGTGAAAGACCTAGTTAAGTGTGGCTGAGTGGACTAGGCCTGGGGTAGAATGTAAGTATGATCAGGAGAAGTTGGTGTTAAGGATGTGGCTCAGATGGAAAAATAAAGCATACTATAGTATAAATGTGAGCCCGCTGGGATCTGCTCTGTGATTCTCTTTAATAATGAAGTCGAGAGGTGTTAATGAGCATGACACAGGGCACACAGCCATCAAGTGAATTAGTCATAACTTGATCCTTTTATGTGCCTTGTCTAATGGCAAACATTACCCAGCAATCACAGCAGCAGCACTCTCAGATGGAGCGGAAGGTGTGGAAGGGAGTAATGAGGCTGCTTTAAACTGTTTCACAGAGCCCTGCAACAATTCACAACAGATAATAGAACTCAAAGCCAGACACATAATAGGAGCGACAGCCATTTATTGCTAAGAGACTGTCTGAATATTTGTGCGTAAAACAGCCCACTCCAAGTTCTTTAATCACATTTCCCGAGAAAAAGTGGCAAAAAGGAAAGCCACGTGGCAGGCTACTTCCATTAGTGTATTCTAAATGAGTATAAAGAAGAGGAATGAGTAGATACGAAGACAAAGAATACTGACAGAGACTGCAGATCAGAAACAGAGCCTGGCTGTTTGAATCCAGCAAATTGGGACATGGTCTCTTGTGGGTAGGGCAGGGTGTTGGAAAAAGATCTCATCCTGGACTTCTTTGATATTCAACATTGTTAAAAGAATCCTAGTTTACAATTCTCCTTTGATTCCTGAAAGAGAGGATGGCTCACTCAGACCCTGTTCTCTTTCACTTCATGCCTAGATTTTGGCACTTTTTTAGCATTGTGGATAGTGAAAAGGGACAGATGTCTTTGGTAAAAGTCTGGGGGATGAAATGCATGGTTTTCCATAAGTTTTTGTAAAGGCAAACAGTCCTATCTTTTGCCAAAAGATTTCCAAAAAGACCCCAAAAGGAAACATATTACAGGGTACCTTCTGAATATAATGTGAAATTCAGAAACTTTGTATTTCATATTTTTTCCCACTCCATCTGGCAATCATGTGTTCTGTTCTAGTGCCGTATTTTAAGAGGGACATTAACTGGATGAAGTGCATCCAAAAGAAGATGTCCAAAATGTCACTGGAATGTGAAACCATATCAAATGATTGGGCCTGAGGAAGAGTTTGACATGGGGAAGATTATGAGTGAGTAGCTTGACAATAATATTCAAATAGCTGATTGCTTTCTTGTGAAAGAAGAATTGAACATATACTATAAAACTTTATGGCGCAGAAAAGTGTGACTAGAGTGAAGTAGAACTGGTTGACCTTAACCTAATTATAAGAAATGATTTGGCAGTGATTAGAGCTGTCCAGGAATTGAATAGACTGTCTGGAGGAATAGTGAGCTCCCTGTCAGTGGATATGTTCAAGTAGAAGGCAAGTAACCATTTATCAGGGACTCTGTAGAGAAAAGTTAAGCTGGAGAGTGTCCTAATTGATGTGAAGTCCACTTGAATCCATAGGGTCTGTGATATTCCTCTTGTTACTAATCTCCTCACAGAGGTCCTTGATGCACTGTAACCTGGAACCCAGGAGATGAGCAAGGATGGAAAAATGGGAACTTTAAAGGCTGTTTGAAATGGTTTTTCTTTTCTCCTGAAGTCAGAAAGACTTCAGTATTTACATTATCATGATTATAGAAGCAAGGTTTATTGTTGAGATAAATAGTAAATCATGATTGCTTGAGTGTTTGTATACAGTTCTTTGGTTTTCCTGGAGTTAATGATTGCCTTATTAATTTTCTTCATTTTTAAGTACATATAACTAATTAATCCCCATGTGCTCTAACAGCTTTATAAAATACTCTGCATTACTATTTTATATGTAGTCAAATGCACTAGGTCATCTACCAAGTCCACAGGTAACAATTTAGTACCCAAAATTGTTAGTAGTGCATCCAAAATTTATTCTCCCTTTCTCTTTTATTAATGGAAGCCTAATATTTGTTTAGGACAGCAATACATATAACTTAAAAAATTATTTTCTAGCCTCTCTTGCAGCCAATATTGTTCATGAGATACTCATAAGAAGATCTGTAAGATACTTCTCCTTCCCTTTATTCTCTTTATCCTCTCTTTTCTCCCTTCCTCCCTGAATAAGCTGATTTTATGTAAGGGGTCAGACAGCCTTTATATGACTTGAAGCAACCATGAAAATAAAGTTTACAAGGAAGAGAATAATAGAAAGAGACTAGGATATGAATGACATTACAAAACCCCTTACGAGACTTTAATTTTCAGCTTTCTGGTTAAATATGGGGAAAAACATCTACTTGATTTAATCACTTTCATCAGGTTTCTAAGATATTCAGCTAAATGTAACCCTTCAAATCAGTGAATTTCTCAATAAATTATGTTAGGACATGTACCTAGTCATCTGGGAAAAAACAAAGTGGAACCTTTACTTCACTTTTTACACCAGAATTAGTCTCAGATGGAATAACAATGTAAATGTTAAAAAATAAATGTTTTAGAAAAAAATGTAACATTTTATGAAATACAGTCTTGGATTATGGAAGGCTTGCCTCAATATTACCCAAACTTCTGAATAAAATGACAACTAAATTTAACCACATAAAATTAAACATTTTCTATACAGATACTCAAATAAGACAAATGATTATTCAGTAGGAAAATGGTTGCCTACAATATCCTTAATATATAAAGAGTTCTTTAATAGCAAAAAGAGAAATTTCTCAGACTAACAGAAAATTTGGCAAAGGAAACACAATTCCAAGGAAAAAGAGAAACATCTGAGAAAAGTCTCTCACAAAACAGAATAAATAAATAAATAGATAAATAAATAAATAAATAAATAACAAATAAAAAGGAATTTGAAACAAGCAGACTTAATAGAAAAAGCCAACTAAAATATTATAAATAGTTTCCTCAGAGAGGTAAGAGAAAATAAAACATCCTGAAAATAAGACAAAGATGTTTACTATTAATATATTTAAAGATAAAACAAACAAAAACAACCAGAGAATAAGACAGAGCTTCTGAGAAATTAAAAATATGACAATAAAAATGTCTGAAAAATAGTTGAAATATAAAATTAAGGAAATAAGCCAGTTATTAGAATAAAAGCACAGAGACCATCAATACAAGAGAAAACAAAAGAAAATTAGGAGATCAAACCATAAGCTCTAACACCCAACAACTAGGCACTCCAGAAAGACCAGAGTAAACAGTGGAGAAGAAATTATTCAAGTATCAATTTTATAAAATCTCCCCAATCTAAAACACATGACACTTGAGGTTGGAAATGTACTTGTGGTGCCTTATCATAATGAATGAAAAAGATCCAGAACAACATGGACAAACAGAAGTTTCTAAAAGCCGCTAGATGATAGAAAATGTCACATACAAAGGATCAGAAATCAAAATGGTATATCCATCTCTTCTTATTTCCGATTTTATTATAAAATTTAACCTGGAACGGGTGACTGGAAGGGAAGGATTATAATGGGACACGAGGAAACTTTTAAAGGTTATAGACATGTTATCTTGACTGTGAAGATAGTTTGACAGGTATATACATGTCAAAACTTATCAAAATGTTAAGTTGTGCAGTTTACTATGTGTCAATATATCTCAATAAGGCTGTTAAAAAAAATGTCAGTATAGTGGACACTTGTGTGAGAGTGAGGGCAGTGAAGTGGGAGGAACAAGAGAGATTTCTGAAATGGTGTTAATATTCTGTTGCTTGACCTGTTTACTAGTTGTATGGGTGTGTTTACTTTGAAAACTCATGGATTTGTACACTTAGGATCTGCACACTTTTCTGTATGCATGTTATACCTTAATTTTTAAAAAGCTTATTAAAAAAATGAGATACCATCTACTCAAAAAAAAATTTTAACCTGGAAAGAATGTTGGAATTTATCAAATACATTTTCTACTGAAAATGAATCTTAAACTCTGAGAAGGTGGTCTTGCTGGCCTCTCTTAGCTATGAGCAACTTGACCACAAGAGGGACTTGGTGTGAGAGAGCAGATTAACTGGCATAAATTCCATCTTTATTGCTGGTAAAACAGCTCAAAGGAATTGAGGTTCATCAGTGCCAGATTAATATGCTTTTTAATTCAAATCATTTATGTTTTTCTCCCTCTCTCCATTCATTTTTTTCTTGGCAAAATGTCTTCAAGATTTGGCATAGGTAGGAGAATCGCTAGGCTAAGAAGCACCAATTCTGTTTCCTTTTATGTCATTTTTCCCCTGGGGCTCACTCACTATAATCACACTGACACCATCAGGTGGTCCCCTTTAAACACTCTTAATTTCTATATAGTGCAGAAAGTTGTTCCTGGGATTTTAAAATATATCAAAGTCTGAGGAAAGCTATAGGGAACTCAAGTCAAAGATAGAAAAATATAAAGTTTTGCTTACGAACGTGCAAAGTTCTGATCTTTTAGGGTGACCAATTATCCTAGTTTGCCAGGGGCTGAGGAGGTTTCTGGGACATGGGAATTTCAGTTTTAAAACTGGGACAGTTTAAGGTAAACTAGGATGTGTTGGTCACCCTATATTTTGCCCAATTAGCTCACTGTCTGAGATACTTACCCTCCAGCCTCAAAGAACTAGCACAAGCTTTCAGGTTCCTGAAAAGAGTTCTTATTTTTCTAGCTCCTGGTAATATATCCAGGGAAGGAACATCTGAATGACTACAGTTCAGGAGTGATCTCCTATGCATCTTGTTGCCCATTACTAACTCAAAAGAGGGAGACTTTCCCCTCTGCAGTTCATCTGCAATCTTCCTTGCCTCCTCCTGCCATCCCCAAACGCCGTCCCCTTCCTCCCCCAGTGTCTTGTTTGAGATGTATGATTCTTCTTCTCCCTCAGTTTGGCTTTGTCTTAGAGATATACCCTTTTTCTACACACCAGGATTTAACTTTACTCTTAGAGACTGTGATATAATATAAAAATATATTTGGTCTTTGTCTCAGTTCCTGAGACACACAGAGCTCCTAAAACCCATGGAATTTCCTGAATGGTAGAAATGTCTTTTGTATATTCATAACACCTGAGTTTATGCTAATGAAGAGATTTAGGATAGGGCTCCTAAACAGCTTAAGGATGGGGCTGGTCACAAGAAAGACCAAGAGAATAGAGGATTGGAACTTTCAGCCTCACCCATGAACCTCCAGGAAGGGGTGGGGTGCCGTTGGAGATTAAGCTTTATAAACATTTTTGAACAATGAGATTTAGAAAGCTTCCAGGTTGGTGAACACAACAGGGTGCTGTGAGGGTGGTGTTCCTGGAGAAAGCATGGAAGCTCTGTGCCTCCACATCACCCTGCAGTAGCTTGTCCTATACATCTCTTCCGCTTGGCTGTTCCTGAGTTGTAGACTTTATAACAAACTGATAATAGTAAGTAAAGCATTTTCTTGTGTTCTGTATGTTGTTCTAGCAAATATTGAAACTTACAGGGGGGATGGGGTTTGGGGGCTGGTTATGGGAACCCTTAAACTTGTAGCCAAGTTAGACAGAAGCATGGGTAACTTGAGGATCCAATACTTAGGGCTGGCATCTGAAGTGGGGACAGTCTTGTGGAACTGAGCCCTGAAAGCTAACTTGGGGTAGTTAGTGTCAGAATTGAAATGTAAGACATCCAGTTGGTGTCAGAACTGGTTAGCATGAGGAAAAAAGCACACGTTCAGTGTTGGAAGTGTTGTGAGTGGAAACAATTCAGGGACAAACAAAAAAATTCATATTCATTCACATTCATTCATTCACTCATTTGTTCAACTAAAAATGTATGGAATTTTTACTATGTCCCAGACACTATTTTAGGTTCTGGGGGTTTGATGGTTTAAAGTATGTGAAACTTATGTTCTTGTGGGAGTAGACAGCCAACACACAAATGTGTGAAATACAAGAGTAACGTAATTTAGATGTAAATAAAAATAAAACTGTGGGGTGGATAAAGAGTAATGAGGTGTACTTTAAATTGGGTTTTAAGGACAGACAGACCTTTGTGAGGAGGTAGAATGTGAGCTGTAGCTGGAAATATGAGGAGGAGGCAGTCTCGAAAAGATTGAGAGAAAGGAAGAGTGTGTACATGAAGATTCCTAAATGCAAATGAGCTTGACTTGTATGAAAAACATCTAGAAGGTCAATATGGCTGGAACACAGGAAGCGAATATGTTATTTTATGATATTAGAAAGATAGGAGGGAACCAGAGCATACTAGGGCTTTGAAGGCTATGGTAAAGAATTTGGGTGAAGACACTATGTGATTTTGAGTCAGAGAGTGATGTGTTCTGAATCACATTAAAAATAGATATCTTTTGATGACATGATACTATACATAAAGAATCCTAAAGATGCTACCAGAAAACTACTAGAGCTAATCAATGAATTTGGTAAAGTTGCAGGATACAAAATTAATGCACAGGAATCTCTTGCATTCCCATACACTAATGATGAAAAATCTGAAAGAGAAATTAAGGAAACACTCCCATTTACCACTGCAACAAAAAGAATCAAATACCTAGGAATAAACCTACCTAAGGAGACAAAAGACCTGTATGCAGAAAACTATAAGACCCTGATGGAAGAAATTAAAAATGATACAAACAGATGGAGAGATATACCATGTTGTTGGATTGGAAGAATCAGCATTGTGAAAATGACAATACTACCCAAATCAATCTACAGATTCAATGCAATCCCTATCAAACTACCACTGGCATTTTTCACAGAACTAGAACAAAAAATTTCATAATTTGTATGGAGACACAAAAGACCCCGAATAGCCAAAGCAATCTTGAGAACGAAAAATGGAGCTGGAGGAATCAGGCTCCCTGACTTCAGACTATATTACAAAGCTACAGTAATCAAGACAGTTTGGTACTGGCACAAAAACAGAAATGTAAATCAATGGAACAGGATAGACAGCCCAGAGATAAACCCATGCACATACAGTCACCTTATCTTTGATAAAGGAGGCAAGCATATACAGTGGAGAAAAGACAGCCTCTTCAATAAGTGGTGCTGGGAAAATTGGACAGGTACATGTAAAAGTATGAAATTAGAACACTCCCTGACACCATACACAAAAATAAACTCAAAATGGATTAAAGACCTAAGTGTAAGGCCAGACACTATCAAACTCTTAGAGGAAAACATAGGCAGAACACTCTATGACATAAATCACAGCAAGATCCTTTTTGACACAGCTCCTAGAGAAATGGAAATAAAAACACAAATAAACAAATGGACCTAATGAAACTTAAAGGCTTTTGCACAGCAAAGGAAACCATAAACAAGACCAAAAGACAACCCTCAGAATGGGAGAAAATATTTGCAAATGAAGCAACTGACAAAGGATTAATCTCCAAGATTTACAAGCAGCTCATGCAGCTCAATATCAAAGAAACAAAAAACCCAATCCAAAAATGGGCAGAAGACCTAAATAGACATTTCTCCAAAGAAGATATACAGATTGCCAACAGACACATGAAAGAATGCTCAACATCATTAATCATTAGAGAAATGCAAATCAAAACTACAATGAGATATCATCTCACACCGGTCAGAATGGCCATCATCAAAAAATCTAGAAACAATAAATGCTGGAGAGGGTGTGGAGAAAAGGGAACCCTCTTGCACTGTTGGTGGGAATGTCAATTGATACAGCCACTATGGAGAACAGTATGGAGGTTCCTTAAAAAACTAAAAACAGAACTACCATACGACCCAGCAATCCCACTACTGGGCATATACCCTGAGAAAACCATAATTCAAAAAGAGTCATGTACCAAAATGTTCATCACAGCTCTATTTACAATAGTCAGGACATGGAAGCAACCTAAGTGTCCATCATTGGATGAATGGATAAAGAAGATGTGGCACATATATACAATGGAATATTACTCAGCCATAAAAAGAAATGAAATGGAGGTATTTGTAATGAGGTGGATGGAGTTAGAGTCTGTCATACAGAGTGAAGTAAGTCAGAAAGAGAAAAACAAATACTGTATGCTAACACATATATATGGAATCTAAGGGAAAAAAAAAAGGTCATGAAGAACCTAGTGGCAAGACGGGAATAAAGACACAGACCTACTAGAGAATGGACTTGAGGATATGGGGAGGGGGAGAGGTGAGATGTGACAGGGTGAGAGAGTGTCATGGACATATATACACTACCAAATGTAAAATAGATAGCTAGTGGGAAGCAGCCGCATAGCACAGGGAGATCAGCTTGGTGCTTTGGGACCACCTAGAGGGGTGGGATAGGGAGGGCGGGAGGGAGGGAGATGCAAGAGGGAAGAGATATGGGAATATATGTATATGTATAACTGATTCACTTTGTTATAAAGCAGAAACTAACACATCATTGTAAAGCAATTATACTCCAATAAAGATGTTTAAAAAAAAAAAAAAAAAAGACATCTTCTGGGACTTCCCTGGTGGTGCAGTGGATAAGACTCCAAGGTCCCAATGCAGGGGGCCTGGGTTCGATCCCTGGTCAGGGAACTAGATCCCACATGTATGCTGCAACTAAGAGTTCGCATGCCACAACTAAGGAGCCCACCTGCCACAACTAAGACCTGGAGCAACCAAATAAATAAATAAATATTAAAAAAATATATATCTTTTTGACTGTTGTGTGGGAAAGATCATAGGAGTTAAGAGTAGAGGCAGTGAGACCAAATTAGGGAGGTACTGAGATCTTTCAAATGAATGTAAAAACTGGCTTGTTGTTTGGTGGGAGCAGTGGAGGAAGGAAGTGGTCATATCTGGGACATACTTTGGAGGTACGGATAACAGGACTTGCTGCTGGACTAGAAGGCATAGGGGTGGGAGATTAGGAAGAATTAAGGATGCCTCCTGGATTCTTGACGTGAGCAAAAAAGTGGCTTTTGGTGTCTGAACACTCTTCATTGATCATAGCACTCATGGCATGCCTATAATAAGAGCTACTGAAAAGAGATACGATTCTGAAGGGAGCAAAGCATTTCTGCAGAGTATTAAATATTCCTTCACCACAATATGGGATTGTTCATGGTGGTTAGGAGTTGTAGCTCTTGAGCTACACTGCTCAACTTTGTACTCCATCCTGCCACTTCCTAACTGTGGATGTAGGTCAAATTAACTTCTTTGCCCGTTTCCTCATGAAGGATAATAAGTAGTATATATCTCATAGGATTTCGTAAGGATTAAATGAGTTAACACATGTAAAGCACTTAGAAAAATGTCTGGCAAGAAATGAAAGTTACTGCATTTATTAAATAATTTTAATGGCTGTATGATATCCATTATATGAATACATTATAGATTATATAATTGATCTTCCCCTTTGTCAAACATTGATTATTTCCAATAATCTCTATTAACTATAGTTCTATAATAAACAATTTTCACATATACATATTTTTCCATATGATTATTTATTTAAGATAAATTCCTACAGTTGGATTTGCTGGCTCAAGTACTCTGGAAGATGCAAGATGTAAGGCTTTTGCTACATATTGCCAAAGATTATACCAGTTTATACTTCCACTAGTTGTGTATTTCCTTACACTGCAGCCAAATTTGGACATTATCATAAAGAAAAAGAAAAACAAATTTACCAGTTTGATAGAAAAAAATGTCCCTACTGATTAAACTGATATTTAAAAAGTATTGAGTAGACTGAAATTTATATATAAAAATTAGCCATTGGCCATTATTCTATTGGAGTATTCAATTTGTAACAACTGTTTACTGCTACATACGCTTCAATCTAATTTATTTGACCAATGGATTGTTGTTGGATTCAATGTGTACATCTTTTACTATATTACAGCTGCCTTCCTTATACTGATATCATATAAATATCACTCATATTTTTAAAGGGTTAATTAAACTAATATTTATTTTAGTCTATGGTATAAGTTTAATATCTAAGGTTTTATTTTTCAAAATAGTTAAATTGATCAATACACTTTAACTATTGAATCTTTTATTTCTTCTCTAATTTAAAATGCTTGCCCTCTCAAATTATTGAGATATACCTACAGAAATTCCTATATAAGTATACAGATGACTGGACTTTAAAAATGCAATGCATCTACCTCATTCTTAATGTAAATACATAATTATTATACGTGTTTGGCTCCGTTGTTTTAGCTTTCTCCTCCATTCTATTTACCCATCTCTGTGTTCCTGCTCCACTATTTAAAGAATTATAGCTCTTTAATCCCATTTTATTTCTGGGTGTGTAAGTCTTCCAAAGAACTCTCGTTTCAAAAAGACCTTCAAATTTTGACTGGAATAATAAGAAATGTAAAAATAAATTTTGGAGAATGTTAACAACATAATATATCAAATCTTCCCAACCAGGGATGTATATTCATTCATTTAGGTGTTCCTCAGGTTCAACAAATTTGAGTTGAGATATTTAAGCTAGAAAGACAAACAGCCAAACCAAAACCAAAAATAAAACAGAGAAACCGAAAGAAGGGGAAGGAGAATGTTTTCCCTTGAAGAAATTTTTTTTTCCAATGGCAAAATATCCATCACATAAAATTTACCATTTAACCACTTTTAAGTATACAGTTTAGGGATATTAAATACATTGATGATGTTGTGCAACCATCACCACCATCCATCTCCTTAACCATTTTTCGTCTTGTAGAACCAAAAACTCTGTACCCATGAAACAACTCCTCATTCTCCCCTCTCCCCAGCCCCTAGCAACCACCAGTCTACTGTCTGTCTCTAAAATTTTGACTACTCTAAGTACCTCGTGTAAGTGTAATCATACAGTATTTGTCTTTCTGTCACTGGCTTATTTCTCTTAGCGTAATGTTCAAGTTTCATCCATGTGATAACATATTGAAGAATTTCCTTCCTTTTTAAGGTTGAATACCATTCCATTGTATGTATATACAACATTTTGTTTAACCATTCATCTGTTGATGGACACTTGGGTCACATCTATGTTTTGCTATTGTGAATAATGCTGCTATGAACATGGGTGTACACATATTTCTTCGAGATCTTGTTTTCAATTCTTTTGGTTATATACACAGAAGCTGAATTCCCAGATCATCCATATGTTAACTGTATTTTTAATTTTCTTGAGGAACTGCTATACTGTTTTCACAGCAGCTATACCATTATAATCGCCCACAAACAGTGCACAAGGGTTCCAATTTTGCCACACCCTCACCAACACTTGTTGTTTTTGTTTTTTGATAGTAGCCATTGTAATGGGTGTGAGGTGGTATCTTATTGCAGTTTTGATTTGCATTTTTCTAATGATTAGTGATATTGAGCATCTTTTCATGTGCTTATTGGTTATCTGTATATCTTCTTTGTAGAAATATCTTCTCAAGTCCTTTGCCCATTTTTGAATTGAGCTGTCTTTTTATTGCTGAGTTTTAGGAATTCTTCATATACTCTGGAAATTAATTTCTTACCAGATATATGACTTGCAGATATTTTTTCCCTTTCTGTGGGTTGACTTTTTACTCTGTTGATATTGTCTTTTGATATACAAATTTTTAAAATATTCATGAATTTCAATTTATCAATTCTTTCTTTTGTTGCCTGTGCCTATGGTGTCATATCCAATAAATCATTGTCAAATCCAATGTCATGAAGATTTTGCCCTACTTTATCTTCTAAGAGTTTTATAGTTTTAGGTCTCACATTTAGGTCTTTGATCAATTTTGAGTTAATTTTTGTATATGGTGTTAGGTAAGGATCCAACTTCATTCTTTTGCATGTGGATCTCCAGAACTATTTGTTGAATAGTTCTTTCCCCATTGAATGGTCTTGGCACCCTTGTCAAAAATTATTTGATCATATATGCAAGAGTTTATTCTTGGACTCTTTATTCTATTCCATTGGTTTATATGTCTATTTTTATTCTAGCACCACATGGTTTGATTACTGTAGCTTTGTAGTAAGTTCTGAAATCAGGAGTCTTGCACCTTTGTTCTTTTTCAAGATTGTTTTGGTTATTTGGGGTCCCTTGATATTCCATATGTATTTTAGGGTGGATTTTTTATTTCTGCAAGAAAATTATTAGGAGTTTTGATAAGGATGGCATCCAATCTGTAGATTGCTTTGGGTACTATTGACATCTTTTTTTTTTTTATAAACTTTAATTAATTAATTAATTAATTTTAAAATTCTTTTGGCTGTGTTGGGTCTTCGTTTCTGTGCGAGGGCTTTCTCTAGTTCTGGCAAGCGGGGGCCACTCTTCATCGCGATGTGCGGGCCTCTCACTATCGCGGCCTCTCTTGTTGCAGAGCACAGGCTCCAGACGTGCAGGCTCAGTAGTTGTGGCTCATGCACCTAGTTGCTCCGCGGCATGTGGGATCTTCCCAGACCAGGGCTTGAACCCATGTCCCCTGCATTAGCAGGCAGATTCTCAACCACTGCGCCACCAGGGAAGCCCTGACATCTTAGCAATATTAAATATTCCAATTCATAAACATGGGATGTGTTTCTATTTATTTATGTCTTCAATTTCTTTCACCACTATTGTGTAGTTTTTATTGTACAAATCTTTCACCTACTTGGTTAATTCCTAAGTATTTTATTCTATTGTAAGTGAACTTGTCTTTGTATTTACTTTAAGATTTTTCATTGCCAGTATATAGAAATGCAATTGATTTTTGCTTGTTGACCTTGAATCCTGCTACTTTGCTGAATTCATTTATTAGTTTCAACAGGTTTTTTTTTTTTTGGTGTGTGTGTATGTGTGGAATTTCTGGAGTTTTCTACATATAAGATTATATCATCTGAGAACAGAGATAATTTTACTTCTTCTTTTCCAATTTTATTGCATTTTGATTTTACTTTATTTAGAAATGGTTAAATTTGACATCCTGGCATTATTCCTGATCTTAGAGGAAAAACTTTTAGTGTTTCATCCTTGAGTATGATGTTCACTGTGGGTTTTCCATATATGACTTCTGTTATGTTGAGATAGTTTCCTTCTATTTCTAGTTTGTTGAGCGTTTTTATCATGACAGGGTGTTGAATTTTGTCAAATGCTTTTCTGCATCAATTGAGATAATCATATGTTTTTTTTCTTCATTCTGTGAATGAGGTGTATTTTATTGATCAATTTTCATCTCTTGAACCAGCCTTGCATTCCAAGAATAAATTCCATTTGTCATGGTGTGTAATCTTTTTAATATGCTGCTGAATTTGATTTGCTAGTATTTTGTTGAAGATTTTTGCATCAGTGTTCATAAGGGATATTAATCTTTTTTTTTTTTCTTGTTGTGACTTTATCTGGGTATGGAATCATGGTAACACTGGCCTTATAGAATGAGTTAGAAGCTATTCCCTCCTCTTTCATATTTTGGAAAATTTTGAGAAGGATTGGTATTAGTTATTTGTTTGTTAGAATTCATCAGTAAAGCTCTCAGGACCAGGGGTTTTCTTCGCTGGGAGATTTTTGATACTGATTCTCATTACTAGTTATAGATTCAATTCAGATTTTCTATTTCTTCATGATTTAGTCTTGGTAGATTTTGTATATCTAAAATTTGTTCATTTTTTCCAGGTTAACAAATCTGTTTGCATACAATTGTTCATAGTACCCTTTTATAATTTCTATAGAGTAGATAGTAGTGTCTCCACTTTCATATCTGATTTCAGTGATTAGATTCTTCTTTCTTATCTTTCAGTACAGGTGAAGGAGATTAGTTACCAGTATATTTACTAGGGAGCATCCTTGGGATCAGTGCCTATGGGAGGGAGGGGGCAGAGGGAGAAATGGAGCTGCCATAAGGGAACACAGTTGCCTGGTAGTTTCAGCTAATAAGGACCTCTGGAGCTAAAATGGTCCATCAGAGTTGTCCCACCTTGACTGCAATGGCCAGGCCTTTATAGCCCAGCCTCCATTCTTGGATATGTGCCACAACAGAAAGGGTGTCACCTTGGGTAAGGCAGCTCTTCATGGGAGGCCATCCCTGAGGGTTGACTGCTGAAGGTGACCTGTGACAGCAATCTCAGCAACTGGGGCGAAAAATCCTTCCTTGCAGGGGGATCAAAGACATGTCTTTTCACATCCATCACAAGAGCCTTGCTGAATGGGAGGATTAGAGATTGTGTCCAAGTGTTATCAACACTTGTAGCAAAATTTGGATGTGAAAGCAGGATTCTCTGGCTTCTAGTCCCTGTCTTTACCATGCTCCTTTGCTGTTAGACTACAAACTCTTTTTTAGGAGTTTGTGATTTGGAGTTATTTGTAATTCTTAGATACGAGTTGTTGAACTGTGGAGAGTCTTGCCAGTCAGGTTGGCTCAATCTATTTATCTTCATGCTCATCAACCACAACACAAACATTTAAGTCTATCCTTGAAGGTTTAGCAGCTCCAGCTATAGAACAGAATACTTCATACCAAGCTCTCCAAATGTCTCTCCAAACTCAAGAACTTAAAAACAAACAAACAAAAGGCAAACAAAAAAAACCCAAAAAACAAAACAAATCTCTGCTTACTCCATTCTCCCTGTAGCTACACGCTGATAAATGGTAACCCTAAGGAGTTTTCTAAATCTACATTTTTCATGTCTGTAGATATCACCCTTCATCTGATGAATATTGAGCCAGAATTCTCCAGTACCAAAAAGGATTAGAGGACATTATTGGGACCTTGCTCTGAACCAACACAGGCTTCACCCAGACCTTGAATTCAGTCATTATATTCTACCTGCCCACTATATTGAATGTCAGTTTCTTTTTTTTATTTTTTAAGCACTTGCTCAAAGGCCACTTCCTCCGAGGATTAAATTACTTAAAATATAAAAAACACTTAAACCACACCTAGCATATATGTTTAAGAGTTTAATAATATTAGCTGTTATTATTATTATCTTTTTGGCTTCAAAAAATGGCTTTTGAATCTTCCAAATGAAGTTCTGTAATGTGTTCCCCACAGCTTATCCCCTTAGTTGTGTTAAAGGTGAAACAAACACTTTTTTTTTCACATGCCATTGTCGCCTGCAGCTGTGGTTTCAGAAACAGTGATTGTGTTTGTGTACTACTTACTACTTGGTCCACACCATGTCCCAGGCATAGTGTTCAAGCAGTGGCACAGAGAGGCAGAGAATGAGAGAGAGTTACAGTGCCAAAGTCACCCACAAGGTGTTGAGCCCCCGGGCTTCAGGGTTGGCATGGACTGAGAGACCACCTGGCCCCAAGGCCTCCTGCAGCTCCTCCGGTTAGTGCAGCCCCAGGCCTCCGTGGCACTCCTTCCTCAAAATGCAAAGCAGTCCATTCCATATCTGGACAACTGTTTTTAAACTTTCTTAATTGCAGACACTTTGGAACTTTCATCTAGGCTTATACTTCTGTTGTCTGGGACCATATAGACCAAGTTTCTGCCCTCTTCTTTAAGACCGCCCTTCAAAATTTATGGAGACTTATTGTAGCTAATCACTGTGGAATGCTGTTGCAGAGCTGTGCCTAGTATATTGACTGACTTCAGAGTCATTTTGTGTTGCCTAGTTCCCTGATTCATTATTTTTCTTTTAGCATTTGCACATTTATTTCTTTTGAAAAAAATTAAAAAAGACAATTACTGTTTGTTAACCATTCACTATGAAGTATTAGGTACATATATCCATAATACTATGGGAACCATATAATACACTGCGGATGAAGTAGTACACAGTGGCATGGATCTTAGCATTCTCTGAAAGATACAGAAAAGCAAATAACAGTTGCCATAGAGGGAGATGAGTGACATATTGGAGCAGCAGAGATACCCTGTGATTGGGACTAGTTATGGAATGGAGTGTGACAAGGCAGAGAAAATAATGTTGAAACAGAGATCTACAGATTGAAGAGTATTTTAATAAAGGGTTGGGGATGGAGTGCAAATGTTTGAGTCGTGCATGTGCTTGTGTGTGTGTGTGTGTTCAGACAGAAAGAGCAAGATGAGTGGCTGACAAGACAGAGAAAATGGACTTAGTTATGAAAGTCTTATAAGCTATAGTAAGATATGAAAATTTTATCTAAGAGCAGGACCGGCTCCATAATGTGTGGGGGACAGTGCAAAATGAGACGATATAGCTTTATGTTCAAAAGTTATTAAGAATTTCAAGATGGTAGAGTAAGCACTAAACCAAGATTGGGCTCTTCTAAGAGCAGGACCCTGTGTAATCCCTGCTTCATTTTTCGTGTCTGGGTATGAATTAGAGATTTCGTTTGATCCTTGGATGGGTTGGTTTCACAGTTTCCTCTTGTCTTGCAGGCTAGTCTGAGAAGTCCTTTCTCCTTTCCTCTACTTACCCAAATGTGACTTTTTTTTTTGGCTGCACCAAGTGGCTTGTGGGATCTTAGTTGCCGACCAGGGATTGAGCCTGGGTCCTGGCAGTGAAAGCGCCGAGTCCTAACTACTGGACTGTCAGGGAATTCCCCAACTGTGACTTTTTAAAAAGACCCTTCATGTATGCCAGAAAATGCCATGGCTTATTTTTTCCTCAGCGTTGTTCTTGTTGTAATTTTTTTTAGGTGTACCTGTAGCTATATGTTTAGTTCTTGCCATCACTCCTCTGGGGAGCTGGAGAGAAGCTGAGGATTTAGGAGTGAATCTTACCACCTGGTTCTTGCCCCTGATTCAATGTGCTCACATTTCTATCTGAGCAAAATTTAGGGAAAATAAACACTATCAGTGAAGCCCACAAAGAGAACTGATGCTTCTGAAGGGCTGAAGGAAGACAGGCTATTGGGATGTATGTGAGCACCAGCTTTTCTTTATGTACATTTTAAAAGTTGCTATTTTTTGGAAATAGTAATGCATTTTTGCATAATGGTAATATTACAGTCATGTGTTTCAAAAATCCAAACAGTGTTAAAAGATATAAACTGAGAATCTGGTTCCCACCCTGTCTCTATTCACTTTGTGTTCCCTTGCTCATTGTACTTATCATTCTACTGTTTATTTTTAAAATAACAGGTAAATATAAATGCATATTCTTATCTCCCCCCTTTCTTACACACTGGGTAGTTATAGCAGAAGCCAGTAATGCTCACCAATATTCACCTCTCTATCTAGGAAAGACTTTGAGTGTGTGTATTTGCATGAGGAACTGACAAGAAGCAAATAGATTATAAACCTATCAAATTTTCTAGTGCATTGTAATGTCAGAGAAACTATGATCCAGGATTGAAAATGCTGTTCTATTTTCTTCAGGTTCTCATATTTATACCAGCAGGAAATTGGCTGTGAAATTTGGACTGCTCCAAAAGAGCACAAACATTCACTTCAGATATGGCCATAGGGTAGTGGACAGGGAAGAACTTCCCAGAGAGGGAGCCAGCTGTCGTAGAAACAAATAGACAAGAGAGCTCTTCCCAAGGGCAGCTTCAACATCTAGTCAACTAATCTTCCCCACCCGCATAGTAGGAGGCCTTCAAAATGCCTTCCTAGAGAGATTTAGAAATTAATATGGATGCATCACTTTTGCATGTCTCCCATTCTTCTTTTTTGTTGAATGAGTATTTCTATTTTGGTAATCCTTCCTTATTCACTATTATATATTCCATGTAGCTTGTAGATCGCTGGACCATAAGGAGATATATCCAGATTGGACAGAGTGGATGGATTCAGACATTCTGGACTTTGAGTTTGGTGCGGTGACTGGATGGGACTTTGTGTTGTGTTTTCTGGGGAGGATGTAAGTGTGTTCAATATGCTGAAAAAAAGTAAACTGGAAGTTTGATGGCCAGAACAGCACACTGTGGTGCAAGCTGTTACTATTCTTTAATAGTGATTTATTCTCCTCTTCCTGAGCATGCAGACAAATTTTTCTCATCTTCCTTGTGGTTCAGGGTGACCACAGGACTGAGTTATGACCAATGGAATAAGAATAGATGTGATGTGTCCACTTCCAGGCTTGGCCCTTAAGAACCTTTCTCACTGATCCTGTCTCTCCTAGGACTCACCATCTGGCTGAATGGTGAGGAACCCAGGGAGGCAAGGGAGGGGAGAGTCACAAGATAGCATGGACCCCTCAATGATTGCATGGGGCAGAACTCTTCAGGAACCTGCTCTTCAGATGTCCTTTTGAGCCAGCTAGTAAAGCTTCTTCCTCTTCCTCTAGCCATTATCTCCTCAAATGCCCGCCCAGAGGCCTGTACTCAGTGCAAATACATGTACCACTAGAAGTCTGGAGATGGGAATTTGCCCTTGGAAGCTTTCTCCACCTATCCTGGCCCACCTTGCTCTCTCTGTTTGTCTGTCTCTCTGGAATTTGAAGCCAACACCCCATAGAATACTTTAGAGTCCATTTCAGAATTGTACATCTGTTCTTACTCATCAGATCATAAACTGCTTGAACTCATAGATCTTTCATCACCTCGCTGTCCGGTAAAGTGTCTGATGCATAGTGGGGGATCATAGTCTTAATTAAGCAATTACTGATTTCCCAGTGGAGCAGGTGAGAGGTGACTGCGGAGCTGGGGTGAGGTATCTCCAAATCAAGCTCTGAGGCAGAACTTATGACCCTCTCCAGAGCTCTCCAGGGGTATTTTGAGGTGTGTTCCAAGAAAAATTCTAAATGAAGAGGAAATTATCATTTTTACTGATGATTCAGCCAAAGTTGAGCATCTACTTATCCAGAAAAATCCTGCTGACAGCTTTGCTTTTGTGACCTTTTAAGCATTAATGATTCTATAAGGAAGAGAAATCAGCTGGGAGTTATGTTCCCTTATTTTAAGTAGTTAACAAAAGTGTTTCTGGGCATGTGCACTTGGCTAAGGAGATTCTACTTTGAGTTGGGTAGGAAATTCCCTTTATGTGTTGTCTTTTTATAAAAAAGTCATCTAATTCTCTTCTACCCTTGGGGATATTTTTATTACTCTTAAAAGGCTTAAGAGTAGAAGGAAATTTTAAATATAGGCCTATATAAACAAATCATTAGTAAACTAATTCAATTCATTCAGCATTAATTGGGCATCTATTAAATTAAAGCCACTGTACCAAATGCAATGACACATGCAACAGCCATTGGTTAAATAAACAACTCGTTATGTTAAGTACGTACATGCACATATGCGAATAGGGAGATGGGGCAGAGAGGGAAAGCTGGGGTGAAAAATGTAAGTCCATCTGCTATTTCGTTCACTATCTGTGGGACCTGGATGGTTGGCCATTAGTCACTAGGAGAGGCAGTACATTGTGATCAGTGGTTTGCAAGCTTGGCTGCATATCAGATTCACCTGGGGATCTTTTACAGGTCTTGATACACAGGCCATACTCCACACCAATTAAATCAGAATCTCCTGGGGTGTGTCTGGACATTGGTAATTATTAAAGCTTTATAGGTAATTCCAATGTGCAGCCAAGGTTGAGAATCATTAATGTGGTGACAATAACCCTGGCCTGGGTTTCTGAAATATAGTTCTAACCCAAGCTCTGGCACTGTTTTATTTTAACAAAATAGTGGAATGTCTCAATGAGAAATTAACTGGTATCCTATGCCTTCTTTCAAAGCAAGAATTTTTACTGTCTTCCTTGGGCTGGGAGAATGCCTGGGAGGCTCTAAAGTAATGACATTCTTATTTTGGGTTTGCTCTTTGCTGTCAGAGATTGTTCTTGCTCCACGCATGATGCATGGCAGGGTTTATGGACTCTGGAAGGCATCAAATGGGTATGGTAAAGGGAACAGTCATGGGGCGAGTCCATTTGGAATTTAAGATGTGCTAAGTAAAACAAAGCAAAACAAAACAAAATCTGTTTGTTTGAATAGAGTCCTTAAGCATTATGCTATATTGTCTCCCAGCAGGGTAAGGTATAGACATCTCAATACTTTCTTTTGTCTCTCTAAGGCCTCTTGACTTTTCCAGATTGAGAGTGAGTGGATCAGCAAAGGTGGTTACGAGAAAGGTTAAGGGAATTAATTAGGGCCTTGCAATTTGGCCTGGTGCTGCAGCTGTCTGTTTGATACCACAGGACTAATGATTTATTCCGGCACAGAGAAGAGCTACTGAATAAGTGACCACATTCTTGTTAGTGATTAGAAGGCTGGTCTAGCCCCACCCATACTTTCATGGACCACTGGCTAGTACTAAGGCTAGAAAGTCCAAATTTGGGGGGGTGGTTTTTGAAGGCATGATCAAAATTCAAATGTATTAATCAGGGTTGTAGAGCACTGCACCCTACTAATTCATTAGTTCCCATTAATATGGTCAATTATTTGACTGACCTGAGGGAAAGGACATTGACCTGGTGAATGTAAATGATGCTTAAGGGTGTATGCTAGACCAAGGAGCAGGGCAAGAAACGTGCTAATTAGGGAAGGAAGACCCATTGACATCCTATAAGGAAGGACCCGGGAGACTAGAGAGCTAGGAATTCTGTTCAGTAAAAATTTCTTCCCTCCCCTACCCCCATGATTCTAAAAGTAATCCTTGATCACCAGAGAAAATTTGGAAATGCAGAGAGACATTAAAAAAAGAAAACTACACTAAAATCACCCCGTAATCTTTCCTTCTACTTACCAACTTTCTGGTCCTTTGTTTCTATTCATTTATTAATGCAAAGTCCTTTGCCAAGAGAAATAAATCTAATATTTATGCCTATATTTACCTATAGTGTTATCCTGTGACTCTCAGATGGTCATTGCCCAAATGCAGTAATTCTTAACTGGTTTGCTGATGTGCTTTTCAGGAGTGCTGATGAAACGTGAGCAGTGTTAAACTAAATTGTGGTCTTAGTGATTACACACACTCCAGTGACTGACATCTCACCTGAAATAAGGGTAAGAGCAGGGAGAAACTTACTGACAGTGAGAAGGAAGAGACTTGGCATAATCAAGCCTGTGCTTGCTTTCTGGAATGTTCTCTAGAATATGTAAGAATGTTGTCTTTCAAATATTTAAGAAAGTACTATCAGATCAGTCAACATGTCTAAAATAAAAACAAATACAGTTCAGTATAATGACCCAGAAAAAGTGCAAAAAACGTGATATTTAAACATTCAAAGACACTGTTCTTCCTCAGAAGTGATCGTGTTGATTTTAATAGTGATTTTTTTGAGTTGTTTTTTCTTTTTTTTTTTAATTTTTAGTCTGCTATTAGGGCATTACCAAAATTTAAAGGACTCCAAAACAGTCACTGAACACAAGATTGAGAATTCCTACCTTAAGGAATAAGGGAGAGTGCATTAGTCTACTTGGGATGCCATAACAAAATACCGCAGACTGGGTGGCTTAAACAACGGAAATGTATTTTTTTATACTTGAGGAGGCTGGAAGTCCGAGATCAAGGTGCCAGAGAGGTCTGGGAAGGCCTTTCTTCCTGCCTTGCAAATGGCCGTTTCTTTGCTGTGTCCTCACATGGCCTTTCCTCTGCGTGTGCATCCCTGGTGTCTCTTCCTCTTCTTATAAAGACACGAGACATATTGGATTTAGACACAGCCTTATGACCTCATTTAACCTTACTTACCTTCTTAGAGGTCCTATCTCCAAATATAGTCACATTGGGGGTTAGGGCTTCAACATATGAATTTTAGGGGGATTTAATTCAGACCATGACAGAGAGCATGTGATTTTTGCACATTGGAAGGCAGGTGAGGTTTATATTAGCCTTGGTATTGGGGAGGGTTTTCCATGCCCTATGGACAAGATCATGGACATAGAAAAATCAAAACTGTGTTTTGGGAATGGCAAGTAGGGTTTAAGTTTAGCTGGAACAGAGTACTTGTGGAGGTAGTGATACAGGAAATAGGTTGAAAAAGGAGGTTGGGACAAAGTTATAGAGCCTTGGAGTAGGAGGGTGAGGATGTATCACTTGACTTGGGAAGATGGCTGAGAGCCACTGAAGAACTTTGAGCTGGGGAACGACATGGGTCAAACCTGCATTATAAGCAGGTTATGCTGGTGAAGGATGGGTTGGAAGGTGTGGGTATTAGGTGGGAAGTAAGGAGGCCGGTTAGGAAGCCACTGAAATAATCAAGAATGGATAGTCCAGACACAGCTTGGTACGTACAGTATGGTTGGTAAGAGCATCGACTCTCAACCAGGCTGTCTGGTTTCAGACCTGATTTATACCACTTATATAACTGAATAACTTTAGGCAAATGGCATTACTTTTTGGGGCTTTTGTTTCTTTGTAAGGAAGGCAGGGCTGATCAAAGTGTTATGAGTTTTAGATGAGTCAGTTTATGTAAGGTGCTTAGAAAAGTACCTGGCATGCTCTATAAATGTTTGCTTATATAGTGAAGGTGGGAAAGCACTAGAGAAAAATCCCAAATCAACACTTTCTTTTTTCCCTGACCAACCAGAAAATAAAAGTTTTTCACTTAATGACGCCTGTGGTTCCACTACATTTATCTCTCAGGCCTACTTTTGTAAACAACTAGATTTCAGCCTGCTCCACTCTGCCTCCACTGACCCTGCCAAGAGAAACTCAAAATATACCCCACCAGAAACCCAAAATGCCTGTAAGCAACCAGTAAATCCTTTGCATCTAAGGGATGCGGCTGTTCTAAAAGTTTACATCTGGACTAAGTAAGGTAAGTAAATAGAAAGCCAGAACTATGCTTAAAAATCTCATTTTTCTGGATTCACTTGAACAACCAGTCTGTAATGAACCAAAACACTATAAACCCTGTATAGGAATGTAAACACATGCAGGGTGTATGCAGGACAAGCTCACAGAGGCAACATTATTGTGATTAAAAATATTGTCAGGTTGCAGTTTTCACTATGTTTTCAAAGGCATACAGGATCATTTTTTTTACATCCAATGCAATGTTCCCTGCTGCTGGTGGATGGTACTTGGACTCAGTTTGAGTTAGTCTATGTTTAGGATGAATTATGTAAAATCACCAAATCATCTGTTTTGTAAACATAAGAAAAGAAGTGATTCCAGTGAGTGGGAAAAGTTGTTCCAGATTGGAAAAATGGAAAACCAGGGCCAGATGGAAGTGTGTTGGAAGGCTTAAAAACACCAGCATTGCAAACAGTAAGCTCGCATCCTCTCCCATGCATTGAAGTGAAGGGAAATCTTATTTGTGTTTCCTAGGAACTGGAGTAAGAGACATATTTTTGTTATTCACTCATGTACTCATTACTTTATCCAAGTATTTATTATTGAGAACTTAATGTGTGCCAGTTGCAGGGTTTCTCAGGAAGCTCATATTCCCATGGATTATAGGAAGATACAGCTATTATCTATATTATGATTATACAGTTTGATCTCATGATTTTACAGATGCAGAAACTCTGGTAAATTATAGTGTCAGGACCAGGCTTCCAGCTCCCTGATCCCCATTCCAGTGCCCTACTTGCCACGTAACCCTGGCGCTTGAGGTAGACCCTTGGGCATTCTTCATATTGCCCACTGTATAAAGGTGGGGAAAACAATGAAAGGCCAGATAATCAAGCCTAGGAAGATGACCAGTCGTGTCACTTAATGATCTCTTCTCCAGGGCCATAGCATCACTTTCTATGCATTTGCTTTTGCACTCCTTGGTACTAAGTGAAGGATGGAGAAGGATCACAGTCATGGTCTCACATCTGAGGTCTTCACCCATTATAACTAACGATTAAGCAAACAAAGAACTTCTGGTGCAAAGAGATCTAGATTTAAATTC
This sequence comes from Balaenoptera musculus, assembly GCF_009873245.2. Classification (NCBI taxonomy): domain Eukaryota; kingdom Metazoa; phylum Chordata; class Mammalia; order Artiodactyla; family Balaenopteridae; genus Balaenoptera; species Balaenoptera musculus. The sequence continues at coordinate 66,049,906 of NC_045788.1, forward strand.
CTGCTCTAGCATTTCCTAGTTGTTTTGAATTACCCCTCAAGCCTCAGTTTTGTTTTGTTTTTTTTAACCTGTAAGGGAGGTGTGCTAATATTTCTTACTACTCAGTATTGTTGTGATATACTTTGGATAAGATGCTGAGCACGTTGCCTGAAGTGGGGTAAGCTCAATAAACGGCAGTTAGCATGGTCATTTGTCTCTGTAAACAGAGAAGTGATAAACAAATACAATAATTTATTTTTGCTGTGTGGGTTAGGGTTCAACATAGCCCATGCCCTCAGGGAGCTCCCATTCCAGCAGACAAGGCAGACACATGCATAAGTAGTTTGCCTACAGAGCAGATTATGACAAGCGTTTTAGAGAAAACAGCAAGAATCTTAGAATAGAGGAGCAAGGGAGACTAATTTAACTTTCTGCATGTCCCCAGTCATGGTCTACTTCTTATTGAAGATGGAATCGAATAAGTGTTTTCGATGGAAAAAACAAAGTGATTTAGTGGGTTGGATGTGAGAATTTATTTTAGGTGGGTTGAACAGGATTGAACAGTTGTGGAAGAAGTTCAATGAAAATTAAACCTTTTTTTTCTATCCTAAAGTTATTAATATGATAATGTCTGCTAGCCTGTGCTAAGGGAGCCAGAGGAAATAATACCTCTTTATCGAAATTTAAATTTGTTCAGGGAAAAAACAGAGAATCAGTTTATGTGTGAGGTGTGATTTCACAGTCAAAAACAGGCTCGTGGAAATGTGGTTCACTTAGAGGTGCGGTGTTTTATGATGCTGCGGCTTATGATAAAAAGAGCAGGGAATAAACAGTATAAAATATTGATGTTATAAAACATTTCACGTGAGCTAACATCAATAGAGATGGATAGGGCTTTAACGTAATTAATGCCAAACTGCCTCTGTCTGTCATTTATTGTAGAACAGACAAAAGCAATTCAATAAGCTTTTCCAGAGCAGGCCTACAAGATCTTAATTAATGGGTTAATGATTTTAGGAACAACAATAAGGTAGTATAGGGCTTCACAAATGACTGGGAAGCTGAATCCCAAATTTAAGATATTTTTAGGTCAGAGGTAGAAACCAGAGATGTTTCTCCCCCCTTTACTTGCTTTTTAACCTCAATACTTCTGACATTTTTTGTGCTTCACTTAAGAAAAGACATAATAAGACCTGGGTTTGACTCTTGGACCCCATTTGCTAGATGGAAGAGACTTTATTTCATCATCAATGTCACAGTTTCCCCATCATAAAATGAGGGAATTGAGTAAGATGATTATTGGAGTTTCTGAATAGAGTTGTCAGATTTAGCAAAAGATGAAAACAAAAGCAAAACAAAACCAACACATAGTTAAATTTAAATTCGAATTTAACTGAGCATCCTGTATTTTATCTGGCAACACTATCTCTGAGGTGTCAGTCATACACTTTTCTCAAATGAGTTTTGAATAGTCACTGGACTCAGGAGTCAAAATATGCTGGGCTCAGCTTTTTATTTTCCCTAATAAATCTGGACTGGATAATTTGGCTTTGAGTTACAACCAGTTTCCCATTCTTGCAACGATTATTCCCAATTAAAATTACTAAAAATTAAATGCAGGCAATCCCCATGCAGGGGAAGAAGCAAAGAGAGGAGCTGGAAGGGTTACTCCAAACGTGCTCCCATGCCCCACCCCACTCTCGTCCACCCTAGGGAGTGGAGTGGACCACTCCTCTTAGAGGCATAAAGAAAGGTTAATGGGCAGATTACCATCTATGACAATCTTTCATGGGATGGGATGGATTCCATTTCGCTGCTGCTCATGCAAACTTCACCATAAAGTATAAGGGAAAAGCGATTTAATTTACTCATTTAAAATTGATTGAAGGCTTCATAAATACCATTTAAAAAATAATAGCTAGCACTTATAGAGCTTACTACTTGCAACTAGTTAAATGCTTTATGTTTATTAACTCATTTAAACCCTTCATAAATCCTATCAATTAGCTTCTATTATCACCATCATCCCACTTGACAGATGAGGAAACTAAGGCACACAAATGTTGAGTAATTTGTCTAAGGTCACATAGCTAGTAACAGACAAACTCAGCACCTGAACCCAGACTATCTGGCTCCAGCGTCTATGCCCTTGACCACAATATTAGAGGTCTCTTGTCATCAATGTTGACACTCCATCACCAATTGCTGGAGAAAATATTCAGTACAAAATTTAAAAAAGGCACTGATAACTATGTAAAGTTGAAAAGTGGGCAAGACAACTCCTATCTACAGGATATATGGTACACATGTACTTGATATGTGCGTGAGTGATGTTATATATATCTATACATTTATATCAAGGCTTTTTATATAGATGTGCATATCTCTGGAAGTCAAGGCATGCTATATTGAGAGGTAAATGAATATTTTTTCTAGTGTCTCTCCTGCCATATCTCTTATGTTGTTGGCTTTTCTCTTTTTTCTGTGGATGTCACATAAAAACAAATTCAGTGCTTCATGTAACAAAATTTTACTGAGTAAGTACTGTGTTCTAGGCACTGTTTTGGGCTCTTGAAATATAAATATGCACAGACTGGGTTCTTCATTAATACTGTTGATGATTGGCTTTGTGGAGGGATGGTCAAGACCAAGGGAGGAAATTTCAGGCAGCTCTTATTTGAGAAGTGGGGAGACAGAGACTGTACACGACATGTCAAAGAGAGTTTTCCAAACAACAATCTTCTCTGCAAACACACTTGGAAGAAGTATCTTAACAAGAAAAGAAGCAACAAAAGTAATAAAAACAAGGGATAATAAGAAGAATCTAATAGAGTTTGGGAAACAAGGGAATATTAGAATTTAGGTCTAGCTATGTGTAAAACTGATCCAAAGTTAACAGTTATTTAAATAAAGTATTATAGGTATTTTAACGGTGCCTGAAAAGATGTCCACATCCTAATCCCTGTAACACAGGACTATTGTTACTATGTGGCAAAGGAGACTTTGCAGATGGGGTTATGTTGCAGATTTTAAAATAAAGAGATTACCACAGATTATGTGGATGGGCCCAGTGTAATATAAGGAGGGAGGAGGCTCAGAGCCAGAACAGGAGATCTGATGCCTGAAGGAGACATTGGAGTGATACAAAGAAGGGGCCATGACCCAAGTAATGCAAGTAACTTGTAGATGTTGAAAAAGGCAAGGAAACAGATTCTTCCTGAGGGCCACCAGAAGGGATATAGCCCTGTCTACACCATGACTTTATGACTTCTGATCTTCAAAACTGTATGATAATAAATTTATTTAAGTCACTAAGATTGTGACAGTTGGTTATAGGAGCAATAGAAAACCAATACACAAGGGATGAGTTATTTTTCTCCTAAGAAGAATCAAATGGTAGGTGGTACAGGACTCGTGGGATGGTTTTGCTTCACAGGATTGTCAAGAATCCTGGCTGCTTATAGCTTGTTAATCTTTCCTCTTAAAAATGTTGGTTACATTGATGATCAAAAATGTCTCAAAACTAAAATATGTTTCAAGCAGCTGGATGAAAGAAAAGGAAAAGAGAGGTCATGTCCCTTCTCTCTCTTTTTTTGAAGTATAGTTGACATAAAATATTATATGTTAAGGTGTACAACATAGTGACTCACAATTTGTAAAGGTTATACTCCATTTATATTTATTATAAAATATTGGCAATATTCCCTGTGCTGTACAATATATTCGTGTAGCTTACTTATTTTATACATAATACTTTGTACCTCTATCTTTGTACCGCTATCTCTATCTTGCCCCTCCCCTCTTCCCTCTCTCCACTGGTAACCACTAGTTTCTTCTCTATATCTGTGAGTCTGTTTTGTTATATTCACTAGTTTCTTTTATTTTTTATATTTGTATATCACATATAAGCGATATCATACAGTATTTGTATTTCTCTGACTTATTTCACTTAGCATAATGCCCTCCAAGTCCATCCAGAATGAAATGGCAAAATTTCATTCTCTTTTATGGCTGAGTAGTATTCCATTGTATATATATATATACTGCATCTTCTTTATCCATTCATCTGTTGATGGACACTTAAGTTACTTCCATAGTTTAGCAATTGTAAATAATACTGCTATGAACATTGGGGTGTGTGTATCTTTTCAAATTATTGTTTTTGGTTTTTTTTGGATATATACTCAGGAGTGGAATTGCTGGGTCATATGGTAGTTCTATTTTTAGTTTTTTGAGAAACCTCCATACTGTTTTCCACAGTGGCTGCAACAATTTACATTCCCACCTACAGTGTAGGAGGGTTCCCTTTTCTCCTCATCCTCACCAACATTTGTTATTTGTGTTCTTTCTGATGATAGCCATTCTGACAGGTGTGAGGTGATATCTTATTGTGGGTTTGTTTTGCATTCCCCTGATGATTAGCGATGTTGAGCATCTTTTCATATGCCTGTTGGCCATCTGCATTTCCTCTTTGGAAAAATGTCTTTTCAGTTCTTCTGCCCATTTTTAAATTAGGTTGTTTGTTTTTTTTTTTTTTGATGTTGAATTGTATGAGCTATTTATATATTTTGGATATTAACCCCTTATTGGTCATATCATTTGCAAATATTTTCTCCCACACAGTAGGTTGTCTTTTTGTTTTGTCAATGGTTTCCTTTGCTGTGCAAAAGCTTTTAAGTTTAATTAGGTCCCATTTGTTCATTTTTGCTTTTATTTCCTTTGCTTTAGGAGACAGATTCTTCCCTCCCCAACCCCCCAATTTCTATGATTTATGTCAAAGAGTGTTCTGCCTATTTTTTCCTCTAGGAGTTTTATGGTTTCCAGTCTTACATTTAGGTCTTTAATCCATTTTGAGTTTATATTTGTATATGGTGTTAGAAAAAGCTCTAATTTCATTGTCTTAGATGTAGATGTCCAGCTTTCCCAGTACCACTTATTTAATCATGTTCCTTCTCTTGAAGTAAATGTTCCAGAAATTGCACACATAATTTCTCACATATCTTTGGCCAGAACTTTATCACATAGTCATGCTGCAAATGAGGCTAGGAAATGTAGTCTTTATTTTGGGTAGCTGTGTGCTCAATGAAAAGCCAGGGCTCTCCCACTATAGGAAAGAGGGAGAATAGATATTGGAGACAACTAAGCAAGTAACAGTAAAATTGCTATCCCTCTTAATAAAAGAAAAAAGGTGTAGAATATTCTATGTATAGATTATCAATGATACCCACAAGGTTTGGGGAGATGCAGGGGTAGACAAAATGTTCATCAGAGCACATTAAAGCATTTGTCTGGTTGAGGAAAATATACAGATATTTATTAGCTTTTAAATTGTTAGTGATTTAAATATAGGTATATGTCCTGAAAATTTAAGAATTACTTCAGGATATTAAAAATAGAATGCGTAATTTCCAAACAACCAGAATAAATTTTGACATATCCAATGACAGGTATATTGGGAGGGAAAATAGGAAACAAATAAAATTTTTATAAATAAAAAACATAAAACAATTTGGTAGCAGTAAGTTCTAACAAAGTAGTAGTTACAATAAATATAAATGATTATACTCACCCACCAAAAACAGACCTTTTCAGTTTGGATTAAAAACACCATTATGTTATCTATATAAGCTACATTTAAAGAAGAGTGTACAGGAAGATTAAAAATAAGGCATAAAAACACTAGACAAATACAAGCTGATAGTAAGTCAGAATAGCAATTTCAAACTTGAACAAATTAGAAATGGAGAAAAATTATCATCAGAAAAAAAGATAGATGTAACATACTGGTAATCCGAACAACAGATGAAGATATATAACAATCATAAACATATTTGCTTCCAACATAACAATGTATGTTCAAATGTATAAAGCAACAACTGACAGAACTATGGTGGAATAAAGGTAAATTAATATCTGGAGTTGGGCAGTCCTTGAAAACACTTAATTAAAACAGATGAAAGGAAGAAAAGGAATAAAAGATTGGAACAACAGCATTTAGAAGGAAATTTGGTGCTTTAAAAACATCTATAAAAATAAAAACTTATTTTCCACTGAAGAAGAAAAATAGCAACAACATAATATTATCCCATATAAGTGAGGAAGAAAGAAATAATAAAAAGAAGAAAATAAAATTAATGGAATAAGAAACAATAAAAATATATAAACGAGCACAAATAAACTAATAAATTTTAATTCTTTGATAAGATAAATAATATACATAGGTACTTGGTAATATTGATTAAAAAAGAAGATAAAAGTTAGAAAAATACAAAATGGAAAGATATAACTATAGATGTAATGAGCAGATGTATGATTATAATTATAGGTGTAATAAATAATTATATGTGTAAAGGAGATTACAAAAGCAGTAAATACATGAAAGACCTGTAAACTGATAAACCTAGATGGAATAATTAAATTTTTGTAAAAAATTCCACAATCAGCAGAAAAAGAAATAGAAAATTTGAAATTAAAATAATTTCAAATTCAAACATCATAGGGACTTCCCTGGTGGCACAGTGGTTAATAATCCGCCTGCCAATGCAGGGGACACAGGTTTGAGCCCTGGTCCGGGAAGATCCCACATGCCGCAGAGCAACTAAGCCCTTGAGCCACAACTACTGAGCCTGCATGCCACAACTACTGAAGCCCACACGCCTAGAGCCCGTGCTCTACAACAAGAGAAGCCACTGCAATGAGAAGCTCACGCACCGCAACAAAGAGTGGCCCCCGCTCACCACAACTAGAGAAAGCCCGCGTGCAGCAAAGAAGAGCCAACACAGCTAAAAATAAATAAATAAATAAAACATTCAAACATCATAAAAGAAACTGAAATGGTTCTTGGGAAAGTCCCCATCCCAACCTCTATCCTCTACTAAACGGTTTGTAAGTGATTTCTTAAAATAAAAATTAAGAAACAAATAATCCTCTTTATACAGGTGTCCTAGATAATGAAAAAATAAAAAAGGCTGAAGTGTTTAAATTATCTTCTGAGGCTAGTGTAGCATTGATTTTTTTTTTTTTAGCATTGATTTTTGACTGTATAAAAATGTTATACGTTAAAAAAAAGGCCAGTTTTATTTATAAACATAGATGTAAAAATTCCAAAGTAATCATTAGATCACAAATTACATTAATTAAAAAAAACATATTATGATCTTATATGGTTTAACTCAACAATGCAAGGACTTTTTCACATCAAAAAGTTATCAATGTAAATAGCATATTAGTTTACTAAGTAAATAAATCATATGCTTAATTCAATAGAGGTAGAGAATTACTGAATACAATTCAAATTTTACATACTATACAATTTTTTCTCAAAGATAGGCATAGGAAAGTACATCACTAACTAGCTAAAAGCTATATATGAAATATTTCCAGCAAACATCTTATTTAAAGAAGGAACTTTAGACATATTTCATATAAGACAAGAAAGCCTTATTTACACTACTAGTTAACCTAATGCTACAGAATATAACTGGTATAATAAAGCAAGAAACACAGTTAGATATCAATATTGGAAAGAGAAAGAGTTTCAGATGACATAACTGTTTATGGAAATTAATACAATCCTTTATGCTATTTGGTGTAGAATCATAATTTGGATAAATGATGGATACAACAATCAACAGCATTCTTCACATCAGGAATAAATCAGTAAAATGTGTTTGTTATTCACAGTATACCAATACAACTTTAAAATATGTGTATTAACCTAATAAAAATTGTATAAGATGATTTTGGAGAAATTAATGTCTCTATCTAAAGGCATACAAGAAGATCTAAATAAGAGTAGAGATAAACCATGTTCATGGATGGGATAACTTAACATTTTAAAGATGTCAAATTTTCCCAACTTAAATAAACTGCACTTGGAATTGTAAGCAACACCTCTGCAGAGACATCTGAAATACTGGGTCTAAAATATATTTTGAAAAATAAAAGTCCACAAGTAAATGACAATTTTGGAAAAGAAAAGCAAAAGGGCATATTTGTTGTACTCTGTATTACTACATAACCATAAAAGAAACAATGCGGCCTGTAACATTAACAGATAACTAGAATAATGGAAAAGATTAAAGAGCCATAAACAGTCCCATATGATATATGGTATAAAATTAAGGTGACTATTCCAATTTGCCTGGCAAAGTCCTAACTTTGTGCCTGTTGGCCTACTAAAATTACAAATAATATCCCCCTTTACTCTCAAATCTCTCTCAGTTTGGATTATAAATGATTAGATGTCCTTATATGTACTAGATTGATACAATAAATCAGTGAAGGAAAGATGGATTTTTTTAGCATATAGTATTGCCAAAAGTGGCTCAATAAATAGAGAAAAATAAGAATTGATAAAATTTCTAATGCATTGAACTCCTAAATATATAGATAAATTATAAGCTAGTGAGAAAATGTTGGAAGACAGCCTGGTGACTTTGGGGTGGGAAATGTTTCTTGAACAGTACCCAAAAAGTCCAAACCATAATGAGAAAAATGGATCTGACTACATTAAAAATTAAGAATTTCTGTTCAGCCAAGGACACTGTAGATAAAGGTAGCAGATGGGAGACAGACTGGGAGAAGATAATTACAGCATTTAAAACTGACAAGGGATTAATATCTAGAATAATTAAGCAATTCCTGCAAATCAACAATAAAAAGAGAGGAATTGGCAAAGACTATGAATAGGCAATTCACAGAAGGGGAAACCCAAATTACCTACATGTTCATGAAGAGATCCCCAACAACACAAGCAATGAGAGGGATATAAATTAAAACCACAATGAGACTCATTTTACACCCACCAGATTGGTAAAAATTAGAAAGTCAGATGGTACCCTTGTTGGCACAGATGTGGGGAAATGAGAATCCCCATGCACTGCTGGTGGGAGTGTAAACTGGTGAGCCATTCTGGAGAGCAATCTGTCAGGAAATTGAATATGTGTGAATCTCATGGCCAGAAATTCCTCTTCTGGATCTATACCCTAGAGAAACTTACACAGAGCCATAGATGGCATATACAAGGATAGTCAGAGCATTATAGTTTGGGTCGGGAGATGTTGCTTGGTGGAAACAACAGCGAGAAACAAAGCATAATAAAGCTAGAGCAGGCTCTCCTGAGTCTGCAGGCTTGTATTCCTTGCTAAATCTATTCGTTAAGTAGGAGTGTAATTGCCCCATTCTACCTTAGTCCTAGGACACTGTCAAGGCCCATATACTGCCCCTTCCCCGGCACTCCCCAAACTTTTCAGTGCTCTGTTGTGGAAACTATCTAGGAAGTTAAATACATCTAAAGTATTAGTAATATAGTGGAGCATTTAAAAAAGTGTTGTTAGCACAGGATGAAGGCAGTTCTTAACCCAGGGGAATGGTGATGGTGGTGATAGAATATAGGTTTCAGGGACAGCCAAATAAGAGAAATCCATGACATCTCTGAGTGCAGACAGGAGGTTTAGAAGTTTGGAGACCCCCTTCTGCTCTTTCCCTTCGCATAGTGAAAGGGAAGCAACTCCATAAGTGAATATGGCTGTGAAAACATGTACCAAGAGCCACAAAGTTTTTTCAGTTTTAGCACAACTCTAGTTTTTTTTTTTTTTTAAGTAATGGCCTGTGATTTTTTAAAAAAAATTTAATGAATGAATGAATGAATGAATTTGTTTTTGGCTGCGTCGGGTCTTCATTGCTGTGTGGGCTTTCTCTAGTTGTGGCGAGCGAGGGCTACTCTTCATTACAGTGCACGGGCTCCTCATTGCTGTGTCTTCTCTTGTGGAGCACGGGCTCTAGGCACACGGGCTTCAGTAGTTGTGGCACACAGGCTCAGTAGTTGTGGCTCGCAGGCTTAGTTGCTCTGTGGCATGTGAGACCTTCCCAGGCCAGGGCTCGAACCCATGTCCCCTGCATTAGCAAGTGGATTCTTAATCACACTGCACCACCAGGGAAGCCCACAAATCTAGTTTTGAACATCAAGTTATTAAAAGAAAATTTTTCCTTGTTTTCCTGTCATTTCAGGAAAACCAAGAAAATAAGTGAAGTTTGTCTCAATTCAGAGGGAACCTCAGAAAGGAGATCATTCTCAGATATCTCTCTCTCATTCCAGATTTATTTATTGTTTTAATTTTTCAAAGAACCACAGAACATTAGAGATGGAAGTGGCTTCCAAAAAGTTAACTAACATAGCTCTAGCCTGCTATGGAATTCTCTCCACAAATATCCATTCCCTAATAAGTTAATCTCAAGAATCTACTAGAATCAGGCCATTGATCCATTCCTTTAAGAGACGTTGTCCCGTCCTTAAGAGAGTTTCCCTGGGACCCGGTTATAACTCTTGGATCTCACCTCCCTCTGTGAAGTGAGATCACATTTCTTATAAATCTTATCTTCCACATGATGTGCTCATTGTGGTGAGGAATAAAATGAACTTTAATGAAGATGAATTAATATTAATGAAGACTAAATAGACTTTTCTCTCTCCCTAGAAATTCAAGAAAAGAGTGAGATATTGGATCTCTACTTCCTAACCATCCACCAATTATTTTTAAGCATCCCCAGAGGTACACCTATGGCTGCAAAAATAAGCCTCCACAGTCATGGTTGCCAAAGTGCCCGTCTCCCTGGTAGTTTCATCACTGTCTCTGCCGCTGGTATGCCCTGTGGATGGTGCCAAGAGAGTTATGCCAAGGGTTCTCTTGGGCTTTTCTCTTGCCCTCTAAATCCCACCTCAGGCAAACTGCTTTGCTTCTTGCTGTGGCTGAGGTCCTTGGCATCCACCGATGGAATCAAAATGCCATTCTGTCCAGCATTAAGAGCATTTCTGTGCCTGCCTTCTAAAGCTGGTACCACTGCTGATACTGGTGCTACTCCTGCTGATGTCTATGAGATGGAGAAGATCCCTTCCCCCTCTGTGTGCCATTGTCTCTTACACTGTTCCCATGGTGGTGTATCCCCTTACACCCAAAACTTTATGGCGACAATGGGTGAAAACGTCCTATTAAAGGTTTACTTGCAAGTCTTCTTTCCCCAGGATTTGGGCACAAGTCCCTGGGGACTGAGCTGAGTGAAGAGTCTAAGGGAAAACATTGGGTGGTCTTCAATATTATTCCTCTCTCCAGTTCAGATGCAGTTTCAGGCATCTCTGCCTGGGTTTTGGCAACATTCCTTAGACTGACTTATTTCCCAGGAGACTCCTCAGGTCTGTTCAGTCCTGAGCACGCCCTCTATATAGGTCTGGGCTTCTCCAGACTTGTCTCAATTTTAGGCTGAAAGTAGCTGCAGCTTGAACTGGGACCCCTTTGCTCTTTATCTGCATAACATCACAGCTCTAGATATGATGGATGAAAACAGAATGGGGGAGGGGTTATTGAAGTGCAGACCAGCCACAGCTATTTTAGGACAGCACCAGTCTCCCTTCCTCCCTTTTCTGCTTTCTCTCACTTGGTTAAAGAGGAGCTCACCTTCCTCTAGAAACTGGATCATTTCACAAGCTGAAGTTTCACTTAGCATGGTCATTACATTTTCTGAACTCACTGCCAGGTCCAAGATGATGAACTAAAAGCTGCTTGAGTTATCCAGGTAACAGGGAAAACACAGCATTATGGCTAAGAATGTGAACTTTGAAATCAGACAGCCTTGGTTCAAATCCTGACTCTGTCCCTTTCTAGCTGTGTGATTTGGGCAAATTGTTTAACCACGCTCAGTCTCAGTTTCCTTATCTGTCAAAGGAGACTAGCAATACTACCTAATTCACAGGACTACTGTGAGGATTAACTAAGTAACATATGTCATGGAGCATCCAATATGTGGGAGGTACTTCCGTTATTAATTAGGGAGCAAACCAAAATCACACACAGGACACGGGTGAGGTGCTCATGGCATCAATCGCCACCTTCAAGTGGGGAGGTGGAACTTCCTAGTCTGAGTCATTCACACAGATGTTGGCAATTTTCTGCCCTATTACCTGGTGATGGGGCTCTCTGGTGGCAGAGAGGAGTATAATTTCTTTTGGACCACCTGAGCTTACTCTCTGCTAGGCTTTCAAATGGGGGAGGAACCCAGCAGATTCTGCAACTGCCTTGCACAGAGCCCTCACCTTTACACACAGAGCCATCTTATCCTTGTTGCTTCAGGTCTGTTTATTTCCTTAGAATGCTGAATGTCAGATACAAACCCAGACATAAATCTCAAGCCTAATAATTTGGATTCTGATATAAAAATCAACACCCCCTCCCCTAAGCTTGGGATCCTTCTGGGTCATTAATGTCAACTTTAGAGGCCTGTTTCTGACGTAGTGGGGTGTTCCATAAACAACGGTTGAAGCGAATTGAGCTACCTGATGGGTATCAGGGCTGGTTATGTCCTTAAGAGGTCCCAAACATTGAAAAACTAAAATATTCTCATCTTTAGGAATTGGAAAATATCCTAGGTCATAAAATAAGTATCAGAAAGCCAAAAGAAGATGAAGTTTGGTGACATGATTGCAAATTTAATGAATTTTTAAGCTATCAAGAATAAATGTCTTTGCCAATTTCATGCTTTTTGGTTGCATTTATTTTTCTACCATCTTAGCATGTATTTTATCCCCCTTTGAGTCATCCAAGACTGCTAGACACATAAAAAGTTTTAAATTAGAGGTGAATAAAAATATTGGTAACATTTTCCATCTATAAGGTGTTTCACAATTTATAGATCATTTAGATAGCTACATCTCAAAAACCTCACGCCAACCCTGGTCCACTGTAGATTTTCAAGAAATGGGTTTTGAATGAAGAGCAAGGAGGAAGGTGTCTGTCATCTTATGTCTGAAGATGAGCAGACAGCGTCCCAGTGAGGTTACGTAATAACTGGGCTGGCAAGTGTCAGAGTTAGCTCTCACATCCAGGGCTTCTGACTGCTTCTTTATATCTCAGCTGCTTAGGGCACGCTTGACAATCCCTGATGAAAATGAACTCAGTCTTGCCCAAAGAAAAGTATGCCAAAAAATAGAAAATGCAATAATTTCTTTTGACATTTAGCTAAAGCATTATATCACAACATATAATCTGCTAAGGCTGGGAGGAACCTTATTTTACAGAGGAGGAAACTGATGCCCAGAGAGGGGGAGAGTTACTTGCATGAGATGCACGGTGGCTCACCAGCAGGATGGGCACTAGAACCCTGGTCTTGGCCCAAAGACCTCCATAAAGGGGACAATGGCAACTAGCCACAGTAGGCCTGGTTCCCATCACCACTCGTGACTGGTGACACTGATCACACTGACCATCCACTGTTATTCTCCTTTGTCAGGCCACAGAGAATACTATTGCACCTACTAATTATAAGGCCTTTCTAGTTTCACCTCGCTTCTAAGGTCACAAATAAATGGGTCCTGCTCAGAAAACAGAGGCAAGAATATACACAAACTAAATCCAAAGTAAGAGATAAGGTAAATCTGAAGCATCAAATACTGGCTTGAATATAATAGGGCCTAATGAAGTCTGAGTTTTTACAAAAATAAGATTCTTTCTTTGAGGAAAAAATATGGAGAGGGTGCAAATCAAAAGGGACACAAAAGGAGCACTGTAACGACCCCAAGACTGGGAATCAGGGGGGCGTCAGGCTGTGCAGAGGCTTCCAACACTTCCCCTGGCTTTCTCTGTGACCCAGAGCAAGCCATTTCTTTCTGAGGCTCAGTTTTTCCATCCACCAACATGGCAAGTTTGAACCACATATCACGCGGGCCTTTTATGGGATTTGACCTTCTGTGACATTAAGTATTCTCTTTATTTTTCATATTTTCCCCAGGTGAAAGAACAATTTGTTGATTTACTAAGAAGCAGTCTGTCACCAAAGTCAATCCTGTGCTTAGCTTGTTGAAATTTTTTGGGCGACAACTTCCTGCAGGGTCTGGCTTGTGTATATTGAGAGCATGCCATTCACCACCTCAATTTCGGTGCTGGAATGGCCCTGGAATTCTGTGACGCCCACTCTTGAATTGGAGAAGGGCACGGTGACATTGGCATTTCTGCTTGGGGCTAGTGGTTGAATTGCCCTTTAAAACTAGTAGCTGGGTTGTGATCCAGAGATGGCTACTGACGGGAGCCAAAAGTTTCCGCAAGAATGCCATTACAAGAAGTGACTTTCATTACCAGAGGAGAAAGCCGGCTCCCTCGAAATAATGAGGTCTCTCTGAATGATGAGTGCCATCTACAGCATTTGAGCTATACCCAGGAGAGGGAACTAACACAAGGAACTGAACTTTTTTCATGTCTCATTTTCCTATCTCATGATCCAATATCAGTGTTTCACTGGTGTCTGTTTTCTATAAGTAGTAGGCACAAAGCTGATATCTAGGGAATGTTGGATAAATAAATGAATCTTGATGTCTAAAATCCGTACATCTCCTCAAAGAATTAACAGGAAAGAGACAGAGGAGACATGGACATAAATTAATAAATACAAGGTAGCCTGTGACCTGTACTATAAGAAAGAGATAAGTATCCCTGGGACTTCAGAGCTGGAGAGATTAAATGGGACATCATGAAAAAGAAGGAATTTGAGTTGAGCCTTGAAAGACAGGTATGTTTTTCATACGTAAAAATGGTAAAGAGTAGGAGAGGAGACCCAGGTTAAGAAAGGCATAGCAAAGGCAGGAAGGAACTATTTTGGGCAGAAAAGAGCTGTGGTCTAGGATACATGAGGTGGGGAAGAAATCAAGTCAGTTGGTGGTGGTCTTGAAAGAAACTAGAATGACAGAAGCTTTGGACTTCGGGTGAAAGTGGAGAGCCACTGGACATTTTTGAGAAGGGGCAGGCTATGATCAGAACAAAGATTAGAGTTCATTCATTTAAACCTAAGCTAGTATACCGTAAAAGGGCCACAGTATTACATTTTAGGTCAAAGTGTGATTGATCTTTGAAAGTGTAATGCTCATCCTGGGTGAAGAAAATGAACTCTTTCAGGCAATCAGAGTATTCATTAGTATTCCTGGAAAATGACCAAAAAAAACTCTGCTACCCTGGAAGATCTAATTTATCTAGCATAAGCAGAAATTTACCCTTAGAGAGCTTATTTAACCATGCCCTTCATTGGCTAAGGTCTATTTTTAACCAATGCTCATATATATATTTTTAAAGCACTACAGTAAAGATAAATATCGTGAATGGCAAACATGATATTTCAGTTCTAAGAATACTAAAGGACTTCCCAAACAAATATGATTTTATTCTCAGTGTTAATACAATCTAATTGCCAACTGCACAGCATTCTATTGCAAGAATTACAGTAGATTCATTGATGTCTAGGTCCAGTTTTTCATTTCATCTTCATGGGCAAATGGTTTGTATAACTGCTATTTGTCACTAGGAGAAAGAAGGGCAATAAGTCTCAAAATGTTCTAAATAATAAGATCAGAATTTATACATTTTGTGGTATAAGTGGAAAAAAGAACAGATATTGGAATTAGATGTTTAGATTCAATTTTGACTCTGTCAGTTATAACAGTAATACTGGAACAGATTTCTTGATTTCTCTAAACCTCAGTTCTTAATCTGTAAAATGGGAAAATATTTGTATAGTGCATGGAATAGGAGCCGGAAGAGACTAATTCTCTGCTAAATGGTAGAATTTTAATCATTATTATTGTCATTAATATTAAATTCTTTTTCTTTCAAAATAATTTTTTTTTGTGGGATCTTAGTTCCCCGACTAGGGATCAAACCCATGCCCCCTGCAGTGGAAGCTTGGAGTCCTAACCACTGGACCACCAGGGAATTCCTAAAAATTATTTTTATTGAAGTATAGTTGATTTACAATGTTGTGTGAGTTTCTGGTGTACAGCATAGTGATTCAGGGTCTCAGCTAGGACACCAATCCCAGAATGGAACTGGCAGGAGGACAGCAGACTCCTGGGGCCTTGCGAAGAGGCAGGGTGCGGGGACCAGCAAGTTGAGGAAACTGAGGCAAAAGCCCAGTTGAGTCTTGGTTGGGGATCAGTGGTTCCTCGTGTGCACACTGATTTTCTAGGTTAGTGACGGTAAGATTTAATTTCAGGGTCCACTGATTGGCAGATAGAGATGGCTGGTAAACTCTGTTCCTCTTGGGCACTGAGTTACACACGGCCCATGTGGTCTCAGAGAACATGATGCAGTCCTGTAAGAGGGATGATCAAGTCTGCTTCTCAGGGCTCTTGCAAAGATCCAATGATTAAATATGTGAGACAGAGCTAGCTGTTTCTCTTGGAAATATCTAGGAAAAATTTCCTGGCCTGAGATGTAGGGAGTAGTTATGCAGGGAATTCTTTAAGTCAAAAACCCAGCAGGGAAATACAGTGAAAAGGGAATGATTCATCTGACAAACCAGGGAAAATCCAAAGATTGTATAACGGAAACATTACAACAGAGTTTTTAAAGCTTCTTGAAAAGATTTACTGGTTTCTCTAAAAAGTTTGAAGGTTAAAGACATTTTCCATTCTTCTTTCCCTGTGGTGGAAGCTGTCCAGGCAAGGCAATTTTTGTTTTATGGCTATTAGTCAACACTTTCAACTGCATCCCTTAACACCACCTCAGACTACCACCAAGAAAAACTGATACAAAAACACCTGAGTCTTCATTGAACCCAGAGGGGAAGAAAAAAAGTATTGGAACAAGTACAACCCCTGTTTAAGGCAGAGAAAGATCTTGGAATCCAGGCAGCTTTATTTTATTTTATTCTGAAAATATAGGTATGGCTCTTTCTGTCAAGGCCAACTAGATGGAGAAGGATGCTATAAAAATTGATACCAATGTAAGAGATTTAACATGTATATTACTGAGACATGTGTATATGTGTGGTCAATATCCATTTGCCCTAAATTATCTTTTCCAATGAAATCTTACCTGGTATTTAGTTATGTAGTTCCTCTGGACCAAATTAAAAGTTCTGTGTATGAACACTTAGGCCAGAAGTAGGAGGTGCTTTTCCAAGGTTACCAATTGGCTATGGGAAAGCATCTCCCAGTTCCCAGTCTAAAGTCATCAATGCCACAGCCTTTAATGTCATCTCCTTTTCCATCTTCTTTCTAAGTAATGTTCCCTACTTGGGTTGTGGTCCCAGAAGCAGACCAAGTGGCAAAAATGCAGCTTTAAAGAAGCCAGTTTAAAGGAAGTGTTTCCAGAAGGAACCAGAAGGACATAGAGAAGTGGGACCCAGAAGAAGAGGAGGACATGCAGGGCACTTCATGCCTACTCCCATTGTTGTAATACTAGACGTATGGCTGTTTATTCTCTCTCCCTCACTTGTGTGCAACTCCATCTGGAATGGTTGAACCATTCTCTCAATGCTGACAGATGGACAGCTTGAATACGTAGTCCTGGACCAGGGCGGGATTTTTAGTTTTTATTCTGGTTCGTGCCGACTCCTTTGGGGACTGCACTGTCTGGGGCTACTAATCAAAATGATGGCAGAACCTCTGGGAAGTACCAACGTCATGTGAATATCGAAGAAGGTATGTAATCTCAACTGCCTGAGCTTTTTACTCCCGCTAACTCTTTCTTCTTCCAATGGCATCTTGAGATTCCCCCCTCCCTCCCCACCCAGAGGGATAATTTCTGAAGTGTAAGAATTAATCACTCTCTCTTCCTCCTTGGAGCATTGCTAAATTAACAGCTTGACATCGCATCTATTGTGCTTTCTGTAAGCTCTCTAAGGCCCATTAGGATTGGGGAGTTGCTGGGAGCATAGTAAATGCTGAGCAAGAAAATATTCCTCGGAAATCAGTGAGTGAATCCAAAAATGTTCTATACACAGTGGCATTTGAAGCCCTGGGCTTATTACTGTTTGTGTTGCCAGCATATGATGTATGCTTCAGCCATGAGGTGCCTGCTTGTGTGCCATATCTCTTTGGGTCAAAATCATTGAAGTGGAAAATATCCCCTCAGGGCTATACCTTGAAAACGAAGATTGTTGGATTGGAAATTATTTCATAAACCACCAGCAGTTTTATTTTGTCTAGACACGACGCAAGAAAAAAAGAAAATCATCAGAGATGATAATAAGACGGCATGTGCGAGAAGATGCAGTTCCTACAGAGACATGATTGCTCTTTACAAATTTTATGGTCTCATTTCTACAATCCTATCACCTTCTGCCGAATTCTTTAACCACCCTTCTGTGTGGCCCAAGGGAGAAAGTGTTAATAGCTGTGGGCAAACCTTTCACTGAAACAAAATAAATAAATAAATAAAACACCAGAAGAAATGGACCCACTGATAGAAGACAAGAGAGAGCTATTCTCCAGACTTGTGGTTGCCAAGGGGGAGGGAGAGTGGGGGAGGGAAGGATTGGGAGTTTGGGATTAGCAGATGCAAACTATTATATATAGGATGGATAAACAACAAGGTCCTACTGTATAGCACAGGGAACTATATTCAATATCCTGTGCTAAACCATAATGGAAAAGAATATGAAAAAGAATGTATGTATATGTGTAACTGAATCACTTTGCCGTACAGCAGAAATTAATACAACATTATAAATCAACTATACTTCAATAAAATAAATTAAAAAAAAACCCAAAACAGCAACAACAACAGCTGTGCTTCTCATTTCTGAAGCACAGTTCATATCTCTATATGTGTATTAACATAAGAATATATGTATGTCAGGAACTTCTTCTGGACCTCCAAAGTGTTAATTGAAACTCATTTGGTTTGGGCTACTCTTTACTTGGATGGTGAGTTCTGCACCCATAGATTTTTGGCCAGAAAGGGGCCTTAGAGATTATTACCTAATACACCTTCACCTACACAACTCATACAAGAAGAATGAGACCTTAGAGATGACAAGTAATTTAAATATTTGCTAGAGCCAAGGTTTTAACCTAGCAGCCTGGGATCTTTCCACCACCCTGTGTTTTGTTCTCCTTGAAGCCAACTCTGACCAGTTTAACAATGGACTCCTTCTGTGTGATCAAAGCATGTAATCTTGGGACATAAAAAGTCTCCACAAAGTGGTCTGGCCTCAGTTGACAGTGTAATAGGTAGAAAATGAAGAATTTAGCTGGTTATCATAACATAGTACCAAACATCCAACCTAAGTGACTAAGTTATTCTGTATGCATACATATCTGTGTATGGACCACTTTGTGGGGCTCATAAGGCATCCCACTGGATCAATGAATTTAGAAGGGTCAAGGTACTGTTAGGATTAACACAGTCTCCACAAATAAGGATCCTCAACAAAGAGGCATGCATCATGAAACTGTTTTAAGAAAAATAATCCTTTATGCTGGTTTTTTAAAGTTAATGCTTTCTTGGGAAAGCAGTAGGTTGTCTGTAAAGGTGATTTACCCAGGATGTGGCTAACTTACAACAGCTGTATTTAACACACACATTCGGTCTTTACTCCTGAGGCTGGGGAAGAGATGGATGATTTATGCTTTTGCTGCTCAGGCTGCATTGGTGAAATGGACCTCAAAATATACTAAGTAGAGGACACACTCAGAGGCTTTGAGAAAGGCCCATATGTTCAGAGACCAGTTCATGAGCAAGATGTAGCAAACACAGACTGAGGAAAGTCTTATGTAGACAATCCTCCTTCTATGAACATATCTAGTTTTGCCCCTCTGCACACTAGCACCAAGACTCCAAGATCATTAGGATGTCCCAGGGCAGATTTGTACCAGTTTTGGCTCCATCACTTGCTAGCTCTGTGATCTTGGGCAAGTTATTTAATCACTTCAAGCCTCAGTTTCCTAATATCTAAAATGTGGATAATGATATTATCTAATTCACAGGCCTGTTGTGAGGATTATACGACATAGTCCCAAGTGTTTAGCACATAAAGAGGTCTTAACAATAACAATAAGAATAATATTTACGGAGCTCTTTCTATGTACTAGGCATGGTTCTAAGAACTTCACATGTATAAACTCAATTAAATCCTTACAGCAACTCTGTCAGAGAGATAATATTATTGTTTCAATTTGACAAATGAGGAAATTGAGGCATAGAGAGGTTATATAATTTCTCTAAGGTCATACAGTCCATAGCTTTGTAGCTGCAATTCAAACCTTGACAGTCTGGCTCCAGAGGCTCTTATATGTTACCTGTTTTGTTATTGTATTCTTAGAACAATACATAAGGACAAATTAGGACATTATGTAAATTGCATGCAGAGTAGCTAATAATTTAACAAACCTGCATTGAGGAAGGGAGATTTATTTGTTCTAGCACAGGAAGGAGAGGGTCGGAGGAGTTAGTAGGTGAAGACGGGTTGGGTGAGCAAAGTGTTAGTAGGTGAAGACGGGTTGGGTGAGTAGGTGTAGCATCTTCGTGGAATATGGAGAGTTTCAGTTGCCAGTATCTGAAGTCAGAGTCACAAAATACAGGCGATAAGGCTAGAAAAGTAGCAGGTCATGAAGACCTTGTGATAAGAAATCGTGGTAAGGAGCCAAGCTTATCCTACATTTGAAGAAGAGTCAAGGAGAGGTAAGAGGTGCAGAGAAGGAGAGGCTGGATCCTAGTCACTTCATTTGAACTACTGGAGCCAGTTTTGTCTGAGGTTTTCCTGTAAACTTCCTAGTTATCTAAGTTAATACATTTTCTTTGTATACATGTGCTAGGTTGAGTTGGATTTCTATATCACTTGGAATGTAAAGAATCTTGACAAGATCAATTAGTTCAAATACTATATTATTTTATTTTATTTATTTATTTATTATTATTTTTTAATTAATTTATTTATTTTATTTATTTATTCTTGGCTGCGTTGGGTCTTCCTTGCTGCGTGCATGCTTTCTCCAGTTGCAGTGAGTGAGGGCTACTCTTCATTGCGGTGCGTGGGCTTCTCATTGTGGTGGCTTCTCTTGTTGCGGAGCACGGGCTCTAGGCGTGCGGGCTTCAGTAGTTGGGGCACGAGGACTCAGTAGTTGTGGCTTTTGGGCTCTAGAGCGCAGGCTCAGCAGTTGTGGCGCACGGGCTTCATTGCTCTGTGGCATGTGGGAACCTCCCAGACCAGGGCTTGAACCCTTGTCCCCTGCATTGGCAGGCGGATTCTTAACCACTGTGCCACCAGGGAAGCCCTAGACTATATTATTTTAGGGAAGAAAATGTGAAGGCAGGATTTAGGTATAGACCAAGAGAAGATTACAAATAAGAGAACTAGTTAGTGAGTGTAAGGGGCTGATGGAGCCCTGCAAAATTCTTTTAGGGAATTATCTCTCCTCCATCATGCATTGTCTTAGAAAGGCTGTTAATCAAAGAGCTCTGCCGTCTTTTGACCAAGGAATAGGTCTGTGACAAATGTAGGCAAAGGGACCCCTTTTTTTCTGGTAATTTGAGTCTTAATAGTATAACCCCAAAATAGAAGAAATGTTTCCTCTTCATTTATTTCAGTGGCGAGACTGATGAAGTTCTCAGGATGTTTGTCCTACTGAGACTTTTGGGATTACCTGCTTATGACTTTTCAAGCCTGATTCTTCCACATGCTCCCCTCTTTTTTCAATTCTGCAAGTGATCCTTCTTCTTACAAGAAAATCCTTTAAAATTTTTAGTTAGTCAATTTGTTTGGCTTATGCCATGGTCCTAAGGGATATAGAAATTAATCCAGGAAGTGAGATGTTGCACGTGACTGACCAAAAAAAAAAAAAAAAAATGTAGAACTGGCTGAGTTGGATGAAAGGCAGAGAGAGTTCCTTTATTCTCCTGGGGACTATGCAGTACTTTTCATGATGTTAGAGTCTACTGGCTAACATGTGGCCTCCAGAAAAGCTCTATAAGAAAGAGATCAGCTAAGATTAAAGCTGGCTTATTGATGAAAAGAGAATGACATCTGGACAAGATGTCATAGATTGTGTTCCTCCTCACTAAGCACAAGTATAAACCCTTTTACATTATTTAATAAAAGGCAACCAAAAGGAGAGCTCTAAAAGGTGGTAAGAAAAAGGCAAACTCATTTAGAACCCCAGGACTGGAGGAAAAACACAGCGGCAAGTTTTCTTATATAGTCCCCCCTCCACCAAAACAGAAAAAGGAACCCCAGAATTTTCTGACCTCCAACCTAGCAATGGAAGGCAGCCCAGGTAGACTCCTTCTTTCCTAAATTAAATAGGAGTCTCTATGACAACATCAGGTGTGCCAAACATCACCAGCAAGGGTGATTGATCTGGAGCAGCTGAGGGAAGTGGGCTTCCTAACTGGACTTGAGAATTTCCTCCCCTGCCCAGAGACATCAGTGTGGGTGGGTGGAAGCAGGAAGAAAAACTTAGCCAAAAGAAGAGGCCTAGCTGGGGAATCCTCTTAGAATAAGAACCTGAGATTCCATTTCTTACCCAGAGACACTGGGGACCTGAGGAGCATAGGTAGGGGGTCCTACCACAACAAGTGCCTGGACAGGAGACCCTTTTGGTGTCCATAGGCCTGAAACTCCCCTCTCCCACCAGGAACACACAGTAGCCCAGCCCAGAGAAATCCTTCCACCACCTCAGGCAGCACCAGCAGGGACCAGCCCCAATAACCTCACATAAACCAGAAAAAAGTAACATTGAAATTGCTGTGCAAATTACACTATCATTAGAAGCACAGCACAAAAATGTAGGCCAGGACCTACCTGCATGCTTAATCTAAACAAAGTGATAATGTAAAAAGATTTAAATAGGACCTAGATTCCCCTAACATAATAGAAACAATGTCCAGAATACAATAGAAAATTACTCATTATACTTAGAATTAAGAAAATCACAACTTGTGTGAGAAAGACAATCAACTGACACCAACTTGGAGATGAATATGATGTTGGAATTATCTAACAAAGATTTGAAAGCAGACACACAAAAGTGATTCAACATCAATTACAAATTCCCTTGAAACAAATGAAAAAAGAGAAAACTTCAGCAAAGAAATGGAATTTACAAAAAAGAACCAAATGGAATTTAAAGAACTGAAGAATAAAATGTCAGATATTAAAAAAAAAAAAAACTTATTGGATGGGCTGAATAGAAGCAGGGAAGTGATGGAGAACAGAATCAGTGAACTTGATGACAGATCGACAGAATTCACCCAACCTGAACAACAGAAAGAAAATAGACAGACTGAAAAAAAGAAAACAAAACAGAGCCTCAGAGACTTGTATGACAATAACAAAAATACCACCAGTCATAACATCAGAGTTCCAGAGCTGAGCAAAAGAGAATGGGGCTGAAAGTGTATTCAGAGATGTTACAACTTAAAGCAGAAACAGAAACTTACAGATTCAAGAAGCTGAGCAAATCACAAGCAGGATAAATTCCCCCAAATCCACACAAAGACACTTCATAATTAAACATCTGAAAACTAAAGACAAAATCTCTAGTTTTCAAAATGGCTTCAAAATCTTGAAAGCAGCCAGAGAGAAATGAGGCATTACTTACAGATTTCTCACATGAAGCCATAGAGGTCGGAAGAAAGAGGCACAACATTTTTTAAGTGTTAAAAGGAAGCACTGTCAACTGAATATTTTTTATCAGGTGAAACTGTCCTTTAAAAATAAATAGGAGGGGCTTCCCTGGTGGCACAGTGGTTGAGAATCTGCCTGCCAATGCAGGGGACACGGGTTCGAGCCCTGGTCTGGGAAGATCCCACATGCCACGGAGCAACTGGGCCCGTGAGCCACAACTACTGAGCCTGTGCGTCTGGAGCCTGTGCTCCCCAACAAGAGAGGCCGCGATAGTGAGAGGCCCGCGCACCGCGATGAAGAGTGGCCCCCACTCACCGCAACTAGAGAAAGCCCTCGCACAGAAACGAAGACCCAACACAGCCAAAAATAAATAAATAAATTTATAAAAAAAAAAAATAAATAGGAAATTAAGACATTCACTGATGAAGAAAAACTAGGAGAATTTGTTGCTAGCAGACCTACCCTTAAAGATCAGCTAATGAAATTTCTTCAATCAGAAAGGAAACAATAAAAAAAAGAAAAATCTTGGAGTATTAGAGAGGAAAAAGAAATAGCAAAAAGAGCAAAAATATGAGTACATACAATAGACTACTTTTCTCCTCATGAGTTTTCTAAATCATAAATGATGATTGAACAAAAATTCTAACATCATCTAATACTCAAGAAAATGATATTTAAAAGTGAGGAAGGTAAAGGAATCTAAATGGAAGAAAGGTTGTCACACCTCACTTGACGTAGTAAAATATTGATGCCAGTAGAATGTGATGTGCCATATATGATCTTTGTAATACCCAAAGAAATCCTACAAAAACCATAAAAAGGAATACTCTCAAAAACACTGTAAATAAATCAAGATGGAATCATAAAAAAGTTCATGTAACCCATAGGAAGGCAAGAAAAGAAAAACAGAGAAAGAAGAACCACAGAAAGCAAACAGAAAACAAATAATAAAATGGCAGGCTTAAGTACTAGCACATCAATAATTATCTTAAATGTAAATGGTCTAAATACACCAATCAAAGGCAAAGATTGGCAGAGCTGATTGATTAGAAAAATAAGTACATAAGAACTCTACACTGTTTATAAGAAATACACTTCAAACTCAATGACATAGCTATATCAAAAATAAAAGTATGGAAAAAGACATGCTATGAGAACATTAAGCAAAGCAAAGCAAAACAAAACAAAACAAAAAAGCAGGTGTGAGTATATTAATACCTGATAAAGTGGAAAAAGAGTTAAATTACATATGAAAAGATCAATCCACCAGGAAGACATAATGATTCTTAGAGTGTACAGACTAAACAAAAGAGCCTCAGAATACATGAAGCAAAAACTGATGGAGCTGAAAGGAGAAATAGTTAAATCTGTAATTCAGGACTTCAACACCTCCTCTCAGCAAATAATGGAATTCCTAGACAGAAAATCAGAAAGTATATAAGATACATGAATAACACAATCAACCAACAGTATCTAATTGACATATTAAAAAAAAATCCTCCATTCAACAGCAGCAGAATAGACATTTTTTTTTTCAAGTGCCTGTGAACCATTCACCAAAACAGACCATATCTTGGACCATATAATAGATTTCAATAAATTGACAAGAATTGACATCTGACAACATGTGTTCTTTGACCATAATGGAAATAAATATCTCTAAATATGTAGTTAAATAACACACTTCTAAATAATTCATTGGTAAAAAAGAAAATGTCAAAGGAAATTTAAAAATATATAGAACCAAATTATATTGAAAAATACAATACATCAAAATATGTAAGAGGCATCTAAAACAGTCCTGAGAGGAAAATTTATAGCACCAAAATGCTTACATTAGAAACAGGTTTGGTGATTCATTGGAAGGACTCATAGGACTCAAGTTTTTATACTCCTGGTTCCAGTTTATTACAGTGAAGGGATAAAAAGAAGAATCAGCAAAGGGAACGGTGTATGGGGCAAGGTCTGAAGGAATCCAGGCACAAGCTTCTAAGAATCTTCTCCTAGTGGAGTCACACAGGTTGCACTTAACTCCTCCAGCAATGAATTGTGACTGCATATGTAAAACATCTCTCAAGGAAACTTGCCTGAGCCTAAAAGTTCAAAGTTTTCATTGGGTATTGCAACTCAAAAATCATTCCAAAGAAAATAAAACACTTATGTGTCTACACTTAACAAAACAGGTGTTTTTTCCCCAGTTTTATTGAGAAATAAGTGACCTATAATATTGTATAAGTTTAAGGTGTAAAACACAATGATTTGATGTATGTATATATTGTAAAATGATTACCACAATAAGTTTAGTTAACATCCATGACCTCATATAGTTACAATTTTTTTAAGAATATGAAAATTACAAAATGTTGGTGAAGGAAATCAGATAAGACCTAAATAAATGGAGAGGCATACTGTGTTCATGGATTGGATGACTCAACATCTTAAAGGTGTTAATTCTCCTAAAATGGTATTTCTTTCAATATCCCAGAACTGTCTTTTGTAGACATAGACAAGCTTATTGCAAATTTTGTATGGAAATCCAAAGACTCTAGAATAAGCAAAGGAATTTGTAAAGAAGAATAAAGTGAGAGGAATCATTCTATTAAGGCATATAGCTATAGTAATCAAGACTGTGTGGTTTTGATGGAAAGACAGACACATAGATCAATGGAACAGAATTGAGAGCCTGGAAATAGACCCACACAAATACGCCGAACTAATTTTTTTAATAGACTTTATTTTTAGTGCAGGTTTAGATTCACAGCAAAACTGAGTAGAAAGTAGAGAGAAAATCCACATACTTCCTCCTCCCCCTCTCCTGCAAAAGCCTCCCCCAATATCAACACCCCATACCAGAGTGGTACATTTGTTATTGTACCAATAACAATATAATCAATGAACCTACATTGACACATTGTTATCACTCAAAGTCCATAGTTTACATTAGGGTTCACTCTTGGAGTTGTATAGTCTATGGGTTTTGACAAATATATAATGATATGTTCCCACCATTATAGTATCATACAGAATAGTTTCTCTGCCCTAAAAATCCTCTGTGCTATGCCTATTCAACCCTCTCTCCCCACAACTCCTGGCAAATTCTGATTGCTTTAAGTCTCCATAGTTTAAGCTTTTCCAAAATGTCATATAGTTGGTATCAGAAAATATGTAGCCTTTCAAATGGGTTTCTTTCACTTCCTAATATGCATTTAAGTTTCCTCTATGTCTTTTCATGGCTTGATAGCTCATTTCTTTTTAGTGCTGAATAATATTCCACTGTATGGATGTACCACCATTTACTTCCCCATTTACCTATTGAAAGACAACTTGCTTGCTTCCAAGCTTTGGCAATTATGAATAAAACGCTATAAACATACGTGCTCAGGCTTTTTGTGGATATAGATTTCAACTCATTTGGGTAAATGTCAGGGATTATAATTGCTGGGTTACATGGTAAGAATGTGTTTAGTTTTGTAGGAAACTGCCAAACTGTTTTCCAAAGTGGCTATGCCATCTTGCTTTCCCACCAGTAATGAATGAGAGCCCCCATTGCTTCACATTCTCACCAGCATTTGTGTTGTCAGTGTTTGGAATTTTGGTCATTCTAATAGGTGTATAGTGTTATCTCCATGTTATTTTAATTTGCAACTCCTTAATGATGTAATGTTAAGCATCTTTTCTTACACACACACACACACACACACACACACACACACAAAGACCACACACCACCAAAATAATCACAAATAAAACTGGAGGAATTGGAATAAGATTGGTTTGATTATATCAAAGTCCACACACCCTGATTGTAATGTACTATAATTTTGCAAAATGTTACCAATGGGGAAAATGGGAAAAGTGTCTGGAGGATATCTCTGTGTTTTGTCTTAAAACCACATGTAAATCAACAATAATCTCAATAATAATTTAAATTATATAAACATATAGTAAAAAAAAAAAAAAGAGAGAGAGAGAATGACAATACAGTTTTGCTCTGAAAACCCTTTCTACCTATAACTTGAAATTTAAGATATCTGAGTACCCAGGAATCCCAGAGTCTTAGTGTTGAAAAAACAGATTTCCCTCATCTTCAGTTAGTATGAGCAAATGCAGTGGCCCAAGAAATATGGCAGGAAATTAAACAAGGGCTTGAAGAAGTTTGATTCCCTGGGTGACCACTGTTTCAAACTGGCCTTTGACTGATCAAGACAGACCAAAAAGCTGAGGGTGAAGGGGATGAAGAGAGGCTTGTTGCTAGGAAACAGGAATTCCCTGACCAATTTCTGGGTTCAAATATGGTGATTTGATAAGACTTCTGGATTTTTTATTTGCCCCAGGAATTCCCCAGCAGCAAAGAGACTACAACTCAAAAAATGGAAAGTGCCTTGGGGAGAGCTCAGCGGAGGCTCTCAGATCAGCTGACCAAAAGCAAGAACTCCTGGTCAGGGAATCCTGGGCATTCCTGCTCAGCAGCACTGTGCTGAGAATTAGTCACCACTAGGTGTGGTTCCCTACTTCTCCCTTTCCCTAATGGGGATTTAAAGCTAACCTTGGACAATTCAGTTAAATGTGCCAGTAAATTTCCTTTATGCTTAAACAATTTTCAGTTTGATTTAATGTCATTTGCAATTGTGAGATCTTGAATAGTTATATTGTTTATCGACCTTATACTCAGCAGTGTGTAAGTTTTCATGTACACACAGAAATACACCAGTGCAGGGGTGTCCACACGCCTGTGCAGAGGCATGAACCTACACCCACAAACACCAGTGTGCATCTGTAAACACACACCTCCTTGTGCACACACTGCTGAAAGAGGCCATCCCACAGGTATAAAAAATTTCATTCACAGTGGCATATGTGTACACATACACAGAACTCCCTACAAGAAAAACTATTATGAATCTTTTTTTTTTTTAACATCTGTATTGGAGTATAATTGCTTTACAGTGGTGTGTTAGTTTCTGCTGTATAACAAAGTGAATCAGCTCTATGTATACATATATCTCCATATCTCCTCCCTCTTGCGTCTCCCTCCCACCCTCCCTATCCCACCCGTCTAGATGGTCACAAAGCACCGAGCTGATCTCCCTGTGCTATGCGGCTGCTTCCCACTAGCTATCTATTTTACATTTGGAATCTTTCTTTGCAGCATACTTTGGCATACCATTAGCCTCAGAGTATTCAAAGGGAGAGATGATGCACTTATTGCAATAAAGTAATGAACAGAGCTACATTTTTTTTTTTTTTAGCTTCAAAAGATGATGTGGGAGTTTTAGCATAATGAAGGTTTCTAAGGTTCCAAATCTGTTAATTAGGTTGTGTGCTCAATTCAATCCAGCTTTGGTTTCCACAAATACAATCAGGACCTGGATCTCCATGAAAGTCTCCACGGAGCTGGGTTCAGGCAGGCTGCAGACTCTTAAAGCCTGGTATCATCTCTCTCCTCCTTGGCATGTGCATGAAGAATACAGCTAAGCCTCAATTAGTCGAGGAGTAGTGATCAGGGAATGTGAAATGTTGGCCCTGTTGGGCTTCATCAGGCAGACTGGACAGTGATGAAGGGGGAAAATGAATATTTAATATTCTTACTGAACTTGGATTCTAAAATAGATGGAGGAAGAGGCATAACAGATGGGCTTATTACTCAAGGAGTTCCCTTCTTTCATCAATATGTTGAGGAAATTTAACATTGATACAATACTTTTATCTACAAATCATATTCTAGAATTGTCAACTGCCTTAATAATGTCCTTTATAACTGTTATTTTTCCCCCAGTTCAGGATCCAATCTAGAGTCATACATTGCATTTAGATGCCATGGCTCTTTATTTTCTTTTAATTGGGAACAAATCTTCAGTTAGTCTTTGTTTTTCATGTCATTGATAAGTTTGAAAAATACTGGTCCACTGTTTCAAAGATTGTTCCCCAATGTGAATTTTTCAGATGTTCGCTCATGATAATATTCCTTTTGGTTCGTTTACTCTATAAATGATATTGTGTCTTTCTCGGGGGCCTCACATCCGGACACACATGATGTCTTGTTTCCCATTCATTGGTAAGGTTAATTTTGATCACTTGGTTAAAGTGTTTGGTTTCTCCAGCTTTTTCCTTTCTTAATTTATAAGTAACTTGTAGTGATATACTTCTAGGTTTGTAAATGTCCTGTTACTCACAAAACTACCTTCCTCTAGCCAAAATTCATTATTGCTTTTTGCCTAAATTTAATTTTTACTATAATGATTTCAAACTGTTATTTTCTAATTTCATCATTTCTTTTATATTTACCAGTTGGCATTCATCTGTAAGGAAGCATTTCTCCTATCTAAATGTTTACCCTTCCACCCATCCATCCAACTATATCTATCTATCCACCTACCTATTTATTATTAGTATGGATTGATGGATTCTTATATTCAACTGGTTATAATCCACAACAATCCTTATTAATTTTTACACTCAAATTGTCCTAGATTTTAAAATGGTAGCACTTTCAAGTAGACTTTTGTGTATTTGTATATGCCTCCATTTTTTAGATACTTTTTAACTTTCTGGCACAAGATGTTTCATACTTATTTTGTACTTCCCCTGTTCTAGTTCTCGAATCAGCCATCTTCCCAAGGAGCACTGGTTTCTTTAATGAGAATGATATTTAGAATCCAAGATCTGGGCACTAGTTGTGTTCATTGCTATGGGAGTGTCATTGTTTCAAGATCTTTCAGTGGACAGGTCCAGGAAATAGACATCCATATGAAATCATGAATTTAAACTGGTTCCTCCAATTCCATTTCACCCCCACAGAGTTAATCCTTCCCTTCCCCCATTCCATATATGTATTCCCTTCCTTCCAAGTAAGAACGCTAGCTCCCCCAAATTTCAATATATTTACTCTTTTGTTCAATCCCATAACACAAAAAAAATTATTTAAATATTGTTATAACACTATGAAAACAGACCAATTTAAAAAAATTCAAGATTTGCTTCCAGTTCTTTTTTTTTTCTTTAGATGAAAAATATATAGACAAAGGACAGTGTCAAAAGTTACCTGAATAGCTCTTTTTCTTTCCCATTTAGTGTGATTATGTTAGTCATTTGATATACTTATGTTCATTGATTTCTGTTTGTACTTGCTTATATTGTTCCCTTTCCCATCTTTGCTGATTTAATTTTATGTTTTGAATTTGTAGGTAATTAACATTATCTCATATGTTAAACATTACAAAAAAAGGATACTCATAGAAGTGTCATTCTCCCTTGTCCCTTGTGTCCCTGGTAGGTAAGCAGTTTGATTATTTTCTGGTTTATCCTTTCCATGTTTCTTTTAGGAAATGTAAGCACAAATATGTGTTATTTTTTCATTCATGCCATTAGTATAATTGTTATTTGTAGAATTTGGCCTTTCTCTTAGTCCCTGAAATTCTGCAGCTTCATGT
Organism: Balaenoptera musculus; assembly: GCF_009873245.2. Taxonomy (NCBI): domain Eukaryota; kingdom Metazoa; phylum Chordata; class Mammalia; order Artiodactyla; family Balaenopteridae; genus Balaenoptera; species Balaenoptera musculus. The sequence continues at coordinate 66,080,700 of NC_045788.1, forward strand.
GTTGTAGTGTAGATTCGTCGTTATTAATTCACATTGGTATTTGGAGTGTTTTTTATTTTTATTTTTATTTTTTTTTAGTGTTTTTTAATTTAAGAACTTATTTTATTCTTTAAGTTGGTAAACTTCTCTGATATTTCTCTTATTTTTCTTCTCTTCTCTTCTTCTGTAACTCCTATTAGATATATGTTGGAGCATCTCAGTTTATTCTCCATGGTTCTTAACTGTTCTTTAATATTTCTATTTCTATATCTCTGTTATCTCTGTTCTCTTCTTTTTCAATTAAGTTCATAGTGTCATATCTACTTATTCTTGTATTATTTATCAGTTGTTCATATCTTTGGTTCATTTTAATTATGTTATGCCTTCCTTTATCTCTGGCTAGGCTAACATTCTTATTTTAGTCTTTTTCACACTATCTCTTAAAATTAATTTTACAAAGAGTTAATTCATGTTCTAATCATTGATTTCATTGGTTGTCTTTCTTAGCTACAGATCTCATCATTTCATTTCAAATTTGGGCTAATGGGCCCATTTTGTGTCAGAGGGATTATTTTTGTCTCTTTTTCTTCATAGTCAGTAGTTTTGTATTTTCACAGGCATTTGAAACTACCTCTCCTATAAACCCAGTCCCAAGCCTGATATTATAATGGCATTTTAAGGTTTCAGCTCTATGGGATTTTAGAGGTATTGAGATCCAATCTTTTTAAATTAATTAATTAATTAATTTTTTGGCTGCACTGGGTCTTAGTTGCTGCACTCAGGCTTTCTCTAGTTGTGGCAAGTGGGGGCTACTCTTTGTTGCGGTGCACAGGTTTCTCATTGCAGTGGCTTCTCTTGTTGCAGAACACGGGCTCTAGGTACACGGGACTCAGTGGTTGTGATGTGCGGTCTCAGTAGTTGTGGCATATGGGCTTAGTTGCCCTGTGGCATGTGGGATATTCCCAGACCAGGGCTCGAACCTGTGTCCCCTGCATTGGCGGGCAGATTCTTAACCACTGGACCACCAGGGGAGTCTGAGATCCAATCTTTGAGGCAGTGGGTTTCTAGCTCAGTCCCACATCAGGCTGTGTTTTTGTAGTCCTACTTCCTTGGCTCCACAGCTTTCTATAAACTATAAAACATAGCTTCAGGGATAAAATTGTCAACCTTTTTTTCCCCCGTCTCCTTTATGCATGTGGACACCCCCTACAGCAAATCCCTAGCCTCAAGCAGTGAGCCTAGTTTTTGTCACCCATCTTACATAAAACACTTTTATCCCATTATTCTTTGCCACTCCTGACTTCTGGCTCTGGAGGCTAGCAGGTCATCTGTTTTAACATCCCCTTCCCAATTTACACTTCTGCTCTGTTTCTCAATATAACAACATATTTATTGTCATCAACCTCGAATTTCAGTTGAGGATATTAAAGTGCAGTTAATGAGTGAAAGTGCTGGGATTCAAATCCGGGTTTCCTGGCTTCAGATTCCACATTTTTTTTAGTGACTCCAAGTAGCCTTTCTGTTGGCTTTTATTTCTCCATTTAGTATTTTTCTAAACTTCTACTGAGTTTAGACATTCTTTAATACTTTGGACTGTAAATGAAATTAGAGTACTTTTCTTCTTTAATGGCATCTTAATACAGTGAAAGGGCATTGGGCTATAAGTAAAATTACCTGGGTTCTGTTCTTGGCTGGGAAATTATTTAAGTCTCTGGGCCTCAGTCTTTTCTAGAACATTGTAGTTTGGCTGAGATGAGCTTTAAGTTCCCTTTCAGCTGTAATAGTTTTTGAATCACCTTAGTTTGCTCCTTTCTCAACAAGCCATATTGCTATTCACACCTTACACTTTTCAAGAACTCAGTATGGGTTAGTTGAAATACAAATATCTCTTACTACATGTTTTCTTGAACTTTGTTTTAGTTGGAGAACTGAGAAATTACACTGTCAGCTTTGTACCTGAACAGAACAAAACATATAGTGGTTCAAATTTAATGCAATGTTCCTCAAGCAAAGCTAACAAAGTTGGTTTCTTCCCAACAAAGTTGGTCACAGAAACTTTCTCCAGCTAATCTACTCTGAAGAACACTGTCTCATTACATTTTTCCTGAAACCTTTTTCCTTAAAAATGTGTTTCTATAATTAGAATGTCCTACAAATGCATTCTTAATTTCCTACATACCTCCTACTGAATAAGGGAAGAAGAGGAAACATGAGATTAGCAATGAAAGCTCTTTCCCTTAGCTAGGTTGTAGTCTAAACTCCTTTGTAAGCTAAGTTCTATAAGCTCTTTATTGCTGTATAAATTCACGGTTGTATGAAGGAAAATGATCTGGTGGTGACAGATACCGTATGTGGCACTGTGTAATTAGTGACTCATGACTCTGAGTTTAGTCATACTTGGGTTTAAATATTTTGGCTCCAGCACACACTAGCTGTGTCCTTTAAACAAAGTTTCAATTTCTGAGTCTATGTTTTTATTTATTTATTTATTCTTGTACAATAATAATGTGATAAGTGGTAATAATATCTGCAAAAAATGTTTGTTTTTATAATTTAAGTAAAGTAATAGTGTAATGTTTGGTACATAGCAGGTAGCCATAATTATCATTATCAGGCTATACATTATTGTTTGTTTACTTGTTTGTGTCCCATACTAGATTGTAAGCTTCTCAAGGGCAGAGACCATGACTTACATTTTTTCACCAGCACTCAGTATATTTCAAAAATAAATGAATAAATAATTTGTTTCATTTTAAGGATCTCTTTTCATTATTAATTCAATAGCAATGCAACTTAATAATAATTTTTGAAAGGATTAATTGGTGTTTGATTCTTGGCCTTAAAAATCTTTTTGAGGGACTTCCCTGGTGGTCCAGTGGTTAAGACTCCACAACCCCAATACAGGGGACCTGGGTTCGATCCCTGGTCAGGGAACTAGATCCCACATGCATGCTGCAACTGAGTTCGCATGCCGCAACTAAAGATCCCACGTGCTGTAACTAAGACCTGGAGCAGCCAAACAAACAAACAAACAAATAAATAAATAAATCTTTTTGATTTTCTTGGTTTTGGTTGACATTCTATACTTCCCATAACCCAGTAATACCATATGCAATTTCTACAGTGAAAAAATAAACCAGTTGTTATTTAATGACCTTCTGGACATAAACTTCATCCTCTAAGCACATATTTAAAACCTCATCTCTTAGGGCAAAAAGTTTAAATATGGATAGCGATCACTTTCTGTCACATTCACCCTACCCTTATCCAAGTACTGCTATGTTGGTGCTTGACTTGTGTGTGGATACCTCTCCCTACCGCCAAGATTATAAAAGCTTTGTACCCAATAGTTTTTTGTGCCCGCCCTTCAATCTCCAAGACCTGATATGGTTGAATGTACATTGTATATATTAATAGACATCTGTTGAATTAATGAATAAATGAGAAAAAGTATTGCACAATTCCAACCCCTATATGACAAAGGGCTACATTATGTGGTAATGGACAAAGACTGTTAGAGCAAGGAAGGATGTTTAAAGTTATCTGTTCAACTTTGCTTGAGTCTGGACAGGGAAACAGAAATGCTAAATATTTAAATAGAGGGAATTTCAGTGTAGGCAATTGGCCATACCTGTGATAGAAGAGCTGAGAAACCAAACAGGGGCTGTTGAGGTAACACGGAAAACAAAAACCACCCTTAACCTGGTAGGACCAAAGAAAGGTGTTGATTCCAGACTTAAGAAGCTGGGACTGTCCATATTAGCCAGAGCCATGGTGAAGACATAGCCATTATTGGAGACATCACAGAAAGCATAGAAGAAAGAAAAGAAAAATGCTGCTAGTTTTCCTCTTCCCCTTTACTCTTTTTCTATGGGTTCTGGGGGCCAAAGCTACCTAGAAGCTTGAGGGCAAAGGAGCCTAGTTCCCTAGTAATGATACAGGGAGCACAAGGGAAGGGAGAGGATGGACCTGGGAGCAAACTGGCAGCTGACCAACAGAGGTTCCTAAAGAAAGAGGAGCATGGGTTAGGTCTTGAAGGATAAGTTGAATTTCAAGACTTGAAGGGTCAAGAATGAGCCACTTGTAGAAAATGGGACCTACGTGAGCAAATACAAAGTGGTGTGAGGCATATTTATGACAGAATAGGAAAGCCACTCTGGGTAGACGAGGAAGTGCATGTAGAGTAGTACTGGGATTAAACTAGTCAACAGGATTATACCATGACATGGTATGCTTTGAAAACCTGACAAGGAGCTTCAGAATTATTTATAAAAAAATCATTACAGATTTTTGAGTAGAGGAGTGACATGATGAAAATGGTGTTGAAGGAATAATTTTTCGAAGGGGTATGCAGAGTGGGTTGGAGTGAGAAGAGACCAGAGACAGGGAAGCCACAAATCTAGCCACTGCAATAATTCACACATGGACCAGCAAGTCTTCACAAGGTAATGGCAGCAGGTATAGAGAGGAATAAATAGACTTCAGTGTTTGACAAACTTTTCTAATTATAAGAGGTGAAAATGAAGAATAAGTTAAAAATGATGCCAATTTTTCAGCCTGACTAACTGGAAGAATAACTGAAATTGAGATGAGCTGGTGAGAGAAGATGATGTGTACCCTTTGGATGAGTTGGATTTGAGATAATGGCAAAATATAAACAGACAAATCTAGGAAAACAGACATACTACTGGCACGTAGTTGAAAGAACAGAAGTGGCAGTGTGGTTTTGGAGGTCATCAGCTGGCTAGGAGAATGAATAAAAAGGAGATGAAAAGAGAATGCATGGGAGAGGGATTATTGTGAGAGCAAAGGACTAGCCTTGGCTAATGTCCTAAGAAACGGGAGATAAAAAGGAGTTAGTATTTGTTTTTCTCTTTCTGACATAAAGGTAACAGAGTGCAATTAAAAAGGTAGGAAGACATGTAGAATTTAAGAAAGAAAGTGAAAAGACAAGTCAGGGCATGTTGGGGAGTCAGTGTTGTACAGGGGCAGGGAATATGGTTCAACTGGTAAGGTATCCTCACATAATGAGCAAGGCAAAATTCGTGTTTGAATGAAAGAATAGAAGAAAAGAACAAAGTATGGTCATAAAGTGTTGAATGATACAGAGAATTTGATGGAAATACAGACCAAGAAGACCTCTTGATGGATTTACTCTGTATCATTTAGTAACAAAGATTACCTCTCTATTCTCAAGTTTTGTTAAAATGTAGTGATGTATTTCTTTCCATTAAAAAAATCCACCACACACACACACATACACATGCTCAATATAACTATCTTCTCTTCCAGTTTCTTTCCTTGTGAAAACTGTATGCCAAAATTTACAGTGTCCTACAACATTAATAGTGTTACATGTTTTAGGTTTCCTTGGTTGTAACTCCATATAGGTGAAACTTTCTTTTTGTAGTACTATTTATCTGCCTGTAGAGGTTGAAATTTGCCTGGGAGTCATCTAGGTTCAATTAATTTCTGTTTTGAGATCAAAAAGAGACTTAGGAGGGGGTTAAACTCATTTGTAAAGAGTTGGAGGCCATTGGATAATAAGCTATCAATATCTACTGGCCTCAGCTCAGTGGGAAGAGTAGACTGTGTAACTGTCTCTCCAGGGAGGAGTCTCTTAGTGGTGAGTGACAAGACAGGGACACCCAAGGGGGAAAATAGGAGAGGGCGTGTCTCATATGTGGAAAGATGGTCTGCAGGTAAGTATGTGCACAGGAAAGCCATGCTATTTCACATGAGAAGACCTGGGTCCTTGCCTGGCTCTGCCATCCCTGGGTGCATGTTTTTGGACAGATAATTAATTAACCTCTCTGGACCTTACATAGCTTTTGAGAGGATCTACCAAGGGAAGATGAATATGTGGAACTCTCTTTTTTTTTTTTTGATATACTTCATCCAGTAAGACGAAAACCTAGAAACCTGTTAGGCTTCTTGTCAGAAGGCCACACAACAGTTGGTGAATTCTCTGCCTAACTCCTCAAGGTTGCAGGAAGTCTTCTGGGCTTTACCTGTACACACCCCCATTAATGGAGTCCCTACAACTGATTTCAAGTCCAGTTCAAGACTTGCGACATCTTATAGTACTTGAGCAACAGAGACAAATACTCTCAGGTGCCCTGCCACTCACTGCCATTTGCTCCGACTGATTCTGTGTCAAGCTTTACAATTTACTTTGAATTTCTTGAGCTCAGAGAGAGAAATTCCAGTGGTCAGAACTTTAATAAAGGCAGCTGTAGTAGCCATTAACTGTGTGACTGACACTTAAAGAGGCCAGTGAATTAATACCAAGCATAACAGAATATTTGACTGCTTACAACATCACTGCTGCATTTATACACATGCATACACACACACACGGAGGAAATATTTATGGGTATTTGTATCTTATCACATACATAACTGGGGGGAGAGAGAGATGAAGTTTGGGTGGGGACAGAGTCTGGGAAGAGAAAGACAAGAAAAAGAGAGAAGACAGCGTGGTTCATTCTTTCAGTTTTCCATTGACTGGCTTTGAGTGCCTATAATTAGTGTGGACTGGGGTGGGCAGGGTGGGGGAAGCTGGCAGGTTTTGTTTAAAAACTATTTTGTGAGATTCTTGGCACAAGCAGAACCACTGGGGCCCAGGTGACCAAGGGTGGCACTGAGCTGTGGAAGAGGCACTTCTCACGGACGCTGCCTGGAAGCCAGCACAGCCCTGGAGACAGAGGCCTGGAAACTCTGACCACTCTGGCTGGAATGTTGGGTTCTGACCAGGGCTAGAGCAGCAACAGTGAGGCTTCTTCTAGAAGGTTCGTGGGCAACAGAGGAGAACCAGCAGAACCCAGAAAAGGAGAGGGAAGGCCAAGATGGGCACCTCATGGTCACTGTAGCTGAATGACTAGTTCATGGGCCTGACACGTGGTCTTGTCCAAGGATCTAGGGAACAGTTGGAGCAGGGATCACGAGACTTAACTTTTCATATCAGCTTTGTCACTGACTTGCTTTGTTCCTTAGATAGGTCATCCTTCCTTTCTAAGTTTTGTGGTCTGGGAAATGAGGATTTTGGATTTGATCTGAAATATCCTCCTAGGTGTAACATTATTCATCTCCTGAATTTATTGTTCTCTTGTCAATTAATTAAACAACTATTTTCCAAGTGCCCTATGTCAAGTTACTTTTGACAAATTCTAAATGTGGAATCATAAGAATGTCGTTACCTATGACCCTTGGCAGATCCAGCTTCAGGTCCTATTTTTGTCATTCACTGCCTCTGTGACTTTGAACAAGTTTCTTTATCTCTATCACCCTCAGCTTCTTCATCTATATAATGAGGATAGTGACACCTCCTGTCAGAGTCATTAAAAACAAATATACAACATATCAGGGACATAGTTGGTGCCCAGTAAGTGTTACCCACTGTTAGTGTATTATTTTTTTTTTAACATCTTTATTGGAGTATAATTGCTTTAAAATGGTGTGTTAGCTTCTGCTGTATAACAAAGTGAATCAGCTCTATGTATACATATACCTCCATATCTCCTCCCTCTTGCGTCTCCCTCGCACCCTTCTAGGTGGTCACAAAGCACCAAGCTGATCTCCCTGTGCTATGCAGCTGCTTCCCACTAGCTATCTATTTTACATTTGGTAGTGTATATATGTCCATACCACTCTCTCACTTTGTCACAGCTTACCCTTCCCCCTCCCCATATCCTCAAGTCCATTCTCTAGTAGGTCTGTGTCTTTATTCCTGTCTTGCCCAAGTTCTTCATGACCTTTTTTTTTTTTTCTTAGATTCCATATATATGTGTTAGCATACAGTATTTGTTTTTCTCTTTCTGACTTACTTCACTCTGTATGACAGACTCTAGGTCCATCCACCTCACTACAAATAACTCAATTTCGTTTCCTTTTATGCCCGAGTAATATTCCATTGTATATATGTGCCACATCTTCTTTATCCATTCATCTGTTGATGGACACTTAGGTTGCTTCCGTGTCCTGGCTATTGTAAATAGAGCTGCAATGAACATTTTGATATATGACTCTTTTTGAATTATGGTTTTCTCAGGGTATATGCACAGTAGTGGGATTGCTGGGTCATATGGTCGTTCTATTTTTAGTGTTTTTTTAAAAAAATAATTAATTCATTCATTTACTTTTGGCTGTGTTGGGTCTTCGTTTCCATGCGAGAGCTTTCTCTAGTTGCGGCACACGGGGGCCACTCTTCATCGCGGTGCGCGGGCCTCTCACTATCGTGGCCTCTCTTGTTGCGGAGCACAGGCTCCAGACGCGCAGGCTCAGTAGTTGTGGCTCACGGGCCTAGTTGCTCCACGGCATGTGGGATCCTCCCAGACCAGGGCTCGAACCCATGTCCCCTGCATTAGCAGGCAGATTCTCAACCACTGTGCCACCAGGGAAGCCCTATTTTTAGTGTTTTAAGGAACATCCATACTGTTCTCCATAGTGGCTGTATCAATTTACATTCCCACCAACAGTGCAAGAGGGTTCCCTTTTCTCTACACCCTCTCCAGCATTTATTGTTTGTAGATTTTTTGATGATGGCCATTCTGACTGGTGTGAGATGGTATCTCATTGTAGTTTTGATTTGCATTTCTCTAATGATTAATGATGTTGAGCATTCTTTCATGTGTTTGTTGGCAATCTGTATATCTTCTTTGCAGAAATGTCTATTTAGGTCTTCTGCCCATTTTTGAATTGGATTGTTTGTTTTTTTGATATTGAGCTGCATGAGCTGCTTGTAAATTTTGGAGATTAATCCTTTGTCAGTTGCTTCATTTGCAAATCTTTTCTCCCATTCTGAGGGTTGTCTTTTCGTCTTGTTTATGGTTTCCTTTGCTGTGCAAAAGCTTTTAACTTTCATTAGGTCCTATTTGTTTATTTTTGTTTTTATTTCCATTTCGCTAGGAGGTGGGTCAAAAAGTATTTGCTGTGATTTATGTCATAGAGTGTTCTGCCTATGTTTTCCTCTAAGAGTTTGAGAGTGTCTGGTTTTACATTTAGGTCTTTAATCTACTTTGAGTTTATTTTTGTGTATGGTGTTAGGGAGTGTTCTAATTTCATACTTTTACATGTACCTGCCCAGTTTTCCCAGCACCACTTATTGAAGAGGCTGTCTTTTCTCCATTGTATATTCTTGCCTCTTTATCAAAGATAAGGTGACCATATGTGCGTGGGTTTACCTCTGGGCTTTCTATCCTGTTCCATTGATCTATATGTCTGTTGTTGTGCCAGTATTATACTGTCTTGATTACTGTAGCTTTGTAGTATAGTCTGAAGTCAGGGAGTCTGATTCCTCCAGCTCCGTTTTTCCTTCTCAAGATTGCTTTGGCTATTTGGGGTCTTTTGTGTTTCCATACAAATTGTGAAATTTTTTGTTCTAGTTCTGTGAAAAATGCCAGTGGTAGTTTGATAGGGATTACATTGAATCTGTAGATTGCTTTGGGTAGTAGAGTCATTTTCACAATGTTGATTCTTCCAATCCAAGAACATGGTATATCTCTCCATCTATTTGTATCATCTTTAATTTCTTTCATCAGGGTCTTATAATTTTCTGCATACAGGTCTTTTGTCTCCTTAGGTAGGTTTATTCCTAGATATTTTATTCTTTTTGTTGCAGTGGTAAATGGGAGTGTTTTCTTAATTTCACTTTCAGATTTTTCACCATTAGTGTATAGGAATGCTAGAGATTTCTGTGCGTTCATTTTGTATCCTGCTACTTTACCAAATTAATTGATTAGCTCTAGTAGTTTTCGGGTGGCATCTTCAGGATTCTCTATGTATAGTATCATGTCATCTGAAAACATGACAGCTTTACTTCTTCTTTTCCAATTTGGATTCCTTTTATTTCTTTTTATTCTCTGACTGCTGTGTCTAAAACTTCCAAAACTATGTTGAATAACGGTGGTGAGAGTGGGCAACCTTGTCTTGTTCCTGATCTTAGTGGAAATGGTTTCAGTTTTTCACCATTGAGGATGATGTTGGCTGTGGGTTTGTCATATATGGCCTTTATTATGTTGAGGAAAGTTCCCTGTATGCCTACTTTCTGGAGAGTTTTTATCATAAATAGGTCTTGAATTTTGTCGAAAGCTTTCTCTGCATTGATTGAGATGATCATATGGTTTTTCTCCTTCAATTTGTTAATATGGTGTATCACATTGATTGATTTGCGTATTTTGAAGAATCCTTGCATTCCTGGGATAAACCCCAGTTGATCATGGTGTATGATCCTTTTAATGTGCTGTTGGATTCTGTTTGCTAGTATTTTGTTGAGGATTTTTGCATCTATGTTCATCAGTGATATTGGCCTGTAGTTTTCTTTCTTTGTGACATCTTTGTCTGGTTTTGGTATCAGGGTGATGGTGGCCTCATAGAATGAGTTTGGGAGTGTTCCTCCCTCTGCAATATTTTGGAAGAGTTTGAGAAGGGTAAGTGGTAGCTCTTCTCTAAATGTTTGATAGAATTCGCCTGTGAAGCCATCTGGTCCTGGGCTTTTGTTTGTTGGAATATTTTTAATCACAGTTTCAATTTCAGTGCTTGTGATTGGTCTGTTCATATTTTCTATTTCTTCCTGGTTTGGTCTCGGAAGGTTGTGCACTTCTAAGAATTTGTCCATTCCTTCCTGGTTGTCCATTTTATTGGCAGAGTTGCTTGTAGTAATCTCTCATGATCCTTTGTATTTCTGCAGTGTCCGTTGTTACTTCTCCTTTTTCATTTCTAATTCTATTGATTTGAGTCTTCTTCTTTTTTTTCTTGATGAGTATGACTAATGGTTTATCAATTTTGTTTATCTTCTCAAAGAAGCAGCTTTTAGTTTTATTGATCTTTGCTATTGTTTCCTTCATTTCTTTTTCATTTATTTCTGATCTGATCTTTATGATTTCTTTCCTTCTGCTAAATTTGAGGGTTTTTTTGTTCTTCTTTCTCTAATTGCTTTAGGTGTAAGGTTAGGTTGTTTATTTGAGATGTTTCTTGTTTCTTAAGGTAGGATTGTATTGCTATAAAATTCCCTGTTAGAACTGCTTTTGCTGCATCCCATAGGTTTTGGGTCGTCGTGTTTTTATTGTCATTTATTTCTAGGTATTTTCTGATTTCCTCTTTGATTTCTTCAGTGATCTCTTGGTTATTAAGTAGTGTATTGTTTAGCCTCCATGTGCTTGTATTTTTTACAGATTTTTTCCTGTAATTGATATCTAGTCTCATAGCGTTGTGGTCAGAAAAGATACTTGATACGATTTCAATTTTCTTAAATTTACCAAGGCTTGATTTGTGACCCAAGATTTGATCTATCCTGGAGAATGTTCCATGTGAACTTGAGAACAATGTGTATTATGTTGTTTTTGGATGGAATGTCCTATAAACATTAATTAAGTCTATCTCGTTTAATGTGTCATTTAAAGCTTGTGTTTCCTTATTTATTTTCATTTTGGGTGATCTGTCCATTGGTGAAAGTGGGGTGTTAAAGTCCCCTACTATGATTGTGTTACTGTGAATTTCCCCTTTTATGGCTGTTAGCATTTGCCTTATGTATTGAGGTGCTCCTATGTTGGGTGCATAAATATTTACAATTGTTATATCTTCTTCTTGGATTGATCCCTTGATCATTATGCAGTGTCCTTCTTTGTCTCCTGTAATAGTCTTTATTTTAAAGTCTATTTTGTCTGATATGAGAGTTGCTACTCCAGCTTTGTTTTGATTTCCATTTGCATGGACTATCTTTTTCCATTCCCTCACTTTCAGTCTGTATGTGTCCCTAGGTCTGAAGTGGGTCTCTTGTAGACAGCATATATACGGGTCTTGTTTTGGTATCTGTTCAGCCAGTCTATGTCTTTTGGTTGGAGCATTTAATCCATTTACATTTAAGGTAATTATCAATATGTATGTTCCTATTCCCATTTTCTTAATTGTTTTGGGTTTGTTATTGTAGGTCTTTGCCTTCTCTTGTGTTTCCTGCCTAGAGAAGTTCCTTTAGCATTTGTTGTAAAGCTGGTTTGGTGGTGCTGAATTCTCTTAGCTTTTTCTTGTCTGTAAAGGTTTTAATTTCTCCATCAAATCTGAGTGAGATCCTTGCTGGGTCGAGTAATCTTGGTTGTAGGTTTTTCTCCTTCATCACTTTAAATATGTCCTGCCACTCCCTTCTGGCTTGCAGAGTTTCTGCTGAAAGATCAGCTGTTAACCTTATGGGGATTCCCTTGTATGTTATTTGTTGTTTTTCCCTTGCTGCTTTTAATATTTTTTCTTCGTATTTAATTTTTGATAGTTTGATTAATATGTGTCTTGGTGTGTTTTTCCTTGGATTATCCTGTGTGGGACTCTCTGTGCTTTCTGGACTTGATTAACTATTTCCTTTCCCATATTAGGAAAGTTTTCAACTATAATCTCTTTAAATATTTTCTCAGTCCCTTTCTTTTTCTCTTCTTCTTCTGGGACCCCTATAATTCGAATTTTGGTGTGTTTAATGTTGTCCCAGAGGTCTTTGAGACTGTCCTCAGTTCTTTTCATTCTTTTTTCTTTCTTCTGCTCTGCAGTAGTTATTTCCACTCTTTTATCTTCCAGGTCACTTATCTGTTTTTCTGCCTCAGTTATTCTGTTATTGATCCCTTCTAGAGAATTTTAAATTTCATTTATTGTGTTGTTCATCATTGTTTCTTTGCGCTTTATTTCCTCTACGTCCTTGTTAAACATTTCTTGTATTTTCTCCATTCTACTTCCATGATTTTGGATCATCTTTACTACCATTACTCTGAATTCTTTTTCAGGTAGACTACCTATTTCCTCTTCATTTGCTTGGCCTGGTGAGTTTTTACCTTGCTCCTTCATCTGCTGTGTACTTCTCTGTTTTCTCGTTTTGCTTAACTTACTGTGTTTGGGGTCTCCTTTTCACAGGCTGCAGGTTCGTAGTTCCCGTTGTTTCTGGTGTCTATCTCCAGTGGCTAAGGTTGGTTCAGTGGGTTGTGTAGGTTCCTGGTGGTGGGGACTAGTGCCTGTGTTCTGGTGGATGAGGCTGGATCTTGTCTTTCTGGTGGGCAGGTCCACGTCTGGTGGTGTGTTTTGCGGGATCTGTGGCCTTATTTTGATTTTAGGCAGCCTCTCTGCTAATGGATGGGTTGTGTTCCTGTCTTGCTCATTGTTTGGCATGGGGTATCCAGCACTGTAGCTTGCTGGTCATCGAGTGAAGCTGGGTCTTGGTGTTGAGATGGAGATCTCTGGGAGATTTTAGCCATTTGATATTATGTGGAGCTGGGAGGTCTCTTGTGGACCAGTGTCCTGAAGTTGGCTCTCCCACCTCAGAGGCACAGCCCTTATGCCTGGCTGGAGCACAAAGAGCCTTTCATCCACACGGCTCAGAATAAAAGGGAGAAAAAATAGAAAGAATGAAAGAAAGAAGATAAAATAAAATAAAATAAAGTAAAATAAAATAAACTTATTAAAATAAAAAATAAAAGATAATTGTGAAGAAAATAATTTTTAAAAGTAAAAAAACAAAAACAAAACAAAACAAAAAAAAATGGATGGACAGAACCCTAGGACAAATGGTGAAAGCAAAGCTATACAGACAAAATCACACACAGAAACATACACATACACACTCACAAAAAAAGAAAAAAGGGGAAAAGACAATATATCTTTTGCTCCCAAAGTCCATCTCTTCTATTTGGGATGATTCACTGTGTATTCAGGTATTCCACAGATGCAGGCACATCAAGTTGTTTGTGGAGCTTTAATTCGCTGCTTCTGAGGCTGCTGGGAGAGATTTCCCTTTCTCTTCTTTGTTCGCACAGCTCTGGGGGCTCAGCTTTGGATTTGGACCCGCCTCTACGTGTAGGTCACCTGAGGGCATCTGTTCTTCACTCAGCCAGGACGGGGTTAAAGGAGCAGCTGCTTCGGGGGCTCTCGCTCACTCAGGTCGGGGGGAGGGAGGGGTACAGATGTGGGGTGAGCCTGCGGCTGCAGAGGCCACCATGACGTTGCAGCAGCCTGAGGCTCGCAGTGCGTTCTCCCAGGGATGTTGTCCCTGGGTCACGGGACCCTGGCCGTGGTGGGCTGCACTGGCTCCCGGGAGGGGCGGTGTGGATAGTGACCTGTGCTTGCACACAGGCTTTTTGGTGGCGGCAGCAGCCTTAGCGTCTCATGCCCGTCTCTGGGGTCCGCGCTGATAGCCGTGGCTTGCGCCCGTCTCTGCAGCTTGTTTAGGCAGCGCTCTGAATCCCCTCTCCTCGTGCACCAGGAAACAAAGAGGCAAGAAAAAGTCTCTTGCCTCTTTGGCAGCTGCAGACTTTTCCCCGGACTCCCTCCCAGCCAGCTGTGGTGCGCTAACCCCTTCAGGCTGTGTTCATGCCGCCAACCCCAGTCCTCTCCCTGGGATCCGACCGAAGCCCGAGCCTCAGCTCCCAGCCCCCGCCCGCCCCGGTGGCTGAGCAGACAAGCCTCTCGGGCTGGTGAGTGCTACTCAGCACCGATCCTCCATGTGGGAATCTCTCCGCTTTGCCCTCCGCACCCCTGTGGCTGCGCTCTCCTCCGTGGCTCCGAAGCTTCCCCCCCTCTGCCACCCACAGTCTCCGCCCGTGAAGGGGCTTCCTAGTGCGTGGAAACCTTTCCTCCTTCACGGCTCCCTCCCACTGGTGCAGGTCCTGTCCCTATTCTTTTTTCTCTGTTGTTTCTTTTTTCTTTTGCCCTACCCAGGTACATGGGGAGTTTCTTGCCTTTTGGGAGGTCTGACGTCTTCTGCCAGCGTTCAGTGGGTATTCTGTAGGAGCAGTTCCACGTGTAGATGTATTTCTGATGTATTTGTGGGGAGGAAGGTGATCTCCGCGTCTTACTCTTCCTCCATCTTGAAGCTCCTGTTAGTGTATTTTTAATTAGATATTCTAATAACAAACCCTATCAATCCATTACTAAAAATGTAAATTTATAAAGTGTACAAATAGAGATGACCCACAAACTTGAACTTGTCAAGAAGACTTGCTAAATCAAAAAATTTTCTCCTGAAGATACATTCTATCATAAAAATAAGGAGACATCCTTGTAAAACGCACTTAGCTCTTTATCATTATTTAAGTTTGCCTCAGAATTCCTCTCAGGTTGTCATTCCTCATAATTCTCTCAGCAAGATCTCCTCCATTTCTCTGACAAGAATCTGAACAAAGTCCAAGGGTCTTCCCCACCTTTGCAACTTATATTTTCCTCAACTTAATTAAAGTAGCATTTGCTTAATTAGGTTAACTTGTTTCATTTCTAATCAGTCTCTGGGGGAAGCTTCCCCTAAGCCAAAAGGCTTCTGTCTCTTCGTGTGCGGTTCTCAGAATGGCCATCTCGCCTCACTTTTCTCGGGCCTCTCACCCCTCCCACCCTCCAGAGAGAACACTGCAGTGTTTTCTAAACAAAGGTGAGTTTTATAAAACTCTTGTTTCTCTGTGTTATTGTGATAACCTTACGCGATGCCAAGAAGACAGGGTACTTAGTAAATCTACACAGTTGCTACAAACATGATGATCTTACCCAAATGTTTCAGGAGAGACTACATCCTTAGAGGAAGGCAACCACATTTTTGTCATTTCTATCACCTCATAAATAGTAGCTGCTTAATAAAAATGTTACATAGCAGTAAGAGATAGTACAGGCCCACAAACGTTACCAAGCATGGCTGCAAGCACTTTCTTCATAGCAATTCTATAAGGACAGTGTTATTACACTGTTTCACAAGTGAGGACACATAGATTGAATGATTTTGTCCACAATCACATAAACCGTAAAGTAGTACAGCCTAGACTCAAAAAAACAAAAATAAAACAAAAATCCAGGAACAGGCTCTGTCAGCAAGTGGGATATGTATAAATTATGGCCCCTGCAGGTGGAGAAGGCTAGAGGCTACGCAATGCCTGAAGGTGGGGAAGTCCGTCAGGGAGCTGCTCCAGAGTGAGCTCTTCTCACCATGCAAAGGTGTGTAAGTCCTGTCCCCATCATATCTGGGAACAAAAGGGAAAGATGGCTGCTAGTGATGGGCATGGTTTGCACGAGTGTTTTGCATATTCTCTGTGTGTGTGTGTGTGTGTGTGTGTATTTACTATGGAGTTCCAGCAACTGGATGTTGCAGCTTAGCCCAGACTAATGTTTGCTTCACTTGCAGGAGCTGGTTGTTGATTCTCTGGCTCTGGGTCATCCGCTTCCCGTCAAGTCCCAATATATAGTCCCCTCCCAATAAAGGCTAGGAACTCATTTCCTCAGCTTCTTCAAGAGCCATCTGGAAAGTGGGTTTAAATATTAACCAAGAAAAGAAAACATTTATACTGAGATCACAACTTTTTATGAATTTTTTGGCTTGATTAATGACATTTTTGCAATTGTTTCTTGCACTTTACTTTATCGTTTCTCTTTACTATGAAAAAAAGTAGAGCAGAATGTTATGTGACCTGGCTTGGAAACCTAGCTCTTTCATACTAGATGTTTGACATTAGTTAAGTTCTATAAAGTCTCTGTGCCTCAGTGTCTTCAACAATAAAATGGAAATAACTATAATCATGCTAAATTTGTTGCCTTGTTATAGGCATTAGGAAATTACTATATGTAAAGTATCTATAACTTTGCCTGTGGGAGAGTAAGTACCAAATAAATGTTAGCTATGTTTATCATTATGCATATTTATCAGATACTCCCCAGTTGTATCTGTTGAGTTAATCAAACTGCCCCCTATCCCCTTTCTTCTTCCAGTATTTTGGAAGTGATACATCTAATTTTTACTCTTCAAACAGTTACTTTGTATATGTGACACATGCATTTTTAAAAATCAACTTTATTGAAGTATCATTTACATACAATATAACATACCCATTTTAAGTGTATAGTACTTTGGTGAATTTT
This sequence comes from Balaenoptera musculus, assembly GCF_009873245.2. Classification (NCBI taxonomy): domain Eukaryota; kingdom Metazoa; phylum Chordata; class Mammalia; order Artiodactyla; family Balaenopteridae; genus Balaenoptera; species Balaenoptera musculus. Next base: position 66,097,536 of record NC_045788.1, read on the forward strand.
GACAAATTTATGTACACATTTAGTCGTCACCACAATTGAGACATAGAACATTTTCACGACCCCAAAATACCTTGTACCACTTTCCATACAGTACATTTCCCACTCCATCAAACCCTCTCCAGCCCCAGGTAGCCATTGATATGCTTTCTGCTGCTATGGATTAGATTTGGTTTTTTAAGAGTTAAATATAAATGAAATCATACAGCTTGCAGTCTTTCATGACATATACATTTAAACAAATTTTTTTATTACTACCTAGTTACTCAATACCTTTATTCACCCCTAAATGGAACCAGAACCTAAGTAGTTTTTTCTTCTTTCCTGTCTCTTTTCCCTCTGCCCCCTTCTATTTTGAGATTATTTGGGATTTTAATTATAAATATTTTAAAATCATGCATCAGGAGTTATTTAAACCTAATCTAGGTTTCTACTTCATTTACTCACCACTCTTTCTTGTATCTTATATATTATTTAATCTTTGATTTATTTTCTTTATGCTTCACACAGCTCTTTCCTTGGGCCCCCTGCCTCCCCACCCTCCCCCAGAGTAACTTTTCTGAATCTTTGCAATCCTAAATATGTCTTGATTTTGCTCCCTTATTTCACTGGTAATTTACATACTAAGTATATGATTCTAAGAAAAATATCTCTTCCTTTAATTTCTCTTAATGTCTAGCTTTGCCAGTGAGAGCTCAGATGCAGTAATGAAAGAAACCACCTCCACTGGGGCTTTTAACTCACTAATTTTTTTTGTGTGTGTGGCTATTTTGGGTCTTCGTTTCTGTGCGAGGGCTTTCTCTAGTTGCAACAAACGGGGGCCACTCTTTATCACAGTGCGCGGGCCTCTCACTGTCGCGGCCTCTCTTGTTGAGGAGCACAGGCTCCAGACGCGCAGGCTCAGTAGTTGTGGCTCACGGGCCCAGTTGCTCCACGGCATGTGGGATCGTCCCAGACCAGGGCTTGAACCCATGTCCCCTGCATTGGCAGGCGGATTTTCAACCACTGCACCACCAGGGAAGCCCCTAATTCACTAATTTTTAATTCGGCTAAATCTGTTTCTTCTTTTCTGCCTGCCAATCATTTTCTTCCAATGATCAAACTTTCAAATGCCAAGCCCTGTATCACAGTGCTCCACTAATGGCAGTGGGTATACAAATGACCTGGCAGTGGGCATACAACTCTTGTAAAAATACAGGCTTTGTTTTAGTCATTCTGGGAAGAGGCCTGAGATTTCTGTTTCTAACAAGCTCCCAGGTCATGGTGATGTGGACCACACTTTGATAAGCAAGTCTCTAAGCTGCTCCTTTTTCATGGCTGTGATGTCTGCTTTAATCTTTCTGAAGATCTGAATCATTAATCTTAAATGTCTGCCTCTGTATCCTCTATTTACTCTGTTTCTTGAGTGTTAATACTTGTGTTTGTGGAGTTTGTGGCTTCTCTCTTCTGGTGTTGGTTTTTCTCAAATCTTATCTTTTATTCCCTTCCCCTCCCCTTCCCTTCTCTTCCCTTCCTTTTCCTCTCCTTTCTTTTTTTTCTTCTTTTCTCCTTATTTTTAAGTTGGCTGTCAGTTACCTGTTGCTTATCTTCTGCTCAGAGGAGTGCATGGGAGCATGTGGGGCTCTAGATCCAGCCCCCCTCCCAACTTCAGAGTGGCCTTTCACTGCTTTAGCATATGAGCAAACCACTGCTACCAACTGTTTAGCACAAGCTGGGGATAGGGCTGACCAGCACAGCTAATAATTAAGATGATAGAAACAATTAAATTAACATTTTTGAGTGTCTGTGGCATGAAAGGCACTAAGTGTTACATGTATTAACTCACTTAATGGATGGAACTTGTCAAACCTTGAAAATCTAAACCACATCAATCTTCCTCTCTGTATGTTTCATCCCTCTAACTTACTTAGATTGAGGAACACAATTTGTCTTTATTCTCATCTTATACTCTTGTCTTTCTTTACTCCTGGGAGTAAATGGAAGGATGCTGAAGACATAGTTATTTGGATGAAATAGACCAAATATTCCAGGGTAATTGGATAATAACCCAAAAGCCAAACCCTGTATAATGGGAAGGGAACAGAGTAAAGCAAATAAGAAAGACAGACAGAAAGGAAGAGAAGAGAAGAAAGAAGAAATAAAAAGGAGAAGTTGGGGAGAAAGTGTCAACAAAGAAAAGACAATGAAAGGGGAAAGAAGAACAGAGTGAAGGTGAAATTTGCACAAGAGTGGGGAATTCAGCTGCATTTGCTTGATGTTAGTTTTTGACCTTCCTTAAATGCTTTCAAATCTCTGCAAACAAGAAGATTAATTGAGTAGCCCTTGACATTCAGAGAGAGCTCTGGCTATAGTGACCTTAGAGATGTAACCCGGGAGAATGGGGGGGAATAGTAATTTCGGCTTACAAAAAGGCAGATTTTCATAAGTTTATTGGAGAGACATCTTGTCCTGTGTTGTATGGATTGTTTCTGTGAGCTAAATAAAATGGTCTTTTATTTTGTGGGCTTGCAGGGATTTTATTGGTAATATTTACCTAGATGCCAAAGAAGAAGCCATTTAAATCTTGGAACCTGACTGATTTGAATTTGCAGCTTAATGTGATCTTTTACCGTAGGGATTTTTCCTATAATTTTCAGGATGTGGATGGACAATGGAAAGACAGTTGAAACCATCTGTATTTTGGGCTCAGGCCACTAATTTCCAGTATGTTGGGTTCTGGGAATTTCAAAGCTCACACACTTAAAAATGTCTCCCCTATTTTTAAAGGTATTTGTTTTACAAAGGAAACACAATCCCAATTCTCTATATTTATCAAAATATATTTCTTTAGAGTTTGAAATTTATTGTGCCTCCAAGAGCTGTTCTAACTGTTTTTAATTAAGATCAAACAGTATTATTCTTGGTAAAGAAAGCAACTTAACAGAAAGACATGGTCAGAGCAGCCCTTGGGACATTGGCTTTGTTTAGGTTTATCTCCACTTCTAATCAATTGTTCATTTTTCAGTTTTTCACTTGAGTCTCACTCAAAATACAGCCTCTAAATATACCGGGCTCCTACTATGGGCCCAGCCCTAGGTTCCAGCCCTGGGACACAAAGATAATTCCACCAAGTCCCTGAGCTCAGGGGCCATCAGAGTCCTATAGGGAGACAGACTTGGAAATAGAGTACTATAACACATTATGTATGTTGTAGGAAGGTGGTGCAAAGGGTGTCACATGAGATGAGCTGAGAGGAGGCCTCACTCCACCTGAGTAAGTGGGGGTCCAGGACAGGTAACCTTCTACCTGGATTCATAAGATGAATAGATATTCTTCAGTAAAATTAGTTCTTTCTTATACATCCTCAAGCACTCCATGACTGCCCCCGCTTCTCCTACTCACTCAACCATGCCTCTGAATCCCCCACTTTTAAAGCTTTGTTGATAAACAAAAAATATCTATTGAAAGTGCCCTGAGATTCCCCTTTAAATGGTGCTTAGGAAGTCTTGGGTTGACCAGACTGCTTCAAGTCCGTGGGTTTGGAATTGGCTTGCTATTTATCCTGTTGAAAGCTCTCCGCCTCCTCGCTGACACCTGCTTACATCTTAAGTTTGTGTCATTTGTTCTGATGAACACAGCTCTGTGAGTTACGGCACCAGAGTTCACCCAGGTGTAATTAATTATCTCATGGTGTCACTTGTATTGTCAGCTAATCCCCCAAAGGGGAAGTGTTTTAAATGTGGGCATTTTTGGAGATGATGGGTAGGGCTGAATCTCTGCACATGTCAGTGCTGATGGGGCAGTGAGAGAAGTACACAATATCCCTTCTTTAGCGGTGCTAATCCTCTTGCTGTCTCCATCACTGAAGCCTTCCTCCTTGCTCTGGTCAAGCTGGGGAGCAGCCCATCCATCCTGGAGGAGCACAGTGCATGACCTCAGGAGATGATTGGCATCAGTTTTGCAGGTTGCTCCCCCAGTTCCAGGGCATCATATCAGTCTTATGTCATGTGTATTGATTGTAGCATTTCTTGCGGAGATTCAGGTTCACATCTAGGGTACCAATGCAGTTCTTGTGGTCCCTGCCTGATGAGAGAGGGAGGTGAGAAAGACTGTGTGAAGGTGACACAGACTCGATCTGCAGTGGCTACTGTCTCATTTGTCGTGGCTGCCTACGAAGCTCTGTCTGCAGTGAAATCAGACACTTTCTACCTTTTGAATGCCAGTCCAGGAGAGGCTGCCTGCAGTGGCAGATTTGGGTCCCAATGACTGGCAAGATTTCTAATGGTGGAGAAGGGGAGAGTGCGGAGTCAGACCAGAGCATAGATAATGTGTGGCATATTTGAAACTGAGTCTTAGGAATGGCCAAGAGGTACACGAAAAGATGCTCAACATCATTAATCATTAGGGAAATGCAAATCAAAATCACAATGAGGTATCACTTCATACCTGTTAGAATGATTATTATCGAAAAGAGACAACAAGTATTGGTGAACCTGTGGAGAAAAGGGAACCCTTGTGCACTGTTGGTGGGAGTGTAAATTGGTGCAATCGTATGGAGTCTCCTCAAAAAATTAAAAATGGAATTATCATATGACCAACAATTCCACTTCTGGGTATATATGCAAAGGAAATGAAATCACCCTCTCGAAGAGGTATCTGCACCCCCATGTTCATTGCAACATTATTCACGATAGTCAACACATGGCAGCAACCTAAGTGTCCATCAAGATATGAATGCATAAAGAAAATGTGGTATATATTTACAATGGAATATTATTCAGCCATAAAAAGAAGGAAATTCTGCCACTTGTAACAACATGGATGGACCTTGAGGGCATTACGCTAACTGAAATAAGTCAGACAGAGAAAAACAAATACTCTATGTTCTTCATTATATGTGGAATCTAAAAAAATCAAACTCAAAGAAATAGACACTAGAATTGTGGTTGCCAGGGGCTGGGGGGTAGGGGAAATGGGGAAATGTTGGTCAAAGGGTGCAAACTTGTAGTTATCAGAGGAGTAAGTCCTGGGCATCTAATATATGGCACGATAACTATAATTAACAATAATGTATTACATACTTGAAAGTTGCTAACAGAGTAGATCTTAAAAGTTATCACTACACACACAAAAATGCTAATTATCAGAGGCAATGGAGGTGTTAACTAACCTTATCGTGGTAATCATTTTGCAATATATATGTGTATCAAATCGTGTTGTACATCTTAAACTTACACATATTATACATCAAAACTATCTTCATAAAGGTGGAAAAAAATTGGGTCTCAGTAGCATATCTCTTCCTCACCCTTGCCTTCAGAGTAGCTCATCAAACATTTATGGAATGTCTCTGTTGTGATAGGCCCTATGCTGAGTGTTAGGGATCCAGAGACAAAGAAGACAGACTCACAGCCCTGCAGGGCTGTGAATGAGTGCTCTGTATCTATGTATCTAATCAGCCTTTATCCTTTAAAAGTCTCTTGAATCACTCCCATCTTCTCCATCCCTCTTGAAAGTTTCATCATCCTTTAGACAGAGGTCTTCTCTGTGCTCTGTACTTATTCTCTCTCAGTCATGGTCAGATGGATCTTGCTCCCCCAAATGTCTTATTCCAGAGACTATGAGGACAAGAGCAGTGTGTTTTCATTTCTGAGTACTCACTGCTCCTATCAGGGTGTGGGTATTCTGAGGAAGTGCTTCAAATGATAAATCTCCAAGTTTTTGTCTGGCTCACCCTTACTCATTCGGAATCACTTCCAAGTTGGACAGAGAAATTCCAGCCAGGACTTGACTTCAGAAGAAATTGACTGGTGAAGGAGACTTTGAAGACAGGATAGGGAAGTTTGATCAGGGCCCAGCTCTGCCTCTGATTTTGTATGAATTATCTCACTTCTCTTGGCCTCTAACAGCTTTATCCATAAAATTTTCTCCCTTACACTGTGGGAAGTGGGCTTGATAAGATATAGATAAGCCCATCCATGGCTTAGTCAATCATTGTTTTTATATACAGATTCATCTGACACACATTTCTGGAGCGCTAACTGTACAAGGGGCTTCTCCCATGAGGCTTTGCATACTGTACCTCAGTTGGTCCTAATGGAATATTTACTCTCCACCCAATAAACCGTCTGCTCTTCTGTTCCCGGGTTCTTCCCCTTGCTTGGTAGGCACAACCCCTCCCCATCCCCTCTGCCTCTTTTTGGTTTTGTTTTCTAAATGCTCAGTTTCTATTTGGGCTTCTCGACTGTTATCTCCTCTGTGAAGACTTTTCTAGACCTCTTCCCTATACCCCACGTGACACTCTGGTGGCTCTTCATTTCTTCTCTCCAGTGGCACTCCTGTGCTCGTAGTGTAGTTATTGACCTTAATGTCTTGTCTTCTCACTGGACCGTGAGATCTGTAAGAGCTCGGTCCCCCATAGTACTTAGCACTGAGCCTTGCCCATTCTAGATGCTCAGCAAATGAGTGCTGCACTGATTTATCCCTCTTTCCTCCTAGGACAATCTATAGCAGGGATGCTCAAACATTTTAGCCTCAGGACTCCTTTGTGTTCCTTCAAGTTATTGAGGACTCTAGAGAGTTTTTCTTGTGTGGGTTATACCTATTCATATTTACTGTATTAGAAATTAAAACTGAGAAATTAAAAAAATTCACCAATTCACATATTTTCCAAAAGAAAGAGTGGTATTGTTTTACATTTTTGTAAATCTCTTTAAAGTCTGACTTGAAACTGGTAGATTTTTTTTAATCTTCTGTTATATTCAACCTGCAACAATACGGTGTTTAGTTAAAGTAGATGAAGGAAATTCTGCCTTGTACATACATGCAGTTGGGAAAGGGTGGAATATTTTAATAACATTTTCAGATAATTGTAGACATTTTTCTTTGCTACTACATCAAAAATTTAATATGTGGTAGTTTCTTAAAATTTAGTTGCATTGTGGAGTCTGAAACCATATTAATGAACATTTGGTACTCAGATATAGTGAAATATATTAATCTATCTTACATTTCAAGTGGATATTTTTCCAATGCAGGTATTGGTTATTTGGAAAACATTGCTTTACTGACTTACACTGATCTTTCAAATGTTGACACATTTGATTCCAAAATTCAAGTAATCACATTTGTTACCATCTCCACTGATCTAATCAGAAAGGTTTTAAGTATTGTGAAACCATGCAGTTTATGGTGGTGGATACACATTTTCCAACATTCTAATTTTTGACCAAAAGCTTGAATGTACGATTGGTAAAAAGTATTATCAATCTGCCCTTGAAGTGACATCCTCTCTCTCACTTTGTTCATTATTAAGAAAACATCTGCTAAACACACAGGTGTAAATGACCACAGTTTGTCAGTCATTCTTCCAGATAAAACTGGAAAAGGTGAACAGTATAGCTTACATCTCAGTTGCATAACTACTTTTCCTTGAGACAAATATTATGCTTCAGGAGGCAGTAGGAGTGCTTTACACCTGTTTCTCATTTTGTCATGGAACAGAAAAAGATGTGTACTCAAGGTTCTAAATTTAATAAAATAAATAATTTGAACCACTTCTTTAAGGGCATTCTTAAATAAAATTTACTTTAAAAAAAAAACTCTTTTCCATAGCAGTGAGGAGTACAGTGACCATGAATCCAATTTGGTTTCAATGCCTTGACACATGCTAAGGCCCCAGAAAATTTTAACCATTGTGGTTTCTGTATCATCAATTCAAATGTTAACACAGTGAAAATGGCAAAGAATATCTTAGTGTTATGGTGAAAACAATTCTGACCTTGTAGACCCCCTCAAAGAGTCTCAGAGATCCCTAGGGGTCCCTGGATGATACTCTGAGAACCACTGATCTATAGGATTGATTTTGTATTTCTCCCTCTTTATGTATGCATCTTTTCTTTACTAAGGGTGAAAAGACCCATTTGTGCTAGATCTATCCTGAAGATTTGGGGAGAGAGATTTTCTTCTTGATTTGACTACTTTCTGCAATTTCATTCTTTCCTAGGTTTACACGTTATGTCTTTGGATTCACCAGGAGCTGGTGACCTATTCAGAGGACCCCAGAGTTAAGACTGATCAATTGATTGAGTGCCTGAGGCACAGGACAGAAAGAAAGAAAAGAGAATGAGGTCAGAGAAAGCACAGAGGAAACAAGGTTTAAAGAGGAAGAATATGAGAATGAAAGAGGGAAGAACTAAGGAGAGAAGGCAGAAAGGGGAAAAAATGAAGAAAAAGAAAGACAATAAGAGTAAAGAAAATAAGACAAAGGGAAGAGGGGCTCCAGGGGTGAGAGGGCGTCATGCGATCTGTTAGAAAGTTGTGAATAGGAGGTCTGGGTTCAGTAGGACCACTTATAGCCTCTATTCTTGCAAGAGTTTACATCCTTTCTGGGCCTCACATTTCCCCTTCTGCAAAATGAGAGGGCTAAGTGGGAAAGGAATGGAACTGGAGGTAGACAAGACCTTCCACAGGTGGGCTCCAGGAGTCCCTGCGCTCCCCAAATTGTGAGCAAATCCTGTGTGTCCATAGGTTATTTTAGGGCAGGGAGTGAGTTGTTTTCATCAGTTACCAAAAGGTCTCTTTACCAAACTGGATGAAGAACCACCGACTTGGTTGGTTTATGATCTTTTCTTGCCGTAAAACTTTATGGTTCTTGCATGCAAGGGGTCTCTGTGAACCAATCCTAAAATTGTTTCCCGACCTTAGAGGTTCACCTTCACTCTCTTTAAACATGAAGTCTCTGGGCTCTATAACAATTTGTTTTTTCTTATGTAGGAAAAAAAAAAAAGCAATCCCTGGGAATCCTGAACCCTGTCACACTGCAGTGCCCAGCAGGTAGGACAGGTGGGGAATCAGCATCTCTAGGGGCCACGGAGCACAGCTGCTGCCCACGGTGTGCATGCAAACAGAAATGGCTTCACTCTGCATGCCAGGGCTGCAGCTCCTCTGGTCTCAGCTTGTTGACTTGGTCCCAGGGAAGGAACAAAGCTCTCCAAGTCCAATGAATGGCCGGCAGTGGAAAACCAGTGCTGCTGTCTGCTGGCAGCCGGGACGACAGACACCACACGTGGTCTGCTCCCCACCAAGCGGCGCTCTCCTTCCCCCGCTATGGCTGGCTTTGGCAGGGGCTGCCAGGCCCGAGAATGCAGGAAGTCTTGGGTCACGGTGACCTCGAGTTGCTGATGCCAGATGAAATATGCCCTGGAGGTTCTCCAGGGTCACATGGTGTGTGGAGCAAGAGAAGGCAGGGCTGTTCTTGCACTGACAAAGTGGATCTTGGCTCCAAAATGGCACCCTGGGGAGTAGGAGGGCTTGTGGGTGGGAAGGGGAAGGCGGGCGGGGCGGTGGCGTGACAGTGGGTAATAGGGAGAACCAGTCTTGCTTTCTTTTACCCCCTTGAGACTTCCAGGAAGCCACTTGCTCCTGGAGGTGGAGACACAACACAAAATCTGTGGCACAAAAATTTAGAGAAAGGTTTCTGTGTGTCTTTGTTGTTTATGTGACACATGGGTGAGCTCCTGGCTCTGTACATGCTGGGCCTCAGAGCTGGAAAAAACTGTATAATACGTGGGGCTGGACTGAGTGCCCCTTGGTAGCTCAGCTGCTCAAAATGGAAGGAAAGTGGACAGTGACCGTTCAGGGATCTACTCCCTCTGGCCTTGGATTGTCCTTTAGCCATTTTTTTGAAAAACAAAATCTTTGCGGTTCCTCCCTGTTGAGTCTCTCTTCATTTTGTTCTTACACGGTAGGTTATCTAGTCCCGTTCTTCCGAGCCCCAGACTCTTAGAGAAGGCACAGCTGTACCCAAATGAGACCTCTACCAGAAGGCCAATGATGGACACCTTGGTCCCACCTAGGTCCATTGTGCCCAAATACAAACCCTTTGCCATGACCTGGGCAGAGGGAAGAAGCTTGGCTACTTTGCTTTCAAGAATCAGTAAGAGAGGCCTAAAATGGAAACAGCTGAGAAGAAAGAAGCCAAGTGGAAAACAAGATCCAGCTGGAGGAGGTCAGGCCCGATAAGCAGGCTGACCACAGGCTTGAAAAAGAGGTCAGGCCACAGGAGCTGCACTGGAGCAGTAAGAAGTGTTTTTGCCAAGGGAAGATGATGGCCTGTGAGGTAGGTGGGCCCTGCTCTCCCATCCCACACCCGGCTCCAGTGAGCAGAGGCAGGCCTTGCTGGTTTTTCCCCCATTCCCTACTGAAGGTCAGAATTCCTCAGCTTGGTTGAAATGGAGTTAGGCAAGGTATGGCTGGGAATTTAGAGGAGAGGGATCTTTGGGAAAAAGGAAACACATCATTCGAAGGCCAGCTCCAATCTCACCTCCTCCAGAAACCCTTGCCAAGTCACTCCCCATGGGTCTTGGCCTTACCTCTCTACCCCACTCTATTGCACTTCATATTTTGTTTATAGCATTATACCTCAAACTGTCACACCATAAATTATTTGGTAGTAGTAGTGACTAATATTTGTACGGTGTATCTCTGCTAGCAAAATTCATTGCTTTTGCAAATGTTAACTCATTTGTTCTTTCTCTATAGTGACCCTGAGAAACAGCTAGAATAGTTATTGGTAGTCTGCTTTAAATAGAGGTAAACTAATACAAAAAGCACAGAGCTTGATTCCATTAGGTAAGGGTTTGAATATAAGCTTTATTGTTGGGTGACTAGGTGAGCTGGGACACTTGGCTTGATCAGTCCAGGTAGCCGTTGGTGCCACCAAGAGAGATCTGTGCCCTCTTATTTAGTAGTGGAATCACTACAGTTTCCACCACAAGCTATGTTTTTGGTAAAAGAAAATCCTGCCCTGCACACACAGAAAAAGATTATTTTGGAGGCATCGTATTTTCACCAACATGCTTTTTGGAACTCTGAGCAAATGCCATGGTTTTCTAGCATCAGAACAGGTTTACTGCAAAGTTTCTTTTGGAAATTTGTAGGCAGTGAGCTCTGCCAGTCTTCACATCACAGCTCTCCTTGGTAACCATGCCCTTGGGTCATTACTGCTCGTCTGGGCACATCCCTGCATCCCTGCCCTGCTTTGCTTCCTCTCCCTTTCCCATTTGCACATTACCCCTCCCAGCCATTTGCATTGCTCCGTTGAAGTTTGCCTGTCCATGCCGACAAACTCGTATTTTTAGTCTATTGAGTTCTTTCTTTATCTTCTGCATTTACTGAAAGCTGGTCTCCCCAGCGTGTACCACTTGTCTGGAAGTTCTCTTACCTGAATTTCCAACACATTTTTCTTAAGTCTTACCCTGACGTTAGAGCAATGGGACTTTTTCCTATGCCCCACATTGCTGCTTCCAAATCATTATCCTTCCTCCTAGGCCCTGTTGCTCTCAAATAGCATAGTCTTTGGCTACACCACCCACATCCTCCACATTCCACCCCCACCGCCAATCATGGACCTCTTAATCTCTCTCCACGTTCATTGGAGACTTAGGCACACAACTGGCTGTTCTCCCTCCTTCCCTAGGTCCTACCACTGTACTGGGTGGTCACTATCCAGAGGGCTATCCAATTCCTTGATTTTCAAAAACTTCAGCATTTCATCCTTTGACCACAAACTTCTATCTTTCCACCTCTCACTCACCCTCTTCATCTATTCCCTGAGGTTTCGACAGTCCTTGTGCTGTCCATGCTTACCTTCCTTCACCTACCAGTTTTCTGTTTTCCTGTCCATCTGTTCATTCTGTCCAGCCTAGAGAGCCATTCTTGTTGGTAACATGCATCCCTTTTCTTGACCACTGCACATTCTGATCAACTCCACTCTGTTTCCTCTGCTCCTGCACTTAGACCGCTGAGCCAACTGGGGAAAATCATAAATTGGAGCCACTACAAATTCATGGTTTCAACCTCAGTCTGGTCATCAACGACACCTGTAAAGTCTTTTATGTATCCAGAATTTGTCCTCCTTTTATTTCCTACAACACACATTGTAGAATTTTCTAGAGACTCAATTGCTCTATCCTATGGCTCTATCACAGTCAGCAATGTACCATATCTGCTACTTCACAGTGATGTTGATGTTATCAGATGAGAATTGTATCTGGGATCATTCCTTATCTTGTCCACACCTGCCTCTGTCGAATAGATATCTCTTACCTTCAGGTCAATTGCCCCCTGAGCTCTGGATTTCATTATGTACCTCTTCCTCCTCAAGCCCTCTGTTCTAACAGTTCTTTCCTATTCCTTGAATCTTCAAGCTCTTCTTCACTACTTGCTTTTTCCCTTCAGCATAGAAAATTGCCCATCTCTCCTCCCTAAGCAACCCAAACTGATTAAGAACTACACCCTTATCACTTCATATCTGAACAATTGCAATGTTTTCCTATGTAAAATTCCTGCTTCTACTTTTTATAGTCCTGAAAGATTGTTAAAGAAAAAAAAAGGAATTGGGTGATGTCTGATTAATGATTTTTGGCAGATGATTTCTGCCTAAAATTCTTCCATGGCGCCCCCAAACTTTCAGGATAAAGTTTAAATTTCCTAGCATATTAAGTCCTTTAAAAAATATTCTCTTTTTTCTTCTCTCCTTTTTCTTATTTTTGCTATTCTCCTAACTTTTTACTTTTTGCCCCACTAGTAGGGAACTATTGGCAGTCCCTCAAATGCCAGGGTCTTTCAAAGCTCATTGCATTTGTAAATGCTTCTTTTCCTACCATCCTTTCTTGCTCTGGCTAACTCCACCTTGTGTTTCTTTAAAGACTCAGTTCAGATGTCATCTCTTGCAGAAATGTGTTTTCCTGATGCTCATGGCATAGTTTGTTGCTTCCTCTGAGGTTCTACAGCACTTGGTACATACGTCTGCCAATCGATTAACACTGTACATCATGGCTCTGAACTTCACTTTGCCCCAAACACCTAGAGCTAGGATTGGTAAACTACGGCCCATGGGCCCAAATCCAGCCTCTCACTTGTTTTTGTAAATAAAATTTTATTGGAACACAGGCATGATCATTCACGTAAATATTCTCCATGGCTGCTTTTGCACTATAAGAGCAGAATTGAATAGTTGTGACAGAGTCTATATAGTCCACAAAGCCAAAATATTTATTATCTGGTCCTTTACAGAAAACGTTTGCAGGCCCCTGACCTTGCATCAATTACTGTGCATCACTATAGCCAGATTCTTAGTCAGAGATGCCCATGCCTGGAGGGAGGAAGCGGATCAAGATCTTGCAGAGGATGAGTGGCTAGGAAAGGGGTAGTTGGCTGATTCAGATACACAACGTAGAGGATTATGTCCCCACCCCATCCCACTGATAATGTTGTAATGGTCTATGTCCACACATGTGTCCTTATGAAACACCTCTTAAGAGTGCTGTAAGGCAGGGACTGTGTGTTTTTCATCTTTGTGTCTTCCATAACGAGCTATTAGAAGTTAAAAAAAAAAAAAAAAAAAAGACGGGATTATGTAGAAAGAATTTTTGAAGGATCCTGGGATATACTCATGGAATCTCAGGAAGAGGTGAACACCTAGAGAAATGGACCGGATAAATGACTGCCATCAGGATCTGGTCTCTGTCTCATGTCTCTGTTATTTGTTGCTATGGCAGCTTCATTTTCCCCTTTCACTATGGACTTCCTCTAGCTGGCAAAATCACGGCCTATCTCAACTGCTCAATATTTCACCTTATAGCTTTCAGCTATTGACCAGACCTTGTTTTGATTTTCTCTTAGTCCCATATCCCAAAAGTTAGTTGACCATCGCTTGTGGTCAGGGAATAGGGATAGATGAGAAAATGGAAGTTTTAGTGATACATATAGACTGGAGAAAGAAGAAGATCCAAAAACAGAAGTGGTACTATTCAGAAGAAGAGGTGCTGAACAGATAAAACGATAGGCGTCTCCTATAGTAGCTCCTGGCAGGTTCCCCCTGTAATAGCACCTGATAGACGCCCCCACCCATAGTAGCATATAAGAGGTATTTAACTAATATAAGTTGACTCAATAAATGAATGACTAAATGAAATGACTAAAGGAGCTAACCTCTTCTTCTGCTGTAAAATGAGAATAGCATTTATTTTACAGGCTTGAGTGGAGAATAAAGCACTTATACAATACTTGGTAGGTAATAGACGCTCAGTAAATGCTATCTAACTTTCTAATCCCTCATTTGGAGTGGATTTGGGAGGATTTAGGGACAATTTATCATAGCAGGTCACTTTTTTAAAATTTCATCAGCATGATGACCTGATAAAATCTCTATCAGTCTCTATGTCCCATCTTGTCTCATAATCATACTTAAGTCAACATAAATAAAGCCAGGACTTGCCCTTGGCTCATCCTGAGTTGCCAGATTTCTTAAGAAAAATCTCGGGCACCACAGAACAAAGCCCTCGTTTGTACCAATAAGTGACTATACTCATATGTTCAGAAGGCTAACAGAAACTCAAGGTTAAGAATCCCTGACCTACTGGGTCAACTTTTATTTTTTCATGAGCAAAGCTCTAGCTTACCTGTTCACCAAACTAGCTCACACAACGTACACCCGAACTATTAATTCTTGTACTTTCCTGAACATACCTTCTCCCTCGGGTAACACTTGCTCTTTATTTCATATTGAAATGCATTCTTCTGCCCCATTACCTTCATTTGCATAGCTCTTCAACCTTCAGTTATCTGTTCTGACTCTATAACTTTCCTGACCCATCCCCATCTACCTCCAGAAATTATAAAACAACTTTTCCCCAGACCTGGGGATTTTTGCTCAAGCCAGGTACCTGGGGCTTCCACCTCCTACCCCAATTTCCATTACCAAACTGTTTCTTCTAAACCCATACTGGGTAATGCTAAAGAAGGTTTCTGATGAATAAAAATTTCTCTCCACTGGTAAATACTTTGTTGAAACCGTTTATTGTTTACAAAGCGCTCAACAACTCTCAGATGGCCGTGGTATCAAGGCCATCCCACTCCTGATCATGGTGCCAGTCTTATTTTTTTTTAAAACATCTTTATTGGAGTATAATTGCTTTACAATGGTGTGTTAGTTTCTGCTTTATAACAAAGTGAATCAGCTATACATATACATATATCACCATATCTCCTCCCTCTTGCGTCTCCCTCCCACCCTCCCTATCCCACCCCTCTAGGTGGTCACATAGCACCGAGCTGATCTCCCTGTGCTATGTGGCTTCTTCCCACTAGCTATCTATTTTACATTTGGTAGTGTATATATGTCCATGCCACTCTCTCACTTCGTCCCAGCTTACCCTTCCCACTCCCTGTGTCCTCAAATCCATTCTCTACCTCTGTGTCTTTATTTCTGTCCTACCCCTAGGTTCTTCAAAACCTTTTGTTTTTTTTTAAGATTCCATATAGATGTGTTAGCATATGGTATTTATTTTTCTCTTTCTGACTTACTTCACTCTGTATGACAGACTCTAGGTCCATCCACCTCACTATAAATAACTCAATTTCGTTTCTTTTTAAGGCTAATATTCCATTGTATATATGTGCCACATCCTCTTTATCCATTCATCTGTCAATGGACACCTAGGTTGCTTCCATGTCCTGGCTATTGTAAATAAAGCTGCAATGACCGTTGTGGTACATGACTCTTTTTGAATTATGGTTTTCTCAGGGTATATGCCCAGTAGTGGGATTGCTGGGTCATATGGTAGTTCTATTTTTAGTGTTTTAAGGAACCTCCATACTGTTCTACATAGTGACTGTATCAATTTATATTCCCACCAACAATGCAAGAGGGTTCCTTTTTCTCCACACTCTCTCCAGCATTTATTGTTTGTAGATTTTTTGATGATGGCCATTCTGACTGGTGTGAGGTGATACCTCATTGTAGTTTTGATTTGCATTTCTCTAATGATTAGTGATGTTGAGCATCCTTTCATGTGTTTGTTGGCAATCTGTATATCTTGTTTGGAGAAATGTCTATTTAGGTCTTCTGCCCATTTTTGGATTGGGTTGTTTGTTTTTTTGATATTGAGCGCATGAGCTGCTTGTAAGATTTGGAGATTAATCCTTTGTCAGTTGCTTCATTTGCAAATATTTTCTCCCATTCTGAGGGTTGTCTTTTCGTCTTTTTTGTGGTTTCCTTTGCTGTGCAAAAGCTTTTAACTTTCATTAGGTCCCATTTGTTTATTTTTGTTTTTATTTCCATTTCTCTAGGAGGTGGGTCGAAAAGGTCTTGCTGTGATATATGTCATAGAGTGTTCTGCCTATGTTTTCCTCTTAGAGTTTTATAGTGTCTGGCCTTACATTTAGGTCTTTAATCCATTTTGAGTTTATTTTTGTGTGTGGTGTTAGGGAGTGTTCTAATTTCATTCTTTTACATCACAGTGCCAGTCTTTTAAATGGTTAAGGGTTTTGGGAGATGAAACTTCTCTTTTACTGAGAATAGTTTCTTAAATCTTTCTGTTAAGGTGACTTTTTTCAATGGCATCTCTCAGTGCTGGAAGACACTTTAGAGGTTGTTTACTACATTGGTCTCTAAAGATACCTGAATCTTCTCTAAGTGTCCCCAAGGAGCGATGTAATCTGTACTTATATTTATGATTTATTTGTGACTTCTAGAGGAATACCTATTTCTTCCCTCTGCAAAATTAGGCATCTCCCACTCTTATCCAGTTCTTTCTTATGCACTGAGGAACATTTTGCCCTCCTGCAGGCTTTAACTGTGAAATCCTCTGGTGTCCACTAAAGACAGTCAGCATCGCCTCTTCTCTACATGACAGCTTGAGGAAGTACGTGAGATCAAGACTGTTATCTCCTTTGTGTTCTCTTTTTCAGCACCTCCAGCCTTAGGACCTTCAACTGTTGCTCACGTGTTATAGTTTCGGGTCCACTTAGCTTTTCTCAGGATAGATTCTGGTCTATCAATTTTCTTTTTAAAATTTTTAATTTTAACGGGTTGACTTTCTCTTTGAAGCCTACAGAATAGAGGATATTTCAAATGTCCTTTAGGCATAATAAACACTAAAACTGTAGAGATTAGGATTTGCTTTGGATATAGAGACATCTAAATTGGAAACATTGGTTGAGGAAAGTTTAGCCTAAGTAAAAATTAGTGTGTCAATATTCATAGTTATTCCAGTCTATTCTCAAAAGTAGTATGAAATCATTATCATGGTAGCAGGAACACAAAAACCATCAGTAGCAACCCTGGCCTTCTGCTAGTGTCTTGAATGTGTCAAGCTTTTTTTACCTCAAGGCATTTGTACGTGTTTTGTGCTTTGCCTGGAATACTCCCTGCAACCTCTTCTCATCAAAAATTTGCCTGCCAACTCCTCATGCTACCAGCCTCTGAGAAACTTTTCTCTGATTCCTTTACCCCTTATTCCCAGTCCCCATGCAAAACATGTCACCCATCATGATATATTTTCCAACTTGCCTTTACATTTTCCTCATGGCAAACATCACAATTTTAAATATGTTTACTTGTATGATTATATAGCACCTGCCTTCTCCCCTACACTGTAAACTCCAAAAAGGTAGCAATTCTGTCTGCTTCATTTATTGTGAAAATCCCAGCACTTGGCAGAGAGCCTGGTTTATGTTGGGAATTCACATATTTGTTGTATGAATGAATGAATGATTCCTAAAGCATACTGTTTTCTTTCTTCCTTGCTTACATTTGTATGTGGCCTTGTTGTTTTCAAAGGGTTTTCAGGTTCCTGTCATTTTAGGTAGGGAAGGGTGGTCATTACTCTCCCAATTTTTGTCTGATGAAACTGAGGTCCAGAAAAAGGAACTAACACACACTCACTTAGCTGGTGACATGTGGAGCTGTTGACTCAGTTTAGTGCTTTTGTTTTACTTAAAATAATTTTTTTGATTTGAAAAAATTGTTCTGTTCTTTTATTTTTTATTTATTTTTCTAGTGCTCTTTCCATTAGTAATTTTTAAAAATAGTTTCTTTTAGAAATGATTTAATGCCCACAATTTAATTTTTTTTTAACCTGGAAAAAAATAGTAACCACTTCCTAGAAAGATCTAGGTAAAATATAATCTCCTTAATTTTTTTTTTCCAGTATATTTATTTTTTTAGAGCAGTTTTAGGTTCATGGCAAAATTGAGCAAAAGGTACAGAGAATTTTCCTTTGTCCCCTGCAACCCCATGACTTTTAAAACTTGATTTCTTCATGTGACCTATGCTAGAGAAGACTGTGAGGGGAGGATTTCACTGACTTGATCCCATTTCTTTGGGGTTCACAGAACTTCACACAGGCTGTATGTAATATATACTGATTAAAGGCAGGAAACAATGTCTCCATCTGAATACATTTAATGTATTTTTTTTATGAGAGCAATTGGTCAAAATGAAAATATTAGTTTTTATCAAGCCAGTGGCTTAAAAAATTAAAAATACTCTCAAACATATCTTTTGCTTCATAATATGTCTATTACAAATTATGCTTTTTTTCCTATTATTTACTTCACTTTATTTGTCATTGCCTTTGCAATAATATGGAGACTTGAAAGCAATGCAAGAAATTCCTCTATAGAAATTCCATACATTAGCCTTTTTTTCCCCACTGAGTCATACTACTCTTTCATTGTTTCAAATTAGTAAGGTCTATTGTTTATTCTCCTACATTCAGAAAACCATAGAAACCCAGAACAGTCATAGAACACAAACTTAGTTCAAATGAAGAGTTATGTATATCACTACAAGTATTTCACTGAATTGATGTATATTAAAAAAATATTCCTTAATTTGTATACTAATCTCTGATTTATATCTCGGGTTATATAATGCCTGAATATGGTATCATTTTTCATTTCTGTATGGAATCAGCCAGGCTTTGATTCATTAAGGAAGAGAAGTTTCTTATCATGTAGTATTTTTTTGCTCACTTCTTTGAAAAAAGGGAAGTTCATAGAATCATAAGGTCTTATGGTGGCAGGAGATTTTATAGGTCATTTAGACCAACTGCCTTTGAATCTCCTCTGCACTGTGTCCTCCAGAGTCATCTCTTGCCTGCTTGAGTGCTTTGTGTGATGGGGAAGTCACCGCCTCACTTCTACCATATACACCCAGGGGTAAACCAGGTTGGTTGCCTACCCAACTAAATGTGGTCCCTCTAACCCTCCAGCGAGTTGCTGGCTTGTGCAGTATGGGGCTTCATTATGCCTGGACAGTATCTTCCCTGAATCATGGACACCTGAAGAGTGCTCTCTGCTCTCAGAGCCAGTGTGCGATTGTTTGGACTGTCTGGTAGCAAGGCAGGCTGACTTCACATGGGGCTGGAAGCACGGGTGAGCTGACAGCAGCTTTCAGAATATGGAGATTCCGGGCTAGCTGCTTGCTAGAAAAAGACTGTTTTAAGTGACCCTAGGGTTCCAGATGTCCCCCTCAAAAGTACATGACTGCCATTGGGGAGGATTAAAAAAAGGAGAATATGTAATATGTGAATTAATTAGTCTTTTCACTGATTATTTTTTACTTACCGTTGGGCAGCAGTTTTAATAAATTGTAGTTTTTAGAATCTCTTTCTCTTTCTTTCTTTTTTTTTTTTTTCTTCAGAACAACTGTCCAGAATGCTGATAGAACCACAACTTCTCTAAGTAAGAGTTTATGCACATTCTTTGTCACTTGTTGGTTCACACATTATTCCTTACATTCGTTTCTGCATTCTGTAGAATAACATAATTTATAACCTAATAACATAATTTTAACCATGTCAGATCAAAACCCAACATTTATGGTACCTTGTGAAATGATGTGGTTTGCTCAGATATTTCCATCTTCCTGTAGAGGAAACTGCAATAAAGGTAGCACCTTTAGATTGTTTGATCCAAGTGAGATGGAGTAATATTTTAAGATATCAGTCTGTTTTTTTTTTTTCCTACCAGTGTTTCTCCCTTCCGTCTCTCTGCACCCCTGTAGTTAACTCAGTACTTGATGGCTTCAGGGGAGGCAGGGAAAGGGCTGAGCTCAGAAATAGCCTGCTTATCCTTCTGACATTTGTCACGGAAAAGCCTAAGCCCTCAGGGGAACTTTGAGAGTTTTGTAGAGAAGGTGAAAGGTTGGTATTTAAGGATATAGACAAAGTATTTTGGCCAGGAGCAGGCAGAGGAGAGAGCAGAGTATTCCTCTGGGCACTCTGTAAGCCTGTGAGGGTGTGTGCGTTGGGAGAGGATGGGGGAGGGAGAGAGAGGGAAAGAAAGAGAGGAAAAGGGAGAGGGGGAGAGAGAAAGGATGACTCAGAGAGCTCTGCGGTCCAGAGGGAAGAAGGACCCCTCCCCCCTACTTCCCAGCAGCACTGATGGAGCAGTAAGGAGATCCTAAAGAGGAAATGGCAGCCTCCTGCGTGGAATACAATGTGAAAATTGATATGCAGCAGCCTTGTAAGAAAAATTTCTTTTCCCCAAGAGTGACAGGGAGACAATGGAGAGTTATCAGATATAGTGAGCCATGCACCATGGGACAATGGATACAGCAACTCATGTGGACTTATGACTGCAACTCTATTGTAATTGCCCTCTCACCTTGCTACTGCATATGGAGTCCTAACTATGGCATAAGCTTGGGAGAGACAAGGATAGGGGGATAAGTCTCAGGAAGCATTGGCAATAAGTTTGTCCACCAACCCAGCAGAATAGAAACTCAAGATAGAAATACTACATTGAATTATAGAAAATGAATGCTTACTGTACACCTAGGTGAGAGGACTGAGAGGCATACTTCCTGTACAACCGAGAACTGTTTTTCTCACTTAAAAAAATTAAGGTAAAATTTACAAACAGTACAATTCATTCTTTTAGTACACAGCTCTGCAAATTTTGGCAAACATTTAGTCTTTAATCATCACCACAATCATGATATAGGACAGTTCTCTCACTCCCCCGAATTCCCCAGTGTTTCTTTGTAGTCAGTCCCTCTCCCCTGGCAACCATTGATCTATTTTTTCTCCCTGTGATTTTGGCTTTTCAAGAATGTCATTTAAATGGGATCAAAACTATTGAAGCCTTTTGAGTCTAGCTTCTTTCACTTAGAATAACGCATCTGAGATTCATCTGCGTTATTCCATGTATCAATAGTTTGTTCCTTTTTATTACTGAGTAGTATTTGATTGTACATATGTACCATGGTTGCTTCCAGGTTTTGGTGACTGCAAATAAAGCTGCTATAAACGTTTACACACAGGTTTTTGTGTGGACATGGGTTTTCATTTTACTTGGGTAAATACCTTGAAATAGGTTTGCTGCATTGTGTGATTTATGCCTAACTTTATAAGATACTGCCAGGTCAATTTCCAAAGTGGCTCTAACAATTCACATTCTCATCAGCAATGTGTGAGAAGTTCTACATGCTCCACTTTGTATTGTCAGTTTTTTTTTTTTAATTTGTTAGTCTAATGAGTATGTAATGGTACTAAATTGTGATTTTAATCTGCATGACTTACTTGCCATTTTTATATCTTTGGTAAATTATCCATTCAAATGTTTTACCCACTTTTAAATTGTTTTTTAGTTTAGTAGCTGAATTTTGAGAGTTTTTAATATATTCTGGCTACAAATTCATAATCAGACATATCATTTGGAAATACTTTCTCCCAATCTATGCCTCGTATTATGCTCTTACCAAGTGTCATTAAAAAGCAGAAGTTCTTACATTTGATAAAGTCCAATATATCAAATTTTCTTTTATGACTTATGCTTTATCTAATACCTCTTTGCTTATTCCAAAGATATAAAGGTTTTTTCCCCCTTTTTCTTCTAGAAGTTTTATAGTATTTACATTTAGGTCTATGACCCATTTTAAGTTTTGCATAAGGTACAAGGATCTATGTTCTTTTTGTTTTGTTTTGTTTTGTTTGCTTGTTTGTTTCCTTGCAAGTGGACATCCAATTGTTCCAGGACTTTTTGTTGAAAAGATGACTGTTGAAATTGCCTTTACACCTTTATTGGAACTCAGTTGACCACGTGTGGGTCTGTTTCGGAGTCTGCTGCATTTCATCAATCTATATGTCTAACCTTTCTCTATATACCAAACTGTTTTGATTATTATAGTAATTGACTATATATAGTTCCTAGTTAGTCTGGAAATTAGGTAGTATAAATCTTCCAACTTTGTTTCTTCTTTCAACATTGTTGCCTTCTTTGCCTTTCTTTGTAACTTTTAGAATCAGCTTGTCAATTTCTAAAAAAAAAAAAAAAATCCTATGCGGTTTTGACTGGAATTGCTTTAAATCTGTAGATCAATTTAGGGAAAAATTAACATCTTAATAATGTTGAGTAATCTGATCCATAAACATAGTATATACCTCCATTTATGTAGGTCTTCTTTGATTTCTTTCATCAGTATTGTATAGTTTTCAGCAAAGGTCTTTTAGATAATTGGAAAGATATATACATAAGTATTTCATGCTTTTTGCTGCTATTGTAAATAAGACTTTTATATTTTAAATTTCTAATTATCCATTGTTAGCAAGCAGAAATATGATTGACCATATATCCTGCACTCTTGCTAAACTAATATATTAGTTCTGGTTGCTTTTTTGGATACATTTTGAGATTCTGTCTTTAGGCAATCATCTTACTTGTGAATAGAGACTCTTTTATTTCTTCCTTTCCATCCTATATGCCTTTTTTCCCCCTTGCCTTGTTGCACTGGCTTGTACCTGAATAGAAGTGGTGAGGACAAACATTCTTTTCTTGATCCTGGTCTTAGGGGAAAAACATTAGGGGGAAAGTCTTTTATCATTAAGTATGATGTTAGCTTAGCTCTTTGTTAGTACTCTTTAGTAGATTGTGGAAACTCACTTTTATGCCCAGTTTACTGAGAGGTTTTCTTCTTTTTAATCAGGATGGATGTCAGATTTTGCCAAAAAATTTCTCAGTAGTTATTGAGGTGATCTATTTTTTCCTTGTTTATTCTGTTGATATGATGAATTACACTGACTGCTATTTAAATGTTGAACCAGCCTTGCATTCTTGTGATAACTCTATTTGGTCATGATGAATACAAAAAGGATCAATTGAATCCTTTTTATATGCTATTGGATTCTATTTGATAGTACTTTGTGGAAATTTTGCATCTATATTCATAAGAGATATTGTTATATAATTATATTCTCTCCTTCCTTCTTTCCTTCCTCACTTCCTTCCTTCCTTCCAATGGCACCAGCTCTAGGGCAAGCTTTGCTGCTTTTGGAGAGAAGGAAACCAATTTGTTGGGCACAGAGATTGTGCCAGACATCTACATGCTGTGTATTCAGGTTATCTTTTTTGCCTTCAAAAAAATTTCATAGGTGGGGAAACAGTACTTCATAAAATCTGCTAATTTTCTTCTTATTTGAACTTGTCCAAATGATAACACTGCACTCTTTTTAAAAAAAATGCTCTAGTGTTCTTTTCTGATTTTAAAGATAATGCATGATCGTTATAGAAAATTTAAATTAGAAATAAAAATAGTACATAAATTTTATCAACTAGAGACTTCTACTATTATTTCTATATTCAGCAAAATAGTTTTTGGAGATATTAAAATGAGAAATGTTTTTATCTCCCTTATGCTTTCCAGAGCCTTTCCCAACCATTCAGGCACTGGAGATAACTTTTCTTAATAGACAAAGATAATATTTTGAGAAAGTAAAGTACATAAAGTAGGAATTTCTGTTTTTGCAGAAGTAAAGGGAAGACAACACTTATTTTTGCTCCACGTCACCTACTGTTGGAGAGACTTGATCCCAGAACATATACACACTCTGCTTGGTGGGAGCTTGTGGTTATATTGCCCAGCTCTGCTTAAGGCAGGATGTATGTGTTCAATTCAGGAGTGGAGCATGAAACTGAGGAGGAAGAAAAGCCCTTTCTATGTAGTAAAACTGATATTTTGATCTTTGATGATTCCTGAGTCATTTCTTAAATGGATCAGCTCTTGAGAGGAGAAAGGAGTGTTACGTACTGTCTCCCAATGCAAACTTCAACAGATTGGTACATGGGCTGGGAACCTTGAGAAATAATCCCAAGGGCTGGTGTTTGGAAGCTGACCTCCAGGAGAAATTGAGCCTTTCACAATAGCTAGGGCAATAGGTGTAGGCTTTGATACTTTGGTAAGCCAAATTCTTGTGTGTATCTGACTTAGGTGATTGGCACTGGCTTACGTTTTATCCATGTAGCTGGATTTCTGCTAGTACACACATCTACAGCTTACTTTGGACAAAAGAAGGCATAGATTTGTACAATGCAGTTGGTGTTTCATTATACAGACCTTTAAAGTATTAATAGTTGACCAATGGTTCCCTGCTGTGTATTTTTCCAGGACTGCAGGCTGGGTTTTAAAATTATAAAAGCTAAAACTAAGTTCCACAAAGTAACAGTAGGTGAGACATGGTGTCTAAATTGTATTAGGTGTTAGCCTTTAGCATTAGATCAACGTGCCTTAATTCCCTTACTCTTTATCTTATTTGAAATTGCATTTGGTTCTGTAGCAAAGGAGAGAACAATAGAGTTCTAGCTCTCATCATCATCCCTGTCTTTCTCTGTGAGACTTTCCTTGGGCTCATTACCTGTTTGAATCTACTAACAAATGAAAAATCTCTTTTAAAAAAAATCCCTCTCAAAGAAATGCAAATCAAAACTACACTGAGATTCCACCTCACACCCATTAGGATGGCAACAATAAAATAGATAAATACAGATATAGCAAGTTTAGGCAAGGATGTGGAGAAGTTGGAACACTTGTGTACTGTTGGGAGGAATGTAAAATGGGGCAGGTACTGTGGGAAATGGTATGACAGTTCCTCAGAAAATTAAAAATTGAATTAACTTATGATCCCGCAATTCTACTTCTGGGTATATACCCAAGAGAAGTGAAAGCACGGTTTCAAAAAGATTTTTGTACACCCATGTTCATAGAAACATTATTCAGAATAGCCAAAGTGTGGAAGCACCCCAAGTGTCCATTGACAGGTAAATGAATAAATAATATGGCATATACATACAGTGGAATATTATTCAGCCTTAAAAAGAAGAAGATTCTGAAACATGCTACAGCATGCATGAATCTTGAGGACATTTGCTAAGTGAAATAAGCCAGTCACAAAAAGACAAGTACTGTATGTTTCCATTTATATGAGCTATCTAGAGTAGTCAGATTCATAGAGACAGAAAGTAGAATAGTGGTTGCCAGAGGCTGGGGGAAGGGAGGAATGGAGACCTGTTTAATGAGTGTAGCGTTTCAGTTTTACAAGATGAAAAGAGCTCTGGAGATTGGTTGCAAAACAATGTGAGTGTACTTAACACTACTGAACTGTACATTTAAAAATGGTTAAGATGATAAATTTTATGTTTTACATATTTTAACACAATTTAAAATAAAATAATTAAAAAAGGCACTAAAAATATTCTTCTCAAAGAGAAGTTAGACTTGGCTGTATCCCCCTTTCCTTTCATATCAACTTGCCTGTCCTCCAAGATCTCAAACTTTCCCTTAAATAAATCTCTCTTTCTCCAGTTCAAACAGTCTTTCTTCCTTCACCTGAGGCAAAGTTTAATACAAATACTTCACTGGGAGGTACAATCTCAGGCAGAGAGAGTGAGGGAAAAGAGGGTAAAGAGGAAAAGAGGGTAAGGAAATACAAGGTGGGAGCTACTGAGCTGTCCACATCTTCATAAGCAATCAGTGGCTGTTCAATCATGTGGGTCATCTCTGGAAGGAGGAGGGAGAGGAATTAACCTGCCAGCTCCTTACAACCACCTGTTACTCAAACTTCTCATTACAGACAGACTCCCTTGTTCTTAGTCCTTGGGGAAGCCGGGTTCCATACCCTATGGGTTTGCACTGCATCCAAGTCCAGAAGTGGTAGAAGGAAGCAGCACCTTTGTGACCTGGCTGCTGGAGCTACTCTGGTTGCAGCCAGAGCAGGCACAGTGGAGGCCATGTTAGCAGATGAGGAGGTGTTGGAGATGGCAGAGCCATCCTGAGCTCTCCACGGGGAAGAGCCGAATATCCTGGAAACAAGTGAGAAAGTGTGAGACCTGAAAGGGCATTTTAACTGTGCCAAACACAGAGACATACTAAAGGAATACTAAGTCAATAGAGATGGTGTCCAGGCTTGATATAAATATTAATCTGATGGAAAAACATGTTCAAAATGTGACCATGTAATGCTGGGAGATGTGGACAGACCAGATCCTGTTGAAAATAAACACAATTGGAAAACTCAGAACTCATGACTTCATCACTTTCTCTATGGAGGAGTCCCTATGTTAGTAAGGGTAAGTGACACCAGCTGCTGTAACAAAACCCCAAATATCAGTGTTTGGGTTCTAAGCATCTTTGCCGCAAGCATTTTTGCTGTATAACTAACTTGCTGTAAAAGAGAAAATCATGAAAAATAAAAGAGGAAATTAAAAAGAATGTAATGAAACATGAGATATGAATAACAAAATTAAAACGACTCTGTTGTGAAATACAAAATATTTGAATACATTTAAAATGTGTGTAGGTTCATGGCAATACTGTGCAAATAAATGACTTTGTTTTGTGGGTTGTACCTAAGCATTTATCTTTCAAGTCTTTGGTTCATAGTGTTTATACATTTGTGTGTGTGTGTGTGTGTGTGTGTTGATTCGCCTCCTGGTTTGGCATCACACTTTTTCTTTTTCGCTAAAACTTCTTCCTTCATTAAGACAGGTATCAGTTCCAAATACTAGGATGAATGTTTGTAACTGAGCTTTGTATTGTGTTGTTTGCTCTTAGCATCTTGTCACTTGTTTGTTGACAGACATTCTGGAGTTCTATGGGAAGTATGGGTTCAACTCTGCACCTATGAGGCCCTGGGCCTCTCTCCTCCGATGTAGTGTGTTTCAAAATAAGAAACCAACTCTTGGGCTAAATCATCATCATCTGTAAGTTCAATAAAGCCATCAGTAATATCACTAACTGGAAGAAATACTAACACATTTCAACCAGTTAAAACCAAACTGTCAAACCAAAAACTGTCAACAAGTTATCTTATCTTTCACAGCAAAACTGCCTTAAGGTCAATTAGTTATGCAGTGAAAAGTTTGTGACAAAAATGTCTATAGCAAAGGTGCTTACTGTAAAAACACCAGACATGCAGTATTTGTCAGAGGCAGTGGCAATAGCCACTATGCTCACAATGCCTGCTTAAAATAGAGTGTGGAGGCTATATTAGCTCTCAATCCAGCGCCGATGTTATCAGGAGCACAGGTTCAAGGTAGAGTTGGCTATTTTTAGAGGTTTAGTATGTTGGATTGAAGAAAACAAACAAACAAACTCAACAATGACTGATGCCTGGGGCTGCGACCACTGAAAATTTCTAAACTTGGAAAAAAAGCAAGAAAGTCAGTCTCTGAAGAAAAGTTGAGAGTATGCACAGGTGAATTCTCCCCACATGCAGTTAGGGTAAATATCCTTATTCTTAATTTAGTGATTTTTATTCTTACCAAGTATAAGTTCCAAGTTTTGTTCAAAGTAGACTCTGGACAAAGAGATTGGTAAGGCTGAAGGGTGTGGATATTATTTTTTTCTCTTTACTCTCCTCTACTCAGATATCCTGGTTATCTGCTTGTGTCCTGGCAAGAGCTACATGTCTTAATGTTCTATACTTGAGATCTAGGGCATCATTTTGACTGGTATCTTTGTTCTAGGGGCTGGGAATTTGCTTGTGGTTTTTATATTTTGATGGTGTGGAGCAGGCATTGTGATAACATTTGTGTCTATTAACTTTCTGGTGTTTTAAACTCATGAGCCACAAGAAAGCCTTGATTAGATTAATTTAATTGGGAAGGCATTTAAGGAACTACCCTATTCTATTAACAGAGTTCAGGCTGAGGATGATACGGGAACTCAGACTCTGTCCAGGGTTCTGAGCCAATAGACCTTCTGGCTGAAATGAGAAAGAAATAGGGAAGATTTTGTCTCTTGGCACAAAACATACAATAAGAAAGGACATTAATCTCTAGATCTCAATTTCTCCATGAGAATTTGATAATAGGTTGAAATTCTTATTGTTCAAATCTGAAACATTTTTATATTGAATTTAAAAAAAAATTATCTTTACTTTGACATTTGATCTCATTGTCTTTCTATATATTGAATGATGCTAAAGGGAATAATTTAGAATGACAAGAGAATGTTTGGTCTACAGTATAGTATGATTTCCTCTTCTTACCCATTTGAGTTTTTTTTTTTTTTTAAGTATTTGTTTATTTATTTATTTATGGCTTTGTTGGGTCTTCGTTTCTGTGCGAGGGCTTTCTCTAGTTGTGGCAAGTGGGGACCACTCTTCATTGCGGTGCACGGGCCTCTCACTATCGCGGCCTCTCTTGTTGCGGAGCACAGGCTCCAGATGCGCAGGCTCAGTAACTGTGGCTCACGGGCCTAGCTGCTCCACTGCACGTGGGATCTTCCCAGACCAGGGTTCAAACCTGTGTCCCCTGCATTGGCAGGCGGATTCTCAACCACTGCGCCACCAGGGAAGCCCCCATTTGAGTATTTTATAGGCAAAAGCTAAACTGCCCACCTTGGTCCCAGAAGATACACAAAGGAACAACTTGGTAGATTAAGAGTAACTCTCATAAAGGTGGGAGCTATATTACCCCAAGGGTGTGCTGGTCTCTTCCCTCGAAGTGAACAGCTAGTCTGCCTTCAGGTGGCCCGTAATGTAAAATGGTTAAAAGACTTTCCCACACTATAAGTGTGATAATAAACAATATCCAATTTGAGCTATATACCACCTTGTGATTTATCTAGGACAAGGTTTGCTATCCTCTGCTTCCAAAGGAGAATAATAAAACACAGGGCGTAAGAATTTGCCAGAAGTCATGCAGCTACTTTATGGTCTATAAACTATTAGTCATTGATATTCCTAAACAATTATATGAAATGGGAGAGAGACTGGAAACAGAGTCTTTAAGATAAGATTTGAAACAACATAAACACACAAGAACAGATTTAAAGATGTAAAAATTTATTGTGTGTTCAGATATAAAATTCTACTGTATGTTGTATCTACACTCAATTCAACATGCATTCATAAGGTATAATATCTACAACGTATATTTAGGAATCCTACTACACATAAGGCAGTGAACTAAGTATTGAGAAATACACTAAAACACAGTATATTCCTTGTCTCAAGAGTTCACCATCTAGTTAGAACCATAAGAAAAAGACACTATGAGACAAAATCACATATATTCAGTGCTATAAGAAAGTTCCTGTGATTATGGAGTATGACCACTTCTAAGTTGAGGTGACCAGAGCAAGTTTTGTGAAAGAAGTGATGTTCAAGTGTGCCTTGAAAGTCATCGCTCTTTTCCAGAGGTAATCCTTCTGAAACTTTCTTATTCCCATCTACATGGACTTCAGTGGTGATCACCAATTGCCAACACTGTTTGGCCTCCCTTAAATTACTCCAAAATGTATTTAGCTGCTACTTTTCCTTATTCATGCATGCATTCATTCATTCATTTATTCATTCAACAAACATGGTTTTGAGGATCTACATGGCTTTAGGAGATGGAGACACAATGACCACCACCGCCACCACCATCACTGCCACCAGAACTCATCTTTATGTCAAAGAGCTTACAGTTTAGTGAGGAATACTGACCACCTCCTCATCAGGGGGAGAAAAAGTTGATGCTTTGAACACAGAGCATGGCAAATGCTATGAGAAAAGTAAGAACAGTGTACTTTGAGTTCATATAAAAGGGACACCCAAACAGACTTTGGAGGCCAGGAAAGCCTCCCAGAGAAAAATGATATCTAGGTTTAGACCTGAAAGATGAATGAGGGTCTGTCGGCTAAATGGGGCTGGAGAGGCAAAAATGTTAAGAGGACTCAGGAAATTTTGTCTAAATTATAGCTGAAAGGCACACCTGGTCAACCTTGATGGTGTGGGTCAACTGACTTCAGGGTTTTGAAATCTAAACTTCTCCTCATTGTCAGACACCTCTGCCTGAGCCCAGGTTATGTTGAGATCTCTGCAGTTTCAAAGGAATGTGGGAAAATGGGAAAATTTAGTTGACTAGTAAAGCATTTTATTGTGTAATGGAGAAAGGATTACACTTGTGGGAAAGCTAAAGGTAAATTATTAAATTGTGCAGAGCTGTATGTGCAGAAGTCTTTTATCTCAGAATGAGATAAGTGACAATAAAGACACAGATCTGTATATTTTAATTTTCTTAGGGGATAAAACCACAAGAATTGTAGGAACAGTTTAATTAGGAGTGGATTTTGTCAGTTAGGTAGAGAACCCTGTGTGTTTGTGAATCTTAGTGCCTGATAAATTTCTTTTAATAGGATAAGATAATCTAATTTAAGTATCAGTCCTTGAGGCTCTGAGTTCACTGCATGACTTCCTTTTCCTGGATACATTAGAAGGCTACATCTCTCAGCAGCCTCCATGAAGTTAGATTAAGACTGAGTGACTGATTAAGATTAAGGATTAGATTAGGATTGTGTGACTGAGTTTTAACCAATGGAATGTGAGCAGAAGAGATGTAAACCACTTCTAAACTTGGCCTGTGAAAATATCTCATATATTGTCTCCCTTTCTACAATATACTTTTTGTAGTTAAAAAGCAGAAGCAACTGAATCCTTGAATCATGGCCTAGGAGAACCACTGAGTAGAGATAACCTACGTCAAACTGTATCATGAGCAAGAAGTAAATGTTTGCTGTGTTAAGCCACTGGTATTCCGGGGATTATTTGTTACTGAGGCATAGCCTGGCGAACTCTGACAAATACACTCCTCCACTTAGAGGTATTCCCGTGCCCTTCTTTGGATTTTGTGAGGATCATTTATAAAAATAAGGCTTGATAAATCATTGGGCATAGAAGGTGAGGGAGCAGAAATCAAGAAAAACTTTTGTGATTTTTGGTTTGTGTAGGTGAAATGGTGAATTGAAATGAGTAGGTCTGAGAATTAAAAGTATGAAATTAATTTTGGACATGTTATGTTAGAAGAGTATTTAGCTTTATATCATGAATGATCTTATAAATATCACTGAGGGTATTTTGTGTATATACTTGTGGTCTTATAGGTTTAATTTCCTGTAGAATCTATGGATATAACACCTACATTTGTTGAAGGGTTGGTTCCTTCACGGTTCAACTGAATTCTGGAGGAATTTTTCTGACTCCTTGGTTCAATGAATTCCCCAGAGAGCTGTGAAGATGCTTATTCTTTCTGTGCTGGAATGGCCTTGAGTTGTCCACACACTCAAAGGAAGTAGATTGTTTAAATCATAATAGCATATTTGCGCTGCTTTCTCCTTGGCTCCCCCTCCCCCCAAATCTACATTTTCCTGAACATTTTTATGCAGCATACTCTTGCTCTTTTTAAAGATAGTTCTCCTTAGGTAGATGTTAAAAGCCAACACAAATCCAAGTTTGTTGCACAAGCAGTTTGGAAGGTCAGAATGATCTCCACAAGATATGTACCAGCAGCTAACTAAATTTTTGATTTCTCCAAATGACTTTTTTTCTTGTGAAATCTGCTTTTCACATCTTCCCATGTTCTTCGCTTAATGGCTGCTTTTATATTTCAAAAAATAACCAGGAAGAAGTATTTCAGAAAAGTTATTGTTTTTGTTTTTCTTTGAAATCTCTTCCATTATTCCTTGGTGTTTTTTTCCTAGAAGAGTATTTTGCATAGAGTGGGGACTAACTAAGTATTTGCTGACTGGTTTAAAGATCTTGGTTTGGGCTGGAAAGAAATTTAGGGATCATCAGGTCCAAGCCTGTCTGTTTATAGATGAGGAAACGAAAGCCTAGAGAATGGGAATGTTTAGGCCAAGGTCACAGGAGCTGATTAGGTACAGACCCTCTGTTATTACTAATGCTGCTGCTCCTTTAATTATGTGCATAACTCAACAGTTTCACAAAGCCATTATTTATCTCTTCAGATCCTTACAATAACTATGTAAGCTGGAAAACACAGACATTATCAATCCTTTTGGTTTTTCACAAACAAGGAAATTGAGGCCCAGAAAAAGCAAGTCAAACTGTTGAATTATCTTATTCATTTATTCCACAAATATTGATTGAGCCCCTTTTGTGGTCCAGGCACTGTTCTTGTTTTGTTATAATTATGAATGAAACAGGCAAAGTCTCTGCCCTCCTTTCATGGAGGAGAAAGAGAGAGAAAGCACTAAAATAAATAATAGCTGAAATGAGCCAGCTTGCCTCCTGACACTAATCCAGTGGTGTTTTTCTCAATGTTTTTGTTAATTAACTAAAACAAATGAAATATCTGATTGATTGATTAATTCTCTTTTAATAAGGCGAAATAACCCCTTCAAAAATTATTCTGTAAAGAATGCAAAGCCTTTTAGATGCAGCAATAAAAAGAGGGCTTCAGAGAGTTATGTAATTTTATGTGCTCAAGAGAATATGGGGCAACATCAGTACGTGTTCCCTTTCTCTCCAGCTTTTTATGATTGGTCTGTAACAATAATAATAACAACCAAATATTTGTGCAAGAAATGTATTTGATTCAGTGGGTAACGTTTGACAGCCTTAACTCATGAAATATTGAAAAGTTCTTGCAGGAAGCTCCAGCAGAATATGTAATACACAAGAAGGTATTCAGAGAACAGAAAAATAAAATCAAAGGAACCTGCTACCCAGTCTGTTTCATTAAATATGAAAATTAAAATACCTTAACAAAATGCTTTCTCTTCCTCTCTCCTCCCAACAAACAAAAGCTTTGGTAGGCAGCCTGAAATTACTCATCAAGGAAAAAGACCAGGCTCAGATTCTAAATGGCTTCTCTTGAATTAAGCAATTAATGCTAAAAGGAACATGTTGTCTCCTCAGCATTTGTAAGGTAAAACATTCATTGTATTTCCTGGCACGCTATCAAGGCTTTCCTTGGCCTAAGCCAGCAGAGAAATGGTTTGCTGCCTGTGCTCTTGACCTCTGGTAATCAGGAGGATTTGGCTGATTAACTTGACAGCAGCCATTCTCCTTAAGGACTAAGAGTGTGCCTGAGAACTATTCTCCTGGGGTCCTCTAGCCCAGACCCTGACTTGCTGCTCTTGGCAGGTCCATCGAGGCTGGTGTCTCCTCCATTTACAAAATAGGGATGTTACCCTATGATAAGTTAGGTTTCAAAACGCGTTAGAGTGATGCCACAGAATATTGTCTTTCCCTAATTGTATTTGTTCTGATCAGATCTTTCAAGAATATTGCCTTCCTCCTTAAAGATACTTATTGTTCATAGGCAGAGCACTCTATGACATACATCACAGCAAGATTCTTTTTGACCCAGCTCCCAGAGAAATGGAAATAAGAACACAAATAAACAAATGGGACCTAATGAAACTTAAAAGCTTTTGCACAGCAAAGGAAACCATAAACAAGACCAAAAGACAACCATCAGAATGGGAGAAAATATTTGCAAATGAAGCAACTGACAAAGGATTAATCTCCAAGATTTACAAGCAGCTCATGCAGCTCAATAACAAAAAAACGAACAACCCAATCCAAAAATGGGCAGAAGACCTAAATAGACATTTCTCCAAAGAAGATATACAGATGGCCTACAGACACATGAAAGAATGCTCAACATCATTAATCATTAGAGAAATGCAAATCAAAACTACAATGAGATATCATCTCACACCGGTCAGAATGGCCATCATCAAAAAATCTAGAAACAATAAATGCTGGAGAGGGTGTGGAGGAAAGGGAACACTCTTGCACTGTTGGTGGGAATGTAAATTGATACAGCCACTATGGAGGTTCCTTAAAAAACTACAAATAGAACTACCATACTACCCAGCAATCCCACTACTGGGCATATACCCTGAGAAAACCATAGGTCAAAAAGAGTCATGTACCAAAATGTTCATTGCTGCTCTATTTACAATAGCCAGGACATGGAAGCAACCTAAATGTCCATCGACAGATGAATGGATAAAGAAGATGTGGCACATATATACAATGGAATATTACTCAGCCATAAAAAGAAATGAAATGGAGGTATTTGTAATGAGGTGGATGGAGTTAGAGTCTGTCATACAGAGTGAAGTAAGTCAGAAAGAGAAAAACAAATACAGTATGCTAACACATATATAGAGAATCTAAGGAAAAAAAAAAAAAAAAAGGCCATGAAGAACCTAGTGGCAAGACAGGAATAAAGACACAGACCTACCAGAGAATGGACTTGAGGATATGGGGAGGGGGTGAGGTGAGATGTGACAGGGTAAGAGAGTGTCATGGACATATATACACTACCAAATGTAAAATAGATAGCTAGTGGGAAGCAGCCGCATAGCACAGGGAGGTCAGCTCGGTGCTTTGTGACCACCTAGAGGGGTGGGATGGGGAGGGTGGGAGGGAGGGAGATGCAAGAGGGAAGAGAAATGGGAACATATTGTATATGTATAACTGATTCACTTTGTTATAAAGCAGAAGCTAACACACCATTGTAAGGCAATTATACTTCAATAAAGATGTTTAAAAAAAAAAAAGATACTTATTGTTCATTTGCTCACTCACTAATTCAGACTTTTATTCAGAACGCATTAATTAACGGATTCCAGAGTGTGGGAGGTGGTACGGGGAAGGCTCTGGAGTGGGGACGTGAAATAAGACATGGGGCCTGTCCTCAAGGGGTGCTCAGTCTGGTGGGGTGGGGGGGAGGTCAGGCAGGAAAACCCCTTATGACAGTAAAACGCGGTGGCTTAGAAGAGAGGCAGTTGCAACGTGCACTGGGGGCTCAGAGGGGCCTGAGGGCTCTCTTGTACAGAGAATAAAGCAGCGGTTCCCTAATGGGGCTCTGGCAGGAGAAGGCTGGAGACAGGCCGACCAGGAGGGCTTGGATTACTCTTGTGCCATCCCAGCCGCCTCCTCCCCTCAATTGAAGACTTCCTCTTTTTCTTGCTTTGTATGGACATATTTCTTATGAGATTTTTAGACCAAAGGACTTTATACAAAAAATACGGACAAACAATATAAGTTGTCTTCATTAACTCCTGGAAGCACGAGTCAATGTCCTCCACATTTCACACGAGAGGAAAATATTTATCTTAAATAAATATTTGTTATTTTGTAGTCCTTGCTAAAAATAGTGATCCTTAGTTCTTCCTCCATGAAACCTACCTACTAAAGTATTTTTGCATTCAATTTGGGAAGGTTAGCAACTGGCTCGGAGCAAGATAAATATTTGCTGAATGGGTGAACCGTTGCAGTGACTAGACCTATCTTGGTATAGGAGACCCACGTTAAAGAAATCGTGACATTTAGTTTGTTATCTTGAAAGTGAAATAAACTTTCTACCAAAGCAACAATAGATCTTGCAATGAGATCCTAAGTGATTCACTCTGACTCGGTTTCATAGGTGATCTTTTAGGTACCTGCCTGCACTAAGTGCTCGCTTATACTTTCTGTTTTCTAATCTTGGATGATAAAGGTAGATTTTATTCACTTAATTAATTTCTATGCAGCTACATGGAGAAGTGTGCTTATACTCAAACCATAAGTGTTACTGTTTTCAGCATTTACTTTATGATAATCATGTTGCGTAGTGGGGGGAAACCTGTATTCTAGAGTCAGAGAAAGTGGTCCAAATTCTTGTTCTGTTACAAACTGGCTGTGTAAACTTGGCCAAATTTCGTTCCTTCTCTGGGTTTCAGTTTTCTCCCATATGAAATGGGGATTCTAATCCCAGCTGACTTCCCTTATTGTTTTTGAGGATCAAAAGAAATAATCTAACTGGAAGTGTACCGTGAACTATAAAGTGTTACATAAATGAAGGTGCTTATTATTTGTTGAGCCCTGGGCCTGCCAGACCATATCATATTTTCCAGGGTTTTTTGTTTATAGTTGATTAATTCCTCCCTGCTTCTCCTGCTTTTTGAGGTCCACAGACGTAGGGGATTGGCAAAGAAATGAAAAGCTACAGCTTCATGTAAACAACTTCTCTCCCACTTAATGCTTCTTTGGTCTCCCTATTCATGTGTCTTCTTAGTCACAGGCACAAAGGAAGCAGTACCTTCCAGCCCCACGTTAGGATCTTGGCAGCTCCAGGACCTCAGACCTCTGAGCAGACCATCCTCTTCTTTTGCAAGATTCTTCATGGCAGATTTTACATTTTTTTTTCAGTGAGAGATTTCATTATCTGCTCAGAAAATGGAGCTTCTGTTTTTTAGTTGTTGTTGTTATATTTTGTTTTATTTTTAAAATGTCTTTCACGATCGGCAAAGTGCTTCTGCGGGAACATCGCCCTCATGGCTTTCCTTCTTTATTGTCTCATATCAGATTAACTTTCCTGACAAAGTGCAAGGTGGATTTCTCCCTGCCAGCACAACGAGCACTGCTGATGCCTGGAACAGAGGTTGGCTCTTTGCCTAAGTTTAGAGCGTCATTATAGATAATAACAATTCTGGAAGCAGGACTTTGCTGGCAGTTTAGGTTTGGGGGACGATACATGAGACAGAAAAGCCCATTTCGAGGTATGAGGTGCTGACATCGGGAAAATTCCTTGTTCCAGATGAAATAAGTCAATTTGACTCAGAAGACACATGGAGGGGAGAGCCATGCTCTTGTTAGGTGGCATGACCTTCTTCTAGTATTAAAAATATATACCATTCTACTTTCAGACAGAGCTTGAAGGTTATACCGTTCTCTTTTTCTTTTTTTTTTTGCAATACCTTTTATTCTTTTTTTACATAAGAATTATTTATTAAAGTATAGTTGATCTACAATGTTGTGTTAGTTTCTGCTGTACAGCAAAATGATTCAGTTATGCACAGATGCAAACTATCATATATAGAATGGATAAACAACAAGGTCCTACTGTATAGCACAGGGAACTATATACCTCTTTCTTTAGTTGAGGGAATCTGGTCATGGAACCAGGCAATGAGTTTGGCTCCTAGTTTTACAACTTACTAGCTGGACAAAAATAGGTCCGATCTATGTTTATTTATAAAGTGGGGATAAAAATATCTGCATTACCATCCCCTGGTGTGTTGTGAGGATTAAGTGACAATTCCTTCATGTGCGTGATGCCTTCTGATTTTAAAGCATTTTCACGTAAGAAGTGGGGAGCATGAGGTTAAGAGCATGGGTTTGTGGGGCAGCAATGCATCTGTATCCCATTCCAATGATTTCCTAGCTTTGTGACCTTGCACAATTTGCTTAAACTTACTGAGCATGGATTTCCTCATTGTTCAAATGAGAATTGTGATGCCAAAGTTACAGGGGCATTAGAAGGATTAAATGATACATGTGAAGTGCCCAGTACCTGCCTTGTGATGTGCACTTTCTAAGTGGTTGCTAGTTATACCTTATTTGATTTCTACCTAATACTGTGAGGAAAGAAGAGCATCTCTTTTTCACATGGTTTCCATTGTGGAACAATTGGTAACCTAAGGCCTGGAAAGATGAAATGTAATTTAAGTTACTCTACTTAAATCTAGCAGGAATATTCTGTAAAGCAACATATAAACTTAGAGCCTGTGACCACTGCTGGTTAGAATTAAACTGCATCTTCCCTTTGAGGCAGCAAACATCGTTCCTGAAGATGACCTTGGGGAAAAGACAGCGGAGATTTAATGCTGTTGATTCACGGAAAGGCTACTGCTCGCTCAATGGCATGCTTGGAGCCTGGGGCATCCCCTACGGAAGATCCTTGCTTTTAATATTTCTGATACACCTCCAAGGTGGAGAGAAGGAATGTGGGAGTCTCAACCAAAAGGGAAGATTGTGATATGGGAAGTTGTTTTCAGTAGCCAGGCAGCGCAAGACCATTACTCAGATGCCTGCTCCATCAGACATCAGGATCCCGGCGTGCAGGATGTCAGACCTGGAAGGATCTTAGAAATCATCTAGGCAATTATATATGTGAATAAACAGACACTATTTACCAACGTTGAAATTGTACCTGTAACAGTATGTACTGTTACCAATGGGCCAAGTTCGTGGTTAATCTGAACCAGGACTTGGCCTCTCGATCCCCAATTTAGAAAGTCTCACCTTTGCTTGGAGGCACTGTAGGCAATCTTGACATGCACATAACACAGTCTTTGCCCTCAAAGCCAAAAAACGAGATCAAATGTGGACACGTGTGACTACGATCCCAGGTAAAGGTCTTAGTTCTTTTCAAAGTAATGTGGAAAGTCAGAAAAAAAACAAACCATACCTGTTCTGGAGAATCAGGGGTGAAAACTCACAAAAAGAGGTGGCCCTTGAGCAGAACCTTGATGACCAGATGCTATGGAAGAATAAGAAATGTACGCAATGAAAGACCTAAAGCAAAAAGATGGTCATGTCCTTATAAGTTTAAGAGAGTCTGAGTTCTTCGTCTTCCCTCAGCCTCAGTTACTCAGGAAAGAGAGAACAGGTTTACTTCCCCATGTGACTAGGTGATGTATGTGAAAGTGCTGTGCTCAATGCTCCCTCTTTTTCTCATTCCCTCCCCAAAACCAGACCACAGGTCTCAAGAGGTGGTCTATCATCTGGGCTGTTGGTTGTTCTGATTTTTCCTTGTGGCTTAAAAATGTGCATAAGACTATCATTGGGCTGTTGTGAGTGGTGGATCATAAAAATACCCTAACAATTTAAAAATAAATTGTGTACAATCACAAGTCAGAGAGAAGAGATTCCTCTAAGTCACACATTCCCTGTGAACTCACTTTGCCAGAGTCGCATCCTGCTATTGACTAACCTTCGTGGGTTATTCCTGGAGCATGGACCGCCATCGTGCACAGGTGGAATCCTTGCGCTAGAGGATGCTCAGGGCCGAGATCATCAGCACTGTATAGAGAGACTGAATGAGGGAAGGAAGGGCTGTCTTAGAGAAAGTGACAGAGTATTGGAAGTTGGGTGGAGGTACCATTGCCAGATTTGGTAAATGAAAATACAGGACACCCAGTTAAATATGAATTCCAGATAAACAAACATACGGTTTTAAAGTGTATCTCAGTTATCACGTGGGACATACTTATACTAAAATCTATTATTTATCTGAAATTCAAATTTAAGTGGGCATCCTGTATTTTATCTGGCAACCCTAGGTGGATGAGGCACCACACACACGAGATAAAACAGGAAGCCTAAAATCCCCAAGCCACTCCAAGAAAGGTGAGGGAGGGAGGAGGGAGGAGCAATGATGGAGAAATGATGCAGCAACCCTTGGCGGAAATCACACACAGGAGGGGAGAACACAGAGGCAGGCTAGCTTCCATCTCTGTCGACCGCCATGAGGGGGGTAAATGATAATAAAAATACCTTTTTAAAGAAAGAGTTTATAATTTAAAAAGTGCCCTTAGTTCCCTTATCTCATTTTGACCTCACATTAACAAATATGAGGACAGGTCTCCTAACTTTAGAGATGGTGAAAGGTGAGGGTCCCAGAGGTTAGGCGACTTACCCAAGGACATGACACTGATGGTGGCAGTGTTAGCACTCAAGTTCAGTTATTTTTTTAAACTTTTATTTTGAGATGATTTCAGGCTTACCAAAAAGTTGCAAAAACAGTACAGAGCATTTATGTTTACCCTTCACCCAACTCCCCCTAACATTAATGCCTTGTATAACCATAGAACAATAATCAAAACTAAGGCATTAACCTTGGTACAGTATTATTCACTGAAGTACAGACTTTATTCAGATTTCACCAATTTTTCCACTAATATCCTTTTTCTTTCCCAGGATCCAATTCTGATTCCCACACTACTATCATTGCCACATCTCCTTCGTCATCTGCTGCCATCTGGAACTGTGCCTCACAGTTTTTCCTTGTCTTTCATGATCTTAACACTTTTGAAGAGTACTGATGAGTTAGTTTGTAGAATAACCTTCAATTCTGGCTTACCATGTTTTTTTGTGATTATACTGAAGGCATTGGGAAGGATAATGCAGAGGGGATGTATTTTTCTCAAGGCATATCAGATTATGTTGATAAGTACTACTGGAAACATTAACCTTGATCACTTGGTAAAAAAAGGCATCTGCTGGGTTTCTCCACTGTAAATTTACTATTTTTTTTTCCCTTTGTGATTACTAAATATTTTGAGAGGACATGCCTTGAGGAGATATAAATACCATGTTTCTATTTAAACTTTCACCAACTAATTTTAGCATCTATTGGTGGATCTTGCTTACTGCACAATTATTGTGGTATTCTGGCCATTTTCTATTTTTCTTGTTCCTTCTACATTTATTAATTGAAATTCTTCTGTAGGAAAGAGTTGTAGTTTCACTCTCATTTAAACTCAGTTATTGTAATTCTGAGTTTATTGCTCCTGTCACTAAAGCACAGGTGAAAGAGAAAGTAAAAGAGTTTGGGTTACTGTAAAGGTATGGTTGTTTCAAGTGTGCCTTGGAAAGGGGATGGGAATTATTTTGTTCACTTCACAAGTATTGATCAAACACTTATTTCTATACAAGGCATTGGGTGAAGCACTGTGAAGAAAAGAAAAATGTACACATATCTCAAGGAGGCTGATAAAGGTGAATACTTAAGACACTCTATTAAAGTGATAATGAAGCTTTTCAACTGAATACTGAACTGATAAATGACTGCTTTGGTGGTTATGGCAAGGACAGGTGTATCCATAATGCAGTTATCAAGCTCTCACTGCAAGGTCCGCTCTGTGTAGTGTAAAACAACCCCAGCCAGATGATGATGTATGTGCAGATCTTGGATGCCTTTGTTCATAGAGTTATAAGCACCATAGTCTCTCTTAATTCAGAGAGAAGAACCCAACTAAAAGATAACCATTTGACTGCCTTTGAGACCCACAATTCCTTTTCTGCCTGAGAGAAACTATGAGGCTTCAGAGAATTCAAGCATTGTTCCTCATTAGGAAATTGGAAATTCCTTGGAAAAGTTAAACTTCTGTTCTTGGTGCTTTCTTTCTTAACAGGGGACTGAAACAGACCATATAGGTATAATCCCAGTGACCCAAATATCATCAGAGGATAAAGGACTGGCATGGTCAAACGATTTCTAAACTGTAGCCTATTATTTTAACCAGCAGTCAATAAAGCTAAAGGACAACTTTAAAGAGAACACTAATTGTCCTTTTATGTGCAGTGTAATGAGATCCACCTAGGGGCAAATGTAGCTTCTCCTTGTGTGGGTCAGTGGTTTACTATCCTATCTCCTGTTGGAGGAATCATTTGCATATTCAGGCAGAATGTGAATTGTTTAGAACACCCCATGAAGAATGCTGATGTGAGGAGAACCCAGCTCCATTGCACTAACACCACTAAAAAAAAGAAAAAATCTTCCCAACTGTTGAGCTTATTCCAGCTACAACAGGCCTTCATTTACATTCTTACTCAAATGCAGGTAAGTTTGAGATGCAGGTAGTAGCCTGTATTTTAAAGTGAAGAAGCTGATGTCCAGTGCTATTCTGTTATTTTTGCTAACAATGGTGGATCCCAATCTTGGACCCAAATGCTCTGATTCTAGAGTGTGTATTTTTTACCTTATGCAATGTTGCCTGGGGACAGTGATATTTCTAAAATTCTTTATGACTGTACGTAGAGTAGCCATATGTCCCACTTTGCCCAAAACAGTTCAGATTTATGCTTTTTGTCACCGCATAATTATCGATAGTTTGACTTTCTACTCTAAAAAAATGCCCTGTTTTGGACCAGAGAACATAGGGTCACCCTATTTATAGGACGGCTCAGAGAAATTCCAACTTGGGTTGCATGCGGTCTTTAAACTTATGTTAAGGAAATCACTAATAAACTACTTAAATATTAAAAAATGATTGCCATTTAAATATATTATGATGCATTCTGATGGAATAGTATGCAGATATATATTATATACATATATTTAATGACCTTGGAAAAAAGCTCACAAAAAGGGCAAAATTATAATAATTTAGTACTAGTGTAAGCATGCGGTTATAGCTGGGTAATGAGATGGTTGATTTTCTTTTTTAAAAATATGTTTCTGGATTTCCAGGTAGTCTACAACGAGCATGTGAAACATTTGTAGCAAAAAATAATCTTTAAAATCTCTCATTTAGAATTAAGGGGTCTCCTTTGATAGGAGACTATGAAATCACCAAGTTGAAGAAAATAAGACCCTATAAGTAGAAGTCTAACAACATAATAAAATCCTTTCCACGAGTAGAACAAAGCTTTATATCGCCAAGAACTTTCTGACCATGTTTTCTCATTTAAACTTTATAAGAAAGCTCACAGTCAGTAAACGAATTCCCTCCCCATTTTGCAGGTGAAGCTAAAGTGCAGATGTAGAGTGAATGAGGCGGCTCTGGGACCTCAGAGGTTGTCCTAGTTAAGACTCAACACCACTGACTCTTATGCTAATGCTATATTGGTTTTTTTTTTTTTTTTAACATCTTTATTGGAGTATAATTGCTTTTCAATGGTGTGTTAGTTTCTGCTTTTTAACAAAGTGAATCAGTTATACATATACATATGTTCCCATATCTCTTCCCTCTTGCATCTCCCTCCCACCCTCCCTATCCTACCCCTCTAGGTGGTCACAAAGCACAGAGCTGATCTCCCTGTGCTATGCGGCTGCTTCCCACTAGCTATCGATTTTACGTTTGGTAGTGTATATATGTCCATGCCACTCTCTCACTTTGTCCCAGCTTACCCTTCCCCCTCCCCATATCCTCAAGTCCATTCTCTAGTAGGTCTGTGTCTTTATTCCCGTCTTGCCACTAGGTTCTTCATGACTTTTTTTTTTTTCCTTAGATTCCATATATATGTGTTAGCATACTGTATTTGTTTTTCTCTTTCTGACTTACTTCACTCTGTATGACAGACTCTAACTCCATCCACCTCACTACAAATAACTCAATTTCGTTTCTTTTTATAGCTGAGTAATATTCCATTGGCTTTTTTTTTTTTTTAATAAATTTATTTATTTATTTTTGGCTGTGTTGGGTCTTCGTTTCTGTGCAAGGGCTTTCTCTAGTTGCAGCAAGCGGGGGCCACTCTTCATCGCGGTGCGTGGGTCTCTCACTATTGCGGCCTCTCTTGTTGCGGAGCACGAGCTCCAGATGCGCAGGCTCAGTAATTGTGGCTCACAGGCCCAGTTGCTCCGCGGCATGTGGGATCTTCCCAGACCAGGGCTCGAACCCCTGTCCCCTGCATTAGCAGGCAGATTCTCAACCACTGCGCCACCAGGGAAGCCCCCATTGGCTTTTAAAGCTAAAAGTGTGACACTGAGTTTATAGTTAGAGGCTAATTCCTTTGCTTGTGCTGCTAGTCTCTCACTGTGAGCACAGCTAAAGGAGAACGCAATGCTGCCACGGTATCACACAGGGGAAATTAAGAGAAGTTTTTCCTTTCTGTAAGCCACCATTTAGCCAGCTGTTAATTTCTATCTTGACCCACTCAAAAGTACACTGACTACAACGTGGAGACTTAGGCCCCAAGCCTGAGTCTGTTGTGATTGTGCCTGCCCGGTGATGATTTATGACGACCTGCTTTTTTTCTCTGGTCCTGGGTTTCACCATCCACAGAATGAAAACGGGTAACCGGATCATCTCTGTGGTTCTCTCTGGC
The DNA here is from genome assembly GCF_009873245.2 of Balaenoptera musculus. Taxonomy (NCBI): domain Eukaryota; kingdom Metazoa; phylum Chordata; class Mammalia; order Artiodactyla; family Balaenopteridae; genus Balaenoptera; species Balaenoptera musculus. The sequence goes on from NC_045788.1 coordinate 66,140,978, forward strand.
TCTGAGAGGGTGTGATTCCAAGCTTCTGAGCTTCTGGGGAAAAGAGGGAATTCCAAAGCTGTATTCCAGAAGCACCCTGTCTAATTGGGGCTCTACTTTTCTTTGCATTTGGAATGAGCCCGAAAAAAAGGTCATTTTTGCATACATCTTGAGGTTGTGCTCCAATGTCCTCATTAAATAACAGGAGCCCAGACTGGCAGGCCCAGGGGAATATCCAGTCAAGGAGAAAAAGGCCAAGTCATTACCAGAACACTATCATCAGAGCTGTAAACACAAGCATTCATTCCTTCCTGGGTTTTAGCTGAAAGCCTGTTCCATTCTGCTCACTCTCTCCTCATACAGGTTCCGTTTGTCAAATGTGTGTGACCAGTCCGATAAGTCACCATAGGCGGGAAGGGAGAAAGAGAAAGAAAGAAAATTACAACCGTAAATAGACTCTGAACATAGAAAGATCAAAATAGACAGCCTCTGGCTTTACTGGATGAGTCACCGCAGCAGCTCAGACCTCAAAAACTAGCGTGGCTTCTCTCCTTAGCAGTCTTCCTGTCTGGAAAGGAAATGCTGCTCTGATTGGAGGTATTGGCCATTTTACAGACTTCAAAGCAACTTAGGCAACTGAACAGACAAGAGGGGGAACAGGTAAAACAGTTTTTCCAAGTGCTTGTCTGGAGAACCAACTAATCAGCTCTGATTTGAAGCTGCGTGGAACTGCTTTCATTTTTAGCCAATGGTGTTTTGTTTTTGTTTTTGCTTTTGTTTTTGAGTATGGTGGTCTTCAGTTCTGGTGCAGTGTGTGTATCTTTTTTTCTCTCAAATAATGTGTTATTTTCTGGCTAAGACTTGGTTTTCAGTCACTGAGCTGAATGCAGTGGGGGATGGACATGAGGACCATCTAATGAGGAAGTGGGACAAGTACACACATCACGATATTATGAAAGAAAATATGTGCTGAAAACAGGAAAAACATGAGACTATGAAGGTGCAAAGGAAACAGAGGTGGACCTTGACGATGGCCTACCAGAGTTTGAGATTAGTGTGAAGGAAGGCCTGTGTGTATTCAGGATTCAGTGAAGAGTCCAGGTTTAGTTTGGCATGTGGGGTACAAGTAAGGGAGTAGAAGAAATAAGTCTTGAAAGACAGATTGCGACCAGATCCAAAAGGCCTTTGAATGCCAACATGAAGTTTTGGGTCTTGCCCTGTATTCTGTGGAGTTGGGGAGGGGAGAAGTGTGACACTATGGGAAGATAACAATGCCAACTGTGGGGAGAAAAGATGAAAGAGAAGTCAGATCCAGGAGGGTCAGTTAGGAGACACTGCCTAAATAAAGTGTGACCACTGTGGCATAATAAGAAATATACACTACTCAGTTTTTGTCCCTGGTTCTTGGCATAGAGGTCCTCAAACCCTTTTAATTTCTTGAGTGATAGAAGTAATAAGAGCATCTTTTGATCTTCTGACACAGAGCTCCTAAATCCCTTGGAATTTCCTGGGTGATAGGAATGTCTTTTTTTTTTTTTTTCAATGAGATGACTGGTGTTTGGTGGTCCCTAGATAGCTTCAGGATTGGTGCTGGTTGCCAGAAAGAGAACAAGATATTATTAGAGGTTGGTACTTTCAGCCCTATCTCCCAGCCTCTGGAATGGGAAGAGGTGCTGGAGCTTGAATTAAACACCAATGGCCAAGGATTTTATCATTCACGCCAATGTAGGGAAACCTCCATAAAAGCCCGTAAACAATGGGGTTTGGTGAGCTTCCAGGTTGGTAAACACATTGAGGTACTGGCAGGGTAGCACACTCAGGGCAGAAAAGCTCCATGCTCCTCCCCCCATGTGTTGCCCTATGAGTCTCTTCCATTTGGCTATTCCTGACCTGTATCCTTTATAATAAATCTGTGATAGTAAATAGTGTTTTCTTGAGTCCTGTGAGTTACTGTGGCAAATTATCAAACGTGAGGAGAGGCTTGTGGGAACCCCCTGAATTGATAACGCTTTGGTCAGAAGTATACATGGTAAAACTGGCATCTGAAGTGGGGACAGTCTTGCAGAAATGAGCTCTTAACCTGTGGGGTCCACCTTAATCCTGAGTCGTTAGCATTAGATAGCTGGACAATTGGTTAGTGTAGGAAACCATCCCACACACATTTGGTGTCAGAGGACAGCTCATTGCTCCCCACCTAGAGCATTCCCTCTGGGGTTAGAGAGGAGAAGATCTACAAGAGAGGGTGAAGTTCATATGTCTAAACTTCTCATCTAGTCAGTGAAGATATCAATATAAAAATGCTCATCATCATAGAATGTGTTAGTGTATGTTGAAGTTATTGAGCTAAGGGGTCAGGGAGACTCAGCTGTGGCCAACTCAGCTTGACACAAACAAAGGAAGATTGCTCAGTTTGTAGAAATATGGGGTAAATAGTTTTTAGCTGGTCTACTCACACTGAAGGCTTGATTTGCTGGTTGGGGTTCTGAATACTATCGGTTGGCTACTCAACCATATTTTTTTCCAGCCTGTGGTTTCTTTCCAGCCATGGTCCCAGTTCTTGGTCTTTGGAAGGCAGTGGTGCTTGGAAGGAAGAACACATACCTATATGCTGGGTTTGCTCTGCTGCCTGTCTGATCTTGGGTAAATCACCTGCCCTCCCTGGGACTTGATTTCCCATCTGCAAAATGAGCCTGTTCTGTGATTCAGTGTCCAGGGCCCCGTGAGGCTCCACTAGTTTAAGATGTATATTTAGAACAGGCGGTCTCCACTGTTAATGTTATCTTTCACAATACAAACCCATCTCATTGAACCCTCCTGACAACCTTAGGAATAAGCAGTGAGGGTAACATTATTTTAACATATTTTACAGATGTGTAAATCGAAGCATAGAGACACATAGAAGGTAGGTAATTTTCCGAAGGATGTAAAGTGGTTTAATGATATAGTCAGGACCTCGGCTACCTGACTTTCAGCCCAGTGCTGTCTCCACTCTCCCAGGCTGCATGGATACCTAGGAAGGGTCAATGAAATACACTGAAAGGAACACACTCAATTTCCATGATGGTTCTTGAATATCCTGTATTTCCATTGTTTCTTCCCAGTGAGGCCAAGCCATAAGAAATGGAACCATTTTACAGGGTCATTACAAAGTTTTACTAGTAAAAGACATTTCTTTTAAAACCACTTCCATTCATTGGGATGTGTGCAGATGTCAAACTCCTCTACAGGCATTACTTCCATGACCAGCTGCAAGAGGTTATGCACTTGGACGTGATCAGCAAGCAGAGGCTGGACCATCTACATTCCTCAGTGTGGGCCCCTCTGGCCATAAAATCATACTAGTTCTGGCCCAAAAGGGACCTTGGAGCTTATCCAATCCAATGCCCTGTCCAGCGATTGATCTTTTCCATAATGGTTATAATGGTTGTCCAGCATCTTCTTGAACTACAGCAGCACTTCTGGAACCTAGACCTGTATTGTCAGATCTCTGTTAACATCTTCACGTGGTTGCCTCATTGTCAGCTCACATTCAACAGGACTGAAGCAAAACCTGTGCTATCTTCCTCAAATACTTCTCTTCTCAAATTGCACTGCCACCCATTCAGTCCAACAAGCTAAAACTTGGTCCTTTTAAATCCCTTCCTCTTCTGCATTTGGTAAGTCTTGATTATGCATCCTCTGAAATCTCTCTCACATACATGCCCTTTTGTCCTCACTTCCACTGCCCCTCTTCAGGCCCTGTGCCATATTTCCCTGGACTAGTTACGTAGCCTCCTAAATTATTTCTCAGAGCCTTTGATCGGCAAATAGGCATTTTAAATTTCTAAATGGGAATACAGGATGCATTTCCCATACTTATTGGCCATAGAACATTTTTCTTCCAGAGCATCTCCTGGAAAATACTAGTTTAGCCATTCCAGATGAATTGTAGCCCCCCATCACTGGCACATGTGTCCACCCCTCTTTGTCACTGCACTTGTTATTTCCTCTGCTTAGAATGCCCTTCTCTCTGACTCTGGCCATCTGGGGAAGTCCTATGCGTATTTCACGGCCCAGTTCAAATGTCTCCTACTCTCTGAAGCCTTCTTTGATCCCACGTCCCAGAATGTCTGAGCTCTCAGAGGACTCTGTTCTTGTGTCTCTTATGATGTTTAAGTTATATTCTAGTTGTGTTTGTTTGTATCTCCCAACAAATTCTAAGCTCCTTAAGGTCTGGGAACAATATTTTATTCATTTCTTTGTCACAAGTCTGGAATGGTGATTCTGTTCTCTTTCACTTCCTTTGACATTCATTGAGTAACTTATGGTGGATGCTTGATGAACATCATGTAATACACAAGCTTACCGTTCTAGGACAGTGGTCTCCAGCCTCTTCACCTCCCCCACTACTACCTGGTCTAGATGGCAACCTGTGGGGGTTATGTTGGGACAGGGGAGCATTGAGAAAGTGAGATGGGATGAATCTATTGGCGATTACAGTACAAGATCTGTATGGGAGGGGACTTCACGGAAAGGAGAGCCACTCCTGGAGAGAGGATATTGGGGAAGATTCCTGAAGCTTCAGTATCAGGTCTTATATTTACTGAGCACCTTCTCTGTGCAGGGTGTTGTGCCAGAGCTGTGGGAACATATGAACCCTCAAGGAGCATCTTTCAAGTAGTTGGGTTGGTAAAGACTCCTGGTTCCCATGAACAGAAACCCAACTCTGCTAGCCAGGCTACAAAGAGAAATTTATTTTAAGAATGTGAGGGTGTCAGAACCCAGGGGCAAGGAAGTAACTAGGTCTTGAACTGAGCTGGAACCAAGGGATGGAGAGCCATAGGGAACCCAAGAAGCGGCTCTACTTTTGCCCTTGTTCTTTCTGTGTGCCTTTTCTGTGTTTTAATCTTCTTTCTTGCTATAGGCCAATATCAGTGTTTCCAGCTATTTGTGATTCAGAAAGCTGTGTTCGGAATGTGGCTAGCACTGAATATCACACCTAGCTGAGTTACCTTGGACACATCATTTTCTTAATTCTCCTCCCATCAATGAAATGAGAGATTCAACCAGCTCAAATGTCAGCTGGGATGGTCTGTTTTGACAAGTAAGTCATTTTTCAGACTCGGTGGGATTATAAATAAATATAAAACACATTAAGAAATAATGACTCCTTGGGAAAATCCTTATCTGACTCTAGATTTCAGTGACCTTGGCCAGCCAATAAAACCTGTTCTGCTAGAACAAGTGAGCATAAGATTCCCCTCTGACATGTAACTCTTTTGCTTAGGAACATTCCAGGCCTATCTAACACATGCTGCTTTCTCCTCTCTTCATCTTTGTTAAGACAGCAATTACCTCTCAGCCCTGTCTCCCATTTGAATTGCATCCCTGGGCCACTCCAAGGATATTATGCATATTTGAAACATATTTGCCAAAGTATCTTTCAATATCTTAAAATAGCTAAGTAACTCTCAATTTGAGGACAGTCCATGCATTCTCCATCTGTGCAATAATAACGCTTTCCTGTGTACACCACTACAGGATTTACAAAGTTTTTTTATGTCTATTACCTTATTTGGTCTCTACAATAGACAGTCAGTCACTGAACAATCCTTATTGAGGGCCGACAACATACCAAGCACTGGGTATGTTCAGTTTTGAACAAAATGGACATGACCCCTGCCCTGATGGAGCTTACAGTCTAGAGGGACCGAGTTCATATTTTTATTCCTAGAGACAAGGAGACTAAGGTGAAATGATTTGTCCCTGGTAAGTGATAGAGCTGGAACTCAGCTGGACTGCCCATTCCCAATCCAGGACCCTAATTTAGCCATCCTTGTGTCTCACTGCCGTTGGAAAATCCCTGAGCATTCCCTAGGTGTTATCTGAAAAAAATAGTTAATGCCAATGCAGATGGATGTGAGAGCAGCCAATAGAAAAGCCCAAAGTAACAAATAGAAGAAAGTAAGAAAATAAAGCAGCTCTTGAAAACCCCAAAGTGGGGGAAGGGGAATAGATCACAGACCAAAACAAGGAACAAGAGTAATAGCCACTGGAAAACAAAAACAAGAATGGTTTGTTCCCTTAGAGCTGGAACCCAGCAGGGTGTCCTTAAGTTGTACAAAGCGGTGTTTGATGCGAGCATCTCATCCTGCTGTGGACAGAACTCTACATTTGTATCTTCCAAGCATCCCTGATTGACAGGCTGAGCTGGACTCCAATGTGAAAAGGCCATAGTTTTACCTCTTGCCTTTTGAAGGATGATCAATAGGAGTCCCAGTGGGGTGATGATGGGGCACGGGGTGAGCAGGGAGAGGGAGGAGGCCTCCATTCATAGGGGCATGCTTCATGCCCATGACACATTCTGTAGGCTTTTCTCAGGCCAGTACCCTCCCCCTCCTCACATCTCTGTAGGTATCAAGTGCAGGCCTCGGATGGTGGATGCATAGAAAGAGAGATATGATCTTTCTTTTCCTGAGCTGTAGGAAGAGAGCTTGTAAAGTTAAATGGGAATTTACATTTGCCTCTGCGCTCTTCCATCTTTAAGCTGAAGATATAGCCCCAGGGCCCCCAATCCCACAGCTATTGGACGAAAGAAAACAGAAGCAAAATAAGAAAGATGCTTTCTCGCACAGTCACTAAGGGTTTGAATGAGACAGTTTCTCTGCCTTAAGAGGAAGGAGATGTATGTCAACCATAATTCCACTACAATCCAGTAAGGGGCATGTACAAGTTCTGTGAAAACCCAGAAAAGATAGCCATTAACTCCATCTGAGTGGGTTCTTCAGAGCTGAACCCTGGAAGTAGGAGTTTGCTCAGTAGAAAAGTATATAGTTGGGGTTGAGGGGCATGATGGAGGCAGAGGAAACGTGTGAATGTGCATGCTGTGTTGGGGGTGTGTTTGATGAGATACTCGTTGTGTTTCTGGTAACAGCACATTTTATATGGTGAGATAAAATAGATGATTGCTTGGGTTTTATGGTAGGCTACCAACTTTAACAACCAACCAATGAACCTCAGTGGATGAAGAGAGTAGACTTCCATTTCTCACTCACTTCAGAGCCTAGAGCAGGTTAGCAGGGAATTATGTTCCAGACAGTCATTCAGGGGCCCAATTTCCTTCTATCTGTGGCTCTGTCCTCCCGTAGATCCTTGAGTCTTTGCCCCTCAGCTGGTGGATGGCAACAGAGAATGAGGCAAGAAGTTTAAAGTTAAGGACAGAAAGTTGTAGACTTTACCCCTGCTCATATTCCTGTGGCCAGAACCTAGCTACGTGGCCACACTTAGCTGCAATGGGGTTCTGGGAACTAGCGGTTAAGGGGAGAACATGTATTGTTGAGTAGAACAGTTTCTACCACAGCTTGGAGTCTGGAGTACAGGAGGGTGGAGAGAGTAAAGGCATTCTGCTTCCTTGATGAGATCTGATGAAAGCCTTCTAGCTTCCCTATGGGAAAAGCACGTGATAAAGGAGTCAAGTCAGGCTCTGGGTGAGAGGTGCCCGGTAGCCAGACTCCTCAAAGAAAGAAGATGGATGATCCTAACTGAAAAGTGCTTGTACCTAGACAAAAAAATTCTGCTCCAGCCATGAGACAATGGACAAGAAATCATTTCAGCTCAGCTCTTAAAATGGGAACAAAAAGAAACTCAGCCAAGTAGGCAAATTATAGCCCCAACATTTAGAGCACCATGTGTTTACTGTATGTTCACACACCAGCTCTCAGCTGATCTTCAAAATATCCCTGGAAAGAGGACCTGGTTGAATATTATGATCCCCATTTCAGAAGTGGAGAAACCTATGCCCAGAGTGGTTAGATGACTTACCCGGGCTTGCACAGCAAGTAAAGATAGACCTGCAACTCAAACCCATATTGTGCTCTTTCTATAATTCCACAGATCCGCCTCTGCATGGGGGAGATACTGACCACACTTTAGGAAGCTGACCCAGATCCAGTCCTGGATATGAAGCCAGGAGCCTGGGGAAATTCTCCTCCATTACCCGCCCTTCTGTCTGCTTAACTTTTGGAATTAGTGAACCAACTCCAAATTCAGAGAGCACATACATGCTAGCTGTCAAACAGCGCATGAAGCATCTGATAGCCCTAATATCACTGTTTGTATTATCAGACAATTACCAGCCGAGCTCGTATTCATAATTTGACTAACAACTCGCGACAATGATTATTTTTCCTTTCCTGGCAAAACAAATATAGCAGCATTTTCTTTTCAGCATCAGCGCTGATGCTCCTTGGCATTCTATCAGCTGAAGGATTTTTTTTTTCAAAAAAAAAATGTTAGTCGTACTCCCCCACATCTCACTAACTTTACAGTCCCCCATGGCATCTGTGTGCAGTGAACTGAGCTGTTGAGACTAAATGTAATTTGCAATCAAGCTTCTGTTAACATGGAAATGTACCGGCTGGTCTGCTGCAATATGGGTTCTCATTCTGTCTAGCATATGGTTGCATTAAATCCAGTCTCCAGAATGTCTCTTGTTACCACATTGTCAATCCGTGCAGAGCAGAGAACCCTAAAAAACCACTAAAGGAACATATTTTTGGAATTGGCTCTTCTATTGGATCTTGACAAGAGCTGTCCAAAGACATACTTGGTTACTTGAAATGAACTAGCCCTGTCAGATCTATACACACAGAGACACACGGGAAACTTGAAACCTGGTTAGATGCTCTGTACTCACAAGCATAGGCATTACACTGGAGGACAAAGGAAGGGAGAAGGCAGAGGACTCACTCAGCTCCATGAGTTACATTTGAGACTGGTTTATTGATTTTTTCCCTTGATATCTCTATGTTCAAAATGCCGCAGAATATTAGGTTTGCAAGGGACTTTAGCAGTCTTTGGAGCACTGGCTCTGAAGTAGGGTGAACCTGGGCATGAATCCTGATGCCATCCCTGACTTGGTGCCATAGGGCACTTTCTGAAGCTTTGTGTAACTCAGTTTCTTCATCTGGGATATGGAGGGTGATAAGAGTACCTTCACAACTTAGGATATTGTGAGGATTAAATGCCTAAGCACACACCTGACTCAATCAATTATGCCCGTTAGTATTCACTACCTCTTCCCTACCATCCCCATTCCCAAATCAGATGCTTCACGTCTCTTACAGATTCACCCTTCATTGTTCTCTTGTTCTGGTCTTGCATCCCTTTGGTGTCCAAGATGTCAGTCCCTTCTAAGGCAGCCCATTCTCTTCTGTATGACTCTGTGAATCGGTTTTTCCTTATATTAATCACAAATCTCACCCCTACCTTGAGCCCTTCTTCTGGGACACACGACAAAAGTCGAATTGGGTGGTAGCCCTTTGGTATTTGGAGAGGCTATCAGGCACCCTGCAAACATTCTCTACTCTCATTCAGCACCTCTTATACCTTCAGCTTCCTATTCTGGTGTAGCTTTTTTTTTTTTAATTTTTAAATTTTATTTTATTTATTTTTTTATGCAGCAGGTTCTTATTAGTCATCCATTTTATACACATCAGTGTATACATGTCAATCCCAATTGCCCAATTCATGCCCCCACCGCCGCGGCTTTCCCCCCCTTGGTGTCCATATGTTTGTTCTCTACATCTGTCGCAATTTCTGCCCTGTAAACCGGTTCATCTGTTCTGGTGCAGCTTTGAGCCCCGCTACTAGCCTGGCAGCTCTTCTCGGACTTGCTTGGGGTGTGTCCATGCCACATCGAGCACAGTATTTGGAGGGGGCATGTTATCAGCTGGGTCCTATCTGATGATGAGTGATGTTCTGCCAGACTACATCAAGCTTTACGGAATAGACGTCTCCTTGGGAAATTTAAAGATAGCAATTTTCAATAAATCACATGATGCTTTAAATTCAGTGGGGGAGGGAAGCTTCATGCCTCCAGGTCTTTGCATCATTTTGTGGAGAAAAACCATTATTTCAAGGAAGTTGATGCCCTCGTTGTGCAACTATTCTGTAAATAGGAAGTTTTATAAATTTTACTGGATGTGCTCCAAGCAGGAATCACAGGCACAGAAGGTATATGAAACACCAGAGTCCTGGGACATAATATTCTTTCAACGTTTCAAGAGTACTTTGGAAGATCAGGACAACATGGGGGAAGAAACTCTACTCATTCATTCATTGATTCATTTAGTCTCTTAAAAATTATTTGTGTGCCAGACACAGTGCTAGGCTCTAGGGATGTAGTGGTAAACAATCCATTCCTGCCACAAGGAAGCTGGCAGACAGATTAAGCCACAATTTATTATTTATTACTCACTTCAAAGCTTCCATACGTGTAATGAAGGAAGAAAACTGGCTTCTAGCAGACAATAAGATCGGGCCCTGACTTAGATGCGGTGGGGCATCAAGGAATGCTTCTCTATGCTGTATTTAAGTGGACACCTGAGAGCTGAGTAGGAACAAGAATGGGAGAGACAGGAAAGTGCATGCGCAAAGTCCCACAGGCGAATGAGCACGGAGGGTTTGAGGAACTGGGAGAAACAGAGTGACCAGAAGGAGTGATCGGGAAGGGCTTCGACCATGTGGCCCCACTAAGGATGGTTCTCCAAGGCCAGAGGGAAAAACAGTGCATTTCAGGCAAAAGGGGCAGCACACACACACACACACAGAGGGGTCTGAAAGGGCACTCCAGGTCTGAGAGAAGCTCCATCCACGCCCCTTGTGTGTGTTGGCGAGAAATTAAGGGCGTGGCCAGAAATAGAGAGGGAGGCGGGGCCATGTCATAACTGGCTTCATAACCTATGCTGAGGGGTTGCTTATATCTGGAGACACCATGGAAGCACTGAGGATGCTCTAAATTGTCTTTTAATTTTTAAAAATCATATCTATTTCCTCAACTTGTTCGAAAGCTTGTAGGAGGAGGGCAGGGGTATGACTTTTATATCTCTGTATCCTACTCCCCACCTCCAGGCTCAATGAATATAATTTAAATTAAATTCCATCTCCTCTTTGCCACTTTGTTCCCAGCTCTGATCCATGATCTAGGGTAGCTTTCACTTTGTGATTCTCTGTACCTCGTCGTGACATGATGCTAAGGTCCCTTGTCATGAGGAGTCTGCAGCTTCTGAAGACCCCAGAGGATCTGACTTCAGCCCTGCATGGTGCTTGCGACTTGCTCCTGCCTTCTGATGCAAAGGTTTCACCCAAAGGTGTGAAGAATGAGTCACCCCATGACGCAGGTTATTTTCAGCTGCCAGTTGGCCATTTCTTATTGAGATCACAGAAATCTGAGGCTTGTTAGACTGTTCAGCCCAGCACTGAGGCTCAGTGGAGAAACTCATTAGCTCCATTCAATTAGGGAAACCAAACACTTCCAAACTTACTTTACTCTCAGCCTGCTTCCCACTACCTCATTAATATATTTTAAAAAAATTTTGCACTTTTAATGTAGTAATGATTTCCTTAATTCTTTCAGCATCAGAACTCTGTAGATTCAAGCTATTTAGCTAGACAACAAGTAGGACAATTAGACAAGTGGTAGTATGAATTGTTTGTGACAATATCTTTTGGTATTACTAAATAGCAGTTTTTTGGACTCAGTTTTCTGTGTACAAGCTAGACAAAGGCAGTCTTCCAGGTTTAGTCTTACACTATTGCAAATATTAAGGACATCTTTATTTTTTTTCAGAGCATTTTACAGTTTTCAAAAAGCTTTTACATTAATCACCGATTCTCATAAAATGCTGAAATCAAGTGGGGCAGGTGGAGTCGTCTCCATTCAACAGATGAGAATAATGGGGCTCAGAGCAGAGAAAAGATGTCTCAGGATGACAGTTATCTGCATCAGTTCTCTCCATCCCTACCACTGCCACTCCCCGCCCCCCCACCCTTAGGCTGGTAGAGGGTTGACAATGAAGACACAGATTTCAGGCTCAAGTGGCTTGAGATACAGTTCTATCAGTAACAGAAATGGGGATGACTGATTCTCTGTGAAAGGTTCTAAATTCAGTTTAGGATGTACTGAGTTTCAGTCGACTAGAGGACCCAGAGCTGGATGGGTATGTGTATGGCTTTGTCTCTCAGCTGCTCCAATACCGCATAAGCACTGTCTTCTCAACCCGGTGGGGATCAACGTTTTTCCTAAGTCAGAAGCATTTCAAGTTTGCCTGAAAGCTGACAGTTAGACAGCAGTCTCTTCATCCATCCTAACTATATTCTTGTGATCCACTGTTCTTCTACTCAGGCTGACCCCAACACAGATTTGGGTGTAGGTGACACTGATTTGATACAGTGCTTTCATATTCATTTTCTCATTAGATGCTCACAGCGCTTCTGTGAGATGTGACTTCTTATTTCTGTCACATCACTTAGGCTTGAGGCTCTGTTGAGGTGTGAGGTTTATTCAAGGGCAAACAGCCAACAGTGGACACTGGAGGCTTAAACCCTGGGCTTCTGTCTCCAACATTATAGCTTATTCTACTGTTTCCAGTGCAGCTCCCCGGCCCTTCTACTTTTCCCTTCCCTTTCCTCTCTCCGCAGCTTTCCCATCCTCCTTTAGGAATCTTCGGGAACTCTTCCTGCAGTCTTCCAACAAGACCTGGTTTCTAGAAAGTCTCTCATATCAGTCACACATATTTTAGTATGAGTTCGAAACTTCGAGTTCCCTCTCTTGAAGGTATACGTACTTTCATATTTTTACTTTTTGGTCTGCAGCTGCTGTATCTTCTCCCCACTTGCTGTAAAGAATACTTCCTGAGCACTTACTATGCTCCTGGCACTGGGGATACAATGATGAACAATCTGACCTCACCCACATCCTCCTGGATTTAACACACTTGGGGCAAGAAAGCTGTTTCCTGTAAGTGGACTTCTGAGATCCGCATACCTCATAGGCAGCCATTTATTCCTACAATTTTAAAGAGCTTTTAGCCTTTAATTTGGGGGTTAGGGAAATTTAGCCAAACACTCTGCCAGGTGACAAATAGGCAATGAAAGAAAAAGCGACATGAGATACAGATGTGACATCATGCACCAAAATGAAGAAGCAGGAGGTTCTGCTGTCAAACTGAGCATTCAATGTAACTGGTGATGCTTCTCAATAGCCCTAGGAACAGATAACATTTTGACAAGTTCATAAGGGTTTCCGCTTTGAATAAAGGGGTTTACTTGGCATCCTAATACAGGACTAAACACTGAAGCCAGGAAGTAATGAGTTTTATCTCGGTTCCTGCTGAAATTTTGAAACAGATCATTACACAACTGATCTGTGGGCATTTTGAAGAAAAGGCACTGATCACTAGAAGTTCATGCAAGTGTACCACTAACAGGTCATGCTAGACACACCACATTTTCTTTTCTTATTGTGCCACGAAATTGGTGAATCAGCAGGATGAGGAAGTTTTAGCAACGGACTTCGCACGGCTTCCTGTGATGTGATTTTGCATAAGATGATGACATATGAGCAGGATCGTGTCATGTATTCACTGGTTTCACAGTTAGGTAACAAAAATGTCTCTTAAGGGTTGCTAACAGTTCCATGTCGACTAGAAAGAGATCCCTGGCGAGGACCAAAGGCTTTTTTTCAATATTTTTTATTCATGACTTGAAAGGTTCTCTAGAAGGAGAAATGTCCAAATTTGCAGATGACACCAAACTAAGATGAAAAGCAAATGCCACAGACTGGCACAAAGAGATGGCTTTGTACATGCAGTGGAAGGAGGCCTGGCCTTGGAGGAAGGCTGGGTTGACCTTGTCTCTTGTCTCTGACCCTTATCGGCAAGGTAACATTGAACAGGGGTTAATCTCTGATGGTTCAGTCTCATTACCTATAAAAAAGCAATATAGTTGCTTGCCCTTTCAGTTCAATATGAGTATCTAAAAAGAAGCCTAATATTATGCTTGGCATATATTTTTAATAAATTAATGCAATATTAGTAACAATAATGAAGCTTTAGTATCTAAAATGATCTAGAACCTCTAGAACATGAGACTGAAACCAACATGATGAAATAAATCAAAACTTAGGTATGTGTATGCTAGTGGTGTTGGAGGTATCAGGACTAAATTTATGACACTCACAGCTTCTAAGAACCCACAAGGACTCAGAGGCAAAAAATATACAAATCAATTTTCACTGCAAAGTAAAGGAGCTGTTGCAGTGGAGGATTACTGGATTGAATGTCAATATTATGACGTAGTATGAGTGTGTTTCGTGTTTGGTAATTGCAATCATTGTTGCTTTTGTTGTGGTCATCCATTTACAATGCTTGGGGTCAGTTGATTTATCTCTTGTAAAAATAAAATACAGTGTGTGTGTGTGAAAAAAAAAATCCAGTGAACACTCTCTGGGGATGTAATAACTGATTAATTTATTTTTCTTTGGGGAGAAGGGAGCCTCCCATTCCATTTCTTCATCTACCCTCCAGAGGTAACCACTATCGTAAATTTGTCTACCATTCACCATTTTCCTGCTTAAGAAGAAATTGGACCAAACATGAATATATCTCCATGAAAAAAAAAAAAGCTTCTAAGAAGAGCTCAGCATATGTTAGGCACTTAAATAATGTGTGTTAATGATGGCTTAATTAGCTGTGTGTGTTTGAAGAGGAAAAGCAAACAGGAGGATTTTATATTGATATTATATTTGTCTGATGTCTTCCTACATTTGAAGGGCTGCTGTGTTGAAGAGAATAGGAACGTATTTATTCTGCATTGTTCTAAAGAGAAAAACCAGGCCCAAACTGGTGGGCGTTAAAAGGAAAGAAACTTCAGATGACATTAGAAAACGTTCTGTGGCAATAGAGCGTTCCAATAATGCATCCTGGTGATTTGACGGACAGTGGACCTTCTATCCTATGAGCTGGTTTTCCCTGGACTGGCTGAAATAAGGCCAGTGCTAGTTGCAAGGGGCGGGACGGGGAGCATGGAAGCAGGTTTCATTTGTGCATCACCTTTGCTGAATGCCAGTTGTGCACTGGCCACTGAGTCAAGTGCTGAGGGCCAAAGTAAAAGTGTGTGGGTCCCACTTTCAATGAGCTCGCAGCTACTTGGGGAGAAGAAGCCCCTAAGTCTCCTTGGGGGGACTGAGGAAGACTTCTCACAGGATGCCACCTTTAGGCAGAAACTTGGAGGATTGGTAGGCGTTTTCCAAGCAGGCGGGCATTCCATTAAGAGAGCATAGTCAGTGCCAAGTTTAGACGTCTGAGATATCATAATGTATCATCAGGAAGACAGTTATTTCTGGGAGCAGACGCTGACAGGAATGCAAGGGTTAGAGCATGAAGGATGGCAATGCCTTGCAAGGCGTGTCAGGTCTCAGGCTCCTTCCCTCTGCACCTGCTGTATCATGTGCATACCCAGGTTAGAGCACAGATCCCACTACACTATAATTGCTTATGGGTGGGCTTCTCCATGCGCTGTGAGCTCCCTGAGGACAGAGACCATGTCTGATACAAACAGGTATCTTCATGGCCTCCCCCGAGCTTGCCCCAGCTTATAGACTCAGCTAGATCTTATTGAATGAAAGACTAAATAAATAAAAGCAAAACGGCTCTCATTTAAGGTATGGGTCCTGACATGATTTATGAAGAGCTTTTGGATTCTTTAGATGTTTCTGTAGCCGTGCTGAGTGTAACACCAAGAATTACTCCTAGGGAGCTGTGTCTTCTGCAGGGTATTTCTGTTAATGCTTGTAGTGATTGCTAGCATTTATTTAGTGCACCTTGAACTGGTACTGTGCTAAACAATTTTTTTAAATTAATTAATTAATTAATTTATTTTTGGCTGTGTTGCGTCTTCGTTTCCGTGTGAGGGCTTTCTCTAGTTGTGGCAAGCGGGGACCACTCTTCATCGCGGTGCGCGGGCCTCTCACTATCTCGGCCTCTCTTGTTGCGGAGCACAGGCTCCAGACGCGCAGGCTCAGTAGTTGTGGCTCACGGGCCCAGTTGCTCCGCGGCATGTGGGATCTTCCCAGACCAGGGCTCGAACCCGTGTCCCCTGCATTGGCAGGCAGATTCTCAACCACTGCGCCACCAGGGAAGCCCTGTGCTAAACACTTTACATGTCATTTAACTAGCACAACATCCCTCTGAGGTATGTAGATACTCTCCCCATGCTATAGATGAGGAAGCAAGGATTTGGAGAGGCTAAGCAATTCACCCCTGGTCACACAGTTAGGACGTGGCATAGCCAGCATTGACCCAGGTCTGCTGACTCCAAAGCTTGAGTGTTAAACCACCCTGCTATCCACTGAATAAGGCATGTCGCCCAGGGCGGGGCAGAGTTAACCAGTGAGTCCCATCTCCAGGGAAACCCCCTTAGAAGTGAGAGCCTTGCTTGGTTAAAAGAAGCTGAACTCTCCAGAATCTTCTTGACTCACATCGCATTATAAATTCTGCTCTAGCCGTGAAGAAAGGAGAAGTCTGTAAGAATAGGACGAGTTTAGAGGCGCTAGAGCATCTTAGATGATGGCAGAAACAACATAGAAGCTTTCAAAGTAGCAAGAAGGGAAGGCTCCTGCCTTCCTGGACTGTAGTGAGGAGAGAGGCTCACAGAAGCAGAAGGACGTGAAAAGGTGAGGCCCCTTTTGCCCCTGGGCGTTTTTAGTCTGGGACCTTCTTTGGAGATGTTTCTCATTGCTTTTCATTTGGACTGGGGATGTCTTCCATGTGGGAGCCCTTTGCTTCTGAGAAGCTCCAGAGCAGAGCACAGGGTCCCCAGGTAAAGAGGGGAGGTGCTCTACGCTCAGAGCGCCTCAGGTCTCCTGAGCTGACCATCCCAGTGCTCTCAAATGGGGAAGGCAGGAACCCCAGGAAGACACTGTCTTCAGAAGTCAGCCTGCAGGTTTGGCTGACTTTGGCTTTCTGCCTGGGTCTGGCAGACGGGGGTGGGCAGGAGGTTAAAGAACCTCAACAGATGGCAGCGATCAGTGGGTGTTGGTGGCCATTTTTCCTAAGTGCTGAAAAGATGGTCACCTTGTGCCTGTGACGATCGAACTCAACTCCAAGTTCCTCCGTCCTTCCTAGAACACAGAGGAGCATAATCCTTTCTCAGCCTCCAGGAGGAATGTTTTCAGAGAGAGGCAGTATCGAGGGAATGCAACGGCTGCCTGAGGTTCTGATTCAGCGATGTGAATTCTCCTGCCCAGTCACAAGCCCTGATGTCTGCAGAGATTTGCTTGTCGGTCTCCAAGGGCAGAGATGAAAGGCAACTTGCCCTAAACCCTTCCCCTCCCTTCTGATTGGTATCCACACACTGCCATCTGGTGGGAACTTCTGGTCACTGCAATTTGAATGAGAACGTTTACTCAACAAACGCTTAGAAGGGGCCAGGCTGTTCTCCCGTTTGTTACGAAGCAGTAATGAACAAAACATGGTTCCTGCCTTTGAAGACTTCCCAGTCTAATGGAAGCACTTGACATGTTAGCAAGTAATTTTAACTTAAAAAGCACCATTTTAGGCGTGTAAAGTGTAAGTTGTTAGGTAGTCTGGTTGGTAAGTAAGGAACGTGGGAAAGAAGCTATAGACAAAAAGCTGGAAGAAGTTTGAGGCCAGACCACGAAGGACCCTGAATGTCTGAGCAAGGCAATGAGTCCACTCAAGATGAGTTAGCAGGAAAAGATGGGATCAGATTTCGGTGGTAAAGTAATATAGACAACAGGTGTCTGTACGTATGACTTTAAGCATCTGGACCCTCTTGTTATTTGAAATCGTCTATGGAAATCCATTACGTGAACAAGGTGAAGCCATAGATATTCAGACTGAAGCAGAAGTGACAGTCCAGAGCCTGAAGAATTGTCTCCCATCTCCCATCTCCCATCCTTGGTATATATGGATGCTCTGGGGCAATATTAAGGCCCAGCAAAACATGGTTTGATACCCAGCACTGTGGAGGGTCCCTTAGCTAACACGATCATCTCTGCCTGGTTTTGGAGGTAACTACATCCTTCCCTCCTATGACATGGGTCTTCATATACTAGGTTCTAGATCTTTTCCTATCTTTTAAATTAATCAAAAAAATGATTTTTAAAAATACTCTTTTTTTTTTTTTAAGAGCAGTTTTAGCAAAATTAAGAGGAAGGTGCAGACATTTCCCATATACTCCCTGCCCCAACACATGTATATCCTCCCCCATTATCAACATCCCTCACCAGAGGGGTACGTTTGTTACAACTGATGAACCTCCATTGACACATCATAATCAACCAATGTGCACAGTTTGCATTAGTGTTTCACTGCCCTAAAAATACTCTGTGCTCTGCCTATTCATCCTTTTCCCCACTCCCTGGTAACCACTGACCTTTCTACTGTCTCCGAAGTTTTGCCTTTCCAGAAAGTCATATAGCTGAAATCATGCAGTGTGTACCCTTTTCAGATTGACTTCTTTCCTATGCCTTTTACTAGAGTTGCTAACAGTTCTGAAAAACCCATTTTATGGTAACCCCCATTTTATGAGTAAATTAACTTTCTTAAACACTAAACCTGTATCACCCGGTCCCTGGCTCCCGTTATAAGAGGGCATCTGTAGGAAGGTGACTAGAGACCAGTCATCTCTGCAGTGTCTATTAAGCATCATTTGTCTACTGCCCAATATACTAACTCACATTCAGTATCTACAGTATATGTTCCATCCTCAGCCCACAGACCATCTATGAAGGAGTTTTGAGAAGGAATCTTTTGGCTCTCACTACTGTCGTGCAACTTGTTGCTTTCATTCTAAGAACTACACTCTGGGAAGGTATTCAAAGCCTTTTGATGAGTGGCTGAATTATGGAGAGGTGCAGGTCTTTCTGTTCTGTAAAGATGCGTAGCCTCTGGATGGCATTTGCCACAAGGAGAGGGATTTCAGTCTAATTGATCAATAGTGACTGTTCCCTTGACGGCCAAAAGCTGCTTTGTTCCCCTGCTGTGGTTATCCTTCTACCCTTTCAGATCTACACTTTCAGATTCAAAACACAAATGCCACCCACCCTACAACACTTCCTCTCATTTCTTCTCTTGCTCCTTGTCTTTCCTCACGCCTTGCCCACTCTTTCTGCACGATGGGGTCAGTTTGCTCTCACCTTCCCACACTAGCTTCTCTGTTTCAGGCTTGTGTCCGGAACTGCCTCCTTCTTGCCATCTGGCAGCTGACATCTGCCACATCTTTCCAACTCAGGCCCCCACCTTTTCTTGGAAGCTTTCACAAAAAGATGTTAACTTCCACTCAGACTTTTCCCAGGACTTGATTATGTACACAGAATTTTCCACATGGTTGAACAGGTACTTTAGCATAGACTCTTGCCTACATTACTTAAGTTAATTGTTATTTTCCTGAGGGCACATTGGCCAGTGTCCTTTTATGCACCCAGTGCCAAGTTCAGTAAACATTAACCGAGTGAATATCACACTTTGCAGTGAATGGGTTGGGGCGGTTCTGTGCTTTATTAGAGAAAGTGGAAATGTAACTTAGCCTATAGCCCTTGATGAAGAGCAGCCAGGCGAGGCCGGAGGGCCTTTGTGCACTGTGTAGATTTCGTATGAATATCCACTGCTCACTTACCTCACTCAGTTGTAACTGTTGGTTTTGATGCTTGTCTCCCTTTGCTAAACTCTGAACTCCTCGAAGGAAGAAGCCTTCAGTGCTTGGATTGGGACCTGGCTCACAGTACATGATCAATAACTACTTTTTCAATGGATTTTCAATATAAGAACCCATAAGGATACAGAAGGCATGTGGGCCCTCAGCAGAGTCTCCTTAAGACCAGATGTCACTTTTTTTTTTTCTGGAATAATTTCAAATGAAAATCAATAAGTAAACACAATGCAGTGCTACTCATGCGTTGGGGTTGTTCAGCTTCCTTTGTAGCTCCCTGAGGGCAGGGAGGAGTGGATGTTGATGGAGAGTGGCAGGGCTGGAGGTTCTGACCTCTGTATTAGAGCCCTGGCTCTCCCAGCTCCTGCATACGTGACCCTGGGTAAGTCACTCACCTTAGGGCCTCAGTTTTCCCACCTGTGAAATAAGGACATTGACTCTCCAGGACCTTCCATCTCTTACAGTGCCTTGGATTTCGTTGGTTTTGTCTCAGGTACCAAAAAAACCCCAACCTTTTGATTGAAACTGCTGAGTAATTTTCAATTAGTGAAAGTCCAGTGTTGGCTCCCATTCACTTCTCAAGATGTCTGGGCAAAGATCAGCACAGATAATTCAAACAGCAAGCATGCCTCCAAAATGACTTAGCGCTCTTGTCCTTGGGGTTCAGTAAGTCCAAGCATTCAGAAGAGCAGGTGGTTTCTGCGGTTCCTGTACTATTAGGCACCCACCCATGCTGAAGAAACCGATGTGAGCTGAGAGGGAGAGCTGATATCCAGTAGCAGTCTTCTCACTTTGTAACGTAGGTACGCTGGAGATGTTCTGTGGAGTCAAAACTGACCCGAAATATAGCGAAAACCACTGCCTTGCAAAGGGCTTTAGAATAGGGTACTACTTTGTACTTAGTAACTGAGGGTGTTAAGTTCCCTTGGCTGTGACAAAGGGAAAGTCACTCCAGTTAGATCAAGCGATGGAGGATTAATTTTAAGGGTGCGTACATGTGAAAACAGGCCTCTGGGTTTACTGGAAGCCAGGTAAATCTTAACCATCAGGCCTCACCCAGCGCCTGGAACAGGAAGGCGATCTGGATCCAACAGACTGACTTAGACCTGCTCTAAGGACTGTGGGAAGTAAGTAAGGCACACCTGCCTTGATCCTGTGCTTCGTCTTCAGTGCAACTCGGCTGCTGTCAGCGTCTGCTTCTCTCAGAATCTATCCTTTGCTCTTCATGCTACCAAGTTTCATCATTTAGTCCATGTTATAAAATCTGGTGAGACATGATCTGATTACTGTGGTTAATTACCATAACCCCTGGCTGGGTAGATTGTTTTCTTCAAGTCATTCCATAGTTGCTGATTAGCCTATATTTTGGCAACCCTTAGGTCATGGGCACTTCCTGGTCTAGACAGCTTTGGCCAGAAGCAGGTTCTAGCCTATGAACATAACTACTCTAAACCCAGAGGGAGATCCCATCACTCAGTGAGGACGGTACAAGGGCAGTTTCCTTTACAAAGGACTGTGTGATGGTGGGGCAGCTGTGTCTGCTTGACTGGGAACGTTCGTTTGGTGAAGAGAACACCTTAGAAGGACTAGGATTGCTACACTGTTATTTACACAACTGTCTTATGAAAGTGGTATCAGGTGTGGCTCGGATCACCCTAGAGGAGAGAAATAGGACAAAGGAACAGGACATATGTAGGGAAACATCTTTTAACTTAAGGAAAATATTTCTTCTGACAGCCAGAGCACAATATAGATGGAGTTGGAGGTTATATCAGATAACGAGTTTACCACTGCCAGACTTTGACAGGTATCATCATTAGCACTGATTGGGCATTTACATGCCAGGCACTGGCTAGGATTGTTCCAAGTAAATATTTTAGTTCTCTTCATCTGGTTCAGTCAAGATCTGTCTTAATTCAGGTTCCTTAGAATCAGAAACTGAGAAGGGATTTGGGTGCACATGGTGAATTGAGGGTATGCTCTGCAGAAAAATGTCGCCAAGGGAATGAGGATAGGGAAGGATAGGGAAGGGAAGAACCAAGCAACAATGTGATCTCAGGTGACATCAAGACTTGTTCTGATTCAGGGCAGGTCTGGAGTATAATTCACACAGGAGAGTGGTTCCAACCTGAAGCAAGAGGTCTGGGCTTCTTGACTCCTGGATCAGTCAGTCATTGAATATAAGGGGCGAGGGATGGGATAACCTCCCAAGTGTCTCTGGAGAGTCAGCTTCCATTAGCCCAGGGCAGTTCTTTGAACATCATGTGTGTAAGCTGCTAGCTGCACTACCTTCAGGGGCTGCAAGATGGGTGCACCAGTTGGCAAGTGGGATCTGGATGGGGCACCAGTAGCACCTATTCCAGATCTCCCCCATGAGTCTACTACAGGGGCTTTGCTGCAGGCCACAAAATCTCTGACTAGCGTAGGCAAAAGAAGAACTGATTGGAAGCTGTAGAGGGCTGACTGATTTGAGGAGAAGGAGGAGAACTAGATGTGGACCATTGGCAAAAGCCAGCGCAGTCTTAGAGGGCCAAGAGGATCACGTCTTAGAAGACCGTCAGTGCGATGAGGATCTTTCAGCCATAACTGACTAGCTAAGACAGCACCATGTCTAGATGCCACTGGACTGGACCAGAGCCTCTGTGAGTAAATCCCATCATGCCTCCAAAGCCGGTTCTCTGGTTAGAAGCACCTGTTGGCCAAATCTAGATCATATGTCCATTTACCAAATGCCTGGAAATAAAGAGAGGGAAACTCTTTTGTTTTTCTTGGATGGGAAGAAGGCACTTCATCTTATCCATAACTCACATCATGGGATATTCTTCAGAAATAGGAGAAAAAGTTGGATGCTGGACAGAAAATGGAAGGCATGTGCAAAACACCTCCTGAGAAACTTGCAAAGTGGATATTGTTACTCCCATTTTATAGGTATGAAAACTGAGACTCAGAGGAGTAACTTCATTCGCTGATTTAGAGAGGTTAAGCACCTTCAATCATTTATTCATCAAATATTTGTGGAGTGCCTACTGTGTGTTAGGTACTCTTCTAGGTGCTGGGGTTTCAGCTGTGAGCAAAATCGTCAAGAATCCCTGCCCTCATGTAGTGTACATGTCTGTGTGTGTTGGGGGTGATAGAGGCAGAAAATAATAGATAATTAAATCCTGTAGTATATCAGATCAAGAAAAATACTGGAAAGAAATATAACTCAGGGAAGGAGAGGAGGGAAGTGGCCTTATTATGATTTTGCCATTTTAAGTTGGGCAGTCAAGGTAGGTCTCGCTAAGACAGTGACATTTCATCAAAGACTTGAAAGAGATAAGGGGGTGGGCATGTGAGGGTCTGGAGGGGAGTGTTCCCAGGCAGAGTGAACAGCAAGTGCAAACCGCTGTGAGGCATGGGTGCACCTGGCAAGCTCAAGGACCTGCATGGACACCAGTGTGTTTGGGGCAGAGTGAGCAAGGAAGAGAGTGGCCAGAGGAGGTAACTGGGCTGGATCACAGGGGCTTTGGAGACCAGAAAATGTATGGAGCAGAGAATTGACGTGATCTGACTTACATTTAAAATAAACCACTCTGACTGCAGTTTTTAGAAGAACTCCTGTGTGTAGGTCTGGGGGTGGGGGAGGGCAGTGTTGGTAGAGGGATGGCAAAAGCAGGGAAACTGGTTAGGATGTTACTGTAATAGACCAGGTGAATGATAATGGAGGCTAAGATTGCTGAGAAAATAATCAGAGTTGGGCTCTGCGGGAGGCTGAATAATGGTCCCCAAACATGTCCATGTCCTAATCCCTAGAGCCTTATGGCAAACAGGATGTTACAGGTATGTTTAAAGATCTTGAGGTGGGGAGATTATTCTGGGTTATTGGATGAGCCCAGTGTAATCACGAGGGTCTTTATAAGAGGGATGCAGCTGAGTAAGAAAGAGAAAAAACAATGTGAGGATAGGAGAAGCAGAGAGAGAAGATGTTACACTGCTGGCTTGGATGATGGAGGAAGGGGCCATGAGACAAGGAATAGAGCTGGCTTCCAGAAGCTTCTCTGAAAAGTCAAAGAAAATGTTTCCCCCTAACGCTTCTAAAAAGAATGCAGCCTTGCAGACTTCTGGCCTCCAAAGCTATAAGACAAAAGAAATTGTGTTGTTTTTTTAAGCCACTACATTTGTGGTGATTTGTTATAGCAGCAACAGGGAAAAAATATAAGCTATATTATAGAGTTAGAACCAACAGTGTTTACTGATGGAATGGATGCAAAATGGGAGAAAAAGAAAGTCGGGGATAACTTTAAGAGTCTGTGATGGAGTCACTGGAAGGTTGTCCTTTATTGTGATGGGGAAGACCTGCTCTGTGACAGTGAGACCAGGTCCATCTGGCCGTGCCCTTTCTACTCTTACTATGCGAAAGAGCCGAGCCAGGATGACATTCATGGGAGATGCACCCAGCTCAGTTGGTCAGATGGGTTTCTCCACTGCCATCACCCTTCCCCTAATTTCCCGGCAGAGTTTCACACTCTCTGTTGCAGCTTCTTTCTATCAGCACTTCCTCACTGTTCTCTGATGCCAGCAGGTAGCACAGAGCTGGATGAGATTAGACACATATATTTTATTTTAAGGCACAACTGAGAAAACACTCAGGAAATAAAAGTCATTTTGACGTACACTGTGTTATCTGGAGGCCTGTGGATGGTCTGCTGGTGGGGTTCTCAGGCTGTGGGATAGATTCCTTACACAGAGCATCTCTGAAACAGCCGCTTACAACACTGCCCTTGTCTGGCTGTCCTCAGCCAGTGACGAGAGTCCTATTAGAGTAGTGAGAGGAGCGACAGGCTCCCTGACTCTGACTCTGGCTCTGCTACTCACCTGCTGTCCCTCTCTCATCTTCAGCTTCAGTTTCCTCATCTGTAAATTGAGAGTGCCGGAGCCAGTGTTTTCCCCGAGCCTCCTTGAACCTGGTTCTCTGGTTCTCACCAATATCAGTGGTGTGTCTGAGAAGCTTGAACGAGCCTTCAGCCAGCCCTGGTTCTGTCGAGCAGGCACTGACCTGCTTCTCTCATCTTCTCTTCCCTGCCATCCTACTGGGCTTTATTCTGCCCCTGGAGTGATCATTTCTTAGGCTGCATTAGAGGGCTTGTTTCTGTTCCAAGTGGTCCATGATTCACATGTCCACAGGACTGAGCTGTGAGGCTCTATCTATTCAGTAGAGTCCAAGGCAGATGGCCACACTTCCTTTCCAGACTGGACATCAAATGCCAGGAACTCGGTGAGGGGCACCTTCCTTCTGGCTCGGAGCTCTCTGAGGCAGACACACAGGGCAGATTCCGGCCACCTTCTGTTCTGGTTTGCCTAATGATGCTTTTGGTGAAAGACAAGGAAGAAAAGAAAAAGCAAAGAAGGAAGGGATTCGACTGTTTAGAGAGTGTGGCAGAAATCCTTTACCTTTAGGGAGGACGTTTCCATGAAGATAAAACACAAAACAAAACACCCTCCTGCTGCATCCCAGGAGGATGGGCAGATCTGCTTCGTGAACATGCCCCCCATCTTCTTCCCTGCGCCAGGTTGATGAGTTGGAGCCTGCTGGGTCTACGTGACAGGAGTTCTCATAAATTCCACCATCCTCTCTCCTCTCTGGCTGTGGGGAACCTGATCTGTCTAACAGCACCAAAGACTGAATTACTAGTGCTATGTATTGTGCAATGTGTATTATAGAGACTAATAAAAGCTTGAATAAATAAGCAAATGGATTAAAAGGGATATTGTCTATTTACTGCGGGACTTTATTAATGTTACATCACTCTTTTTGTTCTCAGGGACTACATTTATAAAACAAAGACTCTGCCCAAACCTTTTGTGATGGAAAAGATATTGAATGATGACGTCATAGTCATTCACCATCACCATGGGAGGGTCCCTCAAACCATCTCATGTAAGAAATAGTAACCGTCATTATTTCCTCGTTTTCAAACTGTTCTTACTAATTTGTAACACTCAGTCCACCAAACAGCCCTTGTGAACTAGGTTTCATTATTATTCTCTTTGGACAGCTGGGGAAACTGAGGCTCCCAGAAATCAAGTGGACCTAAAGCCTTTTAATACCATCAAATGGGAAGAGCAGGCATCACCTTTCTTAAACCATCATTCCCACCAACGTGGAATTACACTGGCCTCCATTTATTTAGTTCAGTTTGCCCCCATCTTGTTGGGTTCTCTCTATTTTCCTTCTTTTCACAGCCCTGTTGTCTTCTTTTCTCATTCCCTCTTCTGAGGAATAAAACCAAATTACTCTCATTTTCACTGCAGATGTTTGCCCACTTCTCTGAAGCTGTCCGCAAAAACACATTTTCTATCTCAAGAGCTTATCAAGGTATTTTTTTTTTCTTTTTGCCCTAGACAAAGGCAAATTTCTTCTTAAGAAGAATTATTGTGAAAGCTGTGAAGACAATAAAGTTTATTGTCTCCAAAATTTTCTTCAGAGTAGCTGGCAGTTATAATGGTAAAAATGTACTCCACTCACACCACATTTACACCCTGCTGCCCTGGGTCTGTGCCATTCTGTGCTCACAACTTTTTGCTTCAATGTTCAATGTTCAAAGTATACTCTTTAAAAACTATTTAAAATGGTAATTAATCTGAGCAATGCACTTAAAAAAAGATAATTAAGTTTCTTTCCAGCTTTTCAGATAAAGAGATAAGCAAGGGAAGAACCAACTGTGAGAATTACAAAAGTTACCCAAGGAATAGGTCTCCGAAGGTGGCATATTTCATCAGGTAAAGGAAGAGGTGGAGGTGGTATTTCAGGTAGAGGAAATAGGATGGACAAAATTAGAGAAGCAGAAGCAAGCATGGTGTGTCAAGGTCATAGAAAGGGAGAGACCAGGGGAAAGTGAGAGATGATTCTGGAGGAGGAGGCTGGGAAGATGGAAGGACAGAGTTATATCCCCAGTCCTGGTGATTTCTTAGAACTGACGGGAAGCCCGATAGAGATGAGCGATGGGAAGCTTTCATAGACTATGGAGCGCTGCACTAATATAAGACAGCAGCGTTTGTTCATACCGATATTGTTATTTACGTGTTCTTGTCATTGTTATTACAGATGACTTGAAGTCAACCATGAGTCCCACACAGGAATGATTTGATTCAGTGGCTGGTGTTTTTAAATTATCTTCTATGTTGTTCTTGGTCTTAGGAATGCAATGTGGGACGGGCAATGAGAAACAGGACTTCTGTTTTTCTCAGGTTCTGCAGGTTCATACCCGTAACCTTGGGGTAAAGTCTGTTGTGGTAAGTGATGCTTTGTTGGAAAGTTTTTTTTGTGCAGTTTGAGTTGCAAAGATTCACTGTCATCAGTCTTGTAAGCATTGCAAAAGAGTGTAGGAGGTGACCTTCTCAGACATTGCCACTCTCGGCTTCATGTCATAATAAATTCTAAAATTCAAATTCCAAAGGAACACCTCTCTGGTAGTTGGGTGGGCAGATGGGTGGAGGGGTCGACATTGCTGAGAAGGGAGTGGGTGGAGTTGTCAGCCTGAACTGAGATGGGCTACAGACCTCACTGGGACTTACGGATGTCCGGGATGTCAGTTAGCACCTCTTGACAAATGATCTATGAGTTGAATTTTCTGAAAGAAAAATAAAATTGAGTGGAAGGACCCTAGGCAGTCTGTAAGTTGACTCTGGGGATTTGATTGGGCGATTTCTTCTTCACAGTGGGAAGATAATCCCACATGGGCATCAAGAGGGTGGGGACCCCATGCAAGGTGCTGGTATATTATTTACGATAATCTTTGGTTGGCTGAATACAATAGACTTTGGTGCTCAATAAACCCCTTCTTTAATTAGAAGTCTTAGGATCAGTCATCTATTTTGTACTGTTATTTTCTTTGTTTACTTTTAGGTTTTTCTCAGTGTTTGGTAAATTTTCATCTTGAATATGTCAGCCTGTCTCAGTTGTGCTAAGAAAAACAAGGAGAAAGATTATGTTTATCTTGAGTGAAGAAGAAAAGAGGGAAAGTATTTCTTTCTCATCCTCCTTTCCTCCCCAGACCTGGGAGATGGGGACTTAGCTTGGTGATGGCAACAGGAATCAAAGTAAAAGAACTCCAAGGAAAGGTAAAAGCTCAGAGGAAGTGTTGGGATGCTGGCGTTGCCCCACCCTCTTCACCTGCCAGAACTGTTTCCATGTATATTCTTCTCTGGAGGATAAAAATGTAGATCACCAAATGGAAAATTCTTGTGTCCTTCATATTCAAAACAGTGATTCCTTCTAGGGTTTTTTTTTTTTTTTTTTTTAATCCCTTGGGACTAGAATCTATGGAGTAGAGGAAATGAGCTTTAACTGAAAGGGCACCTCATAGAGATCCAGGTTGGATCTTTGGCTTTGCACTGTGGCATGACCATGGACACATCACTGAACTTCAGTTTCCTTCCCTGTAATGATACTTATAATACCTACCTCATGGGATGATCAGGAAATTTTAGGACAATGTGTGTGAAGTACCTATTCACTGAGTACATGGTAGACATGTAGGAGGTATTAGCTTCTATCGTTAATTTTTTATTACATATAACTGTTGACATAATCTAGTAGAAGATCAGCATGGAGGGCAAGATTAGAGGGAATAGGCACGGTCTTCTCCCCTTTCTTTTGTTATGAGAAACCACATGCTTCGGGAAACAGCACAGGCGTTAGAATCAGACCGCCTGTGTGGCCTTGAGCAACTAATTTGTTCACTCTTTTTTTTTTTTTAACATCTTTATTGGAGTATAATTGCTTTACAATGGTGTGTTAGTTGCTGCTGCATAACAAAGTGAATCAGCTATACATATACCTATATCCCCATATCTCCTCCCTCTTGCGTCTCCCTCCCACACTCCCTATCCCACCCCTCTAGGTGGTCACAAAGCACCGAGCTGACCTCCCTGTGCTATGCAGCTGCTTCCCACTAGCCATCCATTTTACATTTGGTAGTGTATATATGGTAAGCTGGGACGACATGAGAGAGTGGCATGGACATATGCATTCACTCTTGCTTCTCCTCGCTTTCTTCAGCCATTGAATGCAGGGATCTTGTGAGAGCCAAATGATACAAATATGCCAACTGCCCAACAGAGTACTTGGCTCCTTAGCTTAATAAATAGTAAGTTCTTCCTTTTGTCCTTCTTATCCACATCTGCCTGCCTCCCCTCACCAACTACTTTTTTTTCAGGTGCCACGACTGTACAAAATATTTCATTCTCTAAGATCAAAAGCCTGGCACTAGGTCTAAATGATTGTGCCTAGGTCTTTATCTGTTTTTTTCACCTTTTATTTGTTCCATTTTATACCATTCCTTTCCATGAAATAAATGTTAATTGAGCACCTATTATATGCCAGGGATGACAGGACTTAATGTGATTAAAGTGACAGTTCTTCTCTCAAAGAGCTCCCAGATTAGTCAGGGAATGGCAGAGTCCAGAAATAATTATATAATGAGACAGAGACTGTATGTGCTGGAAAAGAGGTGAAAGAATGTGGAGGGTAAAAGTCGAGGCAGGCGGCACCTGAGCGGTGGCAGTTTGGTGACAATTGGAGAAGCTCGGTGGAGAAGGTCAGTTGAGAAAGTCTTGGGCTGTGAGGACTTCCTCTAGGTGGAGGTGATGGGGAGGGGCTCCAGGCAGAGGGAACATCCTGAGAAAAGGCTTGGGTGTAGAAGCGCATGAGACACATTTGGGGAATGGTGACAGTTTGGTTTGGATGGAAGACATGATATGTAAAGGGACATAATGGGGAATAAAGGGGAGGCGTTATTGTTGAGTCTTTAATGACAGGATACTAATTTTGTACTCATTTTGATTTGCAATGAGGAAACACTAAGAGCTATTTTGAGAGGACAAGAAAGGTACAGTAAGTTGTATCAGAAGTGATGTTTACATCTGGCTCTAGCAATGGCCAGGTAATGGTATTTATCTGGGTCTTTGATGGCTAGTACGGCAGCATTCCAAGTTCTAAGTCAAGCAGACAGTAAGCACACAGAGGTGGGAAAGCCTTGGGAATCATTTGAAAACAGATTAATCCAGGCTGCTGTGAATATAAGATACAAGTAGGGGAACTGCCCAGATGAATTTAAAATAAACACAATGGGATTCTGATGGTTCATATCAGTGATGCTGGTTTCTATTTTAAAAGAGATCAGAGTACGTGTAAGTCTATCAAATAAAGAACCTAAATAAGTTAACTTTGATTACTGCTTCTTTGAAGTCAGTTTTCTTGGAAGGTTTGTGTGCTATTAAAGTTTTTTTTTTTAATTGCTGTAAAATTCACATAACATAAAATTACCATTTAACTATCAAATGCATTTACATGTTGTTGCAACCATCATCTATTTGCTTTCAGAACTTTTCCATCACCCCAAAAGGAAATCCATAACTATTAAGCTGCCACTCCCTACTCCCCCCTTCCCCCAGCCTCTGACAAACACAGACGGATGAATGGATAAACAAAATCTGGCATAGCCATACAGTGGAATATTATTTAGCCCTAAAAAGAAACGAAGGACTGATACATGCTACACCATGGCTGACGACCTTTGAAAGCATTATGCTGTAGAAGCTTTTATATTTTGTATTATGTCGATGTTAATGAAAATCACTAGCTGTATCAATTTTTATGCTGTGCAGTGATAATTTGCAGTTAAAAATATTTGCGTAGGTCACAGCAATTACATTTTAACGTAGTGATTTTTGAATAGGGCTCTGGCGACTCAGAGATTTTTGATGTATTTCAGAGGTTCACGCCACTATTGTTTTTTTTTTTTTTTTCCCTTGTAAAACGTGTCCATACATTTCTCAAGTTTGAAAAACTCTGAGGGTCTGCCAAGGATCACTTGCCAAGGGGAGCCTCCCGGAGTATCCTGCCCAGCAGCTCAAGCTGAAGTGCTTCACGGAGCCAGGTTAGAAACATAACAGCACGAAGCCAGCTGGGTGTCCGACGATGGGAAACCACGGCATCCTGGAGAGGGCATGCCTCCTCTAAAGAGGGAAGCCTCTACCAACTCTGGATTTTTCATGGAAATTTCTCAATTAGTAGATTTTAGCATCTCATTCAAAAAAAATTGTAAAAACACTCTGGGCAAAACAAACAAATCTGCAGGAGTCAGTTAAAGAACTCTACTAGAACACACATCATGTCGTGAGATAAATCTGCTTTTGAATTCCAACTCTACCTTTTAGGTTCCCATAATTTTTGGCCTATTTCATACCCTTTCTATGCCTCTTCCCTCAGCTGCAGAATGGGTCTAATGATACTGTCTCCCTAATAGACTTGTCATGCATATAAGTATATTAACGCAGTGCTGGCAGACTACAAGGCCTTAATATTAGATGATATTATCAGCTGAATGTTAATAATGAAATTAATGGCACAGGTTCTAATTGGCTCTGCTTTTTGGAGGTCTTGGAGTAACTTCGGAGGAGGTTGGTGAAATAATCCTGATGGTGATATAGTACCCCTTGTGTTGAATGTGACCCAGGAGAGTGTCTCTGAGACTCGTTACTCTGAACAGCTGTGTGATCGTGGTAACTAAGGGTTACTTAGTCTCTTTGTGAGCAGCTCTCCCACCTGTAAAATGGCAATGATATATAGTACCTTCCTCACAGCGTTTTTGTGGGGATGAAATGATTAATATTCTAAGTCGCTTACAGCAGTTCCTGGCACATAGCAAGCACTACATAGGTATTTGTTAAATAATTAGAAATAAATGAATATAGGACACACGTTGATCCAACATAAGGTTCTTATTAATACATCTTCCTCTGAGTGACTTCTTCTCACTGAGGCATTGATTCAACTTGACGGCGCCTTACTTTAGTTGCTATTTTGAATAACATTTTAGAAGGTGCTAGCTCAAGTTATCTGTGTTGTGATTCAAGACGGAGCTGTGATCAACACTGACATTATCCAGGTCATCTGGATACCCTTGAGAATGTCAGGCTTGTTCAACAAGAAAACGTTTTGCAATTTACCTTCAGTTGATGATTATTTCTGAGCTGGGTGTTCTGGTTATTTTAATGACTGATTAGTTTCAGGCTTAAGCCCTCACTTTTCTAGGAGACAAACAAGTTTCTTTAATCAAATTCTGTGGGGCAATAAGTTACAGTGTAAAAGGAAATACTGGACTGAAGCTAAAATATAATATATGACTTTGGGGAAGTCACTTCTCTGTGTTAGTTTCCCAAAATGTAAAATTAAGAAATTAGGCTTCTGTGTACTACTGAGACCTCCGCCCAACTTCTTAAGAATTAAATGCTATAAGTACCTCTAATATATACCCTTGGGGGAGTAGCGTCGTGCTGGGTGACTTGGGATGGTCACCCCCCAGCTCTACCCTTTTGGGCTCAGCCTATGTCTCATGGTGGCCCCCAAGGCATCTTGGTTGACCCAGGGCCCCCTGAATCTCATTCTGAAAACAACTGGGTAAGATGATGCTTTTAGCTACCAGACTCTGCTTCTAAAAAATATACATTTATTTTCAAATAAGGTGAACTTCTTTTTTGCGTGATAATTAACTAAATGATAAATATATACAGACATGAATAAGTTTACTTGTATTTTACCCAGAGCTGGGGATTTTGCTATGTAAATGGACCCCATGCTAAAATGAAAAATTCTTTTGTAGTACGAACAACTCCTGGATGTCTCTGTTTTCTAGATTTTGTGCTTTCCTCTTCTTCTTAAAGTGGGATGCTGTGGGCTTGGTACACATTTGTGAAAACTTAGGATACTAGATTTTTTGGTTCAGTTTCTAGTTTTTTGAGTCACTGGCACTTGTCCTTCTTTTTACCTCTCTTCAAAATTGGGATCATCTGAAAGAAAAAAAAAGCTTCCATTTAAAAAAAAGGTATCTGAAATTTCACAAAGTATGCTGGCATCACAGCATCCCATGAATATTTAATCATCATCATCAAGACAGGAGGTTGGAGAAAAAAATCAGGTTGTGATATTTGGGAACAGCAGGTGTGGGAAGGAGGGTGTTGACACCCTCTGAAAACGGATATGGCATGTTGTGTGGCAGGTTCCCTCTGCAGTCCCACGTCACCTGGGTGCTTTAAGAAAACTCTAGGGAGTGGGAGCTTGTCCTCACTGACCCCACACCCTGAACGTGGCAGAGAGCCTCTCTAGAAGCACGGATGGCCAAACTCCTTCCCTTCACAAGAGCCTTCAGACTTTGTCTTTTGTGAACCTTCACATCATGTGGGTGGCTCTGGCCCCTGTCCCTTGCATCTTTTTTTCTTGTTATCGTTGCTAAGCAAGCACCTCTCTTGTGTATAATAAGGCAGTGAGAGAACAGGAATCCAGCTATGAATTTGGGATGGAGAGTGTTGAAACTCAAAGTTCACCTAAGACCTCTAGCATCCTGCAGTCAGGAGCAAGACAGAAATAAAAGGGCTGTGGGTCATCTATGTGCAAATTATTTGTCTTCTAACTTTATCACACACTCCACTCTGCCCACCGCCCAGCTGCGTGGGTTTCACCACTGCCTCCTTGCAGGCGGATGGATTCAGCCTCCAAGCTCCTGCCCCTGGGTTTTTCATAGGCTGTTCCATTTTAGAATTTTCTGGTAGTAGATGGAGAAAGTCTAACACTCTACTTCTCAAGCTTTTGTGTGCAGAACAGCTCTCTGGCAGAACTTCTTAACATGGAGATTCCTGGGCCCACCCCTGGGGTTCTCACCTAGCAAATCAAGAATGGGACCCAAGAATATGCATTTTTAGTGAAAAGTTCTCAAGCCAGTGGTGCAGACTGCCCACACATCAAATATCTTCAGGGTTGTCTTTCCTGGACCCAGCACTAAAGGATGCCCTGAGCTGAAGGTATGGCCTGAGACTGGGGTCCTGAAGCCTACACTGCAGTTCTGGCTTTGGTTCAGATGTCACAGAATGTTTCTGACGTGCCAGATCCCTCATGTTGCAGGAGTGTGGCTGGGTCAGGGACGAAGTCAGACAAAAGGGACACTCCCTCCCCTTCCCCATGGGATTGGGGAGGCTATCTGAGGCTGTCACATCTCACAGGAACTCATCAACTGTCAAGACAATCAGGGAACATGGTCCCCAAAACATAACAAAGATGAAAATTAAGAACAAATTTCTTGGCCTAGTGTTGAAGTCCCTCAGTAACATGGCCTTGGCCTTAGAGACCACTGTTCCCTTCATCTTCACATGTCCCAACAGAACAGAATGTGCAAGTGACTGTGCTTGGGCTGGGGGTGTCAGTCTAAACTGAGTCACTTGGGAATGGGGCCTTGTTGCCCAAGGCTTGATCTGGGGGCCCAACCCACCCCAATATGCTTTTGTCACTCAGAGTTGTATTCTCTTTGGCATCAGAAGAATTCTCTAACAGTTTCTTCTCTGGGTCACTTCCTATAGTCAGAGCTCAACTTTGTGAATTGAATTCTTTTGCTGTCTTCATTATTTTGCCACACCAACTTAGGTTCTAGAATGTAATCTTACTCTGCAGATCAGTCTTTTGGTCATGACACTGACATGGCGGTGATAACAGTTGATACTTAGAACCATAGAATGCCAGCCCTCGAAGGGACTTCACTTTGAGTGTGTCTGATCTTCTTCATGTGGTTGACCAGGAAGCCAAAGGCCAGAGAGAGAAACTTTCTCAAAGATGTATTTGCCCAGGAACACCCGGAGAGAGTTAGTGAACTAGGACCCAGAAGTAACTCTCCATACCTACACAGATGTACAATACCTTTTAGGCTAACTAGTGCCCTTCCTATTTTCCTTGAAGTCTCAATGTTTCAAAAGCGTGTCTTATTTGCATTGTAGTTTACATTATGCTTTATTTACATGTTTAAATTTTGTCAAGATTCCCCTCCTCCTTTGATTTCTTTCCCGCTGAGACATGTGAAATGACTCAGGCTCTCAGAAGAACTTGGGATGGGAGAAGAGACCCAATGGTAATCATTTCATCTTGCTGCAGTTTTAAGATATCAGGATCATCTTTGATTTAATCTGACCAATATAAACTGAGGATCGGAATCTGCTGGTCTCTGCACTGGGTGTGGGACTATGTTATATGTGTGACCGAAGAATAGTTTCCCCCCCCCCCCCCCACCGTGGATCCCAACTACATAGAAAGGGGAAGGGATCTAAAAGAGAATTAATGACAAGAGCAGCCTGGGAAACTGACTCACAGTGTGAACTTGGGTCAGTCCATTCTCTGATCTGCTGCGGTTTGTTTCACTGATAAAGGAAGTTGTGTTGTGATGGCTGTCTGGGTTCTTCTCTGAGATCCTGCCCAGCTCTGCCAGGTCGGGTGGTGTCTGGATGGTTTCCACATCCACTTAAGAGCAACCCACGTTTCCACCTGAGCCCGAAGAGCAGGGAGGAACCCAGTGCTGAGCAGGAATGGTGAGACACACCCCGGCATGAGTCAGGCCCCCAAGCCTCCCAAGAGGGAGAAGGTTGATGGAGATGAAGCTTATGGCAAGTTCCACGTCCTTGTCCTTTTTCTGGTTTTATATGCATAAGGATGGGAGGTCCATGGCAAGGCTCTGCATTGGGACGATCCCTTCAGGGCCATTCCTGCCTGGCAAACCTGCATCATTGTTGCCCTCTTCCTAATGATTCTTAGTTTTCTTGCTTTGGGGGGCTGGGGGTGGAAGAGGAGGGGCAGGACTGGCTACGTAGTTTGTGACCCCAGTGCAAGATGCAAATGCAGGCCCCTTGTTCAAAAATTATAAAGGCTCTCAAAATGGTGACAGCAGAGCAGAAGCAAACATGGGGCCCTTCCGTAAGCCGGGCTGTGTACAATGTTCAGACTGCAGGCCCATGAAGCTGCCCTGCGGGAGGGTGGCTCAGGGAGTGGGGTGGGAATCTGGGGTGGAGAGGGAGGGGCTTGACTCGGCCAGCAGACCCCAGACCATTGCCTCGAACCAAAGCCAGAAGTGACGAGAAGTCTTCCCCAGCTGCACTGAATGTGGAAAATGGCACAAGGGTGACTGCAGCTTGGTGGCCCGAGAGTTTCAAGCAATTGCCCTTAGATTCTGTGGCAGGCAAGAGCAGACTTTATTTTGCAAAGGAGAAGCAGGCCAAGATAGGAAAGGTGATTCGTGGAAGGTCACACTGCTGGTTAGTGACAAATGGGGACTAAATCTCAGACCTTCTAGTTTCCATGCCCTTTCTCAGCCTGAAGCTGAGTAACAACAAAATTGTGCTCTCTCATTGTGGGTTAAATTGGAACTTGAGAGTAAGAGCGAGATGCAGGAAGGGAAATGAGATAAATGATAATTGAATGGAGAAAACAAAACTGTTTAGAAAGCCAAAGCAGTTTGTCTGAATCCTATCTGATGCACAACACACAGCAAAGCAGACAAATGTCTGTGCAGCAAAACAAAACTGGAAGATGATATTTTCAAATAAAATACGCATATTTCCAACCAGCCTTGAGCTCATCTGATAAGGGACAGATTGTCCAGAGTAAATAGAGAGAGGAAAAAAGATGCTTTGGGCTGAATTTAGTTCCATGTCAAAATCATGGGGGAACTTATTGCTTCTTTCTCCTGCTTGTCATCTCTCAGGCGTCAAGACCTCATGGAGCCAGGAAGGGGAACAGAGTAGATCACATATTCGTGCATTTATTCATTCTTCCATCTATCAGGCATCTCGAGCACCTCTGTTTCCTTAGTGGATGGTACCTCTAGCTCCTGTACCATGCTAGATCCTGAAAAGAATGTTTAAGATATCGCCCCTACCTTTACAGAAAGTAGACAGCTATGTATCAGGGGAGAAAACTATCCACAATAAGGAGTAATACCAGCGATGCCTGCTGTGTGCTGTTGGAACTCAGGAGAAGGAGAAAGTCATACCACTTACATTTCTCAGTTGATAATCAGCCTGCTGGTTCCTGTTTGCTTCAACAACTGCTGCCTGGATCAATTTATCATCACTGTGCTCCTTTTTCCTAAGAGACTCCTGGGGAGGGCACATAGCTGGGGAGCAGGGATGTGGGATTCTTATAGACAGAACCTATTTATCCTCAGTGATGCATGGCTATGTACCAATCCTTCTCTGCACTGCGGGGGGAAAGCTAGGGTGGAAAAGGTGGCTCTGGTTCAGATGTGGTGAGGATCCGTGCCTACTCATGCTTTCTCCTGCCCATCTGCTGCCCCCAGGACGTATGTAAGAGAATAGCCCTGCGGAGGCCAGGATGAGAGCTAGCTGAGCGTGCGTCAGGGTGTTACTCCATCCCCATCTGAAAAATGGCAGGAGAGGAGGAGGTCTAATAAACCAGTGTTTCCTAACCCAAATAAGGAAGAACTTACATTCTCTCCCAGGGAACACAGGATTGAAATAGCGGAGGAAGGGGAATCAATTGTAAAGGCTGTTGCAAAAGAGAGAGAAGGAGCAACCCTCCAAGAGAAATGATCTCTAAGTGCCTATCTAGTAAAAGCTTTCTGTGATTCTGTGCTCCTCAGCTGTTGATTGTGTTCTCGTCCACCAGGAGATCTGTACATAGCTTGTGATACAACTGGAAACAGTAGACATGAGGCAAATCCCATGTGTCATCATATGTCCCATCATAATAGCACTGCCCATTCATGCCTAAATATTAGCATTTACAAAGCTGGCATTACCTCCAGAATCTCACCCAGAGAGGTGGGTGGGGTCTGTATTATAATTCTTGTTGCACAGAAGAGGAAACTGAGGCTTGGCGAAGACTAAGCTACTTGCTGCCGATCTCCTTGAGTGGTGGATGAGGGACCAGAGCCCATGTTTTCTGTGTGACGTTCTTTCTTCTGCCTCTTGTCCTTCCTGGATGTATATTGTTTCCTGCTCCAGTTACCACAGGCTGCAATGTGACAGGAGTGCAGCAGGAGCAGGGAGGAGGGTTCAGCAGCCCCTGGAAACCTAGTGATAATTAGATAGCTGCCACGTGGACACATGGTGTCTTTTCACAGAGCATCTCGCCCTTTAAACTAACTCAATGCAGCGATAACTTCAACAGCAATGCATTGGTTGGTCCCCCTCTTAAATGACCAGGCTGAGATCCAGCATCTCTCTGCTCCTCCCCGCTTTTTGCCCCCATCCTGAGCCATCATAAAGACACTTGGAGCTCAGCGTGAACAGTATTTGTCTCGCAATTACTTCTAATTGCCCTGTAGTTTTGTGGTGTGTAAGTGGTGTGACCTACATACCAGTTATGTGAACCTCTTTTCATCCTGGAGTCTATATTAAGGAGGACAAAAATCAGTGAGATCAGGGAACAGTGGCTCAGCCCATCTCACAGTTAACATCTATATCCAACTCCATTGTTGGCACTTGTTGAAATGCCAGCTCTTCTTAACAGCCCAGAGTGAAGGCTGCCCCTTCCTCTGTGAAGCCTCCCTGGATTGCTCTTTCCTGTGACTTACCACAGTGCTTGTTCTGATCCTATCTGAGGTGTTCATCATTTTCTACATATTTCATCTTCCTGACTCCTTATGCCAGAGGCTGTGTCTAGTTCATTCTCCGATCCTTGTCTGCTCTGAGAACTGAGAATGGCCAAGCTCCTTGCTCAGTTAACTACTTGCTGAATGAAAGCATAAGCTGATTACATCATAGATATTGTGGACACTTGTAAAAAGACACGTGTACCTGTGATTCTCTTCACAGTTCATACTTTATAATGACTCTCTAAGTAGGAAACTCTTATTTGGGTTTCAAAATCTAAGATTCAATTACATTTTCTAGCCATTGTTGCCATGTCAAGTCTTATCCTACATTCATTTTCATAGGCTGCCTTTCAAATTCCATCCACATCCCTGAAGGAGGAATGATATCCTCAATTTACAGAAATATCAGCTCAGAATGGTAAAAATATGATTTGCCATAAGTTGCAAAGCCATTAAATGGCAGATCAGGATTCATTGACTAGATTACTAATTGATCACCATTCATTCAATATGCATTTATTTGCTGCTTGCCACATACTGGGCATTGTGGGGAATCTATGGGAGAATAAGATGTGGTCCTTGCCTTCAAGGAGCTCACAGTCTAGTGAGAGGGACATCCACTTAAATGGAAAAGAGTGTCATGTGGCAAATACTCTAATAGGAATACTGACCGGAGAGTTTGTGTTTGTTCTCATAGATATACTGCTCTACATGCCTCTACTCTCCTGATCTGAAAGTGGTGATGATGCTTAAAATCACAAATAGCCAAAAAACCCAACTCATCATTCATACTAATAAAAGGAGTATAGTCTTCAGGCTTAGGCTTTCTTACTGCGAATGGGAAGCATACAGATGCCAGGGAGGAATGGACAGCAGGCTGCTTCTGCCCTCGCCATCATAAGAGGTCAATCAGAGAGGGAGTGGGCAGAAAAATCCAGGACTTCTTGAAGGAGTGGACAAGAGAGAGAGGTGTGTCACTGTAGAACAAGAAAGTCTCCACCCACAAACTCAGTTCCCCATCTCTGACAGGTGGAGTTCCTCCCTGTAAATATCTCCAGTCCTTTCATTTGACCCTTTGTTGGAGGTTGAGCACGTCACTCTCAGCCCTCTGGGTGAGGCAAGATTCAGACGGAGTGGGGTGACAGCATGAAAACACCCTCTTGTTTGGCTTCCTCTGAGCCAACCACATCTCCACCGGCCACTGTCTGTGGTCTGGCCCCCTTTGTCCAAGAAGACAGGAAGATCCTTGAGGACTGGCCAGAGTCTACTCAGGTGAGGCCAGGTGGCTTGTCACTGGTTCTACAAGGAGATGGGGCTCCTCTCTACGAGATGATTCCTCTTGTCCCCAACTTGTGTCTCGAGTCCCCTCCACTACTGCCTTGTAGTTTCATCTAGACTCATATTCTCCATGACCCGATGAAAAGTGCTCTATTCCTTACTGCTCAGGGTTGATGAGATTTGTAGAGCAGCATTTTTCAGCCTATAAAATCCCTTGACATACTTATCTCTCTATTGATTTTGATCTTAACTGCCCTGTAAGAACCGTGGGATAGGTATAATTTTCTCTATTCAGTGGCTTAGGAACTGAGGCTCAGTGAATAGAAGTGATTTGTTCAAGTTTGATCTGCAGACTAAGGCCAAGATTAGATCTGATGCCTCCTTTTCTCCCCCTCTCTGCTGCACCCCCTGCACCCTGCCCCCCCCCCAAAGCAGGTCACACCTTTTCTCTAAAAGCCAAGAGAAACAAAAGGGCTTCCTGAACTGTCAAATGGCAAACAAAAGGTGTTCTTTTCTTTCAGGCAGATTGGGAGGGATATTTTGAATTCATCTGAGAGAGATTTTCTGGTGATATCTAGGCTTCATCAAATGGACTATTTTTAGAGAACGGATGAGAGTGTGTACGTAAAGCGGCCTTGTTAACTGAACACTGTTATGCAAATTGGAGAAGATCACTACGTGGAGCCTGACACATGCTTTGGCTTTCATTTGGGGCTGAATGACAATTTCTTAATGTCAACAGCAGTGTTATGAGGCACTGATCACAATGGCCCTGGGGAAATATTTTAGCTTTTCTGTCTTACTGTGGTATGTGGAAAAACAAATCTCAGTCGGGGTGGGGGGCGGGAAACATCCCCAAATCCTTTCACATTGACTCCTACAATTTCCTCTCTTATGACAGCTATCATTATATCTCATTGTTCTACAGTTTTAAGAAAATCTCATCTTCAGTGATTATGTAGTTTATTTTTTAAGATGCTAATTTTAGCTATCATTTTTTTCTTCATGCGCTACAGGTTGTATCTTTCTTAGTTGTGGAAGGAAATGTTTCCTTTGTGTGTGTGTGTGTGTGTGTGTGTGTGTGTCTGTTTGAGTTTGTTATGACAGTACTAATATTCATCCCCGTGGGCCCACCACAATGCAGTGGGTTGCAATGTTATGTAATTTTTAGCAGGCTTCTATCTATTCTTAAGTGTCTTTCTGGCTGTAAGAGTCTTGAAGAAATCACTTAAACAATTACCTTATTCAAAATAGAGAAACTGAGGCTCAGAAAGATGGCACGGTGTGCACAAGGCCAGGCAGCCAGTAGTCTCTGGGGCTGTAACTCTTTCACTGCCCACTACAGGTAGTGAATGGTGCTGGGCACCCCTAAGTAGAAGCGTTAGCTCTGTCATTTTGGGGACTATACCTAGATGCCCTTTAAGACTCCTTTCAGCTGCAAGTTTTAGGTACTTTGACCTCTCCTTAGCGTCCAGATGATTGCTGTGGAAGCTTGGACAAGCGGGTAGTGGTGGAGGTGGTGAGAAGTGTTTTGACCTGTGTTTGATTGATTTAATGGGGAGGAATGAGATGGGAAGGAGACAAGGATGACTCCAAGATTTTTTTGAGCAACTGGTAGGAAGGAGTGGCCTTCATTTGGGTCGGAGAAGACCAGGAGAGGACCAGGTTGGAAGGAACATCAGGAGCTTACTTTTGGAAGATGATGGAAATGTACTTTATTTGTACAGATTGTAACTTGATTGATCCACACAGATAGAGTATTTTATTTTATCTCTCCTACCCCTGTAAGTAGTCCTGGTAAGGGTTATTTCTTAATTTTTTTTTTTTTTTTCAGGGAAGGAAAATAAGGCTCAGGGGGTTGAAGTCATCTGCTCTAAATCACAGAGGAAATTAATACCAGATGGGATTCACACCTGGGTTCAAAAAGTCAAATTCCCCTTTCCCTTCACTGCCACTCCCTCATACTAAACAGATAATTTTGGAGGTCATTTATAGCTTTAGAACTTTCTATGAAGCTCTAGAGAACTTTCACTTTGTTATTATTTAAGGACCTTTCCTAAATCCCAGGAATTCACACTTCTCAGGTATGTCTCCTGAGCTGCATGTGCTGTTATACCAGATGCAGGATGTTTGGGACCCTAGGAGGGAACTAGAACTCAGCATCTGCAACAATGGAAACTTGCAATATTAGGAAAGAGCCTTTCAAATATGGTCAACACAGGGCTTCAGGTTGAACCATCTGCCTGCTGGGGTGGGTGGGTGAGAATGCACTTTCTTGTGTGGGTAATCTTGGACTGATTCTCACATCAATCTCTTCCTCTAGTAGTGAATTTCTATCTGCTCACTGACATTCATGATACATTCTTAAAGCTGTCTGCTTTCTGTCCACTTGAGGTTGATACACTGGTAAAGTTCTTTCTGTTTACATGGAGCTCCAACCACACATTTCATGGTCAGGATATTGCTAGTCCCTAAACAGGGATACAGTGAAACACCTATTATTTGATCCAGCCCTGGACAATGTAGGTTGTTAACCAAAATTTCAGAAACGGAGACCTGCTTGAAATAAAGAGACATTTACTTTGGGTTTGTTAGGACTGCTGGACGGCAAAATAGAGGAAGCTTATAAAGGCAAAAGCTGCAAGGCTATTGAGTTACACAAGTTGTTTGTCAAGAAGTAGAATCGCAGCTGGCAAGAAGTGAGAATGTTTATTAAGCAAGGATTGGTTGGGATCTGAAATGGTTGATAGTTACAAAGCAGGACCTTGACACCATAAAGTTGCAGCTCTTGGCTGTTGTTCTGAATATGCTGGTGGTGTCCTTGGGTAAAGAAAATTCAAGTTCTCAGTGGTGCAGGGACGTGTCTGAGACCAGATCCACAATGGCCACTCCATTCCATTTTTGTATACCTGAACTATGATTATTCCATAATAATTTCAACTTGTCATCAATGTCTAGAATAAAAAACTTTGCGTACCATTTGTCCCCTCTCCCCCTCAACCCCCCACCCTCCTGCCTGCTGGCAGGTGTTCTCTCCTATCACTGATGGCACCAAAAGGAAACATAAAATATAGCTGTTATCTTTCAGCAGCAGGTCATACTGGGTCCTTGGCGCCTGTTTTGCTTTGTGCAAGAGCGCTTCGATCCAAATGTATCTAGACAGCTTAGTGTGATTCTTTGATGCCCCTAGAATGCTCCTACTGCACTTTGTACAGATTACTATCTAGGCTTTATCCAGTCATCTTGTAATTATCTATTTGCATATCTAATTCTTTCACCGACAGTGTGCTCCTTAAAAAGAGAAAGAAATTATATTTGCAGGTTTTCTTCTACTTTCCACCTCTCTCTCTCTTCCCTAGCACAGTGATTGGCACAGAGAAAGTCCCCCCAAAATGTGTTTGAAATATTAAATTAAATGAAACAATTCATACCATGTAAAGCTTCACGATGGAGGTTAACCTAAGTCATATAAGAAAAAAGTAGAGTATCCAAGTTAAAACATCCTTATAAACAGAATTAATGAATGAGGCAAATCAAATCTCTAATTTGGAAGTTAGCTGGTGTGGTTCATTTTGCTCTATAGTTAGGGATACATAAACCTGTATAATAGATGTGTCCGTTTTGAAATTTTCACATCATCATTACTCATGCCTATAACCCTCAGGAGTGCCAGTACAGTCATTAACAGCTGTTGATGTCATACACATTCATTTGATTGTTAATGTATTTAAGAAATGAAGAATTCTTGTGAATCAATAAGACAAAGGAGATGAAACTAATAAAAATGTTCAAACATACACTCCCCTAACCTTTCAATCTCACAACTAAAAAACAAAAACAGCATTGCAAATTTAAACAAATATTGGACTATTTAAAACTATTTATTGCCAAATATATATTTTTAAATTACGAAACCCTCTCCTGATCTGCAGAAAAATGGGCTTCATATTCTTTTAAAAAATTTTTGTAATTTTTAAAATATTGAGGTAAAATTGACATCTAACATTATATTAGTTTCTGGTGCACAATATACTGATTTAATATTTGTATATATTGGGAATTGATCACCACAATAAGTCCAGTTACCATTCATTACCACACATAGTTACAAATTTTTTTCTTGTGATGGGAACTTTTAAGATCTACTCTCTTAATAACTTTCAAATATGCAATAGAGTATTATTAACTACAGTCACCATACTGTACATTACATCCCCAAGACTTATTCATTTTATAACTGGAAGTTTATATCTTTTGATCCCTTTTACCCATTTAGCCCACCCCTCACCCTCTACCCCCAGCAGTCACCAATCTGTTGTCTGTATCTATGAGCTTTTTTTTTTTTTTTAATGATTCCGCATATAAATAGGCTTCATAGTCTGCTAAGACTTAAGCTGCTACAACACTGCTGGGAGGGGCAATTTGGCCATATATACCAAGAACCTTAAATCTACAAACTCTTTGACCCAGCATTTCCATTTCTAAGAATTTATACAGAGGAAAAAATGAAGGATTATGAAAAACTGTACCTACAAGGATCTTCAGTGCATGGTCATTATAAAAGCAAAGGGGAAAAAAAAGCAACATGAGCAAGTAACAATAAGGGATGATTT
This sequence comes from Balaenoptera musculus, assembly GCF_009873245.2. Lineage (NCBI taxonomy): Eukaryota > Metazoa > Chordata > Mammalia > Artiodactyla > Balaenopteridae > Balaenoptera > Balaenoptera musculus. The sequence goes on from NC_045788.1 coordinate 66,184,749, forward strand.
AAAGAAATATGGATGATTATATAATGGAACCCTACACAGTCATTAATGTGCTGTTGTAGAAAATTATTCATGAACTGAGTAGTGTAGCACAGTGGTGGAAAATAGGGGCTTGAAATCTGAGAGATATTTGATCAACTTAAAGCTCTTATCACTGACTGTGCAACCTTGAGCACATTCCTCAACCTTTCAGAGTTTCAGTAGACTAATCTGGAAAATGAGGATCATTGTAATACCTGGAACACAGGGCTATGGTGAGTGTGAAATGAGCCAATGCAATTAAAGCCCAGTGTTCGGTACATAGTAAGTGCTTACTAAACATTGCTACCATTGTCAGTGTCAGCATCCTCGTCAATATGTTAAGTGTAAAGGGCAGCTTTTGAAACGATGTTTACAGCATAACTCCGTTTTTGAAGTAGAAAAAATAACATTATCTATCATAAATGTAGAAGAAGTCTTAAAGGATATACATCAAAATGATTTACTTTCATTTTCTCTGCATGGTCGATTTAAGGAAAGATTTCTTTTCCTTCTTTTGCTTTTATGTATGGCCAATAATGTAATAAGAAACGTTAAATGGGTCCAATGAATCATTAACATCCATCCCTATAAATAAATGAACATTTATCAATGCATTAGTTCTTTGCCTGTGTTATCACCATTTCCTCATTGTCAAGTCACCAAAATCTCTCCATACTATTGTCATGAAGGCTATATATCCAATGGTTGGTAATGCTTGGTTGATTACCTCCAGGTCTCCCTTGCTCCTCTATCCTTGTCCTTCTGCCATACTCCATGTGGTGTACACCATAAACATCTGTTAAGCATCTATTCTGTTCAGAACACTCAGTGTTGACAGTGGGGTGGGATATAAAGCAGCACAGAGGGTGGTTTCTGACCTAGAGGAGTTTAGAGTGCCCTAGAGGGAAAGGACATTTACCTTAATGGTGCATGTTTCATCTTCATCTTGTTGAGATGCTTCATCTTGTTGAGAAGGTCCATCTGTCGCAAATGAGTTTTGGTAGCTAGGGAAAGCTTCTTTAAGGAGGTAGGGCTGAACGATTATTAGATGGACTTTAAAAACAACTATGTTTCCAAAGCCCACAGGTATAGTCATCTTTGACTAGCATGGAGTCCTTCCAAGCTCCTTGTGTCACATTACCTTTGATGAGATTTCTTGTATGACTGCTTCTTTACCCACCACTTTTTGGGGTCTTTGATTTTTATTCTATTTCAATTAATTTCTTTTGTAGCCATAGCCCTATGACTCTGACTTATATTCACTTGGTATACTTCCTTGAATATATTTTCCCTCAATCATAAGTATTATGTGTGTTCAGTGCCAAAAAAAAAAAATTGGAAAATTTAGAAAGATGTAAAAAAAAAAGTAAAAATCATCCATAAGCTAGTCATGCAGAAATAATCATTTATAACATTTTGGTGCATGTGCTTCCAATGCATGTGTGTGTGATTTCTAATATTATTTTATAAGCTGCATTTCTGCTTCATAATAATATGTCTTTTCATGCCAATTAATATTTGTCTACAGAATTATTCTATGAGATCTTTTACAACCTCCCTCTCCTAAAGATAAACTCCTTTTAACACTTCAATATGTTAATTTCTAGTATCTTTATTTGCCTATTTGTATATACTTGTGGTTTTGAAAATAAAACCATAGGGTATGTGTAGCTTAGGACCCTATTTTTCACTTAGCATTATTCTGTGTATTCTTTTCTGTCATTTAATTGTCTTAAAAAATACGATCTCTGAGGGTTGCATAATATTCCACTATGAGTGTGTACATATAGTGTGATACAATAAGTACCTCTAATTTTGGATTGATGCTTAAATCCTGATCTCCTCTTCTAAGTTCTGAACTCCATGCAGGAAGATCTAGTTTTGATTCTTCTTTGTAGTCTTGTAGTCAATTGACAAAGATAAAATCCTTTGTTCTAAATGAGATGAACTCTAAGTGGAAGCCTTTATCATGTGCAGGGATCCAGGAAGCTGTGACTGGGTTATTTCAGAGACTGGTGAAGAGGCTGTACTCACAATGTTGTAATTGGTTGGGTGGGAGCGAGAATTTTACTCTGGGTGGACCAGGTCCAGCTGGATGATGCCCCAGCCTAGGAAGGTCAGTCCTCTCTGAAGTGCCGCTCTCATAGGTTGGAAGAATCAGCTAACGAAACCAAACGAGACCTTCCTACCATTCAGTGTTCCTTGCCTGTTAAATTCAAAGACAAAAACAAGCTAGTAACCTGGTCTCTTGTTCTTATTGATTTCTTTTCCAGGATGCTCTTAAAGATGCAATTTTCTTTAAACATACAGCCAAGGACTAGAAAGTTTTGATTTGTAGTGGGATAAAGGTGACACAATTAAATATATTCCAGCCTTATTATTTTTGGTATTTGACCTGCTTTGCAGATGACCTCTTAGCTCTCCACCTTGATTTAGAATGGAGATTCCCCATCAGGTCTGTGTGGAGTCCTAGAAGGAAATGTGGGAGCCAAGTGGTTCAATACTCTCTTAGTACAGGTGAAAAAATGATGCCCAGAGAGAAGAAATGACCTACATCTGAACCCAGATTTCCTGACTCCTATCACTTTAAGGCATTTTCCACCATCACTAGTTTTCGTAGCGTCTTCTCCCAGTTGTTCAAGTTGCTCTCACATAGATTCAGTTGATTATTAGACTCCTTCTATCCATCCTTTTCCTCAAACCTTTAAAACTATGTTTTGAAACCCCACTGTATTTTAAGTACTTTGCTAGGACTTTAGATCCGTTAGCTCCATTCTTACACTGTCCTACAAGGTAAATATTGGATCCATTTCACGTTTGAGGAAACTGAAGCTCAAGATTTTTAAATTGCTACCCAACCTCAGGCAGCTGGTAAGTTGTGGAGTCTGGATTGAAGCCCAGGTCTGTCTGACTCCAAAGCTTTCTCTACTATGCCAGCCTACTTCCTGATACAGGAATTGATTACATGAAATGAATCAATTTATGCCTTTACTGTTCCTTATCCATTATCTTGTGGAAAGGTTGGCTTAACTAATTCTCCAAACATTATTGTGTCTTTGAGTTGTAGGTGAGTGATCTTGACACATCGCCAACAAAGTTGTGTTTAAATAAAAAGTAAAGACATCTTTCAGGTTCCAGTGGAGGAAGCTAATCTGTGTGGCTTAGCCCCTCCTACTGATTGGCTGAGCTCCCAATGGAGCTCAGCTGAGGGTTTGTTTGGATTGGTTCAAGATGGCGGAGTAGAAGGATGTGCGTTCACTTCCTCTTGCGAGAGCACCAGAATCACAACTAACTGCTGAACAATCATCCACAGGAAGACACTAGAACTCACCAGAAAAGATACCCCACATCCAAAGACAAAGGAGAAGCCGCAATGAGACGGTAGGAGGGGCGCTATCACAATAAAATCAAATCCCATAATTGCTGGGTGGGTGACTCACAAACTGGAGAAAACTTATACCACAGAAGTCCACCCACTGGAGTGAAGGTTCTGAGCCCCATATCAGGCTTCCCAACCTGGGGGTCCGGCAACGGGAGGAGGAATTCCTAGAGAATCAGACTTTGAAGGCTAGCGGGATTTGATTGCAGGACTCTGACAGGACTGGGGGAAACAGAGACTCCACTCTTAGAGGGCACACACTACGTAGTGTGTGCATCAGGACCCAGGGGGAAGGAGCAGTGACCCCATAGGAGACTGAACCAGACCTACCTGCTAGTGTTGGAGGGTCTCTTGCAGAGGCGGGGCGTGGCTGTGACTCACCGTGGGGACGAGGACAGTGGCAGCAGAAGTTCTGGGAAGTAATCCTTGGCGTGAACCCTCGCAGAGTTCGCCATTAGCCCCACCAAAGAGCCGGGTAGCCTCCAGTGCTGGGTCGCCTCAGGTCAATGGAGCTCAGCTAAGCTTCAATTAGGACTGAAGCTTAACAATGGAAAACAAACAATAATTAAAGTTTTGCAAAAGTTGAAGAAAATAGAAGCATGAAAGGGAAAGAAAGAAAAAAACCTTGTTCAATTTAAGTAATGTCATCTCTACTAAGAGAGAGAATGTATTCAGGGAGAAGCACTGATGTCAGAGAGTCATGGAAGAGTTAGCAGGCTTGAAAGAAATTTAGGGCTATGATTTGGGATATGGATTCCCTTGGACAGGCATTTTTTCTTGACCTTTTTTCAAAGAAAGATGGGTTATACCATGACTTCTAATTCTTTTGATGTAACACAGGAGGAAAAAGGAAATTTATTTTCCTCTAGTTTGTTTCAGACCAATGTTTTTGAAGCTGGCCTAGGTCAAGGTTAGGGTGGTATGGAATGGCTCCCCTCCACAGCCCCCCAACTATCCCTCCCCCAGGTTACTCTTTAAAACAGGGTCACTGCCACCCCTTTCCTCTCCAACTCCACATCATTTGCTATGACCTTTTGCTGGGAAAACTAGAACTTCTGCCAAATTATTCTGTCCAGTCCCTCTGTAACTAAGGGCTTTGTTCTCAGAGGATCTGTTCACTGGAGGTGCATTGGACTTATCTCTCTAAGACAATATTTCTCCCACCTTTTTCCATTACATAATTTACATAAAGAGTTTGTAACTTCTCGGCCCACATAGCAGTTTCATAAATTCTTGTGATAAAACTTGCCCAAGAGACACTATCTTTCACCATCTCTCAAAACTCCTTTGATTTTATTTCCTGAATGCAGCTTTTGCATATTAGTGGGCAGATAAAAGTCATTGCCCAAAAATACAGTTATGTGTATAGGAAAGTCTTTATTTGGGTATGAATTTTAGTCTTCTTTTGACTTTAATTTTTGGAAAATTTCTGAGGGCTAAATTTTGGTGTATTTACTGTATGAAACTATTTTTTCCCCTTGTACTGGAGAATAGGTAATTTGTGATGAAAATGTGAATGCTTAAAAAACCTTTACGTTTTCAAATGTCCTGACTAGTGTCAACACTTTTTTCTTATTTTATCTTCTTTATAATATTTTCATTGTAGAAAATTAGAAAATATAATTAAGTAAAAAAAATCTATAATCTAAATTACCCAGAGAAAACCTATGTTAACATTTTTGTGGATATTCTTGTAATACGTATATATTAGTTATACGTAATGATATTTTATTTTGATAAAAACTAAGATCATTCTATGTCCTATTTTATAACTTTCAAAAATACACTGTGGATTTTTTTTCTATTGTATTTGTACAATGTTAATTATAACAGCTACATAATATTTTATCTAAGCTACATTTAGGTGGTTTAGCTATTAAAAATAAATTATTAAATAGTATCGCTATTTTCAAAAGGGCATTGGTATAAGGAATGCACTTAGATTTGCCACTGGAAGATGATGAGTTAAAAAGATAGCTAGATATATCACTTATTTTAAGTGATCTCTCTATTTCATATGTTAAAATATACCAGCACAGTAATGATGTACTGATTAATCCCACTTCCTTTGTCATGAGACCTAAATCTATAGATAGGTAACGTTATTAGAAAACCAAAGTGACCAGCTTAGAGATGCCTACTGGATATGATGTTGAACTATCTAAGGTCCCTCCTAAATTCAAGATTCTACATTCAGTCACTCCCAACAGGAGAGCTGGTTTTAGCTCTCTCTGTAGCATTTTCTAATAAGTTTATCCACTGGCTGGGCTTTGGTGGGAGAATTACAGAGTTTCACAGTCAAACGTTGATGGTATTTGGAACCTGGCATTACCTATTTTTGGGGGGGGGGGTTGCAAGAGAAGAAGTAATGAATAACATTAACTAGGAATAGTACTGGATATTGTAGATTGGTCCCAACTCATTAAGAAAGGAAGATGGAACTTCCTTTACAGATAACAGGGAATGTATTTTGGAGATGTGTCAAACATTTCCTTGATCTCTTTAAATACCATGCAGTGTCACAGTTGAAGTTCTTAGATTCAGAGATACTGCCAAACAGTTATACTGTGAACTAATCTACTTTGGTGACACTTATCTCAAAAGAGAAGATTTAAGGAGTGGTCACACTTATCCATTCAGTTGAATTTCTCCATCACAAATAGGACATACATAAGCCACAGATGTTTTTTCACTGCTTTTGTATTCTGAAAGGATACTCTAGAGCAGGAATTGACACAGGAAGTATGTGTACAAGTAACTTGGGCAGCATCAAATTCTGGCCCTATGGACTTTGGTTTCCATTTGGTCCCCAGGGCTGGGTGGGAAGATGGCCTCCTGGGAAGTTTTGGCACACCCCTTGTCTAAATACATTGCCTCTCCTCACCATCACCCCTACATCTTGCCAGTAGTTTCAACTTTGTCAATATAGGATTGACCTTCCCTAAAACCTTTGGGCAGTGCCACTTTCCCTTTGGCATCTTTCAGAGACTGCCAATAGCACTGCTCAAATATTATTTTATTGCCTTCTCCTTCTATGATAATATACTAATGGCTCTTCAAAAGATGCAAGATCAAGGCACTCCATCATTTACAAAGTACTTTCACAACTTTTTAATTTGATCTTTACACAAAAATCTCAGGAAGTAAGCAGGGCAGGTGTCCCCATGCACATTTTCACAGATAAAGAAGTTGAGAGGTATTACTAGGACATATGCATACACTTAGTGTATGAAGATGACATTACTGACCACACTTAATAATGGTTGTTTTCCCTGGTCCATATGCTACCCCTATCTTGATTACTCTGAGTAAAGTCATACATTTACAGAAAGGCTGATCAAAACCAAACATCATCTCTCCCGAGTTAGCCAGCCTTGAGATACACATTCACAGAACCAAGGAAATCTGAATATCAAGGTAGCATTTTAATTTTCTCAGTGCATTTACTATTTATTCTGGCTAATGTTGCTCGTTGCTTTAATAGTAGTTGTAGCAGGTCACACATAAATATACATTTATCCTTACTTTCTAAAATTATGCACTTATATGTGTATATAATTCTATTTTCTTAGACATATATTTTTGTTTTGTTTCTTGCTGAAATACAGAAACAAGAAAAGGCCTTTTTTGACGGATGTTACTGTTCTTCACCTGTGTCTCTTATCTAACTACCTTCAGCAAGCTAATGTATATATACTATATATATATATTCTCTCTATATACTATATATGCATACTCTCTCTATATACTATATATGTATACTCTCTCTATATACTATATATATATATATATTTAGTTTTTATTCTTTAGCATTCTGAACTGTGCACTTTTCTTAAATCATCTTGTAATGAATCTGAATGTCACTCTTGAAACTGAACTGCTTTCGTTTCTCTATACTTGTATCCTGGCCTTCATTATTTTCATGAGAGCTACCCCTTTGCTCTAGTTCTCTTGCCTTTTCTCTCTCTCTGGTGGAACTCTCTAGACCTATTTAGATCTTCTTGCACCTTGTAGAACAGACTGAATTTCAGGTGTTTACAGTCTCGCCTAGTAGGAGTGAAAACGGGTCAAGGTTGCCTTAGAATATTACTCTAACACTTTCTTATATTACTTATTTTGTCCAATTAGGTGTCTTGTTTAGCATTCAGCATTTTAGGAACTCAGTGTATACTTCATTATTAAACCACAGACTGTCCTTCAGTGATGGTGACCCACAAGATGAGAAGGTAGCAGTATTGTTTATGTGACCCTAGATGCTCTGCTTTCTGGTCTTTTCCCACCCCTTTCAAATGCCTGCTCCCCAACAAATATTGCCCTTTGGTTTTCAGATAAGCTCTCCTCTATTCCTTCCATCCAGCTCTTAGGAGAGGCTCTCATGTTTGTCATTTACCCCACAGGGTAGTTTCAGGCAGAAGTGAGTTTTTCCTTGTTCTGTGTCTCTTGTGGTATAGATATCTTCTGTGACATCCTCTGTGACTGAGTTCACTGTGCCGAACACAGGGTTCGGCATCCTGTGAACATCCAAGAGGACAAATGAGGGCATGGTTCCTTCCCTCACAGAGCTCACGATCTGCTCATGGAGACCAATTACAGGCAATGACTAAAGAACTGGTTGATAAAAGATCATGGTGCCTGTGGAGAGCACAGGTCAAATTGCATTTCTAAATTGGCATTTATGCTAAACTTGAGGGAACTGGTGAGCTTGGAGCTTGGTCTAGAAGAAAGGGTTTCAAATCATCACTTGTCAGATCTCGTTCCATCACATCTGAGGAGAGAGACTCTCTAAGAGGAATCTCCTTTGCATTTTCTGCCATGGGCGCTCCATGGAGTATGGATGTTTATTATTGATCCATTTGTTCAGTTGATACATAATGAATGCTTTCTATGTGCTCCACTCGGTGCTAAGGATACTGTAGTGAAAAAAAAAAAAAAAAAACCCTGTCCCTATCATCAGGGATCTTACGTACTAGTGAGGAGGTTGTGAAAGTTAAGGCAAGCTGACAGGTACTGTATGATAAGTTCTGTTATAATGATAAATACGGTCTACAAGGAGAAACAGTGGAGAGGCACGTAAGTCATGAGGTGAGATTGGCCAAGGAAGCCTATAGCGGCTTTCTAAGCTGAGACAAAAAAGGGAAATGGGAGTTAATCAGGTAAAGGAAATGAGCAGGAGATTGGTGAATTTATGAGTCTACAGGTAGAGTAGTACAGCTGAATCATAGGATATAAGTGCGTGGTGGGGTGAGGAAGATGGGGGAAGAAGAGGGAGAAGAAAAGGAAAGGAAAAGACTTGGTGAGACATGAACCTCTACAGGTTAGTAGAAGTTCAGATCATGAAGGTCTTGCCTACCATGCTCAGGAGTCAGATTTTATTTAGAGGGCAGTGGGGATTCATTGAAGGGTAAGTGGCTAGTGACATGATACAGTTTGTATTTTAGGAAGATGAGTCTTCCCTCTGTGTGCTGCATACATTTGAGAGAGTAATATTAGACAGAAATCAGTTAGAAGACCTTTATGATGATCCTCAAGAGATGAACTAAGGCTGTGGCAAGGAGTGGAGCAAAGTAGAGAATTCAGTAGCTACTAAGGAATTAAAAACTGTAGGACTAAGCAGCTGATTGGTCACTACTGGGCAAGAAGAGGGAATCAGGCAGCTCTCTGGCCTGGGCAACTGTATAGCTGTGATCTCCTTCACTGAGCTTGGAACAAAAAGGGGGAGCATGTTTATGGGGGAGGTAAGAAGATGATAAGTTCATCTTTGGTCAGGAAGAATTACCTGTGGGCCAGCAAAGAGAACAGATCTAGTAGACAGTTGTGTAGATGGATTTGGGGCTTGGGAGAGAGATCTGACTGTAGATGTAGATATGGGAGTCATAGATCTACAAATTGTGTTTAAACAACGAGAACAAAGGAGATGGCTTAGTGAGAGCATCCAGAGTGATTTCTGGCAAACATCAGCATGAGAGGCATGGGGTTATAGTTTCCATGAAGGAAACTATAAGCCATGAGCAAGGAAGTAGGAAAAAAAAAAAAAACTGGGAATCTGCCATGCCAAGGAACAGAAGGAAACAAGAATTTCAAGAAACATGAGTCAGAAATCAACGGTGCAAAAGAGATCAAGGGAGATAAAGAGTGGAAAGTATTGGCTTAAGTCATGAGAGCTTTGTTGAGAATATTTCAAAGATATGCTAAAATCTGTGGATTAAGGGGTGGATGAGATAAAATGAGAGACAGCAAGAATGGACCATGTTTTTGAGAAACTTGGTCATGAAAAACAAGAGGTCCATTCATCCTTCTTGGACTTTCTAAGGTCAAATGAAATAAATGTGCTCTTTTCCTCCTGGTAAGCTTTTAGGTATCCGAAGGGAGTGATCAGAGTCCTCCACATTTCCTCTCTTCTCAGCTCAGTTTCTCCAGTTCCCTCTGTTGTTCTTCCTGCAACGCAGTCAGTGGTCACTCACCATCCATGTGATAACTTCTTTAGAAAAGAGGAAGGTCATCTCACAGGCCGTGGGTCCAAATGACCAGTCTGGTAATGGAAAAAGAAGAGGGAGGATTTGAAGAGCATCTGTTGATAACAGGAAGTATCTCTTCATTAATTCACTTAACAGTTTACCGTGTGTTGAATGTATACCAGGCACTCTGACAGAGGAAAGCGATGGTTTGTGTAGGTTTCAGAGCAGTGTCTTCAGGTCAGGTCCTCAGAGCCTTCATGGCTTCATGGGGACAGGAGAGGGCTGACCTCAGGCTCCTGGAGAAAGGAGTCACCAAGCAAGTTACTCTTGCTTCACAGGCTAGCTAAGGCTTCCTAGGAATTGAAGGCAATGAAAACAGGAAAGAGGGCCCTGAAACCCTGGTACTTCCTCTAACTTGCTTTTTGACCTGAGGTAGTCACTTCCCTGATCTCATGGGAGCATCTGGTTTCTTATTTGTAAACTGAGGGTGTTGAATTAGATGTCAACTGTCTGGCAGTGATTCCATCATGTGAAACCAACTGAATATTCACTTTGAGAAAAATAATCCTGTCAGGGTGCCAGTAATGTGGTGTCTCTTGACCTTTGTGATGGGTCCATGCGTGTGTTTATTTTTATGATACTTCATTGATCTGCACACTTATGATGTTTGGAATGCATGTCCTACTTCAATAAAAATGTTTATAATGAAAACGTCATTAATATAATAAAGGCTGTAGTTTTTATTTGGGGGAGAAAAAGACTGTTGTCAGCATTTGGATGAATGTCTTTCCCTGAATTTCATGAAATCTGTACGTGAGAAGTCACAGTTGGCCTAGCAGGAAACCCAGGCTCTGGGGCGACTTCCTGAAACAGAGCTCCCAGACAGGAACACCTGGTTGAGGAATGTGGGCTAGTGCCCCTCTCCCTGGCACCAGGATTAATGCTGGGTAGGTACCAATCCCTGGTAGCATAATCCACACACTTCCCTGGGACGTCCCAATAACTGGGAAAGAGGCTGACTCTAATTTCTAAGCATTGTCACCATCTAGTTTCTGAATCAGCAGATTCAAAATCAGGGATCTTATTACTCTAGAGAGAGAAAAAACGGAGCTGCTGCAAGCTGAATTGTTGGCCTTGGTTGATTCTTTTCATTTCTTTGCTCCTTTCTTTTTCACTTGTACAGGAAAAAAATATTTGAGTGCTTACAAGACCCCCAAAGTACATTGTTGGGACCAATATCTTTAACCTGGTCAGTTCCTCGCATTCTTCTTTTTTCTTTCTTTGGAGCATGTAGGGAGGCTGTTGATTTAGCCTTAATTATTCTCTTCCTCAGGAGGAGAATGCCACCAATTTCCTGTCCCCTCTCTGTCCTAGGCCAGCTGCAAAGTAGATGCTTCTGCTACTGCCTGAGATAAGTCATTGCCCTTGCTGTCTGACTTATAGGTTGGATGCCTTCTACTTTTTCAGACACATCTCCCTGACTCACAAATCCTTTTGCAGGTTTATATTAATAACTACCTCCAGAATTCATCTTGGTGGGGGAATTCCATTTATTCTGGGATGTTGAGGGGAGAACCTGAGAGATCAGGTTATGTGGATAAAAGAGATAAGTGTTTCAAATAATGAAAACACACACAAAGCAGAAATTGTTATCCTGGACAAAGAAGAAATAAATGAATGGGGCAAATTTGGACCATACACAATGTGACTCACCTCTCCACAACTGCTCTAAATCTTTAAGGAAGTTGTTAATCTCATGAAGTTCTTGAAGCAAGTGGAATCTTACAGTGCTGAGCCCAGACACTGCATCTGGGTTGACTGTGGGGGACCTATACCAGCAGGGATGGAGGTGTGACAGCAGAGAGAAGGGAATACACAGGACGTGTGAGGAGGATTCCAGAGTTTCATCCTGTCAGAGAGCCAAAGTTTTAACCAACTGTTACCAGCTCTTCAAGGGGTAGGGGCTGGGTGTGGGCAGCTGACATCTGAGTTACACGCACCGTGTTACCCACTGTCCTTTGAACACACCCTTCTCCTCACACCTCACACCTTTGCACCTTTGCCAGGAATGTCCTCACTCATCCTCTGACATGCAGTCGGCTCTGAGGCACCTTTCTCCACAGCTCTAACTTTCCACCCTCTCCAGCCTCTCTCTCCACTTACCCCTGTTACTCCCATCTTCTGTTTCCATTGTATTTGTGCACATTCTCATATTCCGGCTCTCTCATATCGGTCTGCAGTTATCCACTTATGTTTCCATCACCTCCACTAGACTATGAGCTTCTATAGATGAAAGACTGTGGCATGTGTTTCGATGTGTGTCTGAGTGTAAGTGTATGTGTACAGAGCTATTTCCATTCATGCCCCACAAAGGGCTTCATTACTCAGCGCACAAACATTTACTGAGTGCTCATGGATGACGCATGAGGTAATGTGCAAACAACAACGGATCAGACATAAGACTTGCCCTCAGATCTCAGACTTAACAGAGAAACAAGCAAGGCATCCATTCATGCATTTGAGAACTTGTTCTAAGTGCCTGTTCTGGATCATCCCATGCCAAGTGCTGTCTCTAGAGATGAGGGTAGCACAGTCCCTGCTCCAGAGTTGCTCACAGCCCAGGAGTAAAGCCAGGAGAGCAAAGTAAATGGTGACTACAGAATAGTGTGACAAACACTACAGGAGTCAGGAACTCCAGCGTCATTGTAACCTGGACTCGGTGAGTGGTGGAAGTATTCAAGGAAACGGGCAAAGTTAATTTCAAGGGATCTGTAATCTCACCGAGTTCTCTAGACAATATCCTTATCTTAATCAATTCTTTTCTGTATATTTTTGAGGAAACCCCTCTAAAAATTAATGTTTTGTGTGAGAAGCTCAGCAAACCTCTAAATTTTTCCCTTCTTATATGCAAGAATAGTTATTGAGGATCTAGCATGTCTCTGGCCATGGTGCTGGTGGGGTGTCCAATGTTCCACTGTGGGTGTCCCTAGCATCTCTGGTCGTTGGGGATATCCACTTGCATTAGAGGTAAGTCAGAGGCCAAACACCCCAGAATTTCCACAGTGGGTGCCTGAATTCACTACTTCCATCACAATCCTCCTCCTTTGACTTCACAGCATTTACATCACAAGGAACTAACCTGCTCAGCTGGAGAGGGGATAGGGAAACCATATTGAATGGCCTCTGTAGGCTTAGATCTGGAATCTTCTGGGCACTGGAGAAAAATTAAATCTTGTGGAGTGATTGAGCTGGAAGGAATAATTTAGTCCAACAACTTCAGACTTCAATACATTTCCCCCTGCAAATGAAAGCTTCAGAGGAAGTCCAGAAACAGATAAGTGGATCTGTTTTGATTGAAATGGGTGAGTCATTTTCAGGAGTACACATTTGCCAACCATAAAGTCTGGCCCCTCGTTTTGTAGATGAAGAACTGCTTTGCAAAAGGGAGGAAGCAATTGCCCAGGGTTACCCAGTGAGGGAGGGAGGGAGTGGGGACCCACACTTCTTTATCCCGGACCTGTATTCTCCCCTCATCCTCCCACCCCCGTCCACTGAGTGAAAGCTCAGGTAGCAGAACAGAGGACCCTGCCTGGCAGAGGAGAAGCTGGGAGGGAAGAGACCCTCCATAAATTCCACTTTCCCTCAGGACACAGAACAGCCCTGCTGGCATGTTATCACTAAAGTACAAATGTGAAATTGTGAAGAATTGTTTGCCAATTTTCTTATCTCAACTGGCACAGAGTTTCGAGGTGTTAGAGTACTGTTGTGTATCCACTGCACATCACCCAGCTGTTCTCACAGAGAGACCCAGGAAAGGCTGCACACATAAATTCACATAAATTACCTTTACGAAATGTCAAAACTAAAAGCAGATTTTTATTTGGGGGCTGTACCTTGAGAATGTTAACCCCTTCGTGTGGGTAAAGGCGTCACCATCAGAAAAACACAGTTGACATCTTTGAATGCAACCCAAGCCACAGGAACTGAGGCTCACACTTCCTCCCCAGCCCAGCACTACCTCACCTGAAAGAGGGGAGCATTTCTTGGTAACAAATCACAGACTTTTCTAAGCTCCTGGTCGGCCCACAGATATTCCTCTGGATACTATATTTTTAATCCTATGGTGGCCGTAACTTCATTCTTTATTGCCTTTAACTTTTAAAAAATTAACTAAACTGAGAGTTCAGGGGATGCATGACCCATCCGGGCCTCAGTTTCCTCATTTACAAAATGTGGAGGTTAGAATAGATGGGTGTTTTCTAACGAGGCATTCTATCTTTCCAAGGATCCAGGGAGGTGGTAATGGGGAGACTCAAGTAGCTATTAATATTGAAAAAACTTTGTGGAAATCACAGATATCTGCATTCAAGTTGCAAGGGTTAAAAAATAAATCCCAGGGAGACTTAATGGAGCTCTTAGGAGACAGACGTGGAAAGTAAAGAAAGCAAGGTTGAGACTGGCCATGCAGGCTCTCCAGAGTGACAGAGAGAGCAGGGAGCCAGGAAGGACTTCTTAAAACTAGATGGACAAAGAGGAAAAATCGTGCTGTGGAAATGGAGAGTACATTGCTCTAAGAAGGGGTTCACCATGAAACAGCCCCGAGTTTTACCAGTATCTCTATGTAATGTCAGTCCTTCTTTCTTGATCAGAAATATGATGCTTTTTGTTATGTCCAAACTGTTCTATATTAAACCCTTGAGAGAGGGAAAAAAAATCCCCAGACTCCACCTTTCTTTGCCTCTGGCTGGGGTTGTGGCCACTCAAGCTGATTAGTGGAAGTTCTCAGGGTGGTTATTCATCTACTTCTCCAGGAAACACATATTCCTTGGACATTGACTATGCTGGATCTCCCTTTGATTTTAAGAAAGCAAAAATAGTTATCTCAAGATTGTACAGTTTGTCTACAAGGACAGAAATCTTTCAGTGCATAGGAGAACAGAGTTTTCCAGGGTAAGTGTTACCGAACCACATCCATATTGACAGAAGCACAGCAAGTCAAAATGCTGATGCGCCGAGGTTTGCAGCAAAGAGAAGGCTTATTCATAAGGCAGCCACGCCAGTCTCACATCTGCCTCCCTGAAGGCAAGGGGCTCTGAGTACTTATGCGATAAAGAACAAAGAAGCGGGGTGGTCTGAGGTGTGGAGAGCACGGGGAGTGTGGGGAAAAATGATTGGAAAAAGGTGCAGTAATTGACAGACATCCTGCTCAGATGTAGTAGCCTACAGGTCTTTCATGTTCACAAATGGAGGCGCTTAGCATGATCTGAGAGTGGAGTCTTGGCTCTCTGGCATCAAAATGTCACCAAGCAGATGGACACTTACACATGCCCAGTTGGAGGGTCAGTGGTCCTCTCCAGTCCTAAATAACTCAGCTCGAACTAGCCACAACTGACTCCAAGTTCCTGGAAAACACCTCCGGCAAACATCTTCTTACTTAGGCTACATGCTGCTCAGAGGACATGCAAATCTTAAACAACCTTGATTAGTGAAGGCAGGGGAAATGGATTTGACTAATGATTACCCACGGTGTTATAAGGAGATTGGAAAGTGCTAGAATGTGGGGATGTTTCTAGCTCTGATGGTCTAGTATGGAGCCCCAGAATGGAATATTAAGCAAGGAATGTGAGTAGTAGGATACAGATTCAAGTCAGGTCCACATTATGACTTCTATGGGCCTAAACCTCTTTTGCCTTTGTGAATGTCTCTACCAAAATAATATCACTATTAAAATTTATGTTTCTATAACTGTACATAGTTCAGTTTCTTATTAATTAATTAATCTATTTTGGTTTTTAGGCAAAATGTAATAGATTTTGGGTGGCCTACAAATTTCATTTTTTCTCTGATATGAGAAAAAAATAAAAACATTTTTGTGACCATAAAATTTCATTTTTCTCTTCTGATTTTAAAATACATTAAAACATTTCCCGAGCCCCTAAAAGTTTTGTGGACCCAGACACTGTGCTTCCTGTGCCTAAGGATAAGTCAGCCTGATGCCAGGTGAAGGAGGAAACTTTACCTGCAGTGTTGGGTGGGGGAAAAGCTGGGGAAAACCCCTGCTTCACGGGAGCTGTATCTTCCATCCCAAAACAAAACAAGGCTGACAGACTGCAGACATTTGGCAAAAGTATCTTCAGTTTAACAATGTGTAAGCCTGATAACTGCTTGTCTGCTTTTCTTCTAAATACTACAACTTGAAGCAGTGAACTAGAGTCCCAGAGTCTGATTCTATGTTTTTTTGTTTGTTTGTTTTTAAATTTACTTATTTTTATTATTTATTTATTTTTGGTTGTGTTGGGTCTTCGTTTCTGTGCGAGGGCTTTCTCTAGTTGCGGCAAGCGGGGACCGCTCTTCATCGTGGTGCGCGGGTCTCTCACTATCGTGACCTCTCTTGTTGCGGAGCACAAGCTCCAGACACGCAGGCTCAGTAGTTGTGGCTCACGGGCCCAGTTGCTCCGTGGCATGTGTGATCTTCCCAGACCAGGGCTCGAACCCGTGTCCCCCGCATTAGCAGGCAGACTCTCAACCACTGCGCCACCAGGGAAGCCCCTGATTCTGTGTTTTGATTCTATTTAGCTGTGTGACCCTGGACAAGTCTTTTACATCAATGTTCCAAAATTTGCAGAATGAAGGAGTTGGACTAGACAATAATTCTCTAGCTATCATTTATGCCCTGTATGCTTCTGAAATATTCTTAGAAAAAGTCCCAGAGAGATAGATGAAAGCAGGTACAAAGGGAGGCAGGTATACTTAGACGAGGATCCAGAAATAAGTTATTTACTGCAATACAATATTAAATTTAGCTCTGAATTTGCTGGAAGCTGAGAAATATAGAATTCTTATTATCTGACCAAAGAAAGGGTAGCACTTCTTTATGTATTTATTTGGCATTGTTGGAGGAGGTCATCCAAAGGACATGGTTGCTAGCTGACCAGCAAGTGGACTGAGCAATGGGCGGCTCCTCAGCCCCTGCCCTGTCCTTGCAATGTACGTGTACATTTCACCCACCATTCCCACCGCGGCAGCTCTTTTTGAGGACACAGCCTTGAGAGAGCAGTGTGGTATTGAGACCATCTGGACTGAATACATGACCGGACCCAGTTAAGGCCTCTCTATAAGCTTTTAAGATTCTGGTGGGCAGGTGTGGAGATCTACTCATCTTGAAGCCACCCAAGACAAGCCTGGTATGTAAGTTCCCTTGCTTATGAACCCTGCCACCTACTGATCTGGAGTGGTCTGCTGCCTTCTTCGGTCTCTTTTGGCCTTTCTGTACAGGGGTCAGTTTCAGATTTCACCCGGGAAGCTCCTGAGTTTGTGAACCAACACATTTATTCATATATTTTATTTTTTATTACTAAAGCAGAACTAACATGATATAAAGTTTAAAAAAAACCAAATATTCATTTATGATCAATCTATCAATAAATCCAAGTATTTCCCTTCTAATCTTTACCAATGTAAAGATTATTCAGTCATCCCAGAGAAAAATCTCTGTTTTTTGCTTTTCTTGACCCAAGAAGATACATCCTTTACTCCAGCTCCGGCAACACATATTTTAAATGTCTGCTCAATATCAATTGGGTAGCTTAGCAATTCCTTGGCCATTGGGTGTTTAGCTGGTTCCCAGTTTTTCATTATTGCCTAGAATATGCAATTAGTGCAGTATTGTAGGCTTTTCTTTTTTTAGGATAACTTTCACTACATGAATTCCCTCAAATGAGAAAATGAGGTCAAAAAGTATGAACATAATTCTTTTCTAAGCCTTGACCCTTTGCTTCCTTTAGAAATTATACTGCCTTTACTTTCTTGAGCACCACATGCTAAGATAAATTTACCGGGCAATCTTAGGGAACGATGATCCTTTTCAAATCTAAATGGCTCTAGATGGGTCTGCGGCAAGGCGTAATTTATCCAGGTACAAGCTTTTAGTATTTCAATGTATATAGTCTGGTTAAGCAGAGATAGGAGGATGTGTTTTATTGAATTGGGAATAAACATTGTCTGGGCAGGTGGCGCTGAGGACCGTTGGGGGCTGCTTCGACGCATGGCGCTCCTCTCATATCCGGGAGGTTGTTGAAGAAGTTACGTTCATTGTCCTTGCAAGGATGTCCCCATGACTGCAACAGAGCTGGAATCATTCTGCATTGAGGTGGCTGGGCTCAGTTTTTCTACCCTTCACGGCTGTCAGAATTTAACTGGAGCTGAGAGTTTCCTCCTTCCTGGACCTCAAAATCTCAGTCTCCAAGTGCTTCACTTCCCTTCTCCAAGTGTTTCCAGAGAAGACAGCCTGAGGGAGAGGAAGTGGTGCTAATTAAATCCTCCCTCTGTTTTCCAAGCACTGGAGTCTTTCACAGATGTCCGTTGTTAGGCTCCAGTTCACAGAATTCTGCAAATACAGAAGCAGGATTTCCTTCCCCAAAGGCACAAACCTTCCTTCACAGGTTACAGGGAACTCTAGAAACACACGTCCTTCCAACAGCCACTGTAAAAGAGGCGGCACACCTACAAAAATAGAGCATGCAGTTGCCAGGGAGGCCACAGTGCCTCAATGCTCTCTCTCTCACACACACACAGTAAATTTCTCCTGCTTTTCCATGCATGCCCTTGTATTTCTCACAGGCTAATAACTTTAAAAAATTATCTGAAAACTCAGCGAAGCCCTTTCTGTTGTAAGACAGTGTGCATCATGGTGGGCTTGTTGGACTCAAATCGTGGTTGGGAGTCCTGAGTGGGAGGCTGTGTGCTGTCACTACTATCCAAGTGTACCCTGGGGCAGGGGGGTCCCACCAACTCTGGGATCCCCAGAGAGATGGAGATGAAACCATCCTTCTAGGGTTGCTGGGAGAATCAGAGGAAATAACCTGTAATATGATCTACAGAGGGTTTTTAACTCGTGAGTCCCTCACCAGCTGTGTTTTCCCTCCACTGAAGCCCCTCGGGGTGACTGTGTATGTTTACATTTTCCTGAGACAATGCTGGTTTACTCCTATCATCCTGGCATGATTGTTAATAACACTTTTTCATGCTCAAAAGTGTCCAGGGTTAGGCAATAAATTATATGCTCATACTATTTTTATCTCTCTTGAATACTTGAATTATTCCCAGTTTCAATAATGTAAACTTGCCATGGGTAGGGGCCATTTCTCACTTTCTGGTGTTTCACAAGAACAAAGGAATGGAACTTGTCTGATTAAGAACGCTGAGGCAACCTTGACACTAAGATGGCATTTCCAGTCCCACTGTCATGCTGTGTGTGAGACCCTCCTACCTTGTAGCATTGGTGGTGCGCGTGCTGTAGCCATAATTATGTGGCCTCCGCTTGAGAATGGCCACTTGACTGAGGGCACTTTTTGCTAAGCTAGCATGTACCTTCTATTTTGTTTTGCTTTGTGTTACTTCTTTACATTTACAAAATATACATAAATCTGTTGTGTTTCTATTTATTTTAAGTCAGATATAATCATTGTAAGCATCCAGAGACTTATGAAAACAGAAAATAAAAATCACCTGTAACCCTATCACCCAGAGATAATCATTTTTTTTAATTGAGGTAGAGTTGGTGTACAATATTATATGTTTCAGGTGTACAACATAGTGATTCATAATTTTTAAAGATTATATTCCATTTATAGTTATTATAAAATATTGATCACATTCCCTGTGCTGAACAATATACCCTCATAACTTATTTATTTTATACATAGTAGTTGGTACCTCTTAATCCCCTACCCCTATCTTGCCCCTCCCTTTTTCCCTCTCCTCACTGGTAACCACTAGTTTGTCAGAGATAATCATTATTAATACTTTATTTTATTTCCTTTTAGATTGTTTCTAACCTCTGTCCTACCACACATGTATATACATATGCAAGTCCAGGTATTATTTCTTCCTTCCCTCCCTCCCTTTCTCCCTTCCTTCCTTCCTTCCTTCCTTCTTTCTTTCTGAATTATTGTAACAAATTTGAATAACATTATTCATAATATTTTATAACATTTTTTCCATTAACAATTTTTTTTTGGATGTCATTCCATGGTAAAAATATATCCTCACATTTGTAATGACTACATTGTATTCATTGTGCAGTATAACATGTCTTATTTAGCCAATTCTCTGCTGATGGATACTTAGTTTCACTATATTTTTTTGGTATTAGATGCAGTGTTGTGTGAGTGTGTAATGTTGCTATTATACACGATGTTTTGCTACTAGACATAAAATTATGTACTTTTCTACTATTAGACACAGTGCTGTAATGCACAACCTTCTATATTTACGTCTTTGCATTTGTCTAAATTATTTCCTTAGGATACACTTTTATTTATTTATTTATTATTAAAATTTTTTACTGAAGTATAGTTGATGTACAATATTATATAAGTTACAGGTGTACAATGTAATGATTCACAATTTTTAAAGGTTATATTCCATTTACAGTTATAAATTATTGGCTATATTCCTCGTGTATCCTTGAAGATACATTTTTAGAATTGCCATCTTGCGGTTAAAAATATGCTCAGTTCTAAGTGCTTTCGTGCCCTATTACTACCCAAAAAGTACACAAGAAGGTGCAATATCATTGCTTTTAACTCTTAAATAAGCTTGCAGGCTAGTAGGTTTTCAAGCAAAAATGCTATGAAGACTTAAAGAGAAATTGTCTGATAATGATTTTTTTTTTTAGATTTATTTATTTTTGATTGATTGATTGATTGCTATGTTGGGTCTTCGTTTCTGTGCTAGGGCTTTCTTTAGTTGCGGCAAGCGGGGGCCGCTCTTCATCGCGGTGCGCAGGTCTCTCACTATCGTGACCTCTCTTGTTGCGGAGCACAAGCTCCAGACACGCAGGCTCAATAGTTGTGGCTCACGGGCCCAGTTGCTCCGCGGCATGTGGGATCTTCCCAGACGAGGGCACAAACCCGTGTCCCCTGCATTAGCAGGCAGACTCTCAACCACTGCACCACCAGGGAAGCCCTGATAATGATTTCATACTGCTGTTCCCTTGTTCAGCTTCCTGTCCCTGGGAATAAAGATGGGGAAAATGGAAACACTTGCAGCTTCCTTTTCTCTGTCCAGAGGGTCTCTGCTTCTTTCCCCTGGTAAATGTCCACAGAGGATTGTAGAGTCTGTGTTATTGAACTGCATCCATCAGTGCCTCTGCTTAGTTAACGTGTGGTGGGTTTGTCAGTTTCAGGAGCATCATTTGCTCACCCTACACTGTTTTGCCATAGCTAGGACACAGGCGACTTTTTTTTTTTTTTTTTTTCCTGAGAAGATTGTTTCTTCCTTTGTTTTAAGCTGAAGAAATGTCAACCATTGGGAGTTTTGAAGGATTCCAGCCTGTGTCTCTGAAGCAAGAGGGAGATGACCAAACCTCTGAGACTGATCAGCTGTCCACGGAGGAGGGTGGCCCAGGCACTGTCTCAGGGCCAAGGCAGACTTCAAGGTCTCCAAGCGTGACTGAATCAGCACTCTACCCCAGTCCCTATCACCAGCCTTATATCTCACGGAAGTACTTCATTACATGGGTAAAATAATAAAATCATGAATTTAAATACTACATAAGACTTCTCCTTAAAAATGTCCTAATATCCTTCCATATACCACGTTTTACCAACTGTTTTCATGTTCGTTATCTTGTGTAATAGTCACAATAGCTGTGAAGTAGTCATCCTTATCTCCATTTTATAGGTGAAGGATCTGAATTTCGGAGAAGTTAAGGGTCTATTTTTGACCACCAGATAGTATCAAGGAGAAGCAGGTCCTCCAGCCTCCATGGGTCTTTGGCTCCTCAGTCCTGTATTCATGCTAGACCTGACCTCAATAAATTAATGCTCTATGGATAGAGAACAGACTGGCTAGAATATAAAGCTGGGAGCACAGAGGGAGTATTTGTTATAAGTCTGGAAAAGACATGGGTGATGGAGTGGAAAGTGTTGCTGAGCATGGGCTAAACCTCAAGGGTCTACATGGGCATGCTGGTATAACAATGCGGGGACAAACACTTTATTCCAAACCTGTAGCTGCAGTTGGAGCTGAGCTTCTTCCCTGTGCATCAAAGCAGTGAGCTTGTAGGCTACCATCAACTGGGGGCAACATTGCAGATTTTGCACTGTGGCAACAGAGAGATTCTTCAAGTGTACATGGAACATCTCTCTGTTGAAAAAATTTTTTTTCACCTCAACTCCTAAATAAGTGGTGGCCAAGAGTTTGAGACTATTTATAATGCTTTAACTAACAAACCCTGATTTGTTAGCCTTTAAAATATATCTTTGGTTAAGATAAAGTTGTAGCTAAAGAGACTCAGTATGTGTGTGTGTGTGTGTGTGTGTTTGAAGATATATACCTATATTACCTATATTCAGTGACTCTTAACCTATATTCAGTGACTCAAATGTGCAGAGTGCTTTGGCATGTTCTATACTAAGTGTGTGTTTGTGTGTTTTTGCATAGGTAAAGCAAATGGTTTATTTTCCAAAGTATGAGAACTTTATTGAATATGCAAAGTTAAGCTGTAAGATATAGCTGGGAAAGAAATCAAAGCATCCCTTAAAGTGTCCTTTTCTTTGATAGTGATGATGAGAGAAGAACAGGATTTGATGAGAGAAGAACAGTGATGAGTGATATAGAATAAGGACTTTATCATTGGAAGCTGGTTCAATTAAGAGAGCTGCCTGAGAAGTCTATGCAAAGCTGTTGTCTTTGCATCTTATGATGGGTCTGAAGTTGCTATAGATCAACCAATTGGCTGTTGTGAAGTAGGAATAGGAAATAGGGAAAAACCTGAACCTGAATGGACAAACTGGAATTCCTTTTGACCGAGCGGCTCCCACCATGGAAAAATGGAACCTGTGTTTGTCTCCCACCAAGTTTGAACTTGAAGATGTGAGTCACTTTCAGGAGAAGCCAGTGCTCTTCTCCACCGAGCGAGCTGCACACTTACCCAGTTCAGGGAAGGAGGATCTGAGGGAGGAGGTCTGACTGTAACAAAAGGAGCTGTAGGTCCAGGGGCTTCCCCACCCCCTCCCATGCCATCAAGTAAACAGGAGGTTGGCAGCTGTGAACATGAGCTGCACTTGGGCCTGATTGTCCTGCCCTGATCTTCAATAAGGGATCATGACTGACGTTTCACTTCTGCCTTTCAAATCTGACACAAACGTCTCTTGTGGCCAGCACTAATTTAGAAGCAGACAGGAAAGGAAATTCTAGAAAATGTAGTTCTAGCTTAGCTAAATTGACACAGTCTAAAGTTACAACAGAGCTTTTGTTTGTTTATTTATGTATTTACATGATGCTTTTATTTGTGTGGCTCTACGTAGCTTATAAAATACAGTCCCCTGGAGAAACACTGTGAGGTAGGCAGGAAAGGGCTTATCACTCTTGTTTTAGTGGTAAACGTATTGAAGTTTCAGAGGAGTGAAGTGACCTAAGTCACGTAATATTAGTGTAAGAGCTGTAGCTAGACTCTGTATCTTCTGTCTCTAAGTCCGGTGTTCTTTCTACCATAATGTACAATTGAACGTATGGCCCCCTAGTAAAGGTTTTCAGTGATTGACTACGATTCATGTGAAGAACATCGTCTCCAACAGGTGTATAGAAAATAACTTTAAGTTCTCAAGAGCTTGGGAAAGGAAAACCTTCTTCTAATCTTATCAGTGAGTCTGAAGTAGACCTGAGGACTCTTTAGGAGGTATCTGTAAGGGCTACATTCCCAAGCAGTCAGCATTAACTTTCCTTCAGACCAAGAGACAAAATATGAAGAGGTTTTTTTCTTTTTTAGCATGTGAGTATAATGAAAGTGCTTTAATGCATATGAGGATAATGAAAATACGATTGTTGGTTCGACTGAAACAATGATAAATATTATTTTGAATAAATAATGATCCAGTTTTACTACCGTGTAAACCACAAATCTGCTGATGTGGTGGTAGCTGAGGAAATGGGAGGAGACATATGTATGTATGTATGTATGTATATGTGTGTGTGTATATATATAAATTTTCTCATCTTCAAAGTATGGATAAAATATCAGTTTTTTTTTTTTTTGAATCTATTATTTATTTTTGCTGTGTTGGGTCTTCGTTTCTGTGCGAGGACTTTCTCTAGTTGTGGCAAGCGGGGGCCACTCTTCATTGTGGTAAGCGGGGGCCACTCTTCATTGCGGTGCGGGGGCCTCTCACTATCGCGGCCTCTCTTGTTGCGGAGCACAGGCTCCAGACGCGCAGGCTCAGTAGTTGTGGCTCACGGGCCCAGTTGCTCCGCGGCATATGGGATCTTCCCAGACCAGGGCTCGAACCCATGTCCCCTGCATTGGCAGGCAGATTCTCAACCACTGCGCCACCAGGGAAGCCGAAAATATCAGTTTTATATGAGAGTTTAAATAAGCTAATTTTTAAAGAGTTCTTAGTACAGTGTAATACGCATCTATTAACATTTCATAAACAACATCTCTTGCTATTTTAAATGCTTTCTTTCTCTTTTTTGCTGACTTGGCGTTCACATTTCTGTTATTGGTAATAAGGAATGATATTAAGATGCCCATGACCTCACCATGACCCCTAAGGTGAGATATAAATGTAGACGTATAGGATCTGTAGCAGGAAAGAGGTTCAAATGAAGGAAGCTAACTGATTTTCTCAAGGGATAATTAAATCAGACCAGGGCTCTGAATGACTCAGATCTATGAAACACACATCATAATGTTTTGCTTCTTAGAGCTGAAATGAGATCTAAGGATGATCTGGTCCAGGGCTTCTCAGTACTTATCATGCAAACGGATCACCTGGAGAGCTTGTTAAAATACTGGTTTGATTCAGTGGGTCTGGGATGAGGCCTTAGATTCTGCGTTTATATAAACTCTCTGGCAATTGCTCATGCTTTCTGTCCACAGACCACACTTTGAACACCAAGTTGCTAGTCAATTCTCTCATTTTTAGAGGCAACTGAAGTCCAGAGAGGGGCAGTGGCTCACCCAAGGTCCTAACAGTTAGTGAGCACTGACTTGCCCAAGAGGTTAGTAAGTAGCAAAGCTAAGGTTAGAACAAATGTTCCCCAATTCCCATTCATAGTTCTGTGATCCCACGCAGTGATTTAAAATAAATCAGTTTATTACAGTGTAAGAATTTTAAGGATATATCTTGCAAATTCAGAAAAGCAGTAAGTGACTGAGTGGAGAAATTCCTTGGCCATGCATTTTATTTTATTACAGTGTTTTAAAATAATTTCACAGGAGGTGGTTTATTGAAAAAAATTGGAAAATGTGGACAAGCAAGATAAAAGTCACCATAATTCCATAGTTCAAAGTTAACCAAAATATATGAATGTGCTTTTATACATTTTGGTGAATAGCCTTACTTTTTTCTTACATGTACATTTTATTGTGCAAAAAAATAGAATTACACGCCAAATATTTATTATGTCAATAACTGTAGTTTCATAACATCATTTTTAACACTATAATATCCCACTATGGAGATGTAGTACAATTTATTTAAGTTTTGCTGGATATTTAAGTTGTTTCTTGTTCATATCTGGAAAGGAAAGTTATTCCTTGGCTTGCTGAGGCAGGATGGCACTCAGTTACTCAGCTGCCAGGAGTGGACACCCAATGCTATAATAATAAGGAGGATCAGTATATGAGTTTCAAGCTGGATATGCAAAGATGTGACTGATATGAAAGTATAGATCAATTTAGGACAAACAAGGCATTTTAAGCATCATAATATTGTGCATTAGATCACGTCTCTGAATACCTGGTCATAAAACAAGCCAATCTGGTCCCTTAAACCTCTTGTGTTCTTTTATGGGTCACTCTGGGTTGTTGCTTTCTTCCCTCAGGCTTCCAGCCAATTATTTATTTACTGCAAATTTGCCCTTCTGATACAGCTTAGCAACATTCTTTCTCAGAGCCAGGAGGGGCCTCAGATAATATCCAACCCCACCCCTGAGACACACAAAGAAGATGTGATTTGTCCAAAGGCAACCAGCAACTTAGGGGTCATAGCAGGCCAGGAACCCAAGACTTCTGGAACTTTCTACCACCCATCCACTGCCTCTGGCCTTGGGCAATGAATGAGGAGTCACAGTAATGAAGGTCTGAACCACTTGCTATCAGTCTGCTTGGATAACCTTTTCCTTGTATTTTTGTTCATCTGCTATTATTGCTTAGACATATCTAAAAATGGCCTACTGTCTTCTCTCAACAAAAGTACCCCTCAAGGCTGATAACTTGAGGTATATTATGATAATCACTTTAGTTGTGGAGAGTGATATTCAAAAGCAACTTCTTATGAAAGGAACAATACTTGATCTGCATGGGGAAAGATATATTTAAACTCCCTGTAGGATTCTATATTTGCAGATACCTTATCAGGAAGTTGAAAGCGATTAGAGATGGGGAATTATCTCTAAATTTATCTTTGATCTTTTAATATTTAATTAATGGTTCCCCATGGCCTTTTTATAGCCTGTGTTCTATTGTGAGCAACAAGATTTTAATAAGCAGGTTTGGGACTTCCCATTGTGTGGCAAGATGCTGTTACCTTCATGACACTAATTTGACTTTCATACTCTCTCCTTTTCCCTCTTCTCTTACTACACACTTCCCCATGTCTTGCTCTTGTACTGGGAACAACTAAATATATTGTATTGTTGTACTGTAATTGTCTGTGTGAGCTTCTTTGTGATTTAGAAATTATATATCTCACTGGGCAAAATGTTTCTTGACTCCCCTCCTTACACTGAAATCCTTTGAAGATGGTAGTAAAGTTGGTGTTTCTATCTGAGGGCAGACACTTAACAATCATGAAATAAGAAGCATTTCCTTCATTTTCAGGGAGAGACAAATTTGCCTGGGCTTTACAAATCACATCCAATTCACAGCTGGTTTTCTTACCTTATGAATATACCACAAAGCAAACTCTTTCTTGGTATGACAACACCCTCAAGGGAGAGCTGATTGTGTCTAAGTCCCTAGGAGCATTCCTTTCTATCTTGTCCCCTCCTCTCACTGTCTAGCTAAGGGGTCCAGTACGTGGGAAAATATTAGCAGCAGACATGAATATTGTTTGTGTGACTACTGGCCCTGGGCTATTCTAGCTCAAGGAAACACAAGGAGACAAATACATATGTCTTTGAACTTTCCTCAGTACGTTTGTTTTGATTGAAAATATTTAGTGCTAGACTATTAGAGAAAATATTGACCATTAAGCTATGTAGTGACTTATAAGTAAGGGTCCTCCTAATGATTTTTTCTTAAAATTTAGAATTAGAAATGTATGTGTACTCTCTTGCCAGGCTTTCTCTGGTCGAGTGATGAGTACATATCATTCCATTATACTTTCTTATTAATCTTAGACTGCAAGGAGCCTCAGAGCTAATTGTTCCATTGCAGTAACCACTTGATCCCCCAATCCCAGTACAATGATTTCCCTTCTATTTAATGTTAACAAGAATGATAATAAAGTCTTCTATTCTTCAGTGTTACCAAATGTTTTCACCATTTCCTAACAGCTCTGTTACAGTTAATGATATCTTATCCATCTAACAAATGCTTACACTGATGCATGGAATGACAAGGTGACTTAACATGGGTCTCACAGCCAGCAGAAAGGCTGAGATTTAAAACCTTGTCCTGGACACAAGTCAAAGTGTTCACACACTTTATATCATTTTTGACACTAAAAGGCTGAAGTTAATTTATCATAGTAACCAATAATAACAAATGGAGGAGAGTAAAATGCTCTATCAGGATACGATGCATAACTGTTCCATAGAGGCATAACTGATATTTCTACTGAAGGTAAGAATTCAGGCAGTGAGGACATGGACAGAACTCCAGAGACTTCCAAACTGTTCTATAAGGAATACACTTTATTTTTAATGTTTAACTTTTGAAAATGTGTACAGCCAAACAACACCCATCCACTGGCTCCATCCACCAAGTTCCTTCCCTACCCTTAGGGAACCGCTGTTAACATTTTCTATGTATCCTTCTAGAGTGACTTTAGGCCTGTACAAACACAAATACTTATTCTTATCCATTCTCCTCCTTTTCACACAAAAAGGTGGCATATTTACCCTTTCTTCTGAACATTTTTTTCCTTTCACTTAATAACGTATTTTGAAATCAAAGATTAGTACATGTTTCTTCATTTTTTACATATTTATCATATTTCATTGCATGGATATGTCCCATAATATACCTAACAAGTCTACTATTGATAGATATTTGCATGGTTTCCAAGTTTTTGCTATCCACAAACTAGGCTGCAAAGGACACTTTATACATATGTCATTTTGTACATATGCAAGAGTATCTATAGTATAACTTCACAGAAATGGAATGTGTGGATCGAAGATTAGATCATTTTGATAGCTTTTGCCAATTGCCTTCCATAGGGAAGACAAGTAAGGTTTTGAAAAATTCTACATTCTTTTATTCATCTTTACATGTTTTTGGCAAAGTGTCTGGCATAAAAGCATCCAACAAAATGCTTATTTTAGGATTATTTCATTATTCTCCAATTCCACTTATAATTTTTTTCTTCTAAAAAGTATTAGTTTCACTACCAAGTTATATTAGCTTGAGGCAGAAATTATGTGAATACAGGAAAAGAGACAGGAAAAATAGCCATGATGAGTCATCAAAGAAAGCATCATTTTTTAGAGAACTTTGACCAGTGGGCCTAGTAGAGTCAGGCTGTATCATGGGGAGCCGAAGATGACGGGTGATGGGAGAATTGTCACAGAATCAGGAAATTTCCCTGCAGGGTAGTCCAGTCCTACCAGCTGGATTACTGGAAACCAGTGATGTTGACACAATCTCCTGTGTCAGTGGGAGCTCAAGGCATATTTGACTAGTGTCCCAGAACTTACTGATTTTATGACACACAGGTTTCAGCAAGCACGGGGTACCGTACTAGCTTTCTGACAATCTTTAACCAGCAGCAGAGGATGACAAAAGAGTTGGAAATCATTCAGTCCCCTGGCTGACTGTCCAATCCAACAGGAAACTTGTTAAAATTGAAAATTAGAATCTCTCAGTGTAAAAGGCTATGATCATATTTTCTTGAAGATTTCCAGGAGGTTTTGATCATCAGCTTGGCTCAGAAAGCTTTGGTTCAGTCTACTCAGTTGTCTTATAGATAAAGAAGTGGACGCCAAGGAAAGTTAAATAATTATCTGTAGGTCACAGAATTTATTCATGACATATCTGGACTATGAACCCAGGTCACTCAATTCTCTGTAGTTGTCCTATCCATTTCCTGGATGACTTGTGCTGTGTGGAATGAGTGGAAGGGAGGGGGACAGCTAAGGACGTAAAGTTCGGTACCATTTACTACCACTTCATCTGAAGCAGCTCCATTCTTTTCCTGTACTTTACATGTGGACTCATATAAGATTTTTCTTAACTGATGGACTCTGTGGCCAACGTCTTTTAAAGCCGTTTATCATAGTCTGAGAAAACAAGCAAACCAAAATCCTACAATCACCTCACCTCTGGGAGAAGATATTTGAATGGGTCCTAGCCAGGCTAGTATCCCCATTTCTTTTCGGGAGAGAAAGGTCTCAAGCTAAGGAGGATTAGGAATGTTAATGTTTATGGAAGATTAGGTGTCTAGCGTAAAGCCCTATTATACAGAGAATATATGAGAACTTGTAACATACTTGTCCCAGGGTTGGGCATGAGACCAGCACTGTGTTGTAGGCCTGGAAGTGAAATGTCTGGGTTTCCTGTCTTGTCTCTGTCACTTCTTAGCTGAGTGGACTTGACAAGTTATATACTTCCCTACACAGACCCCTGTTCTCACACTTATAAAATGGAATGGCTTATAATAGATAAGCCCTTGGCTGTAGTGGTTTTCAACTTTGGCTATACATTGGAGTTATCTGGGATGCTTTTAAAACTCCTGATGTACTGTTACGTGAATCCCGTCCACTGAGTATCTGATATAATTGGCCTGGTGCACAGCCCTGGCATTAGGATTTTCAAAATCTCCGCCGGTGATTCTGATGGGTAACCAAGGCTGAGAGTAACTGCCTAGAGAACAATGGTTCTTATAGTAGAGTCCCACACCAACAGCATCACCCAGGAACTTGTTAGAAATGCAAATTCTCAGGCCCACCCCAGAACTACTGAATCAGAAACTCTGCAGACAGTGCCCAGAAATCTGTTTTAAGACACATTTCAGGTGATTCTGATATGTGCTGAAGTTTAAGAATCACTGAGCTAGAGGGTCTATGAATTTATTATTAAGACAGGGCTAATCCATTTTTAAGCTAGAGGCAGGCTCATAGTAGGAATTCCTTTTTGGATAAAGGTAAAAAAAAGAGAGGTAAGGAGACAAAAAATTCATTTACCAGAGCCAGATAAAATTATAGTCAGAATATTGGAAGAAGCTTTCCTCCTTTGTGTTTTATGGCCATGTACTCTTTGAAGAGAGAAAGGTTAGATTTTAGAAATGTATGTATTGCTAAATGCATTGAACTTCCTGATACACATTTGTTTATTAGAAAAACTGGTGCTCTGAAAATGACTATCTTCATTTCTATGAGAAAATGTGAGTAAGATTATAAAAATCTCACAGGACTTGGATCACTTTTGTCCCACCCAAGCAGAGCAACTTAGTAATTACCAGAGTTTAAGACTAAGCTCTCCAGCAGGCAGTGCCTACAACAAACAGGCAACTCCAAGAATTATCTTTCCTGGTCAACTTTTTGGAGGAATTGCTGGGATATAGTAATTAATCATAAGCATGAAGAGGACTCAGTCTTCTCTAAACTAGGTATTCTCTTTTTCCTACTCAGCCAGGGCCCATTGAGACCGCCACAGAAGACTTGAAAGGCCACATTGCCAAGACTTCTGGAGAGAAAATTCAAGGCTTCTGGCTCTTGACAGAGTGAGTAATTATGACTAAGTGAAGGGCAGTGGAAATCTAGCCTTTTCCTTGACGACACCATAATAGAATAGGAGATGGCCCAGTGGAAGAATTTCTCCTGGTTACAGTGAGATAATTGATTGACATATCCAGCTGGAGAGTAAAGTTTCATGGTGCCCCATGGCTGATGGTATGACCAGGTTTGACTTCTATCACTGTTTTCCAGGCTAGTTGCTTCACTCAACCATCACTGTGACTACCTTAGGTCAGGCCCTCATCAGGGCTCTCAGGGACCATTGTATTAGCCTCCTAACTGATCTCTCTGCTTCCAATCTCTGTTTCTTGTAAGTACTCTCCCTCCAACCACATCAGGCTACTAACCATCCCACTCTGGGTACAGTGGAAAGAAAGGTTGGGAAAGAGGATGAATGAGATCAACATATACAGTGTGAATTTTATCATTAGGTAAATTGGGTACAATAACATGAGCAACAAAACTAGGGAAATCATGCAGGATAAAGACAGGCCACCTTGGAGGTAGGGAGGGATAGATTGGGAGTTTGGAATTGACATGTACACACTGCTATATTTAAAATTGATAACCAACAAGGACCTACTGTATAGCACAGGGAACTCTGCTCAATATTCTGTAATAACCTAAATGGGAACAGAATTTGAAAAAGAATAGATACATGTACATGTATAACTGAATCCCTTTGCTCTGCACCTGAAACTAACACAACATTGTTAATCAACTATACTCCAATATAAAATAAAAATTAAAAAAAACAAAACAAGCAAATAAAAAGCCCTCAAAAGAAAGGCCACCTGTCCAGAGTTAAGATAAAAAACAAATCTAACACTTAAGTGCTTGTCACTTTAATGACTGCTCCATTCACCCTTAAGACTTATCTTAGCTACAGGGGTTTTCATTGCCAAAGACACAATGAAGATGGTTAACTTTCTGTCCTACTCTGAAACTCTAGTGTCTGTGTGACCTTTTTTTCACCCACCAGGTGAATATTAGGAATGCCATGGTCCTTATAATAATAAGTAAAATATGCACATAATAAGGGTAAGAGGCATCTCTTTTCTTCTGCAGAATCCATGATATTAAATGGAGAATGCAATTAGAACTCCATTTGAGATACTTAATTGGTTCAGTAAGTTTTCTTGGTAATACAATCACCAAAGGTTCCAGCTGAAAAGCTCAGTCATTTCTACACCTGAGTGAAGAATCATTTTATCTTTCACTTCTGGGAGGGACATCTTCTTTGAATAAATTTTAGGAGGACAACACTGGAATGTTTAACCTTCCAGTCGAGCAGAACAAATCCCTCAATCAAAGGAATGCAGAACCAAATAACATGTGAATCCATCTTTCTGACCACCATATCATATTTTTGTTTCAAATGGGTTGCAAAAATTGAATTAAAATGAATTTTTGAAAACCAAGCTGATAAGTTCTGAGCATTTGTGTCTTCATCTATGAATTGTAGATAATGATATATACCTGACAAGTTGTTATGAAGACTAAACAAGGTAACATTGTAAAATTCTTAGCAAAGTCCCTAGCACATAGTGGATTTTCAATGGACATCAGTGTCCTTCCTCTGTTCTCAAGTACTAACTATTGGTAAAAGGCAATAGTTTTTGACGTTGTTATTGGTAGCCTCTACCTTTATTTCTATCTTGTCCATGTCTATCTCTATCATCTCTGGGTTACCTTTAATGAAAAGTCTTTTAATTTATTCATTTTCACCAACTTACATTTTATTCTCTACTCTCCACCTCCCATCTGCAGAGTAAAATATGCTTTGTGCAAATGAAAAGGCTGCCTTGATTAAGTGAGATGTCTATGTAAATTCTGAAGGTCACATCAGAAGTAAACACTTACCTATTTTGTTTCTACAATGTACCTCACTTTTTTTCTACAATATATCTCATTTCATTTCTACAATGTATCTCATTTATAAGAAAGAACGCACAAACGTGGTCTTTCAAATCCAGTAGTGGCTATTTTTGAATTCTCAAATAATAGAATCAGTAATTTCTTTAATGGTGCATATTTTGTTTGGTTTTATTTGTATAGAAGTTTGACTTGTTTTGTTGTTTGAATGTTTCTGTTCAGTGATTACAATGGCCTGTAGATATCAATTTTCGAAAGATAAATCTGATTGTGTGATCTGCATTGAGGTTTAGCACTATAATTGTGTGCTTGATTTAACATCAACTAGGATGATTGCTAACACCAGCAGTTTTCAGGTAAATATGAACAGCTTTGCCCCAAAGACGCAAGTCTTGTACCTACCTCTGAACCTAATAGGAAGCTCAGAAAGTTGGTAAGAACTCTCTGGCAACTAGTTTTCTATTTCTCTTTTGTCTGTGGTACCCATTTATATTAAGGACAATAATGAGGCATGTATCCTGTGCATGTAGAATTTCAAGCAATCATACTTGCTTATTTGCTATCAGACTTTCTTCCTTTGCACATTGGAACCCATTTCTCCTTTTTAAATGGTAGTGATTTTGTGTTCTTTTTTGGTCATTCTTCTCTCTCCAAATTCTTTCACTTCTCCCACAACCCTCCATCAAAATCTGCTTTCAAGAAAAGATCTGAAAAAAAAAAAAAAAAAGAAAAGATCTGATTCCAGTCGTTTTTACCAGAGTAAGACATTGCCAGTTTCTTTTCTTTGCCTGTTACTCTTTGTAGCTGGTTCAGACTGCCTTCATGTAATGGAAGGAGGTGCCAGTTGTAAAGAAATTGTTCAGGCATCTGGACTAAATGAATGGGCTCCCATTCACTGTGACTGTTCAAGCAGAAGATAGGAAGCTGTTTGTCAAAGGAGGGGCATGCATAGGTTTTGAATGACCTTTCAGACTTAAGTCCTCTGTTTATTTGTAGTGCAGCAACAAACAGCAACAGCAAAACCAATCAAACAAAAAACAAAACCTCCAAAATAACAACAGCAAGACTGAACAAAACAAATGTGTAAACACACAGGCCCAGAAAGGTGAGAGCCTGGGCTGCTCTTGTCCCCTTTCCTCCTTTTTCTAATGGAATAAGACCCATCCATTCCTGCGAGTTACAGGAGCTGTAACATAGACCAATTTCCCCAGCTCACCAACCACACAAGACTCTTTTCAAGCATAACACTTTTTTTTGTATGTGACAGAAAAAATTGGGCTTCATGTACATCAACTTTCAGCTCCTTCTGGGTAGATGAGAAATCCCTGGCTACTCATCAGTGGTTTAAAGAATATCTGCTTTCAAACCAGTACTCCAGTTTCAGAATGATGAATAGTAAAAACCCTTTTAATGTAGTATATAGCACATGCAAAAGTATCTTCATGTCCATGAACTTGCTTTACCTTCCCTATGTCCTTGTTAGTTTTATGATTCCCATTTTATAGATGAGAGGTGGAGACTAGGGAAAATGAAGTGGCCAGATGAAGATCCCATAAGTGATAGAGCAAGAAAGAGGGACCACCACACCCCTGCATTAGCTGGGTTATGATTCTTTCCCCAAGGATATACGGTATAGATGTGGGGTGACTAATAAGCCCAGCTCCATCTTTAGTCATGGTTGGTCAGACTCCTAGAAGTAGTTTGATATAGGAGGGCAAGGTGGGAGCTGTTGAGAGGAAACTTGAAAAGGGCTTATGGGCCTTGTGTATCATGTTTAAGAACTTCGATTCTATCCCTTAGGTGATAGGGAGGCTCTGATGGGTGAGAACATGTGACTGTATTTATATTTTATGAAGATCACTAAAAGTCCACAATCCCTTATCCAAAACCCTTGAACCAGCTGAGAATTTTTCATATTTTGGAAATGTAAAACAATGCATACGTTGTTTATTTTATGCCCCAAGTGGAGGTCTGGGACAACCCCCCATAATCAAACGTATTAATATCTTTGCAGGGAAACATGTGATATTAAAAATAGAATAAATGGTCATGCTGGTTCAGACCTGGTTTTACTGCAAAGTGAGTTTGCACCACGGCTGAAATTTTCAGAGCTTTGTTGAATTTGAAATTGTGGATCAGGGTTTGTGGCCCATACATGTTTGAAATGTGGAGGATCAATGAATGGGTGGGAGGCTAGGTGACATATTAGATACTTATGCAATATCCATGAGGGTCTGATCTAGTGGCATGCTGGAGCTGGTTCACACGTGCTCATAAGAGGTGAATGGTAGGATTTCAGGAATTTTGAGAGTCAGTTGTTAATTCTTAAATTTAAATTAAATACTTTTACAAGTTATTATTATATATAAAATTAAATTAAATTAGTTTCACCCCCAAATAAATTTTTTTGAATTTTATTTTATTTATTATTATTATTTTTTAACATTTTTATTGGAGTATAAGTGCTTTACAATGGTGTGTTAGTTTCTGCTGTATAACAAAGTGAATCAGCTATATGTATACATATATCCCCATATACCCTCTCTCTTGTGTCTCCCTCCCACCCTCCCTATCCCACCCCTCTAGGTGGACACAAAGCACTGAGCTGATCTCCCTGTGCCATGCGGCTGCTTCCCACTAGCTATCTATTTTACATTTGGTAGTGTATATATGTCCATGCCACTCTCTCACTTCGTCCCAGCTTACCCTTCCTCCTCCCTGTGTCCTCAAGTCCATTCTCTACATCTGTATCTTTATTCCTGTCCTGCCCCTAGGTTCTTCAGAACCTTTTTTTTCCTTTTTTTTTTTCTTTTAGATTCCATATATATGTGTTAGCATATGGTATTTGTTTTTCTCTTTATGACTTACTTCACTCTGTATGACAGACTCTAGGTCCATCCACCTCACTACAAAATAACTCAATTTCATTTCTTTTTATGGCTGAGTAATATTCCATTGTATATATGTGCCACATCTTCTTTATCTATTCATCTGTCAATGGACACTTAGGTTACTTCCATGTCCTGGATATTGTAAATAGAGCTGCAGTGAACATTGTGGTACATGACTCTTTTTGAATTATGGTTTTCTCAGGGTATATGCCCAGTAGTGGGATTGCTGGGTCGTATGGTAGTTCTATTTTTAGTTTTTTAAGGAACCTCCATACTATTCTCCATAGTGGCTGTATCAATTTACGTTCACACCAACAGTGCAAGAGGGTTCCCTTTTCTCCACACCCTCTCCAGCATTTATTGTTTGTAGATTTTTTGATGATGGCCATTCTGACTGGTGTGACGTGATACCTCACTGTAGTTTTGATTTGCATTTCTCTAATGATTAGTGATGTTGAGCATCCTTTCATGTGTTTGTTGGCAATCTGTATATCTTCTTTGGAGAAACATCTATTTAGGTCTTCTACTCATTTTTGAATTGGGTTTTTTGTGTTTTTGATACTGAGCTGCATGAGTTGCTTGTAAATTTTGGAGATTAATCCTTTGTCAGTTGCTTCATTTGCAAAAATTTTCTCCCATTCTGAGAGTTGTCTTTTTGTCTTGTTTGTGGTTTCCTTTGCTGTGCAAAAGCTTTTAAGTTTCATTAGGTCCCATTTATTTTTGTTTTTATTTCCGTGGGTCAAAAAGGATCTTGCTGTGATTTATGTCATTGAACGTTCTGCCTAAGTTTTCCTCTAAGAGTTTTATAGTGTCTGGCCTTACATTTAGGTCTTTAATCCATTTTGAGTTTATTTTTGTGTATGATGTTAGGGAGTGTTCTAATTTCATTCTTTTACATGTAGCTGTCCAGTTTTCCCAGCACCACTTATTGAAGAGGCAGTCTTTTCTCCATTGTATAGTCTTGCCTCCTTTATCAAAGATAATGTGACCGTATGTGTGTGGGTTTATCTCTGGGCTTTCTATCCTGTTCCATTGATCTATATTTCTGTTTTTGTGCCAGTACCATACTGTCTTGATTACTGTAGCTTTGTAGTATAGTCTGAAGTCCAGGAGCCTGATTCCTCCAGCTTCGTTTTTCTTCCTCAAGATTGCTTTGGGGTCTTTTTTGTTTTCATACAAATTGTGAAATTTTTTCTTCTAGTTCTGTGAAAAATGCCATTGGTAGTTTGATAGGGATTGCATTGAATCTGTAGATTGGTTTGGGTAGTATAGTCATTTTCACAATGTTGATTTTTCCAATCCACAAACATGGTATATCTCTCCATCTGTTTGTATCATCTTTAATTTCTTTCATCAGTGTCTTATAGTTTTCTGCATACAGGTCTTTTGTCTCCTTAGGTAGGTTTATTCCTAGGTATTTTATTCTTTTTGTTGCAATGGTAAATGGAAGTGTTTCCTTACTTTCTCTGTCAGATTTTTCATCATCAGTGTATAGGAATGCAAGAGATTTCTGTGCATTAATTTTGTATCCTGCTATTTTACCAAATTCATTGATCAGCTCTACTAGTTTTCTGGTAGCACCTTTAGGATTCTCCATGTATAGTATCATGTCATCTGCAAACAGTGACAGTTTTACTTCCTCTTTTCCAATTTGGATTTCTTTTATTTCTTTTTCTTCTCTGATTGCTGTGGCTAACACTTCCAAAACTATGTTGAATAATAGTGGCGAGACTGGGCAACCTTGTCTTGTTCCTGATCTTAGTGGAAATGCTTTCAGTTTTTCACCATTGAGAATGATGTTGGCTGTGGGTTTTGTCATATATAGCCTTTATTATGTTGAGGTAAGTTCCCTCTATGCCTACTTTCTGGAGGGTTTTTATCATAAATGGGTGTTGAATTTTGTTGAAAGCTTTTTCTGCATCGATTGAGATGATCATATGGTTTTTCTCCTTCAATTTGTTAATATGGTTTATCACATTGATTGATTTGTGTATATTGAAGAATCCTTGCATTCCAGGAATAAACCCCACTTGATCATGGTGTATGATCCTTTTAATGTGCTGTTGGATTCTGTTTGCTCATATTTGTTTAGGATTTTTGCATTTATGTTCATCAGTGATATTGGCTTGTAGCTTTCTTTTTTTGTGACATCTTTGTCTGGTTTTGGTATCAGGGTAATTGTGGCCTCGTAGAATGAGTTTGGGATTGTTCCTCCCTCTGCAATATTTTGGAAGAGTTTGAGAAGGATAGGTGTTAGCTCTTCTCTGAATGTTTGATAGAATTTGCCTGTGAAGCCATCTGGTCCTTGGGTTTTGTTTGTTGGAAGATTTTTTTTAAAATTATTTATTTATTTGTTTGTTTTGTTTTTGTTTATGGCTGTGTTGGGTCTTCGTTTCTGTACGAGGGCTTTCTCTAGTTGTGGCAAGTGGGGGACACTCTTCTTCGCGGTGCGCAGGCCTCTCATTATCGTGGCCTCTCTTGTTGCAGAG
The DNA here is from genome assembly GCF_009873245.2 of Balaenoptera musculus. Taxonomy (NCBI): domain Eukaryota; kingdom Metazoa; phylum Chordata; class Mammalia; order Artiodactyla; family Balaenopteridae; genus Balaenoptera; species Balaenoptera musculus. The sequence goes on from NC_045788.1 coordinate 66,222,763, forward strand.
CACAGGCTCCAGACGCACAGGCTCAGTAATTGTGACTCACGGGCCTAGTTGCTCTGCGGCATGCGGGATCTTCCCAGACCAGGGCTCGAACCCGTGTCCCCTGCATTCACAGACAGATTCTCAACCACTGCGCCACCAGGGAAGCCCTGTTGGAAGATTTTTAATCAGAATTTCAATTTCAGTGTTTGTGACTTGCCTGTTTATATTTTCTATTTCTTCCTGGTTCAGTCTCGGAAGGTTGTGCTTTTCTAAGAATTTGTCCATTTCTTTCAGGTTGTCCATTTCATTGGCATATAGTTGCTTGTAGTAATCTCTCATGATACTTTGTGTTTCTGCAGTGTCAGTTGATACTTCTTCTTTTTCATTTCTAATTTTATTAATTTGAGTCTTCTCCCTTTATTTCTTGATTCGTCTGGCTAATGGTTTATCAATTTTGTTTATCTTCTCAAAGAACTAGCTTTTAGATTTATTGATCTTTGCTATTGTTTCCTTCATTTCTTTTTCATTTATTTCTGATCTGATCTTTATGATTTCTGTCCTTCTGCTAACTTTGGGTTTTTTTTGTTCTTCCTTCTCTAATCACTTTAGGTGTAAGTTTAGGTTGTTTATTTGAGATTTTTCTTGTTTCTTGAGGTAGGATTGTATTGCTATAAACTTCCCTCTTAGAACTGCTTTTGCTGCGTCTCATAGGTTTTGGGTCATCGTGTTTTCATTGTCATTTGTTTCTAGGTATTTTTTGATTTCCTCTTTGATTTCTTCAGTGATCTCTTGGTTATTTAGTAGTGCATTGTTTAGCTTCCATGTATTTGTATTTTTTACAGATTTTTTCCTGTAATTGATATCTAGTCTCATAGCGTTGTGTTCAGAAAAGATACTTGATAGGATTTCGATTTTCTTAAATTTACCAAGGCTTGATGTGTGACCCAAGATATGATCTATCCTGGAGAATGTTCCATGAGCACTTGAGAAGAAAATGTATTCTGTTGTTTTTGGATGGAATGTCCTATAAATGTCAATTAAGCCCATCTTGTTTAATGTATCATTTAAAGCTTGTATTTCCTTATTTACTTTCATTTTGGATGATCTGTCCATGGTGAAAGTGGGGTGTTAAAGTCCCCTACTATTATTGTGTTACTGTCGATTCCTCCTTTTATGGCTGTTAGCATTTGCCTTATGTATTGAGGTGCTCCTATGTTGGGTGCATAAATATTTACAATTGTTATATCTTCTTCTTGGATTGAACCCTTGATTATTATGTATTGTCCTTCTTTGTCTCTTGTAATAGTCTTCATTTTAAAGTCCATTTTGTCTGATATGAGAATTGCTACTTCATCTTTCTTTTGATTTCCATTTGCGTGGAATATCTTTTTCCATCCCCTCACTTTCAGTCTGTATGTGTCCCTAGGTCTGAAGTGGGTCTCTTGTAGACAGCATATATATGGGTCTTGTTTTTGTATCCATTCAGCCAGTCTATGTCTTTTGGTTGGAGCATTTAATCCATTTTCATTTAAGGTAGTTGTCGATATGTATGTTCCTATTTCCATTTTCTTAATTGTTTTGGGTTTGTTATTATAGGTCTTTTCCTTGTCTTGTGTTTCCTGCTTAGAGAAGTCCCTTTAGCATTTGTTGTAAAGCTGGTTTGGTGGTGCTGAATTCTCTTAGCTTTTTCTTGTCTGTAAAGGTTTTAATTTCTCTGTCGAATCTGAATGAGATCCTTGTTGGGTAGAGTAATCTTGGCTGTAGATTTTTCCCTTTCATCACTTTAAATATGTCCTGCTACTCCCTTCCTGCTTGCAGAGTTTCTGCTGAAAATCAGCTGTTAACCTTATGGGGATTCCCTTTTATGTTATTTGTTGTTTTTCCCTTTCTGTTTTTAATATTTTTTCTTTGTATTTAATTTTTGATAGTTTGATTAATATGTGTCTTGGCATGTTTCTCCTTGGATTTATCCTGGATGGGACTCTCTGCGTTTCCTTGACTTGATTGACTCTTTCCTTTCCCATATTAGGGAAGTTTTCAACTATAATCTCTTCAAATATATTCTCAGTCCCCTTTTTTTTTCTCTTCTTCTTCTGGGACCCCTATAATTTGAATGTTGATGCGTTTAATGTTGTCCCAGAGGTCTCTGAGACTGTCCTCAATTTTTTTCATTCTTTTTTCTTTATTCTGCTCTGCGGTAGTTATTTTCACTATTTTTGTCTTCCAGGTCATTTATCCGTTCTTCTGCCTCAGTTATTCTGCTATTGATTCCTTCTAGAGAATTTTTAATTTCATCTATTGTGTTGTTCATCATTGTTTGTTTGCTCTTCAGTTCTTCTAGGTCCTTGTTAAACATTTCTTGAATTTTCTCCATTCTATTTCCAAGATTTTGGATCATCTTTACTATCATTACTCTGAATTCTTTTTCAGGTAGACTGCCTATTTCTTCTTCATTTGTTTGGTCTGGTGGGTTTTTACCTTTCACCCCAAATAAATTTAAAACAAAGGTAATATACTCAAAATGCCTCATCCTCTGATTATTTTACTTCAATTTGCTGTTATGTATGCTCTGGGGGTTATTTTTGCCTATTCTATTTGTGTGGTGGAAAGAATACACGACAGTGTGTTCCTGCCCATCTCTACCAACTGGATGTTCAGTGATATCAGGTTGGTAGCTTGGAATTGGCCCCGGTGACAGCGATTATCCTGTGGAAATAAGCAAACTAGAGATCAGAGTTTGATTTATTGTTTTGTTTATTGTCTAAACTTGAGAAAGTAATAGAAGATATATTAACAATGCAGATTAAGTTTAAAAGTGAGTCGTGTCTGTGGCTATAATATTGTCATAGCACAAAAAAGTTGAGGAAATATACTTCCAGAATTCAAAAACTATTATCCAATTCAGCAAAAAGTTACCTTTTTCATTGGTGAATGGATGAAGTCTGGACAGGTGGCTGAGGAAAGATGAATGCCAAGCAGAGGTTGCAAGGTTGCAGAGGGTCTGTGTTCTGCCTGGGGCAGAGGACATTGGCTGTTCTCGCATCAACCTGCTGACTCCCAGCCTAAGCTGGGAATTCCAAAAGGCCTCTTCTTCCTCTGTATCCCTTTAGTGCTCTCTACTGCAGAATCATAACATGGGGCACACTTGAAAGCAGAAGTCCTTAAGGGAATCTGATGTTTATCATAGAGCATATACTGAAGTGTGCATTAGGAACTGAGAAGCAATAAGCTGACAACTGACATAGCTGGGCTTTGTGGATCTTTGTGTTTAATCATCTAGGGGGAAGGAGTTCCAGGTAATGCTTGGGCTTTGGCCTGGCAAACTGATGGGCTGTCTGTGCCACAATTCTAAGTTAAGAAGGACATGGTAACTCTACCTTATTGAGAAACCACCATGTGCCAAACATTGGAGGAGAAACTGTGCACACAGTCTCACTTAATCCTCCCAACAGTCTTGTCATTCACTTTTTGCAGAACTTGTTGTATAAAGTTGTGGGGAAAAAAATGTGTCTGAGGCGTCCATAGAGCCTCCTCATAGTGGTATTGAATAGATGGTTCTACATATGTGTACAGATGCCATCTCCATTAGTTTTCAAAAGGGACAGTAATCCTGACATATTTATATAGGCCTGCCTTCTATAGGTGCTAAGGGCATGAAATAGCATTAAGTCAGTCAAAGCATTTTCCAAGGGATATCACCCAAACTAGTGCAGATTAACTTCTTTGAGATGTTCTAAATTTAGACAGATATATCATTCAGCAGATTAGAAAAATAAGTTTGAAGGCACTTGGGTAGTGAATACAAGGAGGATGGACAGAGAGACCAAAAGGAGAACTAGAGAGATGCTATCAGCTCCAGCGAGATCCCAGTTAGCTGAAACCATTAAGAATACCCTAAGGTATTCTTAAAGTGTACCATATATACTAATATGTATAAAATAGATAACTAGTAAGAACCTGCTATATAAAAAATAAATAAGTAAAATAAAATTTAAAAATTCAAAAGAAAAAAAAAAGAATACCATAAGGAGACTTCAAGTGAGACTCAGGCTTCCAGCCCAGCCCAACCCATTTAGGAATTTTATAACTTTACAGCTGTAAAGACAGGATGATGTTTATCTCCTCCTCATACTGTCTTTCTTGGTCCTCTGGGAAAGGACTTTTACAATAAATAGTGCATACGCTTTTAGAAGTGATCCATTAAGCCAGTACCAAGGAGAACATCTTGACACTCTACTGAGTCTCAGAAAAGTGCAATACGATGGCAATGACGTGGCTCTTCAGTCAAATGTACTCAAGATGTCTTTGTCTGTGGTGCTTCAGGAGGTGGGAGGAGATGGGATCTTCCCTCCACACACATTAGTGTGAAGTGGTGGTGTGGGTTTTTGTTCTCATCCCTCTTATTCCTGAATGAGAGGACTTGCCTCTAGTGGCTGGGATCAAGTAACTCTTGCTCTTCATCTTCATGGCAAATACTTTCAGCATGTTTCATTGCCTGCTTCTCCCGAAACCCACCTAGGTTTTTATCCTCAGACTTTGTTGAAATCCGACTAACTATCTGTGTCGGACATAAAGATAGTAGAATGAAAGTGAAGTCAATGAAGCAGCCTGGTGTCATAGAAAGAGTCCTGAATTTGGAATCAGAAGACTTGGGTTTGATTCCTGGCTCTGCTACTTATTATCAGTGTAGCTAGGTGAACTTGAGTGGGCTTTCCATTTTGTTTTTTTAAATTAGTGAATTTGTTTTAATACAGTCTTTAATCCATTAGAAATCCACTGCTCTTGAAAGAAGCACAGCTAGTGTTAATTTTTGGTATATATCATTTCAGCTTTTCTCCATGCAATCGTCTGTCAAAGATTTTATAACATTAATAGGTAACATTTATTGAGCACTTAAACTGTACCTTGCGATAAGTGCTTTCCATGCATTTACCATTATATTTGTATAATTTATATAATTTTGATGATCTCTAAATGGCATTTTTCTTAGGTTTTTTTCCTTGTCTTTTTCTTGGTTATCTTGTAATTTTTGTAAAGTATTAGACAATTACTTTTAAACTGTCAGTGGCTACACAAACGTAAAGGTTTATATTATCCTTTTAAAATTGAAGCACCAAGTAAGGGAGAGTTACCAGTGGGCCAGAGTAACATTTCACAATTGGAAAGAGAAATGAAAATATATAAGGCAATCTCCACTTATTTTTTGATAAAAAATAGTAAGTAATATTCCTGTAGCACTTTATAGTTTAAAAATTACTCTTCTTCATTTAATTCAATCTTCATAACAATTGTCTGAGGCAGGAAACATGAACTCCAATTTGCAGATGAGGAAATCAAAGCTCAGAAGAGTAACACATACAAAATAGATAAACAAAAAAGACCTACTCTATAGCACAGGGAACTATACTTAATATCTTGTAATAACCTATAATGGAAGAGAATGTAAAAAAAGAATATATATATATATATATATATATATATATATATATATATATGTATGTATTGTATAACTAAATCACTTTACTGTACACCTGAAACTAACACATTATAATCAACTATATTTCAATAAAAATTTTTGAAAAAGAAGAGTGACACAGCTCTAAAGTAGCAGAGACAGGGCTCCAATGCATTATGCTGCCCTGACTTTTGCTAAAATGGTCTTTTGCTACTGTGCCCAGATTCCATGTGTGCCCCTTATCAGATTGTAACCCAAAGGTTAAACTCAGAATTCTGTTTCTTGGGCTTGGTGCGGTAAGTGGAATTGTGCAGGGCATCTCTGCTTAATTTAGAATGATTCCCCAGAAGAAAGAACTATCCTAGATGTTTAAATAAAAAGAAAGGCATCCGGGAAGTGAAGCAATGTTGAGGCACAGGAGACCGAATGATTTCCCAGGCGCAGGGTGTCACTGGAGTTCACTGATCCCCAAAGCAATGCCTGTGTTTGCTTTCACACTTGCACTCACATTTGATCTTCAAACAGACCCAGGGAAGAAGGCAAGGAGGAACTATTGGCTTTATTTTCTGGTTGAAGAAACCCAGAGATTAAACGACCTATCTAAGGGCAACCACTTATTAAGGGTCACAGGACGGCTTGACTTCTCAGGACCTCTCTCTCAGCCCAGTTGTCTTCTCACTGTACTGCTCTTGCTGCCTTTTGTGATTTTTTTCATCTCCCGACACAGCCATCACCATGGTTTAAATTGGTTAAATGATCTTTGTGCCTGTGTCTGGTTTCTTCATTGATTGTCTATTGTTTGCAGGGAGGAGGACAGTGATTCCTTGGGCAGGCTCAGAGACCTTTTCCTCTTTTCCTCTCCAGATCTTTCTGGCCTTGTGTTGTCCATTTGACTTTATTTAGTCTTTTCCCAGAATCAAGTAAAAAGTCAGATACTTGTAGGGAATGGTGGCTGCCATTGATGGGCTAAGGTAAATCATACTTTATCTTGTCACAGTATAATTAGGCATGCTGAACTACTTTTGTAATGAAAAACACTGCTACTAATAATTTAAAAAATAAAGACACACACGAAACAAAAACCCCAAGTGAACTGAGGAATCAGGGACTGCTAAACATTTTAGTCATGAATAATAAATGTAATATGCAAATTAACAACCTGAAATGTATCTCCTACCCAACCCCACTCATTTTTGCATACTTTCATTTATTCTAGACTTTGCTACTCAAAGTGTGGTCTTGGAATCAGCAGCAGCAGCATCACCTAGGAGCTTGTTAGCAATGCCGACCCTCAGGACCCACCCCAGTCATACTAAACCTGAGTCTGCATTTTCATAGGATCTCTAGTTGATTCCTATCATTAAAGTTTGAGAAGCACCGGTCTAGATCACTCTCATGCTCATGCTCTGAGGATATCAGTGGATTCTCACTGCCTATATACCCTTATGTTGCATCTTTAAGACCCTACATGTCATGGACCGAATTTCCCTTTCCAACCTTACTTACCATTATGCCCTTTAACAAATTCTACCAGTCAAATTGAATTGCCTGCTGTTCCCCCGAAATTCCTGACACAATACCTTGGTTTCATGATTGTACTCATCCAATTTGCTCTATTTGGTATGTTTTCTCTCCTTCCTGTTCATCCAGACATTTCTTGTCTTTCAGGGACACTATGCCTATAAAGCCTTTCCATATTAATTCAACCAGAATAATCTTCTCTCCCGTCTCTGTGCTCACCTTATACAACATAATATAGTTCATTGTGTACATTGTGAGGAAAGCATTCCTTAAGTCAGGGCCTGATTCGGAGTCACCGTTGTCCAAGCCCATCTCTGCCCACCTGCCAGTACTTAGTATAGTGTCTGGCATTTGGTAGGGGCTCAGAACTGATCATGGACTTGACTTGCATCTAATTCTGATAGAGCCATCTATTGCTTGAAGCCCTTCACTGACATTAGCAGGGTCCATCCATCGAGTCCTGCCTCTGTTACCCTGGGCCTCCAAGCAGCTCAAAGCTCAACGAGACTTCCCCCATCCTTGGGTGAAAGCACTCAGGCTGAAAATGCCTCAAATCTATCAAGATGTTAATGACCTGTGGCAGGACTCTGGCAGCAACAAAGGCACCTCTGTTGCCAGAATCCATTTATTCTGGGTGGGTGTTTGCGACAACCACTTAATTAAACACATTGCTTTTCTCTATAAATTCCTCCATGGCAACAGCCTCATCCAGATAGCTAATGGTCCCTAAGTAACCTGAATTACAGGATAGTGAGGACATTTAGATACTGCAGTCACAAACATACTTGGAAGTGTTTGTTTTCCCAAGACTGCTATGAGTTAAGGAGGGGTCAGGAAGAGCCAAGTGGTGAAAAAAGGTCTAAGGAAGCTAAATGCCCAGCTCCATCACTTATTAGCTATGTGACCTTGGTATGTAAGTCTCTTACATCCTCTGGGCCTCAGTTTTATCATTTATAAAATGGCTATGTAAAGAGGGATATTAATTTAAGAATTAAGTTATTTAAAATATATACAATGCTTATACCAACCTTTGCCACATAGTATGTGCCACCTAAGTGTTTGCTTTTATAATGATAATAACTATTATTATTATTAATAATATTCACCCATTTATACAACCATTTATGTGTTTACTGAGCTCCTTACATAAGCCAGACTCTGCCCTAAATGATGAAAATACAGAAACAAGTAAGACAAAATTTCTGTCTTCAAGGAACTCTCAGTCTTGTGGGGAAGGAGGACATGTAAAGGAAGTCACAGCACAATATGATACTTGCTGCTACACAGTCCTACAAATATTATTCTGTGAGAGCTCAGAACTCAGTGTGTCTGCATTGTAGACATAGGTCAAGGGGACATCCAGGATTAAGGGAGGAAGAGAAATTTCCAAAAAAGATATTATGGGAAAGAACATCTCAGGAAGAGGGAAGAATCTGTGCAGAGTAACTGAGACAGGCTCAGGGAACCACAGACAGTTCTCTGTGGCTGGATTAGTGAGCGAGAGTCAGAGAACTAGAAAGAAGTTGGAAAGGCAGAAAGGAGCCAGAAAGGAAAGAATTTTGAACGCCAGGCTAAGGAGCATGGATCAAATTTTTTTCTTGAGTCACAAATTGGAGATCCATAAGCCATTTCCACCCTGCTAAGTATTTTTCAAAATTTGAATTTGAATGTTTTTAGTTAAGGTATGTGCTTCCAGTTTGCCAACACCTTGTCACTTCCCATTGTCTTACACTGGCCCCTCTTCATTCCCTGATGCAGTGGTGTGTGCTCGGCTCTCCCACTCATGACGGCCAGCTGTGTGCATCTCTTCCAATTCCAGGTCCAGTGACCTCACCTTGGGATCTTGAAATCAGTCATGACAGGAGAATTTATACCAGTGAAATAAAATCAGGGCATCATCATTATCATTATTGTTACTTTAGAATGTGTTTACCATTTACAGCACACCACTGCCTTTATGTTTCCTTCATGACCACTATATAGGCATTTCTGTCTTGAGTTAAATAGGGTGTTGACATTATTAGAAAGGTAATAGATTCTGGAAATAATTGCCAAATAATTTAAACTTAGTCTTGATTATTTAGGGGACTGCCAATGTGCGGTTTATTAAAGAAAACAAATAAGACCTCAACCTTGATATTGAGGCTATCAGCACATTTAGGTCACTACAGCTGTTATACAGACAACTATTATAGTCTCTTATGAATAAACGTGCTGCCTGATACACAAAGAGGAAATTGTCTCCACTGCATTGGGTCCCTAGGTTATCGCAAAATGCCCTGTTGTATAGACAGTAGGTTGGGTTTAGGAAGAGTAATCAATGTGAAGAGAAAAGAGCCTCTGCTCCCACTAGTATGTTTAATAGAAAGAACTACCAAGTTTAAGAATTGCTGTGGTCTCTGAAACGCTGTGCTATGTGAATTAGTAAAAATGTAATCTTCTGAGCAAGGAAAATTACCAGGGAAATTGAGAGGAAACTGTATAATGATGAAAGGGTCAATCCTTTCATCCAAGAAGACAGAGAAATCTTAAATGTGTATGCACCAAATAATAGAGCTGCAAAATTTTTGAAATGAAACTGATAGAACTGAAAGGAGAAATAGACAAATCCATGATTACAGTCGGAGACTTCAAGACCATTCGTTCAATAATCGTTATAAAAAAATGGGCAAAAATTCAGCAAGGATTTAGAAGAACTTAACAACACTGCGACCCAATCAGCATTTATAGAACTCTCCACCAAGTAACAGCAGAATACATGTTCTTTTCAAACATCCACAGAACATATACCAAGATCCACCATATCTTGCACTACAAAGCAAAACTCACCAAATTTAAAAGAATTGAAATCATACAGGGTATGTTCTCTGATTACAGTGGAATCAAACAAGAAATCAATAATAGAAAGATAACAGAAAAATATCAAATGTTTGGAAATAGAACAATATACTTCTAAATATGGGTAGATAATCTTGAGGTCAAAGAAAGAGTTTCAAAGAAATTAAAAAGTTCATTGAATGGAATGCAAATAAAGACAAAACATATCCATAGCTGTGTGGGATACAGCTAAAGCAGTCCCGAGAAAGAAATTTATAGTATTAAAGGAAAAGTGCTCAAATCAGTTGAAGAAACATCCTAAGTCAATAGTATAAGCTTCAGCTTCAAGAAATTAGAAAAAGAAGAACAAACCCAAAGCTGAGAAGGAAAGAAGTAATAAAGATAAAAGTAAAAGTTAATAAAAAACAAGAACAATAGGAAAAATTAAAGAAGCAAAAAGCTGGTTCTCTGAAAATTTCAATAAAGTTGACAAACTGCTAGCAAGGATGACCACCCAAAAAAAAAAAAAAAGTCATAAATTACGAATATTAGGAATAAAACAGGGGGTATCACACAGACCTGACAAACACCAGAGAGATAATGAGGAATTATAGCCAACAACTCTACACACATAAATTTGACACCTTAGATGAAATGAACCCTTTCCTCAATACACACACCCAAAATGAAATAGATAATTTAAGTAGCCCTATAACAATTAGGAAATTAAATTTGTAGTTAAAACCTTCCCCAAAAGAAATATCTAGGCCTGGATGGTTCCACTGGAGGATTCTATTGAGCGTTTAGAGAAGAATGAACACCAATTTACATAATCTTTTCCAGAAAATAGAAGAGAAAGGAATACTTCCCAGCTCATTCTATGAAGCCAGTATTAACTTGATACTAAATCCAGACAAAGACAGTACAAAAATAAAACTACAGACCAATACCCCTCATGAATATAGATTTAAAAATTCTTAACAAAACATTGGCAAATAGAATTCAACAATATAAAAAAATAATTATATACCATGACCAAGTGGGGTTTATTCCAGGGATGCAAGGCTAGTTCAATATTAGAAAATTAATCAGTGTAATCCATCATATTAACAGGTTAAAGAAGAAAAATCATATGATCAGATCAATAGATGCAGAAAAAGCATTTGACAAAATTCAACATACCCATTCATGACAAAAACCCTCAGAAAATAACAGAAAGGAACATTTTCAATTTGATAAAGGACATCTACATCAAACCTATAATTAACATCATGCTGTTGGGAAAAGACAATGTTTTCCCCCTAAAATTGGGAACAAGGCAGGTGTCCACTCTCACTACCAATATTCAACATAGTCCTGGAAGTTCTAGCCAGTGTAACAAGGCAAGAAAAGTAAATAAAATGCATACAGGTCAAACAGGAAGGAATAAAAACTGTTCCTAATTGTAGATGGCATGATAGTCTATGTAGAAAATTCCAAGGAATCTACCAAAAAGTTTCCAGAACTATTAGATGAGTTTAGCAAGTTTGCAGGGTACATGATAAACATACAAAAATATTTTAGTAATAATTTTAAAAAAATCAAAAAATCAATTATATTTCTATACACTAGCATTGAGGAGGTAAAAACAAAAATATAATAACATTTATAATCACTCAAAAAAATATTTAAGTGTAAATCTAACAAAATATATATAGGACTTACACACTGAAAGCTACAAACTGCTGATGAAAGAAACAAAGATCTAAATCCCATGTTCATAGATTGGAAGAATCAATATAGTAAAGATGTCAATTTTCCACAAATTTGACATACAGGTTAAACATAATTCCTTTCAATCTCATCAAGATTTTTGTAGGTATGGACAAAACTATTCTAAAAAATTTTTTTCACTTTGCCTGTTTTATTTTTTTATTTTATTTTATTTTTTTAATATTTATTTATTTATCTATTTATGGCTGCGTTTGGTCTTCGTTGCTGCACACGGGCTTTCTCTAGTCGCGGTGCACAGGCTTCTCATTGCAGTAGCTTCTCTTGTTGTGGAGCATGGGCTCTAGGTGCGCGGGCTTCAGTAGTTGTGGCATGCAGTCTCAGTAGTTGTGGTTCGCGGGCTCTAGAGTGCAGGCTCAGTAGTTGTGGCACAAGGGCTTAGTTGCTCCGTGGCATGTGGGATCTTCCCGGACCAGGGCTCGAACCCGTGTCCCCTGCATTGGCAGGCAGACTCTTAACCACTGTACCACCAGGGAACTCACTATTCTAAAATTTTTATGGAAAGACAAAGGAATTAGAATAGTTAAAACAATTCTAAAAAAGAATAAAGTGTTTCTCACTGGCAAATCCTATTTTCTACTATATAACTTCAGCCCCTGGCCAGAGCTGATAGGACAAATGGGGGACTAATCGGTTAGCTGATGTGAGACTCAAAAAGACAACTCAGAGGAATGATTTGGGCTAACGGAATCCCTTATCTTGAGAGTCTGAACTGGGAGATTTAGGACAACAGAGGCCAGTTAGCTACGAGAGCAGATTCTGCAAATTCATGTATAGTCAGGACTAAGGAAACAATAAGGTCATAGGCAAGGTGGAATTAAAGAGGAGCAAACACTGGCAGCAAGCAGAAGGAGCACATCAGTCGAGAGGAAACAGATGAGATGCATAGAGGGATACACAGACATCATGAGAGAGACAGCCCCTAGAGAGTAAATTTCATTCCTTGTGACTTTCTAGGTTTCCTAAATCCCAACTGTGCTATGGTTCCTGTTTGTAGATTTCTGTGGGATTCCTCAGAGTATTTTTATAACACATCTCCTCTTCTTGGACTTGCCTGATGTGGGCTGTGTCTCCTGTACCCAAGGAGATGTAACTAACACAGTACAGTAAGCAAATATCTCTCCCACTTAAAAGAATAAAACAAGGGAGGTGGCAAGATGTGAGCATTTGTTGTATCCCATCCCTCTGTTCTTCCCTCTCTGTCGCCTCCTCAAAATTAGACCTTGTTCTCCTGCCGCTTCTTTGGCTTCTGATCAAGTGAATCCCCCAAAGTGAATTTGGGGGAGGCGGGGAGGAGAGAGCCCCTCGGGGATGGGCCTCTTGTTAGTGCCTGGTGTGCCCAGTAGCTATGCAACAGCTCTTCAGTTGTTCTGTGAGAAAGAGAGAAGGATGGGGTGTGCCCAGAGTCTTCTCTTTTGTGTAGCTTTTAAAATATCCTCTTACTGTTGGTACTGTGGTAGGGAGAGCACAAATGCCTGCTGCACAGGGAAGATAAGTGGGAGAAGCAGCTAGATGGAATGTATATGGCCTAGACTGGGGGTGTCAGAAGCGCTGGATTCTCACCATGGCTCTGTCATTGGTACTAGATGTGTGTCACTTTATTAAGACTTGGTTCCTCCACCTGTGAAGTGGGGATAATAGCCATTTAATGTGAAAACATTCTCAAATTGCAAAGAAATTGTGGTTATTTCAGCACGAAATGTGGCTTCTGATTAAATCTCCTTCCACTCTCCTCCCTGTTCCTTTTGCTTTGGTCATGCTGGCTTCCTTGCTGTTTCATAAAACGTGATGGATCCCATCTTGCGGACTTTGTTTTCCAGGGGGAAAATTGACCATTGTTTTTTTCTGCACTCAACTGGAGCAATATGAAATGTCATGGTAGGACTTCTCTTACTCAGGCAAAAAGTGTTCTGTGGATACAAAAGTGGATGTTTCCAGGTTCATCCTTGTCCATATTTTATGGGGACACTTTGCCCTATAGTGAGTGGTACATGTTAAAGACGTGTTGGAGAAATGAATAAATATTCCTGATGCCTTTTTAGTGTACCTCCAGAGAATCATCCGTACTTTGCAACTTGTGCTTTTCCAACACTGAGATCTTCACCATACAGCAGGAAATGAAAAGCTGATAAGAGAGTCTTCTTTAAGGACATCAAATAGATACCTAGGGTTCCTTTTCCTCAGCCCTGTGGGCAATGGGCTGGGAATCCAGACACCTGACTCTGTGGACTTGTGTTCTCATTATCCAGTCTCATCATACCCATTAACTCTTCCTTAGGTGATTTCACCTCACTTCTTAGAGAACTGTGTATTCCTTAAGAGTTGAATGCTTTTCTCAGTATTCCCAGTAGCTAAGCACAGGGCCAGGTACATGGCTGGCTGCAGGGGGTAGTAGGAAAAAAATGAACCACAGGAAGTCAAGTCAGGGGACGGGAACAGGGAAGGTTTGTGGACATCGGGTTTTTATTAGAATACTGTGTTTACTTGGAGGGTCCCCTATACACATCGGAGAGGCCCAGGGAGAGATTAACCAAATGACTGAAAGAATTGCATGTGGGTTATTTAGCTAAAGGTTTTATAAGACTTCACTTAACTCAGGGGGAGGCAAATTGCTTTGCTTCAATGCCATGCATTTTTCATCTGTTTGTGTTTGAATTGCAAACCCAAACTGGATTCTTTTCAGGGCCTGGAACCCAGTGGGTGCTCAGGGAATATGTGTGGAATGAATGATTCAGTGTTTTCCTCCTGAGTTGCTGATTCCTGGCTAACCAAGAAGCTGCTTCCTCTTTCAAGGGCTGGTTATTCTAAGAGGCTACAGGGGCACAGGAAAGAAGATTGATTTGTAAATCAGGTATAAGCACTCTATTCAATATCAGGGACGATGTCTTAGCGGTGTGTGTGTGTGTGTGTGTGTGTATGCGTGCGCATGTGCATGCATGTGTGTGCATATTGGGGGAATCATAGAAGAAAATATTTGGGGGAGAAAAATCATTTCCAAACCATAAACTGACTTGACACGGCCTTAAAAGAGCAACTGAGAGTATTGTTAGGAGTAGGGCTGGGGCGACTGGCAAAGCATCTGGGATGGTTTGAGTAATGGGGTGGGGGTCCTGGAAACTTGCTCAGATGGGTCCCACCTGTCATTGCTGGTTCGCTGTTGCCCTCTGCTGGCCAAACTGTTGTAGTACCAGGAAACTGCAAATCTCCTGGAGCAACTAGGTTCCCTGTTTCTACCAGGAGGTCTAGGCCCCTTCCCCATCAAAGAGGGGAAATGCAGCTAGTGCTGAGGAACAGCAGTGGTAGGAGAATGTAGCAAATTCTCTGCCAGGAGAGACAGGCTCTCATCACTGTGGGGATGAATCTTATGATTCTAATTTTTTATTCCATGCTCTGTTCATTTACTAATACCTTGCTCTCTCTTTGGCTCTGTGCTGGGCACAGTGAGGGGAGCCAGATATGGCTCAGTCACTGTCTCTACACCATAGGGTCTTCCATCATGTGTGTGGGGAATGAAAGGACAAGTACAGAAAATTGTGACTAAGGCCACAACTGAAACCTTGATAAAGGCTGTGTGTATTTAAAGGAAAGAGAGATGGTATCTACTTGGGGGCGAGGGAGGTGAGGGGAAGGTACCATTAAACAGATAGCATTTAAGCTGGGAACCTGAAGGATAGGTGATTTTTTTATTTAAAAATATCTCTTTTAATATTACCCAGCCATAAAAAAGAATGAATTCACGCCATTTGCAGCAACATGGGTGGACCTAGAGATTATTATACTAAGCAAGCAAAGACAAATATCATATGATATAACTTATATGTGAAATCTAAAAAAAATAAAAGATACAAATGAACTTATTTACAAAACAGAAATAGACTCACAGACATAGAAAACAAACTTATGGTTACCAAAGGGGATAGTGGGAAGGGGATAAATTAGGAGTTTGGGGTTAAAATACACACACTACCATATATAAAATGAATAGCCCACAGGCACCTGCTGTATGGTGCAGGGAACTATACTCAATATCTTTTGGTAATCTATGAAGGAGGAGAATGTAAAAAAAGAATATATATATTTATATATGCATGTATGGCTGAATCACTTTGCTGTATACCTGAAACTAGCACAACATTGTAAATCAACTGTGTTTCAATAAAAATTTTAAAAGATATATCTCTTTTATCATAAAAGTAGAAAGTTTATCATAAAAAATTAAACTTTGGCTAATAAAAGCATGAGAGCAAATGAAAGTCACTTGAAATCCCACCACTCAGATACAATCAGTGTTAACATTTTGATCCATATATTTTGCTGTTGTTACAAAATTGGAAGTACACTGAAGGTACCATTTTGTATCCTGCTCTTTCTCACTCTTTTGGTATGAACATTTTCCCAATGTTACTGGTTTTTTTTTTTTTTTTTTTTGAAAATGTACTATTTTACGGGGGAGTATTTCAATGGGTACAACTGTGGATAGGATTCTTCAAACAGCACGAGGCAAAGCATACAGGTTGCACTGCACAAGAATTGTTAACTCTTCACCAATTCATTTCAGAAATATTTTTTGGACACCTACTACCGTGGCGACACAATGCTAAGAACTGACTCTTTCTTTGTGATGTTTACAATATAGGAGAGAAGACTGACATGAATTAGGTAATCACAGAAATAACTATAAAATTGCATCTGGGAGAAGTGCTGTGAAGGAGAGATGTGCAGTTCTATGAAAGTATATATTAGGAATAAGAGAAGTAGTCATGGAGGTCTGGGAAAGCTTTCCAGAGTAAGGAGTAATTGAGCTCAGCACTATAGGAGTTAATTAAGTAAAGAAGATCAGGAAGAACATGACCGGCAGAGGGAACAGCACATGCAAAGTCCCTTCAGCAGGAGTGGGCGTAGTGAGTCCAAGAAACTGAAAGAAGATCAAAGAGAAGGGAGTGCAGAGGCCTGAAATGTCGTTGAAGAAATAGGTAAGGCCTGACCCTACAGAGCCTCTTAGACCAGGTGAAAATTGTCATTTCTTGTAAGAGCTATGGGGAACTGTTGAAGTGAAGCCAGGGTTGGGAGGTAAAGGACAGACAGATTTTATTTTATTTATTTATTTACTTTTGGCTGTGTTGGGTCTTCGTTGCTGTGTGCGGGCTTTCCCTAGTTGCAGAGAGCGGGCGCTACTCTTCGTTGCGGTGTGCGGACTTCTCATTGCGGTGGCTTCTCTTGCTGTGGAGCACGGGTTCTAGGTGTGCGGGCTCCAGTAGTTGTGGCACGTGGGCTCAGTAGTGTGGGCTTAGTTGTTGTAGCACGTGGGCTCAGTAGTTGTGGCTCACGGGCTCTAGAACGCAGGCTCAGTAGTGTGGGCTTAGTTACTCTGCAGCATGTGGGATCTTCCTGGACCAGGGCTCAAACCCGTGTCCCCCACATTGGCAGGTGAATTCCTAACCACTGCGCCACCAGGGAAGCCCCAGATTTGTTTTTAAAAAGGTCTACCTCATTGCAGTATGGTATGAGGCTCGGAGGGAACTAAAGTATATGTAGATAAACCAGGTCCAGGTGGCTAGTGGCCCAAGCCCAATGAGAAGGGGACTCCAAGAGTCCAGGCAGAAGATGTGGGAAGACTGGATTAAGATAGTGAAAGTCGAGATGGAGAGGAGTGGATGGTTTTGAGAGCTGTCTGGGGAGTAGAATGTTTAGGACTTGGCATGTGAGGTGAGGAAATAGGATGCGCCCCGAAAGACTCCTAAGTCTCTAGTATACATAACCAGATGCAAGAAAGGTTTTCCCCCAAGATAGGAACACTGGAAGAGGTCAAAGTTTGGAGGGGACAGTCATAGATGTTTGCTTTGTTTCCCAGAGAGAAAAATTTCAGGAGTGGTATAGATCATCACATCAGCTCCTTCCAGAGATAGCTCTTACCACACTTGCACACCACACTGAAGGGTCCTCTATTTGGGGGTGAGTGGTCCCATGGAGGAAGCCAACACTATGCCTGGATTTGCTGTCTCCATACTTATTTCAGGGCCTTGAACTACTGCTTGCTAGGTGTAAAGCATTGGGCAAGTCATTTTAAGGGTCTCTGGACCTTAGCTTCTTATCTTTAAAATGAGGGTAATAGCTTTTAGTCCAAAAGATTGTTGGGAGGATTAAACAAAAGCATTGATATTCAAGAGCTTTGTGAATGTCCGTGGACTGCACAAACACAATATGTTATTGTTATTCCTACTCCTATATTTGCTCTGAATATTACCACCAAACTTATATTAATCTTAGGAATATAAAATTCAGTGTTTTCTCCAAGAGTTCTCTGGGAAGTAAGGTGTGATTGAAGTCTAAATAAATAAATATACCACCCAGAAGCTAGAGATGCTGGCCCCAAACTATGTATAAGCCTGTGTGTTTACTTGGATTCAGACTTCTCGACACGTAAATTATGCAGAGTCTGTGTCACAGCAGAGCACTCCGTTCCTAAAAAGAATTCTCTCTTTTTTTTTTTTTCCTGAATCCATCCTTTACCTTTTAAAATAAAACTCATTATGGAGTGCTGACATTTTCAGTAAAACCATTAAACTAAAATCTGAGGATTTTTTAGACTAAAAACAAGTCTGGTTTATTAGGCAGCAGCTTATAACTTGCTGCTAAGTAGATACAATCTATTTAGAGAAATTTATGTAGATATCTGATAAAACATTTCAGAATCCTCGTCTCTTTCTGACTAAGACGGAGAATGTTAAACAGATTATCAAGAATTCTTTCTTTCTCTTGGTGGAGTAGAAGTTGGGTATTGCAGCATTGTTAGAGTGGATGGAGACCAGAGGACCACGATTTAAACCAGATCTCTTGACCCTACATCACTAACACTACTACCATATTCTAGCTGAGCGACTTTCAATGTGACTTTCTTCAAAGGGTAGTGCAGAGATGTAGAGCTAATACTTGTACATGTATAATGGCCAGCATATAATAAGGCATGATCTCATCTTTCTTTCCTTCCTTCTATTTCTCCCTATTTCTTCCTCCTTCATCTCCCTTTTTCTCTCCTTCATGTCTCCTCCTGTTCCTCTTCCTATTGATTAAACTTTTAATTTTGTCCCGCCTGTCTTTAGACTACATTGAGGAATGGCATATATTGGGGTTACCCAAGGTCACTTAGTCACTTAGGCCCCTGACAATGATAATAACAGCTCATTTACAAACCACCGATTGAGAGTCATGTCCCTTAATCCTCTCCCCAAACTTAGGAGATGAGTACTGTCTCCATTTCACAGATAAGGAACGTAAGCTACAGACAGGCTCAATAGCCAATCTTACAGAGTTAGTTAGCTGGAAGTTTTCACCCCCATACTCTCCCAACCCAAAGGCCTCCAAAATGATTATGATTGGCACTCCTTTACCACTCAACAGATATTTATTTAGAGCAGGCTATTTGACAGGAGCAGAGTAAATAGCCCCGCAGGCACAGTCACAGCCCTCATGGAACACACACACACACAGACACAGACACACACACACACACACATAGGGATGATCCTCAGACAACACTCATGGGCATTGCCCTACCCTCTGTACTTTGGTGTCCATTCTGATTTGTCAGTGTTCATGTGGTACCAGTTACTAAACTTGTAACATATCGTTCCTTCTTACAAACTATGAGAGGTGCTGAAAATGGAAAAGGATCAGAAAGCTTTGAGAAAATGTAATAGGGGGACAAGTTTATATAGGAGTTTAAGAAATCTTCTTTGAATGAGGCATTTGAACCATGACTTGAACAATGAGTTTTCTCAGCCTGCTATGAGATGGTGCTGGGCAGAGACCAGACCATACAGGGACCTGTAGTCCATGTTATGTAACTTGGATTTGATTCTGAAATCAAAAAGATGTCATTTAATAGAGTGAACAGGGGAGGAACATCATTCCTTTTGTATCTGAAGAATAGCACTCTGGTTACTATGTGAGAATGGATGGGAGCAGGGTGCCCAGTCCTAACCTTTACATTAGATGGATTCTGTGTAGTGGGGATTCAGATATGAATCAGTCACAAAACATCCTTTTCTGTCTCTTCGGGAAGACAAAACATGTACTGAAACAGTTATACAAGTCATGCAGTGCTATATACAAAGGCTGTGGCAGACAGACAACAAAAGCGTTGAGAGTGAGAAGAATTTCAGACCATGCTCACTTTCTTTTAACCAGAAGCCATTGCTTCTGTTTCTCTCTGTTCTCTCTGTTGGAGAGATTCTTAACTCTCAGAATTTTCCATGAATACCATGAAAGGCTCTCAAATCTGAAGCAAATCAATTCAGTAAACACTTATCCAGTGTCTGTTTTGTCTTTGGCTTGTAAGAATCTCACTTCACTTGTTTCACTGTATTTCTACCATAAGAAAGTGATAGAATGAGCTTGAAATAGTGACGGTTTGGGTGGAGGTCACTGGACCTATATTCAAGTCTCCATTTTATCTTCAGTCAGCAATGCGACCTTTGGAGATTAGCATAAACTAATGCCTAGTGAGTCATCCAGATTGAGTTAGAACAAAGATTATTTTTGGTGTGCTTTGAGGAAGATGTGCCCCATGAAGGTTTTCCAAAGAACTGGGAAGACATGGAGGAGCATGAATCAGTTGACTGCCAACATGATACAATCTTGCTATTCCCCTAATGGATCCTGTCAAGGCTAATCATCTCTGAGCTCTGTGGCCATAAAACCTCTCCCTGTGGACTTCCCTGGTGGTGCAGTGGTTAAGAATCCACCTGCCAATGCAGGGAACACAGGTTCGAGCCCTGGTCCGGGAAGATCCCACATGCCATGGAGCAACTAAGCCCGTGCGCCACAACTACTGAGCCTGTGTTCTAGAGCCCACAAGACACAACTACTGAGCCCGCGTGCCGCAACTACTGAAGCCCGCATGTCTAGAGCCCGTGATCCGCAACAAAGAGTAGCCCTGCTCGCCGCAACTAGAGAAAGCCCGCGCGCAGCAACCAAGACCAAACACAGCCAAAAAAACCAAAAAACAAAAAAAATCCCCAAAAAACAAAACAAAACTTTCCCTGTGATCCTCCACCTCCCTCCTCCCTTAGTCATGGGGCTGGAATGAGAGGGAAGGGATGGCATTCTTCAGCTTCTCTTTCTTCCGAGGTGATCAAACCTCATTATTTTCTGTGTCAGTAGATATGTTTCAGACAATTCCATTATTTTCAACTTGGAAAGATTATGCAAACGACTTTTCTTCTCTGTGGTGTTTTTTTACAGGATAGACCGCTGGAACAATGAGAAGGAGAGGATTTTGCTGGTCACAGACAGGACTCTCTTGATCTGCAAATATGACTTCATCATGCTCAGCTGTGTGCAGTTGCAATGGATTCCCCTGAGTGCTGTCTATTGCATCTGCCTGGGCAAGTTTTCCTTCCCTACAATGTCACTGGACAAGTGAGTATGATGTCTTAGACTCGGGAAAGTGGTGCAGTGGGTGTGGGGCAGGCAGGGGAAACAATCACCAAGTTCAGTTCAGTGCTGTAAGCTGGGAGAATCCAGGGGAGAGCAGTGACACTGTAGCCGAATTCATCAAACAATCCTTGAGTTTCAACTCTACGTCGGACACCAGGGATACAATTTTAAGTACATTTGTACTTTAATATGAGTACCTGACAAGTCAGTGGTTGAATGTAAAGTGGAAAGAGCTGTGGGGACATGGAGGAAATGGTTTTAACCTAATTCCTGTGGCAGAGATCAGAGAAGCTTTCCTGTAGAAGCGCTTGAGCCAATATTTGACATGGGGTAGGAGTCAGCCGAAGAAGAACAAAAGCTTAAGAATATTGCAAGCAGAAGGAAGAGAGAGCAACCAAAGGAATGAAGGTGGGAAAAAGTTCTGTAGAGTAAACACCATACAGTACCACTCCCATCTGTGGGGTAAGTCTGAATACCCCCCTGTCTCCTCAGGGTGCTGTCACCTGCAAGACACCCAGCACTTTTAATTAAGGCAATCTGGTTCTAGACACCTTGGTGCCTTTATTCATGACATTTTAACCCGTGGCTTCTAGCCCCAAGCAACTGACCATTTCTACCCTTCCTTGCTGTACAATGATCCTGCAACTTTTTCTACAAAGGTAATGCCTTCCACGTAGGGTCAACCAGCTCTGAAACATTCCAGGGAGAGGTGCAGCCAAATACACCAGTGTGGCTTTATAACAGCAACCACTGGAGGGCCTTGTTCTTGGGGTCCTACTGCCATCCTCACCCCCAGCAGCTGTCAATTGCCTTTGGGAATTGAAATTATTCTACAAAGCTTAATGAACAGAACCCAAGATGGCTAATAAGACTTCTTGAAAGAAGTCTCTTTGGGATCTTTCCTGGAAGCTTAGTGGAGGAGGGGACGTCACCTCTCTCGGAGAGGTTGACAGTTACCAAGAGACCCGATGAGGTCTATAGAGGAGGGTTGCTGAACTGAGCAAATTCTTGTTATGGTCTCAGGAGGAACTGACTTTCTTCAACATTTTAAATCTAAGCCGGAGGACAGCTGCCTTCCTCTGAACCTCTGAATGTGAACTCTGCCCGTGAAACTGTGAGCTCTTTGAGGGCAGGTACCTTTTGTTGTTGTCATTCTTTAAGCACCTGGCTGAAAAATCTTTCTAAAATACTGAAAAAAGTATAGGCCGATCAAGTGATTGGGTTTCCTTACATAAAGCATATCATATCAGAAAACTATTTCTTATTTGCTCTTTTCATGGATGCTAGAAATGATTGATTTAGTTCACTGACTTTTTGAACTGGTGGATTTTTCAATAATATAGGCATGTGGTAAACATCTATTTAAACATCACAAAAAATTATTTACTGTCAGGATATCTCTCCTAACCCAGACTTTCAGTTTCCCAGAATTATTTTCATAGGTGATAGTTAGCAGTTTCATGTGTTTTATTCTTTTTTTTTTGGAGAAATAATCTGCAAATATATAAGAATAAAAATGTCTTTGTATGTATGTGTGTGGATTTACACATATTGTAATATTGATATACACATACATCTATCACAAATTATTTTACCCAGCGGGTACACATACCATACAATGTCCTGCCTCAAGATATTTTACCCAAAAATATACCTTGGAGACTTTATTATGTAATCATGGAAAGATTAACTTCAGTCTTTTTAATAGTGCAGAATATTCCACTTCAAGTCTAATCTGTTTATCCAGCCCCTCATTCATGGATATTTATTTTTATCTTTTCTACTACAAACAAAGCTGCTATAAATATCCTTGTCTACAGGACTTTGCGCATATGTGCAAATGTATCTGTAATGTAAATTTCTGCAAGTGGAATTATTAGGTCAAAAGTCATGTGAATTTCAACTGACAGCTACTGCCAAATTGCCTTCTAAACAGGTGATGCCAGTTCATGTTCCCTCAATGTGTGAGTCCTTTTTCACACACTCTCACCAATATCGTGTGTTATGAAACTCTTCTTCTTTGCCAGGGAAATAAAGAAAAATGTCTTATTTTTGTTCTAATTTCCATCACTAGAATTTGAAGGAAGTTGAGGGTGTTTTTCTTAGGTTAGAAAGTAATTTTATTTCTTTTTCTGTGAACTGCCTATTTTTGATCATAGCCCATAATTTTTCTATTGAGATATTGATTTTTCTCTTACTGATTTGTAAGAGCTCCTTATATATCAAAGAACTTGGTCCTGTTTCTGCCATATATATTGCAAATTTTTTTTTTCCCATTTTTCATATCTCTTTTAACTTTATAATGCTATGTTTTACTGTCTTTGAGTTTTAGGTTGTCAAATGTATCAATCTTTCAAGACTTCTGAGTTTATTTCTTTTTGAGAAAGGTTTTCTCCACACTGAAATTATAAAATATATTTCCACGTTTTCTTCTAAAGTTTTTACAATTTATTTTAAAAAATAGTTAAATTTATGTTTCATCTGGAATTTACTTTAAGTTAGAAAAAAGATAAGCATCAACTTTATTGTTTTAACCAGATGGCAGGCTAGATTTCTCAACATCATTTATTCAATGCTCCCCTTTATCAATATATATTTTACCATGTGTATTTGTGTTTATTTCTGGATTATCCATTCATCTGTTTACTAGAGTACAAAATGGTTTTAATTATTATAACATTTTATTACATTTTAATATCTGGTAGAGTTACTTCCCTCTTATTAATTTTTTAAAAGAATTTATTTATTAATGCATATTTATTTTTCCATCAGCTTGCCTAATTAAAAAAAATCCTATTGTTAATAGGATTTTCAAATGTTAAATCAACCTTTCAGTCTTAAGATAAACACATTTAGTCATGGTGTATTATCTTTTCTATACATTGTTGAATTCAGCTTGCTAATGTTTTATTAAAGAGTTTTGTGTCTATGTTCATGAAGGTATTAGTCTATTATTTTCATTCTTTTGTAATGTCTTTGCCAGGTATTTGTGTTATGCTGGCCTCATAAAACAAGTTGGATAGTGTTCCCTTCTCTTCTTTTTTCTAAAAGATTTTGTGTATAACTGGTGTTATCTCTTCCTTGAATGTTTGATAGAACTTACAAAGGAAATTTTCTGGGCCTGAGATTTCTTTGTGGGATAGTTTTAGATAATAAAGTTAATTTGTTTTATAAATATTGAGTTACTCGTATTTTTTTCTTCTGTGTTAATTTTGGTAAATTATATTTTTCAAGGAATTTGTTGTTTAAGTTGTTTTATTTGAAAGCATATAGTTGTTAATATTCCATTATTACCCATTTAATGTCTTCTTTCTTGATTTTCGTGATCTGCATTCTCTCTCTTTCTTTATTTTTTCTGTTGATGAACCTATTGATATTTTTTTTTGGTTTTAACAAGAACATGCTTTTCACTTTGCCAATTTTCATGATTGTCTGATTCTATCTAGTTGATTTCTACTATTTTCTTTAGTTTTTTCCTTTCTTCTACTTACTTTTTGGTTAACTTCTCTTTTTCTTTTTTTAACTTCTTAATGTGGAACTGAGGGCATTGATTTTAGGACTTTATTTGTTTCTAATGTGAGCATTTAAATCTATAAATTTCCTTCTACACACTGATTTCACTACATCTCACAGATTTTGGTATATTGTGTTTATACTATCATTCAGTTAGAAAGATTTTCTAATTTTCATTGTGATTTCTTCTTTGACCCATGGATACTTTACAAAGTGTACTGGAAAATTTCCAAATATTTTGAGTTTTCCTAGATATTTTAACATTACTGAGTTTTAATTTAGAGAATATACTGTCTTTGACTTTAATCCTTGTAAATGTATTGAGACTTTTTTATTGACTCAACTATATAGTACATCTTTCTGAATGTATCATGTGCATTTGAAAAGAATTTTGTGTTTAGTTTTCTATAGATATCAATTAGTTCATTGAGTTTGATAATGTTGTTTAGATTATTTATGGGTTTACTGATTTTTGTCTAGTTTTTTTTTTTTTATTGGTTACTGAGAGGGGAATGTTAAAATCTGCTATTATTGTGGGATTTTCTCTTGTCTCTTTAATTTTATTATTTTTTGCTTCATGTATTTTGAGAGTCTATGTTAGATGCACACACATTCATGATTGGTATGTCGTTTTGATGAATTGAACCTCTTTTCATTATGAAATGTTACTTTTTATCTCTGGCAATACTCTGTATAGAAGTCTATTTTGTATCTCATATTATTATAGCCACTCTATCATTTTTATACTTATTTTTGCATAGTATAAATTTTTCATCCATTTACTGTCTCTCTTTGTATTCAAAGTGCATTTCTTGTAGAGATTACATAATTGGGTCATACTTTTAATCTGTTCTGATCATCTCTGCCTTTTAATTAGAGTGTTTAGTTCCTTTTGTAATTTAGTAATTTTGATATGATTGAAGTTAAGGATACCTATTACTTGTTTTCTCTTTCCCCCTTCTATTTTTTATTTTTTTGTACTTTTTTCAACCTTCTTTGTAAGTATATAAATATTCTTCATAATTATATATATAATTACATATATATAATTCTCCATAATTATATATTGGGTTGGCCAGAAAGTTCATTTGGGTTTTTCCATAAGATCTTACAGAAAAACCTGAACGAACTTTTTGGCCAACCCAATACAATATATATAAGATTTTTAGTTATAACATTTTACATAATTTTGTAGTTGCTTTAGGCAGATTTTTCCAACTTCAGCACTATTTACACTTTGATCAGGATCATTCTTTGGCATGGGAATCTGTTCTGAGCACTGTTGGATGTTTAACAGCAACACTGGCCTCTACCCACTGGGTGCTAATAGCACCGTGCCTCTGTGTATGACAATCAGAAATATCCCCAGACATTGTGAAACATGCCCTGGGGGTAAAATCACTCTGAATTGAGAACCACTGTTCTAGAAATTATAATATAAATACTTTTCACCATGCACTTATAGTTAATAATATAACACTACACTTAATATTATAGCACTACACTTAAAACATAGAAACCTTGTAAATACATTGTTCTAAGAATGTAAATGTTGGAAATGGCATGATAAAGTCAGTGTAGTCACAGGAGGAAACAAGAATGAGGTTTTGAAGGAAGAAGTTTATTATACTCACAAGTCCCAGAAAGGGAGTCACCATATGCCATGTAGGGCCATAAGGGAAGACACAGTGTCCATCAAGAGATAGAGGGGCAGGAGCTGGGGGACAACTTAGGCCATGATTTTTATTAGAGTTTCCGCAGGAAAGGCAAGGCAGGGCAGGGTAAAGAGTTTATGATTGGCCAGTATGAATAATTTTGATAGACTTTAAACTGCAGGTGGTTCCTGGTTGCCTGGTACCTGGTCCTTGGCTAAAGCAAAAGAATATTGCCTTATGGGAAGTATGGGCCAGATAGAGGAGGTATGCCTCTGGATTGTTTAATTTGCATATCAAAGTCCCTGCGTTGGGACTTTTGCTATCTCTAAGAGTTGGCTACCCCTAAGAGGGGCAGTCTCTTCCCTGCCAGAAAGATGTCAGAACATTATAATACACAGAAAATTAAAATATGTGTATACAATATACATATAGCTCCATTTACATCCCCTCCTCGCTGCCTTTTACATTGCACTTGTCATGCATATTACTTTCATGTGCATTTTAAACCCCACAAGATAACATTATAAATTTTGCTTTAAGAAATCATATGTATTTCAAAGAAATTAGAAAATAAAGTTATCTTTTATGTGCACATGTTTTCATTTCTGATGCTCTTCGTTTGTTCCAGAAGATTCAAGTTTCTCTTTGAGGTCATATTCCTTACACATGAAAAATTACTTTTTAGCATTCCGTGTAGTGTAATCTACTATGATAAAATTTCTTATTTTTTATTTTGGGAGAGGTCTTTAGCCTTTATTCTTAAAGAATATTTTCTCTAGTTAGAGAATTCTGACTTGACATTTTTTTCTTTCAGCATTCGCAAGATGTTGTTCCACTGTTTTCTGGCCTCCATAATTTCTGAAGAGAAGTCCACAGTCTTTTGAACTGCTATTCCTCTGTGTATTCTCTAGCTGCTTTCAAATGTTACCTTTATCTTAGTTTTCAGAAGTTTGACTAAAATGTGCCTACTCCCTTGAGTTCTGCTATTAATTTCTAGTTTTAATATTACACTGTGTTTAGAAAATGTCTTCTATACTATTTCTACTCCTTGGGATTTACTGAATATTTTTACATTTCAATTGTTAATTTATATCAACATTTCATAAATACTTGAATGTGCAGTCTCTGCTTTCTTTGTATAGAATTCGATAAATGGTACTTAGATCCATTATCATTATGTTCTTTGTGTCTTGTTTGTCTTTGCCTATTATTCACTAATTAAGTTTTTTTCGCTACTTGATCTCTCATAGACTGAGAGAGGAGAATTAAATTTTCCTTAACTACTATGCTTTTTTTTTTTTTTTACTTTGTGACTTAACATTATGAATGTTCGTATTGTCTTGTTTGATGTAAGAACATTTATAGATGTTGAATCCTTATTTTAGATTATAATCTTTTTCATTATAAAGTTTATCTCCTTTAATGTCTTCCTTGCTTTTGGTCTTGTCTGCTGAATATTGCAAACCTTATGTCCTTTTTATTTGAATTTTCTTCGTATATTTCTGCCTGTTTTTTACTGTAAACTTTTGGGGTTTCTTTATTTTTTGATGTGTTCTTGTATGCAGCATATGATTGAATTTTACTTTGTGATCCAACCTGAGGGTCTTTTCTTTTAATTGGTAAGATTAACCTATTTATACATATTAATATGACAGTTACAGTCTTAGTTCTGCCATCTTGATTTTTGTATTATTGCATTTTTCTAAATATATTACCGTATTTTCTATATTTCCTTTGTTTTCCATTGAGCGTATTTTTCTTTAAGCAAGAAAGTTTAGAGTCTTTTTCTACTAGTGACTATAAGTGTAATTTATAGTAATCTTAATTCTATCTTTTTTGAATATTATCTATTTACTTCCTAAGATAAACTCATTTACATTAACAACCCACTTTTTCATCTTCTTTATCATTCATTTTTTAAAGTTGCTTATAATTATTGTTATTAGTTATATCATGGTTATTTATTTAAAGAATATGCTTCCACTTGATACACCATCTTCAGCAGTGTATATTAAAGTTCCATTGTGAAACATAAGAAATCTACATATTCATACTATTCTCACATTCTCTCATCCTTCACCTCCCTTCTTTCATTAGTTTTACCAGACAAATTTCATTTTTTATGGCTTGTTTTATTTGATTTCCCATGAGGCACCTAGTTATTACCATAGAGAGTTGGTGTAATTCTGGGCCTCCTAATTAACTTGTGTGGCTTTATTCAGATTTTCATCCTGGGGTTAGAGTAAGAAAGCCTGTCCCAGCAGCTAGCATGCTGTTAAAAATTAAAATGCTTATTCTGGGCCCCCTGGGTGTAGGAACATAGTGTGATGAAGGGGTGGTTTTTAAAGTTCTGCTCAGTTTTTTTTTAGCAAACCTCCATAGTAGAGTTCTGGACTGGGGATAGAGTCTTGGATTTCAGTCCTAATTTTACAACTGTTAACTTTGTTTCCTCATCTTTCAAAAGGTCATTCATACTGTCGTTCTGTTTCATTAATAGTCTTATTGTACAGCTCTAATGAGATAATTTGAAATAACTTTGTAATATGCCTTATAGATATCAGGTGTTAACAAGTTCTGATTCTCTCCCAGATAAAAACTTTTGTTAACATGGAACTAAGTAGATTAATTTGATTTTTATCTTTATTTCCAAGTCAGTTAGCCCTTCTTGGTTGGGCATTAAGTCACCATTATAAGTCAGAGTTCAGGCAGCAGCAGGCAGGGAAAGGAGGAAGAGACAAGGGAAAATCACCTGCTAAATAATCATAAACTGAATCCAGAGGAAAGCCTGAATAGAGTGAGCAAATTCCCTTGTTATAAGAAAATGCAGTGACTTAACATTAGCACTTGCTGGCTGCAGAAGGTAATGCTGACACTGTTTACCAAGAGCTCTTACCTCCCTCGTGCCATTTGACCTTCAACAGCAAGAATAAATAGCATGGACTAACTACATTTTAGAGATGAGAGAAGTGAGACCAAGAGGGGTCCAGGGATTCATGCACCATCAGCTATTTAGTATTAGAGTTGGGCTTCAAAATCAATTCTTCTAACTTCCTGTCCAGTGTTCTTTTCTTTTAATAAATAATATTTTATTTCCTTTTCTTCTCCCTCCCCTCCCCTCTTCTCCCCTCCCCTCCTTGTCCCTTCCTTTCCCTTCCCTCCCCTCTTTCTCTCTCTATGATCTTGCTTCTGTTTTTTCATCCTCTGTCCTCTCCTTTCCTCCTCTCTGTCCCTCTGGGTGAAGATAACCTCTCCTGTTAATGTAGCTTCTGCTTCTCTTAAGAAGCTGTGAAGAGGACTATTGGAACTTAGCAGAACATGTGCCAGTGTATCCCACGTATTGGCACTTACAAAACAGAGTTGTTCTGTTTTATTCACTGTTTTGCCTTTGGCTTAATATGAAGTGAGAGTGTGATGGGAAGAGACAACTACAGGCTATGGATCATTTATCTGTGAGATGAAGGAAGATTCTCTTTGGATTGGAACATTCACCAGACACAAAACCAGGAAATGGTAAAAGGTCTGGTTTATCTTACAGAGTAACTAGCTTAACTAGTTGCTAGTACACAGCCTTTGTTATTGTTCCTTATCTGAGATGAGAACCCTATATCTTATTTCTATCATAATTGGATTCATGCCCAGATTTTAATTAAAATTTAATTTTCATAATCCTGTTGTGTCTATAACCTCCCAGAAAAGTGGAGGAGGGAGAAGAAGACTCTGTTTCTTTGAGATTAACCATTAGGTTAAAGCTATAACCAATTTTAACCACAGCAATTTTCTTACTGCTTGAATTTGGACAATTCATTTTAATTCCTGGGCTCTCAATTTCCGATCGATAAAATGTCAATAATAAAAATCCCTGTCAGGCCTAACTCATAGGTCATTATAGATTTAAATAATTGATATAAAAGTGTTTTGTAAGTTGTAAGGTGTTAAAATAATTGGTACTTAAAGAGTTCTAAAAATCCGTATTTACTTGCTAACTCTCCCATTTTTAAAAATATGCCCACAAGAGATAATGATGAGGAAACTGAGTGGTCAAGTGACTTGTATGTAATCAAACAGATACATGATGGTGGGTTCTGGAACATGAGATCCTCTGATTTCAAATCCTCCCTTTGTCATGCACCTAGTTCCTACTGGTCCTCAAATGCATTGTAATTTTTGAGGATAAATGGGCCCCGTTTCATGACCTCTGTTCCTATCTGAAGCCTGTAATCAGGAGGTAGAGTATAGATAGTTTAGAGCTTAGAGAGCAGCTTCTGAAGTCAGGCTGCCTGGGAGCCAATCCTAGATCTGCTTCTGGGTGACCTAGAGCAAGTCACACAACAATCTGTGCCTCGGTCTCTTCACTTGGAAACTGGAGAGGGTAATAGTATCTATCTCAGTCCATGTTGAGGATTAAATGAGATAATACATATAAAATATTTAGAAAAATATCTGGTATGTAATAAACACTTGAAGGATGTAAGCTTCTATAATAGGTTTGGGAAAAAGACACTGATTGAGGATTCAGGGATCTGGGTCCTGATCTACTTTCTTAATCAAGAAAGTCTCCTCCCCTGGCTGAATTTCAGTTTCCTCATTTATAAAATCTCTGAATTTTTTTTTGAAGCATAATGTCTGGGATGCCCTCCTCTTTCATGCCTTCCTCCTGCTGATACTAAGTCAACAGGGGGCAACTCCTAGCATTTACAATGTTGTGTTAGTTTCAGGTGTACAGCAAAGTGATTCAGTCATTCATATATATATATATATATATATATATACACATATACATACATGTACACACATACATATATATTCTTTTTCAGATTCTTTTTCCTTATAGGTTATTACAAAATACTGAATATAGTTCCCTGTGCTATACAGTAGGTCCTTGTTGCTTACCTTTTTATACATAGTAGTGTGTGTACGTTAATCCCAAATTCCTAATTTATCCCTAAATCTCTAAAAAATTTTTCCTTTTTTAATTTTTTTTTTTTGGTCTTGAAATCCTATGCTTTTGTGGTACTCTATTTATGTAGCAATTTTCCCAAGTCATTCATCTTAGCGGGCTGAATGATTTTACCTAATCAATTACTCCTGTGAAAAATGTCTAAGGTTTTCTGCTGGAAAATATTGTTGCTGTCACATTGATATGCCAACAAAAGCTGAGTGGGAAGGTCAGGCCTAGAAATGCCTTCCTGCAAGAGTAGGCATTACACATTTATCTCTCCATGCCATTTAAAATTTGCATTCTGCAAAATATAAGGGATAGCAATGCTGCAGAAGGGAAGCTCGGAAATTGCTTGAGGTGGTCACCCCTCATCCTGTCTGTAGAGACGCTGGTGAAAGCAGGGGCTAGGAGCTGCCCCTGTTGACTTAGTATCAGCAGGAGGAAGGCATGAGAGAGGAGGGCATCCCAGACATTAACCCATCACCTCAACCTTGCTCCCTGAGATCCAAAGGCCAACGAGCTGCTCCGCGTCCCCAGAGTTCTAATTTGGCATATGTTTGTCAGATGAGAGCTTCAAAGGGCCTCTCCTCTGCTCTGGGTGAAACCAGCTCATGGCCCAGGCTGATTCTGCTGGCTTCGCGTCTGTCAGTGACGCCTAATCACTGTTATAAAGTGTGGTTCTGCGGAACGCCTTGTAAAATATTTTCCTATTGCTCCAGCCACATCTCCTGTCTAGACAATCTAATTATGAGCGTGGAGCAAACAGCTGAAGTGTTTGCCGCCCCCAAGGGTTGCCTAACTCCAGGAGTGGCGGTGGAAGGAGAGGGGATAGGGTGTGGATAGCATTGGTTTCTTCTTGTTGACCAGAAAATTGAGTGCTCCAAAGGAATCCAACTAACTTTTAATTAAAAAGAAATGATCTGGTGGAAGCTGGCATTTTGTTGTTTTTCCAAACTCATTGGAGGATTAAAGGTAGCGATTCATTTCCCTCCAATCACATCTTTTTCTTGGCTTCAAAGGTGGTTTGTGGTCTCTTTGCTTAAAAAAAAAAAAAAGCCACTGACTTAGTCATCTGCCCTCCCAGCAGCATTCTGAAAATAAAAAGCGGCTCCCTAAATGTATGTTCTTTCAAAGTAGTAACTCGATTACATTCACTGAGTCCTTCCTGAGCTCTGGCCACGTGGCAGGCATGATGATGACAAGGTAATGAGACCTGGATTCTGTCCCCAGGATATTTACGGTCTCATGGGAAGACAGACACATATGAGCTAATGCTTTAACCAGGCTTTGATTACTGCTCCAGTGGAAAGCCAACAGTGCCATGGGCACAGGAGAGGGAGAGAGAATTTCTCCTGGGAGATATGGGAAGGTCTTAGAGAGGAGGTGGAATCTGAGCAGGTCTTTATAGGATGAGCAGAATTTGGGCAGAGAAATCGTGAGGAGTAGTTCAGGCATAAGCAGACAAATGCCCAACTACTGTGATCATGCCAGTTCTGTGGGGCTGGGTCTCAGCTGTTGAGAAGGCATGGTGGAAGCTTTTGAATGGCTTTGGATAATTATATGAGGTGTTTATTTTTATTTTTTTAAATTTTTATTGGAGTATAGTTGATTTACAATGTTGTGTTAGTTTCAGGTGTACAGCAAAATGAATCAGTTATACATATACATATATCCACTCTTTTTTTTTTTTTTTTTTTTTAGATTCTTTTCCTGTATAGGCCATTACGGAGTATTGAGTGGAGTTCCCTCTGCTATACAGCATGTTCTTATTAGTTATCTATTTTATGTATAGTAGTGTGTATATTGTCAGTCTCAATATGCCAATTTATCCCTCCCCCCCCCATCCCCTGGTAACCATAAGTTTGTTTTCTACATCTGTGACTCTACTTCTGTTTTGTAAATAAGTTCATTTGTACCCTTTTTTTTAGATTCCACATATAAGCGATATCATATGATATTTGTAATATGAAGTGTTTAGGTTTTAATCATCTTAGAATCTGAGACGTTGAAGGTTTTAGGGGAGGAGCTAAAACAATTGGCATTTTTCTTTGGAAAGATAAGGGGGGCAACAATATAAGAAATGGTTTGGAGGAAACAGATGCTGGAGAAAGGCGCAGGCTAAGGGAGAGATTCTCAGATTCTCTGAGGGTAGAGTTGGGAAATTATAATAATCTGAACTGGGTCAGTGGATGAGAAAAGGAGACCATGGATATGAGAAGACTTGGCTGCAGTAGAAGCTCTGGCATGTCATGACCGAATCGGGTATTCTTTGTATGGGATTGGGAGTGGGGGAAGGAGCTGTGAGCCTACAAATGTAAGACGCTCTCATGCTTATTATTTGGGGGCCTGCTTGACTAGGGGAAAAGTCGATGGTTGGAATAAACTATTCACGCCACTGACATTTACCAAGCATTTGCCATTACCAGGTGCTGGGCTGGGCACTGTGATGCCATTGTGCTAAAGAGAGAGTTTCTGCCCTCACGGAGTTCACAGTCAAGGGGACAGTCAAATTATCATACCAATAAGTATAAAATTACAACAGTGAAAGTGCTTTGAAGAAGAGCTATATGCGGTATGTGAATTATAGATTGCTAAGTAACTACTTACTTCAAAACTTGGTAGCATAAAATAAAAATCATTTATTATTTCTCTGTTTCTGGGTCAGGACTGTGGGTGTGGCTTAGCTGAGTCCGGTGGTTCAGGTCACTGGGGCCGTGACATCTCAAGCTCACTCGTGTGGTTGTCAGCAGGCTCAAGTCCTTGATGGCCAGAGAGATCGGTTCCTGCTGTGTGAGACTTTCTCTAAGACTACTGACAACATGGCTGCTGGCCTCCCTCACAGGGAACAAGGGAGGGAGTGAGAGGGAAAGAGAGAGATTAAGCAAGACAGAAGCCACAGTCTTTAGGTAACCTAATCCTGGAAGGGACAGCTTATCACCTCCGCCATGTTCTATTCACTGGAGGCAAGTCGCTAAATCCAGCTTACGCTCAAGGGGTGGATGCCACACGAGGCCATGCATGTCAGGAGGTAGACACTGGAGGCTGTGGGACAGGTAGCCTACTGCATGAGGGCGATCAGAGCACTTATTACAGGATTTAGACCTAAATCGGAGGGTGAAGATGAAGGAAGATTTCTCTGAGGAAGGGCTTCTGGAACTCAGACTGAAAGAATGAGTAGGTGTTGACAAGGTGAAGGGAGTTATGGAGAGTGGTCCAGGGAGAGAGAAGAGTTTGTATAAAGGAGGGAGAGAACCTGGCACATCTGAGGAACTAAAAACAGGCCAACATGAGGGCCCAAGGGACACGGATGTGGAGATGAGTTTTATATTTAGATGTTGATGAGCTATGGCTTTGGGAAGAATTAGAGTAATTCAGCTTGTATCTATCACTTGCATTGGCATTCCCTAGAGGGAAGGGGTTCACAGGTAAAAGTAGTTTGAAAGCCCTTGCTCTAAACTGTAGGACCGTTTCTGGAACTGCTGGAAAATGGGTCTGATTCAGTGTATAAAATGAATCAAATTGCCCACTTATCTCTTAGGATAATTAGTTATTGTGTAATGCGATAATGTTCATAAATCACCCCGGGCTTCTTGGGGAAAGGTATATAAACACAAGGCTTTATCAGTGATGATGGTAACAGATTTGGGGGATTAAAATCAGATGTGCACCTTGATGCTATGGCATTTTACTCCCTACTAAGAGACCTGGGAAGTTCATGTGAGTTCTTGAGGAGGGTTTCACTTTAAGAAATCGAGGCAGCAAGGTGTTGGGAGGTGGTTGGAATGGGTGTAGGCGTGGAGAGGCAGGGTGGGGGCTGAGGAGGTCTGTCTTTTTAGCTATTTGCTCTGTTATTGAAGGGCACTAGCTTTTGTCAATCCAAGTCAAATGAATGTGACTACTTAGAAATGCACCATGGAGATTCTCCTGGGCTGGGAATAAGAAAATCTGAATTTTTATCCCTATTGTGTCTTCAGTGTTCTGTGTGTCCTTGAAAGAAAGTTGTTTTCCCTCTCAGAGCCTTGCTCTACCCCCATGTAACATGAAAGGGATGAAATTAGACAATCTTTAAGGTCTCTGCCATCTTGTGGACCAATGATTTTATAACCTTCTTTCCACCATGGCTCTTGTGAAATGAGAACAATAAGAACTCCTTGTCAGCAGTCAAGGAATATTGTGACCAATGACAGTTTTTGTTTTGGGAAAGTGTTTAACATTGGTGGCAGAACTTGAACTTTTGTGCATTCATTCTACAGACCCCAGGGAAAGATGGAACCAGTGGAGAGAATATAGGCCAGAGTTGGTGTTTGATACATTTTTTTTTTTCCCAGCTTCAACTGACACATTCTTCTTCTTTCTCCTCTTTTTTACCCCTCTGCTCTTCTCTTAGTCCAAACTCCCTGGACCCAGCCATATAGTTCATATTTTGGGGTTAAGAATATCCACCATATAGAGCTGTGAGGATTAAATGAGAACACTTGAGAAGTGCCAAGCTGATGAGTGTTATAGGTGCTCCAAACACATTAGTTTCCTTTTGCTTTCCAATATGCTCTGCTTTTTTTTTTTTTTTTTTAATTAGGAAGGTGGCACTCGACAAGTATCCTTTAAAGTACTGCAAAATACTAATAGAGAGCCACTCCCTGAAAAGTTACTGAGTCACTGATGGGGCAGTTAAGACTACAGGTCTGTGCTGTAAGTTTCACAGGAAAGAAATGTTAATTATTCACTCAACTCAAGGCCTGTTACTCTGCAACAAAATAATGGAGAGCTGGAGCCTGTTTTCTGATGGAAGTAGGAACTTGATGAGTTGGTTTGAGAAAGCCTAAGCCCTGTTAATGGGAGATGGGGTCTATTTCTGGGAGCAGGGAAAGTACATGTTAAAATGCTCCTCGGAACAAGATGGTAGCTCCCAGTTTAGACCAAGCAGGAGGCATGTATAAGAAGGGACGACTCTACAGGTATGCATGGAGAAGTGGCCTTAAACCCAATACATGAACACCTGAAACAACTAGGGTTATATTTTTTTTTACCATTTGGTGATGCGGCAGCAGGCAGAGGAAGCTGGTTCCAGCATAAAACCTGACTTACAATGAAGAACATTAAGTAATTAATAATCTTTGATTTTTTAGTTAAAAAGTTGTTTCAGCTACTTCATATAGATACAGTCTTTGTGTGTTGCCCTTGCATTTCTTTCTCCTTCACAGTAAATTGGATATTGCTGCACCTAGATTCTGGAAACAAGCTTTAATTGTAATAGTTTTAATGTGATGATTTGACAAATGGAAGACAGTGCCTAGTAGTCTCTGTAGGGAAAGAAAGATGAATTATATATTGGTCTTGCCCTCAAATAGTCTGAGCTGTAATTGGGAACAGGAAGAGTAAATATATAGAAAACTAATTTTCACAGAACAACACATAACATGACAAACCCTAAGTGAAAGCCAGAAGCAATGTACTATAGGAACAATGATGAGGCAATTATTTCTTTTTAAGGTTGGGAATTTTTGCTAAAGAGACAGACTGATGAATTTTGGTAGAGAACAGTAAGGTGCCTCATAGACTAGGGGAAGAGTATTATCAAAAGATGTGATGATACAAAAGTATAAAACATTGCTTCAGAAACCATGACTAGCCTCCTGGGTGGCTGGAGTTTAGGGAGAGTGGTGGGAGAGAGGAGGGGGAGAGGAAAGCCTGTTCACGGAGAATGGCAAATGGCAGCATAAGGAGGTTGTATATATTTTGATTGGCTAGTGCAAGTCATAAAGGTTTCATTGCAGAGAGGTCTTCTACCTCTTTTGTGTCCCTACAGCCTATAGTACATTAGTATGTGGCAGGCACAACACTGTGTACTCAGTGACTGGTGAGTACCTGACCACACCAGGCAGTGGTGTGTGGGATGGATTGGAGCACTGAGAAAAATATGATCGGATCTTTGAGTCAGTCCTGGTGAGAGGTGTTGGATGCTTGACCTAAGCGTAGAAAGGAGAAGTCATAAATGAGAATCTCAGTATCATTCTTTTGCGGGCAACACTGATGAATGGCCTCAGACTCCAATGGAGCAAAGTCATTGAGATTTGCTTGGATGACGATGAAATCTGGAAACAGAATTGCCTTGGGGTTTATGGACCTACCATCTTCAGAAAGTATCAAGTTACATGACATACTGCGATGAACTGGGCAACAGGCAAGGATTTTGTCACACATGCTCTTGACTTTGCCTTTGGAAATCTGTGCCAAGAATGCCCTGGACTTGATCTTGGGTGCGGTGCTGTCCACTCACTCATAATGCCCTGGGAGGCGTGTTGACAAGGATGGGTGGATGGTGGGGTTTTGCTGAGCTATTTCGTGGCAAACCTCTGAGAGGAGGCGTTCCCCAAATGCCACAATACTGTTATTTTTGAGTAATGGACTGAACCCAGGTGCCTGATTGGACAGGGCCATTCTTCTAGATAAATATTTGGTTGCCAGGAGGTTATATTTAAATGAGAAATACCTCCCTAGGAAGTTATTGCCTAGCAATTCCTGCAGAGGGCAGGATCCCACCCCTGCTAGGAAATGTTTGAGAACCACCCTAAAATGTTTTCTGTACTCACTATACACTTAGTGTGAGGGCATCCACTTTGAGGTTCCCTGAACTCTGTTGCTCTGAATTACAAGAAAACCCAGCAGTGTTTGAGACACTGCATTTCTCTGGGGGAAATGCTTCTGGTCTTCAGTGTCATAATGGCAGGACTCTGAAGAACAAATGGAATCCAAGTTAGGGATCTGGCTTTAAAGAGAGAAATCAGTTCTCTGAAAAAGAGCCTGGTTCCTTCTGGAATCCAATCACAGAGTCTGGGAAGCTAGGGAATCTGGATCTTTCAGACGTAAGTCGCTCTTGCCTTTGCTCTTGCCCTTTGTAATCAATGTTTGAATGTTGGTTTTTCAGGCCCCACCAATTTAGCTTTTCTGGTCTCTCTATGGAGAGAATCCTTTTAGTTTATGTATTTTCTTTCCATTTTCACTGAATGAGACTATTAGGACTCAGCAATTAAATCTTATAACTTTTTTGGGAATCATCTGTCCTTAGAAATTCCCCAGTTAACATCCTCATTTTTTTCTTTTAAGGACTCAAAACAAAACACAAAGCAAAAAACAAGGCATAAGCAAAAACACAAGTAAAAAGATGATCACTCCAGTGTTCTGGATCAAAGTTCGTTTTTTGGGTCCTCCTATCAAGATCCATCTTAAACACATATTCTCCATGACAACATGTGGCATCAAGGTCACAAGCTGTGACTCTCCCCATGATTTTGTGAATCATCACTTAATCACTAGTGATGTATTATTTATTATTATTATTTTATTTTTAAAATATATTATTTTTGTTTTTAACACTTTGGATGCCTTTCATTAGGGGATCCACTGACAAAGATCACGTCAGAAAGAAGAAACCTTACCCATGTGTACCAGCTAAAATACAAGTGAGAAGAGGCTAGTTTAACAGATGGGACTGAGTCCCCGGGCTATGTAGGGTCTGTTTTGGTGAGAATCCATCTGGAGGAATGACATGGGGACTGGGGGACACTTGGCAGAGTCAAAGTTCAAGATTTGTTTCTTCTGATTTATTGCAGAAAAAACTACTATTTATGATGTGTTTAAATTCTTTCAATGTGCTATTATTATAATTCAGTAAATGAGAATGAGTGATAAGAAATATAGGTTTTTGGAGTTGGAAAGGAATTTAGAGTATCTGGGTCAATCTTTCTCATTTTATAGTTGTAAAGTGTGGTCTTAGGGGACTGTGGTCCAGACTCCCAATGGCAAAGCCGAGAGTAGAGCTTAAAGATGGAGAAACAACCAAGGAGGTTGTTCATTGACTTAAGTCTGTAAATTCCAGCATTTTAGGTTTTCTTCTCCTTATGTCATCAGAAAACAGGGAATCTGCTTTTTAGAAACATCTAGAGAATGACGCATTGGCCAGGTAGATAGAAGATGTAGAATAAGAGTTTCGACTTTCCATAAATGAGCTCCCTGACATTACACTTGAATATCTTCTCTCTTCTCTGGACTGTTTTTTAAACATCTGTAGAGCGATGAGAGCAGTCTGTGATCTTCCAGGTGTCTTTCGAAACCAAAATTCTATAATATGAAACTGTTTTTGCTCTTAAAAATAATAATGAATGATATACTAAGGTGAAAAAAAAGGTCCAGGTGGTTTTATAGAAATTATACTATATGGAAGTAGTTTTAAATTTGACCTGATACCAACATTTAATCCCTTGTGCCTTTGTCAATTGTCATTGCTGGGAAGTCTTTCAAAAAAGGTTTCCCCTCATTGCTTCTTAGAATTTTCAAATAACCATCTCTTTAAATCCTAATTTTCTTAAAATCTATGCAGTTTCCCTGGGCAGTTGCTGGGTAGGAGCAGAAGTGCTGAAGTGGTGGCCTATGTAAAAAGCAGAATGGCAAAATCATTCTGAGGCTCATTGAGCACCGAGTGTATGCCCTAGTCCGCATAGCAAGTGAGTGATACAGCTGGAAGGGCTAGTAGGGCTGGGATTGGCAGGTAAAGGAAGAAGCTTTCCTTTCCCATTGTTTGTCACTGGTCCTTTGAAAAAGGTGGTAAATAATTATGGTAGCCACTACAATTTACTGAACAGCTGCCATGGACCAGGCACTGCCTTAGGCTCTTTAGATATGTCATTGTCAATTCATATATCACCATTAGCAAGGTGTTATTATCCCCATTTTACAGGTGAGAAAACTGAAGAAAAGAAAAATTATCTGAACCATGCTGAAGGTCACAAAGCCAGCCAGCACTTTACCTGGGATGAAACACAGATCCCTATGACACCAAAACCTAGACTTTTCCTACCATGGGAGTGCTGAAAAAAATAAAGCCAACAACAGAAATCTCATCTCTGTTTTTGAGGTGAGTGAATCAATGGGTCAGGCAAAATTTTGGCTAGAGAGAGAATAGTAATGTCTGTTCCCAGCATATTAGTGTCCTGGAATCTGCAAGACACCTTGCACACTCATTATTTGATTTGATTCTTCTCTCTCTCACACACACATGCATGTGCGATCTCATAATAAATGCAGGAGGGTTGGTTAATTTTGAATTTTATAAGTGAGTAAACTGAGACTCACTTGAAGGTGAAGTCATCTCGGCAAAGTCCTCAATAAATAGTGCAGTGCTGGGTCTCCTGATCCCTAGGCTGGGGCTTTTTCACTAAACCACAGGGCCTTGAAGAGATGGGTTATTTTCTCTACATGGGCTGTCCTCTAAGATCAATTGGACCAAAGGTAGAGGGACCGTTCACCTTTGCCTTAATGCATAGAACTGAGATGGTCTCCATCCATTTGATGGCCCTCGTCTTTCAACACAAGCTGACTCCAGCCTGCATTTATGATGATGCCTGTGTAAGCTGCAGCTGGTTACAGAGCTCTGCACAGAGTAGATGTCTCACTTAAGTTTGCCCGTCATGCACATAAAGAAACTGAATGTGTTGCTTCTTTACTGAAGGCCCTCAGTTTGTGCCAACATTCAGACAAACTTAGCTAAACGAGTCCTAGCAGAAAATAACAAAGAAAGTAATGTAGATATCTTGGCTATTGTGCATGCTTATGTTTTACATTATTTATTTTTGGATAGAATATATATATAAGAACTTCTTTCAAATCTTGAATATCGGAGGTTGCATCAGAGAACTTCTGGAACTAGAATGGGCCTTAGAGATGATCTAAGTCCAAAAGAGGGCAAGTTATTTATTTAAATCAAACTCATTTATAGAGTCATGGGTGACTGAGGTGTCCTGATCCGTTGGGACAGGAGCTTGGGCTTGAGAACCAAATAAATATGGATTTGAATCCTGACTCTGGTATTTACTGGCAGTGTGACAAGAGGGTAAACAGTTGATGTCTCTGAGCCCCAGTCTCATCTTTAAAAATAGAGATAATTATAACTACGGGTAGTTGGTTAGTCTAAATAAGCTAGTATATTCAAAAGCCTGGTGCTTGCATACTTTGTCTTTCTTATCTAGCCTGATGCCCCAATGTCTCTTATTTGGTTTGGATTCTAATGAGATCATGTGTTTTAGAGTTTACAGCACAGAGGAACTACATGATACAGGAGTACAACTCAGTCCTTGATAGGAAAAATACAGTGCAATCAATCCCTTTATAATTTATTTACGTCATAGATTAACCATGTTATAGCATGCTTTTCCCATATGTAGTTTTAGCATCTCTTATCACACTGGGATCTGCTTTGACTTGTATTTCTGAACCTGTATAATTAAGTGTTATATTATAGTGGGCTTCACAGCATTGGGTAATGAAAAGAATTCTGGCCTTGTAATCAGTGGAATTTTGTGCCAACTCTACCAGGCACTAGCTGTGTGATTATAAATGCCTCCTCTTGAGGACTATACATGAGCATTTTAGTTCAGGTGATCTATAAGTTTCTGATAAGTTTTCACATTTGGTTGGTCTATATTTCTTCTACTGGTATATATTGAGATCCCTGTTTATTATGTCTGTATCGTGCTCTAGTGGGATGTGAGCAAGTGTCATTCTTCTAACTCAGATCAACCTAATAGTGCAAGTTTGAGCGGCTTCCCAACCATAGACTTCTCCTGCTAAATTGGGTGGGTTTTTGGTTATTTTGGTTCTTGATTTTTGTTTTGATATTAACTGCAGAGCCCCAATACTAAATAAGATCAGCAAGTTCACTTGTCAGCTCAGGCAAGGATAGACCTTTACAAAGTACCCCAGGTTACAGGAAGATGGCACTAGAGACTCTTGTCTCAGAAAAATGATGAGGCCTAGGATCTGGAATGGAATGGAATCATAGAATCACTAAATTGGAGACCACCCAAAGCAGACATCTTCTCTCCAGTAAACCTGACAAGTGGTTTATCCAGGTCATCCAGCCTCTGTTTTCAGGCTTCTGGTAAAAGAGAATTCACTATTTCTCGCCTTGTCTATCCCACTCTGGGAGGCTCTGGTTAGAATGGTCTTTCTTCTATTGAGTTGAAATAAGTTCCTCTTGAAGCTGTCGCCTGTTGGTCCTAGTATTGTCCTCTGTAGCTACACAGAATCAAACGTCAGTTCATTAACCCAACAACTACTTAGTTCCTGTTATATGTCAAACACTGTGCTGAGCTCTGGAAAGGCAAAATATGACATCTTTTTTTCAGGGGCTTATAGTGTAGCTGAAGAGCCAGACAAGTACAATGTCAGTTGCAGTATGATGTAGCAATTGCTGCTTTAAAACATGGAGACACAGAGGAGTGCATCTTACTCAGAGAAGGAGGGCAGGAAAGATACCCCAAAGAGTTTGAAAACCAAACGTTTTTATGTCCTCCTTCATCTCTATCCTCTGCAGGTTAACTGTACTTCTAGGGTGTGACAGGCAGTATAATTTTGGAAGTTACAGAAAGACTCAGGAGTCTTGAGTTCTA
Source organism: Balaenoptera musculus (assembly GCF_009873245.2). NCBI lineage: Eukaryota > Metazoa > Chordata > Mammalia > Artiodactyla > Balaenopteridae > Balaenoptera > Balaenoptera musculus. The sequence continues at coordinate 66,265,294 of NC_045788.1, forward strand.
ATCCCATTTTTGCTACCATTGTCCCCTGTGAGACATGGAACACATCAGCCCATGTCCTGTAGTAGAGGACGCAGATAGCACCATTTCATGTTACTAGTCCTGGACGTTTTAAAATAAACAGTCGATGCACTCATCTGATGAATCTCCCAGTATTTCCCTCCTCTTTATTTCTGCTCCTCACTGGTCAGCCTAGAGTAGAAAATTAACACTTAATTCTCCCTGTATCTGGGCCTTATCAAGTCTCACTGAGCCCCCCTCTTCCACACCATGTGCCTGCATGGGGGTGACCCTTAGCTTGTGCCTGAACTGTTCCCAGGATTAAATTAAAAAGCATTAAATTTAAAAGCACACTTAGAGAAACCCACAGAAATTTTAAACGTGTCCAGGCAAATTGGAAGTTGCCCTTGGGATCTTTCCCTTGACCAGCACAAGAAAGATGACTAAGACAATGTCTGCCCACTCCTATGTGGAAATAATGTTGCATTTGTCTGAAGGACAATGAAAAAATGAATGTTGGAGATGGCCTGATGACAAGTTATTTTGTACCCCAAATGCCTTGATATCTCAAATCCTTTATTTTTAAAATTCTTTCATTCCAATTTTTTTCACTGATCCTTGGAGGGATTTTCAGAGAAAGAGCTAGTGGACCAGACTCAGGGGTCTGAGAAGTCTTTTAGAGCTGAGATAGGCATTCCTCCCACACGCTTCAGCCAAGCTCTGATAAGCTCTTGGAACTAAAATAAAATGAAAATATTGGGTGAATGGAACATCTCACAATCACTGGAGGGAAATCTCTTAATGATGGGATATGGAATCCAGTCTCCAAGTCCCATTACATAAAATATTATTTTCTTTGGAATAGGAAAAAATAATTGCTGTTTTTTTGGCCAGTCTGGGTAAATTTCAAGGTCAATGGCAATCTTTCTTGGGAGTTTTTATTATATTATGCAGGACTTAAATCAGAACATGGACTCAAAGAGACAGTGGAGTCACTGAATTTTGGATTTTGAATGACTCTCACATGTGTGGTAGGGAGAATAGTAACTAAGGCATGGGACTTAGGTAGTAGCACTGAGAATTCTCTAAGACCATGTTGTCAGGGTACAGATTTTCTAATGCAATTTCAGTAAACTTCCACCACTGATTCAAATTTTTGCAAAAGAATCCCCAGGATTTTCTACCTCCTCTTTTTTGATTTTTTTTCTAGAGGAAATAAGGCTTGTCCCTCAACTTGGCAATAGGTATTTCTCATTGATTTAAAAACATTTGGAGGGAGTTGACTAATTTTGATCATATTTGAGAACATATGAATAGCTATCAATTCCTACCTTACATTTAATTTTCATCTATGCTTCTTCTAAAACAAATACAAGACACTAAGTCTTCCCAAGAGCATATCTTGGGAATTTAGTGAATTTTGATATATGTATAAAAGTGAAGTTTATTATTTACTGTAATAATTGTAAGCCACAAAACCATTCATTTATCAAAACTTTACTGAGGTTAAGGCACTGCACATATTTATGCCTTTTGATTGCTCTAGGAAGAAGAAAATGGAAAATGCATCACCTACAGGGAGGCCTGAGGCCTTTTCCTTTTTGACTGATCTCCCCCAGATCAAGCTTCTACTCGATAACTTGACTCAGACACCAAGTAGCATGCGTAAAAGTAATATTTCAAGCCAGGTTCAAACAATCTGTTCAACTAGAATAAGCATGCATTGGGTATGAAGATGTGCATATCACTATATCAGGTGTTGTAGTGGTACAGAGCTAAGTAACATAGTCCCTGCTATGAAGGATGCATTTTGCAATAGCTAATTTGAGTATATAGACAGCTATACTTTAATGTGCAGTAAGCTTTGCCATTGGAATGAAGTTGGCACCAAAGAGAGAATTCATACAGCTGAGGCTGTATCTGGGGAACATAAAAGAAATACATTATGACATGACTTTGAAGGAGGGAGCTAGAATATTGGTAGTGAGCTGGAATGTAAAGAGAGGGTTAGGGGAAGAGGGTGGTCCAGGTGGAAGGTACAGCAAGAATAAAGCCATATGGTCAGGAAAGAGCAGGGAAACAAAGAGTGAGTGGATGCAGTTTTGCTGGAGTATAATGAAGGCATAGGGAATGATGAGCCTAGAGATGGGGTCAGATAAAGGAGGGAGGATTTGAATGCCAGTATAAAGTGTTTGTACTTTCTTGGTGGAAATGGAGCTACTGCTGAATTTTAAATGAGGAAGTGCATCCATTTAACAAAAAATTTTTGAAGTGCCCTGTATAGGTCAGGCAGTATGTAAACTACTGACAATTCAAAGAAAGAAAATAGACAATCTCAAACCTCAAAGTCTGCAGGGAGGAGAGGCAAATACAATTATTTTAATACAGGTATGAGTACCAAGAGGGATATCTTGTTCACATAACTAGGGGATTATGGGAAGTTTCTTAAAGGCAATAAACCTTAAGGATTGGATGGGAGTCATCTAGGTGGAGAAAATGAGAAATTCTGCTCCAATAAGACCCTTGGAACAATTTATAAGATTGTTAACACAAGGAACACTGGGAAGAGAGATTTGAGTGGGAGGGATGGGGAAAGAAGGATGGGGGAGAGAGGGAGGCCAGTTGGGAGGCTGCCGCAACAGAATAGGTAAGAGAGGATGAGCCTGGACCACTGAGATGGCTGTGAGGATGAGGAGATGGTGACTCCTATGGAAGAAGCAGCAGCAGTAGATCATGATTTGATGCTGGAAGTGGGGATGGGGGTAGGAATGGCAGAAGTGGAGGAGAATGAGAAAAGGAGTTAAAAACAATGATTGCAGTCTGAGAGGTGAGGAAGATGATGCTATTATTGTTAGGGAAAGTAGCAGTCATGAGAAGCTGGTTTCAGGGGAAATGTGTGGAGTTCAGTGTTGAGTGACTACTGAAAAGCAGAAAAAGCAAATTCCGTCAAACTGGGCCATGAGCAAAATTCTTGGGTTATGATGTCATAGTTTCTCTTTCTTCCTTCCTGGAAAATTTCAGGACATAGGACAAGTGGCCAAATATTGCCTCAAGTACATTTTAAAGTGCTGTTGTCTAGGGCAAAAAGATTGTGTGTATTAACTGTAAAGTGTAAAAACCAGATATTATTAACAATTCCTTGGCTTGGCTTATGGATGTTCTAAATAATACCTTGGGATTATTTATGATGACAGGTTTGGCGTTCTTCTTGGAACATGTACCTGCCCCCTTAAGCAAACTGCTTCCTGGGGAGGAAACCAACAGAGGCAGGGTTTTCTCCAAACACCTAATTTTCGTTTCTTTCTCCCCTTTTCTTTTAACGTAGTGGGGAAAATTAATGATCACTGGACCGCATATATATATTTAATGACCCCGCATGATTTAGGGGTGAATCATGGTGGCCTCCTCTCCTTGCCTCCTTATTACTTCGTTTGCAACACCATCTCTGTCTCCACTGTAATTGCAGGGCTGGGGGAGATGTTGCTGGAGGAGGAATTAGCTACACTGTGGTGGTTTGGCAACAGAAAGGTAGAGAGGAAATAACATGGGACAGGAGGTCTGTGTGAAACATGTAGGCTTGTGGCTTTCTGCCCCCAAGGCAGCTTCCCCTACAGTTCCCAGCCCTCTGAGGGCTTTCAAGACATTGAGTGTAAGATGGGAGTGTAAGATGCTGCTTTTGTCCCCAGTATCGTTATCTTGCTCTGAAGGGGCAGCTTAAACACAGATATATGCAAACACAACACCTCCTACTCTACAATCTTAGGGGAATTTCAAAACCCGTATACATGTTGCAGAAAAAGAGTTAATTCAAAGTAAGGAGAGGAATTGATTTGGGTTGTCTGATAGTCTGGTGGAAGAAGGAATGCAGATAGTAGGATGAAGTTACGAATAGGATACAGCACAGTTCTGTTCTATTAGAAACAAGCTTTTTTTTAAACTTTTTATTTTATATTGGAGTATAGCTGATTAACAATATTGTGATAGTTTCAAGTACACAGCAAAGGGACTCAGCCATACATGTATCCATTCTCCCCCAGACTCCCCTCCCATCCAGGCTGCCACGTAACATTGAACAGAGTTCCCTGTGCTATACGGTAGGTCCTTGTTGGTTATGCATTTTAAATATCACAGTGTGTACATGTTGATCCCAAACTCCCTAACTATCCCTTCCCCCGATCCTTCCCCCCTATTAACCATAAGTTCGTTCTCTAAGTCTGTGAGTCTGTTTCTGTTTTGTAAATAAGTTAATTTGGGTCATTTCTTTTTAGATTCCACATATAAGGGATATCATATGATATTTCTCTTTCTTTGTCTGACTTACTTCACTCAGTATGACAATCTCTAGGCCCATCCATGTTGCTGCAAGTGGCATTATTTCATTCTTTTTAATGGCTGAGTAATATTCCATTGTATATATGTACCACATCTTCTTTTTTTAACTTGTAACTCAAGCCTCCCCAAATCAAAATGGGCCACTTACTAGGGCTCTGTACATGTTTGTGCTCTGCACTCGGCACATGTTTGCCCAGTGGGGGGAATATAGAAGACTACATGAAAGTTCATGGCTTGAAGTACTGAAAGCCAATTAATCATTCAGGGAGACCAATTGTTGGAAAACTATGTATAGGCAACCTCAAAACAAATGCACTGAGGAGCATGGGTAGCATCAATCCATGAGTTAGAGTGTAGTTTCCAGCTTTCCTACTCCAATTTCACAGTCTATGTGGGAATCGCCATTAGCTGGCAAAGGGAAATAGGTGTCTGCTCTGACATGCTCAGAAATTGGGAACTCACAACCTCTTCAGGCAGCGTGTTCCATTTTTTAATGAGCTATAATTCAGAGAAACTTCTCCTATTTTGCCAAATCTGCCCCATCAGTGCTTCTTTTGCCTCTGTAGCCAAATGGAAGCCTAGTTCTTCATATCCATAAACGTGTTTCTGATTTGTGAACATGTGATTTCTCAGGCTTTGTGTCTCCAGGCTGATTGACCCTCTTCACGGAGGACGTTCCCTTTTGTCAAAGTCCTCCATCACTACGCCCTTCCTTGCACCCCTGCTTGCTGATTTAGGCTTGGTGCCTTTTCTTTGCATGATGTTCTGTCTTTGTGGGGTTAAAATGGTGCTGTGACACGAAGGCTCAGGAGCAGCGAAGGGCCTGGGAAATCTATTGTCTGGATCATCAGAACGAGTGTTCTCAAGGCAAGCATTTGGGTAGTGGTCACCACTCCCCTGAGTGGGGAGAGCAGCAGGGGTCCAGAGGCCAAAAGGAGTCTTGGGTCTTCTGGCCCAGCGTGGGGTGTCAGAAGCTGATGCTGGGAAGTGGATTGATTTACAGCCTGAGCAAATGGTTCATCCAGAACCATAATGTCCCATCTCAGTAACGTGTTAAATGATGCTGTGAGGAATGCCTGTTTCCCTCTATCTCAGTTACAGTACATGTGCTCATTCCATCAATTTGGATATGGCATCATGGAAGGAGAAAAGTGCCAGGCACTGCTCAGTGTTCTTAGGAAGTGTGTACATAGCATAACATAATAGAATTCCACAGGTCAAACCTTTCAGGATATATCTGAGGTCAGGTATGTTCTAGGCTGGAAGTCAGCAAACTTTCTCTTACTAAAGGAATAGATAACAAATATATAAGACTTTATGGGTCATACAGCGTCTATCAATCACACTACTCAGCTTTGCTGTTACAGAATGAAAGCAACTGTAGACAACATATAAATGAATGGATGTGGCCGTGTTCCAATAAAGCTTTTTAAAGTAATTACAGGCAGTGGGTCAGATTTAGCCACAGGCCCTAGTTTGTCAATCCCTACCCCAGAGGGTGGACAGTTAGTGTTGTGGAGGGTAGTCCTTGGCGGCTTATAGCAAGGCCTTGTTCTGTCCTGTTCAACATTCCTGTGCGTGATTCAGTTGAAGGCAGAGGGCACACCTGGTAAATCTGCCGATTTCAGGAAATCGAGAATGTTCTCTAATATGTTATGCAACATGATTAGGGTGCAGAAAGAGGAAGGTATAGTCTAGTGGCTAAGAGCACTGCCTTTGGAGTTAGGTGGACCAACATTTAAATCGTAGCTTTGCTACTTTCTATTTGGAGGAATTCTTACTAACTTGTGTAAGTTAGTCAACCTCTCTGAGTTTTATTTTCCTCATCTGTGAAGTAGCCATATTTTTACCTGTCTAAAGGGCTGTTGTAAGGATTAAATTAGTTGATGTATATAAGGTATTTAATGCGATATCTGGCACATAGTAAGTCCTCAATGAAAGGTAGCATGAGTAACCTCACTGAATCAATTACAGGAACAAAGGAAGCTGTCCAGTCTGGAGGAGAAAGGACATAAGCTGATTCATCACACTGAAGTAGAATCCCCCAACTGCTACTTCACATTGTGTCTAGAGACATTATCGACCTGTATATCGTGACTTTGAATGGAACAGTGCAGAAAGGTGATTCTCTCTTTAGTGAAGTGTTTACGGAAAGTTACAGAGGGGGAACTTATGAATAAAAGGGTAAACTGGGTCCAGTCCTTCAAATAGGCAGAGCAATTAGAAGAAGAGGTCTCTAAACAAGGAGTTAGAATATTCTGAATATTCTATTAAACCACAGGGTTTTATCTGGAAAATCTCTGAGCTGGATCTGCAGCAACTTCCTGTGATCTCTGTGGTTGGATGGGATTCCTACTGCAGAGGACAGAAGGGAGTAGTGATATTAATAACCTTCTCTTTTGCTATTTAGGGATTTTGCTGTTAATATAAATCCTATATCAGCAGCATCAGCTGTTTACAAGACTATCAGCATGCTAGACTTGAAGATATTCCAGGTGGTGAACTGGGTTCTACTTAGCCTTGGGTCCCTCTAGCCTAGCAGAGTATAGGAGAAAATGTTTTTTTTTTTTTACAAGTATGAGAATCATACTTGAAATGATAAATTAGTTAGTAAAAAGGATATTATAGCCTATGGGATATAGTAAATTCTAAAAGGAAACATGGTCTAGTCAGCAAAGTTTTTCATATGTTCATTACAGAAGAGACACTATCTAAAAATTACTTAGTTCTCATATTTATAAAACAGAGAAAGAACATTAAAGTAAAATGAAAAGAAATGAGAAAATAGAAATTAAAAAAAATAACAGTAGAAGTTAGCACAATAAATATACAAATCATCTAAAACCTGATTCATTTTAAGGCAAAACAAGGAAGATAAAGCTGTCGCTAATATGAAAACAGAGAATTAAGTACTAAAATCACTAATTTTAGACAGAAATAGATAAAATTAGGAACGAGAAAAGAGTATAACCACTTCTGGAGAAAAGGTTAAAATAATCATAAGAGAATGCTACAAACAATTCCATGGGAAAATATTTGACATCTGAAAGGAAACAGATAATTTCTTGGTAAAATGTAAAATACAAAAACTAATTCATGAAGAAGAAAACTCCATAAAACCTATTTCCATGGAAAATATTAGAAAAATGAGTCCAGTTCTATCAAAAGTGCAACAGAATTCATTATCATTTCTTTCTTATTTGTAAGCACTTAAGATACTTCTAATGCCTTTCAAACTTTTAGAAAAAAAAAGAGTATGAGTGTCTTGAGTGAGCTGAGACTCAAACACAGTTCATTTAATAGATGTATTAATAATAAGAACTGAAGAACTTGTGGCTCTTTTTTATGTCCTTCTTACCCACTTCCTCCATTTTTCCACTCTCTTAAGTTGTAGAATAGAGACAAGGGCATAAATCCTTTCCGCATGCAGCTCCTTAGGGCTAAGGGAAAGCTATACAAATGGAGACTTGGAGAAGCCCTGGATCTTCCATTAAAGTGGATCTGGCAGTCATGATGGAGAGAACACAGGGCTTGCAAACAGCCTGGTTTAAAGTACCAAGCCTATCATTGCTATTTCCATTACCTTAGGCCAGTTAACCCCTCTGAGTCTTAGCTTCTCTGTAATATGGGAAGGATGCAATTGCATTATAGGGTTGTAATAAGGATGAATGGATACAACACATGTAGCAGCCACTGTTGATTGCCTACCCAGCAACCACTTACCCCCTTCTTCCATTCTAGCCAGAACTAGTTTTATTTGTGTATTGATTTTCTTCTGAGAAGTATGTGATTCAGAGAAGGGGCTCTCCAGGACTTGAGATGAGCTCCCTCTCTTGTCAGTGAAGGCTTTAGGGGTAAGTGTATGACCCAATTCAGACACAACAGCTAACATGTAATAGGACTTTCTATGAACCAGATGCTATTATAAGGTCTTTACATACATTTACATATATCCTATGAGGTAAATACTGTTAATTAACCTCATTTTACGAATGAGGAAACTAATGAACAGAGAGGTTAAGTAATGGGTCCAATGCAACACAGTTAATAAGTGGTAGATCTGGGTTCAAACCTAGGAGTCTGGCCCCAAATTCTCTACTCCTAAACACTAAACAGTACTGCTTCTTACATAAGTAAAAGTCTGGGAGGACCATATATAACTTTATAAATATAAAGTCAAAATATATAATAATTGGTATTTTTTCATCATCCTTAATTTCTAAATACAGACTTAATGTTCATTGTAAGCCTGGGTCTCACAAGGATTGAGCGCTAGTTGAGCAGGCTAATTTTTGTCCTCCATGTCTTTAGCTTTCTGATTTGACTCTTTTTCCTGCTCAGGTATCTACTAGTGTCATGTATTTTCTTCTTACCCCCCGGGTCCAAACCAGCACCCAGGAAAGATTCTGAAAGTCACCTACAAGAAGATTAGAAATGATTGCAAGCAGGCTGAAAGAGTTCCCTAACCCAGGGCAATGTCAGTAGGCATCATAGAGCTTTCCAAAATAAATGAAGCATGAACAGTGGAATTTTAGGCATCAGCCAGTGGATGAATGGTGTTATTTTGGGCAGTGGGTCATCCAGGCGCTCCTGAAGTCACATCTTGTAGGCGTTTGTGTATTCTTTCAGGGTGCCAGGCCAATTCTCTTTGCTGCTTCTGCACACCTTTATCTGACTGGACATGCAGTTCAAAAGTCAGAGAGAGTCGGGGAGAGGGCGTTAAACATGTGGTTTCGAGCCTCATTTTGTTTTTGCCTCTTTTCTCCTTTGATTTCTTTCCTCTCTCTTATTCTTTCTCTTTAGCCCTCTCTTGTCAGTTCACTCTCCCCACCTCCCTCTCAGTCATCTCCTCTCTCCCTCCCTCCCTCCCTCCCTCCTTCCTTCCCTCCCTCCCTCTGTCTCTCTCTGTTTCAGTCTCTGCTTTCCTCTCTCCCTTTCCCCTCTTCTTCTCTGCCTTTCTCTTGTAGCTGTTCTAAAGAAATCATATTTTCTGGATTTTCTACAAAATTGCCTTGGGGCACTTCAAGGAATATCTTTCCCATCTCCTTGTTTTGATTACTTTGAATAGGTATACACAGCTGGCCCCTTTTCTTTTTGAGTGAAACCACAATCCACTCAGCAAATCACTGCTTTTCATTTTGCTGGCTGGAGGGAAAAAGGATCAGATAGGTGAGATGAGGATGTGGAGGGGGGATGGGAAGATAATGACAGATTTGATGATAATTAATATTTTCTGTGTCTAAATAGTGAAAGTCTCGTCCAAGTCCTCCAGCCAAGCTCAAGTTAAACCCTTGGTGTGTGGGTTTAAGAGCTCTGCAACCTGGCATGCTGGGGCTGGTTCAGAGGGAGTGATGCTGTATATGTGGAATTTTGTGGTTGTCTTTCATTATTATTACTGAGTAAACCATGCATATCTAAAAAGGAAACTTTAAGTAGACCCACTTGCAAGGTGAATTAGTATATTGGGTCTGAGTTACCTTGCCCATAATTTAAATTACCAGAGGTTTATGTATTAATTATTAAAGGCTTTGGTGTTCCTCAACCATTCATTTTCATTTTTATATCAAACCTCATTTATTTGTGCCTCATGTTTGTGCCTATTTTTTAAAGTAATGTGACATCTTAGATCTTATGGACTGCTAATCATTTTCAGATCCATTAAATACGTATTCGGCTTCCTTCAGAATTTAAGACTGGGATGTCTCTTATGTGACTCTTAGGTTTTATTCTGGTTTTTCTTTCAAAAAGACATTTATTTTATATCAATAATAAAAATTAATAAACAAAATATGATTTTCTTATAATATGACTTGGCAATTTTAATGCTATGAAATTAGAGTGCTTTATTTTTTACAAATATATTTTACTAGAGAGTAACTGGATACAGTTAGAGTTTACTGACTATGAAATTGATGTTTTCAACAATATCCTTAAAAATAATATTGGATGGAGTCATGAAAGCCAAGAGGGAAGGTATTTTCATGACGGAGAATGGTTACCAGTGACTAGTCAGTCACTGGTTCCATAAACACCTGTTAAAACTGAGCATGGCAAGGAATTGTCACCGCCCCCAGCCCAAATGTTTCATTTAAAAACAGGAAAAGTAAGGCATGGGGAGATTAAGTGACTTCTCTAGATCACAGAGCTAGAAACTAGCAGAGCCAGGATCTAAACCTGACTTTTAAATAAATATGTTAAATAAATCAAACATCTGGATAGAGGGATTGACACTTTAAACTTGGCCATTTTTATGTTTTGCAATAGACAAGATGACTGGAGAATTTCTCCCTTCTCCTATGACCAGAATTGTATTAAAAGCAGGGCAGAGCAAGGACATTTAACACAAAAAGGATACACAGATAATATTAATACAACGGCAGGTATTCAACGTGGTCCCACTCATGTTCCCAAGGTCTGGATCAATGTTGTCCCATTAACTTCAGGCAGAAAATGTTCTCCCTGTCCTCTGTCCTCATTTTTTCTTTCCCTTTCAAATTCCCTGCTTTTCCTTGAGAATGGACTTTATCATTCTTCTGTAATACTGGTTGTCACGTTGTTGGGAGAAGAAGGGGGTTACAAGTGGTTTGGAAAATGTTGGTGGACTTTGATTTGTGAATCTTTCTCTCCAATACCTGCCAGGACCTAGCAGACCTGTGGAAGGTGGGTCTGCAGTGCTGCAGGGCTCCGCTTAGTGAGCCACTGCAGCTTTTCTCTGTCAGAGAGGGAAGGGTCCTTCCAGGACATCAGGCCTGATGTGTTCCATGGAATCACACACGTAAGAGAGGTGTTCAGTGCTCCAAATAAATGAAGACATATCAGCCTGCGTAAAGTCAAGGATTTCTTCCTGATGCACATCCAGAATGTTATTAGACTAACGTTCATTGAGAATGTCTAGAAGAGAGAAGTGTTTCCCAAAGTTCTTTGATCATAGAACTCTTTCTTCATAGACTTTCTACATGTAAATATCAGAGGCACTGTGCATAATTTAACTTACTGCATTCTCACAACAATCCTTTAAGGTGGGTATTAACTCTGTTTTACCTGAGAGTCAAAGAGGCTAATTCACTTGTCCAAGGTCCTGCAGTTCTAGTGGTCCAGGTAGGATTTGAACTCAGGTCTTTCTGATTCTACAGCCCATGATCTACCCTTTATTCAATTCTGCCTGTACTTTCTCCATAGAGACTTCCCTGACTTTCCACACATGATGATTGATCTTTTCTAAGTGCTCTAGTCCATTTATACCAGTTTGTATTAGATATTTTGAAGGCTGTTGTCCAGTCCATATCAGTGTGGTTTGCATGGGGGCCCTGCTCTCAAAGGTGAGATTCCAGAAGTCCTAGTCTGATCCCTCACTTGACTTATCTGCTACAACTTGCACCCTACCTCCCTCTGCTGAAAATATGCTGGCTTCCTTGGTGTTTCTTAAAAAATGCCAAGCAAATGCTCTTATTTCAGGGTCTTTGCATTTGCTGTTCTCTGCCGAGAACGCCATTCCCCAGATATCACGTGGATCGATCCCTTATTTTCTTTAGATCTCTGTTTAAATGTCACCTTTCCAGAACCCAGATCACCCTATAGAAAAAAATAATTTTCCCTGTTGTATTGATCTTTTGCTTTGCACTGCTTTATTTTTCTTTATACCACATATTTCCACAACATATTATATATTTGTTTGTTTCTTGCCTGTCTTCATGAGCCAGAAGGTGAGCTCCACAAGAGCTAAGACTTGTTTTTGTTCACTGCTGTGTCCCCAGTGTCTAAAACAGCTCCAGCTTAGAGTAGGAGCTCAATAAATAATAGCTGACAGCAACTAAGTGAATTAATGTCTATTCTGTGCTACCCTACAACCAGGTCATGGGAGCAGATACCTGTCCCAAGCAGGAGCAATCATATTCTCCCACCCAGGTATTTGGAGCTGGGACTGAGAGACACTAGGTGGGGATTAGGAATTGGGGTTGTGAGTAGGATGAGAAAATGCATGTAACCTTAGATTTGGAGGCCAGCCATGTGCATGGAGGCAGAGGAAACATCTGGTCTTTTTCCAAAGAGAGAATAATGATGAAGCTGCACAGAGAAGTTTAGGCATGACAGATTATGTGGCCTGGGATAGAGGGAGATGGAATAGCTGTCTGGGTTCCTGGGCAGCTTTCTGCTTTCTGTTCTCTACTTCTTAGGAAGCCAGGCTGCATTTCTCTACCAGGTTTGGGGAGAGATCTCTGTATCCTTATAATAAATTCTTTCTTTTCACTCAGGTGAGCTTGAGTGGTTTAGTTGTAGGGATTGTTTTGTAGCTATTAAGACTGACAGTGGCTTAAACACTTAAAAGTTCAGAGCTGGCATCCATGATGGCTCACTGAGGTCATCAAGAATTCAGCCTCCTTTCATCTTCGCATTCTGTCGTCCTTCACCTGAAGACCATGGTGTTCATGCTTGTCACCTCATGGGCAAGATGGCACTGCACCTCCTCGCCTCACTTCTGCACGTCAGACAAGAGAAAAGGGGAAGGAGGAAGAGGCAAAGAATGTTCTCCTGGTGAGGCTTTGCTTTTTCATTTTGGACAGAAAGTCTTCCTTGGGGAATTCTACCTGTATCTCATTGTCCAGAAGAGTATCCCATTCCTAAGCAGAGAAAGCAAGTATTTTAGCTTTTAGATTTTTTAGATTCAGATGGCAAAGGAAAAGGAGGTTGTAAGTGAATTTTGGTTAGTTCGTCAACAGAATTTGATGCAAATAGAGGCCCAAAGAACCTGCTATGTATCACAGAGTTGAGCCTTAATTGCTCTCAATTGTTTTCTCTATCCAATTTGAAAGCGAGACATTGGGAGAAGGAACACATCTAATGCTTGTTCTGTGACCTTCAGAGCATGCAGTATAGTGCTGGACATATAACATGTATCCATATGAAATGTGATCATGGATTTTAATTTGTCTGAGACTCTTATTTTCCACAAGGGAAGGCTCAGCTCCAACCATATTAATTGCCATCTTCTCTGACTCCAACAGCGTTCCTTGTCTAACTTCATGTCTTAACTCTTCTGCAGCTCGACTGTAATCACTTGCTGGTTGCACTGGGCCTTAACTTTCTTTTATACACTTCTAACAAGGCTATCTTCATGGTCAGTGCTCAATGAATTTGTAAAAAGTGAATATACATGTCATTGAGTACCAGATCTTAGAACTCGCTGTGCCAGAGGGTGAATTATTTACTCATTTTAAAATTTTTTTGGTACTGTTTAATTTTCTGTGTATTTTTCTAGAATTCAAATAAAAGTAATGTTTTATTTGATTTTAGTAATAAATAATTTTCCTATAGATGCCATCAAATGCTTAAGATTCTCTAAAAAGAACATGACTATAAACTTTGCTGAAAGTGATTAAAATGCTTGTTTTAAGTGCTCATCTGCTAGTACTGTGATGATAGACTTCGGCTATGAGCACCAGTGAGAGGGAAAGTGGAAGCCAATAGATAAGATGAGAAAAGAAACAAGAAATACTTTAGATCCCCCGCACTCCAGGCAGCTCAAAGGGCATTGTGATTGTGATTTTTCCAGGGAAGTGTTTCTAATATCTGAGCAATTTGCTCTGGGTACTGATGATTTCAGAGGGGAAGTGTTCAGAGCTTCTGGTGTTGCTTTACTGTTCTAAGTGCTATGGGCATCACAATATCTGTCAGTACCAATGTCAGTCTGGTTGAAGATGCTGAGTTAATGTCACCCAGAAAAATCACCAGGGTTTTGTAATGAGTGTTTAATATATCAGCATTTTCAATGCAAAGTCAAATCTTGAAAGCATAACTCAAATGTGTTCATCTTTGTAAAATTTTCCCCAACTTAAGGTCTGATTTTTAAAGAAAAAAAATTAGGTGAGAGTATGGGGAAAGATTTAGAGAACTGAGTTCACAATGATGAAATAGGGCTACATCACCTAACTCTATACTCATGGAAATTAGCATTTTGATTTTTAACAGTTTATATTAAAAACAGTGACAGAGGAGAGAGAGAGAAAAAGAGAGAATGATGTGCAAAATGTGTGTGTGTACATGTCCAAAGTTCAGCTAAATAATAAAACTAGTTTCAAATTTTTTGGCTTTGGACAAATAATGTTGCTACTACACTTTTATCTTAAAGAGTGTGTAATATGTTGTGTGTAACAAGCAGATGTTGCTATCTGTGAAAAACTGAGATAGCAAAGTTTATATACTCTGTTTAGTTCTTTCTGGAATCTGTAATGAGATGGCAGTAAGAAGTAAGAACACAATTCCAAAGGTCAACATACATTGCAGGAGGAAAGGAAAGATAAGTATAGTATAAAAAACTACTGTGAAAAGTTACATACTATTTACCATATAATTTTGGGTTTATGCTTATTTTTAGGAAGGGCAAACCCAGTCAACTCCATGACCATAAATCCCTAGTAATTGACATCCAGAGCCAGCTGTGTAAAGGACCTTGGGGGTTCTGTATTTCATCTCCTCTTTTTTTCTGCCAACCTTGGACTCTTCTCCATTGTCTCCGTTTGCCTTTCTTTTCTCTTTCCACCTCAGCCAGGTCAGGGGCCCTTTTAGGCCCAACCCTGAGCAGTGGAAATCATTTTGAGCCAACCTGCACTTTCAAAATTCCTAAATAGACTTCATTATCATGCAGGAGCAAATTCACCTTTACAAGGGCAGCTTGCTGCAGGGAAGGAAGGAATTACTCAGATGTCACTGCATCTATCCTCAAGCCACTGATTCGTGTGCCTAATATTCTGAGTTTGGAAAATAAGCAGCTTAAGATGGTTTGGGAAAAGACTCCAGCTTATTATGAGGTGGTCGAATTTCTGGGTGCCTGTGTCCGTGAGTGAGCCTTTTTTCTAGTTTTCAATTCCAAGCATTTATGGCAAATTTTATCCTGTGTCTGTCACCAAGGTGCAGGGTAAGCCTAAGACTGAAAACCTAGGCTGACAATAGCTGCTTGGACCTTCAGCAAATGTGGAGGCCCAGTGATGGGAGGCACTCCACACCTGCATTTCTTCCCCTTGGCTGTCTCCACCTGTGTGCCTCACGGGCATCTCAAGCTCAACACATCATCTCCGCCGCCCCCATCTCATGCTCCCCCAGCAAACCTGTTTCTCTTCTGCAGGCCTTTATTTATGAGGATGGCCTCATTATCTTCCCAGTTATCCAGCCTTGAAAAATCACTCATCTTTGACTTTTTCTTCTTATTTCCTCCAATCTAATCAGGTTGTCACATACTGTCAAGTTTATCTTTGCTGCATTTCTTAAATCTAACCCTTTCCATTTCCAGTGTCGGGTCCTCTTTTGGGTCTTTATCTTTCATTTTCATTTTAATGATTATGGCTGTTTCCTGACTGTGCTTCAATGTGGCAGTTAAGAGCCTGGACTCTCCTGACTTTCTGGGCTGGCTTAAGTTCATGTTCAGCCACTTACCTACTATATACTTTTCAGAATATCTTTTATATTCTCTTTCTTTTGGTTTCTTCATCCGTAAAATGGAGATGATGTTATTTTGTATTTCATAGGATTGTGAGGATTAATTGAGACTATTTAAACATCTAATACAGCACTGAATAAATATTAAGTACTGTAAGATGATTAGATTTTCCGGCCTCCACTGTGCACTAGTCCTTAAATTCATGCAATTTAGCGCTACCAGATTATCTTCTTCAAATATCACTCTGATCAATTTATCTCTCTGCTCAAAATGCCACCAGTATTGTTCCATTTTCTCCTTATGCTTCATAAACTGGATTACAGAAAATCTCAAGTAACAGAGAGTTGTGCTAGGGGTTATGAGAAGCCACAGGATAAACATGCCTTATCCCCCTGAAGTCTAAATTTTGATCAATGTTAAATGGTTTAAATGTTAGAATATTAATTCTTGTTAAAATCAATCCATGCCAATTAAATGCAGTAGGAAACATAATTACATGATTTTAATGACAAAACAAAGCAAGAGATTGCAGATAAATTTTGTGTTTGTAGTGAGTGGCTTTGACCCTACAGCACTGATGATATTCCGCTGAAAAGTGTGAGAAGTAGTAACATACAACTTCATAGCTTGACTCAAAAGATCTTTGCAATATGGTCCCAACCTACTTTTCTAGTCTGTCCATTCCTAAATTCCCTTTATATAATTCAAAACCTCATCAAATCAGACATATCAATGTTTCCCATACATGTCCCATCTTTCCTCTGCCAATAAATGGACTCACCTGGTTCCTTCCTCTTGAACTGTTCTAAACCACTCGACCACCGCCACCAACACCCGCACACATTGCGTGTACTTTCCTTTGGTCTAAATTCATCTATGTTTTACAGCTAGAGTCTTGATGATGAATTGATAAAGAGAGGTATGAAAGGTGACTTGAAGGTTTTTTTCATTGAGCACGCTAATGTAGAAAGCTATGTCTTAAGCCATGTTAGAGATAAATAAACAAATAGATATATTATTTGTCATCAGTGGAATCAGCAGTTCAGGGGGGAGCGTTGATTAAAGAGAGGTTGGATCTCTTTGGAAGGAATAAGGTTTTGTGAAGAAAAGCTCTCTGAATGATTCCAGGGCAGAGAGGAATGGCTATGTTTGACTGCAGACTGCTTTAGGTAGAGAAGAAGTTGGGGAAGTGGTCATTTTGGAAAACCTTTGCAGATGTCTTTGGAGTTATATGGGCTGGAACTAAGTCAGGTAAACCCCCTCTTAAAATAGTGGGTGCAGGTGCCGACCTTGGGGTATTTGGGGAGTTAACTGGATGAGGAAATTTTTGATGATTGTGTGACTGAACACTGAGGCAGTCACAATTTAGTTGAAAAAATCCTAGATAGACCCAGTTATAGACCAAGATCTGACTTCTACAAATTTTGTGACTTTAGGTAAATTGACTTTCTGAGTCATAGTTTCATCATCCAAAAAATAGAAATAATAGTAGGGATATAAGAGTCAAATTAGGTGATCTGTTTATATATAAAAACACTTTGTAAATTTTAGTGGAGTTTCCCTATCTGTGAAATGGAGATAATAATATATCTCCACAAAGGTTATTCTGAGGATTAAATGAGAAAGCCATGCAAATCATTTACAAAGTGTTTGAAAAGATGATGCCAAGGGGAATAGGTATTAGTCATCATTATCATGAGCATTATTATTACTATTTATATTCTACACCTATGAAAAGGTATGATTTTATTATGGTAGCATTTTGATTATGGTTTTGCCACTAATTTATTGTTTAGGGTTTTAAAGGAGTAGTATCACGACTCCTTTGGCAAAATCTTCATCTCAGAAGTCAAGTCCTTAATTATTAGAGATTTTGACAATTATCTTTCATTTGCATAGTGCTTTGTTTACTTCAAAGGGCTTTCATAAATATTTATCTCATTAACTCCTGAAAACAATCCTGATCATTAAGCAGGGTGAGAGTGACAAACACCAACTGGGAGATGGACAAATTGTAGCCGGGAGCATTGTTTTATGGCCATGGTCACAAAACAAGCTTATGGAGGATACAGTGGATCCATCTGCTGCTGTTGCAGAGACCTCGCAGAGTTCCGGTTTATGCCTCTACTCATCCATCGCTGCCCTTTGGGGGAGCTTCTGGAAGACAGGTTCTAAAAGAACACCGATGTCTTTTAATTTTCCACATACCAAGTGGTGTTCAAGGACATCGGAGGCCTTGCTGACTACTTCTCAAATTCACTTTTTAAAAACTCTAAAGACATCTTTTTTGTTTTTGCTTGATGATTCTGAATATAGCAAAAAGATGTAATTTGTTTGAAAGCTTTCTGCAGCATCAGTGTAGGAGCTCCAAAAAGCGAGTTAAAACTTTTGCAATTGCAGGATTTACAACAGAATATTAAGAGCGATTATCTCTGGGTGGTGGGATTAGATGTAATTTTCCTTAATTTTTGCTTTTTTGCTTCTCTGTGCTTGCTACTTGTTTTTTACTCCTCATTAAATTTTATGTAAAAATAGCAATTATATTAGGTTGGCAACACTACCACACTTCGGAGCTGGTGTATGTCTCCTCTGCTTGGTACCTGGGTGACTTTGGAAAACTTCCTTCACCTCCCTGAATCTCAATTTCCTTATCTATGAAATATGATAATAATAACGCACAGCTCACAGAGTTGTGAGGGATTAAAAGAAATAACATAAAGATCATGGCATATGATAGGTGATCAATTAATATATATCTATCACCACCCTAACCTCTTCTTTCCTACTCTTCAAACTTATAGTAGTTTTAGGCTGGAAAAGAATTCTATGTGGAATAAAATATACACATTTGCAAAACTAAGTGAATGCTTTAAGGTGACTAATTACCCAAATCTCAGTTCTTTCCCACATGTCCTTTGGTGTCAGGCTCTTACAAGGTAGTCTAATTAAATGCTACGTGGCAATGAGCAGAGAAGCCTGCCAGGTTATCATAGACGGGAGGTTGTGAAGCACGGTTTGCAAAGACATCCTTAGCTGTGAGGAGACGGATGGCAGTAGCCTGTGCAGTGTGGAGTATCTCGCTGTCTCCTGGGACAGGCCAGAATTCAGGCATCCCGGGGTCCCACGTCTGCTTGTTCTGACCCTTGTTCAGATCACTCTGCCTAAGAGGGACCTGAGGCTTTGGTTTCAGAGCTTGGGCTCGGTGTAGGCAGCTCTCTAATTGGTTTATGTCATTCTTTAGGAATTTCTTTTCTTTAAAGTTGGCGACTTGAAGCCAGACTGTGAGAAGAGATTCCGTGCCACGCATATCTGTTTTGTTTTTCCCCAGGTTATAAATGAGGTGTTGTGGCAGCTTCTCTGGCAGTGTCCCTAGATTGGCTCCCAATTTCCACAGAGTTGGAGGCCTGGGTTGTGTGGATGGGAGGCCCCCATCTTCTATCCTCACCTTCGCAGACTGGGAAGAGCGCTGGTGGCAAAGTGCCTGCAGGAACCAGCCACTTTCCTTTTTCCCTTCTGCATGTAAAACCGAGGGCCTCCAGATCTGGGGCCTGGATAATTGAAGCGCTCTTTCATTCCCGGAGAGGGTTTGGCTGAGGGAAGGTGGGGAAAGATGTGGCAGGAAAGGAAGCAAAGAAATGCCAAGGGTGGGTTTGCTACAACACAGACTCTTCAAACTCAGCAGGACGGGGAATAAACCCATATTCCTCCCAGACCTGCTCTGACTCTTCTGGTTAAGGGCACAACTGTCTTCTCACTCACTGAGAATGCAAACCTCAGGGCCATCAAAAAGCTGAGAGAAGGGTGCACTAAACAATTTTTCAAGGATATTTCCAACTTGAGGTCAAGAACCTATTACCTTTGACTCTGAAGTCTACCTCTTTTGTGTGTGTGTGTGTGTGTGTGTGTGTGTGTGATAATTGTTCTTTATTAATATTTTAAAATTTTTATTTCTCTTAATGTTCTTTTATTCAAATTCTATTTGACTAATATTAATATTGCTAAAATACTTTGTACAATAATTTACAAGGCATGTCTTTTTCTATCACTTTATACTCAGTCTTTACGTGTGGTTTTGTTTTAGGAGCATTTTTTATAAGCAGAACATAGTGGATTTTACTTTCTTTTTTTAAAAAAATTGATAATCTCCATAATAGAACAGTTTTACCTATTTAACTATTTTTTTTAACATCTTTATTGGAGTATAATTGCTTTACAATGGTGTGTTAGTTTCTGCTTTATAAGAAAGTGAATCAGCTATACATATACATATATCCCCATATCTCTTCCCTCTTAGGTCTCCCTCCCTCCCACCCTCCCTATCCCACCCCTCTAGGTGATCACAGAGCACCGAGCTGATCTCCCTGTGCTATGCGGCTGCTTCCCACTAGCTATCTATTTTACATTTGCTAGTGTATATATGTCCATGCCACTCTCTCACTTCATCCCAGCTTATCCTTCTCCCACCCCACGTCCTCAAGTCCATTCTCTAGTAGGTCTGCATCTTTATTCCTGTCTTGCCCCTAGACCTTTTTTTTTTTAGATTCCATATATATGTGTTAGCATACGGTATTTGTTTTTCTCTTTCTGACTTACTTCACTCTGTATGACAGACTCTAGGTCCATCCACCTCACTACAGATAACTCAATTTCGTTTCTTTTTATGGCTGAGTAATATTACATTGTATATATGTGCCACATCTTCTTTATCCATTCCTCTGTTGATGGACACTTAGGTTGCTTCCATGTCCTGGCTATTGTAAATGGAGCTGCAATGAATATTGTGGTACATGACTCTTTTTGAATTATGGTTTTCTTAGGGTATGTGCCCAGTAGTGGGAGTGCTGGGTTGTATGGTAGTTCTATTTTTAGTTTTTTAAGGAACCTCCATACTGTTCTCCATAGTGGCTGTATCAATTTACATTCCCACCAACAGTGCAAGAGGGTTCCCTTTTCTCCACACCCTCTCCAGCATTTATTGTTTATAGATTTTTTGATGATGACCATTCTGACCGGTGTGAGATGATATCTCATTGTAGTTTTGATTTGCATTTCTCTCATGATTAATGATGTTGAGCATTCTTTCATGTGTTGATTGGCAACCTGTATATGTTCTTTGGACAAATGTCTATTTAGATCTTCTGACCATTTTTGGATTGTGTTGTCTGTTTTTTGATATTGAGCTGCATGAGTTGCTTGTAAATTTTGGAGATTAATCCTTTGTCAGTTGCTTCATTTGCAACTATTTTCTCCCATTCTGAGGGTTGTCTTTTTGTCTTTTTATGGTTTCCTTTGCTGTGCAAAAGCTTTGAAGTTTCATTAGGTTCCATTTGTTTATTTTCGTTTTTATTTCCATTTCTTTAGGAGGTGGGTCAAAAAGGATCTTGCTCTGATGTATATCATAGAGTGTTCTGCCTATGTTTTCCTCTAAGAGTTTGATAGTGTCTGGCCTTACATTTAGGTCTTTAATCCATTTTGAGTTTATTTTTGTGTATGGTGTTAGGGAGTGTTCTAATTTCATTCTTTTACATGTAGCTGTCCAGTTATCTCAGCACCACTTATTGAAGAGGCTGTCTTTTCTCCATTGTATATTCTTGCCTCCTTTATCAAACGTAAGGTGACCATATGTGTGTGGGTTTATCTCTGGGCTTTCTATCCTGTTCCACTGATCTATATTTTTGTTTTTGTGCCAGTGCCATACTGTCTTGATTACTGTAGTTTTGTAGTTCTTTTTTTTTAATTTTAATATTTTTGTTACTGCCTTGATCCAGGTCTTGCGATTCCTTCTTGCAGAAGCTCCTAACTGATCTCATTTACTGTTTACTCTCCCAAATCCAACCTGCCTCTCAAGTTTTGACCACTTAATCTTTAAATCAAAGCTGTGGTCAAGTTCCTATCTCTACTCTTATGAAAAGCTTTCCTCAGCCCCCAGTTGTTTATAAGATCATATCTTACAGGATAGGGATAAACTCATTAGCCTAGTTTTCAATATGTTTTATTACCTGACTCCAGTCTATTTGTCCAACCTCTGGGTTGACTTCTTCTCCCATGTATACTAGGCTTAAGTCACACTGGAACACTCAACATTTTCTGTGCAATGTTTGACAATTTCTTCTGGGAATATGATGCAATATTCTAAGTACAAGGGGTAGCTGGATATATGAAATATGTGAATGTCTCCCTGTTAGTTTAACCTTCCCACCAGCTGGTTCTGCCCACGGGGGACTGACTGGTGATTTTAACTGAAATTTAAGTTTCTAGAGAAGGATAAGTGTGAAGAAGATTTGGGATCCAGTATTCAGACTGTGTTGCTTCTGCAACAGTGATATTTAAGATCCTACAGATGGGCAAAACAAAACAAACAAAAAAGAAAAAGAAAAAAGCAAGCACTTTCTTGGAACTAATTCTAAATAATGTAATAATCAGATTGATGGCATAGTATCACCATATGAGATAGTAAAATTTGTGCTTGGGACCCATTTTACTTCTTGAGTGGGAGAGACTGAGCAAAGTTAGAACTAGAATGATAAACTAACATTACTGAAAGACTCTGCATCTTACACGATTTTTGGGAGGAGTTTGGCTGGGTAAAACCTACTGCCAGCCTGCCTCTACCCCCTTTGGAGAGATGAAGAGTAGGCTGTGTATCTTGGGGGGAAATACATAGGCCTTAAGGTCAAATAGACCAAAGACAATAATTCACTACTTTCAACTAGGCTTTTTGAATAGTTTGCATTTCAATTTCCTCATAAATCTAGAAATTGATATCTGCTTTGAAAGATTGCCATAAGATGTACAGGCAATGAATGTAAACTGTCTGATTAATAAATAGCAGCCGTGTTTCTTATCATACCAGGCCATGACTTACCAGAGAGAGCTCGCTATGTACACACTACATGCTTCCATGCAGAACATGAATGCACCCCTTTTCTGTGTCATCCCCAATCACTCACCACACACACACAATGGGGGCAGTGGAGAGAGAGAATTTCTCCCTTATTTTAGAGCAGGGAGAAACTGGTTCATGACTTAAGTGCAATATTAATATTGACAGTTCTCAATATTCACCTTGCCTAGGGTGAGAAGTAGAAAAACTCCAACACTTTCCCACATTCATGCCTTCGTATCATGTCTTTCTATTTGGAATAACCTTTCTCATCTATGGGTATCCACTTCTTCTTATACCTTCATGTTCCAATTGCTACTTCTTTCAGTATTCACTGATCGTTAAGTCAGTGGTGGAATCTCCCTTTTTGCTTTTCATGGTTTTCTCCTCCTTTCTTTCTTAGACCACATAGGTCTTTCCCAGTAGACTATGAACAACCTATTGCAGAGGACTTCCCTGGCTTATCTCCAGAGAATGCTGCTTGGGCAGTGTTTGGACCAGTGAATGCTGCTAGGGCAGTATTTGGTCCCACTGAGCTCACATTTGCTGAATGAATATTATTGTTGCTAAGATAGAGTTCAATCCTTTACATCTTTAAACCTCCATTGTCTCTATGGCTTTAAACGGAAATTCATCTTTGTTTAGTATTCAGTACTTAGTTAACAGAAACTCTATTGGGCATCACTCTGATTACAAAAAGGGCCTTGGTCTCTTTGTCCTTTAAATTATTATGAAGAAGCTACTTTGATATTCTGAGACTCATTTCTTCTCTGCTGTCTGTAGAAATATGTGGGGATATGGTAGAAGAAGGCTGTAGTTGGACCGGAAACATCTTTAGGGGATTCATGTATGTACAGATTTTAATTTCAATGATTAGAAGTTCCCAAGGGTGCACGCTACTGTATTAGGAATGATGCAGGATTAATTAAAGACAATGCTCAAACTGTCTTTGTGGCTCTTACAGCATTTTGGATAATGCTCATAATACAAATGGAATTAATTTTGCCAGACACTGAAATGTTTTGCCACTTCCTGATTATGTTGTGGGAAGATGATTTATTTGGTTTCATTTTTAAACTATCTCTTTTGTTTTTAACACTTAAGCCATTTCTTAAGCTTTGGCCAGGTTAGGAGATAGGAGACCTATCTATCAATCTATCTATCTATCTATCTATCAATGTCACCTGTTTGGGGTTCTATCTCCCCTAATTCAATAATTAGTCTAAATGGAGGTACATTGTATGATAAGTTGGTAATTCAATGCCTGTCTTACCATGATATAGCATGTTGAATTCCTTTTGCTTTTGCCTTGAGCTTTTAGCCTACATAAGTCATCGGAAGGGCTTGTTTGTTCTGCCATATAGTTTCTGATCAAAAACTTCTTTATGAAAGATCACGTGCCAAAGGTGGAATTTAACTATGAGTTATATTTTCCATGTCTACTTTCTCCAAAAGTCAATTTGAAAAATCAACTTTTCACAAGATATTTTAGCAGCAGCATATGTGAAAAAGACTCAGGAATTAGAAACTGTACTTGATGGTAAACTCCAGGTAAGTCAGCTGTGTGGTAAGTCACCAGCACAGCTCATGTTGTTGTTGGCTAAATTAACAGATATACAGCCTCTAGAAAAAAGGAGCGGGCTGTCATAGTGTATTCCACAGTGCCTGAATCACTGTTGTAGTATTGTTTTCCTTTCTTGGCCACATACTTTAATAAGGGCATTGAGAAACTGGAACATATTCAGAAGAGGGTAAGTTGGATGATCAGGGATTTTTGACCTTCTCAAGTGAGGAATGGTTGAAGGAACTAGGTGTTTGTTGTCATTGTTGTTGCTTTAAAACACACACACACACACACACACACAGAGGGAGATTCTATGATAGAAAGTTGTATCACTGTCAACATTTGAATAATCTTCAAGCAAACCTAATACAAGTCAATTTTCTTGATGAAAAATGAATTTTCTTGAGGGTTTCTGTTTGATAATTCCATTATATGGTAGGAAAACTGTCTCAATTTTAGCATTTGGATTTTGCCTTGAACTATAATAGATTACCAACAGAACCCTCTTCTCTTACATACCTGCCTTGCAATTATGTACAAACCATTGTGCCTTCCACCAGCCAACCAAGACCCCTGCCCTAGGTCCTCACTGTAGATAGCCCTCCTTTGATCCTTATCTAGCTGTGCCCATCCCTACAGGGTGAGGAGCATTTAGGACCAAAGGGCTATGCCCACCCATAACCCATGTCCCTCCCTCCCAGCTACTTGTTACTAGGACCAGTGGTATTAGGATCACCTGGGAGCTTATTAGAAGTATAGTCCAGAACCTCGGGATCCACTCCAACAACTGCATCAGAATCTGTGTTTTACCGAGGTCCCCAGATGATTCAAATATGTATTAAAGTTTGTCAAGCATTGTTTTAAACCATGCTCTGGGTACCTGAGATGCTAGAATTCTTGGCCCAAATGGCCTCACACCTGCTTTCAGGGCTCTTCAGTGGGTTTGTCCTCCCAAGAGCATACCATGCTGCCAATGGACATGTACTTAGGCCTGAGCGGTGACCAAGAGATGGCCATTTGGGAAGCACACCTATGGGTGGAAGTTGGAGAGATGGGCTGATTGTTCTCACTCATGTATGCAAAGCTGCCACACTGATGGAGAGAACACAAGGATTGAAATAAGAGGAAGGATCTCAGTTCTCTATCTCTATTGTTGCTCTGGGCCTGGGTGGAAATATAAAGCTCTGTGGTAGAGGTAAATCTTAAGTAAAAACAAAATCATAAAACCCCAAGCTCATATGTATGCAAAACAATACTATTTCAACATGAAGATAAATCAAAAACATCAAGTAAACCCTACTTCACTTACCTCAAAGCAAATATACACTGTGAATGTAGGTAAATCAGTTCTATTTCAGGAAATATCTGGAATTTCTTAACTTTGTACATAGCTTAGTATTTTACACCATGTTCCTTCTTTGTCACACACTCTCCCCCATCAAATTATGATTGGCAGATTTTGCAAAAATGCAAAAGAAACTAGCAGGAGGGCAAGAGAATTCAGACTCTTCTTTTGATTTAATTTACAGAGCTCTGCTAAAGGAGTGCTTTAAACCTGTTTTGAGAGGTACCAGACACTCTACATATAACCCTACAATAGTTCTGCAAGCTAGGCATTCTTATCTTCATTTTGCAAACCAGGTAACAGACTATGAGGATTAAAGTGACTTCCCCAGACCATGTAGTAAATGAAGACACTGAAATTTGAACCCAGGTCTGTATCCTCTAAACTTCATGACATCTTTTATTACATCAAAGTACCTCATTAAATACCATGGGTTTTTTTTGTTGTCTGAGTTTCACTTGTGATAGGTAGAGTATTCCCTTTGGTCAAGGATGGAAAGGGCCACTGAACACCCAATTCTTGCTGAACAGTTTAAACGGCTCACGTTGGCCGTGTTAATTGTGACTACATTTTTGTGTGGAAGTTAGAGATGGACATTTTTGCTTTGTCCACAAAATGTACTGTATTAAATACCATAAATAAACTTCCCCAAGAAGTGTTTTCATAAACTTAAAGGGAAAAATAAATAAGTATATGACATTCAATCTCTTGAAATTTATTCTGTTTCAGTTCCCCCAAAGTGGAAAAAGCAAAACATTTGCAGCCATCAGAGCATGGTCCAAGGGGCAGTGTTAGGAGAGGATCTGGGTTTCTGCTCTGTCAGTCAGTCTTCTGTGCCCATTGCCTTTCTGGGCAGCCCCGGTTGTTTCCCAAAGGGCCATGGAGAGGTGGGCCAGGAGTTTGCAATAACTGGTCTCTCTAATTGCCCTTTTATGTGTTCCAGACAATCTACTCTCAACCTCTCTTGAGAGGAAATGAAACAGATAAGATTCAAAAAATGTTTTTCTCAGAAGAAGCTGGGTGTTTTTTTGTTTTTAACTTAGCTACTCTGTGCTTGTTGAAACTTGGTTATTTGGGGGTGCTCAAAAGTAACTTCCTTTTAAGAAAGGAACAAAAACTTACACAAACCTGAAGCCAATGCAATTTGCCAAATATCCCAATTGATAATAGAGGGAGTTGCCTCAAAATTGTTTCCTTTATTGTGTGACATTTTTTCTTGGTAGCTCTGTAAGAGTTAACCTCTCCTCTGTATACATGGCAGCCTCTTGGCACAGAAGGAACCCAATATGGAACTGGCATGCCAGCCTCAGCAGCACAGTGCTTTCAGAGCAGGATCACAGATAGACTACCTGCATACAAAAGTACAACCCCTTCTGTCCTGGACATTTCTCTAAAAATCTCATTCTATGTATACCTCAGAATGGATGGATTCCCCAATCTCCCTTAAACAAACAGAAAACAATTCAAGAGCTCATTTTTAAAACTCTGAAATTCAGAAATGTAGACTAATGAAAGGAAAAAGCAGCAGCCAGATCAATCTGGTCTAAGGGATGAATATTTCTGTTGTGTTGTAATTTGTATTTTTAACAGTAAAGACCATGGGTCTATTCATTTCAAAACTGGTTGGCCATGAATTATAAGGTGGATATCGTGAAGGCAGTGGCCATGGTTTGGACATAGACTCTATTCTTGAACAGTTCCAGTTCATCTGATGATATAAGACAAATATTCAGAATCCTTTCATGTTGGTGAAATTATCACACATGCTGTAAGACAGGCTCAGCAAGTTGAATTGTTTGGTTGGAGGCTTGAGGAGTTCTGGCTTTGAATATTGGAAATGAATGCTAGGACTCTAATGTTTGAGGGCTTGAATGTCAGGCTGGGAAAGTGTTTCGAATTTGATAGGCATCTGGAAGTGCCTTTAAGTTTCTGAGCTGTTTGGATCAGCACTGTGGAGAAAGGCAGAGGGTGGGTTAATTTAGATGAAGAGAGAGTACAAATGAAAATGTGAGCTCCAAAATGACTGTCTTTCTCATTTTGTCCAGTTTACCCTTCCCCCTCCCTGTGTCCACCTAGAGGGGTGGGATAGGGAGGGTGGGAGGGAGATGCAAGAGGGAGGAGATATGGGGATATACGTGTATGTATAGCTGATTCACTTTGTTATACAGCAGAAACTAACACATCATTGTAAAGCAATTATACTCCAATAGAGATGTTAAAACAATCAAACAAACAAACAAAATGACTGTCTTTACATTGGTTCACTGGGGGAATGAACGACTGGTTGGGATAAATGTCTCTTTTTTTTACTGATAGATTGATTGAAATATAGTTGTTATATATAGTATAACATTTTTATATTGTAAAATGTTTTTGTTACTTTCTGCTGTACAGCAAAGTGATTCAGTTGTACCTATATATACAAATCTATTCTTTTTCAGATTCTTTTCCATTATAGGTTATTACAAGATATTGAGTATAGTTCCCTATGCTATACAGTAGGTACTTATTGTTTATCTATTTTATATATAGTAGTGTGTATCTGTTAATCCTAAACTCCTAGTTTATCCCCCACCTTTCCCCTTTGGTAACCATAAGATTGTTTTCTATGTCTGTGAGTCTATTTCTGTTTTGTAAATGAGTTCATTTGTATCATTTTTTTAGATTCCACATATAAGTGATATCGTATGATATTTGTCTTTGTCTGACTTACTTCACTGAGAATGATAATCTCTAGGTCCATCCGTATTGTTGCAAATGGCATTATTTCATTCTTTTTCATGGCTGAATAATATTCGTGTGTGTGTGTGTGTGTGTGTGTGTGTGTGTGTGTGTGTGTATCTCACATCTTCTTTATCCATTCATCTTTTGATGGACACTTAGGCTGCTTCCATGTCTTGGCTGTCATAAATAGCACTGCTATGAATATTGGGGTGCATGTATCTTTTTGAATTATAATTTTCTCCAGATATATACCAAGGAGTGGGATTGCTGGATCACATGGTAACTCTATTTTTAGTTTTTTAAGTACCTCCATACTGTTCTCCATAGTGGCTGCACCAATCTACGTTCCCAACAACAGTGTAGAAGGGTTCCTTTTTCTCCACACCTTCTCCAGCATGTATTATTTGTAGATTTTTTCATGATGGCCATTCTGACTGGTGTGAGGTGATACCTCATGGTAGTTTTGATTTGCATTTCTCTAATAATTAGTGATGTTGAACATCTTTTCATGTGCCTGTTGGCCATCTGTATGTCTTTTTTGGAGAAATGTCTATTTAGGTCTTCTGCTCATTTTTGTTTGGGCTGTTGTTATTGTTGTTGTTGTTTTTGATATTTTTTGTAGTTTTGAGTGTGGCTGTCAGGGACATATTTTCTCATTTAATTAAAACACTCCCCACTGATTCTCCAGTGGCTTCTCATTAGCTCTTTCTTCTTCTTTTTAACAAATATTTATTTATTTATTTATTTATTTATTTGGCTGCACTGGGTCTTTAGTTGCGGCACATAGGATCTTCATTGTGGCATACGGGATCCAGTTCCCTGACCAGAGATCGAACCAGGGCTCCCTGCATTGGGAGCATGGAGTCTTAACCACTGGACCACCAGAGAAGTCCCATCGTAGCTTCTATGTTAGGGTTAGGCTGCTCCAGACCTTTCACTGTCCTGATCAACCACCTAACCTCAACCTTACCAGTTATGTAGCCTTCTTCTGGCCTGTCTCCCACTACCCTGCTGACTCGTATGTAGTCAAACTGGAAATAGATAAGAGCATCATAAAAATACAAATCATAACACATACACTGAATCTCTCTGTTTCTCTCCCCAATCCCAACCCAAAATGAATCTTTGCTCTCATGATTTCCTCTGTCTTCAGTGCACTTAATGCTATTCTTTTTCAATCACCTTCTTGACTTATCAAAGTCCTCATATCCATCAAACCCCAGCTAATAGACCATCTACTTTACAAAACCTTTAGACTTCTCTGAGTTTCTTGAAGACTTGTTATATATTCTTCAAGCTCTTTGCATGGTACTTGGTACAGGGTTGAAGATCATTAAACATGTGTTAAATAAATGAAACCTTCTTTGATTCAACTCTAAGGGATTGTTCCAACCTCTAAGTCTTATTTACAATTTTTATCCAGAGCAATTTCTCTGGGCTTTATAGAGGAATGTTAATGGGGATTTGCTGATAATGTTGACACTCAAAGCAGTTGTTAAATATTGTGGGAGTTACACTCTAAAAGGTTTGAAGGAAGGATCAGAATATGAGGCTCCTTGTACAGAATATCATAACACCAGTCTACCAGAGTATGTCTCTAAGGATGACAAAATTTCATGTCATCTTCATCAGTGGCAAGCAGGTTATCATTTTTAATCCTGGGATCAAAATTTGTTTCATTCTGACAAGCATGGAGCTCCAAATGACCTTCTAAAACATGAGCATTTAGGTGCCCAAGACTAAAAGAACCATACAGTTTCTTCTCCTTTATCTAAAACTTATTTACCCTCAACCTTATGGGATTAGCTTTCCATTTAAGTGGCATCTGTGAAACCAAAGCTTTTGCTATAAGATGGACACACTTCCCTTTAGGAAAGGGCCTGAGAAGGAGGTTTGTTTGTTTGTTTAATTATTTGCCCATGACTCCAATAGTAACGCATTCCTAGTTAACCTGTTAATAGGAGTATAGAAATAGCAAATTAGAAAGAAGAGCTCTGGAGTCAGGAGTGCTGATAGCAGCAGGAAATGACAGCCTGATGGTGAGAGAAGAGAGAGCTGATATAAGAACTAATAAAGTTAGCAGTCAAGAATGTTTTAGAACTTGAGTAATAGCCTTACTCTTCATATACAACAGTTGGCTTTCTTAAAGGAAAACATGAGAGGATAGGAAAGAAGTATGGAGGTTTAAGTATTAATCTAGGTACTCTTCTAAATTTCTGTCTCTGTTTTGGCAAAGTTAATGGGTGAAGGACATAGGACATACATGAATAATAAATCCCTTCCATGTCTTAAAATCTGGAGTTCATGATGATTTTTATTAAGCCATAAAAGAATTAGTTATTTTTAATATAAACTGTTTAAGAAAGTAAGAATGTAAGTTTTAAAATGATATCCATCCAAATAATCCATTCGTACACCTTCTGGAAAATAAAAAATTTCTGTATGTCATTTAAATGAAACCCAAAAGTAGATAATCCTTGGCTCTTTCTGGTCAGAAATGCTAGATATGTGCATAGTTGTGTGTCTTCTAGAGGGTAACTAATCTAGAGCCTTTAGTATTTTATAAGAAGGGTGTCTTAGTCTTTTGGGGCTGCTGTAACAAAACATCAAAGACTGAGTAGCTTATAAACAACCAAAATTTCTCTCTCACAATTCTGGAATCTGGGAAGTCCAAGATCAAGGTGCCAGCAGATTCAGCGTCTGGTGAAGGCCTGCTTTCTGCTTCAAGTATGGTGCCTTCTCTCTGTGTCCTCAAATAGTGGAAGGGGTGAGGGACCTCTCTGGGATCTCTTTTATAAGGGCACTAATCCTATTCATGAGAACTCTGCCCTCATGACCTAATCACCTCCCAAAGGCTTCACTCCCTAATTCCATCATCTTGGGCATTAGGATTTCAACATATAAGTTTTGGGAGGATACAAACACTGCGAAAACATAGCAAAGGGAAATGAAGATCCAGAGATAGTGTGCCCAGCTCTAAGCCACACAGAAAGTTAGCATTGGTGCTAGGATTAGACCCAGGTTTTAGTGACTGCCAGTTCAGGAAATATACTGCCATAACATGTAACATTCTAAGAATGGACTCATATGGCATTCAAACTCGTAAGCATCCTAACTTGGTCTGTGAATTTATTTATTCATCCATCATCATTAAAGAAGGACTTATTAAGTGATTACTATGTACCTGGCACTATAAGTGTCCATGTTTACTTTATTCTAAGTATTTGCTGTGAGCATACACACACACACACACACACACACACACATGCAACAACAGCACTGTGAACCATGAAATCTTAGCTCATCAAAGGTCATACCTTTGGTTTGGACCTCAGTCTTCTTCACCTCAACCGTGAATGTGACCACCTCAAGGACAAGCACATCTAAAGTTTCCCAAGCAGATCAACTTCTCTTTTAAGGACTTTCAGCCCTGGAGCTTCCATATATTTTTTCTGTTACCCTTTTTGTAATTATTCACCCTCACTTTCTCTGAGTTCTGCTTTTGTTTTCACCCTAGGTCTTTCATTCTACCGTTTAAGATGATTTCTTCTTCTTCTAGGAGGAGAAAGGTCAGGTCTCAGCAGCCATCTGAGAATTTCTCTTAGCCACTAAGTTATCCTTTGGCTTTTTGTCTAATAATATACATTATTAATGCACATTATTTTGGTCTTTCTGCACAGATATTAATTTATTGGGACAGAAAAGGATCTTAGAGATGATCTAGTTCACAGAGGACCCTTGGAGCCCAGAGAGAAGAAAATGGTTCAAGTAACTCAGCAAATTGGTGGCAGATCAATCCGTTGAATGCAGGCTTCCTAAATGCCACACAAAGTTCCACCTCTGGCACCACACTGCCCCTGAATTCTCTCTTTATAGACACTGCTGATCTGTTTTTAACTTTATCACTCACCTCTTCCTCAAGGAATATAACTCACAGAGTTTCTTGGTTACCCATGCCAGTAAATTGTTAATCTCACTGCGTCCAAGGCCCTGGAAACTTCTGGGAGGGAGCCAGGTGAGCAAAGAGAGCAGATAAAGGCAGCACCTGCCTTGGGTTTGGAACAGCCTGGGGACACGGAGAGAATGTAAACACATTCTGCAAATCTTATTGTCTGACTCTGTGCCAGCGTCTTTTGGGTTCTTGTCATGGAAAATGTTTCCTCTGAGGTCATTCATTGAACAGAGGAGCACTGAATACCCTCCCGGGTGCCAACCCAGTCCCCCCTTTTGTCCAGGTTAAATAAGCAAGGGACTAACATTTCGTGGGCCTAGAAGGCCCACCTTTCAACAATACAGGCTGGGAGGTAGGGAAAAGGAGCCATTTAGAAAATACACTGTGCTGTTCTGAACTGCTCTCTCCCCCTGGCTGCCCGCCTCCCTCTGTTTGCTCACCCATACTTACAAGCACACGCCCTGCGTTTAGAGCAAGCTGTTAATGTCTGTGCTTCCTCATAAATCTCGGGTTGCTGCCTGGAGCTATGTTTTTAATTCTATGGTGGAGCTTTGAGATTCGAGAATGAGTAGAAAGGAAGGGCAGCGGATGGATGTAGTAATGGAAGCCGCCATTGCTCCTTCCGGGGAGCTGGACTTCTCATTTGCTTCTTTGAACAGGTAGTTTATACCTCAGCACAACATCTGTGAAGACCAGGATGGAAGGAGAGGGGGGCGTCGTGGGAAAAGATGTTGGCTATCTCACACTGTGCAAAAGGATGCATGGCTTCTCTCCGAAGAAAGAAAAATGTGTGGAATGAGCAAATGAACCCAGACTGGTGACCGGCTGGCATATTTTTCTAGTTCAGCTAAAAATGACTTCAAGGAGAGGAGTCTGACAGAAATAATTTTTGTCTCACAAAGCTTGTAATTGAAGAAAGTTTTCCCTCTATTGAACTTGAGCTCCTCTTTGTGTTGTTCAACCATATTTATTTTCCATGATTGGTCCTTCGGCACTTGTTTGATAGCTTCTTCTGTATAAGCCTCATCGCTTCAACATGTCTTTGCTTTTCTGGTGTAGGAAGCAAATCTTCTACTGGGCTGCTGTGATGGTTTAAAGTAGTAATTGCTTGGGCCTTCCACCCTGCCAGCAACTGTATTTGAGTAGAATTTTGCGTATGAGTCACTGAGTAAAACGTGTAATTAACATGACTAAAGGAAGAGCTCTGGTCTTTGAAAATTCTGGTCCTCAGTTTATATATCTATAAAATGAAAGAATTAGAAACACACCTCTAAGGGGCCTTCCAACTCAGACAGTCTAGGATCCTAAAAATCTCCAGCTATTATTATAAACCCTCTTCCTCTAGCAAGTTCTTATGAGTCCTAATGGATCCTTTCTTTTACTTCTATACCTTTCTGTGAGGTTTTGAAATTTATCAGACGTGAAGGGTACCTTAACCTTCTTGCTTCCACTACTGTGGGAATGGAGGCCAGATCCAGTTGGTGTCTTTGAGGATAGAAAGTGCGAACAAAATAAGTTGCAATAGGTGAACTCCTCTACTTCCGTAATGGGACTGTCAGGTTTCTATGTGTACCTGTTTAGGCCTGGGAAGCAGATAATAGTAAAATAGGCCCAGAGATCATTAGAGCATGGGCATCTGGAGTTCAGGGATTGGGCCTTATCCATTTCTCTACTCGAGACAACACACTGCACAGAGAATGTGCTAATTAAATGGTGGAATTGAAGATAGACAACTTAGGAATGTTTCAGAGAACCAGCTCTAAGGTGATTTAAAAGATCATTTTTAACCTATTATAAAAGTTTTACAGAACTAGGCTTATTCAGTCTGAAGAACAGAGAATTGAAAGGGTGTTTTAAGGTGAATGAGAGTCTCTCTGATGGATTTAAGTTTAAGTAAGAAATTATATACATCAATACATTGATGGGAAACAGAAGCTGAACGCATAAGAAACACCCTGGGACTCAGAATCAGATGAAAGAAGAGGGATTAATAGGTGAAGCAGAACATAGAAGATTCCAGCACCTCCTCTGTGCTAAAGATTTGCTCCTCTGGTTTTGTCTATGTCCAGAGATCATGGTGTTTATCCTCTCTCTTTTTATTCTCTTCCACTAGTGGTTCTTGACTTGATGATCTGATTAAACCTGGTCATATTTTTTATCTTATGTCCTGTTAACTTCATCTATTTATATCAAAAACATTTAAAAATTGCTTATAAGTGTTGAATAAAATGAAAAAAAATATAAAGGCTCTAACAGTACCCAGTAAGCATTATGGTACATAATAGGGACTTAATATTTGCTTAGTCAGACAGAGCCTTCCAGCATACAAAACATTTTTTCATTCATTATCCTCTTGTCCCTCATGAAATTGTTGTTACCTGAAGATGAGAAAGGTGATGTGAAATGCCCAAAGACACAGAGCTAGCAAAAGCCAGGGTTTACACTCAGAGTATGATATTGGGAAGAGAGCTACCAAGTCTTTCTTTGCTAAATAATTTGATTTCGGCATTCTTTACCTGGGACTATAATCCCACATTGATTAATTTGACCAAAGCAGCTCAGCGAGAAAGACCCAATCTTCTCACCCTGACAACATAACATTTTTGTAATTTCCCCCTACCCTTCTAGTGCTAACTTATTTTCCTATAATCTCATAATTGCTATTGTTGAGAGTATATAAAAATTTACAGTTCCTTTTGAGACAGAGATTTTCTTTCTGACCTTTAGCTAGGATCCCTGGGCAGGTTTTTTGCCCACAGATTATGGCAGGCTCCTTAGGGCAATTCTTTTAACTCTGTGTCTATTGGAAATAAAGCAGGCTATGTTGTGTAATGGCAGGAGCTTAACTTTGAATGTATTTTGTGACTATAGCCCAGGATGGTGAAAAGACCCCTAACTGAAGTCTTGAGAGACCAGGGCTCTCACCAGCTCAGCCCTGTCTGCAGTGATGCTTTGGGAAAGTTTTAGTCCTTCCTGAGTCTCAATATTCTCATCTCCAGAAAGAAGGCACTGGGCTATAGCTTCCAAAAGTCCTTCTAGCTCTGACATTCTACAGTTTATAAACCTTAAACTACTCTTCCACCACATGGTGGCTGATTTGTGCTTTTCCATGTTTGTAAAATAGGGTGGTAGGTGCTAAAGTTTCCGAGGAGTGATGGAATAATACTGGGTGTAGGCTTTGCAGCAGAAGATCTGTTCTACTTAAGGAGGCTATTTTGATACCCCTAAATTACAGAAGCCATAATCCAGAGGCTTCTTATGGGTCCTGTATGTCCTTGACAGGGTGAATGCTAGTAGCATCATGACCATAGCTGTCTACACCATTTACACAGAGTTACCGAGGTCATAGAATATCACCACATTGAGACACCCTAAAGGACATATGGGGAAACTGAGATTCAGAAAGAGAAATGAGCTTGCCTATAGTCGCATAGTCATACAGCATTAAGTGTCAAAACCAAGACTAACACAGCACTCCCTGACCTCCTGTTCACTGCATTTTTTACTCTACTCTTGTCACCTCGGATGACCACTCTCATGGTAAGCACGAGTAACTGTTTAATAAAGCATTCCCAGTCATAAAGGCAACTATATTCTCTGCAGTTGCCCTAAGGAGACATTTGACAGAATATGATAGATTTTTATAGCACTCTAGTACTAAAAGTTTTGCGGAGAAATACCACCTTAGTTTTACCTTTGGAGAGACTGCATGGTTGTAGATTTCTCTTCCCAGCTATCACCTTTGGAGCTCAGGAGAGAAGGTTGGCTGAGCTTGTATGTTTAGAAGTATACTACATCTCTGAGAAAGGGCATTGCCACACTCAAATTGATTGGTTATTTAGAAATAGGGTCCCTCTTGAATTTCATGCTTAAACTTCATTTGGGGTTTCCCTAAAGTAAAAGATATAAACTGTATTTACTAAGAAAGCTATCTTGGAAGATTTTCATTGCCTTTGAATAAAAGCAAAATTGCACCCAGCACATAAATTGACATATGAAGCAGTAAATAATTGTATTGTGCAAGTTGTTTTAAGGGACTCAAGCCAGAATGCTCCATTAACTAGCATGCATAGAATATTCATTGAGCTTAGGGCTTATTACCAGGCCAGCGGGAAAAAAAAAAAAAAAGAATGAAGGAAAGTACAGGGGGGGAAGATAAATGTCAGTATAGCAGCTGAGAAAATGAAGGGTTAGAAAGGGAACTTTAGAGGTATTTATGATGTTTTTATTTTCCTCTCTCTTCCTTTTCTTTCTTTTTTTCCCCTTCCTTGGCAAAGGATTAAGTACAAAAAAGGTGGGTATCAGCCTTCAAATATAATCATCAAGAATCTGAGAACTGAGCAGCAGAATGAGCCAGGCTCTTTTCTTACTTCGCTTTTGAAAGAAGAAGCTGAGGAATCAGCCCGTTGAGGTGTTATATGCATACGTGTGAGATTGTGTTTATAGACATTTCTACACGGATAAACATTCAGAAACCACAATGACATTCCCAGAGGAATCCTGTCCTTAATACAGGAAGTGACAGCTTTGTGAAGGCATCACAATTGAGCTCTGGTTTTCCCTTGAGGTCTGGTTTTTCCTTCTAGATCCCAGGATTTAATTTCTAGAAGAAACGAGAGCTCTGTGATGTTCCATGGGGCTGCTTAGAATTACAGGCAACTTAGTTTTAAAGCTTGTCGAACACAAAGCACCTGAGCTAGGCTTAATCTCCAGGGACCTCTTTTGCACTCAGAGATGTCTAAAACCATAAACCATAAATTCTGATGGGTACATGCAAAAGCAGAGGCCACAGAAATTACAAATTTGTTATCCAATGTGGCCACATTCCCCTGCCACAACTTTCCTCCCATCACCACTCCCAAGCTGACTTTCTCTTGCTCTGTACTTGGGTTTACCAGATGACCAGTCTTGTGCTATAACAGATGGTTACTGCCTCCTACAAAATGTGCGTCAGGACTGTGACCAGGCATACTCTTCCTATGAGCTCTGACGTGTTTGTTGCTGCAATTTTGGTAGATGGAATGTGTGCAGAGAATAGAGAACCATGAGACATAGAAGCTGAGGTCACAGGGCATTTTGAATTGGTCATCAGCCCTCTTAAAGATCAGGCATACCCTCTTGGGAAGGTCCCAGTTCTTCCCAGTTCTTGGGAAGTCCCAGTTCTTTTCTCAGTCATTTCTTGCTTGGGTTTACTGCTTAGTGGATACTGTAAGTTGTAGTCATCTTCCTTCTCCTCGAAACTGTCTCCCATGTTGACGATGTCTTCCATGTTTCAGCTCCTGTCCCAGCACCTTGACTCTTCCTTCTTCCTTTCTCTTTTAACTTTGACCATCAGAATATTGGCATGAGTTCAGTATCCATATTTCCAGCCATGGCCTCTGTCCAGAGCACCAGAGTCACATTTCCAACCAGGCATTTACCCACAGAATTCTCAACAACATCTTGAACTCATCATGTTTGAAACCAAATCCACTCTTTTCTTCTCACCTCCTAAATTCCTTGGAGCAATTTAACTAGTTGGTCAGCCAATTATCTCAGCATCAATACAAAGGTTGACTGGGGCATTACATTCCCTTCCGACACTTTTCTATTTGTTTTAATCTAATGAAAATGGCTAATCTAAAGAAAATCTCCTTTCTTGCAGGAGACAAGGAGAAGGCCTTAGGATCTGCTGGGGAAGTCCAGAGCAGCAGTCACTATTATCCTGTTGGAACCCGTGGTCCACTGAGGTGCCTTATACTACCTTCACTGAACACCTTATGAAATACACCAGTGAGAAGTTTCTCGAAATCTGCAAGGTAGGAGACAGCTTGGGCATCACTCTCCAATTAGCTTTGTTGGTGAAGCTATGTGCTTTTAAAACACGCACTGTTAAAAAAAAAATAAGATACAACCTGGGGTTTATATAGATAAAAACTATAATAGGTTTATAGGACTTTTTCAGTAAACAGTAAAGCTGTTTTATATTTGAAAAAAAAAATATCAATATTTATAGTAACCATACCACTGCTGTTTCCTCTTTGCTAATCTCTGAGCAAAAACTGTAGTGTAATATTGTTTTAAAATTGCAGTAGTATTGTTTGTCTGTGTTTATTGCTTACAGGGTACATAAAATTTTTGGAGTATAATTAAATTTGAATTACTTTATTCAGAGAAGGAATGTGGAATAGTGTGAAATATGAAGTCAGATATGGCTTGGTGGTCATGTTTAAGTCACTCTTTTTCTCTGGGCCTTGGTAGTCTCATCTCTAAAATGGACACAATGAACAACTGCCCTTCCTCTCAACCTCACTGGACCATTGTAAGGTTAAATGTGATAAAGCATATATAAATGTTCCGTAAATCATAAAGCAATTAAGAGTTATTTTTAATGCCTTTAAATTTCATCTCCCCGAGTAAATTTAAAATTCATCAGTGGCAGGGAGGTCCCCTTCTACTACG
The DNA here is from genome assembly GCF_009873245.2 of Balaenoptera musculus. Lineage (NCBI taxonomy): Eukaryota > Metazoa > Chordata > Mammalia > Artiodactyla > Balaenopteridae > Balaenoptera > Balaenoptera musculus. The sequence goes on from NC_045788.1 coordinate 66,303,963, forward strand.
GTTTCATCTTCCCTAGGAGACTTAGCAGTCCTTGGACACTCTGAGTAGTCAGGAAGTAAAACAGCTGGAGCTGTAAACGCAGTGAAAGAGCAACCTGTATACTTCCGACAAAACCAGATGTACACATAGGAGTGTGCTTATGGCCTAGAAATTCTTGCCTTCTCAGTTCTCGCTAAGTTTATCTTTATATGCTGTCATTCACTTCAGAATAGCATAACTTTATTTGCTATAAATTCAAAACATGACAATCTACATCTAAAGTCCTTCTGTGGTTGGATGGCATACATTACATTTCTTGCCTTATTTTAAACACATTTATTCATACAAGTGAATATGTATATGTATAAACAAATATTTTTAATTGGTAAGTTCCCTATTTTATAAAAAAGGATCTGAGGCAAAATGTATGTGGTTAGAGGCTAGATGGGACCTCCATTCCCCCTAACATGTAGGTGAAGTTGGCTTGAATCCCCTTCTGTTCTCAGCAAAGCTCAATTGTCCTCTCAAGATTTATGCAGATGTCCTCAGGGGCTTCTGGTCTCCAGGTTTGCCTCTGACACCAAGCTCTTGCAGGCACTAAATTAGTTCTTTGTATGGATCGCTTTGCTAGTCTCCCTGTTATACTCTTATTTCACAATACCTCAACCCATGCATCAACATCAGCCCCTAGCCTGACTCTTAACCACCCAAAATCAACAATAACAGAAAACCAAAATGAAAACCAGAAAGAACAACATAACACTGACACAAAGGCATTTATGTGAGAGTAGACTCACTGAGGACTTCTGGGAGATAGAGTGGGAGTTTACATCACAATAATGCCCCAAAATTCAAATGGAATATCTGTTCTCCTTATTTTTAAAAGACTTTATTAATAATAATGCTCAGATGCATCGCTTCATAATCTCCTCTCCTTTCCTCTCTATCCTGCTCTTGTTCTTCCCCAAACTCCTGTTCTTTTTCTCTTTCTTATTAAAAGTGCAGAGTCATTTATCTGTTTCTTTTTTTTTAAACACTTGTTAATCCAACTGAAAAAACTTAATAATGTATGTTTCCAAAGCCATTTCCTGCCTTTAAAGGAAAACTGGTTCTAATAATTAATTTAATATATATTTTGAAGTAGTAGTAATTCTTTTTTATTTTAAGTCAAAAATAAATACCAACTGCCTGGGTTATTACGTCTATCACTTCCTGGGCAAAGTCTTCTCTTATTTCTCATATCTGGTGTGTTTAAGCACTTATTCTCTCAGTGTCCTTTGCTGGAAGAAATTCAGGGTAAAGGATTAAAAAAGAAATTCTATGAACTACAGAGAAATGCCACTGCATTACTCTAATACTTGATAGTGCTTTATTGTTTTTCTGCCATAGAGAAATAAAATTAAATAATTTAAAAGGAAGCTAAAAAATAAAATATCAAAAGGAAGATGGAGAAAAAGGGGGAATGGAATAACTGTTCCCCAAATGCCCATGAACACAATTAGCCGACTGGAGCATTAAGTTTTGCCCAAGACTTCCTATCAGCCAAGGCTAAAGGGGAAACTTGATGTTCATATAGCTCTCCTTGGATGGAAGAAATAACAACAGGTGTGTGTGTGTGTGTGTGTGCACATGCATGCATAGGTATGAGCACCATGAGTGGTTGGTTAGTTAGTTGGTTGGTTTCCAGTCAATCAAACTACTTTTTGAATCTGTTAAGTGTATTTTCTTTAAGGCTTTTCTCATTAAATTATTCTTCTAAAGTCTTTATTTCGTTCCTGAAAACAATCTGGAACTTTCATTTGCCAAGCCATTTCTCAGTTAAAGGCCACCCCGAGTCCCAGCTCCCTAAGAAAACAAGTGATCTCAGTCTGGGATATGAGATGATGACTGCTCTGACCCAGTTCTTTGTGTCTTGATTCCTCTTTTGTTGTTGGTTTTTGTGTCACGAAGTTATTTGTGTTTAGGACATTTTCCAAAATTGGCTTTGATTAATATTCAGTTTTATTAATATAAAAGTATAAATAAGAAGAACAGTAATTCTGGGGATATAGAATCCCTTTTGTATGAATATTTTGACATAATAAGATTTTAAAAGGGTGATATAAACTCTAGTTTTTTCATTTCCCCTATGAATGAAATAGGAAAAAGTAGAAGAACATGGGGGAAATGCATAACTAAATAAAATACTTGAAGCAATTTAATTCAATTTAGCAAACCTATTATGGCAGAGGAGAGGGAATCATGTACAGCTGAGATATCCACAGTCAAAAATTTCAAATTATTTACAATCTAATTGAATAACTTATTTTTAAAAGTACTTTTATAAAATTCATTTTTTTTTGTTTTTACTCAGAGTCTTTTCTTCTATAGAACCTGGACTCTCCCTATTTAACAAATGTTTTCTGGTACTTAAAATGTGTAGCTATTCTGATTGTTGTTAAGAATACAAACATAAATGAGACAAGATTCTTGCCTTTGTGGAAGACATTGCTTAATAGAGGAGGCAGATAAAAATGCAAAGATTTTTAAATAAGTGCTAAAGAACTGAAACAGAGTTTGGATCAGATGAAGAGAATTGGAGATAGTTGAAGGTACATGGAGTATCTTAGACACAGACAGTTTAGCTGGAGTTTAATCTTGTATATTTCCCACCATAATTGTATTGGCTCAGATGATAGGTATAAGGACCTAAACTAAGTTAGGAGTGCTAGGAATGGAGAGAAGATGAAGAGATATTGAGATACTCGGGGTATCAATGGAAGACGGTAACTGGCATGATATGGTTAGTGAAGGAGAGGAAGAAATCAAAGATGGCATGGTCTGGTTTGGGTAGGTGATGAGTCCATTAATTTGAATAGGGAAAACTGAAAAAAGAGTAGGTTTAAAGGTTCAGTTGAAGACATTCTGAGTTTGAAAGGTCCATGGAATGTGGGGTTGATTTGGTGACCAGGCAGTTAGAAATTTAGGTCTTTCTGAAGCTCAGGAGAGAAAGTTGAGCTGTTTATATAGGTTTCAGACCATACAACACTGGGTCGAAGCTGAGTGATGGGGTTGATTGGTCAGAAAAGTACCTGAGGAAGAAGAATTAATGGAAAAAATTGCATTCAAATTCAAATTTATACTATCTCTAAGTCCTCCAGCACTGATATAAAAAATCGCCATCAAATTTATGAAATACTAGGTCAAAATACATTACTTCTTTTACCCATCTCACTAACTCTATATCACTTCTGCTTCCGGTAAGTGTGATGGTCAAATGGCTTCTTTCCAGACATTCTTGCTTATCTCCAAGCCTTACCAACTTTTTTCAACTTGTTCATGCACATACTTTGCATTACTCATACAAAACAGTTGTGAAAATAGGAAATAATATTTTTGGTATTGATTTTATATTACAAGACATAAAAATAATCTCATCAGTTATGTAATTACACTTTATATTTATTGATTACAGTTTGCATGTATTCATGTAATTCAAGTAACAAAAACCCTTTGAGGGCAGTATGCTATCTCCACTTTAAAAGTGAAGGTACTTAGAGTGACTAAGTGAATTGATTGAGGTATTATAATAATAACTGTATTTCCACACCCAAATAATTTGCAAATGCTCAGGGAAATAGTTAAAAACCAGAAAGAACTCTGTGTGTGTGTGTGTGTGTGTGTGTGTGTGCGTGTGTGTTCATAATCATTGCTATGATATAATATGATATGATACTTTACAACCAAGGTTAATTATTCTCAATTGTTTCATCCACTTTATATTTGCAACTTTTAGCATTATCTTCCCTCTTTTAACCATTTGTAACAGAATCAGTTTTGTTTGCCCAATGGGCAGCAAGCCAAACGCTTAGATGCCGAGGTTTTCAGCAGAGAAAAGGTTTATTCACGAGGCAGCCAAGCAAGGAGATGGATGAACAGATCTCAAGTCAGCCTCCCCAAAGACAAGGGCCTTGGGATATTTATGGGATAAAGAAACAGGGTGGTCTGAGACATGGGGAAACGTGATTGGAGGCAAGAAAAAACTGAGGTAATCTGTGCTCTGTGCAGGCGTATCGGAGTTACATTCTTCTTCTTAGGGTGCTTATTCAGAAAATGATGGTGTTGGTATAATCTGAGGGTGGAATTTTTGGCCTTCTGACATCAAAAGGTCATCCTCTGGACACTTACACAGTTGAACGGTCGGTGGTCTCGACCAATTTGAACTGGACAAGACTAGCTCCATGTTCCTGAAAAACAACTTAAGCCACCATTTCTATGGCCACCCATAAGTTAGAGGCGTTATCTATAGGGGGCAGTTAAAGGAATCTTGTGATATAGTCTCTAACCTACATGAAGCTTGGAGGGCATGCAATTTGCAGGAACAATTAAAGAGAGCTTAGTCAATGAAGGCAGGTTACAGAATAGTATTTATTAAGCAAGTTATAGTTCAAGGGATCTAACTGATGACTGCCCTTGGTTTCACGTTGCCTTGCTGGATTCTTCGACTGTGTGGAGTCTTGCTGAGAGGAACTAGTGATTGAGCCCAGAGCTGTAGAATAATAGTGAATGGATTATGGATGCTCTACAGCTTAATCAAAGTGATTTACAGACCAACGCTTTTTACTTTTGTCTGGCATCTTTCTCCTTATTTTCAAGGGAATTATGAAAGTGAACCAATGTTTTAGCAATCAAATGTAAATTTATATTCTTAACCCCTTGGTTTCCTGCCACATTAATTCAACAAGTATTTATTTAATTATTTATATATTTTTAATTTTTATTTTTTTTGGCCACGCGGCTTTTGGGATCTTAGTTCCCTGACCAGGGACTGAACCCGGGCCCTGGCAGTGAAAGCGCTGAGTCCTAACCACTGGACTGCCAGGGAATTCCCTAACAAATATTTACTGAATACCTACCTGGCATTGAATACTACATGCTGAGCAATGCTGTAGATAATTGTTGGGATAGCAAGAAGAATAAAACAGATTTTGCCCCCAGACGTTTATAGTGTAGAGGAAGAAGGCAAAAAAGGTAATGAACAAATTATAATTTAATGTGCAAATACTGTTGATAGAGAGATTCAAAGTTTTTATCAGAGACCAGCAGAGAGAACAGATAAGTCCAAAAGTTAACAAATGTGATAACATTTGATGTTAAACTCAAGGTAAGAATGATTTAAGCATCAAAGCAGGTGGGGAAAGACATTTTAAATAAAAGAAACATGATTAGAAGCTGCAAATTACAGAGGTGTATAAAATGTTCTTGGACAAAGAGTCGTGCACTTAAGCTAGAGTTTAAAGTGTGTGTGTGTGCACGCGTGTGCGCGTGTGCATGCGGAGGGCTGGGAAAATGGAATAGGATGAGGATGGAAATTAGGATTTGTAGAAACAACCCTTTTGTAGGAAAAAAAGCTTTTGCCACATCTTCCTTTTTCCATCTATATGCCTGAATTTACCCACAGTCATGGTGTCTCTATAAAGATAATTCCAAGTAACACATGCAAGGATGATATAAACATCTGTTTATCTTCTGTTCAGCTGTGTGGTTTCCCAAGGAGTTTCCATTGCTGGGTATTGGATGGACTTTTTACTGCAACATGCTTCACTTGCTGCATGGTGTGGCTGGAACCTGTAGCCTGAAGGCTTGGAAAAACCTGCTCAGCTAAAGAATGTGGGCCTGCAGGCATGAAACCTGGTCTCTTTACCCAGTGTAAACAGGAAGCAAGTGATGGTTGTAATAAGGAAAACTGAGACTCTGGGCAGTGAACTGCTGGCAGACAGCATCTGAAGCAAACCAGGGGCCCAGTCACTCAGCTGGTAAATAATCGCTGTAAAGTCAAGAAGAACATTACACACACACACACACACACACACACACATATACACACACAGGGCTATACTTTACCTTAACCAGCACACAGGCCCTATGTAACCGGAGTTGTTAAAACTTGACCCTCTGTTTTTGAGACTGGAATAAAAGAGAGAGCCAGGGGTGGGTGTATAAAAGCTTTTAGAGAAAAGTATGTAGCTGGTGGCATTCATATCAAATGACACCGCGTTCCTGTCACACAGATTGAGTTCAGGTGCTTGAAATGCTCAAGAGCCAGCTTGGGGACTTGGCCTTTTGTCTGCCTCCTTCAATGCACAGCTTGTCCCTCTGTCTTCATGGCCCCTCCTCTTTTTAAAGAGCTCACAGAAATGACTAGAAATGAAGTGAATCTGACTCGAATGAAATGCCAAGTTCACTGAGTATGAAATAGTGTCAACTTTTTCTTTCCAGCACTTTGATTCTGAGGCCACAGAGAATTCCCATGAAATAAAGCTTATGATGAGGACTGGGGAGGCATCCAGTAACCCAAACTGCTATATATTGATCTGTGAAAAGGCCTCCTGACAATCCAGAGAGTGTTGACCATGGAAATGTTGAGGTGAATTGATGAATTGCACTTTGGACTTCTGGAAATCATAGTTCAGTGATGACAGTGATGATGTAGTTAATGATTTATTGACAATATTCATTATTGGCAATAGGCTTCCTTTAATGCTTTTGCAATATGACTCCAAATTCCAGCCTCATCTTATTCACCTTCCCCAACCCTTCCTGAGAGACATTAGCATGTGGGCACACACACATAGAGCTTATTACAAACCCTTTGTTTATTAAAGTTAGTTTAATCTATGCAACCAACCTATGAGTTTGATGGTATTAATAACCTTATTTTATAGAAAGGAAACTATAAAATTCAGAGAGGTTAGGTAACTTGCCCAAGGTCACACAGCTAGTGAGGGCCATATTTGCAATGTAAGAGCAGATCTGTTTGATCTTAATACTTACGTTACATCATGCTATATACTTCCTTTAGTTCAGTGGTTCTCAACAGGAGACGATTTTACCCCTGGGGCACATTGGCAATATCTGGGCAACACTATTGGTTGCCATACCCGGGGTTGTGGTGCCACTGGTATCTGGTGGGTAAAGCTAGGGATGCTGCTTAACTTCCTAAAATACAGAGGGCATACTCCCCTGCAGCAGAGAATTATTTGGTCCAAAACAGCAATAGTTCCAAGGTAGAGAAATCTTGGGTTAGTTGTATAGATGGACAGCCATACTTCTGACTTTAATTCTTAGAAAACTGGATGAAATATTTGAGATGCCTACATGAAATGCAACAGAATAAAAAATAATTTTTGCCTTGAGTATTTGGTGGGGCATTGTGGAAGAGATAGGATTTGAGCTTGGTTTTGAAAAATGAGTAAGAGCGTGAGCACTATAGATCTTTGTGGATTGAACAGACTGTCAGAGCTAGAGGTTCTTAGGCAAGCTTAATACAGTGGGTTTTTTGTTTTTTAAATTTTTATTTATTTATTTATTTATTTATTTATTTATTTATTTATTTATTTTTGGCTGTGTTGGGTCTTCGTTTCTGTGTGAGGGCTTTCTCTAGTTGTGGCAAGCGGGAGCCACTCTTCATCGCGGTGCGCGGGCCTCTCACTGTTGCCGCCTCTCTTGTTGCGGAGCACAGGCTCCAGACGCGCAGGCTCAGTAGTTGTGGCTCGCGGGCCCAGTTGCTCCGCGGCATGTGGGATCCTCCCAGACCAGGGCTCGAACCCGTGTTCCCTGAATCGGCGGGCAGACTCTCAACCACTGGGCCACCAGGGAAGCCCAATACAGTGGGTTTTAAAAAAAAATGTTTTAAAGGAAAAGACTTCTAAAAATAAGATCTTACTTAGAACCCCAATACATAAAACCTATAAAAATAGAGCAGCTCTGATTGATTTGATTATAGGGACTGAAGCTTACCTTTTACCTTTTCTTCCATATCTTCTCCCCAGATCCTCAGGTATCTGTTGTTTTAACACTATTAATAATGGCGCTTTCTTTCTTTTCAAAAGAATCCTGGTTTGGATGATAAATTGTATGGTCACCCAACCTATGAAGAAATCTAGTGTTCTAAGGAACAAGTTATAAAAATTATTGAGTCTGATTTTTTCTCTATCCCTTTTGAAAATGAGGAACATAAATTCTTTCCTAAATATTAGGATTTCATTCAAATGCTTTTAGCAACTTATATAACTATAATATAGATATCAAAACCTGGAAATTAAACATTGGTACAATACTATTAACTAAACTACAGACCTTATTTAAATTTCATCAGTTTTTTGTTTTGTTTTTCCTAATGTCCTCTGTCTGCTCCAGGATCCAATCCAGGATCCCATATTACATTTAATTATCCTGTCTCTTTATTCTGTTTCACAGTCTTTCCTTTATTTTCATGACCTTGGTGCTTCTGAAGAATACTGGTTGGTTATTTTGTAAAATGTTCTCACTGTGGGTTTGCCTGATGCTTTCTCATGATTAGATTGAAGTCTGCTTTTTTGGGGGCACAGATACTGCAGAAATGATGTTGTGTCCTTTCACTACCTCATATTGCAGGCTCACGATGCCTGTATGTCTTATTACCAATGATGTTAACCTTGATCACTTGTCTAAGATGGGGTATGCTATATTGCTCCTTTGTAAAGTTAGTATTTTTCCCTTTATAATTGATAAATATTTTGGAAGAGGTACTTTGATGCTCAACCCATGTTTTTTGAAGTCATGGTTTCTGAGTAGAATTTAATATAGCCTTTGGCATCTAGGGAACTTTTATTATTTTAAAATAGTGCATATCACAGGTTTTTACAAAAGTGCTTTCTGGAGTCTATCATGCGTATTAAAGAAATGGCATTCAAAGTCTGAAACTGAAGGGAATAGGACTAAGGAAGCGAAAATTGTTCTTGCTTGTAAGTGATAATATTTATGTCTATAAATAGTATGCTTTAAAAATATTTTTGAGCAATGCACTTGGATCTGATGAGGTTGGTATTTAACATCATTATCATTATTATTATTTTCCCATTTTCAGATGTGTAAACTAAGGCTCAGGGAGATTAAATGATTTTTCCAAAGTCTAATCATCAGTAACAGATAGGGCAAGGGAACATACTTTTTTCCCACTATACGCAGTGATGGAATGGACATGGTTAGATTGCAGTGAGTTCCATATCACTGATATGTCCATGTAGAAGGGTGTGGCTTCTTGGAGAGGATGAGTCTAGGCAAATTAAACAATAGATGAGTGGCTGGATCTATAAACCTAAGATCGCTTCTGACCTTGATTATTCCATGTTATTAGTTTATTCTTCCGATTTTGCTTTTCTCTCTTGGAAACTTAAGAAAGAACACTTCTTTCTGACTTTTTTTTTTTAAGATACTGGTGATGTATTTTCTTTTCTTGTTTTTTATAAATTTTATTTATTTATTTATTTATTTTTGGCTGCGTTGGGTCTTTTGTTGCTGCGCGTGGGCTTTCTCTAGTTGCAGCGAGCAGGGGCCACCCTACCTTGCAGTGCGCGGGCTTCTCATTGTGATGGCTTATCTTGTTGTGGAGCACAGGCTTTAGGCACACAGGCTTCAGTAGTTGTGGCATGCAGGCTCAGTAGTTGTGGCTCGCAGGCTCTAGAGTGCAGGCTCAGTAGTTGTGGCGCATGGGCTTAGTTGCTCCACGGCATGTGGGATCTTCCCGGACCAGGGCTCGAACCTGTGTCCCCTGCATTGGCAGGTGGATTCTTAACCACTGCCCCACTAGGGAAGTCCCCTTTCTGGCTTTCTTATCCAATCAACTAAAGAACTGGTGGAGTTTGCTGTAAGGGATGATGTCCTCCTTTCCAGAATCCCCAGACTACATGACTATAGTTTGTTTCATTCAATGATACTAATATTTAGATCCATTCTAAGGTCTTAAAGAGGGTGCTAGGACTGGGAACTAGTAATAAGAGGTAACTTCTGTCTGTCTTTGTCACTATAGACTCATGGAAAACAAGCAAAATCCTACTTGTCTGTTGGATTCTTTAGTCAGTGATCTTTAGAAGTGAGTCTGTTTTTTAAATTAAGGTTTGACATTATCTAATTTGGTAAATATTACTTGAACTAAAGTAGAGGGACAAGTACCTTAGTTTATTTTGAAAACCCACAGATACTGAGGCACTCTAGCAAACTCTATGTTGTTTATCATAAAGTCACTATTTTTTTAACTTCTGATATCATCCCCAAACCATAGATTTAAATGCATCTTTTCAAAAGAGCAAACTGAGGCTCAAAAAGCAGAAGAGAATTTACAATGTCATAGAGCAAGTAAATCAGCAGTATTATTTGCATGGCTTTTCTTTCTTTCTTTCTTTTTTTTCTTATAGGTTAGGTCAAATAGTAGTGATGTATATATTCTAAATTTTAGATTCTTTTTCTTACCAACAGGGAAACTAAGCCTACAATGGAGAAGTGGTTGCCCAAGGGCAATTTGGTATAAAATTAAGAATCCAGGATAAAACCTATATTGAAAATGGGATTATGGGGAAAGACTACAGGCTTCTCTTTCTTCATTGAATCGTCATTCTGTATTAGTCCCTCAAAGCCAAGATTGGCCTCCTCATGGAGAAAAGGAAAAACAATGGTCACTTTATTGAACATGCTTAATAATTTAGATTGATATTGGAATATACTCTAAAAGTTTTAATTTAGACTTGTAAGCCAGTTGCCTAGGAAACATATTTGGATCTCACTGTGAGTAGGCCCTTATTCCTAATGTTCCTTTTTACCATGGTGCAGAAAGTGGAGTAATTCTGGAAAAATCATTTACCTTCTATGAGTCTTGATTTCCAACACGGGAATATCATACCTTCTTTTACTTACCTGATAGGCTTATACTGGAATGAGATAATGGATATACAAGAGCTTATTGGAAATACAAAGATATGAGCTTTCCTAATTCATTTTCTTCTTTATATCTCTGTTTGCAGTGCTCCCTGAATTACCCTCCTCGTAACCCAATTCAACTTGATTTGACCAAAAGAAGGAATTTTTTTTCACTCATTTAACTTAAAGTTCAGGATAGGCTGATCCAGTAACTCAAATGGCTTTGTGAAGAATTTCTCTCCATGTCTTAGTTCTTTCACTTTTGTTGGTTTCAGTCTCAGTCAGGTTCTCACTGTATGGCCAAAATGACCATGAATACCTCCGGGCTTGGATGCCATCAGTTTCACAACCACATTTGTCATGTGCCCATACCTGAATCAATCTCCTCGACCAGAGGAATGGATTCCTCTGATTGGTTAGGACTGAGTCATGTGCTAAAGTCAGCTCCACTTAAGCTATTTGGACTAAATGGAAGAATGTGGTTCTCCAAAGGAAAATCGAGGTACTCTTATTGGAAGAAGAGTCTCAAATGGAGGAAAGGATGCCGGCTTGGAAAGAACAGCAGCTGTCAGATAGGCCCTCTCTAACCTCGTTTCACCCATTGAAACCCTATTAACCCTTAAAGGATTGTCTCAAGAGTTTCCTTTTGAAGTCATTCCTAATCCTCTAACCACGTATGATTTCTCCCTCTTTTGTGTTTCTTTAGCATCATGTGCCTCTTTTTGCTGTTTATTTTCGTGGACTTTGTACGATCATCACAAGTTCATTTTTTATGTTATTATAGTGTCACTTCTGTGAGGACAGAGACTATATCTCTCTTGTCTTTGAGTCTTCAGCAGTACCCGACTGGTGTCTGATCCATAATGGACTATCAGCAAATATTTATTAAACTGACTTCTTAATGTTGTACAAGTTATGAATAATGAAAAATAAACAAGGTGTGGCAGCTAATTTTATTATGTACATAATTTATTAACTGATTAATTTATTAAAAGACTAACAGAAGCAATGTTAACAATTCTGAGATACGATTTCTGTTTAAGAAGTAAGAATAACTGCAGCTGCAGGAGAATGGTCAACTTTTGTGAGCACTGGCTGAGGAGGGGGTGTCTCTGGACCTACTCTACATTCACTAACTCTGTACCTTCTTTTCCTCTTCAGTCGTCCGGGTTTATGTCTAAGCTTGTTCCAGCTATCCAGAATGCCCACAGGAATTCCACTGGATCTGGAAGAGGAAAGGGATTGATGGTGTTAACTGAACCCGTTTTGATTGAGACCTACACGGGTCTGATGTCATTCACTGGAAACTGCAACAAACTTGGCTATTCCCTTGCCCGGGGGAGTGTTGGTTTTTGACATTCTTTTTGGGGGATAAGTACATCATCCATAGCTACATCATTACTGAAGATTCTGTTTCAGCCCACCATATTTTTGGACTGAAACAATTAGTTACTGTTAAATAGTATTACATGATTTTGAAGATTCAGTATCTTAGGGGACCTAAAATCTTGATTAGACTGATAAATGCACACTTCAGACCTTATATAAGGATAATCAAATTTCTTAAAACCAGAAAATAAATTCTCCTGAGCCCATCAAATAATGTTGGCAAATGAGTGACAAATGAACACCTGATCATAAACTTGGGGAGGACCCTCTGTGTTCCTGTTTCTCTGTCCTCTAAATGTAGACATGTTCTTGGTCTTTATTTTCAGCCCTCTGACCCCGATCTTCTCTCTCACTGGGGTCTCAATCTATATAATTTTAGCTACCTTTTTTTATGAGGATGACTTCCAAATCCATATTCTCATCCCTGGTGTTTAAGACTCAGTTTTGCATTTCTGTCTGCTGATCATCTATATCAGTGTTCCAATGGCCACTTTTACTCAGCATCTTCAAAATCTTGGATTTCTGTATGGGATTTTAATGGTCTCAGTCATCATCCCTGAAATCCATCAGTTTTGATGTCTTTAAACTTCTTGCCAGATACATTCCATATAGTATCTGTCTTTGTCTGGGCTGCTATAACAAAAATACTACATACTGGGTGGCTTATAAACAACATAAATTTATTTCTTACTGTTCTGGAGGCTGCAATTCTGAGATTAGGATGCCAGCCTGGTCAGGTGAGGGCCCTCTTCTGGGGCTCAGATTTCCTGTTATATCCTTACAGGTAAAGGGGCAAGAGTGTTCTCTTGTGCTTCTTTTATAAGGGCATTAATCTCATTCATGAGGGCTCTGCCCTCATAAGCTAAGGCCCCCTGTTTAATACCATCACAATGGGCTTTAGGATTTAAACATATAAATTTTGGGGGGGACATAAACGTTCAGACCATAGAAGTACCACATCTGTATGTGACTTAGATTGTGACCAATGCCCACATGTCAAACTTAAAGTTCATTCTTCTTTCAAAACTGTTCATATAATCCTTCTCCTTTCCATTCTAACAGGTATGTTATTAGATCATGTTTTAAATTCTGTTTACCTGGATATTTGTTATAGACTTTTTTTTTTTTAAACTGTGTGTCCCAACCCCAGAGGATTTTTTTTTTAATTTTATTTATTTATTTTATTTATTTATTTATTTATTTATTTATTTATTTATGGCTGTGTTGGGTCTTCGTTTCTGTGCGAGGGCTTCCTCTAGTTGCGGCAAGTGGGGGCCACTCTTCATCACGGTGCGCGGGCCTTTCACTATCGCGCTCTCTCTTGCGGGGCACAGGCTCCAGATGCGCAGGCTCAGTAGTTGTGGCGCACAGGCTTAGTCGCTCCGCGGCATGTGGGATCTTCCCAGACCAGGGCTCGAACCCGTGTCCCCTGCATTGGCAGGCAGATTCTCAACCACTGCGCCACCAGGGAAGCCCTGTTATAGACTTTTAATTGGTATCCCTGCTCCAAGGCTGACCCTCTTCTAATCCATTTTATACTTGGTTGCCAGACTCCTAAAGCACAATTTGATCATATCATTTCCTGTTCAAGAACTTTCAATGGCTCATTTCCTTTTGCAGGTTTTTTTTTTGTTTGCTCATATGTTTTGTTTTTTTAACAGCAGACCTTTCCTTCTAATAAAATCTGTTTCAGATGCCCAATATGTAAAACAGATAGAAGTAGGACCACTATGATTGAAATAGAGATGGGAATGCCACTGATCTCCTCTTTTTTGGGTCTCAGAAGTGCCCTCTGTGGAATGTCTATGGATCCCACAGGAGTTTAAGAAGAATGTTTCCAAAAATACTGTTCTAGCTCATTCTGTTTCTATTTTCTTTTCTCTCATATTTCCTCTTTGTGTCTCCTTGACTTAGGTCTAATTGTGAACAACTCAGGAGGTCATCTCATCTGTTTTCATCTCTAAAATTTTTTTTCAATTTTATTGTATTTTTAATTTATTTTGAAAAGAACCTTTTAATGATGAGCACTATAAACATTATTATAATCAGCTCTTTGCCTGTCCAAAGAACCAAAGTTGAGACAACTTGGCTGGTATTCAAGTTAAAAATTCCAGCTGTTTTTTGGGGGGTGGGAAGGGGGAAGTGGGTGCTTATGTGAAGTCTAAAGTCTTTTCTTCAAAATGCTCACTTTCTCAATTTCAAAGATTCCCTCTGATATTTCACAAACATCAATTTGATGGAGGTATTCAAAATCCAAACCTTGAATAACCCTCATTTTATTTTGTCTTTATCTTTGTTTACTTCCATTAGTATTTCTCTCCCTCTCTTTCCACTTCCCAGCACCCACTTTTTTTTCCCTCATGATGGCAAATATTGGTATAGTCCCCAAGGCAGGGAACTTCTCTTCAGACTGTAAAAGGAAATGTTGAAATCCTTAGCTGTCCTGTCGACAGTAGTGGAATGAAAAGTCGTTGGATTGTTTTGGCAGTGGTTCTGAAGCAGGTACAATTGGCAAATTATTATAACACCACTGCCCGAAAATCCCCATTTGCCTCAAGATAGTGGCATTTGTTGACAGAAGCCTCTGAAATGTCCAGCACATTCTCTTGAGTTAGCATTTAAGGATCAGTCTGACAAGTGACATCTTTCTGCATATTTATTCCCCTTGTAACCTAGGCTGGACTGTTCCCAAATGACCTTCGAAAGGACACAATACAGCATCATCCATGGAGCAAATCAGAAAAGATGAGAGGAGGGAAATATCTCTTAGTCCTGAGGTCAGTCTGTACCAATAGGGTACCAAGGCTGTTTAGTGTGGAGAAGAATGATCTCAGAGATGACATGAGCATTGCCTTCACATTTCACACAGATTGTCCTGTGGGATATTCCAGAAACTGATAAATGGGATCTAGAAAGCAGGATTATGACCAGAGGATGAGAGGATTCAGGGATTTGGATGGCAGTTTAAGACAAGAAAGAACTTCTTATAGTTAAAAATGTCTAAAGATGGGAAGATTTGCTCCTTGAAAGAGTCTCCCATCACTTGATGTGTACCAGTAGGGACTAGATAAAGTGGATATTGTGAAAGGGATTGTTAAAGGGATGATTGATAAAATCATTTAAAACCAGAGACCTTATGATTCTCCAAATAATTGTTGTCGATGATTAGGTAATTCATCCTTTTTTTTGGAGAGTTGAATCAATCATGTGAGACCCTGGAAAATTACCTGAACTTTCCTAAGGTTTAACTTCCTCATCTGTAAAATGGAGACGATGCTATCTCTTTTGTCTACTTCATAAAGACCTTGTGAGGATTCAATGAAATGAGGTTAAATTATTTTATTAAATAAAAATCATTGAGTATCTGCCTGTAGTGCAATGTCAGTTTGGCAGCAGAAACTGGGACACCATCCAAGGAAACTAAATTCAGTTCTTCTGGGAATTGTTTTTTGGTCACCATGGACCTGCCGACCATCTCTTTCCCATTTGACACATGGTATTCTCACTTGAGTTCCTTGTCCATAAGCTTGACAAGTAACCACAACCCACAAACCAGGAGACCTATATGTATACCTGGGCTTTTCCTTCAGGCTATCATCTGAACTATACCAATAATGTTTCTCAAAGGGGCATCCTAGGTCTGATTGGGAATAAAATTTGATACAAGAGGCATTAAGTACAAAGCATATCATCATAAAAATGTCATGGTTGGCCATTTTCTCTATCTGATCTTTGTCCATTCAAGAAATCCCACTAGAAAATCTCCAATAAATCTCTGTTCAGAAACTATTTGAACAATTCTATTGACAGATTGCTCATAGTCTCCTGATACATCTTGGGCAGCTCTGATGGTTAGAAAGTTCTCCTGTTGATTTAGATTCTGGAACATCCATCCGCCATCTCTTTTATTTAAAAATAAGATTCCCATGCTGGAGTAGGTTCAGCTTGTGTTTCAGTACCTGGATGTGGGGCATTGGGGTTACAGAACCAAGGTTGATGGATTCTCTAACACTTACAAGAAGGGGATCTGCCATGAATCACCACGCCTGGCCTCCCAGTGGGCAGTCGGGACTTCTTGGAGGCTGACATTTGGCCAGCCTCTAAAGCAAAAAAGAGAAGCCAATTTATGAGGATCTTTTGCCTTGTGCCCCCTTCTCATTGTCCCTTTGCTGAAGCATTACTAAGGAAGCCTATTCATAGAGCCCTGGGGCTAAGGAAGCAAAGAAACCATCTAATCTAATGCTTTCATTTCACAGAACACAGAGCAAAGGCCTAGAAACTGGAAAGAAATTGCTCAAAAAGCAGATGGCAAATTTTTGGCAATATGGGGATTAAACTCTAAAGCTTCCAATCTCCAATTCCAGCTCCACTACTCTTTCCATATACCTCCATTCCCAGGAAAAGGCACGTCATCTAAATCAGCATATCATAGTTCCTGTGTTCATTCTGACGTGAGAAAACAATAGGTCACCGTTGTTTAGGGGGAATTTCCAGAAATTACCTGTATTTTCTTAAAGGCTAAGGTCACTCATGGAGCTCTCTGATGTCCTATCTGATTTAAAAGCCCAAACAAAGCTGCGGAAGCCAGCAGATATTTTGTAAGGCAGCTTTACCTCTGCCTGGCATTTTGTGGGGCAAAAGAGGGGAGGGCAAAAGTATTAAATTCAGGCTTAAAAGCTCCTCAGAAATTCTTTACACACAGGAGACCAAGTTGGAGAAAAGAAGATGACTCCTGCCAAGGGGAAGAAAGAGAGAGATGAATGCCTGTGGTTTTCAAAGGTTAACAACAACAACAAAGCCCAAGTATTTGCACAGGGATGAATGTTCATTGGCTTTTGGCCAACAACTGTACGAGGGCTTGTGCCCACATCCTGTAGCTGTGGTTTAGGGACGCTGCTCATGAGTGACTTCTTATGCTTAGTGGCAGGAAACTTTAGTCACTGATGTGTAAACTCACCTTTGGTCTGCACCTCCCACAATGTGCTCTGAAGGCAGTTCGGGGACCAGGCCTCCTGATTTTCTTACAGATACCAGTTCCTCAGAGACTAAGGAAGAACTCAGTCTAAAGCCTTGGGAGGGACTGAGACTTGATCAGTACTTACCTTACTCCACTCAGTTGTAGCAACCCCTTAGGATAATTCTATAGCCACAGGGAGGAATTATGATATCCTCTGTGAAATCCTCCCTTTAACCTCAAAACCCCAGACAAAAAAAGGCGAGCTCTGTTTCATTTCAGGGCTGCAATATGAAATATGAGAGGCGAAGTCAGGAGGTTGCTTCTGAGCCTAGATCTTGTATCTGATGAGCTATTTTACACTCAATTTTTAAAAGTTCGTAGTAAACTCAAAGTCTCCTTTTCAGTGAAGCTAAGTGGAATTTGCAAGAAATTGCTCAAAAAGCAGATGGTGACTTTTGGGCAATACTGGGATGAAACTCTAAAGCTTCCATTTTCCTACTCCTAGCCACTGCCCTTTCCATATATCCCCATTCCCAGGGAAAGGCATATCATCTAAATCAGTGTTTCACAGTTGTCATCTAAATCGGTGTACCATAAGTTACTTTGAGGTGAGAAAACAATAGGTCCAGTTTAATTAACTCTCATGTTTTTAGGCAGATATGAGAGATTGTTATGTTACATTATGGGTAGAGAGTATGTTGAGATCAATTTCTGTGAATTACCATCTCGTCTGTCACATCCTGTCCACAATGCCTACCTCATGCATCTCAGGAACTACTTTTCCTTCCTTTTATATTCCCTGCTCACTCTTTATGGAATTATTGAAACAGATTGGAAGGGACCCTAAAGGTCATCTAGTTTAACCTCCTACCTATTGCAGGAATGCCCTCAACCAAAACACACAGCAGACGCAGGCTCAGCTTATGCAAAAGCATTGCCAAGGCAGAGAATCCCTTGCTTTCTACAGCAGCTAATTCTACTGCCAAGCAACTGCAGTGAGTTAAAGGTTTTTCTAAATATTACATCCAAACCTTCCTTTCTGGAAATTTACCTATTTGGTCCTTGATCTTCCTTTGAAGTTACCCCAGGTCAATCAATTTCCTCTTTCATATGGCCACACTTCAGATAAAGGCAGTTAACTTGTGCTCTCCCAACAAAGTAGTTTTATTTTTGTTTTTTGACACAAACCCCCAGTTACCACAACCGTTCTTCATGTGCTGGATTATCCATAGCCCCTATTGTACTCCTCCTTGTTCGTGGACTATTCTGTTTGGTTAACATTTCTTTTAAAATATTGTATTCAGCACTGGCATGGCAATTCAAATATAGGCTGACCAGTGCAGGTTACAATGTAGTTGTTCTTCACTTGCCAATATACTGTTATTAATGAAATCCAGGTTTTCTTTATTATATTATTTGTTCACATGAAGCTTATGGTCAACTTCATACTATATATAATACATAACATTATTTTTCTGATTTAATAAGCTCATTTAAGGAACCAGTGAGGTCACTTCAGTATGGATTAATTGTAATGAACCTGGATTAGCTCCTAGTAATCACTGCTTTTCTCTTTTGACTTTTAAATTTATTTGTTAAATTTTTTCTAAAGTATGTATTTAATATTTTATCCTGAATCAGTGTCAGACTTATTTTTCTACAGTATCTGGCAACCAACATTATTTTTAAGTGGGATTTTTTTTCTGTCTTCAGTCTGGAGGACAAAGTGGGAATTGTTACCATGATGGGCAGCTGAGCCAAGAGATCTTTGGTGTTGGTTAGCTGATCATTTTGTCCTCAGAGCAAAAATAGATGGGCAGTCCACTCAAGTTTTATTTGGTCTGTGTAAGCAAGAGTAAACAGAAGGCTGACTTAAATCAGCATCTACCACCCCACTGTTACTGAAAGTGGGGTCCAGCAGCTTGCCACTCTAAAGCCAATAAAAAGACAAGGTTGGTGGAAAGGAAATTTGCTTTATTTCAGGGGCTAGCAATGGGGTCGGAGGGGAGTGTGGACTCATGTCCAAAGGCCAACTCCCCCACACTGACAACCAGTGGGCAAGACCTTTAAAGGGGAGATTCCGGGGTGTATAGGCAGAGGGAAGGGGCTACATGCAGCAACAGCACAGGCAGCTCTGACAGTCGTCTTGAAATTGATCATGTGAGGGTCTGACCAGCATCATCTTGATTGTTCAAAGTACAGTTAGTCTTCAGTTCCAGAGTCAGTTTGTTCCCATTTCCTTGAGGCCAGTTCTCGGAATTGTGGCAGCTTATGTCATGGCTACAGTCTGGTCATTATGTAGTTAACGTCTTCCAGCTGGTAGGGGTTTCAGTATCTACAAAACAGCTCAAAGGATATGGCTCAGAGTATTATCTATAGCCCTTGAGGAGAAACTAAAGGTCCTTGACTTTGCTTAATGACTGAACTATTATTATATTGTCCTGTTTTGACTGTTTTCCTTTGCTTCTGCATTTTCTCACTTCTCTGATTGAAGTTATTCTTTGGCTAAAGTTTTTCTACAGACAAAAGGCAGGCAGAAGACATGGGGGAGAAGGCCATAGGATCCTGCTCCGTTTCACCGCAATACTATTATCTTCATTGAATGCAGATTGCCCAATTCAGTGGCGATAATTCCCACTGTCATTTTTGGCCTATGGAGACTAGCCACAATGAAGCTGTTTAAGAATGTTGGGTTTCCCCTCACGAATGTATTTCTCTTGGCCTCGGTGAAGGAAGTGTCTCTGAATCTTCTGAGGGGATATAGTTAGAGTGAAACTGAGACGCTCTTACATAATAAATACACTTGAGCATCACAATCTCCCTAAGCCTTTGGATACCTTCTTCTAGCATTTCAACTTCATTCAGAATAAACTTCCTCTGGGTCCATCTTTCAGTCAATTAACCAAGCAAACTATTGGAGCCATTTTTTCTCCCACCAAGCCTTTTTATTGTTTCCAAAAAAGCAATTTTGTCCACAGAAAATCCCAGTGCCCCACATGTGTTACAAAATCATTCCCTAGGTCTGAGGCCAGGAGAAAACAGTGAGATCTGGAATTCCTCCCACCAGCAGCATTTTCTGAAATGTAGACAGTTTATCAATTATAATTTATTCAGAAAAAATACAGTGTTTTAAGAACTTAATTCCAAAAGAAGACTGAAAAAGCCCAAAGGCTGAGCAGAAAACAGCCTCTGCAAGCAGCACCAGGTCAGCTGAGGCTGAGAACAGCCAGCAGGGTCAGGATCTGAGGGAAAGTCCACCGGTCCTACCAGCAGAGGGCGGTAGGCACAAGAGCCCCTCCCCTCCCACCATGAATTGATGGTGGTGGCCATTCTTCTTCCCAGGCTGCCCACCCACCCCACTGGGGGGTTTCCTGGTCTCAACCAGGACAGCCACTCCCCCAGGAAGCCACAACCCTTTAACACTGTGCTACCTCCTCCCAAGCAACCCCGCCCCTCCTTCTTCCGCTTCAGCCATCGCTCCAGGAGTCCTGCCCCGCCTCTCGGGGGGGAGGGGGGAGGGGGGAGGGGGGGGCGGGGCGGGGGAGGCTCTTCCGCAGGAACCAGCTGGGGCACATCTGACTCTACCTTTTGGAGTGTTTTGGGGGTCTTCCTTTTTGGGTGACTTTGTGGCCAGCCATTGCAGTATCTTCTGGCTGATGCTCCTTTTTGACCAGTAAGTCGACAGGAAGCAGACACTCAGGAGTGCTGTTTCGGGAGTCGTTCACCAAGGGAGTGACTGGATGGAAGGTGATGTTCTCTGTGGGGTGACTAAACCTCAGAGCTTCTTGAGCTAAGACCTTACCAAAGTCCAGCCACTTAGAGACTGCCTCCTCTCCATCTAATATGGCAGGCCGCCTGGGGTGGATGGCGTACAAGCCTTTGCAGGAATCCACTGTGATGATGGTGTAAAAATACAAGAACCCCCTCCAACCCCAGCCCCCAGCCGTCAAAGAACCGGGCCACTGTCAGCAGCCTCCAGCTGTCCCAGACTTTCTCCCAGTCCTCAGGTCCCTATGCAGCACCCACGCTCTCTGACCTTTGTTTTGATTTGGGGGAAGTAGATGAAGTAGGGTTGCCTCTGGCTTCTTGCCTGACACAGCTGCCGCTCACAGAATCCATCTGCTGAAACAACACAGCGTCTTCCTTTTCCCAGAGGCACCTTGAAGGACCGTTTCTCCGTTATGGTGTCACTACAACAGCTGGGAGTGTTGAACTGCAGCTTGGAAGGATCAGCTCCTTTGAACCAAGACGGGACCAAGCCCCATCGCATGGCAGCAACGATACGCTCAAGTGAGTCTGCGCCCTTCTCCAAGCGCAGCCGGGACAGGAGCCCTGGGCTGCTGGACTGCCGGCTCTTGTACGAGGGGCAGTACCGGTCCGGGTCCCTGGCGGTCCCTGTAGGCGCAGGCCCTGGCGACGGCCTCCCTGGGCAGGTGGCAGTCCATCCGCCTGCACACCCTCTGCGCCGCCTTCACACTGCGGGTCCCTTCACATCAGGCCCTGCGCCCGCGTGGCTCTCTGCGCGCCTGCGCTCCCCGCGCCAGGCCCCCCTGTTGGAGCCATTTTTAGTGACTCAAACACATCGAATTCAAAATCTTATCCTGGTGCCCTCTAATCAATAACATTTTGTTTGTCCCAACATTATATTGCTGCCACCTAGATCTAATACGCTTCGAATCAGTTCCCATACATGTTTTCTGTTAGTATGAATTGGCAAAACCTCAAAATTATTTAGGGGCACTTTGCACCTTCTCATGAATAGTATTTCTTTTACTTATTTGTTAGAAGCTGAATTTGGTTATAAGTCTAGAAACAATGCAGAATGAGAATAGATTATTGTACATTTAATCACGTGCTGACTCTGACTACAATTGTTGATCCAGATGTGTTTTATTTTTTTTTTCACTTGAGTGAAACAATAAATTCCCTGGCACCTGGTATTGCCAGTTATTGATCTGGCAAGTTTTTTTTTTCTTTTTACTTGATATTAAAAATCATCAGTGGCAGTTTACTGCCAGGTTTTAGGACCAGCAATGTACATCAACCTTCTAAACCTATGTCATATTCTAGTCAATGGGAAACTTGATCACCTCTGTGTTCTGTAAAACATGGCATTGGTCTGTTTTCCTGATGCTATCATGTGATGACCTAACCAGGTGAACAGGAAGTAGAAACTATTCCAAAACTTGTGTGACACAAATCTCTCCAAATTCTGAGGCTTATATCACCAAAAGTCACATTGGTGATTTTTCCAGGGTGTCAGTGGTCTGGGACATGTTAAGATACGCCTCCTAAGGGAAATGGCAAATTTCTGCCTTCTTATCACTGAGAAAAAGCCACCATGCTTAATGGGGTTCCTCAGATTATAGAGGCAACATTTATCTCCTTTAGGTCTGCTATTTGAACCTATTGATCAAGTAATCCCAAAGGCTGCTAGTTTTGAGTAGGGGACAGAAAAGGAAAAGGCTCTGCAACTGGTCCAGTCTGCTGTGAAAGCTACTTTGTCACTTGGGCTATATCCCCAGTAGATCCAATGGTGCTTAAAATCTCTGTGGCAGATAGAAATGCTGCAGGGAACCTTTGGCCAGCACCTCCAGATGAATCACTGTATAGAGCTTAGGATATTAGGCAAAGATATCCCATTCTTTTAGATAACAGTTTTCCTTTTGGATTGCTACTGGGCCCTCGTAGAGACTGAACGCTTGACCACACACCATCAAGTTGCAGTGCAGCCTAAGCTGCCCATAAAGAACTGGATGTGGTCTGACCCACCTAGTCTTAAGTTTAGGCATGCACAGCAGCACTCTCTTACCAGTTGGAGGTGACATATACCTGATAAGGCTCAAGTAGGTCCAGAGGGCCAAGCAAGCTGCATGAGTAAGTGAACAATGGTACCTATTCCTGCTACATTTTCTTCTCTCTCAACCTACACCTATGGCTTCATGGAGAGTTCCCTACAATCAATAGACTGAGGCAAGAGAAATGAGCCTGATTCATAGATGGCTCTGCATGATTTGCTGCATCACCTGGAAGTGGGCAGCTGTGACATCTTCTCCATGGTGGTCCTGGAAGGCGATGCTGAAGAAAATGCCTCCTAGTGGGCAGAGTAAATGGAATTCCATTTCCATGTTCTGCTTCAAGACTACTTTCTAGTTTATAACTGAGGAAACATATCTGGAGTAGGGGTGTGATCCAGTTACTCTCACACATTGTCTCACAGAGCCACCACTGCTTGCTAGTGGTAGAGACATGATGACGTCTTCCATTTTGCCTATATCAGGTTGGGTACCTTTCCACGTAATAGAAACCATTTCACAATTTTAAACACAAAGTGTTTTAATATATGGAATTAAGTATTTACAACATTGTTACAAAGGCTGGAGGCACAGGCTGAGACTCAGGAAGTGATTCCCAGAACAACACTGCAAAACTGGCGCACCAGAGGATTAGTTATCTCTGCCATACACGAGAAGCTAGGCAATCAGGAGGCTGCTATCACAATAGCAGGTACCAGGAACACAGCCCCTTAGCTACAATTCAATAACCAGGAGTTTTTTCCTGGAACTGTTGGCTTCAGAGCCTCTTTACATCTGCTAGATCTGTACCAGCAAAATGAATACGACAACTTCTGCCCCCTTCCTCCTTACTTACTCTGAAGTAGGACATGGGAAGAGCATTCTGTTTATTCCTCTTAATAGTGATTGCAAGAATTTATTGAGTATCTATAGGTACCAAGCAGGGTGCTAATGTCTTTGTATTCATTACATCAATGAATCCTGGAATAAATCTCTCAATATAATATTAATGTCAAACCTCCATCGTGAAATGAGGAAAGTAAAAGTACAAAGAGGCTAAGAAACTTGGCCAAGATTCTGTACTCATTGGTAGAAGACCTAGATTAACCTAGAACTTAATCATATCCAGAATCTAGCTACAAAGGAATCTGAGAATTGTAATGTTTAGCTTTCTAACTTCTGCAGTAAAAAAAAAAAAAAAAAAGCCTACTAAAACAAGGTTGGAAGAGATGCTGAGCTGGCCATTTTACTGAATCCTCAACCTGACATATTTAAGATAACTGTTGAACTATTTTTCAGCCTGATTATAAACTCCTTGAAGTTATCCACATTTCTCCTCCACCACACACATTTACCTAGGTAATTGGTAAATGTGTTTTATGATGCTGATCTCATAGACATTTGGGTTTCAATCCATGTCAGTAGCACTTGTTTAAGCTTCCAGGAAAACACTGCCTTTTTGTAGTCTGGTTTTATAGAGCAGCATACCCACTTAGGCCTTCTCCCTGACTTTAGAAAGAAATAGTATTTTGATTTTACCAAAAGTCTTTTTATTCCCAGACTTTGTTGTGGTTAAATCAAAAACACATAGCAACGCTCAGAATGTGTCATCATTACAGAAAGTGAGGAATGGCATTTTCCTGGGGTAAAAAAAAAAAAATCATAAAGAAGACTAGCTGAGTGATGGCCAGAGCACCAGCCAGGAGCTTGACAGCTTTAGAATGTAGCTAGTTTACCAGAAGTGTGGGCCACACCTAGAATAAGCAGAACGTGATGACCTGGTAGGTATTCTGGCCAGAAGGAGTGTATCAGGAAGAAGAGATGAGCTGAGGCTCTCCCAGGCTGACATCAGCTTCAGGGAAAGTGAACTGCAAGCAGTAGACACCAGCCAACTGATTCTAGTGACTTTTCAGATGATGATTCCAACAGGAGAGGTGGAGAATGTAGGAAGTAAAAATGACTTCCACAGGAACTAAAACATGTTCAGATTTGGATAAGTTGAGTATGAAGGGCTGTGGGACATAAGTGAAAATATTCCTGTCTCATCAACAGGTACACGTGAAGGTACGTTGCTCAGGAGACAAGATCTTTGGCTTGAGATAAAGGCCAGGGAGCCATCCAAGGATGAGCGGTAGCTGAAACCTTTAGTGTGGATGAAATTGCTTAGAGTGAGGGTATAGAACTTTCTGCAGTAATGGAAAATTCCAGAATTCTATGCTGTCCAACACAGTAGCCATTTGTCGTGAAATATGGCAGATGAAACTTAGGAACTGAAATTTTGTTTTATTTTAACGAATTTAACTTCATGTGGCCACAAGTGTCTAGTGGCTATCCTATTGAATAGTACAGGTATAGGAATAAAGAAAAAGATGCTGAAAATGAAATAATAATAGCAATATTGAATATCTGAGCTTATATTGATGCCACCAAAGATAAAAAAGAACACATGCCTTTTTGAGGTTTTCTTTCCCTCTCATATTTTATCAAATGGTAAAGAAAATCCAATGATACCAAAGAGTTTTGTTGGAAACCAACAGCTTCCCAACTCACCTCTTCCCACGTCCAGCTTAGTGGTAACTTATCTTAAGAGCCTTTCTTTCTGGTTCTGCTGGTAGTGACCTTCATAACTTTGAAAAATATGTTTCTATTTCTCTATATTGATTCATCAATATCAGATATTATCTGTTGACTGTCTTCTATGAAAGGACCAGACTTAGTTCACATACACTATCCTTCACACTTCTCTTTCCTCTCTACCTGTTTATTTTCACTTTTCTATTGATAAAATTTGTTACTTAAATAATACATTTTCACTTCTATTTCTCTGTCAATTTTAGTTTCTATTTCATCTCCCCTCTGTGAAAATAAAGATGTTGATGAGATAACTCTAGATTTCTCCAGCAACTCTTATTTTTTGCCTTTTATCAAACATGCATTTACTTCTACCTTATCCAGGTTATAAACATTTACATTCTGTTCTGGAATCATATGAAGTGTGTCACACTTGTCTGCACTTAGTAATTCTGAGGAAAAAAGTGATGGGGCTTGTGAAAGGAGGAACGTGAGACAAATTATCTGTGCTTTGCTTTAGTTCTCCGTTTTACTTTGACGGTGCAAAAAATAATAACTCATTGTCTATATGTCTCCAAATTTACCATATAGTATCTTATGATTTTCTTACAGGCTTATAGGTTATTAATATCCTTGTTTTGCAGGTAAAGAAATCAAAATAGAAATAAATAGAATGACTTGACCAAGGTCATGCAATTAGGAAGTAGGGAAGTTGACAGTCAAGTTAGGTTTTCTGATGACATATCACCTTGCAAATCTTTCTCAGTAAAGTTCCCTGACCACTCAAGTTTGCAAAAAAGTAATGAGTTGGGTTTCTTGCTTTAGGTTTAAAATCCATGGTTCATTTTGGAGCAGAGAGATCTGAAGCTTGTGTACGGTGGCCACATTTTCTTTCAAGGAACTGCAGAAATACCTCCAAGCATCTGGGTACGTCATGAACCCAAGTTGGCAAATGCTTACTTATTGGTAAAGAATCATCCAACATTAAACTAACATTTACCGGGCACTCATATGCCAGTGTCTGGGTTAGGATATTTCATACTCATTATTTTATTTGCCCCTCACAGCAACTCTTTGAGTAGAGAACATATCAGAGATGGAATTGAGTAATTTGAATGTCAATAACTCACCCCTATCATTGAGTCTTCTCCTTCTTTAAAATGGGGTAGAATAACCTGTCCCCCAGACATATTTTGCAAGTGCGCATATTTGGAAGATGAATTGAATGTGGTAAAAGGAAATGAGATTAAGTGGTTTGGTTACTTGGGAGATAGGTGTAGACAAACATAACACTGATGAGTAATAGTGAAGTCTTATGAGGACTTTGCTTCCGTTACCGGCAGTGAAACTGACCCCAATGAATTGGCATTGGGAACTGCTCTTGTGCACAACGCAAATGACTCCGAACACTCTTCTAAATTGCTAAATTCCAGTGAGGATCGTGCTAGCATGATTGTGCAGTAGTAATGGGTTCCTGATCCACAAAACCCACCCAGGATTTTTCCTATCATTTTCAGTAATACTGTGATTAATGCAAACTCATTAAAGAGGTATCTCAGGCAGGAGACAGATCCAGATTCTATGCAGTTTATATGACAAGGGGGCTCTCTTTGAGAAGAAAAGACTGTAATGCTATAAATACAAAATTAGGCATAAAAATGAATGTTTTTGAATGGCAAAATACATCCCAATCAAATATCCCAATCAATATTAAAAAATATAGGGCTTCCCTGGTGGTGCAGTGGTTGAGAATCTGCCTGCTAATGCAGGGGACGCAGGTTCGAGCCCTAGTCTGGGAAGATCCCACATGTCACGGAGCAGCTAGGCCCGTGAGCCACAACTACTGAGCCTGCGCATCTGGATCCTATGCTCCTCAACAAGAGAGGCTGCGATAGTGAGAGGCCCGTGCACCGCGATGAAGAGTGGCCCCCGCTTGCCACAACTAGAGAAAGCCCTTGCACAGAAACAAAGACCCAACACAGCCAAAAATATTATAAAATAAATAAATTAAAAAAAAAAATCAGCCTGAAATCCAACACATTCCTTTCTTAAAAAAAAAAGAAAAAAAATGAAAAAATATAGATATTACAAACCTGAAATTTACTACAAAATTAAAAATTCAGAAAATAACATAATACCTTTGTTAATTAGCACACTTATATAATACTTCGTTCATACTCATTGTGACTGCATATTATTTGACTACATCTTCCTACGACAAGGGGAGCAGATGGCCTTGGGTCCTAAACCAGAAGTCAACAGTGTGGGCTGCAACAGCAGAGTAAAATGATAATGCTGAGATTTGGTACCTATTTCACTTATACAGATTGTTTTTTAAGAAAGTTAAAAAAAAAAAAAAAAAAAGGGAATTCTCTGGAGGTCTAGTGGTTAGGACTCCGTGCTTCCACGCGGGCAACTAAGATCCTGCATGCCGAGCGGCCCGGCAAAAAAAAAAAAAAAAAGTAAAAAAAAGATCTGTGTCTCCTTCTGCATTTGATCCTCAAAGGCTGTTCCACCTGAGGAGGTCTGGGGTCCAGGAGTGAGGTTCCCTCACACCATCCACCTTGGTCTTTCCAAGGATAACCAAGGAAGACGGTCTTGAGTAATACACACCGTGGAGTATTATTTAGCCATAAAAAGGAATGAAACACTGATGCAAATTACACCATGAATGAACCTTAAAAACATGATGCTGAGTGGGAGGAGCCAGTCATAAAAGACCACATGTTGTATGATTCCATGTGCATGAATGTTCAGAAGAGGTAAATCCACAGAGACAGAAAGTAGATCAGTGGTTGCCCAGGGCTGGGGGGTGGGGAGGGTGGGAGTGACAGCTAAAGGGTACAAGGTTTCTTTCTGGGATGAAGAAAATATTCTAAAATCATTGATGGCTATGGATGCACAACTCTGTGAATATACTAAAAGCAATAAATTGTGCTTTTTAAACAGGAAAAAAAAAATCTCCATAAGGAGAATAGTTAATTCATTTTTTCTTCAGTTTATTGAAGTGTATTTTCATAAAATTATTATTAATAGTTTTGAAAAGTTTCATTCAGCTTTACAATTCATTGTTGATAATGGAAAATATTCATCAAGTTTCTTCCACATATGAGATATGAGATTTGGAAGAATTTTCATGGACTACCTCCTGACTCTACATATTTTAACGGTTGTTCTTCTCCAATACCCTCATGTTTCCTGTGCCAGATGCTTGAGGGAGCATTTGTATCTTCATAGGAGCTGAAGTTTGGTCTTGCCCTTTCTTTGAATCTTGTTGCTAGTTGGTTACGGAAGTGGAGGCCAGTCTTAAATCAAGATAAGGGATAACTTAACTCTTCATGAAAGTAAGTGGGAACCATATAATTTTATCCTACCTGCTTAACCACAGCTAAATGCTAACCTACCTCAACGTTCCTTTAACCATATCTCACAAATGCCCATGGTCATTCTGACACCCAACTTGAGGGGACGAGTGATAAAGGGAGAGACAAAATGGAAAGGAACAGCACTTTAAACCAATTTCAGTTAAATAAAATTTACTTTTGAAAATTAAGGAAAAAAAGGAAAGAAAAATGGCCATGGGAGTACATTGCTAGGGCCCCTCTCACAGCCTCAGAATGGACCCATTAAGGGATGTATTTTGAAATTTAATCTTTATTAGCTTCACAAAAAATCCACTCTGACCCTAGGATTGTGGAAGGGGTAACAGATCTGGAGTGCAAAATCTTGATTCTAGTCCTGGCTTTCCCACTGATTCACAATATGGACCTTGGACATGTTATTCACCCCCTGGCCCCTCAATTATTCCTTTAAAAAATAAGAGTTTGACTAGGTAACACCCAGAGTTCTCTTCTCCCTCTGACATTGAATTGTGTCAAATAGAACTGGCTGCAGTAGCAAAATCCACACAAATGGGGACCTTCCTGCCTTCACAGTCTCAGGGCACATAGCATCTAGGCCTAAATTCAGGAGGCAGAAGCAACCCTGGCTATTTTCACTCCGTTTTAGAAGCAGCTGCCTTGGTTTTCAAGAATGCAGTCATCTCTTCTCAAGGAAAAAGGTGTAGTCTTTCCAGGGACTCTAGTCCCCTGTACACCCCAGTGATCTTGTGAGTCACTACAAGATTGATGAGGGGCTTCTTTCCGTGGTGACCACTTCTGCTCTTCCAGCAGCTGGAGGGCTTAACCCAGCCCTGACACAGCTTCCTCAGTTGGGTTGGGCATCCACTTAACCAAAGCATTCAGGGCAAGACTTGAAAGCTCGGCACTTTGGGCCCTGGAAGGGATTCCAGAAGGGAGAAGGGTGGGAGCATGGTGAAACGACTCAACTGTGCTCTCATTTTTTCCATGGGTTAAGGTCTCAAGAGGTGTGTCTTAGCTAGAAAGGAACGTTAATGGCTAAGGAGGCTTAAGGGGCTCTCAAATGCTGAATGAAACATTTCTTGGTGGGTGGGGCTGTCCAGCGAGACTTCCCCATCCCATTTGCTTCTGACCTTCATAGAACAATCTTCTCTGTACCCTGGTCCATTGGGCTAAGCTGACTACGTCTCAATCTCAATAAATACACCTCTTTCACTACCAATCAATTCTCTGACAGTTTCCAGGTCTGCCGTCCTCTAGCTGCTTTTCCCCAGGTCTGGCAATGTAAGACCAAGAGCCATTTGCTTGAATGGAGAACCATGCCTAAAATTTAACAGACAGTCACAGCTGTGTTAAGAGGATTCAAGCTCGAGTACATTCTAAAATAGAACTCGGCCACAGAGGGCATGGAGACACGCCGTGCTCAACACTGCCAGAGAATGCGGCCCTGAAGCTTGGGTTTTCACGCCTCAAACTCATTAACCCCCAGCCTGCATTTCACACATCATGTCCCTCCAGAATCTCTGGCTTCCTTTCTTCAAACAGAACACCCTTTTCTTCCTCAGTGGCTTTGACTGGTCCTTGACTTTGTTATTGATACTACTACTCAACCAGAATGTTCTGAATGCCAAGGCTACAGTAGGAAACAGAATGTCCCTGTGGGGGAAGACTTGCTCTAATTATTAGAATTATTGGATTATAGGCATGTAGAGTTGGAGGGGATCCTAGAAATCATGTAATTCTACCACCATCATCCTACAGTTTGGGCAAAAAGAGGACCAAAGTATACGCAGTGAGTTTGGGTCATTACCGAGAAAGTGGAAACTAACTCCTTGCCCTGTATTTATTTCTATTAGACCACTTAATAATCATTATTCTTAACTCTAAGTAATTTTGCAAAGATACTTTAGATAAGTTTTATAGACTTAGGTACCTACTACAAACATTGAGCCAAATGCCTTAATCGTTTGCTTTAGTTTGGGAGTAAAACTGAGCCTAGAAGTGCCAAAGAAATTATCCCCTGACATACACAAACATCCTAGATATTGTTTTCCTTATCCAAATCTCCATGTACAAACATCATAGTTCATAACTAAACACACTGATGTATACATATATTCATTCAAGAGGCTGTCAAACTACGGGCTGTGTGCAGGTGCTGTCTCTTGTCCTGTGAACTACTGAGAGAGGAAATAAGATAATGCTGAGGTGGAGTCCCTAACACAACAAGAGAGCCAGGCATGGCCCTCTCCCACCCTTGCACGCTGTGACTTTAGAATAAGGCAGATTGGGATACCTATTTTTAAAAGGTTTAAGATGGCTAAGGGAAAGAAGAAGAGAGAAGGATTAATTTAAACTAAGTCCAAGGAAGGCTTTTGGGGACGGTAGTATATGACCAGGTCTTAAAGGATGGGTAAGAATTTTACATGCACACAATGGCAGGGGGGTGATCATCAAAGAGGGGGAAGTAGGGTGGACACAGCATGGAGATGGGGAGGGCATTGAGGGTGTTGGTGCCAACTTGTGGCCCGCTGATGCTATATCCCATGGCTGAGTCAGAAGGAGGAGTAAGCACAAAACTCTACTCAGAAAGAGGGAATTCTCAAAGAGTTATATCTAATTTTCTAGGTGTGAATTCCCACATCCAGAAAAAAACACCAAGTAGGTAGGACTTTCAGATTTTGAGACTCCCTCATTTTAGCTATTTCTCTATAAAGAAGTCCCAAGATCGTCCTCCTTGCCTCGGTTCAAATCTTAGCTTTATACTTGCTAACACTAAGATCTTAGGCAACTGATCCAATCCTCTCGGATCCTTTGTTTTCTTATCCATATACCTCCTCTAGGGTGCTTGTGAGAATGTAAATAACATAAAGCCTCAAAACTGCTCATAAGAGTACTTGGCACCTATGAATATTTAAGTTCTTCCCTGTGAGTTCAGCCTCCCAAGGCTTGAAGACGGATATGGCAACCAGACTAACTGGATCATTTTTTTGAGGCTTGGGTTGAATTGTTGACAAACCACAGAGTCAGGATAGTTATGCATAGGGTGATCAACTGTCCCAGTTTGTCCAGGACTGACAGGTTTCCTGGGATATGGGACTTTGATTGCTAAAATGGGACAGTCCCAGGAAATCAGGATGGTTTGTCACCCTACTCTTGTGGTTAAGCGTGGGCCTCTGGGAGCCAGTCCATCTAGGTTCCAATCTTAGTTTTGCCATTACCACATGCATAAACATGAACAAGGTACCCAACCCTCCATACTTCAGTTTCTTCATCTGTAAAATAAAGACTTAAATAATAGTACTAACCTCGTAAAGTTGTTATGAAGATTAAATAAGTTAGTATACATAATTTAGCTCTTTTTAGTAGTAGAAGATACCAAACTTTCTTTGTCTTGACCCACCTAACTCTAAGTTCCTTAGATAATCCTTAAAAAAATAACTTGTTGAAAGGAATCAAATTAATTGCTACTTGTGTACTTACACACTCTCTGTCTTCACAATGGATTTGAGGTGGAGTGAATCTCTTCTCTCGGTGACCCTGGCACCGTGGGCTTGCCCTGTCCTCGTATCGTGGCACTGTGTTGCTTGGTCTTTTGCATCATTGGGTATTTGGGTTAGAACGTGGTTTATGACTCAGAACCTTTCTACTCCCCCTGAAGGGAGCAGGGCTCAACATTGGGAGTCAGGACACTGGGCTCATGGGTTCGACCTTGGCCACAGCCTTCCCTCTCTGGATCTCAGCTTCCTAATCCTTTAAATAAGGGGGTTGAATGGCATGACTCCCAAAGTCCTTTGGTTTTGAGTGAAAACATTGCAGGGATACATTTTCTTCTTTTCCCTTTCTTTCTCTAGCTCAGGAAACAGAGAAGGGAGAAGCAGACAACAGCAGTCTCCTTGCATGTCCCAAGATGTCTCCCCATCCTAAGGAGGGGAATTCTGGAGCCTTACACAAAGGCTAGTGTAGGCTCTGCCCCTCTAATTATGGCCCATTAAGGCCCCAGATCCCTCCTGTCTGCAGAATGTTCTATTTAACATTCTCCCTGGCGGTGCCGTCGCCAAGGACGCAAGCCATTGCACTCACTTCTGTTGATGTTTATGTTGAGAAAGTAGATAATCCTCACTGCAGTGACAAGTTGATTGAAGCAAGTAAAAACCGAATAGGGTTTAGAATTCTAATTGCTGACAGATTCATAATGGTGTGTGAGCCTGGTGTCTGCCTGGCTGCCCTGCTGTTCAGAACAAAGTGTGAAGTTAAAGAGTATATTGTTTCTGGTATGAGATTTCTCAACCCCAGAATTGTTTCTTTTCTGAAGGGGGGTATGGGAGGGAAATGTGGCTTTCTGAAAATGATGAAGAAAAACATCCAGAGGACTTAAGGGGAAAGAGACAATCAGGTGGGGTTTTCTAGTGAAAAGATAAGTGGAGATGGGTGTAGGGGGAAAACATCTGAGTTCTAGTTGGATGGTGACATTGTGTCACTTGGGGCAAGTCACTTAACCTCTCTGACCTGTTAAATGGGTCTATTAGATTGAAACTGTTTACAATTTTGTTGTCTTACAGTAGTTTTCTATTAAATATTTCTAGGAAGAATAACACACAATCAAACAAATCAGAATAGTTTTGATTTAATATCCCTATTCCCCTGGCACTAGCTGGGAATATACATTGCCCATTGATATCTATATGTGTATGTTAAATTATACAAAGTAGATTGCAAGGATTCACAAATTTCTAATATTGGCTGTCCTTGGGTTGATAAGGATGTCAGTAAGACTAGGGGTTGGGGAAAAATGTATTTCAACTGTATCTTGCATAGCTTTATTTCTTATATAAAAATATTTGAAAGAAATATAGCAAAATATGAAGAATATTAATATAGGTAGTGAGAAATACAGGTGTTATAATAGTTAAGTACTTCTATTTCTCTAAATTAAAAAAAAAATGACTAAATATTGTTTGCTTCTTCAATTCTGAGTATTTGGTGATTTGGTAAGGTATCCTTTTTGAACCTCCAGCTTTCTCATTTATAAGATAAGAAAGTAAGTCTAGATGATCTCCAAGATCCTTTGAATCATTAAATTCTATCTCTGGTAAGAAAATAAAAACAAGATGGCTAATTGACAGGGAAGGAAGAACTAATTTTAAGCAAGTATGCTGGAAGATTGTGTTGGGACCCTATTAAAAGTAAAGGTGATGATTTTGTATTCCTTCAACTTCCAGTAATTCTATGTAGATATATAGTTCCCAAGTGCTAATTTAACATCTAATGTTTGAGAATCACCCACAGTATTTCTCTGCCTTTGCAGAAATTACCACTATGATGAAGAGGAAAGTGGTAATTATTTCAGAGGAAGAATGGGTTTCTTGCAATGACGTGTGGTTTGGGAATTCGAAGATTCAGGGATTTTAGTCCTGTCTAGGGTACTCTCCATCTAGTTGACTGAGCAATTCACTTAACCTCTCGGGGGTCCTGGTTTCCTCATTTGTAAAGTGAATGAATTGGACTAGGTAATTGTAAAGGTCTCTTCTGTAAGGAAAAAGAAAGAAGCAAACATTTTACTTGATAATAAAACCACTCTGGGAGAAAGATGGAAGACAGCAACAGATCAGGAATGTCATAGGTAGAGTTTGTAGTGATTATAGCTATTAGACTAGCTGTGATCAGTCTTTAGGTCGTCTGGAAGCCAAGTATTCCACAGTTTTATTTCAAGGTGGAGTCACTCTTTCAGTCCCTTCTCTCTGGACTCTTTTTTGCCATCTTCTCTATAGCATGTGCACTCTATGCTGCTTTGCTCTTGTGCTATGCTGGGCTCCTTACTTATCTTTGTATCCTGAACATTATTTTTCTTGATGCTCTGATTATTCTCCATGAAAACACACACACACACACACACACACACACACACACACATATGTATATACACACACATTTGAGATTTTTCAACCTCAGAAATATATATATACATATATATATATTTGTAGCTCATGGTCTTTGATTTCTTAACCACTTTCATTTTCAGGAGTATCCCTCCAGTGTGCACTCTGGGTAACTTCCTAAAACTTTGGTGCTGAAAATCCTTTGTAATGGATAATTTCATGTTTATAATAAATAATTCTTTTACTCACTCATCAGTTATTACTAGATGGAGTTAAAAATGGTTTTACTCCTCTTGAAACAAAATATAGAATGCTTTTCTTTCAGAAATAAACTTTAGTTCTGTACTCTAATTGCTATATTATTTTGTCTCTTCATATCCTTATCTCATATAAATCTGACTTTTTTAGAATCATCTCCTGGATTTATACAAGTAAAAATTCTCCAGTAAGATGGTGAAAAGCTTCAGGCACATTATGAGCTAATAAATTGACAGTTTCTAGATTAAAGCAAATGCAGAGACAATGATTAAAGAGCTTCTACACTAGTAAAGTGAATAATAAGCACTCAGAGATTGTCTGTGGATAAAGGATCCCTGTGGGCATATTTCAAAGTCCATTCAGTGGCCAGGGGTTGGAGAGCTCTTCTAGAAGAAGAAATACCATAAATCACTTGCTCTTCAGATTTTTTTCTAAGGAGACAGAGACTGAAGCCATGACTCAGGCTTGCCAAGATTTTAGACCTGTGGTTCCACGAAGTCTAAGAATTCTGCAGCTGAGACCACTGAGTTATATTTCCAGTATCAAAAGCCAACTGAGCATGGATAGTCCCCTGGCATTCTGAAGACACTAAAATAGGATGGTCCTCTACCTTTCTCTAACCGTTTTTTTTGCCAATCACGACTTCCATTCTATATTATGGATGGTGGTGCAAATTCAGGAAAAGGTATCTGTTGGCCATGCCAAATCCAACAAACACAATTTAACCATTATGAATATTCAATCCTTTTGTTAACTTTTAACACCTGCTTTTTCAGAGCTGTTGATTTTTCTTTAATGATAAGTCTCACCCTGACCCCCTTAAAGTGTAATTGACAGAGAGAAAACAGAGCCTGGATTATTGTCACTGTCAATGGACCACAAAGAAGACAAAACCTGATGACAGTGACATGTGGGGGGGAAGTTCCAGTGATATTGTATTTTCCGATCCACTGACAATCAACACGTGTTTATGGAAATCACTCTGTCACTGGATTTCCATCACAAACCTTGGGAAAGAAGACTGAGAGAGTGAGGGGAGAGGAAGAAAGTTTTGGAATTATCCCCGAGAGAGATCATAAATCTACAGGGCTTGATTTCTTGTAACTATTTCTTGCCTTAAGAACAGTAAGAGTCAAATGACTACCCTGAACTACTGCTTTTCTGCTGACATCTAAGAGAAATACAATATCTTGATATTAGACTAGAGAAAGAGGATTGAAAGTTATGTAGCTCATTCTTCTTATTTAAAGACGAGGAAACCAGAGAGTGAAAGCCCACGATCTCACTGAGAATCAGAGTTGGAAGTTGTATTTGATTTTTTCACTCACAGGCCCATGTTTAGTCTGAGCTTTGGAGGTAGACTGCATTTGATTTCAATTCCAGCTCCTCACCTTAATAATTGTACACTCTTGGGCATGCTACTCAATCTCTGTGCCTCAGTTTCCTCATTTGTCAGTTACAGATAGTAGTAATATCTATTTCATAGGATTGTCGTAAGGAGTAAATCATATAATTCAGGTAAAGTGCTTAACACAATCCAGGCACATATTAACACAATATGTATTAGCTATTCTTCTTCTTCTTCTTATTGTTACACCATACAACTGAGGGCATAGTGAGTCAGATATATAATCCCTGGACATCGAGGTATGGTTAAGAAGATAATGGCAAATCTGATCCCATCACCCACTGTCATTAAAACACTTTTGAGATTCTGCATTGTCTTCTGAAATGCCTGCCTTCCTTATCCTCAGGATAAGGCTCACAAGACCCTTCCTGGTTGGCATCAGCTGACACTCCCAGCCCCATCCTTGGTCATCTTCCCTCCTTATCCACGTGTCTGCTGTTCCCCTCCCCAAGGTTTGATCAGTCCCACCCTAGTTTTCTCAACAATCCATGACCTCTCTCATCTGTAGGGCTTCACATTTGTCCCCTCCACCTGACAGATGCCCCCTCTAAGCTCTTTTCCTGGTTAATTCCATGTACTCTTCGAATTGATTTGCTCTAGCCAGGCAACCCCTGAACAATCTGGACTTATTTTTTTCATATCCTTCATGACACACATTTGATTTTCCTATTTCCTTGTCTATCTATCTGGCTTGACTATATATAGACCCATAAGGTCAGGGATTATATTTTTTCCACTGTTTTATCCCAGCTTTTAGAGTAATGTCTGCTTTGTGGTTGCTTCCCAATAAGTATTTGTTGAATTGAGCAAATGACACACAGGGTTCCTTTCTCCCTACATAAATAATCTTGCAGCCTGAACATAATGCAAGCCTTTGTTCTAGTCCCAGTTGCTGGTAAATGGGAGCTTACAGGTCGGAATCAAAATCACCGAGGTAGCAGTTTCCCAAGAGGGACCCATCCGAACCTTTGACTACACATGAGCAGGGTTTAGGAAAGAACATTGCTGTGCCCTGAGAGAGGCCTGGAATATAAACAATTCAGCCATGAGAAAGAGAGGAGAATGGTGATTAGGTCTCTGTGCTAAGCAAGGGACTTGAAGATGTATGATTTGCATTGTCTCTCTGGGTAATCCTCCCTTACATTTTCTCATGATTGCCTGCAATAAGATTTCTTAATCGTTTGGGGGGTTTAGAGTGTGATCCCTTGAATGTATAATTATCTCCATTATTCAAAACAAAGAAGATGCGTGCCAGTCAGAAAAAATAAAAATAAAAATGTAGCCTCCAGCAGAAAACCAAGCTCAACTCTCTCCCTCACTCCCAGATTATCTTTTTTGTTTATTCCCAGTGCCCTCCCTCACATGAAGCATTCCACATCCCTGTTTCTGAGGGTTCTTAAGTGGAAGCAGCAAAGTAAGAGTAAGTACAAGCAGTGGATGGGTACTGGGACCGAAAGACATGCGGCATTCAGTTCAGACCAGGTTAGATGGCCAGACCTCACAGTAGAGCATGTGCTGGACCAAAATGAATTTGCCGTACACCTTCATAATTAGTTTCAGTGTTGTTTTGTCTTGTTTTTTCTTCTCTTCTCCTTAGGAAACACATTATTCACGTATGCTCCTGAACTCTGGAAACTGTGGCTCTGGTTCCTACAGCCTGTTCAGTCACAGGTTTGCTGTCTGTAATCCTGGGGACAGCCCCCCTCACCTCCACCCCAGGCCACTTGGTATAATGAGAAAGGATCCCACATGGAGTTTAGATGAGTGGATTCTAGAGATATCTCTGTCGAATACCAAGTGGGTGACCTTGAGATATTTCTTCTCCTTGGGTTTTAATTTTCTCATCTTTAAAAGAAAGCATTGGTTTACAAAGGCTAGACAATTTTTTTTTTTCTGTAAAAGGCCAGATAGTGGATATTTCAGGACTTGGGGGCCACATGATCTTTTTTGCACACACTCTGCTCTGCTGCCATAGCACAAAAGCAAGCCACGGCCAATAAGGGTGAGTGTGGCTGGGCTCCAGTGACACTTCATCTATGGACACTGAAATATGAATTTCATATAATTTTTACATGTCATGAAGTATTATTCTTCTTTTGATTTTTTTTCACCACCATTTAAAAATGTAAAAACCATTCTTAACTCATGGGCCATATAAAAGCAGGCTGCAGGTCATAGTTTACCAATCACTGACCTATATCTTAGTTCTCCAAGGAGGGTCTGTAAAAGTTCAAGGGAGACGTGTGCCATGAATACACAGCAGCACACTTTGTTCCATTGATTTGATTTGCCTTTTTGTCACAATACTTAATTTACCTTGAATTTTAAATGCAATTAAATGTGGGCGTGTGATTTATTTTGTTTATCAAAGGGAGCTTGAAAAGACTGAGGAAGTCTTTTAATTTTGATTTTGATTATCTCCAAGGCCTTCACGTTCATACTCTAAGAACTCCTGGAATGGGTTGCAGCTGATCTTCAGCTTCTAGGGTGATTCTGGACCACTGTGGACCAAACAACATTTGTTAAATTTCATTTATTCATGGCCATGACAGGGAGCTGAGGCATGAATAATACAAAAGAGTGGACACAAAATCATTTATACTCCATTCGGCTTTAAAATACATCATGGATATTTTCTCGCTCTGGAGATTTACCTTCTTAATCCCTTTTGCTGATATGAAAATGAGTTTGCATTACCTGAGCTCACAGTGGATTATGGTAGAATTGGGATGCAAAGGAAAGATGTGCTAGAAATGCAATAAAAATGACACCCACGGTTAAATCTTCCTTCTCAAAGCCTCTTGACTCTCCTAGTCACTGAGCTTTTTCTTTTTCGCCAGTTTCTTCATTGCTGCCTCTCATCGGAGCCGTAATATTGTCTTTCCCGTTCTGACCATTCACCTTAGCCTGACTCTGGTCCTGGGACTTCCCTGATGTTTCCTGTGTGGCAACAAACTCCCTCACTCACCTGGTTTTGAGACTAGCACCTAGAGAAACACTGCATAATTTGAATAGTTGATTGACGCATAAGGAACTGATTAAGAATGATGTATCAGCTTCAATTAAAAAATTTTTTAAAGGTACTCTGATGGTGGAGATCTGCCTTGGCTTGCACGTGAGTAGAGGTGGAATAGCCCTCCATTCTGGTGATCATTTTTTCATAGTGTCCTCCTTTTTCACCCAGGAAGATGTCACCACTTTCCAGGTTAGCAGACCAACATATGGATGCCTTCTGACCTTCTCAGCCACCCCCTTCCTCCCCATGCTGGGCCTGCCTGTATCCCCTCCTAGGCCATCCCTAGGATGGCCTCCTGTCCATTTGCTGACATGATTCTGCACTCTAATAACTACCTGAGATTCTAAGGGCCAAAAGGAATTCTTGTAACTTACATGCATTTTAACTGGAGAGGAGATAAATCAGGTAGGGATACCTTCTGTGATTTCACTTGGATAGGAGATTAATAAAGTAGGAGGAATAAGGTACCCTGCAGGGTCATCTGAGCCTGTCTCTTAAGACCCTGCAGCAGGAGCACCCAGATGATTGAAAGGTTAGGGATATGGGAATTCTGGATTATAAGTGCTTTTGAACCCTTCCTTCCTGGCAAGGAATCCCAAACATTCTGTTTTCTGGAAAGCTGAATAAGATTTTTAAATATTAATTGATATTTTTACCTCCTTCCAATTTCTTGGATCCTGGGACTATTCTCTTTAGCCTCATGCTGTCAAGGTGAATTGTTACTACAGAAGTACAGAAACAAGATAGGAGGAAAGGCTTGATTTTTTAGTTTCAAAATAGGCTTTTCAAAGCCCATGACAGACATGAAAACTTTCAGAGAAAATGCGGTAGAACTTTTAAGAGTCTGGCTCTTTTAGAAATTCAAAGCAAAGTCAAATAACAAACTAACAATTTTTGCCACCAGACAGAACTGGGATTTCAATTATATAAGATTATATAATCTTTATATCTATATATAAAGATAATATACAAATGTATTGTATTACAGTTTTCTTTGTGTATCTGTGTTTTCTGTATTGGAAATACCATATGTGCTACACTTTTTAATAGCACGGGTAAAGGAAAGACAATATAATGAGTGTATGAGCTTCATGAAAGAATAAACTGAAAGGGAAATTTGAAAGCAGAATGGAAAATATAAGATGAAGGAAAGGGCTGTGGGGATCACGTAAACTGATGACGGAGGTAGTCAATGGTCCTGCTCTCTGTGTTTCATCAGAACACACGTGGGTGGCAGGTCCTAGATCTAGGGACCAGACCTTTGAGTGACAGGAATCTTTAGGGAGAATGACTCAAACCACTCCTATGAGGGAGTCACTTGCAGAAGATTTAATGGAATTATCTTTATCATTTTCATACATCTGAAGAGCTGGCATGGAGGAGGCATTATACTTGTGCTCTAAGGGTTAGAGTAGGACTAAAGTTATGGAAGCTCCAGGAAAACTGATTTCACAAGGTGAAATAGCCAGTGTTGTTCAAAGATGGGATGAACTGCTCCTAGGAGTTAGTGAGTTCTTTGTAGAGGGAGTTTTCAAACAGAAATTCCAGAGCCATTTGGCAGAGAACTGTACAGAAAGGATCAAACAACAAGTTCCAGTCCAAACCTGAGATTCTATTAGCTAATGATGGCACTGTGAAAACATCGACAGAGACAAATGTGATCTCAAAGGCTCAGCAGGATATGGGGAAGACCAAAAATGAGGGACCTAACTCATGAAATCATTTCTGCTTGTATGCATTTGGCAAAGTATAATGACTGGCCACATCTTCTAGCATAGACTTTCATTAGCCGATTGGATAGGAAGATTTAGGTTTATTCTAAATACAGAGACTTGAATATTGCCTAAATACATAATGGATAATTTGGCAGCTAAGAGTAATTTGAGAAGAGAGTTGTTATTCTCAGTTTTTAAATAAACATACACAAGAAGAGAAAAAAAAGTGTTTCTAAAGGCAGTTTTAAAGGATCAGAAGCTGGGATTGAAGAGGAGGCCACAAAGCTCCATTTTACTGTGGGGTGTCATTTTTCAAATGGCTCCAAATCACATTCCCGAGCCTGTCTGGAAAGGCCAAAATATTAGTGTTCTTAGGTGCAAGGCAGTTAAGTGATTACTGTCTCATGCCAACACACCTTGGTTTCAGCTGAGATCGACACAGCGAAATTACAGTCTCTGTCCTTAAGTTGGCCTCAGACTTTTCTGACAAACAAAAAGACTATAGTCATGCCCCTAAGGCATGTGTAGAACTCAGGGTAGAACTCAGAATCAGGATCTTGTCTCCTCCTTTGAGTTTGCAATTCAGACTTTAGACATTGGACAGTCATCTTTTTGTCCAGAAATTTCACGTCACATCCATTCATTCAGCAAATGCTTTTTTAGTACTTCTTATGTGTCAGTCGTTATGTTAGTCACTGTGGGGCTAGAAGATAAAGTAGGCAATGTCCTGGCCTTCAGGA
This sequence comes from Balaenoptera musculus, assembly GCF_009873245.2. Taxonomy (NCBI): domain Eukaryota; kingdom Metazoa; phylum Chordata; class Mammalia; order Artiodactyla; family Balaenopteridae; genus Balaenoptera; species Balaenoptera musculus. The sequence continues at coordinate 66,345,742 of NC_045788.1, forward strand.
GCTCACAATGGGAGTGGAAATCCAGGAAACCAACAATAAGAATGCTCTGCTTTGCTTTACAATAGAGTCCTGGGAGCAGTTAGTGGTGGACTTCAGAGGGTTGATACAGGCCAACTTTTAGAGGTAATTAGGTTTTAGGCAAGAAGGCAAAGATGGAAGATTGTGGTTGGCAGAAAGAGTAACATGTATTAATGTCTAGGGGCATGGAAGGATAGGAAGCCTTAGTGTCTCAGGCTGGCTGGAGGAAAAGGTGGATGGATGTAGGGGATTGCGGGTTAGAGATGAAGGAAGCCAGGTAAGATGGAACCAGATGCTAAAGGACTTTGTGAGCTAACCCGAAGAGTGGGAATTACATCCTGAAAGTGATGGGAGACGTTCCTATTTTACAGGGCTGCTGAAGAACCAATGAGATAAGACATGTGAAAATGTTTTGTAGGAACATGTGTATCTAGAAATCTGTTTACATCTTCTGTCATTTCAATTTTGTGGGGAAAATCCTTGGACAATAAGAGAATATAATCAAAAGATCATAAGAAGAGATAAGTGCAAAGCTTTCCGTAGTGGGAAAGGGCTCAGTGAGACTCAAAGCCAAGGTAAACACACGATAGTGAGGCAAGAAGGCACCCTAGTGCCTTCCAGTAGCCCAGGGATGGTATGGATGTCTCAGGGAAGCAAGAGCTTGTATACATACAGAACGTGACTCCTTTAAATTTACACTGGATGTAAAAGACTACAGACCAAGTGAATTTACTTGCTTGGCAGTCCTGGAAGAGTCTAAGAGTGCCCTGGTGATTGAGATTTCAACTTTTAGAGGAGCATAAAGTGAAAAAATATTCTAAAAGAAGATGCTGGTGACAGAGAAAAACACTAGAATCCAGGGTCAGATACAATCTGAACCACATTTGAATCCTGGGGACCACACCCTCCCTCTTTTTGTCTTATTCTTTTAAATTTTAATGGAATTTATTGAGATATACTTAGCATTTTGACCAATATATTCACCCATGTTACCACCACCCCAGTCAGATATAGAATATTTCCATCCACCTAAAACGTTTCCTCTTGCCACTTCGTAGACAATCCACTCTCCCTTCCAGCCTTGGGTTCCTGTCACTATGAATAGTTTTGTTTTTTCTAGGATTTCAAACAAATGGAATCTTATGTATTATTTTTGTATGACTTCTTTCATTTAGTATATTCTTTTGAGATTTATCATGATGCTGTGTACATCAGTGACTTTTTTTCCCTTTTTATTGTTCAGTAGTTGTCCATCACAGGGTTATGCCAAAATTGTTGATCCATTAACTGTTGATGGATTGATGGATTGTTTCCAATTTTCAGCTTATTCTTTTTTCAGTAGACTCTACTGGCCAGGATGTCAGAGACAGGGCCCCCAGGCACAAAGTATAACTTGCTACAATAGTTTGAAAGCAGAATTTGACAGCACCTATTAGTTTTAAAATTTCCATCCTTTTTTTATTTAGCAAGTCTACCCTTTAGGATCTATTGTACAGAAATACCAATATTCACACAAGTCTGCAAGGCCATGGGTATGAAGCATATTTTTAAAATTCTCTACATGTATTCCTCTAGAATCGCCAGCCATTCCACAGTGGTTTTTGTTGTTGTTGTTTTGTTGTTGCATCCTTACCTTTTACTCCTCCCTATTGCTAAACTTTTTTAGCTGACCTGAAGGTAATTTAGGAAGGAATGCATCTTTTTTAATGCACCCAATTCCTCATCCAAAAGAACTAGATATCTGTATATTCTATGTATTGATATACGTATCCTTTTTTAACATCGGAAAGTTTTTATTACCCCATAGCTGCTAACTTTGGTTTTACTTTTTCATCCTTAATTCTGAATTTGTTCAGAATGTAAGAAAGTACCCGAGGAGTTTGTTAAAGTGGCTTGTTTAAAATGGTATTGTTCTTGCAATTCTCTCTGGCATCCTGGGACACCTCATTATCTGGCTAGGTTTTAGCCAAATGCCTTTTCAAAGAGTTTTTTTTTTTTTTTTTTTTTTTTTTTTTGAGTCATCTAATGAGTTTGCCCTACTCAGTGGTCACTGTAATAATTTTTATTTTACAACTGATGGCATTTAGTCACAAACCAAGTAAATATCCTTCAGAGAGAAAGACCAGGCAATGGCAGAGCACTGGGTCCAAGGAATTCCCTACCTATGTCTTGGTATCTCTTCAGCTGTCCACCCTAGTGCACATCACCACGCCCAGAATATCTACTAGCATCTATAAAACAGTAAAGTTTAAGATAGTGTATAACTCAATGACGTGAGCCAAAGTCAAACCCTGGTGATAGGAAAGTCTAGGTCTGAAATTTGATCTTCCGCTTATTATACATGAATTCAATCATTCATTCATTTATTTAAGTGTTTATAGAAGTCCTCTTTTTTGTGCAAAACATTAGTCTAAATTCTGGGCCAAGAATAAGAATGAATCATTCTTGGTTTTTAAGTATACCTATCTAATAAGAGAACTAAAATAGGCAAGTAGCAACAAAGACAGTAACACTGAATCCTAACTATGTGCCAGGCACTGTGCCAAGAATTTTACATCACTTTTATATTTAAATCTCACAGCAGGTAATGTTATTATTCCCATTTTATAGAAGAAGAACCTGATGTCCAGAGAAGTCAGCCAACCAGATCAAAGTAGCACAATGGTAAGTGACAGAGCTAGCATTAGAACAAGGCAGTTGGACCCCTGGGCCTGTGTTTTTAACTTCCTCACTATGCTGCTCTGGAAAAGAATTTTTCCACTTCATAGGTGCCATAAAGAACAGTTTGAAAGCAGGAGTCCTTCTGGAAGGATGGGAGGGTGTAGTCAACAACCCATTATGGCCTCCCTAATCGCTCACTGCTTTCCATATGTATCACTCATAGTTTCACATTTTTTTGCTTTTGCTGCTGCTTTGACTTCAGCATGAAATGAGCTCTCCCGCATATTCTCTGAGATTCAGGTCAAGTGGTACTGATTTCATGACGGCCTTCTTGACATCCACAGCCAGAGTTAATTGTGTTTTCTCTGCATTCCATAGCCATAACTTGTCACTTTGCCTGATACTAGAGTTGATTTTCTTTTTACCTATTTATTCTCTCTGTACCTTTCTTGAGTGAAAAATGTGAGTATTGTTCATCTTTTATGCCTAAAACTGGACATGGTAGGTATACCAGAAGTAGGTACACTTTGACCTGCCAGAATGCTAAGGGTTAAATGTAACCAAGAAAGAGTTGGATATGAAGTAGTTACATTTTTCTTAAACAATTATCATTTAGTCATCTGTCTTGAGGTCCAGTGCTTCTCCATCCTGGCTTGTCCAGAAGAAGATTTATCTTGAATCCAGCTTTCTTCCTTCTCTCCATCACAGGAAAGAAGAATCAAGTTGAAGCAGTTTGTGCAAAAGCAGTTGAAGTGATGAGACTCGACCATAAATATTAGAAACCAATGGGTCCCTACTGTAACTTCCAAAAAGCTCGGGAACCTCCTCATGGTCTGGTGTATAAAGATTCCTTTCTCAACAACAATCTGCTCCCATTTCTTTAAATAATAAAACCACCGAGATTTTTCTGAGTTCTATGCTCTCTGCCAGGGAGATTCAGAGATCCCTGGAGCCTGAACTAGCAAAGCTCATGCAACCTCTCCATTTCATGGGCCTGAATATAAACTCTTGTCATCTGTCCTCTGAATGTTCACGCACTGTCTCAGAGAGGTTAACTGATTCATCCAAGATCACAGAAATACTTATTATGACTTTTAAAAATGAATTTCCCGAATCACATGGAGCTAAGATGAAGTTACCAGGCATTGACTATCATTTTGGAATTTGAATCATGATCAGTTTCTCCTTTCTGTCATATAAGAGATCTAAGATCTAAGAGAATATATCTGAACTTCCGAAAACACAGATGCTGTAGAAGGAAGGTTGATTTTTATAAACTAAGGGGTTAAGACTATAAAAAAAAAGGCATAGTTTCTAGTTTCCCTGTCACCTAAAATCCTGTTGGATCAGGCTGTGTCCCTTCCCAGCCAGAGTATTAAATTAACTGCAAGTTGCTCAGAAAGCTGTATCTATTTCAAGGTCTCAGCCCTGGCTGTGCCTTTTTTTTTTTTTTTTTTTTTTCATCTGAACTGTTGGGTGGCAGAGGGGTCCCAGAGGGTGGGGAGATAGAAGGTAGGAGAGAAAGGGGGTTATTTCAGGCCTTGCTTCTCTAAGCCTTCAACGTCTGAGCCCCAGGACAGACCTTCCTGTTGTGAAATACTGGACCAGTTGTTGCGGTCTGAAGATAAACAACATTCCAGTAGTTCCCCTAGAGGCTACCCGAGGCCTTGTGCTTTTTAACATTTCCCTGGCCCTACGATGATCCAGGAGCTGAGGATTACTGCATTACCCGCTTCAGCACACACAGCAATTTTGTGGTCTCTGTGCTCTTAAACTGGGTTATGGTAATGAGCTCAGGGTGAGATCTGGATGACTCCACTGGCTCATTAAACCCCTGAAACACTAGCATCTTTTGTGTACCTTTGGACGCTCAAGCTGTGCTGATTGGAGGTTTGTAAGAACAAGGGTTCTTTGCCCTGATGTGCGAGGTTTCTGTCTTCATTAAAGTTTGGGGCTGAGTTAGGACTCACTGGGGTTACGTAAGGGCAAGTTTGGAAACCAGATGCAAGCCGTTAACTAAATCAACCTGGGTTCATCATGAAAGGGTTGGGCCTCACTTTGCTGTACCCAATAGAACAAACGTTTCAAATGAATTTCTCATAAGTTCTTGGTTCTTATATAGGTAGGCGTGGCTTTAAAGGGCATAAAACCACAACAAATCAAAGGATAGCTTAGACTTGCCTTTCACTTTATGACTGAGGATTTGAGTGATGATTCATGGACTGTGAATGTCGACCCTGGTCCCTGGTTTAGCTCTACCTGCAAACATCATCAGGGCCAACAAACTCGGGAAACACATTCTCTCTGCTCTGGTCACTTTCTACAGTTTATCAATTTCACTCATAACCATTGTTATAACTGTTCCCCACAACTACCTATAAGACATATAAAGGGAGTATTACTAACCTCATTTTAATGATAAGAAACTGAGACTCAGAGAAATGAAGACTTTTCCCAAAATGTTACAGCTGCCACCATTGTATAAGTAAAACAATTTAAATTGTGTTGCCTTTTGTGCGTGTATATGTATGTATAATTGCTAATTCAGGAGATTTAAGATGGCTGTGACAGGCAGACATCTAAAGTGTCCCACAGTGATCTCTGACTCTTTTACTCCTTACAAAAAGAAAAAAAAACATTTCTTTGATGTAGCAACAACTTTACTATTAGGTTCTGGGTGTTGCAGTATGGGATAGCTTGAACAAATATTCAGATTAAAATATCGAATGTGATATTTCCAATAAAAAACAAAAGCATCATAAAACAATAGAAAAATGAATGAAAAGAAACATGACTATTTTAATCATTAACAAATAAATACAATATTATACCTTGCATCTTCTTAATAAGACTTGGCACCTGGCATGCCCAAGTTTTGAAACAATGACATAACAGTAACAAATTACAAGTAACTAAGAAAATAAATAATGAAAAGATTTATATGATCATCAGGCTAAATGGTCATATATTCCTAGGATATAAAAACAGCTAAAGAGAACAACATCTGTAATATGATAGCAGATTCACATTGTATGGAGTAGCACTTGAGGAAGAGGTTAAAAAAGAGAAATAAATATAATCACAGTAAAAATGCCTCACAGGTACAATGCCATATAGTTTTCCAAATTGTTTAATATAAATGATTTCTTTTAATCTTTATACAAATTCTGTGATGTAGTGAAGGAGACAAGGTGGAGATTATTATTTCCAGTTTACAGACGTGGAGATGGAGGACCAGAGATATTAAAAGTCTTGCCTAAGGTCAAAGAAGAGAAAAGGTTAATAATCAACTCTTGCTCTTAGAACTTTTCATTAGTGCTTATGCATTTATAGCCTATCATTTTGTAATAGTATGCACGTCAAAATCTCTGTGTGTTTACAAATGTATAATACAGAGTTTTGATGGCCAATAAATAGGGACATATGGGGAAAAAGGTAAGACTCCGCATATTTTAAAGCAGCAATGGAGTAATTGCAAAATAATTTTACATGCCATTAAAAATCAATGAAAACGTTCCAATTAAACTAGCATTTGAATAATTCAAGAACTGTGTCACATAAACCCTTCTTTCTTTATATATATATATATATATATATATATATATATATATATATATATGTTTTGTTTGTTTTGTTTTTAGGGGCGAGAAATCCAGCATCTGTAAAATTTGCTTATAAAAATGGGACTTTTCTCTTTGTATAAAAATCATTGTCAGTTAAAGATTAAACTGAATATGATTATTTATATTCTGTTTTTGAAATGTACTTTAATGTGTGATGTGGACTCATTAGACCACGAGGCACATTTTGCCAAAAAGTGTGATGAGAACGCATTCAGCAGAGACAGCCAGAAGGAGGGATTGGCACTTGGAGGTGGGGAACCAACAGGAATGGCAGCCATGACCCTGTAACATAGGGGAAAGCAGAGTATTTCTAACTCCCGCTCAAAGCTGACTGCCCAGGGCCAGTGGAATCAGCAGATGTCAGAGCTTAAAGATCCTCTGGTCCATTTACAGACAGAAAAATAAGAGGACAAAGAAGGAGAGAGGCTTGCTGGTTATCAGGAAGAACAGCCATCTTCCATGATTTCCGCTCTCATTTCCTCCCTCGTATTTAGAGGAATAACCTGGGATTTGGTGGTGAGAGGAACAAGCACTGAGTGCATATTACATCACTGCCATGACCCCTGGGCTCTTCCCCAACCTTTCCTGTCTTCCCCAGGGGCAAGTGGGATTGACCTTTAGCCCACTAGGCAATGCCTTGGACTGAAGCTTGGTCATACATCTCCACGATCCCCTTCTTGGTTAGCTAGGGTCTGTCATTATGATGTGAGGGAAAATGCAATGTGCTACGACTCAGAAGTTCTGTTTCTGCACTTTCCACCTGTAAAATCTGAGACCAGTTCCTTAACTTTACAGGGCTTCCGTGTTTTCATCCCTTCCATGGAGTTTAATGGTTCCCACCATGACACCTTCCCACATTTTTATGAGGATTAAATAAGATGGAGGGTATTAACATTTGTTAACCCTGAAGGACAACATAGGTGTTAATTAACACCATCTATTCCCAGGGGGAGTGTAGAATAGTGGTTAGAAGCTCAGGATCTACAATTAAACAAAGTTTGTTCAAATGTTGCTGTTGCCTCTGAGAAGCTGTTTAAATTCAGACATGTTGTGTCTCTTCGCTAGATCTCAGTTTCCTCATTCTGAAAAGGCAATGACAGTTCCCACCTCCCCTCAGTGGATGACTCTGAGGGTTAAATTAGGTAATGCCACGGGGGCTGACACACAGTAAGTAATCGGCACATGTTTCTATTACTACGACACCGCATCTACAGACTGTGGTTGCTGTGATTCTCAAACTCTGCAAGAGAAAGTCTTTCTGGAAATCCACACTAGAACTCCTTACACTGAAGCAATTGCCCGGGTGCTCTTTTGAGCTAGTCCTTAACTATCCTTGGGAATTTCATTGTTCCCGTTTTAAAAGGCAGCTATTTTTACAGTGGGCAGTAGGAGTGAAAAAAATCAAAAGGATTTTTTTCTTTCCCATGTTTTCTTACTTCTGTATTACCTCTAAATTTTTCTGGGAGGATAGTGAAACTTGGTGGGGAGGGTGGGGGTTGGTGGCAGTATGTGAGGAAAGGGAACAAAAAACAGATTAAGGAGTTACCAGACTGGGAATCTAGTCCTAGGTCCGCTCTTAAGTCATAGTGTGAGCTATCACCTCAGGTGTCTTTTCTAAGAATTCCAGTTTCCCAGTGGTGAAATGGGGAGGGTAAGATTAGAGTTCCTCAATGTGGTAAATAGTCATGGTAAAGCATCTAACACAGTTTCTGGTACAGGATTAGTACTAAATACATAGTCATTTTCTCCCACTTTCCTTTTTAGGGAATTTCTAGTTCTGATATTCTATGATTTTAGAAATGTGTCTTTTGGCAAAGTGAGACCCCTCTGTCTTAGATATGTTGAGGTATTTAACATAAGGCAGAACCTAGTGGGAAAAGTCCCAGGAAATCAGGAGATGGTTTCCTGGTCTGAGAAACTCTTCCCTAGCCTACCTCTAAGACTGTTTCTTTAATGACAATTTTGTGATGTCCTTATAGTTGACACTATTGGGTACAAAGCAGTACATACTTTGAGTCATTCTCTCCAAAGTGGCGATCGGTCTCTTGGTGCCAAACCATACACAGTGAACCACCAAAGTCCTTTAGAAACCAATGTTTATTAAAGGAGGATGGACTGTACTGAGCCAAGCCCTGCAGACCACACAGAGAACTGAACTTAGAAGCCTCACCTAATTAATTGCTCTCATTGGCTCTAGTAACCAGCCAGCTTCACTACAAAGATATTATCTAAGAGAGCTGAAGAAGGATCTTAAGTATGCTCTCTAATCAAGCTCCTCATTTTATAGGAGGGGGAAAGAGGGATGAGAGAGTACAAGTGACTGTTCAGGGATCAGAGATCAGTAGAAGAGGTAACACTGAAAGCTAGATCTCTTGACCCCCAGCTACAACATCACCAATGCCCGAAAATAATGTCAAGGGATAGAGAATACTTTTTTCTTTATGTTAAACTGAACTTCCTTCCACCAAAATTTCCAAATTTCCTCTAGACACTCAAGTTCAGTAACTTAATGGACAATGTTTTGTATTCTTTAAACGAAAGACACTGCAGAGGCTATTTAAAATGGCCTGGAGACTAAGCCTGCTGCCCTTGCATGGGGCCAATTTCTGGTCAGATATCACTTACTAAATGGAATCTCAATGCACGGATTTTAGGGTTTTGTCCTGTGGGTTTAGTTGGTCTGTTGGCCCAGCTGTTGGAGGTTCAGGCTGTGTAGTCTCTTGCCTCTGTTGCCCCTCTGGGGAGACTTGTGTTTGCTAATGTCAGGGCATGGGTCCTGCAGAACCCAGAGAGACAACATGTGAGGTCACAGGGAGGTCTGTTGCCTGGGGTGATGGGTTTACGGAGAATCCTGAGAAAGCTGAGCAGTATCAGGCAAATAGAGCAGAGGTTGTCCATCTTGAGCATCAGAATCATCCAGAAGGTTGGTTAAAACACAGATTTGGGACCCTACCCCCCAATTTTCTGATTCAATACATCTGAATGGGTCCCCAAAATTGCATTTCTATCCATTTCTTTAGTGACGCCGACACTACTGGTCTGGAGACCACACTGAGATCCACGGGCCTACAGCAGAATGAGTTAATGCACACAGTTGATATCCAGCCACACACAGCTGATGTCCAGTAATTTGAATGGCATATAAAGAATTCTAGAAGCTCTCTCTGTAATGGGCTCCCTGGGTAAGGACTTCAGCTTTTTCCTTTGGGTCAACTTGGGTCTTTAATGATCTGGCTAGCATTTAGGAAGGCATTTGATATTCTGGTTTTAATGTAAACACTTCCCACCTGTCCCAAGTATGTGTATCCCTTTCCAAAAGCTCCAACATTTCTGACATTGGCGGAACCCTAATCTCCCGTCTCCTCCCTTCTCGCGCTCTCCCTCTCTCCTGGCCAGCATCTGTTCTTTTCCCAGCTGTGGCTGCTTCATTCTGTCTGCCTCTTTCTCCTCTTGTCCCCAACTTCTCACCGGCCCCTCCTCCACGCTCGGATCAAAATACTCTGTTTTTATTTATTTACTCGACAGCTGTCAGTGTTGTGTCTGGGTCACTGCAGTGCAACTTGCAGGGAAATGCGATCCTGAAGAGTCCTTAAAACTTCAGCTACTTGTAGTCACTAATGTACCCACACTCAATAACACAGATACCTTCTTTGGTCCCTGGATTGCTCTGAAAATGGCTGGCTTAGGCCTGTGTGTCAGGGTGACCCCAGGAGGAATGAAGCTAATAGTCCTTGGAATTTACACTCGACCATTTAAAGGTATTGAACAATTCTGAGTATTTAAAACTTTAGCACTAGAAAAGGAGATGGAATTGTTCAGTGGAAAGAGCTCTAAATTAGGAGTCTGGAAACTACAATCCTAATTCCAGCTCTCCTACTAATAAGCTGAGTGACCTTGAACAATGAGCCCTCCCTCTCTCTTTCTCTCTCTTTTCTCTCTCTCTCTCTCTCTGTCTTTCTCATCCTTACATTGAAAATAGTACACTTGATAATTTCCTGCTCTCAGTGAGTCTAAGTAATAACAATGTGAAGACTCCCTTGAATGTTGGATTTCTCTATGGTGATTCCACATACTGTGCATAGCGATCCCAGGTCGGGTTCTAGGGGGTTTCCAATCTTTCACTGGGGTAACTGCAAAACGAGAAAGTTGTGGGTTTTGAGGCAAAGAGACTAGGACAATGAGAGCAATACAAGTTAATAAATCAACCAATGAGGATTTATTCAGCAAGTAATACGTCTAAAGGAGATTTGAGAGAGGCAACCTGACAGACATTTATTTCACTAGTGGTTGAAAAGGCACTGAACTGGACCAGATATAGGAAAGGTAATAGATATGAAAGAAAAATCAATGTGATGCAGAATGAAGGTGACCAGATTCTATGAGTCTGTGCTGTCTTCTGTCTTTCATATCCATGCTCTGAGCTAAACCAACCTGAAGGGCGAAAAGCACAGAGTCATGCCGATAGCAGTGGGGAAATGACCTAATGGATGAAATGAATAATAAATACTGCCTGGTAACATTTTTAATTCAGTTGCACTGATTTCTCGCATTCATAGGTAACCTTTCTGGGAAGTGGGTACTGTCATATAGTTTAAAGAAAAAAAATCCTTCTTAATGCCCAAAGTGCAACACTGTGTGAACTTAATTTATTTTCTCTTCTTTAGTGCCTTAATTTTTTGGTTTTTTTTTGTTACTAAGTGATGACGACCAAAAAACATGAAAAATTGCATTAAATAATAATTCATCTGTTAGAGCCAATTACAATTATAGCACACAATCACACCCTCTTTTCCGTTTGGCTGATACAATCCCCCTATAAAGTGGCCAAGTAATCACTGTTATTCTCCTTCAAATTTGGGATCTGGGATCAGAAAGGATCATGGAATTTGTTCACATGGATAGTGAGTGTGGTAATGTCACCAAAACACAGAACTTAATTTTCATTAATTAATTTAAGAACATTTAATATGTCTTAGAAATAGGACTTACCTGGGCTTATGAAGGTAGGCATGTTTCCTGTCCTCAAAGGCGATTCAGGGGGGAAGGTCAAGTGTGTGAAAGAGTGGGTGCAACCATGAGTTCCAGGTGATGTGATGACAGTACTATGTCAAGGAGGGGCATAAAGCTGGAAGCTTCAGGAAAGGAAGTCACATGGTTTACTCTCAATCTCTAAGTTATAAAAGGTTCCTGTCTGACAAACATTTAAACTTCGTTTTATTAGAACTCTATTCCTTAACATCAAACAATTCAATATGTAGAGTGCATACGAATAAGAATTTATGTAGAATAAATGCCTTCTAGAAATATTGACTGTGATGCCCATTTCTGTAAAACAAAATACAATGGATCACTTCACTTAAATTATAAATCAAACATATTTCCTTGATGATAAACATCTCAGAATATGATTTTGAAGATATTTTGCTGAGAAAAGAGTAAGGAAGTGGCCAGTTCCAGGCATTCTGTGCAATGTTAAGCTATTGGCCCATGGCAAGCCGGTCACATTTCTTTCATAGGACCTGTGCTACATTGCAGAAACTTTTTAAGTTAAGAATTTCCCTGACATTTTAGTCTTTCTCCTGCCTTCACTTCTTACCCTTCATTTTATATTTTCCATGTTGGTAAATTCTCAGCCTAAAAACTCCTCTGTGAATAGAGGCCATTGCAATAGGGGGGTTACTTATTTTTTATATTATTTTTCAAGTCTTTGACTCCTTTCAGAACTAAACCTGTATATTTATTATTATAGAGCACTAGGGCATAACCTCACAAAGACTATATAGAGTATAGTTGTTTGTAAAATAAATCAATATGCCTGGTTAACTTTTCCTCATTAATTTTTTCCAATGTAAGACATGCTCTGAACTTTACATGATGAAAGAATCTTTCACTGAACATATGCGCTAAATTCTTTTAATAAATACTTATTGAGCAAGAACAGCTATGCTGGGTGAACGAGTGGAGCTCTCAGAGGAGCTTTAGGAATGATTTAATTAAATACCTTTATTTTAGAAAAGTTCAGTAAATACCATAACTCACCCAACAATTCAGAGGCAGAGATGGCACTAAAATATCGCACTGTTGATTTCTGTCCTAAGAGGCTACTTTCTGTAACTGAGTTAAGGTCAATGGTATTTTCAAGCAGGTAATTTTCCGAGGCCCAACCATTTCACCACAACCTTGATTTAATCATAAGTTCTTGAGAGACTTCTAGTGCACCAGATGTTGTACCAAATTTTGCTGAAGCTATTTGGGACCAGTGATACTTGCAAACTTCAATCGGATATTTGCAGAGTTCCTAAGCAATTAATTGACAGTAGTATTCTATAGTGCAAAGATCCCTGGTCTGTTAATCAGTGAAGAATCCTACCAATAATTTTTTGGGGGCCCTTAAGCAAGTCCCTTGATTTCTCTAGGTTCTCATTTTTCTTTAGTAAAATTATGAGACTGGTTTAAAGATCTCATTTTTTTCTTACATTCTGACTCTATAACCCAAATTTGGCTATTGTATAGATACTCAGGGTGATAATGACTAGATGACCCCCATTATTTTAAAGGGTATTTCATGTCTTGCAAATTTTAATTGGTGTCTCATTGTTCATTAAGTACTTTAAGTATTTTATATAGAATTTTAGTTTTGTTTAATTTTTAACAGGTGTATATATATATATATGCATCAGTGTATGGGGATTTTGGATTTTGTTTATCCAAAGGTAACTATCCTGTGAAAGAAAATGGCTATAGAAACATAGTCTCTTTCATGGGAAGCCAGTCCACTTAAAACTAACTGTAAATAGACCATTAACACCACTATACTTTTATTTATGAAACTGACAGAAGTTTAGCCTTGGGTAAAATCAGCTCAGCACACAGTGAGAGGAATGTGGTGGCCTGCACCTCATTGGAGAACAGACTAAAAATTCTTCTTAAGCGGCCCTCAGTTGGAATGGATTGCTTCATGAATTCTTTCCATATCTAATTCTCATGATTCTGCAATAACTCTACTTCCTGAACGTAAAAATAGGCTGTCAGCACAGCAGTGAAATGGTGACTCCCTTCCACCCTAGGAAGGAAGGGTCTCTGTTAGGTGAGTAACCACTAAGGTGGACAGGTCCAATTCCCAACCAAATTCACATTTTTTTCAACTCAAGTGAAATACCACTATCTGTTTTTTTATTTTTAAACCACCTAAATTTTGAGGACCTGATATGACTGAGAATACTGAGCTGTAGTGGACACATTCTTGGAAGTGAAAGGTACTCTAAAAATACAGATATCATTGACCTGGCATCAATAGGCTCTCACTACATCCCTTCATTCCCCTCCCCCCACCCCTGCTGTCTATCTTCAGTAAAAGTGCATCCAAATATAAAGTATATGGGTCGTGTCCCATTCCATGGGATCTTGAAATGTCTGGACTTAAAACGGGATAAAGCTAAAGCTGTGTTTGAAGTGTCCTAAACTAGGGCACCAAGAGCAGCTGCTCTTATTTCCAGCTGGATCCCTCAGCCTGACAGGGAAGAAGAGCAACAGCTACCTTGACAAATTCTCATTTCCAGGCATTTGGAGATTCAGCTGTGAAGATTGCTCAAGGCAAAAAGCTGACAAGTCCAAAGCAAAACAAAACAAAACAGAAAACAAGAATCAGAATAAAAACAACAAAAATTATTCCATCATTTTTAAAGGAAATAGTCCATTTAAAATGTGAATCAAACACATACACTATTCAGATTGACAAATTTTTATAGCGTTCTGTAACTCTGATGCTTCTGATGTTTGTAGTTGTTCATATTCATGATGAGGAGACAGGCATTCAAAACTTTTCAGGTAGATTTTGAAGACTACATTCAGAAAATGAGATGTACCTGTGTAGAGGCTTGATCTATAGAACCAGGCTTAAAGTAATGTGGAATGACTTATAGTTACAGAAAAATTCATCATTTGCTTTATTATTACTACTTGCCATTTATTGAGCTTCTACCTTATATCAGGCATTGTATTAAAATCTTTGTTTATGCTCTTTCATTTTTACCACAAGCCTATGAAATAAGGAATGGTAAGTGTCATTTTATAAATGTGGGAAGCGAAGCTCAGAGGAATTAAATTGACCAAGTTTACACAACTAGATAGGGGTAGATCAAGGATCCGAACTCAGTCAAACCCTACGACAAGCCTGTCTTTAAAAATACTATGTTGAGTGGCAGGGAAAAAAAATTGAAATTATAACCGATATTTTTCTTCCTTAACCCTGGTACTCCCTTTAATGCCATGATGCTATCCAGTCAAACTAGGTAAATCTAAATGCATTAATTGAGGAAAGAGGTGGCAGAGCAAGATGAGTAAAAAAGACTGTTATTTTGGCTTTTGAGCTTTAAAAGTATAGCTCTTGAGGAGGGGCAGAGACCAGCTGATTTTATACTCACCCCATATCCTCTTCCTCCTATAGCACACAGCTCATTGTTACTTTCCAGCCTCCTTTGCAGTTAGGTGTTGCCATGGAATATTAATGGAAGTGATGAGCACCATATCCAGGCTGGGAGCATTAAAAAAAACAAACACCTCTACATGGGATAATCCATGTTCCTCTTCTTTCCTTGTTGGCTGGTTGACTGGAATGAGAGGACATGCCTGGCAAACTCAAAAGTGTTGTGTTAGACACGATGGAGCCCTGTATCATTGCATGGAGGAGAGCCACTGTTCGGAGGATCAGCAACACCTGTTTAAACTTGAAGAAATATACTTCTATTGTGTCAAGCCACTCCAATTTGGGGTTTAGGTATCATGCACTAATACAGGGAAAAAAGCTTGAAAAATAGATTGAAGAAGGATATCTGATGAATATGTACATGTAAGGGGAAGGGGTGGTACAGGGGCTGGAGTTTCCCCATCTGGAGTCCAGATAAAGATTTCTTGAAAATATATAGGACAAAGACCTGTTTTTTTTTTTTCAAGAAAAAGAACAGGTTTTTTGTTTGTTTGCTTTTTGGGAAGGGGTGTGTGTGAAGATTGATGGAGCCATACCTATTAGATAAAAATAGATTTATAAGACGTATCAATCAATAGCAATAAACCCTTCTTGTCTGGATCTCAAATTGTTTAGAAAGAAAAATATTTATTAGACACTTTAAGTGTGAAATATATGAATACTAAGTAGATATTTGATGATACTAGGGAATTATTTTCTGCGTGCTAATAGGATTATATCTTTCTTTTTAAAAGAATTCTTACCATTTAGCGATTGCCTAAATGTTTACAAATGAAATAATATGATGTCTGGGATTTTCTTCAAAATAACCTTGGTGGGGAATGCGTGGGAGTATAGGTAAGACAGGATTGGTTTGGGGTAGATGATTGCTAAATCTGGGTAATGGATACATGGGGTTCATGATATTTTCTCTATTTTTGTATATACTTGCAACCTTTTATTATTAAAAAGTCTAAAAAAAGAAGAAAATATTTCCTAGTTTGGGGAGAGAACTGGGTTACAAAGCAATGAACATGTAGATATTATGAGATCCTGAAAAAGTTATTCTGCCACTTTTTTTTTAATCCCAGATTAAAACCTTGAGAAGGATACTCAAATCCTCATATAGATTTGTAGAATTAGAGAGCTGAGAGGCCTGTGCCTTACTTCCCAGGAAAGCCTGGGCAAGAAGCAAAATCCAGTGTGGAACTGAGTGTATGGTGTGTGTGCAAATAGACCCTTGGCCTCACAGTTTCCTATGGCCAAATGTGGCCCAGAAGCAGCAGAATGTGACCAAGGAAACACAGGAAGAGAACCAGACCTCTTGGCCGTGAGAATGAGGGATGACTGAGCAGTGACCTGTGTGGACCTAGGGACATGAATCAAATTCATGGTGGATATCTCAGTGAATGGTTAGATGGCAGTAGAGGACCAGATGTCTCCTGGTGCCTCAGCATAAAATAAATCCTTTGGAACTGAACCGAAAACCTGGGACAAAGAGAGGATCCCTTAAGTGACCAAGATTAAGTTTCTACCTCCTGGTAAAACAGGAATACAGCATATACAGGACGTTCAGTTACACACAAATAAAGAAAATGAAAATTTTTCTCACTTGCATGTTTGAACTGCAATTCATATACACTACAATTACAGTGCCTTTCAGAAACCCAGTGATTAATTCCACCACATTTTAGTACCCCGGATGAAGCTCTAAACACATCCTTGTTTCTCTATTTTTCTTCTTCATTACCTTTATCTCAGCCCTTTATGTCAGTTAAATATTTAAATTCTAAATTCCTATAGGAAAAGCTGTTCCAGGGAGGTAAGAACTCTGGGCTGAAGCCTGTGCTCTGCTCATAACTATTTGTGTGACAAGTGAAAATAATTTACCTTCCTGGAACTGAGATTCTTCTTCAGTGAAATGAGGCTTTGCCTCTAAATCTACATTCAAATTCTCTTTAAGAGTGGTTTTTTTTAGGGTTTGTTTTGTTTCTTGTCCTCCAGGTGGCCAAGAATGTCAGGGAATGTCAAACTATACCATGTAGACTCACTAGTTGACCCCATATGATGTAGTTTCACGGATCATAGTCCAAAATAAAATTTCTCAAACTGGATTAGGGGTTAGGATAGAAGTAGTCAGTGTTTTGTGTGTATAATATTACTGGGGAAATCATAAAATGACAAATTTCAAATACTAGAAGGGATTTTAGAAATTATCTAATGCATTCTCCTTTGGTTCTGTCTCTCAAGAGAGAGTAACTTGTCTGATATTACAAATGATAGTGGTAGAGTCCTGCTTTGAACACGAGTTTTTTTGGTTTATGGTTTTTTCACTACTCCTTCCAGCTTCAACTATAAAGCTGCAGATTTCAACATGTCTGTCTTTGTTGTTCATCCCAACTACTATTACTGAGCATCTGTTGTATACAGAATGCTATGAAAGCTATGTGAGTCATCGTTGTCGGGGGTGGTGCTCATATTTGGGGGGGGAGAGAAGCACCCATATTTTAAAATTATATCAGATAACACAATTCCAAGTGGGCTTTGTTGAGAGCTTTCTTAGGAGCCTTAAATAAATGTTTTGGATGTAAAGTTGAAGAAGAGCACAGTTCTGGGTGACGAATAGTATTTGACCTGGGCCTTGAAATTTGGGTAAATTTTTCTGAAATGTGGAGTAGGAAGAATTGGGAAAGATATTTCAGAGTGGAAAAAAAGCATCAATAAAGTTTTAAAGAAAGAGAATGTAGAAAATTGGGGGGAAAATCTCTATTTTACTGATGTACCCAGAATCATGGCAAGGCTGGAAGTTAGTCCTGGGGTTTGGGCCTTGCCATGGAAGAGGGAGTCATTGAGTTTAAAGGAAATGAACAATGGTGTGAGCTCAGTGGACTCAAGAGTCTCTTAAAGTTAAGTTTGGCAAAGTTAACCAGATCCCTGTTTGGAAAAATACATTGTTTGCATGTTTCAGAAGTACATCTAAGCATGGGAAATTAATAGGGAGGAGCTTTGTCTGAATCCCTAAGGAGGTCAATGAAATTAGGGTTAGCTTCACTGGGAACATTAAGTTTAAAATTTGAATTCAACTAGGTACCAAATTAGGACTGGGAAGATGCTGGCTTTAGGCCAGAACACAGAAATACAATGGTAAATTAACTTAAAGTGTTTTAAATTGTTTTAAAATAAAACCATTTGCCCATAAGAACTTTAGGGCTGTGTAAGGGCCTGAAATAATTCACAAGTTTGCATTTTCAGAGTGACAGGAGCAGCTGACAATGCCTACTATGATTTTCCTCCTGAGGGCTTGTTTTAACACTGTCTTACCTTCACACATTATAAGGTTTAGCTTTTGGTAATGAAAACAAATAATTCTAAAAAATGATATTAGGTTTGCCAGGTTCCAGGGTTTTTGTCAGTTTCCATCTGCATTGCCGCTGCCTTTATATCTGGATGGTACTTACAAAAAACTATTGTCCCAGGGGAATCATTTATGCCACGGAAATAGAAAAATAAATGAAATCTGTATGCTTTTTTATGATAGCAGCTGATCTTGCAAAAATTCCCTCCATGTGTAGTTACTTAAAATAATGTGTAAAACAATATGAACTCTGTCTCTGGAGCCCAATACCTGGATTTTAATTTCACTCCTACTACTTCTTGCTCTGAGACCTTGGCAAAGGTACTTCTCTGTACTTAGTTCCTTCATCCGTAATATGGAGATGATAATAGTAGCTATCTCATAGAGTTGTTTTGAGGCTTAAATGCATTATCATATGTAAAGAACTTAGAATGCAGCTTGGCAGACAGTAGCATCGTAAAAGTATCAGATATAATAGTAATAATTTTAATTTAATTAATTATTCAGTTGCATTAACCACTGTTCTCACGCTGCTCCTCATACCCCAACTATGCCAGACTACCTGTTCTTCCCAATCAAGCCAGGCATGTTCCCATCTCTTCCCTTAGTCTTGAGTCATTCATTCTGATGAAATGAACTTCCCTCACTTAACCTCTTGATGAAATGTTCTCATTCTTTAGCTTTTGGATCCTGTGACGTTGCATTTTGAAGTCTTCTCACACCATGCCCTTCTGTAGCAACCCTTAGCGGAATTCATTACAACCTCTTCTGTGCTCCCATAACGTTTTTCATGTAATACCATTGTTATATATTTATCCTTGTTGATAAAGTATGAGTCTACAAAATGTTGCCCTTTAGTCTTTTTTCTCTCCAGAGCCTTAGACAGGGTCCTGTTCCAAATGAACACTGTATAGATAGTCATCAAATTAATTAATTAGATGGCACTGTGCATATTGATATCAGAAAAAGTAAAATCATTAGAAATCATGAGACTCCAACAAAGATATCACTAAAGTTTGTTGAACTGTCTAGAAATAAGAATTTAAGTAAATTAATACCACATGCAGGATTACAATGGATTGAAAAGAGGCTTTTCAAGAGTGTTTTCTATGACAACTCATGCCAATTAATTTTTATTGAGTGTGAAAACAATTATGCTGTGGTTTCCCGCTACAACAGTAACAACAAATTTTTTCTAAAATTGTGAAGATTTATAGCATGACATGTCACCATACTTCGAAAGCTTTTAGGTCCACCAGGTTTTATTTATCTAGTCACAAACACTAAGTTGTATTCATACACACATGCACGTGTATACACACACCACCAGCACCACTGTTACCATCCCCTAATCCAAGGCAATCTCTCATGGATCCCCTCAGTTAATTAATTATTAGCATGATTTTGAATTGCTGAGCAATATGAAATCCTTTCTTATCACCTTTGGGAATTCATGAAGAAAGAGTACTAACACTGATGAGTCTGCAAGCTAAAATATGTCAGATAATTCAGTAGATATTTCCTAAAAGACAAAAATGCAAATTAATTATTTTAGTTCAGTGGAATTAAGAAAGGCGCAATAACAAAAACAGCATAATGATAATAACGATAATGATAATGATATGTGCTACAATCTACCAGGAACAGAGGACAATCATAAACTTGTAGTTGATAAAGAATATTTTCTCAAAATACAAGTTCACAAAATGAATTGGACAAATTCATAATCGCTGAAAATTTTTAACACACGTGTCGGCAACCGATTTACCAATCGAATAAAATTTAGCGCTGAATATGGAAGATTTGAAGACAAAATTAACTAGCTGATCTAAATATCCAAGCAATCGGTCACAAGGGAGTTTCACCAAGTTTCAAAGAATCAATACCATGTTCTTGAACCTAAGTGGATTTAAATTAGACATTAGCTACATAAAAGAATGCTCACACCGACACTCAACAATAACACATTTGCAAATAAAGAAACACACTCAAAAATAAGTCATGAGTTAGTGAGCAACTCATATTCAACTCAAGAAATGACAGAAGAGGAACTGTGTAAAAATAAAGAAATTTGGAGGAAAAAAATGCAAATGGTAAGAGCCAAAAATAATTTTTAAAAAAGTAAACAACAAAATCAAAGACCAATTCGTTTTTTTTTTTAAATTAATTAATTAATCAATTTTTTATTTTTGGCTGTGTTGGGTCTTCGTTTCGGTGCGAGGGCTTTCTCTACTTGCAGCAAGTGGGGGCCACTCTTCATCGCGGTGTGTGGGCCTCTCACTAATGCGGCCTCTCTTGTGGAGCACAGGCTCAGACGTGTAGGCTCAGTAGTTGTGGCTCATGGGCCTAGTTGCTCCACGGCATGTGGGATCTTACCCAGACCAGGGTTCGAACCCGTGTCCCCTGCATTGGCAGGCAGATTCTCAACCACTGTGCCACCAGGGAAGCCCCAAAGGCCAATTCTTTAAACAAACAAAAATTAAACTAATTTAATTGCATGAACCTCTATCCAAACTAATCAACAAAAAGAGAGAAAAGACAATGGATTGGATAATGTACTAAATATTCACTAATTTGTATTAAATTTTAATAAATTGTCAATAAATCTTAGGAATAAAAAGAAGAGATAACTGTTTTCTAGAAAAATATTAATTTTAAATTTGACAACAAAAAATAATAAATTCATTAAATGAATAGTAATTATAAAAATTGGTTTGATTGGTTTGATTGGTTTGATTCCCTTCAGAAGATACAGAGGTCTTTTTTTTTTTTTTAACATTTAAAAACAAGATATTTATTATTAGCTTTTGAAGTTCAATATAGATATGACTTCTGATAGGTTTTTACAAATACTCAGTAGCTTCCAGATCTTGTCTTCTTTTGAGGATCTTAGGAGATTCTTTTTATTTATTTATTTATTTATTTATTTATTTTGGCTGTATTGGGTCTTTCGTTTCTGTGATAGGGCTTTTTCTAGTTGCGGCAAGCGGGGGCCTCTCTTCATCGCGGTGCGTGGGCCTTTCAGTGTCACGGCCTCTCTTGTTGCGGAGCACAGGCTCCAGACGCGCAGGCTCAGTAATTGTGGCTCACCTCACGGGCCTAGTTGCTTCGCGGCATGTGGGATCCTCCCAGACCAGGGCCCGAAACCCGTGTCCCCTGCATTGGCAGGCAGACTCTCAACCATTGTGCCACCAGGGAAGCCCCTAGGAGATTCTTAAGAACTACCAGATTTGATGACTGCAGTTACCATCCAAGGAGGAAGAAAATTCAAGACTTCTCAAAAATGAAAATTAACATTAAATTACAAGTCGTTTTTTTTTTTGCTGTGTCTTGCATGGCTTGTGGAATCTTAGTTCCCCAACCAGGGATTGAACCAGGGCCCTGGCAATGAATAGCGCCAAGTCCTAACCACTGGACCTGCCGGGGAATTCCCCTAAAATTACAAGTCTTGATTATTCTTATTTACTTTTTAAAACAAAATGGTCACAGAATTTTAAAAAAACACAAAAAAACTTTTGCATTTTACATAATAAAATACATAAGCATTTTAAAATACAAGTGACACTACGAAGCAGTGACAGGTCTTCCTCTGTCACTTGTAAGCTGGATTAGAAGGCCATCTCCAGAATTCCAGTAGTGCTGTGGAAATATTTTTAATTTACAATTGGGATAAACTGCATTCACCTGGGAGCCAAGGGGTTCTAGGTTCTAGTTGCCATCTTGCACCATGTGATCCTGAATACACTCAAATTCTGGACATCAGAAGCCCCATGACAAATGAAAGGGGCTTGAATCAGGTCATCTTAAATATCCTTTCCAGCTCTGTTATTTTGTAACACCATGAAATCAGAGTAACATGTCCCAAGCTGTTTGGGATCAGGGATTTTAGAACCTAAATTCAACATACAGTACTTTCAATCTTCATACTTCTTTTTTGTGTCCTGTTCTTATTAAAATATATGTGTATTTCCCACATCTGTGTCTTTAAATATATTTTCCTTTTTAAACAGTCTTTTCATCATGAGCAGTAAAAAAGTTGTCTCAAGGGGTGTACTTTTCATTCATTGCTTTTATTTTTTTTTCAACTTGCTTTTTTCAGTTTCTCCAAGATCTCTTCCGGAGTTGTGGGAGGCCAAAAGCTTCACCACTTTTTTCACGAGATTTACCACCCTTGTTCATTGCACCAGCTTTCTTAGGCATCTCGGTGCCCAGAGGGAGCCGGGCAGCAGCCCGAGCACCGGGGTCCTGTCCCCAGCTCCCTCACCCGGAGCCGAGCCGCAGCATCCACGCCAAGGAGGCGGGCAGGGAATCAGAGGGTCTGTTTTTTAATGTTGATTTTTACCACACAATTCAAGGAATATGCTTTATATATATAGATATATATATATATATGATATGTATATATTTATACATATATATATATATAACACACACACCACACTAAATACATATATAAAATAGAGAATATATAGAAGAAGCAACTCAATTCCTATTATGAAGTAGATATTATCTCAATCTCAATAACAGTAAAACTTATATGGTACTTTACTATTGTAACTGAGCAGGACCCTATGGAGCCTTCCTGGGACAGAATCCCCTGTCTCTTCTTCCTGCCTCTTGTTTGTAGAAAAACTTTAGCCTGCTAGGCCTTCTCAGAGTTTCAAAGAATAAATTTAATCAGAGAAGTGAGAAAATGCAGCAACAAAGGAAAACAATCAAGACAAAATAATAATAGTTTAGCCATTAAACAAAGTCAAGGACTTTTAGTTCCTCCTCAAGGTCTATAGATAATATCCTGAGCCATATCCTTTGAGCTGTTTGACAGCTACTAAAACCCCCACCAGGTGGAAGAAGTTAACTATATGCTGCCCACAAGCACCTAGAACCCAGACCAGTTGAAACCAGAAGGTTGATGATGTTGACTCCTGATTATCTCACCATCACCAACCAGAAGAAAGTCCATGAGCTGATCACACACCCTAAAACTCTTTCCCTCACTTTGTCTTTAAAAACCTTTCCCTGAAAGTCACTGGGGAGTTCAGGCCTTTTAAGCATTAGCTGCCTGGACTCCTTGCTTGGTGCCCTGCAATAAACTCTGAACTTTCCTTTACTGCAACCCAGTGTCAGTAGATTGGCTTTACTGCACATGGGCCAGTGGACCCAAGTTTGGTTTGGTAGCACCATGTGTTACATACTATTTTAAGAGTAAGTGGTAAGATGGAAATTCTTCTGCACTGCTGGTAGAAAAATAAGATTATACAACAATTCTAGAGATCTCTAATAAAGCTGAAGATATATTCTTTGACCCCTCAATTTCTCCCCAAGAATTGCTCTTGTGTTCATGCCCTGAGAGATGTGTTTTAGGATGTTCATTGCATTGCAGTGCTGCATTAGTGACGAGTTAGAAACAATTCAATATCCAGCAAAAACTGTGTAGTTAATATTGATAAACAAAAGCCATGTGTATTAGTATGGATATATCTCAAAAACATAATATGGAATATGGACAGTAAAAGTAGAGCAGCCTACAGAGATTTGACAAAACACAAAGTCAAAATAGAGGTTCTGTGGAGATAAGGGGTGGGATTCGAATCAGGAAGAAAATTATAAGTAGCTAAATTATATCTGTAATATTTTATCTCTCTGAAAAGGAAAGAAAACAGAAGAAAAAATCTGAAGAAAAATAATAAAGGAATTGTTCCAGTATCCAATTAGAGAAAACAAATCTACAGGATATAAAAATCCAGGCCAAAATCAGACATTACTCCAGTAACATTCAATTCTGTATTACAACAGAGCAGTGTCTTCAGGTATCTAAGGAAAGAAACTGTGACTAAAGGATATTCTACTAGTCAAGATTCATTCATTGTATAAAGACAGTTACAGGTCGACATTCTCTCACATGAAAGAATCCAGGGAGTATAAGTATGCATGAGCCCTTTGGGAAAACATTTCTTAACAATAATATCTAGTCAATTAAAGGATGACTCAAAGAATACAGAAATGAAAAATGCATGATTTAAAAAAATAATAAAGATGACTAAGTAAGTAAGTGACTCCACTTAAAAACAGAAAAATATGCAAAACAATTTTGCTAATTATGATAACAGAAGTATATTTTACAAACATTAGCAGTGTAAACCTAATAGAAACCACAAGCTGAGAGGAGGGATTTGATGCAGTAATTGTCAGAGTTCTCATATGCTCATCATTTTAGCCAAAGGATTCCCAATCCTGTCTACATTCAAAGTGCATAGTTAAAACATAATGACTTCACTTGTTTTTTTATACTAATTTTTTTAATTAGAAGAATTTTTTACAAAATAATATTTCTTGTAGCAAAGAAACACACAAAAAGTCAGCAACTTCAGATTAATTTCACTTTCTATTGCTTCTGCTAAATTTAAGTAAAGCACTTATAATAAATGTTAGCACTTATATTATTGCATACTATTATATTAAATGATTATTATACTATTATACTACTAATTATTATACTAATATATACTACTAATTACTCAATAACATTACTCATGTTATTGGTTTTCCTCAAATACTGATGATTCTAATTTGTCTCTTCATCTTTGTATTTAAGAATGTTTAATGTTTTGAGAATATGATTTCTGTGTTTTCCAGCCTGTCTTCAAAATTGTAAAAGAGGGAGAAACGTGCTGTTTGTCAGGTTATACCAATAGCTGGCATTGAAAATATGAGAATTTCCTCTGCCTTTTAAATGTAACCAGTCATCCAAGGTCCTACCCTGTGTCTCAGGTCTAAGCATTCATAATTACTGCTTTTGCTTAGAGCGAAAGCACATTTTCCTCTATTGTCTATTGCCTGGGGAGTGAGAGATGTGAAGAGCAGATCTCTCTGAATATTATCCTGAAGTTTGCCCCAAGACTTCCTTTCTTAAGGATCTATTACCTTTAAGCTTGGCAAACAAACATCCAAAGCCATTTCTACCTTTTATAGCAGTGCTCCCTTTTAAGTATATTGAACTGTGATTTTCTCAGGAATCAAATCCTATGTGTGTGTGTGTGTGTGTGTGAGATGTATATATAGATATAGATATAGATATAGATATATAGATAGAAAACGATGATCTAGTATACTTTCTGTTAAATGGAGGTGAATCTTCCTTGTTTTCAGCACTGTAACTCATTTATATTGATTCAAAATTCATATATATAATAGATACAAGTACTTAATATGTAATTCTATATTTATAATTTCCACATATATACTCACATGTGTGCATACATTTAGTGATTTCTAAGGGTGTAAAAGATCAGAAGGAGGTAGGTACATGTTCACATTTGATTCACTTTCACTCAATATCTCTTTAACTTCGGAACATAATTACTTTCCTTGTTTAAGAAAAAGTTATACTTAACAGAAATTCCAGGAATTCAAAATAACACAGGTCAAGCTGTGTGTGTATGTGGGTAAGGATTTTAAATAATCCTTACATAAATAAATATCACTAATTAATACTTTTTATAAAAAATAAAGTTCTGGGCTTCCCTGGTGGCGCAGTGGTTGAGAATCTGCCTGCTGGTGCAGGGGACACGGGTTCGAGCCCTGGTCTGGGAAGATCCCACATGTCACGGAGCAGCTGGGACCGTGAGCACCACTGCTGGCCTTGCGCGTCTGGAGCCTGTGCCCCGCAACGGGAGGGGCCACGATAGTGAAAGGCCCGCGACCGCAATGAAGAGCGGTCCCCGCAACGCGATGAAGAGTGGCCCCCGCTTGCCGCAACTAGAGAAAGCCCTCGCACGAACCGAGACCCAACACAGCCAATAAAATAAATAATTAAGAAATAATAATAAAGTAGCTATAAGATTTAAAAAAAATAAAAAAATAAAAAAATAAAGTTTCTGAAGTATACCTCTCAATCCTTTTTATCAATATTAAGATAACTGACATCAGACTTTTAAAATTTGTTAGAAGTCAAATTTTTAATTTCAGAAATCTAATGAGTTATTGGAATTTCATAAATATTTTAGGACTATGCACATTAATAAAGATATAAATAACCATTTAATGTCTTATCATCATAATGTCTTACAATTTAAAATATTAAATTACCTGTAATAAGACTAATTACTTACCATTTAAAAAAAAATTTTATTGGAGTATAGTTGATTTACAATGTTGTGTTAGTTTCAGGTGTACAGCAAAGTGAATCAGTTATACATACACATATATCCACCTTTTTTTAGATTCTATTCCCATATAGGTCATTACAGAGTACTGAGTAGAGTTCCTGTGCTATATCAGTAGGTCCTTAATAGTTATCTATTTTACATATAGTAGTGTGTATATGTCAATCCAAATCTCCCATTTATCCCTCCCTGCCCTTACCCTCTGATAACCATACGTTTATTTTCTACATCTGTACTCTATTTTCTCTTTTGTAGATAAGTTCATTTGTACCTTTTTTTAGACTTCTCATGTAAGCAATATCATATATTTGTCTTTCTCTGACTTCCTTCACTCAGTATGACAATCTCTAGATCCATCCACGTTGTTGCAAATGGCATTATTTCGTTCTTTTTTATGACTGAGTAATATTCCATTGACCATTCTTTATTACATTCACTTCTGGCTCTCTTTAATGGCAGTGATGTTAGTGGTGTGAGATTATCATGATTTTACCCCATAGAACTGCTGGGTTTCACGGGAACTACTGACCTCAGGATTTATACGAGGTAAAAAACCCCTTATTGTTTAAATTACTTTTGACTGGTTTTCTGTTATTGCAAATAAAAACACCCTAACAAGAAAAATAACTAATTTTTTAAAAGTTACTGATAAAAATACAATTTTTCTTTTAGGAGATATGTTTTTAAACTTATAAGTTGATTTTGTTTTATATGAAAGTTAAATTTCATTTGTAAATATTGTTTGCTTTGTCTTTTGCTGCTCTCTGATGATGGTTAAAATGAGTTCTGAGTGCTATTCTGGCTTCCATGATTCTGAGAGCAGTTCCAGAATGAAGTTAAATTTAAACCTTCACAAACAACCTAGCCTAGTCTCAATCACAATGGTTTGAAATGAACTACAATATTCAGCCATTGGTAAGGTATTTTTCAGGCTATATAACAATGAATTGCTATCAGATTCATGATGTGGATCCAGGAAGATAAAAACTGTTCTGATTGTGAACTGTTATCTATTGCATATACTTACCCAGAGATATATCTGCTCAGGCAACTGAGAATAAATCTACCTGCTTGGAACCAAAGGAAAAAAAAAAATCATTTTCTGCACTAAATTAGTACGAACTTAATTAAACAAATAAAATTTAACAAAACTTTACACTGACAAAGTGAAAGGGAATTAAATAATAAGAAAAAGATTAAAAAAGGGACACTAAAGTACTCAAAGTTTTAAAGAAAAATTTTCATCATTTCTCCTTTTTTTATGTTCATTGTTCAGAGGAATATACAGTATAAAATTATACACTTTAGTTTTTCATTAATTCATATGTAAACCTGAAGGAACAGATTGAAAATTAAACATTAACTGGAAACCTATATTTGGTAGGTGAGTACTTATGAATATATCTTGAAAACCAATATTTACTAGTAGTGGTTTATAGCAAAAACCTTCACATAATGATCCATTGGTCTTCAAATTATAGGTCACTATTTACCTAGAAACAAACTGACATTTAAATATACAAGTACTATTCAGGACTGTGGTGCCCAATATGGTTCTCCATGAGACTAAAGCAAATACAACAAGAAATGGTTTGAAATGTTGCCAGAATTAATGTTTAACCTACTGGATTTAGAAACAGAAAACCTAGGTTTATGCTTTCATTTATTACCTTTGACACTGTGAGCTTCAGTTTCTCATCTACAAAGAGGAGATAATAATGGTAATAATAACAATAACAATGGCAGCAATTTGTTCTAAGAAAGGTCAAACCGAACGAGTTAAGGTATGAGAGAATTTTCTTTAAATGAAAAATTTATAGAAATCCTAAATTTTAGAGTGTTCTGAATTGCTATGTGATGGGCCATGTAAAATATTACCTAAAAAAAAAAAAAAAAAAATAAGCAGATGGTTCATTTCACACTCATTCTGAGAAGAGTTCTGTTTACAGTTTTGATTTCGGGGCTTTTTTATTTTGCTATCTGGGATTACCCAAAAGTAATCATTTATTTTTAAGTTCTTAACCTATTCCACCGGTCAAATGTTTCTAGGGGAATCCCACAAGGCCATCTTTATGGAGTCTTATAAGCACTGGAATTGGAATCTAAGAAATCTGGGGTCTGTTTACAGCTGTCACATTAACTGTGTGGTGTTAGGCAAATCGCTTTAACCAAACTGATTTGGGGCAAACCCAGAGTTTCATGAATAACAAATGAGATAACGGATATGAAACTGACCAGTTAACTGCATATGCCTCTGGTCCCCTTTGTGAACCTGAACAAATTGAGTTCTCTCTGTGTGCCTTGGTTTCCTCATGTGTAGAATGAATAACTTGGACAGGATCATCTCTGAATTCCTTCCAGTATTTATATTAACTCAGTCTGTAATTCACATTTAAAGAACTGTATCTTAATATTTTAAAGTGTTTAGACATTTTTGGGAAACGCTAAAGCATAAGGTAAATACTTGTTTTTGTCATTGTTAGAGTAGGAAGATAAAACTGGTAAAAGGACATTAATATCAGGGGCTGCCATGTTTCTTATTCTGTTTTCTCCACCCTGCCCCTTTTTCTCTTCCTGAGCATGCAGGACTATAGTGACAGGATAGCTGGGGAGTCCAGACACAAGAGAAGCACCCACATGCTGACTTTCCCTCCCTCTGTTTTTTGTTTCCAGTAAGTTCAAAGTAAAGAAGAAATAAAATCTACCAAGGACTTGTGTACTGGACACTAAACTTAGACTGGCCCAAGATCCCTAGCCAAAGAATTATTCCTAACCTCTTTACAATGAAGGCGGGTTTGATTATACACTTTTGATTTTCTCTAAAGAATCTACTTGAAAAAAGTATAAAGGACATTGGAGGGTTTTTTATTCCTCAGTTTTCCATAGTTTCTTGCAACAAATGCCATTCATGAAACTTCTAAATTTTTAGTGCTTATTTCAGGAGGGAAGGAAAGCATCTATGGGACATCAGAGAGGAGAAAAACATGGTCTTACACCTCAGGTGTTATCATGGAAGGGTTTCCTGAAGAAGAGGAACAGGATGATTATGGAGACTGCAGGACTGAGAGATGTCTATGGGGAATTTGTCCTGGAAAAGACACTCTGTCCCACATTTTCCAGGTCCCTAGTGTCCTGTGGTCATATTCTCCCTTTGCATTCTCACTCCCTGTCCTCCTGGACCCAGTTAGTATGATCTTGAAGTCTCCATCTCCCACTTCAGGAAGGTGGTGGTGAGAGTTTCCAAGCATTCTAAATTAAAGTCCATTTTCCCACACACACTTGGTTGCATTTCATAGTCAGTTACTGTAACTGTTCTGTACAGTGTTATAAGTGCATCATAGAGTAAGTAGCTTTTTGTGACATAAACCTGGGTCCCTAACCAACATTTATGCCATGGTTTCCATAGGAAATTTGGATCTCAGTTCCAAACTACTGCTCAGTCTCTATGTTAAGGAAGACTTGAAGATAATTTTTTCAAGTATGACCTTCTAAGTTGAAGGTAAGAGGCACATGAGAAATGAAGGTCCAGTCTAATCATGGTTTGGTTCTTGACGTCTGCTGAGTCTTGGGAGAATGGCTTGGTCTCCCTGAGCTTCCATTTGCTTGATAGCAAAGTGAGATGGGACATTTCTACAGCAAGTTGATAGTTACATGCCAAGCATCTTCACAGACATAGAGAACAGACTTGTGCTTGCCAAGGGGGGGGGGGGGGGGGGGAGGGATGGATTGGGTGTTTGGGATTAGCAGATGCAAACTAGTACATATATAATGGGTAAACAACAAGGTCCTAATGTACAAAACAGGGAACTATATTCAATATCCAGTGGTAAAACATAATGGAAAAGAATGTGAAAAAGAATATACATATGTATAATTTCTTGCCGTACAGCAGAAATCAACACAACATTGTAATCAACTATACTTGAATAACATAAATTTTAAAAAAAGCATCTTCTAATAATCCTTGTGTTTGATTCTGTACTTCAGCCATAGGGAATTGCTAATTCCCTAGAACAGCTACGCTGTCTCACACTCTGACACTATACTCCTTCTGTATCCTTAAAGATTCAGCTCAAGCATCACTTCCAGGGAAATCTTTCTGAGCACCGCACACACACACAACACAAACACACACAAGACGATCCTCCCTGGAGCTTCCACACGCCTTGTGCTTACCACTGTTACAGCATATATCTCGCTGTATCAACTTTAGCTCTTGACCTGCCATCTCTCACTTTCTGAGAACAGGGGTCATGTAATTTGCCATTGAATACCTGAATATTTGCACATCTCCTGGCATGTGGTAGGTAATCAATAAATATCTTTTGCACAAATGGATGAATGCATGAAAAAATGATAATGATTTTCCCTGAAAAAGCAAATCTCTTTATTTGTTTTATGCTGAGTGATGCCCCTCTAATTCATGGCTCAGTTTACCTGGGCCAAGCATATTTTAAGTTGGGTGAGTAATCGAAGCTGCTCCATGTCCCAGAATGCATTAGCAGGAGCCCTGCAGGGTGAATCCACTCTCCTCCCCTCTCATTCACCCAGTCACACTGACACACCCTTCCTTTAGACTGTACCTTGGCCCCTAAGGTGCAAAGTGTTCCGAAGTCTGAGTCAGCCACCTCTGCCCATCCACATGCTTGGCTGCTGTCCAAGACTCGGATAAGAAACCATCCAGGTGCTCAACCTCAGAAAACCAACAGCAAGGTGGTCGGGGTCAACAGAGACCAAATCAACTGAGTGCGGAATAGAAGAGGAAGAAAGCCCTAGCCGAGAGTCAGGAGACTTGGTCTCGTTTCTCCACGGGTAACGTATACAGCCTTCAGTGAGTTGCTTCTCTCTGGGCCTAGTCTCATCATCTGGGAAGTAAGTGGGTCAAGCTCAATGATCTTTGTGGTATTGTCCAGTTCTCAAATTCTAGGATCTGAAATAAAGGGCAAGCCAAGTATTTTCCATACCTGAAAGGATAATGATATTTGCCTGTAGCAACTCTATCCACAGGGGAAGGACCAGGAGCTCAAGTTCACTGTCAGTGATGATTCAAAATGCACACAACATACTCTCTTGGCCCTCATTCCATGAATCATTCCAGAATCATTCCATGATTCTAAGAAAATTTAGTCTCACAGCCCCTATTTATTAGCAGTGGTAATGCGGTACTAGTACCAAGCAAGGGCCACGGTCTAGTCTGCATCTGCCACTTAAACAAGCAGCTCACGGGACTTCCCTGGTGGTCCAGTAGTTAAGACTCACAATGCAGGGGGCACAGGTTAGATCTCTGGTCATGGAACTAAGATCCCACATGGCACGGCCAAAAAACAACAAAAAAAGAATGAAAACACCAAGCAACTCACTCACCATTCCCTCTGCACCATCTATCTGCAGATTCCCCACCAAGCACTGCATTTGTGCCCTGTAAATAGGCTGGGATCAAACACTGATTTCTTTGGAACAGATCAATAGGAGTAATGGTAATAATAGCAGTACTACTACCAAGAGTCCTACTTTTTATTCAGCGTGTAATGCTTCCAAGACTTGTGCCATATGCTCCACATGTTTACTCATTTTGTTCTTATAACCACTCTGTTAAGGCAGTATATTTATCCCCCTAATACAAAAGAAAATACCCAAGTTCATTGTTCACGTAATTCAGACAAAATGTATAAACTAGCTGAGAAAGGCTATATGACAATTATAATCTCCCACATGTGTATAGCATTTTAAGCTTACAAAGGCCGTTTTACAACATCATTTGATTTGGTTTTTACTATGAGGTAGTGGCTGAGTCATGATTGTTTTCACTTTACGGAATGGAAACTTGAAGTGAGTTGAGATAGTAGTTCAGGTCTCTTGATCCTCAGTCCTGGGCCTTCCCAAGAAACCACAAATCTGTGTTGGGATTCCTCAGAGGTAAAAAGGGGTCCAGGGCCAGCGGGTTTCCTGGAGAACTGACCTGAGGTCAGACATAGGGTGTGAGGCTGGATTTCCAGAGCTTAGATGGAGATGGTGGATGAGATCAGGCTATGAACAAATGTAGAGATGGAAGAAGGACAAGTGGAGGAGATTCATTTTGTTCATGGCATCCTGGACCATATGCACATAACACCAACTGTACACAGTCATATCTGTGCTTAGCTCACTTTCAGCAGCACAGAGAAAGGTCCCAGAGTGTGGTAAGAAGACAGATCATTCTGGGTGGAGATATTTCTGTTTCCGCAGGGGCTTTTGGTGCTTATTCAACTTGAAACTTCTAAAATAACTCATTATGTGTGTAATAGCAGGTGTTCACATGCAATATATTTGCGTGGTCTCACGTTATTTGTTGTTCCGTGGCAATTTCTCTTCTTTTTTTCTTTTACCTACTGTCAGGTCATTAGTCAGACAGAGTGAATCATGCACAATGTTTAGAAAGGAATTATATATCTGAATCCTTAGGACAAGGAAATTTGACATCTCACGTTCTGGGTAGAATTAGGCTTGCCAAAGTTGGTAGCGGTCATTCTGTCATTTGGTGAAAGTCAAAGCTTAGAAAATTCAGGATTGCTCTTATTTTATGAAAACTTAACTCACAAAAGAAGGGCGGGTAAAATTCACTTTAAGAAACTGGGGTTCTACTTATCTTATGCTTTGGCCCCCCCTGAGTTAGCTCTAGAAGTCTATAATTGGAAGGACGATCAAATCAAAGGCGGCATCCTTTAGCACCACTCATGTTCATCCAGCTACGTGTGCCTCCAGCCCCTGAGTCAGCCTGGAGTGACTCCTCTCCTTCTGCTTTCCTTGTTCATTTCCATTGATCCTGTCTCCTAAATGTCCTCAAATTCATCTTTTGATCTCATTTCTATGCCTTTAGATTTGCCCCTGTGAACTATTGCAATAGCGTTTTAATCATCATCCAGGCTGCAACCTGGGCCAGCTTACTGATAGACTACAAATAGATTACACCAATGTGTAAAACCTTCCATGGTTCTATAACCTAAGGGTAAAATTCAAAATCCTGCACATTCTGCCCCCTGAGCCTCACTGATTGCCCATCTACCACACATTTATTTAACCATATTGACTTTCTTGCAGTTTCCAGAACACTCTATAGGTCACCATGTCTCTGATTACAGCGATACCTTATCCAGAATGTATTTACTATCCTTGCCCCACAAGTGATTTATCACACTTTCTTCATAAATTTCTTCTCGTTGCATCCATCCCTGACTGTTCCCTTCCCCAGGCCTCCACTATACATTTATCCTTTGGCAATTTACACAATCTTCTCAGTTCTGATTTCACTATAGTTTCAGTTAATGGCCCATACATTTGTTTACTCACTAAAATGAATTTCTCAAACACAATAACTGTGTTTTTATATCTCTTCTCCCTATAGGAAAACTCGACAAATATTATTAGAATAAATATTTAATAACATATTTAAAAAAATGTTTCCCAGTGCAAACAGGGAAGTTACTCATATTCTTCTTTTTCTTTTTTCTAATGAATGATACAGGGAAAGCCTTGTATCATCATGTTGATTTCTTTTACTTTCTGAGAATGACCCTTGTTTAGTAATAAAGGTTTGTTCCTTCAAAACTGTTTAATTCAGGCGTCCATACTTGTAGCATAAATGGACTTCTGAGAATTTCCATGTTTATCCTCTTTATTGTATAACTTCTGGGAATAATTGCTTGGGATCCAGCCCCGCTCTATCATCTCTTAATATTATTCCTACTTTCAAGCCATCATTAAATCTTTACATCAACATATTGTTCATTCAACCATTTTGAAAAATTTTGGAAAGAAATATTTTTAGTTTACACCATGAAGAGCAAGTTGTCACTTTTGGTGAAACATCATTCTTATTTAGAGATACTAATAATAGATTGGAAAGCTTAGAATGTTTCACCTTGTTTATATTGGATATGAAATGTAAATGCCATTTTTGTCTGTTCCTTTTCATTCATGGATAGTATTGTAACCTGAAAACCCTTACTTTGTATTCTGGCTCCACCACCTGCTTCATCTATAAAGTAGAGGTCCTAATTATACCTGCCTCATAGGGTTATTGTGAGGATTAAAAGATATAATACATACGAAGTCCTAATAATGCCTGAAACACAGTAAGTAGATAGCTATTAATCTTTATTTTTGAGTTCCTCTTCTTGGCCTCCCTTACCTTAGGTCACTCTGTCATTGTGAGAACTGTCACTTTCTGATTCTGGATCTTATAAATGTTACAGTGTACAGATGTGAAATTGTTTTGGTCATCCTAGATCATTTACATTCTCATATAAATTTTAGAATCATCTTACTTTCTTCAAAAAGGCTGCTGAAATTTTCATTGGGATTGCAGTGAATTTAGAGATTAGTTTTCACAGGGAGGATATAAACAATATTCAGTCTTCCAATTCATAAATATTGTATATCTCTCCAATATCTTCAGGTTTTATTTGTTTTTATTTTTTTATTTCAGCAATATTTTGTAGTTTTCAGCATTGATACCTTGTTATACTTATAACTATATATTTGATGGATTTGATGATATACTAAATGGTATTTAAAAATTTTCAATTTCCAATTATTTGTTGCTTATTTATAGAAAGACAATTGATTTTTGACTAGTAACTTTGTTTCCTGTGAACTTGGTATATACATTTATTCTAAAAGTATTTTTTGTGAAGTTTATTGGGCTCTTAATATTAACATTATTTCACCTATGAATAACAATACTTTTACTTTCTTTCTTCAGTTTTTATCCTTTCTTTTATTTTCCTTGCCTTATTGCACTGTTTAAGACTCTCACTAAAAAGCTGAAGGCAAAGGTTGAGGAGGAACAGGACACCCTTTCCTTATTCCCACTCTTAAGAAAGAAAGCATTTTAAGTCCCTCACTATTAAGAATAATGCTAGGGCTTCCCTGGTGGTGCAGTGGTTGAGAATCTGCCTGCCAATGCAGGGGACACGGGTTCGAGCCCTGGTCTGGGAAGATCCCACGTGCCGCGGAGCAACTAAGCCCGTGTGCCACAACTACTGAGCCTGCGCGTCTGGAGCCTGTGCTCCGCAACAAGAGAGGCCGCGATAATGAGAGGCCCGCGCACCATGATGAAGAGTGGCCCCCACTTGCCACAACTAGAGAAAGCCCTCGCACAGAAACGAAGACCCAACACAGCCATAAATTAATTAATTAATTAAAAAAAAAAAGAATAATGCTAATTACAGGTTATTTTTAGATGCCCATAGTCAG
Source organism: Balaenoptera musculus (assembly GCF_009873245.2). Classification (NCBI taxonomy): domain Eukaryota; kingdom Metazoa; phylum Chordata; class Mammalia; order Artiodactyla; family Balaenopteridae; genus Balaenoptera; species Balaenoptera musculus. Next base: position 66,381,262 of record NC_045788.1, read on the forward strand.
ATTGAAGTTTTCTTCTATTCCTGGTTATTGAGTGTTTTATCATAACTGCTTTTTTGCACCTATTGAGATAATGTATGATTTTTCCCCTTTGTCCTATTTATGTGATAAATTTCATTGACTGATTTTCTTATTAAACCAGGCTTTTATTCCTGAGTTAAAAATCACCTAGTCACGATGTATTTATTGTCTTTAAAAAATATTGTTAGGTTTAACTTGCTAATATTTTGTTAGAAATTTTTGAATTTTTGGTCATAAGTTATATTGTTCTATAATTTTATTTTCTTGTGATATCTTTGTCAGGTTTTGGCATTAGGATTATGCATATAATTTGGAAAGTGTTTCCTCCTTCTATATATTCTACAGAATTAATATTAGTTCTCCCTTAGTTGTTACAATTCATCTTGAAGCCGTTTTTGACCAGGATTCTCTTTGTGGGAAGGTTTTTGATCAAGAATTCAATTTCCTTAATAAGTATATGAGCAGTCAGATTTCTTATTTCTTCTATGTTCATCTTGGTAAGTTGTATTTATCAAGGAATTTGTCCTTTCTATCCAAGTTGTCAAAGTTATTGATGTAATGTCATCCATGATATCACCTAATTATCTTTTGACACCTGTAGTGTCTCCTCTTTCGTTACTGATATTGCTAGTTTTCTCTCCCTTATTTTTTTGAGAAGTCTTGCTAAAGTGTTTACAAATAATCAGCTTTTGCCTTTGTTGTTTTTTCCTATTAGTCCACTTTCTATTTTATTGATTTTCACAAGTATTAAAAAATTTTTTTAGTATTTCTAAAATTTGTTATTTTTCTAGATTTTTTTAAATGGTGGAAAGTTTGCCCATTGATTTTACTTCTCTTTTCTTTCTAACATAGGTATTTAAAATAATAGTTTTCTTATTCTTCTTTCTATTCCCATTTCTTCCTGAAAAATTCAGCCCAAAGAAAGTTTGGTATCAAAATTGGGAAGAGAGGAAAAACTATGGTGGCCCAGAGCGAGATTTTAGAGCTCAGCTAGTGTGAGAGAGGTGTCCAAGTGCAGATTTTGGAGCCCAGCCCAGGCCATTGGAGCCCAACAGGGGTGAGGGAAGTTTCTGTGTGTGGGGAGAGGGACAGTTCAACATGGAACATTGGAGTTCTGGCAATGGAAGGTAGGAGCATGTGTCAGCAGTGAGGAAGATTTTTAACATATAAGTGGTTAATCAAATAAGCAAAACTATTAAATATCATGGAAGCCAAGTGCCTCAGTGTTAGAGAAGGGCATTGCAAATATGGAAAGGGAGAAACAAAATGAAACTGTTGGTGTTAGGTTAGAATTGAAGATATCAATGTGAACTCAGGGTTTTCAGTTTAGATAAATAGATACAGAGATAGATAAATTAATTAATAGATATATAAATAAGCATAGGCATAAATGAATGTGTGTGTGCATTCCCTAGCTCTATTCACTAAGAGGACTTGGGAGCAGAGGTATGCTTATATAAATGAGCATAATATCACTTAAGTCTTGGTTTTGAAATATAATTCTCCACTAAAAGAAACCAGGGATCTTTGAAGGAATGGCTATTTCCAGAGCTTGGGCAGGGAAAGCACGAGATGAGCCTGGAACATTCTATAATGCTGAAAGAGTAAAGAGATACTCTTAGAATGATGGGTACATGTCAAAAGGACAGAGAAGCTTGTTTGAAGGGGCCCCCACTGGCCAAATCTGGGTCAACTTAAGCACCCAAATAAATAATAAGACTGGATTATAGCCATTAGAATAAAATAAACATCTATGAATCCATAAAAATATAAATAAATGATAAATGCAAAGTTTAATAAGTCACATAAAGTATAAATTTTAAAACACAGCAAAATGTGCTAAGGCACCTATACTAATAAAGCTTGTGGTAAAAAAATATTTATCAGTAAATCCTTGAATTCCACTTCAGTTACACTTTAAATATCTTAGACTTACCCTTCATTGTATTCAAGTAGTATTATATTTAGTACTCTTTATAAGAAATTATGATGTAATATAATTTTAAATATCTTCTACCCTTCTGTCTACCTACATACTTATTTATTTTGATTATCTATCTATCTATCTAGAAAGATCTGAAATAAAGTATAAATCATGTATAAACAATGGTTATTTCGAGTGGTAAGAATTATTTTTAACCCTACTCTTTCAACTTTTCTCTATTAAAAAATAATGATGTTTCTTTGTAAACATCTATGTGTTTTCCCAGGCAACTTTAACATGTTTGTGCTTCCCCTCTTAGAGCGTATCCAAGCTGGAATTTTCTGTGCTTCTCCGCATCCATTGTCCATCATCTTCCACCCTGCACTGTGACCTAGGAGGCTGACCTCTGGATCTTACTGTCTAGGCTCCCCTTCCCTGAGTCTTCCAAATGGGTTTGGCCAATGGGAGGCATCATCTTGAGATCAAAGGGAGGGTATTTGTCTTGCTGGCTAGCTTTCCATCCGGTGATGGTTGGGAAGTGGCTCCCATCTATGGCTACAACTCCTGTCAGCCACAGCTCCTGTGAGGGACCCTCCCTTACAGCTATAGGTCACGCCAGGTATTGGCAATTGCTTCTTGCACCTGCCCCTTGATGTAATCTGGGTACTTTATCATCCCTGATTGTTTTACCTAAACATGGTCCATAGTTTTGTAAATTGCTGTTCATTAAACTCTCTTCAACAACAGTGTGCCATCTGTTTTCTACTCAGACTCCAACTGACACAGTATTTAATGTCTCTCCTATGAAAATTATACTTCCTCTCACCATTGACTCACTAATTTATAGATCTTAATTTTCTATTACCCAGCTAGATACCTTTCTAATTCTAAATAATAGACTGCAATTTCTATTTCTTTATTTATACATTTTAGACTTCCCAATAGAAAAGATGAATAATTTAGCTTCCCTACAGTTGCTAAAGGAAGGGATTTGTCAGACAGGAGGAGCTGTGCATTCTTAAAATAATTAATAGAAAAATATCATGTTAAAATTACCTTTGACCTTGGTCCCTCTATCACTATATCCTCCATTTCAGCTGCAATTTTATCTTCCGATTATGTCTAAAAGTGTATGGCATTTTTATTCTAGATATGATATCTAATATATCCCAAATGTTTTTTTCCCACTAATATAATGTATTAAACAATAAAATAATCAGGATATGCAAGTATCTCATGAAATAGAGTATATAATCTAGATAACTGGGACCCACCTTTCTGCAGGTAACCTCATTAGGAAGTAAAGATCTTTTTTAGAAAGAGGCTTTTTTCATATTGAAATATCTGAGCAGCCAATTGTAGAAATCTGTTGCCATAGAATCCAACAAAGCATAGAACAGGTGTGCTAGGCCTGGGCTAAATAATGGATTGTACAGAACTCTGATTCCTTCAAATTTCTTGACTTCTGTGATCAGTGAGCTGGGGTAACGTCTGTTGGAGAAGTGTGGTATCTCAGACGCTCTCTCCACAGGCTTCCCTAATTCAAATGATGGCCACAGCATCCTTCCAGACCCTCAGACTAAATACCTTAAAGTTATTCTTGACAACTCTCTTTCTCTCACAATTACATTCGATCTGTCAAAAAATTCTGTGAGCTTTTTCTTCACAATTTACACTAAATGACAGGTGAGGTAGATTATTGTTTTAATTTTGTTTTGAGACTGGAGACTCAGGAGGTTAAGTGTGACAAGACTAAAGTCACATAGCAAAAATATATTATGAAAAATTAGAAGATGGAAACAGGAAAATAGCCTCACAGATCCCTCCCTTACCTGCAAATCCTATTCTTTTGTGTCACATCAAAAACATTTGTTATAATGATGTTTGACTATGCTTTATGCTGATGAAGACATTTTTCTTATTTATAAAAGCATCCCTTTTTCTTAACTGTGGGATACAACTCTTAGAGTCTCAAGATCTGAGTCTATGATGTTTGAACTTGTTCCTGAGTTTCACTGTTGGCATTTTCACTTGTTCTTTTACTGCACTTTGACCAAGAAACTGATGCTAAGAATTTTGTGTTTTGTTTTTAAGTCTGTTTATATGGATTATAAATGGGTGAGGTTTAATTTAAAAACAGTAAAAATACTGTAGCAACAGCTTACATTAACTATTATTAAATTGAACATGACTGGTTTGAGAACATATTTCAGGTGTGTCTATGATAAAGGCAGTTCTCACTGTCCTTCGTATGTTTTGTGTGTTTAACTAGTATTTTTGTGTCTTTGTGATTGGAATTGTTTAGATAAAATTCCTTTATTATCCCTGAATCACTCCTGCATTTGTTTATTTTTATCTTTTCAACTTGTTTAAGTAAAGGGAGTAATCAGAAAATTAGTCTATCTCCTTTATTTTAGGACTAATTGAAACTCTGGTAAAGCAACCAGTTTTTGTAGTTTTTTTTCTCTCTCTTAATTGAGTATCTGGATGAATAAAAATGAGAAAATACCAAAGAAATAGAATTGTGGGAATTTAATAAAGCCAAAAAAGTGGCTTTAAAAGGTTTTAAAATAATATATCAATAACAGGTAATTTTAAAAAGCATTGTAAATAAGAAAAAATAGTTTATGGAAATAAGGAATCCATTGATAAGAAGTTTGGGGCAGTCAGATCTGTCTCATAACCTGTGCTCTACTGGTTGGAGTGAATCTTAAGAGTTACATAAGGCAATTTATAGTACCTCTGATAGTTGATGTAAGGTGTAGTATGAAGGCAGAGGAAGAGTCTGGATTACTTCTAGGTTTGAGGTTTATGTTTCCTAACTCTTAAATTACAAATGGGACAGAGTGGGTAATGTGACCTAGTTTAGATATCTGGATTTGGAGATTCTAAGCTTGGCTCTATAAGGACTAGCTCTGCCACCTTGGGGAAGTCATTTCCCTTCTGTAGGGCTCAGTTTCTTGTGTGAAAAAAATATACTAATCCTTTAATCTAGCTTTCTTATCCTACATCTTTTGACTGGCCTGTATTCAGATTGGCTGAACTGTCTGAACTAAAAAGTCAGAAAATCCTATTTGTAAATGCTTCAGTGTTTCTAATTGAATGCATACTTTTGGAAGTGAATAATAAAGGTTCAAAAGTACTTTGGTTTAGCCTTGCCTGTTAAGGGATATTATAGCCTTCAATATAGCACACTATTTTGCTTAAAAAGCATAAATAATGTTTATTTATTTAAACATCTAACTAGCATCTTTCATCTACAATTTCATATGATAATCTACAACTACAGATATGAAAGTTAGAGTATAGCATCATACTTCATACCATAGCTATGAATTATTGAGCATCTAGTATATGCCAAAAATTTGGATACTTTACCTACAGTTTGATTATAATAAGTCTACAGAGTATAATATTAGCCCCGCTTACAGATAACCCTTGGAGATGTTTAATGGTTGCCAAAGATCACACATGCTAATAAATGACAGAATTTATTTCATATACTAATTAAAAATCTTTTTCAGATATGAATTAAAATATGGATTTGACTAACATTAAAGTATGTATTTTTTTCTGTAAACTAAATTGATAAGAAATGGGTCAAAAATCCCATTTTTTCCCAATAACTTATACTGTCACATTGAGCAAAGCATTTCCTTCCTCTGTACCTTGGTTCTACCCACTATAAATGGAAGGATTAAGCAAGGTGATCTCTATTTGTCTCCATAGTCTTAAAATAACAAACTATGAATGCATTTCTCTGGGCTTGTATCCCTTTTTTCTCTCTCCATGCATGTACAAGTTATTGTGAGATCATATTTTGAAAGCATTATGATGTGATTTTTACTCCTAATGTTTCCTCCATTCATCCAGGTAGGCATTCTTTGTATTGCCTCAAAGAAGACATGACATAGCAGAAATAAAAGAGAAAAACAGAGTTAGCCCTTGGCTTTTCAAAGTCTTAATTTCAGGAGTCTGGGTAGGATTCACATGCTTCAAATCAGATTATAGAGAATACTACGGGGTGTGAGGGAGAAGAGAGATGCTTCCCATTCTGGAGACTTCAATAGATCCCTTGGGTTGTCAGGGGGAAAGAGATTCTGTGCTGATGTGGTAAGTGGGGAACTCGGTAGGTCTAAACTGATCTTGAGTGGCACCGACAGTAGCAGCATCGGCAGCTGAAGACCTCCGAATCTCACCATTGCACTCACTTAAGATAGAGCCTTTGCTGGCTGGGGCTTAGGAACCACATGGAAGTAGAATCAGAGCCACAGCCACTCACTCAATTTTCACTGGAATGAGAAATGTACATTGCCTGGGTTGAGGGATTTTTTCACCTATCTTTCATGATGGCATCCAGTGAACATGACAGCAGCCAGCAAGCTGTCCTACAGAAGTGTTATCGTGCCCGACACTTTGTTTATCTCCGTCTGACTCGCTCCATGTACAGACACTCATTTTAATGTGCCAGAATAGTTATAAAGAAATATTATAAACTCGTCCACTCTAGATGGAGATTTAGGTCAGGAGCAGTAGAAGGACAGAATAGTATGGAAGACAAAGTTCCTTCCCTCGCCAACCAAACATTCTTATTTGTATATGGGCGGGACTGGAGAGCTCTTGGTCTCTTCCACAAACTGATTCAGTGATAAAACACACTTTGTAAAAAATAAGTCCTGCGTGTTCAACTAGAATATATTAAGAATCCCAAATAGGGACGATTCCCCTTAAGGAATGAAACATAATATTTCAAGCACATTCCTCTATAAAGAAAAATTATTTTGGATTGTGGGAAAATGCCCAAGGCACTATTGATGACCCTAGTAGTTACGCCCAAGTTTAAAGTTATTTTTTATACATCTAATTAAGCTTCATGGGATCTCAGAGCCCTGAAGTTTATTTACCACAAATATTAATTCACTTCTATTCTACCCAGGACAATGTGTGGTAAAAGGGAAGGTTCTTTAACTCTCATTTCTAAAAGAAAATGGGATCAGATGAAAATATGCACCTGAGCCTCAGCATTTAACTGTGGATTTAAAAAGGGACAACCTTGGGTAGATAAGTGTCACTGGTTTTGCCCAAGTGCATTTATTACACAGCCTTTGATTACTTATGTGTGTGTATAGTTGTTTTTCCAGAAAATATCCGATTGTACATTATTCCCAAGCATAATATATGTAATTCCAAACATCGATCACAACCAGCACTAAGTATTAGAGAACTTACAGTAGTCATTTGTACTCTTTCTTTAATGTACTGCTGGCAATGTGTACACACTGCATTGAAGGAGCAAGATGAGATCTTTGCAAAAGAGAAAAATCTGTCTTTGAAACACTCTGGGATGAGGATATTGGCAGCTAAAGACATTTAGATGTCAGCTTATGGTACAATCTATTGTCCTTGCCATGCTTTTTCATCCAAGGTCACAATTCAAAGGGGCCAGTTAAGGGTTAGAACTTTGGCAATAGCTCAAGTTAACTTTTGTGTTCCAACCAAGAAATGTTACCATTACATTCTTGTTGCAGCAACCTAGAAACAATGGGTCTCCACCGTCATCCAAATTCCCACCTGCTGCCCCATTATTCATTAAACATGTATTGATTATCTATGCGAGTTCTTTTTCTGTGCGAGAATTGGCAGTGGTGCTGTGAGATGTTGGGGTGAATAAGACACGGTTTCCGCCCTCAAATGACTCTAGCCCTGCAGGGGAGAGACAGGGACTCTGAATCATATGAGGCAGAGTATCCATCCAACCACTGATTTTATGATTTTATGATCTTTTTCTTTGTGATATTGGATATTTTTAATAATTAAACATTTTATCAAATGATAAACAGTGATGAGCTACAGTGTACCAATTATATGCTAAGTGCTGGAGATACAGGCAAAACTGAAGACGGGGCGCTTAATGAGCTAACAGCCTGCTAGCTAAGGAAATCATTAATAATGTGCCATAGACTAGGTGTAATGCCCAAAGATGAATTCTAAATACGTTTTGCATAAAAGTACCATTATTTAAATATCCATAAACTTCTTAAAAGACTATTTTGAATGGGCAAAAATAAATCTATGTTTATTTGGAAATGTGATCTCTGGTCTGTTTTGAAAAAAGAAAAAAAACAGTATGGCAAGATGCAAAAGACTCAGTCCTTGGAATCCTGAGATCTGACTTCTAGTCTTACTCTTTCTGTGTGATTTTGGGAAGTCTTATCCACTCTAGGCCTTAGTTTTCTGTGCTGTAAACTTAAGAAGTCTGACCGATTAGTTTCTGACATCTGGGTCAATTCAGTGACTACAACTGTGTAGAAATCACGGACTTGACTTCTTCGGTTGTCCATCCGCAAGGTCAATGGTGAAAAAAACTGACCATGTTGGTCTAAAATTACAGGACCAGCTGTATAAAGAGCTTCGTAAAATGAACTGAGAGGTGGAACTTAGAAACCAGAGGGACTTCCCAGGGAGCTGGTGAAAATCCCTTCTTCCCCAGAGCCCAGTTCCTAGCTTCCATTGCAGATATAACAGTTTCAATGAAAAGAAGGCTCCTGAAATGAATCTGTTTGTGATGGCAAATTCTTAAAGATCCAGGACATCCTAATCCCTTGACCTGAAGTTGTACTGAATAGAGGGATTAGGGTACTTGATGTGAAAGGTGAGATCCTGAGGTTAGAGTCGAGGTGATGTCACTGGTTTGGCCCCTTGCTTATGAGACCACAAGCAAGTTCTTTGCCAATGCAGGGGAGATTTTTCTCCTTATTTGGTCTGTGATAAGCACTGGACAATTACAACAGCACTTATCACAAACAAAATACGGAGAAAACAAAATAGCTGTCTGTTTGCCTAAGATTTTCCCTTGAATCACAATGGACTGTTGCTGAAGGGATGGTGCAAATACACAAGAGGCCATTTCTACCAGCTTTCTTATGAGAAATCATGTCCCAAAAGATGAACTGCCTTCTGTCGGGTCTATCTCATTTCTCCAACTATTGATTTTGAGTTAACTTTGGCTAACTATTATTATTAATTTCTCTTATGAATGTATATTATTAGGTTGAAAATTTGTATTCCTGATATTTTTAGTTCCTTAGTATAAAAAATTATTCTATGGCTGTTTCAACCAAAACCAGTTTTGTGGACCACTATACATAGAATGAATAGAAGAGAGATTATTTTTGTGTATGTTTGCACTGGAGATTATCCTATTATATGTTTATAAGAGACTTTGATGGTTGGTCTGGTGCATTATATTAATGGGGCAGACTCCTGGCTATTTGGTTCTCAGACATGCAAAAAAAAAAAAAAAAGAAAAACCCTGCTGACTATTAGTTCTCTCAATGCAAAGCGAAATATATGATGAACTTTGCTCTTCTCACAGAGCAACAGTGAGAAAATGTTCCTCAAATTATCAAAGGACCAATATATTCTCTTTTCATTTATATTTTTCTAGCCAAATATTCTTTCTCATGTGCCACAGGAGACTTTGCCCTATGCAAAGGTTTTAGTCACTAGAGGGAGATGTAATCACAAACTCCGTTTAGTAGGTTGGAGTCCATGGGACAGATGGAAAGGCAAACGAGCCAGGAAATGACATGGCCCTATATCCTGCCAGAAATCTCAGTGGTAACAGAGCTCCAATGGGTATCTTACGTTAAGCTCACTCTCTGGTATTCTGATGGCTACTTACCAGAAAACATCTCTACTGAAAAATTGGCACCCTTAAAGGACCACAATTTCCATCGGTGTTTAAGTAAACACATGTTACTGTTAGATGTCATAGGTTGTTGAAAGCCTGGGCTACTTAATAGTATCATGAAATACAAATTTTTAAAGAATATTTATGGGCCCTGTAAATGAATGCTTCCTTTTTTTTTTTTTTAAATTTTTATTTATTTATTTATTTAGTTTTGGCTGTGTTGGGTCTTCGTTTCTGTGCGAGGGCTTTCTCTAGTTGCGGCAAGTGGGGGGCACTCTTCATCGCGGTGCGCGGGCCTCTCACTATCGTGGCCTCTCTTGTTGCGGAGCACAGGCTCCAGACGCGCAGTCTCAGTAGTTGTGGCTCACGGGCCTAGTTGCTCCGTGGCATGTGGGATCTTCCTAGACCAGGGCTTGAACCCATGTCCCCTGCATTGGCAGGCAGATTCTCAACCACTGTGCCACCAGGGAAGCCCCAATGCTTCCCTTTTTAAGGAAACAAGAGAGTCTGGAATGTCAGAAGAAATGGGAGACTTAAAGGTGATCTAATCCCCTCCCCTCAATTTACAGATGAAGAGACTGGGTTTCAGAAGAAATTTGTTTAAGACGCTTCTTGGTAGCTACTTACTGAACTAGAATCTAGGTCTCTTCATTCCTAATTCAATGTTCACTTTACCACCTACCTTTCCATATGTCTTGAGCACCTAATATTTGCTGGGTCCAATTAGTCATACAAAGATGAGTGAGAGCTGTCTCTGACCTAAAGGAGTGTATGATTTAATGGAGGAAGCAGAATATGAGTAACAATCACTAGAAGACTATGTAAGTTTCTACAGTAGGGGGACACATAGAGGCTACGTAAAAACAAAAAAGCTAATTAGTGTACATGGTTTCAGCTGTTTGTATCCCACATGCACACTGTAAAGGAAAATTTTCACTCAGGTTCCCTCTCCAAACCTTGCATCTCCGAGTACTCCAGCCTCAACCTCTCCTTCTGTGAATTATTATACATTTAAAAATATTAGTAAGTGTTGTTCAATGAAAAAAAGTGTATAAAAATATAGGTAATGTGTCATCTTACTTATATAACAAAGGACATGTGTACAGAAATGAAATTGGAAGTATGTGGTATAAATGTTAACAGCACTTGGTTTCTGAGGGCTAAAAGTATGGATGAATTTTACTTTTGTATCTTTTTATTAATTATTATAGAAGTAATAGATGAATATATTTTTATTATAAAAATCAAAATATGAAACTTGGAACTTTAAAAATTTTAAAAGAAATTATAGAATATGTTAGGGATATTGGAATTAGAAAGGACTTTATAAACAAGTCCCAGAAGGCACAAACCATAAAAGAAAAATATTGATAGTTTTGATTATATTAAAATTTAAAACTTTGTTTTTTATGACAGGACACTGTGAATAAGAGCAAGTCAAAGATGGGAAAAAAATTCTTGCAACTCAAATAAGTGATAATGTATGATGAAAACTGTGTCCAGGGCTTCCCTGGTGGCGCGGTGGTTGAGAATCTGCCTGCCAATGCAGGGGACACGGGTTCGAGCCCTGGTCTGGGAAGATCCCACATGCCGCGGAGCAACTAGGCCCGTGAGCCACAATTACTGAGCCTGTGCGTCTGGAGCCTGTGCTCCGCAACAAGAGAGGCCGCGATAATGAGAGGCCCGTGCACCATGATGAAGAGTGGCCCCCACTTGCCACAACTAGAGAAAGCCCTCGCACAGAGACGAAGACCCAACACAGCCAAAAATAAATAAATAAATAAATAAATAAATAAATAAATAAACCCCCCCCCCAAAAAAAATTGTGTCCAGAATTTATAAAGAACTTCTAAAATTAATGAGAAAATGTCAAATAAGCCAATAGAAATATGACCAGATGTTAAATATAGGAATTTTGAAGAAAGAGAAAACTGAGAGGCCAATAAGTGTCTGAAACTCCTCTAACAATCAGAGAAATGTTCATTAAAATCACAGTGAAATTCACATCCCTCAGACTAGCAAATTGAAAACTTGGAAAATATCAAAGATTGATGAGGGTGTGGTAAAAGGAAGCTCATACACTGCTGGGGGAGAACAAATTGGGAAAATCACTAGCAGCACAAATTGACAATATCAAATAAATTTGAAAATATCATATTCTATGACTGAGAAACCCACTTCTAGGAATATTACTTAGAGAAACACTCACATATCCAAATGAAGAAATATGTTCAAGAATAATCATTATGATATAATTTACAAGACTGAACTTGGGGTAATGTAAACATTCATCAATGAGAGAATGAATATATAAACACAGTGAAATTCTAGGCAGCAATTAAAATAAATGACCTTAATGTATCAAGATGGATAAATATTAGAAACATAATGTTGGGGGTAAAAAGATATCATTGGATACATACAATATAGTACCATTTAAATTTTTTTAAATTAGTAAAAGATATTATTTGTATGTACTTATGTATGTATTAAACTTATAAAGCATATGATGGGAAGGATATATATTAACAATAGAACAGACATGATCTCTGGGGAGAAAGAAGCGGGAAATAGAATTTTAGGGAATCATAGGATAAATTTGTATCATGAACTTTTTATTCCTCAGCATTTTTATGTCTTTGAAAACATGTTATATTTCTTAAAGAATGATTGTATTTTTTCTCCCCAAAATATATTTTTATTTCTTGAAAATTCTGAAGCCAAAATGGTAAAATATAACAACATATAAATCTGGTTGGTATTGATATGCATGCCTGTTAATTATTTTCCATATTTTTGTTTTTTAAATATTTCATGACACAAATTAAAATGTTAAAAAATCAAGCATAATGACTTTAACAAATTGTAAAAAAGTGCACTTATGAATCTTTCGGAATATTGAACATGATATTTGATGACATGAAATGATTAATTTTTAAAATCTGGATAATTATCTTGTAACATGAAAATATTTACAGGTAATATTATGTCTGAGATTTTCTTCAAAATTATCTATAAAGGGTGAAAATGGGTAGGAGTAGAGATAAGATTGGCTTTACGCTGATAATTATTAAAACTGAAAGATGCATACATGGGGGTTCATTATACTAGTCTCTCTACTTTCCCACAATAAAAAGTAGAAAAATGTGCAGAGTTTAAAAAAAGAATGAAAGTCATAGGGGAAAAGAAAACAAAACAAAACTATGTAGAGCTTAATTTCCCCTTATAATTCACACCACACTACTGTCAGTTCCAGACCTATTCCCTGAAATCCTTTATGCATTTGTATCTGTAGAAATGTAACCATATGCTTCTTATACATGTTATCACACTGAACATATTCTGTAGCTTCCTTCCTCTCACCAACAACATTTGTTAGAAATCCACCCATGGCAGTACAGTTGTCGCCATGTAATTATTCTTAATACTGCATTAAACTCCATATTAAACTCCATACCATATTCTCTTATTGATCTATTGGTTTTTAAGTCCAGTTTGAAACTTTATGAACATACTGCAACTAACATCCTTTTGTAAATGTTATGGACATATTTTTAAAGATTTTTAATTAAAAGTTCTGCAATTGACATATATTTATAATATTTAAAAATTATATGCATATCATGAAAAATAAAATACACAAAGGCTTCCAATGACAATCACAAGTCCTCTGTCTTAACCTTTAACACTGTCCAGGACATTTCCCCTTTTATGGGTTAAGTTCATCTGCTGGTTACTTCCAAAACACTAAATGATGTGCTTATACCTCTATTATTTTTATTTGAAAATGTTATGTGACATCTTTTGACTCTCTAATTTTACAAGATGAGAATTTAACATTATTACACTATTTCTCATTTCTTCCCAATATTTAAACTGTTTTCATATCATTTTTAGTTCTTCTATTGATTGTAACTTTAAATGTAAGTTAAGCTACTTATCTTATAAATATAGTATTTACACCTCTGTTTCTCATTTCAGCAACTTCAGACGGTGCTGTTTAGCTGCTCACTATGGAAAGTAAGGAAATTAGTATTCCTGTCCTTATTTTTACACAACCTTCGCCTTCTAGCTCTCAATTCCTGTTGACCAAACCTTTCAAGGTTAGCATTTGCATTATCTTCTGAAGTTACAGATAATGAGTTTTTTACTCTGCATATACATTGACTCTAAAAGGTGACTACAATAAGCAGATAGTACTATTACGATTTGATAAATCTTGGTCATTTCAGAGTGAAATATGCTAAAGTGTTTTAGGATGAATTTCCTTTTCTAAAAATCGAATGTAATGATCCCTTTGTGTTACTTGGTGTATAATTTTCTTAGAATCTGTGTTAACTGGATTTGCTTTTTTATACCCCATCAATTGCTCAAAACCATAGTCCATTTTAATTTATTTTATGTTTGTACCATGACTCTGTATAGCTTTTTTTCAAAATTAACATCCCTTTATTTTTAAAAATCAATAGCATGGCTTCACCATATCCCCACATTTTTCAGGCTCTTAATTGCACAGTCAATTACATGGAATTCCCTTTTTCTTCCTTTTTTTAATCCCTTGAAATCCTCTCTCCCAGACCCTCTGACACCCCACTACAATCAGGACTGTTTGTCCTCTGTGCCTACTTGCAAGGGTGTTATCCTGGAGGTTCACTGTCCTCCCAGATCAGAACCTCTCTTTCTTAGATTCCATATTTTCTTCTCTCTTCAATATTTCCTTGTTTTGTTGGAATATGTTACCTGTTGACTTGCTTAGATAAGATGTATAAGAAACAAATTTTGGTGTTATTGCACGTCTGAAAAGCTCTTTATTTTGTAGTAAAAACTTGGGCTAACAACTTGTCAGGATAGAGAATTCTATGTTAAAATAATCTTCCCTCACTGTTTTGGAGCTATTTTTCCACTACTTTCTAGTTTATAAAGCTAGATGATGCGAAGTCTGGGACCAGTTTCATGCTCATTCTTCCATAGGTATACTTTTCTTTCTTTTCCCTCTGTCTACTTTTGGGATTTTAAGATTTTCTCTTATCCTTGATATTCTCAAATTCTGAAAATGTAGGTAGTAGGTATATTATTTCATTCATCCCTGCTCTCTCTATACTTTGAGTCCTCGAAGTATGAAGACTGGTGTCCACTTTTACTTCTGTGAAACATTATTCTGTTATTTCTTTAAGAATATGTTCCCATCATTTCTCTTATTTCTCTTTCTGAAACTTCTTTGATGGGTACCATGCTTCCTGATTGCTTTGCCCTGCCACTTGTATTTTTTTCATATTTTCTATCCCTATTTCTTTACCTTTGCATTCTAAGATTTGTTTCCTCAAACTATTCTTCAAATACTTTTCTAAGCTTCTATTCCTATGAATTTTTAATCTCCAACAGTTCTTTTTGATTCTTTGATTGCTGATATATTTTTTTTGCCTTCATTCTTATTTAATAGGTGAACTATCTTCTCAAATCTCTCTAACAATATAATTACAAATATAAACATTATTCCTATTTCCTGTGTCGTTCTTGTGTCTTTGGGGTCAGTTTTTCTTTGTTCATCTTTGTTTTTTATTTGATGGCATTTCCCACAGGTCTTGTGCTACTTTGTTTCTATTCTAGATAAATGTGAACAATTTAATTAGGATTCAACTGGTTATTCGGGTTGATGAGCCTAGAAATTCCTAAATGCAATGTGATATCCTTGATTCAATCTTGGAACAGAACAAAGACATTAGTGTAAAAACTAGTGAAATCCAAGAAAAATCTCAAATTTAAGTGATAGTAAGGTATTAATGTTAATTTCTTGGTATGGGCAGATATGTAAGATATTGACATTAGGAGAAACTGCGTGAGAGGTATATGGGAACTCTTTACTATATTTTCAACTTCTCTTTAAATCTAAAATTACTTCAAAATAAAGTTTACTACACACACTCACACACAGAGCTCTATTCCCTTTGTTTCTTTTCTTGGCTCAGCCATTTTATAGGAATTGTCAAGACTTAAACTTCTTTAATAAATATTTATGAAGCACCTACTATGTGTCAGAAAATGTGGTAGATACTTGGAAGATATAAAGATAAATAAGATGTTTCAACTTATACTTATAAACAGTCACATTTTAAGAAAGACATGAATGTTATTTATAATTTCCCACTTATATCTGCTAAGCGGATATCTTTGCCTTTGTAGAATGGAATCAAAGGGCCCAACTTCTAGGTGAAGAACTAAAACTTATGTCTTACCTTTAAAATTTTAACTATCTGAGCAGTTTCTTGATTACAGTAGATGCACACAAAAGATGAAAATATTTGTGATGCTATATTTGTGAAGGTAGGGATAGCCTGTGATTCTGCCTTAGTGCCTAACACAATGTCATATGTATAGTAGGAATTTGAAGATGTTGAATAAAAAAAAGAGTTTGTTTATTCAATAAGTACATAATGCATGCTTACTGTGTGCTAGGCATAGAGTTTACATTTGAAGAAAATACATGAGTGTCAGAGAGGTGATCTCTCCAAGGTAAATGTTGAAGGTAAATGGGTGACACATGTAATAGTATGGAGAATGCCTGGGGTCCTGAGTCAGTAAACTTAGGTTTGAAACTGGGTCTGTCACTTACTGTCTACTGTGTCTGTCCTCAGATTTATCTTGTGTCCAGTGGGATTTATAATATTAACTTTACAGGTGTTTAAATAAAACAATATATCCTAAAGCATTTTGGAAATAAGAAAATGTTAATCAAAGTAGTCATTTTAATATACAAAGATCCAAAATGAAGTAAAACCAATTTGCCTATTTATTCTCTTTAAACGATTTCATTTAGAAAAACATTAATAAACACCTTTAGAACATATTTTAAAATATTTTTAACAAACTGGAAGTCAATTTTTGAAACGTTTTGGCACTGTCTATAATAGTGAGTCTAAAAATTTCCAATTTTATATTTTAAGAAAATTGTTGACAAATAATGACTTCATTTCAAGGTAAAAGCAGGTTCAGGTATTTCAATTGCTATCAAATCTGTCATGCATCAGCTTCATAGCCGCTCTTCTTCATGACTTAGTATAGTTTACATTGCTACGTGACCTCAAAGTGTGGTAGCCTTTGACAGCTCCCTGGTCATAAAAGATTGGGAAGCAAAGTGACCAAAAGCCTTTTCTAGCTTAGAAGGTTCGATGTTGAAAAAGTCAGTATTCCTAAGTGAGTCATTCTTGAGTGACTCGCTACTTTCCTTGAGCAAGTTATTTCACCCTTCGTGAGACACGTCTCTTCCCTGTAGGGGCCTGGGACATAATAAAGTAAGACTGTATCAAAATCAAATATAGTAAGACTGTATCAAAATCATTTCACAAATATTTGTTGAGAACCTTCTATTTCAAGGGCCCAAATAAACATTTATATAATGCTTTATAATGCAGTTTAACAAACAGTATCTCAATGAATTCTCAGAAAAATCCTGAATTTGTGGTGCTAATAGGTGAACGTTATCAGCATTTCATGGAAGTGGAAACTGATGTTCAACATCTCGTATGTTTTAGGTCATAAAATCAGGATTTGAACTCAAAACTCTTGAGGGCAAATCCCAATTTCTGTGAACTATACCACAAGTGATTCCCAAGAGAGTTTCTGTGGGGAAGCAGAGATAATGAGACACAGATCCTATGCTCAAGATGTGTGCAGTCTCTAGGATATAAGATCTTTACCTAAAGTGTGCTCACATAAAGTAGAAATTGAGAACTGTAGGAAGACGAGTACAATTAAAAAATAGAAAAATCAATCAAAAGGGAGGGAAAATATCAGTCAAGTCAGGAGAGACTCCACGTAACGGGAAATGTTTGATTTTGGCTTTGAAAGAAAAGATTGTTTCAGGGAGGTGTATTTCATCCCATTTTTGTGCACTTTAATTTTTAAATCAAAATATTATGTATACAAAGACTACATACATTATATTTATATGGCTTAAAGAATAATAGCACTGTTATTACTCATATATCCATTACATTCTCAATATCTTTGAAATTCCCCCAGTGGTCTTCATCTATTAAGAATCTTGTTTCCCCTCTTACAGAGGTTGCCACTATCCTGAATGTTAATTATTCTTTATTCTCTTGCTTCTTTTGTAGTTTAACCACAGATACATGTGTCCCTAATTATATATTGTTTAGCTTTTTGATCTTTATATAAATGAAACCATATTATACATGGTCCTCTGTGATTCATTTTTTATTCAACATTATGTTTTTGAAATTCATTACTATTGATTCATGCAGCTGTAGTTCATTCACATGTATATTTGAGTTGTTTCTAGTTTATTCCTTTCTATTACAATGCTGCTATGTACAGGCTTGCACATGACTGCTAGGTGCACACATGCAATATTTGCATCTGTTCAAGAACATTTAGGTGTGGAAATGCTGGGTCCGAAAACATAAAATCACACCTTGAAGTGTAACAACTAATCAAACTGCTTTTCCAAAATGGGTGTGCCAATTTATTCTCCCACCAGCAATGTGTGACAATTTCCATTACTTCATATCCTTGAAAATAGAAGCCATCATTTTCATTTATGTGTCCTGATCTCCTAGCACAACACCTGGACCATGGTGGGCACAGTGTAATGGTTGTTGGTCAAATGCGTGAATGAAGAGAGCTGATGCTTAAGCAAAGCCAGAGAAAGAAGATGCAGATTCTTTTTGGGATTGTTATAGAACATACACTTTTTTTCTAGTGGGAAGAGACAGAAAACCTTATTGCTGAAGAAGGTATTTGTAGGCAAAATTTTATTTTTTGTGCCTACCATGGTAAGTGCTGGGTCACTTTCCAACTTGTGCTCTGCTTCTTGCTAACATTATTCCTTCCTTTCTTCCTGACTTGGGCAACACTCTCTCTTTTATCATTTTTAGTGCATAAGGAATGCATGTTCATGAGAGATGAATAAAAAACTAGAGGGCTTCCCTGGTGGCGCAGTGGGGCTTCCCTGGTGGCGCAGTGGTTGAGAGTCTGCCTGTCAATGCAGGGGACGTGGGTTCGAGCCCTGGTCTGGGAGGATCCCACATGCCGCGGTGCAACTGGGCCCGTGAGCCACAATTGCTGAGCCTGCGCGTCTGGAGCCTGTGCTCCGCAACAAGAGAGACCGCGATAGTGAGAGGCCCGTGCACCGCGATGAAGAGTGCCCCCCACTTGCCGCAACTAGAGAAAGTCCTCGCACAGAAACGAAGACCCAACACAGCCATAAATAAATAAATAAATAAATAAATAAATAAATAAATAAATAAATAAATAAAATTAAAAAAAAAACTAGAGTTAAAGACATTTTTTTACATTATCATCTGAAATTGCATCATTATAAAATAAACACTATTAACATTGTATGGATGCATCATTCTCTATTTGTTACTGAGGTCATTTTGATGTTAGTGACTTCAAGGCTAGAGGAACTAGCTTTGGGGAATGTGCTTATTGACACAGAATGCATATGGAATGACACAACCTTTTGGTTTTAAATGTAATCAGATATTCAAAGCAGTAGCATGGACTTTCAGAACATTAGAGCAAGGAGAGAATTACAGAACATTTAAATCATTCCCCAAGACTATTAACCCAAACAATAATGATTACACTTCCTTGCTCTGAAACTTCAGCGCTCCCAAAGAGTTGAAGAGAGGTCAAGGTCCTCAGCTGAGCATGCAAGAACTTAGTATAGTGCTCTTTCCAGTATGAAAGATTCAGTCAATAAAAAATGTTTACTACCTACTACATAGCAAGCTCTGTCAGAGACTTTTTTATTCATGCCTAATGAAAACAGTGATACAGTTTTTATTGCTACCACCAAAAACCATCTGATTTTACAAATGAAGAAGCTGAGGCTGAACATTCAGCACTTTTTGCTTAAAGTCTCAGAATAAATCACCACAGTGCCTGGATAAGCCAAGTGCCCTGATCCCCAGCACACTACACTGAGATAATTCTATTCTAGGGAGTATCAATCACTTAACACATTCTACTTTCATTGAACCAAGGGCAAGTGACACCTAGATTTTCCACCTGGCATTATTCTTACCCATTAGGCCTGTCTCTCTTCTTTAGTCACTCATGGGTGGCTTTGATTTCTTACCTTCAACTTGTCTCCAGCCTGACATGTGGCTGTGACACATGAAGCAGAGAAGAGTGGGGAGCAGAGGTGGGTAGTGTGGGGTGGAGCTGGGGCAATGAAAAGTAGTTGACTGGGTACTGTTTTTGCTCTGATATTATTGTCTAGTTCAGATCCAAGATGCTGTCCCTCTGTTGTTGCTGTGTACTCTTTGCTTTGTAACTCAGAAGTGTTTATCATGACAGGCTGTGCGCAGATGGACTGGAGAGAGGAGAGAAATTTGACCCAAGAAAGATGTCACTTAAATAGCTGAGGCTAGTATTTCACCAGATGTCCAAACATTTAACCCATTAAGGGCTTTATGAAGATCAGTAGCAATGCTTTCACTTGCTGAATTATTAAGCAACTTTTTTTTCTACTTAGTTAATGGTGGTAAGTATCTGCTTGTTATAAAGCATATTTTGTATTTAAAGGCATTTGTATTTAACATCCTCTCAGATTCATTCATCAACCCAGAGAGATGATCATGATAAATATCATGACTCCTGGTTTACAAAATAGGCAGCTGAGGCCCAACATGTCCACAGTCACATGGAAAGCCAGAAAGAGCTAAAGCCACCGAAGGAATTGGGAAGTTGGGAGGGATCTCAGCAGTTACCTGGGCCAAAACCCATACTCAACGGATGAAAGAAATGAGGCCTAAAGGGGTAAGTGATTTGCTGAGGCTTCCCTAGTGCATCATGAGTTCATATGGGACTTGAACTCAGGCCTCTCCCTGCAGCCCCAGGGTTTCCTCTACCAATATTTCTGTTTCTGCCTTTATGCTGTCCCAACATGCCTGCCTTACTAGCTGGCAAAAAAGCAATTCAATGTGCTGGCTGAAGATGAAGGGGAAAAGCGACTGCCATGTTCTACCCAGTCATCCTGTACAATTGTATCAAGCTTCAAAAGCCCTCCTGACTCTTAATAAGTAAACGGGTTACCTGAAAAGATTGAAATCAAACATTCCTAGTAATTTTGAGAATTGCTTAAGTTTCTGGGTTTAAAAAAAAAGAAGTCCATCTCTTTGATTTAATCACTGTGCCAACATAGGAGGGAATGGAAAAAAAAAATTCTGATTTTAAATTCTCCCTAAGGGAAAATAGAGAATTGAGAAAACTAATGTGGAGTGGAGAAAAAAAATAATGAATCAGTAGTCAAATAACCAGGATCTGAATTTCAGATATGTGTTCTTCTGAACGTTTCTTTGATTTTCTGAACCTCAATTTTTTCTTATGGAAAATGAGAATTAATAATAGTCTTATCTACTTCCTGGGATGATGGTGAGAATCTGTGGCTAATCACTATAACTGCTTTATGTAAATTTAAAATTATGTTACACTAATATAAAGTAGTATTAAAAATAGCATTAATGGCCATCTCTCCTTTGGTATGATGAGAGAGGCAGGAGAGCTTAGCAACTCAGACAAAAGACTGGGGAGTTGTACTGTCTGGGTTTGAATTACAGATTTATTATTTACGATCTTTGTGACCTTAGGCAAGTTACCTAAGCTCATCAGTAAAATATGGGTAATAACAGCATATCCCCCACTGCTTTGCTATGAAGATTAAAAAATGGGTTAATGTATGTGGCATTCTTAGATTAATGCCTTTTGCATACTAAGTGCTATATAAGTGGTTGTTAAATAAATAATTTAAAAAAGATATTGGTTACTTCAAGGCAAATGTATGTTCAGGACAATAGGGGTATTTTCTTGTGGTTTCCTTTAGCTGTCTTCCTATCTCAATTCTAGCCACAGACCTTTACTTATATAAATAACATCTCACCTCCAGAGACCTTACATGAATTCTCACCCAAACTCCCTAGAAACCTGCAACCAGATGACCCTTGTTTTGGTTCCCTGAAGGGGGCTAGGGTGACTGGTCTTCCCAGGTCCATGGTGACCAGATGGCCTTGAGAGGGTCTGCTGGATCGAAACACAGATTCCTCGCCGCTGGGAACACTGCCTAATGATCTCAACACTGCTGTCCTGACTTTTCAGGAGAAGGGAGGGTGTACCCTGGGTAGTCTGAGTCTCCTTTAGTTTGAGACCCATGGCCCATTCCCTATGGACCAAGGCAGACAACATCTGCTCTGGGCTGACACTTTATATTGACATTCTTGATGCATTTGGTAATGCTTTTACTTCTCTGAACTGCTGGTCTCCTGACACTGGTCTAAGAATTTAGTATGTATTAACTTACTTTTAATGCTTAACCCTATGAGGTAGCCACTATTATAAAACACATTTTACAGATGAGGAGACTGAGGCACAAAGTGTTAGTCACCAGGAAATCTAAGCTTGGAACCTAGAAAGTCTGGACAGTAATGGGAGTAGCTTAGATTAATTCTACCCCCATTTTGTTCACTGGAACTTAGCCATATGGCTCATCTAAATGCAAAACGGCTGGGAATTCACTTTCTAGTGACAGCTCCACCCTATGGAAAGGAAACATGAATATTGGGTGCACAGCTAGGTTTCCCTTCATAAATCGACATTTATTACTAAATTATTTAGGATGATTTTCCCAAAATATAAAGAACTATGAATGGATATTTTTATACATCATTGAAATTTACTTTCCAAAGAGTTCAAACCATAATTGACAGGAGTGCCAATTTCACTGCACACTGGATGATTTTATGAATTGTTATAAAAATGTTTTTTAATTTGGTAGTTCAAAATTGTCTCATTTTAAATTGCCTTTTCTCATTACTAGTGAGAGGAACCTATTTCCATGTTTGAGAGCTAACTTTGTTTCCCCTTTTGTTATAAGTTTATTTTCCCTCCATTTAGTTTAAGGCACCTTTATTTTTTGTATTAATTTTTTATGTATCCTACTTGGAATACAAGAAAGAAAATGCTTTCTGAATGAAGTCTTTAAGGATCATTTATAATAATATTAATAATAATATTTTAAAAGAGAAACTGCATTATGTTAAGCAAATATAAAATGATAGCATGTAGAAATTATAAAAGTCTTTAATGTAATTAAATATTGGCTAAAGGAAAAAGAAGCAATTTATTTTTAAAAAAGCCTACGTAACAATATTTGTGATGTAGACAGAGATATAGAGATACACCACATGCTTGTGTGTGTGTGTGTGTGTGTGTGTGTTCCAAATCCTTTCAACATGGCCACTTTTTCCTCTTTTGCTGCAGAATGCATTCATACTTTCCAACTTAATTTATGTTTCTATTTGCCTTAAAATGAAGAGAAATCTCCATAATTCCTATGCAGGCAAAAAATTAGTATGATCTGAGTTTATTATAGGTATCAATAATTGGTCAGTTGATTTCTGAATTAATTACATGAATAAGAATAAAGAAAATATATGAATTAAAGAGAATAAAAACATTATGCCCATCTTTTCAGAAGGTTTTTCAGAAACACTGTTTTTAAATTTAATGTATGTACATACACATTTAATTGATTATATTTTGATGTAGTGCTGAGGCTTTTTGTAGTTTCAATATCTTTACAGTGGAACAAAGAAATTATAAAACACCTGTGAAGCACCCTGAATGCAGAAATTAAAGAGTTTTATAATTCTCTCTCCCTACCTGCCACCCCCAATCTTTCACCTGACAGGCAACTAACCTGACATTGTTTTTAAAGCGACCCTCCTTATGAGGTAGTTCCAAAATATGCTACTTAGCGTTCAGAGAAAAACAGAACTCTTTTATTTATATTTGTATCTCATTATTTACCTAATATTTAATTAAAGCATGTCAAAAAGAAGAGAATCATAAAGAGATTTGGAAGCAAACATATCTGATCCTTGATAACCCATTTGGAGGGAGCTTGCTGTACTAGTGCCATAGAAGAGTGGATCTCAAAGTGCGGTCCGCGGACCAAGAGCCTCAATTTCACTCGAGAACTTGTTAGAGCTGCAAATTATAGAGCCCACGAGGGCTCGTTGTTTGTAGAAGGAAGATGGTGTTGTTTCAAAGGCAACAGTACTAGACCTTTTGCTTGCTTTTCCCAGGTTCTACCACTACCTAGGGAGTAAAGGGATCAGACTCCATCCACCCTGACTCTGTTCTCATATTCTCTTCTCAGGTGAATAAAGCTTTGCTAATCTGAAATGGAGACTCTTCTCTCCTTCCTATTGCTGAGCCATTCGAATGCCACAAACAGACAGGTGAAAGAGAGCCTTGAACCCACGTCTCTGCTCTCTTCACTAGGTCAGTGTAAAGAGCACTGTGCAGTGAAGCCTGATGCCCATTTTATTCTGCACTTGTTCCCTGTGTGTGGCTGGGATGGCCTACTTGAAGGTAGTGGTTGTCCACTATATTGTATGTTTGAATCACTTGAGGAGTTTTTGAAAAATACTAACGCCCTGGTCCATTAAAGCAGAATCTCTGAAGATGGGACCCTGTCAAAGGTCTTTTCAAAAAGCTTCTCAAGTGATGCTGATGTCTGGCTTGCGTTGAGAATCATTTGTCAAAGGAACTCAGTAAGAACATTCCATCAGGGGCCTTGTGTCTCCAATTCACAGGTGGGCAAACTGAGCCCCAGAGAGGTTTCATTGCCTTGGGCCACTAGCAAGTGACAGGGTTGGAATTCAAAGTCCCTCCGACTAAAATTCCATGCTTCCTGCAATCCTCAGTCTTATTGACTAGTGTGTTTACAATCCTGCGAGTTGAGACAGATGAAAAGATTGGTTGTGAAAAAGTGCTACACGAATGCCAAGAAAGGGCCAATTAGTGATAAATATAAAAAGTCCAAAGGGAGGCTGGCCCACACAGAGGAGCATATATTCCATGGAACAAGGTTTCTAACGCATTGGGGATTTAACTTTGAAACCCCGAAGGCAATGAGAAAGTATTCTCCATGAGCGAGATGGTCTTTAATGGCTTCCCAAATGGAGTCAGTTTTAACTGAGAGCCAATTAGCACGTGCATTCTAGTGATCTGATTAATTAATTAATTTATTTCCTGAGAGTAATCTCTTAGCAAAGTGTTGTCCTTGATGTAACTAATTTGTGACTCTTTGCAAAACCCAAAACACAGTGTTCCAGCTCAGGAGGAATTCTCTTGCAGCTTTTCTTGTCCTCTTTTCTTAATGGAAATCCTAGTTCCTAAGACAACTCATTACTGAAGTAATTATGCCCTCTGCCTCTGTAATCAGGGCCTGATTATCCAAAAATCTGAAGTAATCTCTTCCCCCCTCCAAAAAGTAAAAAAACACACTCACTCTCAAAAGGGCAGTTTTCTCTCTTCTCTCTTCCTCTCCTCTCTCTCTCTCTCAAAAGAACAGTTGGTTCTGAACTTGGAGTACTACACTGGAATTTCTCCAGAAGTTTATAAATCTTTTGAAGATATGGGTTCCTTGTCAAAGGGAGGGTTTTTGTTTTCTGAGTCGGATGAGGACAAGGTATGCGTGAATGGGTGATCTCAGTTCAGTTTGCTCAGTGCACAGGGAACCACCTCCTTCTCCTGACTAAAACCCTTTGATGACATCCTATTACCCCCAGGCACCTTTGGCATTAAAGGCTTCTGCTTTGACTTCTGTCTTCCTCTGCAGCTTAACCTTCTGGCACATTCCTTTCCCTTTCAAACTCTGTTCCACTTACTGGAAATGGAAATCTGTACATCTCCTTGTCCTCAGGTAAGTTTCTCTGTTATTTGCCCGTATGACTCTCACCTTCACATCTACATGATTAACTGCCTTTTCTTTCTGCACAATCCAATTCAATCATTACCTCTCCCTGGAAGTCTTTTCTGCCTTGTCTAATTCTCTTTCAATCCCTACCTCATCCTTGCCCACCAATATATATATTTGACTTAGAATCCTCTTCTCTGTGTTATCATAATAACCTGTACTATTATATTATCAATATTTTAATTTCCCTCTCTCTCTCAATCACTGTAAACTGTGAGAGATGGTATCTTCTTTGTCTACCACTTCTTTCAGATAACCCCTTGCCTGACACTAAAGAGGATCTTTAGACTTAGAAAGATTAATGTTGCAGAGACATAAAGCATGAATTCCTCAGGTGTGTCACTGGCAATGAGGACACTCTTATTTTCACCCCATGGTTCCTATACTCCTGTATTCTACCTACTAGAGACAGTACCATGTAATAGCCGTTCATACATGTACACACTTCCTGAAGGATGCCAGTGCAATCTCACAGGTATCACCTCTAAGCTGGTGTATGAGCCACGTCCTCAAAAGAGCATGTCATTGTTTCATCGTGCCAGCAGTGTTTGGGTGGTGCAGTATTCATAGGACCACTGGTGTACCAATTACTGCACCACACTTGCTGCAAATATGGATCCTTGGTTCCTTCATGGGTTGTTGCTTCATAAGATCATGTATCAGTATATTGGATGCTCTGTAAACCCTTGTTTATGATGTCAGTGAGGCCCCTACAGGCAGGAAAAGAAAATATATTCCTGCACATTTGTCAGTTTCAACCAATATGAAATTCTGCCTTTTCCAAGTTGGAATTACTTATGACCAAGTGATGATTTGGTCTCCTCAAGAGATGCAGTTATATTTGGAGCTCAGCTTTGATCTTCTCTTCTGGAATGTTGGGTACTAGGCAGTGGCAGTAGTTAGATCAGACTTGGTAAGGGAGAGCCCATAGTATTGGGTCCATCCATTGCTTCCAAACTTACTTCCACGGCCCTTTTATTTCCCCCATGAACCCATGGTGTCACTGAGCAGAGCAGGGAGAGGACAATGAATGTCTCTGGCTGATATCCTCTGGTCAGGTGATTTGGTCTACTTGGTTGTTTATTGACTCCTCTATGACAGGTGCTCTCTGGTGGGCATTAACATGCAATGCAAAGTTCTTTACATTTGTTGTCCTTTCTCATATGTCCATCCATGAGCTTCTTCCCCAGACTTCCTGGTCTTGATTTTCCAATCTTTCTCTATCCAAGGTTCTGATCAGTCAGCCAGACCATTTACCACTGACTGTGAATCTGTATATATTCTTTCCGCAGACTACTTGTTTTCCACACAATGCCGATGACTAGGTATAGTAGCCACAAGCTCTGTCCATTAGAAAGATTTCTACTTACAACTATCTTTCAGGGTTACTCTGGAGAGGAGCTTTAGTGCAGCTGCTTTCCATTTTCAGCTGGCATCCACATATGGAACCAACCTATCCATAAACCAAGCTCAGATTTTCCCCTTTTCTATCAGATGGTTGGAAAAATTCCCATGCAACCAGAGGTGTCAGTAGAAGAAGAAGTGTTGGTGCAACTGTGGTAAATAGCATGGGCTTCTGAGCTACTTGCTCATGTGACTTAGTCATGTCCTCCAGTCCTGCTTGTGTCTAATCATAAGTGTACAATCTCCATGTTATGATGGACCATTATTAGGTCTACCTGACCATATGATTTGTGAGTCTGATGAAACCCAGCTTATGACGGACAGCTCTGGCTGCATGATCACATGATGCCCTATAGTCAGACATTTCATCTTTGCCAGAGTGCAGAAGAATTGCAACAGTGAGATCTAGGGAAATAAATTATCATGGAGTTAAATAAAAGGCAATTAACATACACTAAAACAGTAGCATATAAGCCTGGGGTATGGTAAAGAAAGTTTTAAGGTCCTAGACTATTTAGAAAAAGGGTAAGGGTATTAATTAAATGTACACTTTGATATGTTAATTATGTTTTAATTTTTCTCAATAGCCACTGAAAAATAGAAATAGAATGCATGACTTCCAAACAAGTCAATAGCGAAAGATAAATAGAAAAAATTCCAACGGAAAGTCAAAAAGAAGAGAGAAAGTATATAACGGAAAGGATGAAGGAAGATAGTAAAGTGTATTAGTAAAACACTGAAATTTAAATGGATTAAATTATATAATTAAACATAAGGGCATATTATATTAGAAAAATATATAATTAATACTCTTTAAAAAGTATGTATGTAACATAAAGACACAGAAAGTTTGAAACTAAAAGAATGGAAAAAGGTATACTATGAAATTACTAACTGAAAGAAAATTATATTAATATCAGACAATAAAGTATAAGGAAAAAACATTATTAAAGTAAAAGAGAGTCATTTTATAATGATAAGGCATTTTAATTCAGTAGGAAGTTACAATTTTTAATTTATATTCAGCTAATAACACAGCTTCAAGATGTGGAAAGCAAAAAATCAACAGAGTTGTAAGAGCAATAAAAGAATTCCACAATCACAGTGGGAGATTTTAACAAATTTCTCTGAGTAATTGGTAGATCAAGCAAATCAGATCAAAGTAAGGATAGAGTATAGTTAAGCACTATTGTCACAAACTAGACCTAAAGAACATGTAGAACATTGTATCCAATGACTGCAGAACACTCACTCTTTCTGAGTAACTATTCTTATAGCTGCTTATAAAAATTGACCTTAATTTGGGTAGTAGTGGGTCAAAGAGGAAATGTACTGTGATTCAGTACTGTGAGATATTGCTCATGGACTGCCATATTAGCAGAGGGCATCTGGTTAAGAGTAAACAGAAGAACCTGAAGCAAAGTACCTTAAACAATAAGAAAATATATTCTCCAACATAGTAGCAGTTAGGTGACTTGACTTCAGCTCCTTAAGTCAGGGATGGTTCCTTATCTCTGCGATTTTGTGTCCACATTTTTCCACGTGTGGTTTTTGTCATTCCCAGGGTTGAAGTAAGATTGCTGAAATGTTTACAAGGATCACGTTTGGCTTTCTCTCTCGAAGACTTCTCCCATAGTTCCCCACACATTGCCTCGGCTAGTTTGGCATCACGTGCATATTTGTGAACCCATTTTTATCAAAGAGGAATGGGATTCAATTAATTCTTTCTGATGGAAGGCATGTTCATGAATAAGTCACCATAACTACTATTGAGAACTAGGAAGGGTCTGAGATTTTACTTGCAAGCTATTAAGTTAGCCTGCCCCAGTTTATGGGTGCTGGTAGAAGACATAAATCTATTTGGTCAGCAACAAAGGACAGTTTCTTACTCATGGCAAGAGAAGCAGCCTGAGTATCAGCAATTTTGTACAGGTTCCCTGAGGCCCACCTCCTAAAGGACAGCCAAAAGAGTGGAGGTAACACCTGTACATACTTAGGTACATTATAGGAGAAGAATCCTGAGTTTAGGGAACTTGAATATTTCATAACGACCTACAAACCTGCCTTTCCCTTTTTGAAAAAGAGGCACTCTCACTCTCTTCCAAGGCTCTTCACCCCATGAACATCCTTGAAGATATATTCTGGAATAGAGTTGTTAGTGTCTCTGCTCAGAGGAAGTACAGAAACGTGGAAAGACCCAGGGATAATTGTCTCCTAACAACCGCTGCAACTTTTCTATCTTGAAATTGTCTATGAATGAATAGAGTGAATAAGGCAGGTTGGAAATGCCTGATTTGGTGTAGAGGCAGACTCTTTCCCTAAACAAAGCCAAGATATCACTCTTCCAAGAGCAAACGCTTCAAGTCATCAGAATTCAGAAGCCTAGATATTTCCAAAACACTATTTACAGATTTGAAGTTTAAAAAAAAATTAATGCCTCATTGCCCTGAGAGATAGCTTGTCTTGAGAGAGTATACTTTTAGAGCAGAAACTCAGTCTAGAAAGGAATAGCCCAGTGAATTAGTAGAATACAAAAGTACTCACTGTAGAAATATCAAAACACAAAACAAAAATTATTGAAACAGTCAATGCCCTAAACATTCCTGAACTCATGAAATATCTGTATGATTAATTGTTACTTCTAATTCTTAGTACTTGCCTGGAATATGTGCAAGTAGAATATGTACAAGTCTCACTTCCTCAAAAGGGCTCTTGTTCTTCATCTGCAAAATGAGAATATGGACCAAGTTATCTCCAAGGCTCTGATAGCTCTGAACAGATATGGATATGTTATTTATTGAAACTTCCCATTCCCAACACTCACCACTCTTTCCCATTTTATCTCACAAAATATATAGCCTCATCTAACATTTGTGAACCTCTTTAAAGACTGTAAGCATTTTGAATGTCCCAGTCCTCCTATGAGGTAGACAAAAGTGGTCACCATTTTTCAATTACAAAAGAAAAAGTGCCAAGATGGATCAATTGACTTGTCTATGGTCATTTTTTAGACCAGACATGTATTTAGTAAGTAGCAGACACAGTACTCAGATGTTCTGAGTTTGAGTCCTGGGACTTGATACCCTCCTATATGATTGTTATCAGAGAATCCTCAAATTTCCTTCCTGCATATCAGGAAACCAATCACCAAGGAAAGTCATGTCCTGGGTTGCTTTGATGGTGGAAGACATTCCAGAGCATAAGAATCCAGGTGACTTCAGGAATGACTTAATAATTATGAAGGTAAGTGGACACATTTTTTTCACTCTGGTTACTCTGGTTACAATTTCATCCAGCCTTCTATGAACCTCCCACAGATTGCCTCATTCCATATGGAAAAGTAACTGTAAATAAAATCCAATGTGTAAATAGTATTATTCTTATGCCTTCTGTGATAGCCTTTCTTTAATTGACAATCATCCATGTAAAGTTTATCTCTGCTTGATCTTTTCTGCAATTAATTTACTCCTGTGTGAGGATGTGCATGAGCTTACACACACACACAGACACACATTATGAAGAAAAGGGAAACTTTCATTTGACTCATAACTGGAAGAGTCATTAGAGATCATCATATTGAGTTATTATTATTGGTTTATGTCTGTCTCCCTACCAGATGTCACAATCCTTGAAGCTGGGATCATAGTGTCATCCATCTCTATAACATCAGCTCTAAGCATATGACTTGGCATTTGGTAGGTTCCAACAAATGATGGTTAAATAACACAACACAGAAATTATCCAGTTCAATCTTCTCATTTTATAGATGAAAAAATTGAGACTCAGGAAGATGACAAGTCTATGTTTACACAACTAATTAGTAGCAAAGCCATGTATAGAATTTAACTTTTGACTCTTATAGCACACTTTCTAATAGTCCAGGCCACCTTAGCATTTTCAAATTATACGAGAAGTGTTTCTTTAAAACGCCATCTCCTATGAGGATGCGGTTAACTGTACAGAACTAAATTAAGGTGTGGGAAACACTGGGTGCCTTTAGTCTGGAACAACACCACCACCTCATTTAAGATTAGCCACTGTGAGTGGGATGGGACAGATCTGATTTTGCATTGCTATATATCCTTACACTGAGCTTGAAACGAAACTGCAGCCCCAATACTGCTTTGAAAGGTACATGGCTGTATCCAAGAAAAATAAAGTCTCTACTCAGCAAAGCCCCTCTTCAGTTATATGAGAGATACACTAGCAGGAAGGGTCTTTAAGAGAATGTACACTTGAGGATAAAGTGGAAAATGAATTTGATTTGAATGAAAATCATTGCAGCATATTGAGGAGGAATCAAACAATGCAAATTAGAAATATGACATCGCATTTCAAAAGAACATTTCCTTGTAGATGTTACAACTTAAAGTACAGTCTATCTCACCTTTCCTCTGAATGGCAAGACAACAGATGAGGAATAGAGAGAAGAAAGCAGGAAATAACTGGCAGTGAAAAGGAGAGGAATCACCATGGGAGACCTATTGTCAGGGTCAACTATTATTCAACTTAATGACTTGATTTACTTAAAAAAAAGCGCCTTTAAAAATTATCCTTTTATGTGTTCTATATATACTCTTTAGGGTTTCTATTGGTCAGTATTGTGATGCAGAAAACAGATTTCACTCTAAATGATCTGAATAAAAGAATTTATTATAGCATGTCAGATAGCTTACAGAATTATTAAAATAGTTGAGTAAAAAATTGTAGGATGAGATTCCAGAATCTATTCTCTAATCTATACGGCAGAGCCAGACTGTCAAAGGAGCTGCTTCTCCTGCCATGATCAGGAAGTTGCTTGTCAAATCAGGAGGCACCCTTATTACATATATGAATATAGGACTGCCTCAATCTGAGCTGCTAAATTAGCTACAGTTACTGATTCTAGAACAGCATCATGGTGGTCCAATCAGGAAACCTCCTGTACAGAGTTGGAAACTGCCACTAGAGTTTCAGAGTCCCCCATCATGCCACCTTTTCTACTATCAAGAAGCCATTTTTGGGGCTTCCCTGGTGGCACAGTGGTTGAGAATCTGCCTGCCTATGCAGGGGACACGGGTTCGAACCCTGGTCTGGGAGGATCCCACATGCCGCAGAGCAACTAGGCCCGTGAGCCACAATTGCTGAGCCTGCGCGTCTGGAGCCTGTGCTCCGCAACAAGAGAGGCCGCGATAGTGAGAGGCCTGCACACCGCGATGAAGAGTGGCCCCCACACGCCGCAACTGGAGAAAGCCCTCGCTTTGGGTCTCCAGAAGACCCAACACAGCCATAAATAAATAAATAAATACTTAATTAATTTAAAAAAGGAATTCCTTAAAAAAAAAAAAAAGCCATTTTTGCTAAATCAGCAAGCCTCAGGGACAGAGTTTGTCATCAGAGCCATGACCCATTTGCTATAATGCATGTTGAAAAAATACATGCTCAATATCCCATTTATCTCAGTTCCAATTTCAAGTCTCATGTGATTACATCTGGTATGGAACCTGAATCAAACTTGGGTCACCAGCTGAAAATGAATTAGGAAATTTTTTTTAGCTTTCTGTTCTCCACAGGAAAGAGAAATCACACAAGAAGAAAATCGGAATAGATATTCTGAACCAAACCTCCATAAATGCATTAGACTTCACTCTTCTCCATGTTCGTCTTAATTTCAAACTTTTTTTATTATATATTTGGTCCATCGTTGAGCATAGTTCCAAAGCCTAAAACTTTCCTACTGTAAATAGGTACTTAATAAATATCTATTCTTTTTTTTTTTTAAAGGAGAGATGCATTAGACAGACTGACAAAACCTAGTATTTCTGTACTGCTTTATATTTTGTGGAAAGTATTCTCACTTCCATCTGTTAACTCCTTTGAGGTCCTCAAACAGCCTGTAGAGTAGACAGGACAGCTATTACCCACCCTCCTTTAAAGGGGAGGAACTTGAAATTTGGAAAAATTAAGAAGCAATAGCCTTGCCTTAAGTTCTTCCTGGTTTGTTTTGTTTTGTTTTTTTAATTAATAGACTTACTTTTTTTTTTAAGTATTTGTTTATTTATTTATTTATGGTTGTGTTGGGTCTTCACTTCTGTGCGAGGGCTTTCTCTAGTTGCGGCGAGCGGGGGCCACTCTTCATCGCGGTGCGCGGGCCTCTCACTGTCGCGGCCTCTCTTCTTGCGGAGCACAGGCTCCAGACGCGCAGGCTCAGTAGTTGTGGCTCACGGGCCCAGTTGCTCTGCGGCATGTGGGATCTTCCCAGACCAGGGCTCGTACCCCTGTCCCCTGCATTGGCAGGCAGACTCCCAACCACTGCGCCACCAGGGAAGCCCCTTGCCTTAAGTTCTTACAAAAAATAAGTGGTTACCTAACTTTAGGATCAGACATTGCGTGGCTCTACCACTAACTAGTTGTATGACTTTGGGGCAGTTACTTTTCAGCTCAAATTCAGTTTTCTTTCTTTGCCTGTTTGGTGACACCCAGCTGTGACAATTAAAAGAGAATTGCCTGAAATGCATAGTGTATGCTTAATAAATGGTAGCTATCACTTCCTCTAGTGTCGTGTCATAAGTATTGTGTGAGGATTGTTATCAATAATGTTTGCAAGAATCCCTTACATTCATCAGAAGAAAGTTGTCATTTTTTTAGTTAAAAAAATTTATTGAAGTATAATTGATTTACAATATTGTGTTAGTTTCAGGTTTACAGGAAAGTGATTCAGTTATATATTCTTTTTCAGATTCTTTTTCATTACAAGTTATTACAAGTTGTTATTTTTTCGAGCAGCAATATTATTTACAATGGAATTCTCACAAGTACCTTCTGTTAGGGCAATTGTTTTTATTGAAGATGAGTACATTGTGGGCGTGGAAATTGTGAAGGTGAGAGGACATTACTGGTGGCCCAGATGATGAGGCTACACATTTGCATGAGAAAAGTCACAAAGTTAAAGCAAATCAGTTGCAGAGTTAAAGCAAATCCATAAGGAAGAAAAATGAAGTTTGTTACAGTAGCTATGGACTTACTTTTTTTTCCATAATGCAGTTCCACAACTGAGTTCTATTAGCAAATAAGCTAACAGATGGGGTTTACTAACATTTCATTCCTAGTGTTAGACTGGTCATGGTGACCAACTTGAGCAGTAAAAGAAAATAATGTCTTGGATGCCTTCTTTTCCCACTTCCCAGTCCTTGGATAAAAGTCATTCATTTGGACATATCCTGGTTCCTTCACTTGTCAGATATGTGATCTTGGCTGAGCTTACAAATAATGTTCCTGAGAGCATATCCTCATTCGTAAAATAGGGACTAGTACTTCAAACTTAGAGGCTAGTTTTGAGAATTAAATGCAACAAGGTGTACAAAAGCACCAAGCACGATACCTGGTGCACAATTGTTTCTCCAAAAACATTTCCTAAAAGTTGTGTGGCTGTCTGTCCCTAAATCTTATAGCAATTGCCAGATCTTTGGATATCATAGATCTTGTTCACTTTTTAATATAAATATGGAAAATACATTTATAGTCATTTGATTTCTATCAGACATTAATAAAAATGTATTTTTAAAAGAAAATTACTCACATTATACCTTACAACAAACATTAGGATATTATAATAATCTCTTTATATATTGTATTATTAATAATTTATTAAAGTATATAATATATAGTAAATAAAATATATCAATATATTTTAATATCAAAATAGTAGGAGATTAAAACTTCTTTAAAGTTATAAAATCTTGAAAAAATAAATTTAAATGAATGTTTCAATACAAAATTTAATGAAAATACATGGAAAATTTTGCAGAGATGACTGAGCTAAACCAGCTCCTCGACTTTTAATAAATGTCATAGAAAGCAGACAATTTATTCTCAGATGCTAGGATCTCTGTTATCTAATTTCTGGAATAATGAATTTCTAAAGTAAGGAAAAGACAAATATCTAAGGAATAAACTATAAAAATGATAAGTACAGTTACTAAGCTGAATGACTAATCATGGTTGATCAAAGACCAAAGTTTATTTTGTTTATACAAAACATTCTGCAGCAATAGCTATAGTATAGGATAAATAAAATTATTTGGAGCCCTGTGTAATCTAGAGCAAGTGACAAACCCTGACTTAGTTTTATTGTTTGTTTATTTGATCTTGAGGGTTTTTTTGATGTAGTATGTTTTGTTTTCATGGGTAAGATAGAGACAGTGATACCAACCGTACAACATTTTTGTTGAGCTTGAAATAATATGTGTGGATATGATTTGTAAACTAAAATAGACTACAAAAACAGTTGTCTTTCCCTCCCAGTAACTTGAATAGTTTCATGTCTATGAATCATCATATCACTAGAATTTGACCTATTTTCTCACTCATCTTAGATACTTACCAAACATATGTGAAATAAGAAAACCAAATGGAGTCCAAGTTCATTTTATGGAGTAATGTTACCTCAAGATAATCCTGGCAACTCCAATTCTATATCCCCTAGCAACTCTACTTAAACAACAAAGAAGGAAAAAAATTTCAAAGCCCAGTTTCCTACCATTTCCCTTCCTGAAACCCTCCCTGACCAACCCCACAAGAAACGTTATCTCTCTATTTTAAAAGATGTTGACACTTGCTGCTTATATAATTCCCTTAAAAACTGCTTATTCATCATTTTATGTGTAAGTCTATCATTTATCTAACTAGACTATAAATTCCTGGAGGTTAGTCAAGTGTGTTTTCACCCTCCATAGGGCTTTCCTTGCCTACATTTATTAAATAAAATGAAGTTTATGACATTAAAGATCTGGGGTGTGTCCCCCCCCCACCCAATTTGAATCAACAGAGACAAGGCACCAAAACTCAATAATCCTTGTCTTTCTGTAATGGAGGACCAATCCTCTTCTCAGATAGTTCACTATTTGAATGTGAACTGAATGTAAATGAATGCTCACTAACATTCATTTCTTCACCCTAGTCCACCAAATAGAATCCTCAACTCCCCTTTCCCATTTTACTCTTTTTTAATGAGGAAAGATTCTTCTACTGAGAAGGAGATTAAGTTGATCTATGCAATAAAAGGCCTAAGAGAATGGTATTATAGTAGTTGCAAGATTAAGGAAAGTGGCTAAAATTGTGTTGAGCTTTGCTCTGGATTGGTTATTTGGGGCCCTGCCAAAGTCCATATATGGATAAAAGTAAAGAATGGAATGCCTTTAATTGCCTTCACCTGTTGAACTATGCTGGCTGAACTTGACAGGGCTCATGTACTGATCCACATGGGTCTCTGTGTGCTCTAGGACTGTAATTAAAGGGATGAGTGAAACTGCGGATCAATTAAAGTCTGAGAGAGTCTCGGGGTAGTTTGTTTAATAAGCAGGAATTTTGGCAGCAGTAGACTGTGGGCTGTAATGAGCCCAGAGAGCTGGCAGTTGTAGTTTCAGTTCTTTGCTTTTTCGCTCTTCCTGAGCTTCTCAACCCTCTCATGGTCCAATCTTGGATCTGTTGGCTAAATTTGAAAATCCAGATTCAGTGTTGTAACTCACAAAGTGGAAAGAGAACACATTCTAAGAAAATCAACATGAATACACATGACAGAAGAAGATAGTGTACTAGGTATTTATCCCTGTGTTGTATGTAGCAACCAAGAAATAGAACCTATGGAGTAGAACCATAAATTTTGCTGTAGCTCTACAATGTAGTACTATGTGACCAAGTAATTATGCTGTGAAAGAGAATTTACTAGCATAAAAATATTTTAAATATATATTTAATTAAAAATTTATAAATTGTTTCTATCAAATGATCCATTAAATGTTATGTATATATATACATACACACGCATATATGTATATGTATACTTGTATGTATACATAAACAGGTATGTTTATATATGTATACATATACATATATATTTATATCTGTATACATATACATGCATTATATAATAAAATTTCCAAAATTTCTACAGCTTGCACATTACTTTTGTGTCCAGGAAAAAAAATTCCTAAAAGGGAGGAGAATGCATTGCATACTTATTTCTAAAGATCTACTGTTGAGCACTCGGTATTGAAGAAAAGTACACGTTAATTGAAATTAAATCCATAGACTCTGTTTGTTAACATCTGATTTACCCTTGCCTACCCCCCCCAATAGAAACAAAACACTTGCCTAGGGCCAGGAGAAAGAAGAGAGGTGAAAGAGGGGAGGAGGAGGCTGAAGAGCACTCATGTGTCCTGGTAAATGGAATCTGCCTGAGCATGCACTGCCTTAGCTGCCAAACATCCTCTCGCAAAGAAATATTGAGGAGCTGCAGCTACGGCTGATGAAATCCACCTGACCCGTTCTTTTTGTCTGCTTGCCTCCTCCGCCTCCAGTGCATTGTGCAAGAGAAAGCTTAAACCATCTTCCTGTCAGGTGGAACGAGAGGATAAGCACCAGGTGGCCATGCTCCTGGTCTTGGGGCTTGGGATGCAGCTGCTGGGTAGAGGGTCAGGCCCTGCCCCAGAGCACGTGCTGTCCCTGCAGTGAAGGCTGGCTAGACACAGTGTGCTCACTTCCTGTTCCAAAGCCAGACTTTTAGGTTTGAGGAGCCAGATTCTTATGTTGCGGGGTTGAATGACTATTAGGAATGCAGGGAACAAATTAATTATTTTGCAAGAGGAATTCTACCTGGCCAGCACAAGTCAGAGACTCTTTAGTGACTACAA
Source organism: Balaenoptera musculus (assembly GCF_009873245.2). Lineage (NCBI taxonomy): Eukaryota > Metazoa > Chordata > Mammalia > Artiodactyla > Balaenopteridae > Balaenoptera > Balaenoptera musculus. Next base: position 66,418,761 of record NC_045788.1, read on the forward strand.
TGAAAGCTGGGACCTGGGGAAGAGCTATGGAACAGTAGAAGGTTACATCAATTCAGTTGACCATTGTTGGGTATTTAATATGGCAAAGCACCTTCTAGGTATTATGAGACAAACAGGGACTCTGTCCTCCAGGACTTTCCCGTTCCTGCCCAGGAGACAGACATATAAACAGCTCATACGATTTGACAACGGTGAAGGGAGACCTTGGGGTGAGTTTTGGAGATCCAGTTGGTCACCCATTTCTCTAAGATCAATACTACTTAAATGTAGACACTTGGCCTTCTGCCTTCTTGTGCAGTTAGGTTGGTAAAAAGATAGTTAAAAGAATTATAGTAGATATAGGATACACTAGATACTGGGTAAGTGGTCCTAATCCAGGTTTAGCAGCTGACTGATATTTGTGGTTTGGGGTGAGTTACTCCTTTGCACCAAATTTCATTTTTTCTTCAGCTCCACCCAGTTCTAGCATTTTCTTATTGTCATGCAAACAGCATATCTGTGAGAGTCAGTGAAGTGTAGCCATGTTACAACTGTATCCTCCCAGCTGAAATCATAGAATTAATCATAGGTAAAAGACCATGATGGCCCTTGATTTCTTTCTTCTCTTTCTTGTTCCTTATCTTTTTGATTGCTCACTGTAACCCTATCCAAATCTAAGCTCTATTGAGCTCTTTTGTGTGTCATGTTCTCCAATAATGTCCACTGACATGCAGCCTGGAATAATAAAAACAATTCTGGAAGTGTGCTCCCACTGGTAAACCAGGAACTCAGAAGCTGGCTTGACAAAGCCATCTGTCCCTTTATCTTCTATCTAGTTTCTTTCTGCTTGACTATGTGCTACCCATGTCAGTCTGCTTCTAGTCTAGCCCAATTGCCTCTTGCTCACCATAGAGCATGCTGATGAGTGAAGTATAAACCTTGCTTTCTGATTATTGAGAGTCTAGCAGAAGAGCACTGACAAATAAGTACACAAATGACCAAATAATAAAGCAGAATAAGATGAGTGCCCTTTCTTTCAGGAAAAAGGCAGAAAGATGGTGGCCTTCAGAAGATGAAGAACACACATTCAGCCTAAGAAAGGTATAATGGGAGAGGGGCCATTCAAGCTGCACCTTGGAGGATGGCATTGTGTTTTAATAAGAATGGTGAGGAGAAATAAGGCAGGGCACGCTGAACTTAACAATGTTACAAAGGTATATGCATGGGGGAGGCATGCATGGAGAATGGTGCACCATTGACTTACCGGACTAGCTAATGGTGCTAGATCATGGAAGACTATGGACACCAGGGTTAAAACTATGGCCTATGTGGTAGGCAGTAGAAGGCCTCTGAATGTTTCTGATTAGTAACGTGGCAAGATTAGAAAATAAACAGACAAAAAACAAAACAAAAACAAAAAACATGTGCATGGTGAAATAGCTCAGAAGGCTACTTTAAAAAATTAAGTATTTCTCTAAGTAAGAAATGATGATACCTAAATATTACAGGGTAGATATTGCAAGGGGAAAATATGCCAGACTCAGCCAGTGATTAGCAATAGAAGTCCAAGAAAAGAAATCAGAGCTTAACGGTAAGTTTTGAGCCAACTTAACAAGGCAGATGCTGGAAGAGCCAGGGAGGTTGGGAAGAGGCACTGCTATGATGGAAGGGAGTAAAGGCAGAGTGGATCACCTTGAGCTTCAAGGATGCATTGCAGATGTTGGTTAGTTACTTAGGAAAGGGGGTTGAAGCTGAAACCCCAGTTCAGGTTAGAGTACCCGAGCTGGTTACCATCATTATTAGGTGGTGATTGAAGCCATAAGTGTGTGTGAGAGGTGAGCAGTGATAACTGAGTAAAGAAGAAAGAGAAGAAATGGCTTCTGCCTGAAGCTTCCCTTGAACTCTGGTGGGCGGATCTGGCCAGCACACATACAAGCACAGATTTGTGGGTTTCTTGGCTACATTTACACCAATGACTAGTCCATCCCAAAGCCCCAACAGTTGGTTTGGATCAGAGTGTGACCACAAGAATCTGATCTCAGCCAGAGTAAGCTCTACAGGTCAACTCTGCTTCAGAGAGGTCATGGAGAGGAAGATTCCTCAGCGCACCTTGCTCTCTCTTCAATATGGTCAAGTCCCAATTATAGAATTGCAAAGTTGAAAGCACAGTTTCATATATATATATATACATACATATATATATGTATGTATATATATATGAATAATGCATCTATAAATGATTTGTAAATTATAAATTTATAAATTATAAATTATACCATTATTACTTTTGTTGCAGATAGTATAAAGAAGAACCATATTAAAATGTTAAGTCATTCGAAAAAAAACAAACTCTTAGCAATAAGCCTGTTGGGCCCTCATTTTTCAGTTGAGGCGACCAGGAGGGGAACAGCTTGCCCGAGGTCCAACAGTGCCAGGGGTAGCGCTCAAACCATCAGGCTTTCAGTCAGGTCCTCTTTCCTCTTTTCAGCCAAGTGAACTCCTCTCCCCATCCTTGCTGTTTTGCAATCTATTTAACACAACATTCTATTTAGTAGAGAAAGGTGTCATTTTCTTTCTCTTTCATGTTCAATTCTAAGTTTGAGGGCATTTTGGAAAAGTTGCCAACAAGTTGGAAAATGTGAAAGAGTCGAAGGAATAGTGGAAGACTGAATTTCATTCCACTGACCTGCATTGAGAATTTAATACCGTTATGCATTTGCTAGGTGCTGTGGGACACAAGGAGAGTCAGAGGGGCTCTGTATTCCAGCTCCTCACAGGCCCCGTCGGGGAGACAGATGTGCAAACAGTTAAGGCAAAGCTGGATGAAATAATTGTCAAAGAAGAAACAAACAATATTTTTGGCTTTGTTCACTTCCTGAATGGATAGAAACCTGGAAGCTCTGATGTTTGGCACCTCCTATGACATGCTAGGGGAGAAAAAGGTCACCTTTGAGCAGGCCTTTTTTCCATAATGCCAGGCATTCTAGGATCATTTAGGCGGTGGAAGCATCCTATGACCCAGTACACCCAGGACAAGAAGCTACAGGGTTTTTGGATCACTGCCAAGCTGCAAGATGAACCTGATAGGCTTCCTAAGTAACAGCATGGCCTCAGACTCGGGCCTGACTTCATGCTATTCCAGTCGTGTGACCTGTCTCCTCCACTGATGTTAAGATAACACTTATCAGTCCGCCTTGGAATCAGGTTACGTGTGTGTGTGCCTTCTTCCGCCACTGGAGGAGAGAGCAGTGACCGTGCCTTTCTCAACTGTCTCCCCCAGTGCCCTGGAGCTCAGTAATGCCCAGTAAGTGTGCAGGATTGGCTGGAATTTTGGCAGGCCTCTTCATTTTTCATTGGTAAAACCTAGGGCTCTTCTAGCCCTGTTGGAGAAGGAGAAAACGCACATCGTGTTGAAAGCCTTGGATGATTTTTGAGACCAAGGCTTTAAAAGAAATGCAGATGTGCAATTTACTCCCTGTGGCACTCTGTGCCAGACCTATTCCCTGCCACTCCTGTGTTTCTGTAGGTGGTTAGAGGGGTTAATACGTATTATTCTTTTAGTTCTTGCTTTCTGTGATTCTGTTATTTTGTTAGGTAAATTCAAATGTAAAATCCCTTTTAGTTCAATTTCTCTTTCTTTATCTCTACTGATCCTTGACATAACAAGATGTAAATTAGTCAGACATTGTTATAAATGTGAAAAGATTTATTTTTTAAAAAAGGAGTGGAATAGAAGAGAAAGAGCACTGCACTGTTATTGAATGAGAGTGATCATTCATTAACAGGTTCTTACCTTTCAAACTCTGGACCAGAAGTCCTTTACAAGCATGGAGATATTTGTCCCTTGTTACAACCCTGAGGTGAACTTTGTTAATTTTGATTGGCAGATAAGGAAGTAGCTTGGGGATGCTAAGAAATTCTCCAAGGTAACAGAACCAGTCAGTGGTAGAAGCAGAATCCCAGTTCAGACTGACCTCCTATTATTCCTCACTTCTCCTTCCATCCATTCTGAGCAAAGCACTTAAGATCTCTGGGTCTCAGTTTGGCTGTAAAAGGGAATTAATAATACTTCATAGCATTCATAGAATATTAAAATCATATATGTAAAACAGCCACAACTTTGGAAACCTGAAAGAGCTAAGCAAATCTAAGAGATTATTGTATCATTAAATAGCCAGTGTCGTAGCCCAGGTTACCAAATCCTGCTTTCAAATCAAAGTGAAATTTGAAAGCTGTTGATCTCTCAGTAACAAAAATCTCTCAATCCTGGTTTTCCTCAGTGCCCTGCCATTTTACATCCCTAGATCAAGCTATTGCCTCTCTCATGAGTTCAAGTTTACTTGCCTATAGAATTAGAGAAGTTAGAATAGAACTAAGAAAATCTAAATATTATCCCTTGATTATTCTTTAATTATTAAGTTAGCAAAATTTTTCAAAATGATAATCCTTACAAGGATACAGTGAAACTAGTGCTCTCATATATAGCTTGTAGCAATAGGAAATCTTTTGTAATTCAACCCATCAATATTATCAGATGACAGTGTTCTTGTACATATATTTTTGACCCACTAATTGTTTCTTTAGTAATGAAGTAGTTTCTTTAGTAAGAAAGGGTGATCATTTTGGAAATATATGAATATGCTTGTCTCTTTTGCCTTTTCATATACCTGACTTTAACCCAGGTCAGCCTGAAGCACTCTTACTTTTTATGGGGATGCAGAGTGGGGAAGTACAGAGAGTAATTAGGGTTGCTATAACAGGAATGCAAAGAAAGAGAGAGAGAAAGTTAATATTCACTTTCTGGCAACTAAAATAGGAATTAAATGTCCACAGAAAGGTAATGAAAGTTAAAGCAAGGCTTATTAAGAGAGAGAAGGGTTTCCTAAATTCCCCTATCTTCCACTTTAAGTCTTGAAAGACTTGGTCTTGCTTTTTAAGGAAGATACTAGTCATATAAGGAAGAGAAGGAGGGGGCAGCCCATTCCTTCTAGTTTGAGTGATTGTAAGAGAAAGAAGAGAAACCAAGATCAGGCACCATGTTTCTCTTCCCCATCCAAAGGACCAACTCTATTGACGTGTGCAAAGAGATCTAGGGGTTCCTTTAGAAATACCCAACTAAACAGGGAGAAACCCAAAGACAATTGGGATAATGGCCTGCTTTCATATTCAGAGCATGATGGAGCTTAAAGCACTAAAGAACTCCAGCCTTCTGACTAGTGCCACCTCCAAGATTGTGCAAGCAATGAGGATGAGATGGTCCAGGAAGGTCAATGTGCCAAAGGTGACACAGACGTGTCCATTACTATACTGCTTACAATGGCAAAAAGGTCCACATAGACTCCATGTCTAATACCGAAGAAAGTTTTAAATAAACTGAGATACCCTGCTTTTGACAGAGAGTTTTGTGAGGAAGCTGACTTCGAATATAAAAAATACAAAAGCATGGAAATCTGAGCTTTTTCTCCTTGCTCTGCTTGTCATCCATTGATTTTTGAAATATTTTAATATTTAAGATCTATTTTGCAGATAAACCTATTTTGCAACGGAATTGAACTTTTTGTAAATGAGGACTATACATTTTGTTTGCACTTCATTCAAAATCAGTTGGAAATTTTTGATCTAAGTATTCAGTGAATGACGCAATGCAAAACTTCAGCTTTGAAGTTTTAGATAAATATAATTATTGAAAATAAAGTTTACAAACAGGAAGATGTTGAAATTTATCCCTATAAAAGCAAGAGAGAAACAAAACAAATTAAATGATGAAAGTTCAAACTGTGTAAAAAATTTAATTTTGAAATTATTTGTGTTTTAGAATATGTAAACCTGTAGAAAGAGAATTTTAATGAAGCTCCTGTTTATATTAGATAAATTTATATTCTGTTTTAGAACAGAATAAAATAGAGAAGTTCTTTTATTTTGTAGTATTGAGGTTTGGTGACATTTTCAAATGACTGAAAAAAGAGACAACTTATTTAATGAGTTTTGACTTGTAAAAATATTTATCAAAGAAAGACATTCTAAACAGAGGCAAAAAAAACAGGATCTTTGAAGATATTTGGGCTGAAATATTTATATATTTTTCTATAAACTATATTAGAAAATATCTTCCATTTTACAAACTTTGCACTGAGTATATCAAATATTTCAGCTGCTATGAAGAGAGTATTTTCTCAATTAAAAATATGTCTATAGAGAAGATTCAGTTGAAAATGACATAATTTCAAATATGTCAAATTATTGTCATAAATTTTGAGGGAAAATTCCTGCCCTCAAAGAATTCACAATCAGATGATGAAATTTAACTGAGCTAAATGAGTGTAATGTCTCTCATTTCATGCAAAATTCTAGCTGCACTAGTATGTATTTTCTGGTATGTATGTTCAAAGGAGCTAAAAAATTGTAAATTGCGACTTCAAAGAAATATTTGTCAAATGTCTGAAAAAATTAAAATAATATCTATTGAAAAAATGTATTCTTCAAAAAACATTAGTGTCATGGTATTAGAAACAGATGTAACTAAGAAAATTAGTAAAGTTTGTGAACATATACAAACAATGGTCATTCAGTTAGATTGTTGAGTTCAGATAATTAATATGAAGACTTTTTTTCCAGTCTTAAGGTACATGGATATATGTTACTTAAATTTTTTAGTGAAAAAAATTTTCAGCTTTATTTTGAATATAGGTTTTGAATAGTACTATTTTTAGGTACATTGCTATCATATAACATTTTATGGATCAATAAATAAAGATTTCAAAAATGTTCATAATTAATTTTAACTCCCCTTTTATTCTCAAAATTACCCTGGATTGATCACATTTTATAATTACCCTAGATATAGCAGAGGGATTTCTCCATATTGCTGCTTTATATCCAGAACAAAGACTAGAGACAAAACACAATTCCATTTTTAAAAGCATAGGGAAAAGACTAAAGAATTTTTTTTTTGAGTGCTAAAATGATCATGCTAGGTGGTGGTGATTATGTTCCTTTTTCTTCTCTAATTTCCATTTTAAAAATTGACATCATGTTCTTTTTACAAGGAGCAATTATGCTAAAGAGAAAAATAAGAACAGAAAGTGTTTAGAACTTCCTGGAGAAAGAGGCCACTTGAGTCGGTACGGCTTCATCTGCCAATAGGACGCTGAGGGCAGCAAAGGTAAAGATGCAGGCACACCATGCCAGCTTCCTCCACATCTCGAAAACACATGCCTTTTCTGCATCTGTCAAAGCATCAGCTGGTCAAGATGTTCTTCCTTCCTTTGCCCTCCAGACTCAGCCAAGGTAGTACTGACAAATAAGGTCAGATTTGGGGGCCGAGGTGAGTGAAGCATTTTATATTTAGATCCATAGACACACACTCCTGTGTATGTCCCGGTGACTTCAGGGGACTTTCCACAGCCATGGGTGTCCTGTGTCTAGTGTGAGGTAACTTCCTGGCCCACTTAATTCTCTAGACTCAAATCACTGGGTGAAGGGGTGAATTCCAGGGCTTATGAATTTAGGTGTAAATGGTATCTTAATAACATTTACTTCTCTTCTGTACTATCTATTCACTATGATGGTAATTTATACATAAGATATTTTGGTAGGGTGCTCTGTTTTCCTCTGTCTGTGATTGCTAGTTCCAAGATTAAGGTTGCATGGAATATGTGACTTCATGACTTTCAGCTTGGATATAGCTGGGGATTTTCTGAGTGATTATTCTGATTAATTTAACTAGGGGACTATACATACTACAAATAAAATAGAATAGTGCTTGGCACAAAATCAATACTAGATAAGTATTGGTTATTACTTTTCACATTTTATGGAGGAACAAAGTGTCTAAAGGGGAGAGTTTCAATGGAGACAAGAAGATGATGAGAAACGGTGTGAAATAACAAGATTTAACAACTTAGAATACAAGTTGAGCACATATTATGTAGAAGGCACTGGCTAAGACTCTGGGAACAAAATGGTGAAGAAAATTCCTGCCCTCAAAGAATTCACAATCAGATGATGAAATTTAACTGAGCTAAATGAGTGTAATGTCTCTCATTTCATGCAAAATTCTAGCTGCACTAGCATGTATTTTCTGGTATGTATGTTCAAAGGAGCTAAAAAAAGTTGACCAAAATTTAAGCAGTTGAGGGAACGGTGGACATCTTCTCCTCATCAACATATTCAGAGAACAGCATTTGCCTCATGGACTCTTTTTTCTACCTGACATTATCTAGCACAAAGGAATGGTTTAAATGAAATAACAGTACAGTATGGTTGCTGTGGAAGACACTGTTAGATTGCCCATATAGCAGGTTTTTTCTATTTCTTTTCTGTTAATAAAACTTGCTTCTTGCTTCTTGGGGATTGCAGTAGCAATATACTCAAGAAACGTGGCTCCCAATCTTCAGTAATAATCAAAGGGTGAACCTTTATTAGTTTAAGGCTAAGGCTTTTGCTAGTGTCTTTCCCTTTTGCCAGTAATTGGTTTGGAGTGGCATACAACCCTGCTCTGGCTACTAAAAGTAAGGGAAAATGTATTGGAAAATTTCAAATGAAGGAGCTTTAGAATTAAGGTTAATATGAAAAATCCATTTGACATAGACATGGAGAAAATAACTTGCTATGTGTCCTTGAGCGGAACACTTTATCCTTCTCGGTCTCAGTTTCCCCATCAAATTAATCATTCTTGACCTGTGTAATTAACAGGGTTATTGTTAACATTACAGAAAATAATGGATGTTAACATGATTTCCAAATTGTAAATGCCTGTAATATGTACATAACTACTATTAATTATAAATTGCTTTGAAATGTTTATTTTTTTATAACATCTTTATTGGAGTATAATTGCTCTACAATGGTGTGTTATTTTCTGCTTTATAACAAAGTGAATCAGCTATATGTATACATATATCCCCATATCTCCTCCCTCTTGTGTCTCCCTCCCACCCTCCCTATCCCACCCCTCTAAGCGGTCAAAAAGCACTGAGCTGATCTCCCTGTGCTATGTGGCTGCTTCCCACTAGCTATCTATTTCATATTTGGTAGTGTATATGTCCATGCCACCCTCTCACTTCGTCCCAGATTACCCTTCCCCCCCGCCCCGGTATCCTCAAGTCCATTCTCTACATCCGCGTCTTTATTCCTGTCCTACCCCTAGGTTCTTCAGAAGCATTTTTTTTTTTTTTAGATTCCATATATATGGGTTAGCATACAGTATTTGTTTTTCTCTTTCTGACTTACTTCACTCTGTATGACAGACTCTAGGTCCATCCACCTCACTACAAATAACGCAATTTCATTTCTTTTTATGGCTGAGTAATGTTCCATTGTACATATGTGCCACATCTTCTTTATCCATTCATCTGTCGATGGACACTTACGTTGCTTTCATGTCCTGGATATTGTAAATAGTGCTGCAATGAACATTGTGGTACATGATTCTTTTTGAATTATGGTTTTCTCAGAGTATATGCCCAGTAGTGGGATTGCTGGGTCATATGGTGGTTCTATTTTTAGTTTTTTAAGTAACCTCCATACTGTTCTCCATAGTGGCTGTATCAGTTTACATTCCCACCAACAGTGCAAGAGGGTTCCCTTTTCTCCACACCCTCTCCAGCATTTACTGTTTGTAGACTTTTTGATGATGGCTATTCTGACCGGTGTGAGGTGATACCTCATTGTAGTTTTGATTTGCATTTCTCTAATGATTAATGATGTTGAGCATCCTTTCATGTGTTTGTTGGCAATCTGTATATCTTCTTTGGAGAAATGTCTATTTAGGTCTTCTGCCCATTTTTGGATTGGGTTGTTTGTTTTTTTGATATTGAGCTGCATGAGCTGCTTGTATATTTTGGAGATTAATCCTTTGTCAGTAGCTTCATGTGCAAATATTTTCTCCCATTCTAAGGGTTGTCTTTTTGTCTTGTTTATGGTTTCCTTTGCTGTGCCAAAGCTTTTAAGTTTCATTAGGTTCCATTTGTTTATTTTTGTTCTTATTTCCATTTCTCTAAGAGGTGAGTCAAAAGGATCTTGCTGTGATTTATCTCATAGAGTGTTCTGCCTATGTTTTCCTCTAAGAGTTTTATAGTGTCTGGCTTTACATTTAGGTCTGTAATCCATTTTGAGTTTATTTTTGTGTGTGGTGTTAGGAAGTGTTCTAATTTCATTCTTTTACATGTAGCTGTCCAGTTTTCCCAGCACCACTTATTGAAGAGGCTGTCTTTTCTCCATTGTATATATTCTTGCCTCCTTTATCAAAAATAAGGTGACCATATGTGCATGGGTTTATCTCTGGGGTTTCTATTCTGTTCCATTGATCTATATTTCATTTTTTGTGCCAGTACCATACTGTCTTGATTACTGTACCTTTATAATATAGTCTGGGGTCCGGAACCTGATTCCTCCAGCTCTGTTTTTCTTTCTCAAGATTGCTTTGGCTATTAGGGGTCTTTTGTGTTTCCATACAAATTGTGAATTTTTTTGTTCTAGTTCTGTGAAAACTACCAGTGGTAGTTTGATAGGGATTGCACTGAATCTGTAGATTGCTTTGGGTAGTGTAGTCATTTTCACAATGTTGATTCTTCCAATCCAAGAGCACAGTATATCTCTCCATCTGTTGGTATCATCTTTAATTTCTTTCATCAGTGTCTTATAGTTTTCTGCATACAGGTCTTTTTTCTCCTTAGGTAGGTTTATTCCTAGGTATTTTATTCTTTTTGTTGCAGTGGTAAATGGGAGTGTTTCCTTAATTTCTCTTTCAGGTTTTTCATCATTAGTGTATAGGAATGCAAAAGATTTCTGTGCATTAACTTTGTATCCTGCTACTTTACCAAATTCATTGATTAGTTCTAGTAGTTTTCTGGTAGCATCTTTCGGATTCTCTATGTATAGTATCATGTCATCAGCAAACAGTGACAGCTTTACTTCTTCTTTTCTGATTTGAGTTCCTTTTATTTCTTTTTCTTCTCTGATTTCCATGGCTAAAACTTCCAAAACTATGTTGAATAATAGTGGTGAGTGTGGACAACCTTGTCTTGTTCCTGATCTTAGAGGAAATGGTTTCAGGTTTTCACCATTGAGAATGATGTTGGCTGTGGGTTGGTCACATATGGCCTTTATTATGTTGAGGTAAGTTCCCTCTATGCCTACTTTCTGGAGGGTTTTTATCATAAATGAGTGTTGAATTTTGTCAAAAGCTTTTTCTGCATCTATTGAGATGATCATATGGTTTTTATTCTTCAATTTGTTAATATGGTGTATCACATTGACTGATTTGCATATATTGAAGAAGCCTTGTATTGCTGGCATAAACCTCCTTGATCATGGTGTATAATCCTTTTAATGTGCTGTTGGATTCTGTTTGCTAGTATTTTGTTGAGGATTTTTGCATCTATGTTCATCTCTGATATTGGCTTGTAGCTTTCTTTCTTTGTGACATCTTTGTCTGGTTTTGATATCAGGGTGATAGTGCCCTCATAGAATGAGTTAGGGAGTGTTCCTCCCTCTGCTATATTTTGGAAGAGTTTGAGAAGGACAGGTGTTAGATCGTCTCTAAATGTTTGATAGAATTCACCTCTGAAGCCATCTTGTCCTGGGCTTTTGTTTGTTTGAAGATTTTTAATCACAGTCTCAATTTCAGGGCTTGTGATTGGTCTGTTTATATTTTCTATTTCTTCCTGGTTCAGTCTCGGAAGGTTGTGCTTTCCTAAGAATTTTTCCATTCCCTCCAAGTTGTCTATTTTATTGTCATATAGTTGCTTGTAGTAATCTCTCATGATCCTTTGTATTTCCGCAGTGTCAGTTGTTACTTCTCCTTTTTCCTTTCTAATTCTATTGATTTGATTCTTCTCCATTTTTTCCTTGATTCTGGCTAATGGTTTATCAATTTTGTTTATCTTCTCAAAGAAACAGCTTTTAGTTTTATTGATCTTTGTTACTGTTTCCTTCATTTCTTTTTAATTTATTTCTGATCTGATCTTTATGATTTCTTTTCTTCTGCTAAATTTGGGTTTTTTTTTTTTTTCTTTTTTCTCTAGTTGCTTTAGGTGTAAGGTTAGGATGTTTATTTGAGATGTTTCTTGTTTCTTGAGGTAGGATGGTATTGCTTATACTTCCCTCTTCCCTCTTGCTGCATCCCATAGGTTTTGGGTCATCGTGTTTTCATTGTCATTGTTTCTAGGTATTTTTTGATTTCCTCTTTGATTTCTTCAGTGACCCTTGGTTATTTAGTAGTGTATTGTTCAGCCTCCATGTGTTTGTATTTTTCACAGATTTTTTTCCTGTAATTGATATCTAGTCTCATAGCATTGTGGTCAGAAAAGATACTTGATATGATTTCAATTTTCTTAAATTTACCAAGGCTAGATTTGTGACCCAAGATATGATTTATCCTGGAGAATGTTCCATGAGCACTTGAGAAGAAAGTGTATTCTGTTGTTTTTGGATGGAATGTCCTATAAATATCAATTAAGTCCATCTTTGTTAATGTATCATTTAAAGCTTGTGTTTCCTTATTTATTTTCATTTTGGATGATCTGTCCATTGGTGTAATGAGGTGTTAAAGTCCCTACTATGATTGTGTTACTGTCGATTTCCCCTTTTATGGCTGTTAGCATTTGCCTTATGCATTGTGGTGTTCTTATGTTGGGTGTGTAAATATTCATAATTGTTATATCTTCTTCTTGGATTGATCCCTTGATCATTATGCAGTGTCCTTCTTTGTCTCTTGTAATAGTCTTTATTTTAAAGTCTATTTTGTCTGATATGAGAATTGCTACTCCAGCTTTGTTTTGATTTCCATTTGCATGGAATATCTTTTTCCATCCCCTCACCCTCAGTCTGTATGTGTCCCTAGGTCTGAAGTGGGTCTTTTGTAGACAGCATATATATGGGTCTTATTTTTGTATTCATCCAGCCAGTCTATGTCTTTTGGTTGGAGCATTTAATCCATTTACATGTAAGGTAGTTATAAATATGTATGTTACTATTGCCATTTTTAATTGTTTTGGGTTTGTTATTGTAGGTCTTTTCCTTCTCTTGTGTTTCCTGCCTAGAGCAGTTCCTTTAGCATTTGTTTTAAAGCCTGCTTGGTGGTGCTGAATTCTCTTATCTTTTGCTTGTCTGTAAAGTTTTTAATTTCTCCATCGAATCTGAATGAGATCCTTGCTGGGTAGAGTAATCTTGGTTGTAGTTTCTTCCCTTTCATCACTTTAAATATGTCCTGTCACTCCCTTCTGGCTTGCAGAGTTTCTGCTGAAAGATCAGCTGTTAACCTCATGGGGATTCCCTTGTATGTTATTTGTTGTTTTTCTCTTGCTGCTTTTAATATTTTTCTTTGTACTTAATTTTTGATAGTTTGATTAATATGTGTCTTGGCTTGTTTTCACTTGGATTTATCCTTTATGGGACTCTCTGCACTTCCTGGACTTGATTGACTATTTCCTTTCCCATATTAGGGAAGTTTTCAACTATAATCTCTTCAATATTTTCTCAGTCCCTTTCTTTTTCTCATCTTCTTCTGGAACCCCTATAATTCGAATGTTGGTGCATTTAATGTTGTCCCAGAGGTCTCTGAGACTTTCCTCAATTCTTTTCATTCTTTTTTTCTTTATTCTGCTCTGTGGTATTTATTTCCACTATTTTATCTTCCATGTCACTTATCCGTTCTTCTGCCTCATTTATTCTGCTATTGATTCCTTCTAGAGAATTTTTAATTTCATTTATTGTGTTGTTCATCATTGTTTGTTTGTTCTTAAGTTCTTCTAGGTCCTTGTTACACATTTCTTTTATTTTCTCTATTCTGTTCCTAAGATTTTAGATCATCTTTACTATTATTACTCTGAGGTTTTTTTCAGGTACACTGCCTATTTCTTCTTCATTTGTTTGGTCTGGTGGGTTTTTGCCTTGCTCCTTCATCTGCTGTGTGTTTCTCTGTCTTCTCATTTTGTTTAACTTCCTGTGTTTGTGGTCTCCATTTTGCAGGCTACTGATTCGTAGTTCCCGTTGTTTTTGGTGTCTTCTCCCAGTGGCTAAGTTTGGTTCAGTGGTTCTTGTAGGCTTCCTGGTGGAGGGGACTGGTGCCTGTGTTCTGGTGGATGAGGCTGGATCTTGTCTTTCTGGTGGGCTGGACCACATCTGGTGGTGTGTTTTCGGGTGTCTGTGACCTTATTATGATTTTAGGCAGCTTCTCTGCCAATGGATGGGGTTGTGTTCCTGACTTGCTATTTATTTGGCATAGGGTGTCCAGAACTGTAGCTTGCTGGTAATTAAGTTGAGCTGAATCTTAGCTTTGAGATGAAGATCTCTGGGAGAGCTTTCACCGTTTGATATTATGTGGAGCTGGGAGGTCTCTGGTGGACCAACGTCCTGAACTCAATTCTCCCACCTCAGAGGCACAGACCTGACACGTGGCCGGAGCACCAAGACACTGTCAGCCACACAACTCAGAAGAAAAGGGAGACAATAGAAAGAAAGAAAGAAAGAAAGAAAGAAAGAAAGAAAGAAAGAAAGAAAGAAAGAAAGAAAGAAAGAAAGAATATAAAATAAAATAAAGTTACTAAAATAAAAATTAAAAAGAATATATTAAAAAGTAAAAAATTTAAAAAGTAATAAAAGAAAGAGAGAGCAACCAAACAAAAAAAAATCCACCAATAATAACAGGCACTAAAAACTATACTAAAAAAAACCAAAAGCAGACAGACAGAACCCTAGGACAAATGATAAAAGCAAAGCTATACAGACAATCTCCCACAGAGACGCATACACCTACACATTCACAAAAAGAAAAAGGAAAATATATTTATATATCTATATATAAAAAAATAAAAGAAGAGAGCAACCAAATCAACAGACAAATCTACCAATGATAATAGACTCTAAATACTAAACTAAGATAAACATAAAACCAGAAACAAATTAGATGCAGAAAGCAAACCCCAAGTCTACAGTTGCTTCCAAAGTCCACCGCCTCAGTTTTGGAATGATTCATTGTCTATTCAGGTATTCCACAGATTCAGGGTACATCAAGTTGATTGTGCAGATTTAATCCGCTGCTCCTGAGGCTGCTGGGAGAAATTTCCCTTTCTTTTCTTTGTGCACACAGCTCCTGGGGTTCAGCTTTGGATTTGGCCCCATCTCTGCATGTAGGTCGCCTGAGGGTGTCTGTTCTTCGCTCAGACAGGACGGGGTTAAAGTAGCAGCTGATTAGGGGGCTCTGGCTCATTCAGGCCAGGGGGAGGGAGGGGTATGGAATGCGGGCAAGCCTGTGGCGGCAGAGGCCAGTATGACGTTGCAACAGCCTGAGGCGTGCCCTGCCTTGTGTTCTCCTGGGGAATTTGTCCCTGGGTCATGGGACCCTGTCAGTGGCGGGCTGCACAGGCTCCCGGGAGGGGAGGTGTAGATAGTGACCTGTGCTTGCACACAGGCTTCTTGGTGGCTGCAGCAGCAACCTTAGCATTTCATGCCCATTTCCTTTGTCCACGCTGATAGCTGCGGCTCGCACCAGTCTCTGGAGCTCGTTTAGGTGGTGCTCTGAATCTACTCTCCTCGCGCACCCGGAAACAATGGTCTCTTGCCTCTTAGGCAGTTCCAGACTTTTTCCTGGACTCCCTCCCAGCTAGCTGTGGCGCACTAGCCCCCTTCATGCTGTGTTCACGCAGCCAACCCCAGTCCTCTCCCTGGGATCTGACCTCCAAAGCCTGAGCCTCAGCTCCCAGCCCCCACCCGCCCCGGCGGGTGAGCAGACAAGCCTCTTGGGCTGGTGAGTGTTGGTCGGTACTGATCTTCTGTGTGGGAATCTCTCCACTTTGCCCTCTGCACCCCTGTTGCTGCACTTTCCTTCATGAGAGCTTCCCCCCCCACTGCCCAACCCCCCCATCTCCACCAGTGAAGGGGCTTCCTCATGTGTGGAAACTTTTCCTCCTTCACAGCTCCCTCCCAGAGGTGCAGGTCCCATCTCTATTCTTTTGTCTCCGATTTTTCTTTTTTCTTTTGCCTTACCCAGGTACATGGGTAGTTTCTTGTCTTTTGGGAGGTCTGAGGTCTTCTGCCAGCGTTCAGTAGGTGTTCTTTAGGAGTTGTTCCACATGTAGATGTATTTCTGATGTATTTGTGGGGAGGAAGATGATCTCCACGTCTTACTCTTCTGCCATCTTGAAGGCCTCCCTTTGAAATCTTTAGATTAAAATGGATATACAAATAAATGAGTGATACCAGGAAAGTACATGTTAACATACCCACACTATGAAAATGTGCTTTTTACTTAAAGAAACTTAAGGTAAATATAATAGTGTGTAAAAGACTTCCCATGCATTTATTTATGTGTACATATTTCATTTTCATAATTAATTTCTCTCAAAATCCATGTGATTGGTTGATATATATATATAATACATTACATTACATTATATTATATTGGTTTCCAATTATTCACTCTTAAGAGCCATGCTGCAATAAACATATTTTTCATATTTCCTTGCATAGATATGAGAATGTTTCTCTAAAGAAGTGAAGATTAACTTCTGTGTTGTAGCATATACATGACTCTAAACTTTATTAAATGCTGTCAAATTGTTCTCCAAAGTGATTGTGTCAATTTGCAAACCCACTTATGAAACATGAGAATCCCTTTATCCTTTCTACTTCACCCTTTGGCATTATTGAACTTGTTAATTTTGTCAATATGATGGTAGGGGAATGAAAGTTACTGTTGTATAATTTGCAGTTCTCTTTTTAGAAATTAGAATAGCTGGAAATAGGTATGGTGGTAATCAAAAGAATTCATGATAACAGTGATTACATAATTGAGGTTTATTTTTCTCATATAAGAAGTTGCTAGCATTGCTTTTGCAGATCATTAATGTAATTGAGAAAATTAGGCTCAGCCATCTTTCTGTTGCATTATCCTAAGTATGTTGTCTTTTCTTCTTCATGCTTATCATCCTATGGTTGCAAGATGATTGCTACTGTATCACTTCAATGTTCAAGAGAAAAACAGGGAGGCAGAGAGATGGCTCATACACTCTCTTCTTGAATCTGTTCCCATTTATCAGGAAAGAAAAAGTCCCTAATCCTCACTCCAGCAGACTTCTTACGTAGTTTTTGCTCAGAACTGTGTGAATTAGCCAACACTAACACATTGTTCTTGTAGCTTTACAGATGCTAAAAAGAGATGACTATATCCCTCACATTTTTTTCTCATCTCAAACTGTCTTAGCTTTTCAAGGATCTCTATCCTTTATATGACTTTTAGAATCAACTTGTCACATTTAATTTTAAAAATTCCTACGGGATTTTTATTAGAATTGCAATATTTTTTTTCATTTGGGATAAATTTAAAACTTTATAATGTTGTAAATAGCAAACAGTGGAGCCTACATTTTAAAATCAATCTGACAATCTGCTTTTTAATTGAAGTAGCTAGTGCCTTTATATTAATATAATTATTGATATAATTGTGTTTTAAGTCTACTATCTTGGTAATCTGTTCTTGATTTTCTCTTAATACTTTCATGCTTTCTTTTGGGTAAATAAATTATGTGCTATAAATGCATTATCATTATTTTGGTGCTATAAGAAATGATAAAGATAAATTCTATGGGAGAAAAGAAAATTAAACCAGATGGAAGCACAGATCTTCAGGAAAGAATGAAAAATATCATAAAGGTAAATATCTAGAAAAATATGAAAGATCTCTATTATTTTGTATTATATAAGCACTTAAGCATTTATCTTTAAATTTGTTTAGAGGACTATTAACTGTTTAAGGTAAAAATAATAATAAAATATTGTAGTTTTACAGCATATATATAAATAAATCATAAAAAGCACAAAGGGTGCTTACCCTCATTTATGGAAGAATCCTCCACCTCCAGCTACTCTAAGTGGCATGGAAATAGGGGCAGCTCTTTTTAATCCTAGAAAAGATTTGAGTTTATTTTAGTATTTTTATACCTTCAAACTTCTGGTAGGTTTCAAAAACTGATTTATTTTTTCTGTTATTATTATTATTATTTATTTATTTTTATTTGGCCACACTGCACAGCTTACAGGATCTTAGTTCTCCGACCAGGGCCCTGGCAGTCAAAGCATTGAGTCTTAACCACTGGACCTCCAGGGAATTCCCTCAGAAACTGATTTTGTAGCTTATATGGCTTGTTTTATGTGTTAGGGAGCTTTGAATTTCTATATTCATCTTAACCAGAAGCAGAAGTATATCATTCCCTTTCAATAAGTATGAAGTTACAATTGATCCATAATTTATTTTGAAGTGTGTTTTTTAGTTTACTAATAGATGAGGAATTTGATGTCTCTGGTATTGATTTATACTTTTACTGCATTGTGTATTATATTAATTATTGGACTTTTAAAAGTGTTATTCTGTGGTTGGCATTACTGAGAAGTGGTATATAGATGTGGAGTTGCTGCCTATCATTTTTTTCCAAAAGGATAGAATCTCCCTAAGAATGAATCCAATATAGAACTGAGAAATAGAGAAAGAGCAAGGTCTAATTATATTAGCCCATAAATCAAGTTGCTTCTAATGTTTTACTTGGATTTTCCGGTTACATAAGTCTATTATTTCCCTTCTTGTCTCAGGCCATTTTGGGTTGATTTTGTTGTTGTTGTGTGTAACTTGATTAATAGAGAAAACATGATGAATTCATTTTTAGGAATATTGAGTTTGTGTTGTGATGGAACATAACACGTCTTAGTATGAAGATGTGAATTCAGAATAAAATATCCAGAAAGAGTTTAGTGTCGTAATGCCCTGGGGCTTGTCAGCCATGATCATGTGTAGTGAATTAATGCTACAATAAAGGTCTTTATCATCTGAAGTCATAAATCTCCTGTGATGATTGATTGTATGTGTCAACTTGACTGGCTCACCAGGCGTCCAGATATCTGGCTAAACATTACATCTGGGTATTTCTATGAGGGTATTTATAATGATGTCAACATTTGAATCTGTAGAATCAATAAAGCAGATTTCCCTGTCCAGAGTGAGTAGGCATCATCCAATCCATTGAGAGCCTGGATAGAACAAAAGGTGGTAAAAGGGAGAATTTGCCCCTTTTTCTGCTTGACTGGTTGAGCTGAGACATGGGTTTTCTCCTACCCTCAGACTAGGACTTATACCGTTGTCTCTCCTAGTTCTCAGACCTTCAGACTTGAACTAACACACTCTCTCTCTCTCTCTATATATATATATATATGTATGTGTGTATATATATACACACCTCCTTTTATTGTGCTTTGTTTTATTGCACTTTGCAGGTACTGCAATTTAAAAAGTTGAAGGTCTGTGGCAACCCTGCATCAAGCAACTCTATCAATGCCATTTTTTTCAACAGCATTTGATTACTTTGTGTCACTGTGCCACATTTTGGTAATTCACACTATTTCAAACTTATTCATTAATATCATATTTGTTATGGTGATCTGTGATCAGTGATCGTTGATGTTACTACTATGACTCGCTGAAGGTTCAGATGGTGGTTAGCAGTTTTTAGCAATAAAGTATCTTTTGATTAAGGTGTGTACATATCTTTAGACATAATGCTGTTGCACACTTAATAGACTGAACTATAGTGTAAACATAACTTTTATACCCATTGGGAAACCAAAACATTTGTGAGGCCCACTTTATTGAGGTGATCTGGAACTGGACCTGCAACATCTCTATATATACATATATATCCTTTTGGTTCTGGTTCTCTTTCTCTGAAAAACCTTGACTAATACACGTCCCTTTTGCTATTTTATAGAACTGGAAATTATGTACTATTCTATCACTTTCATTACTCAAGACCTTTTGTTTCAAGCAACATTCTTTCTTAAAATATCTCTCTTGGCCACTTTTTTAGGTTCCTGGACCAAATTCCAATGTGTGTGTGTGTGCGTGTGTGTGTGTGTTGGGGTGAGGGTGTTCCCACACAATACCAAGCACTTCTCAGACACCAGCAGGTGACACTACTGGTGATTAAATGCAATCTTCAGCCCCTCTCCCCTCCTTGGAGGTCAGGGGGTACGATGGGAAGTTTCAACCGTCTCATCACACATTTGGCTGTCCTGGCAACCAGCCCCCATCCTTAGTTGCTTTCTAAAATTCACCTCATTAACATAACAAAAGACAACTTGATTGCTCCTAAGGGTTTTAGAAGCTCTGTGTCAGAAACTGGGATGAAAACCAAATATATATTTTTTATTATAAATCACAATAACACAGCCACAATTCACATTCTGAGGGCAATGCTACATTGTTTGCAGCTTGGTATCACCAAAGAGAAGAGACAGTACTCTGGATTTGGCGACTGTTCTCATTCATTTTCCTGGCCATTGCCAATATTTAGCAAACAAAATTGGCTTTGCCATAGTTACCAGGAAATCAGTGCCTGTGCCCATCTATCTAAAGCTGTGGTGAGTATATCTGAGCATGCGTACGCCAAAAGATGCCGTGGTGCTTGCAACCTACAGCATTTCCTGGAACAGCCTTATCATGTAAGATCATTTTTAATTATTCCCTACATTTCTTCAAGAGAAAGCCAGAGAAACAAAGGCTCTCTTCCAGAACACTTTTTTTTTTTTTTTTTTTTAATAGGAATTTAAGCAGAATGAATCCTTAAGCAAGTCACTTCAGGGTAGTTTAAATTGGCCAACCGGCCTCCGCAGAGGGTTTTCTGGGCACCACCTCCTAATGGTTCCCTGGATTGCTGCACTGTCTGTAGCCAATCTTTCCATAATTGCTTAAGGTTTGCATAAAATTCTATCAATTAATCTTTTCAATAACCTTCTAGCATAGGTGATATTTCCCCTTTTTGCCAATGATAAAGCTAAAGATAAGAAAGATTAAGCTATTTCCCCTAGGTTATATTGTTCATTGGTTTCAGAACTCAGACTTTCCATTATTACACTTGATACGATTATGGTTACACACTATTTTGACTCTGATGCCACTGTTTGAATTTGGCTGAATTAGTCCTTACAGGTAAACTACTGCAACAACAACCCCCAAATCTCAAGGATTAACAGAATAGAAGGTTATATCTCCTGATATAAAAATTCAAGGCTGGTAGCCTTCTATGTAGTAGTCATTTAGGAAGCTAGCCTTCTTCCATCTTGTGCCTCTCCCAGTCTCTGTGGCCTCAAAGTCCTCTCGTTTCAGCCAAAATAGGGAAAAAAGAGGGAGCATGGAATTATCTGTTGGAAGTTTATAGGCCATCCTGGGAGTGGTACACATCACTTCTGCCCATTTTCCATTGGTCAGACTCAATCATATAGCCACACTAGCTGCAAGGGAGGCTGAAAAATATGGTTTTGAGCTATGTGGTTAGGAAAGGGAATGTTTCAAACACTTAACATTTGCCATGGTCACTTTGATTTACCTACTTTGATGCAGAGATATTTAGCTTAAAAATATTAAACATTTAAAAAATTGGCAAGTATATTTTATAACAGATACCCCTGGCCTATATATGATTCCCAATCCATCTGTGAGTTTTATGTTAAATCAGTTAGAAGTAGATTCAACTATAAACAACAACCACCACAAAGTAACAGTGGTATCTCCTCCATCATTAGGAATCCAGATTCTATTGGCATGACTTCTATCCTCAAGGCAATCTCATGTACCAATAAGCTCAGGAGAGTTCCCACCTTCCATCCATGTTGCAGGCTGAAATAAGAAAAGAAAAAAATAGAGTCTTCTTCCAGATGTCTATCCTTCCCCCTTTATGGAAATGTTCAAGAAGTGGCAAGACGGGAATAAAGACACAGACCTACTAGAGAATGGACTTGAGGATATGGGGAGGGGGAAGGGTAAACTGGGACAAAGTTAGAGAGTGGCATGGACATATATACACTACCAAACGTAAAATAGATAGCTAGTGGGAAGCAACCGTATAGCACAGGGAGATCAGCTCGGTGCTTTGTGACCACCTGGAGGGGTGGGATGGGGAGGGTGGGAGGGAAGGAGATGCAAGAGGGAAGAGATATGGGAACATATGTATATGTATAACTGATTCACTTTGTTATAAAGCAGAAACTAACACACCATTGTAAAACAATTATACTCCAATAAAGATGTTAAAAAAATAAATAAATAAATAAATAAAAGAAATCTTTCTTGACAACTTTGACGTATATCTCATTGGCTAAAACTTATTGACATAGCCACTCTAGCTGTTAAGGAAATTGGAAAACTTGTTTTTTTGGCTGGGTATATTATTGGTCTTAATGATATAGGGATTCTATTAGTAAGCAAGAAAAAAAGATGTAACTGAGATATGAGCTAGCCACCTCCATTATCCCTTGCCCCCATATTTCACACTTACTCCCTTTCTGATCATTTTGCATATCAGAGGGGTACATATCAGAGAAAGGATGAAGTTCAGGGCAAAAGTATGTACTGGTCTAGAGTAAAGTAAGAAATCATGCGTATTATTTGGTAATCAAAACTAGGATTTTAGATTTTGGTGAACTTTGCTTCCCAAGATTTGTCAAAAGACCTATATCAATATGTCCTACTGGACAACTCATATAGCTACAGATAGCTCCTACCTTCCCTTCTTCTCCTTATTTATTTCCTTTCCTTATTCTTTTAATATATGTTTATTGAAAGTTGTTATATACGACACACTGCACCTAGAAATCAGTGGTAAGCAAAACCTTCATTGTTTCTTCCCTTGTGGAGCTCATAGTCCTTATCTTCCACATATGCAATGCCTTTTTGACACATTTTCAGGACTAATCATCCTAAAGAGTTATTTGCATGATTCTCTCTCACTAACAAAAGATAATATTTAGAGATGCTGTGTGCACAGTGGTTGAGAATAGACAGACTTGGATTTGGCTTCCAACTCCATCATTTACTAACTGAATAACCTTGTAAAAATTAATTTCTTTTCATCTCAATTTTCTCAGTAGTAAAATAAAGGTAATAATATCTAATTGATGGAGGTATTGTGATAAGTGTTAAGAACAATAATTTTTTTTTTTTTTTGCTGAGTCAGAGGGTATGTGCATTTTTATTTAGCTAGATATCACTACATTTCAATACAGCAGAGCATAAGAGGACATGTTTTCCCACACTCTCCCCAACAGTGTGTTATCAAATTTTTTATAATTTTCTGTTACAGTAAGTGTGAAAAAATTTTTAAGAGAAATATTATCCCACAGTCATATTGTTTATGGTTTCTGCAGCATACTTTAAAAGAACATAAGAACAATAATTTTTAAATTATTAATAATAAGAAAGTTTAAAATTCTTAGTATGGCATTTAAGACTATTCCACCTAACTCTGATATATTTTAATAGATTCATTTTCCAACACCCTGAGCTTTAAACATACTGGATTATTTGCTATTCCTGAAACATTTTAATATTTTCTGACTTTACTTGTGGTTTTTTTACTTACTTGAAATGCCTCACTCTCTTTTTCTTTACTTGAAATCATTCTCAATTTTTTAAGGCCCATTTTAGGCACTATCCACTTCATGGAGTTTTTCCAAGTGTACTGGCTAGGATTAATATGTATTTCTCCTGTGTTTCCCCAGCATTTATTTTTCACTGTTACCAAAACTCTTATCACATTGTCATGTCACTAATTATAATACTCTTACTATATTTATTTATATTAACTATTTTTAAAATAAAATATTATTTCAATTCCAATCATATAATTTTAGACAGACTTAATAATTTAAGCATTCTTTCTAGATAACTCAGTCTCTTACTGAAGGACTAAAGACCATGCTGAGTTCTTCGGATTTCTAGTCTGCCACTCCCACCCGGGTTACTCTTCAAAATGACATGGATATATGACTGGGGAAAAGTAGCTTAAGAAGTTTCATGACTGTAAGAGTGATACAACTCAATGTGGTATCTTCTATATTCTTGCTGATATGGTCAGTGAAGTCAGATGGTTTGTGCTGCTCCTTGAACTGCTATAACAAAGTACACAGTTAAGTATGGCTTAAAACAACAGAAATTTATTCTTTCATAGTTCTGGTGCCTAGAAGTCTGAAACAAAAGGGTTCAGTAGGGCCATGCTCACTCTGAAACCTATAGGGGAGAATCCTTCCTTGCCTTGTCTTAGCTTCTAGTAGTGCTCATTGATCCTTGGTATTCCTTGGCTTGTGGCTGCATTGCTCCAATCTCTGCCTCTGTCATTACATGGTATTCTCTCTGTATGAGGATACCAATCATAGTAAATTAAGACCCACCCTAATGATTTCATCTGACTTGATTAAATCTTCAAAGACCCTTTTTTTCCAAATAAGGTCATATTTACAGATACTGGAGGTTAGGAATTCAGTATATCTTTTTAGCGGGGACAAAATTCAACCCATAGCAGTAATCATTATGAAATATACCCAGAACCTTCAAGACAAAGGTCTACTATTGAAGAGAAAGGATTTTTCTAGAGCCTTATCACAACTGAGGTGAGAGAATTCCTCCCACTGCAGGCCCTTCCAGCCTTCTGCCTCACCTAAGAAAAAATATAATAAAACATGCTCAACAGGAGTAATGGCTTTCAAAGAATAGACTGGAAATCCTGTAGCCAGGAAATGCAGTAGGGGACAGAGGGGATAAAAGCTGTTCTACTGGAGAAACATTTGTGAAGATCACCGTCCCAAGACAGAGGCCCACTAAAAGACTGAGATTTTAATCAGAGAATTAAAGAACAGTCCCCCTCTCACACAATTTATCATCACACCAGTAGGGCTCCAGTAAAATAACAGTGGATTACAGCTTACAAAGCTGCAAGACACAGACTCCCTCTTAAGAGGAATACTTAAGGAAGCCCAAAGTCAAGAGAGGAGACAAAAACAAGGACACTATAGGAATTTAAATCTTCTGGCATGTACAGTTACAGCAAACGTTAAACATAGCCCAACTCCTAGCCAGATTAATATAAATCCTCACACTAAAGGCCTATTTATCTCAGTGTCTATTACTCAATAAACATATCCAGCTTTTAGAGCATGCCAAAGGGTAAGGAAAAACACAGTCTGAAGAGACAAGTCTTCCTCAGAGCCATCCTCAGAATGCAAATATTGAATTTACTATGTAAGAAAAATAAAATAACCATGGTTAATATGTTAAGGGCTCTAAGGAAAAAGTAAACAAAATGCAAGGACAAATGAGTAACGTAAGCAGAGAGATGAACACACTAAGGATCAAAAGGTATTTCTAGAAATAAAAAACCCTGTAACCAGAAATGAAGAATGCCTTTGGATGGCTCATCAATAAACTTGACCTTGCTCAGGAATAAGTGAGCTTCAAGATAGACAAACAGAAACTTTCCAAAATGAAATTCAAAGGTAAACAGGAATACAAAAGATGAAAGAAAGAAGGAAAGAGAAAAAGAAAGAAAAGAAAGGGAGGAAGGAAGGAAGGAAGGAAGGGAGAAGGAAAGAAAGAAAGAGAGAAAAAGGAAAGAAGAGGGAAGAAAGAAAGACAATGGCAGAACAACCAAGAACTGTGGGACACTATCTTGGATACCAGGAGGAAAAGAAACAGAGAATAGAAAAAAAAAAAAAAAATGTGAAGTAATAATGACTGAGAATTTACCAAAATTAATGACAGGTACACCAAACCACAGATGCAAGAACTTCAGAGAATGCCTAACAAGATAAATAATAAACAGACAAACAACTTATGTTCATACATACCTCTAAATATATCATATTCAAACTCAGAAAACCAAAGAAAAAAAATAAAATCTTGAAAGAAAGCAGAGCAAAAAAAACCACCCCAAAACAAAAAAACTTCATCTATAGAGGAAAAAGGGTAAGAATTACAGCAGACTTGTCATCAGAAGCCAAGCAAACTAGAAGAAAGTGGCATGATATTTTTAGTGTTGAAAGGAAAAGCAAAACAAAACAACTAACCTAGAATTCTATATCTGGAGAAATTACGCTTCAAATGTGAGGAAGAAATAAAGATTTTTCAGACAAACAAAAATAGAGGCAATTCATTGCCAGCAGATGTTCCCTGCAAGGAATGTTAAAAGAAATTCTTTAGGCAAGGGGAAAATGATGCAGGTCAGAAACATGAATCTACATGGATACAGGAACCAAAGTTCCAAGGCAAATTGCTAATTCTAAGCCAAACACAGGAAAATATAAAATTAGCCTACAACATCTTGCAGTGCCAGGAAGTAAGGAAGTGCTCAAAAAAACCGAAAGGATGGGGTATGTCAAAGGAACAGAGAAGTCAATCTGAATGTGCTCCCAATGGACAAAGCTGGGATCATTTGAGCAACAAAACAAATAATGCAGTATTGGATTACAACTGAAAGACTCTGCACTTTATAATTCCATTTATATGAAATTTGATAAAAGACAAATTTATAGTGACAGAATGCAAATCAGTAGTTGCTTGATGCTAGGTTGTGGACTTGGCACAAGGGAACTTTCTGTTATGTTGAAAATATTCTATCTCTTAAAGAGGCTGGTAGCTATATGAACATATGCCTCTGTCAAAGCCCACTGAACTATATAGTGAAACGCATGTATTTTCTTGTCATCAGAATGTACTTCAATAAAGTTGGTTTAAACTATTCTGTTTTAGAAGTCAGAATCAGGGGAAAAACAAACAAACACACAACACTTTCCTTGTCTTCCTCTTCTAGTAGCTCTATGAGGCAAATGAATGCCTCCAGCATCATAGGTAAAAGGATCAGTGTATTAAAAGAATGAATGAATCAATGAATAAGAACCATACAGAAGAGAAAAGCACATTAGTATATTGGAAAAATATTTTCCCCAATACAATCTCTTACATTTTCATTTCTACAATAAACTTCTTTCTATACCTATCACCGATTCAGAATAAACAGTCAATATATGTTTATAAAATTCCAGTATCATGTAGACAGCTTAACATGAAAGCATTTAGAGGGCTAGGAAGAATGGGTAGCCCAAGTCCTGCTCCCAGCACTGGGACTAGAAATCACAAGCCACTCCCATCATGTAGGTTACAATTTACTCATTTGCACAATGCGGGATGGAACCTGATAACATCTTGGATTCCTTTTAGATCTAAGTTTCTGAGAAATCACAACATCAGTGTTCCTATCAAAAACAGGAGAGAAGAAACAACCCTCAACAAAGTAGCTGAATATAAATTAATTCTCAGATTTGAGAGATGACTAAAGGCAATTAAAATAAGGAAGAGCTGAAATAAACTATCAAACCTATATGTGATACGTTTCTTTAAAAGGAGTTTTTACATTATATTAAGTTTGTGATTTTTTGTTTTGTTTGGTTGAAGGGATTCATACCATTTCAAAATCAATCCTGGTATGTATGCCCTCCTGGTTTTTCTGAAAACTTGGGCTACTACAACAAAGGCATCAGGAAAGAAGACTATTTTCAAAGGAATTCACTATGCATATAGTTCTCGGAGTTTCTGTTTTCGTTATTTCTTTTACTCAATATTTTAATTGTTTCTTTAGTGTCAGGGATGAGGGTTCAAGGGACCTGGCATAACATCAACATGCATTTCTAATCGAGTTTCAGAAATCTCGGGTAATAGAACCATTGGTGAAGATTACTTTGGAAGATTCATTTCTTCACATATCAAAGTTAACGGTGGCCATGTAACACGTGATGTACCTCATGGTACCCTCCTGCTACCTTTCAGAATCTAAGTACTCTTTCCCACAGGTGCTGAGAGTGTTAGTTGCTGAGTGCTCTCAGCTCAGACCCTTTCCTGGAACTGTCCATTGGCTAAAGAGAGCTGCCTCATACAAGGTCTTCACTTCTCCTTCCTAGAAGGAGCCCTCATTGAAAGACTGCTCGAAGTGGAGGTATAAATGTCTAGCCCCTCACTCTAACTGGGACACCTCTGAAGGGTCAACCCAACTCCAAAGCTTTCTGTAGCTCTTACTGAAGGCTTTGATGTGACTAGATTGCAATTCAACTACCCTTCTGCCCAATCCTGCTTTCTTTGCTCCCCTACAGGTGTTCCTCTCCAAAGCACTCCCCAGTTAGCTTTCTACTATAAATCTATGAAAGAAAAGAAATCTCTATTTAAAAAAAAAAACAAAACACAACAACAACAAAAAAACTCCATCTCATACGCTACTTCCTGGGGAACGTAAATTGTGAAAAAGGCCCAAACGTGTTTCTTTACATTGTTCTTGTTTAGTTGGAGGACTCTCATAAGGAACTAACATGACTGAAGTCCTCCATCCTGCCCCATCAAGATTCTAGCCTCATTTGTGGTTACAGATCTCCTACATATGGTACTTAATTTCTGGGCAAAGTATCTATTAAAGTTAAACATATACATATATTTCAGGGATATACTCAATTGAAATCCACCTATATGTCTATGACACGTAGTAGAATGTTCACAGGTGCACTATTTGTAATTGTCAATTGCTGAAAACTGAAAATACCTCTCAGCAGTAGACTAGATAAATAAATTGTGGTATAGTCCCACAATGGAATATTATATACGTCAATGAGAAAGAATAGTCTAAAATTACAACCAAAAATATGGATGAATCTCACAACTAAGATGTTAAGTGAAAGAAGCCAGACACAGAGGGCATATGCATTATTTAACTTAAGTAGAGGACAAAGCAGAGAATATTTATCCCTACTGTCCGGATGGTGGTTATCCTTGGGGTAAGGAGAAAGTCACCAGAAGGAAGCACAATGAGATGTCTGAAATTCTGGCAATATTCTGTGTCTTATTCTGGATGCTGAGTGTTCATTTTGTTATAGTCGTTGAGCACAGTTATGACACATATACTTACCTGCCGACAGGCATGTTCTATCTGCCAGTGCAATAATATATTCCATACAGTACGCCAATAGTATGGTTCCCAAAAGTGCTTCCAAACATAGGATTTTATTTGAGCTTCTTGGAACTGGTGATGCAGAGACCATTATCATCATTTTAGAGGTGAAGAAAATGAGGCTTTGAAAATTCAGTTTTAATTCAATTCAGCTAATACTTTGTAAACCCCTAATGTGTGCCAGGAAGAGAGGACACACTGAATAGTAAGATATAAATAGTCTTTGCAGTTTAAAAAAAATGAAATAATTTACTCCCAGAGCATATGACTAAATAGGATTATAGAATTGTGGAAACCAAAGGGACCCCAGACATCACCACAACTCTCCTCTTCTAGATGAGGGTGAGGCCAAGGGCATGGACTTTATAGTGGCCCTGATTTGGGTTAAATTTCTAGTTCCAACACAATCACTGGGTGACCCTGGGGGCAAGTTACCTACCCTCTTTCTGCCTCAGTTCCTGGATCTGAAATGCAGTGCTTAAAATATCTACCCCAAAGCATGGCTCTGAGGGTAAATTTTTAAAATCTGGGATCACATCTAACATACCACCCAGCAACTAGTAGTTCCAAGGTAGATTACTCTCCCTTCCCTCAAGGTGATCTGAGGTGAGTGGCTCAAAGTCCAACACCCTTTCTAGCATGCTTTTCTGCTTCTCTAAATATGTACAAACAAGATGTAAAGTGTTAGGTACACTGGGGGTGTGAGGGACATGCCACGTAAGCCCTGTCCGCTTTCCAGGGAATCTGCCTGGGGAGCTTCTGTGTTTCATAACCTGCGGGTCTGGAGAGCCTCTGGCCTAGCAGGGAGCCAGGGGCTGTCCCTGGTGTTGACGGCATGGCCGTGAGAGTACAGATGAGTAATCCTTTCTGGGAGGAAAGCAGATACAGCAGCCTGGAAAGCACACGTTCGGGGAGGCTGAGTAGGAGAAAGAGCTTAGATGAGCAAAGACCACCATCCTTGGTGTGTGATGCAAAGCCTGGGGAATGTGGCTGAAACCAGTCCAGCCACCGTCCTCATCATGCTCCGGAGCCCTCTGAGCCCTGGCAGCTGTTAACGGTGACTGATGCGTGACACCCTGACCTTTGCCGACACTGTCCTTCCTTCTTGTTTTTCATCCCCTGCTGTCCCTGTTTCCCACATGCATGTGGATGGCACATAGGTCTATGGAACTGCTTGGGGAAAAATCTCAATCTCCCCGATGCTTGCCCTAGGACTTCAATGAACCACTTGTTCAGGAAATTGATAGAAACTCTCATTCCAGTAAAACACTGCCTGCTTCTCTGCAAAAGTTCCTCCCCTGCCCCAGCCACTCTCCTTATGCCTTTAAAGGAGGGCCAGACTTTTCAAAGTCTCTTTCTCACCCATGAGGAAGCTCCCTTATATTTTAGAAAGCACCTTCATATCTGGTACTTCATTTGCTCCTCATGACATCCCTTTGGGGGAGGCGATCCAAGTTATTTCCTTTTCACTGCAGAATAAAGTGAGGTTCAGAGTGGTCTCCTGAATTGCCCAAGGTTACACAGCAAAGTAGGTGGCTGTCAAAATTAGAACTTGAATCTACTGAAAACCAGCCCATTGCCTTACCCTGTGCCGGCTCTCGAGTCCACAGGTATCTCTCTATGACTCCTATTGCTTAGCAATCTGTTCTTTCCTAATTTGTACTTGTGCGAGAAAGCCTACCAACAAGAATTCCCTCCTGTACTCACCATATTCCATTAAATTGAATTGAAGAAAGGGAGCACATGAGCCAAACGGACCACGTGAGGTAGCTTTAAGAATCGGCTTGACCATCATATCTAGGAAGCTGTATCTAACATCCTCAATCTGGGATTGCATCTCTCCCCTCCTTATGTTCTCATAGCACCCTGTGCACACATTTACACTGTATTTAAAGCACCTACTTATGCATTCTCTCTCTACCATACATATAAGATCCTTGAGTTCAGGGACCATATCTTATTCATCTTTTTATTTTCTGGCACCTGAACATGGTAAACAAATATGTTTGATTGAATGATTGATTGAATATAAAATAATGCAGTCAATGGTATTCAAAGTCAAAAGGTATCTAAAAGGTAATGTACCTTGACCCTCATTTTACCAAGGAAGATACTGAAGCTTAGAGAGTGAAGAGGACATATTTAAGGTCAGAAGGAATAAGATGCAGGAACAGGACCACTTCTCCAAAGGCTCGTCTGTGCTGCTCAGTTCCGGGTTTCTACTGTAATGCTCAAGTTCTCTCTCCTTTCAAATCACCCTGTTTGATCATATCTGAAGATAGTAAAAAAATACTCTAATCTACATTGCCGGAGAAGTCTCCCCCTCCAGAAGTACCTCTGAGAATTCCTCAGAAATATTTACATGTTCTAGTCATCCAGACTGTGGCTAAAGCCAGCTCTTTGGTTTGCTCTCTGCAGTCTCACAGCCACTTTTTGGGGCTACTCATCCTCTGCCCTTGATGATTCCCCTAGCCGTGGACATGTTCTGCCATTCCCCAAGCATTGAGCATGAGGTGCAAAACATTTACCAAAGACATGCAGATAGCAAAAGGGAATTGCAAAGCCAGAATGAGAAAACTGGATATTGGCTATTAGACAACAATGCTTCCTGGAGTCTGCCTGCCAAATCATATCAGAAGGGGGTTATGGCTCCTGTGTTTGTCCTCAGCTCCCGGCTGGCCTTCCACCACACTGCAAAGGTCTCTACCAGATCCTTTCCCTGAGTATCAGTACCTTGGCCCAAATTCTCATCTTTAGTCTGCAAGAGGAAATCTAAAATGAACTTTTAATAAAGAAAGGAAAAATCTTGAAGAAGAGCATCTCACCTCCCCAACTTCCATGATGCGATAGGCAAAATCTGTCAAGGCAGGTCTGAGGAATTTGCATTTGTAATCCTTCACCAGTATTGGCTTCCCAAAGACCAAAGAGTAGGTACTGACGTGTACAACCAAAACTTTCTCAGAAGAGAGAGTAGTGTACCTCAAAGAAAAACTCTTACTTCTTTCTTGAACCACAGTAAGAAAATTCACAGTAAGCTTAGAATACTTATTTTGTTCCATTTTCTGTCAATCAAACATTCAGGTGTCTAGACCCAGAGCACTTTTCTCAAAACTTGAAAGCTATCTGATCAGGTACAGATAGCCAATGGCAAATATTTGGAATCCGTGTGTATTATTAACAATAATTAACATTTACTGAGTGGGTACTATATGCCAGGGACTGTGCTTAGCCCATGACACACATTTTTCTTTTTTAATCCTCCCAAAATCCTATGAAAAAGGCACAATGATGCATTCTGGGTGTGGTTTAGGGTGCGGCTGTTTTCGTGCCCAAATCCTACCATTCATCCCTCCTCTTCTCCAGAGTTCCCAGCCAAAGAGCATATTCACCAAAGAATCAGCCAAATAGGAAAGAAACTGCTGATATTAATAATGTCTGGGAAAACACACAAAGGAAAACTCTTATGAAACAGAATTGGAGAAAACAGCTGAGGCCTGAGGCTTAGGAGCAGCAGACCTAGTGTCTACTCATTCAGCCTTCAGCGTGAATAAAGCCTAGAACAAAGTACAGAGTGTGGTCAGTTTCTTAAACAGATGCCAAGAGTGGAAAAGAAGGGTCATGAAATTTGACTTTAAGACATTGCCGTTCTTCCCAATGATCCTCTTAAGTTCTGATCAATTACATGAACAATCCCTGCCCCTAGGAAGATTCCAATGAGGTCAGACAAAAGACTGTGATGCAAGAGAAGTAGTAGAGGTGCTCCCACCATAAGTCAAGGCAGATTAGTGAATACAGAGATTAGAGAGCCATCCATGGGTCCCCTTTCCGTATTTTACAGAGGAGGAAGCAACAGCTTAGTGAGGTTAGATATGTTGTTCACTATCAAATGGTAAACAGTGGTCTTCAAAGACAGGTTCTTTGGCTCCAAATCCTTCACTTTTCACAGCTGCCTAATAATACCACCTGTTGACTCTTACTATCTTCTAATATATAGGGCCTAAACTCTTTGAAAGTTCTCCCCCATTACGTCTAGGAACCCCCAAGGACTAGCTCTCATTTGTGTTTATGAATTTGGCTTGCCTTCATCACATCACACCTATCACTTCTTGTTTTCTCCTGCTCTGGAATCATTGAAGGTGTTACTATATGTGAAGCTGCCAACTTATTCTTTTTCATGGTGTTTGGAGACCTACTACTGGGTTTCCCTGGGATCCATCTGTACCTTTGCTGACACCTATACACTATAAGTTTCAAGGTGTCCAAGGGGTCTGGAGTCCTCTTGTACTAAATGCATTTTGGCTTCTATGCAAAAGTAGGGACAATTCCCTCCTTAGTATTTCTTTGACACAGGCTCTGAGGAAGTGCCACAGTGTGCCTGAGAGTTTTGGAGAAATCTGTCTTTAGAGTTTCTGTTTGCAGAGTCAGACAGTGCCTATGAGACAGGTCAGGATGACCATGACCGAGGCAGTGTGCTACTTGGCCACCCCTTTCCATTTTTGTGTCTGATATTTTGAATCAAATGCCCTTGTAATTTATTTCTTGTTCCCATCCCCAAGATGTCAATATTTTGTAAGGCATATCTTAATCCAAGAAAAGACCCCCTTTAATTCAATTGGAGAAGCTTATTAAGTCTTGAAACGATTCCACTAATCTTTAGAGATAGCTACATGCCTCTCATTATTAATATGCAAGAAAGGGGAAAATAAATGTGAAGGGACCATGTTGTTACTGGCCCTATAAATGCTACTAACTCTCCTACACATCACACCTTGGGAGCATGTGAAAGGCAGCCATGGACAATAGTGCTTCTTTTGGATGGTTGCTGAGGACTGGATTTCTGACTTACCAGAGTTTCCCCTACTGCTTATTCACTCTGTCTCTATCACCTGGCTCTTTCTTCTGTCCTTATAATGCTGACTTGCTCAGGGTGCCTCAATGGATAGATACACACTTCCCCCAAACACACAACTCTCACCTATGTAATCACCCATACTTCTGAATTAGAGACTTTTCTATCATTTTCTTTTTGAGATGGACTCAACATCTCACAGCCCTAAAGCAGGGAAAGGGTTATTACCTACTTCTGATGTTTGAATGCTCAACTTTTTAACCGTTTGCTGGTCTGTAAACAAAAATAGAAAATGAAATTTATAACCCAGATTTCTGGTATATCACATCAGCATGACTTAGGAAAGAAAAGGGTTACTTAATAAGTTCCTTCAATCCTCTCTTGCTAAGCACCTACTCTAAGGAAGCTTTTGCCATGGAATGGTAGTAGTGAGCCCGGAGAGCTGGCTAAGACACAGGACTTCAAAGAGTACTAATAGAGAAATAGACAGGTACTGAATTCTATTCAAAATCATGTATATAGATACTTAATATGTGCCTATAACAGGAATGACTACAGCTGAAGGCAGTATGATGTAAGGGCCATTACAATACATAAGAAGTTGCTTATTCCAGTTGAGGCGATCAGGAAGGATCTGTGAAATTTTGATTACATTTTGACACATGATGACTGGGGAAGGGTATTATTCAAAAAAATGGTATTATTCTTTCAAGGACTCAAGTATTTACAAGTGGAGAGCTGAATTTGGTGTTCAGTTTGACCTGAATGTAGAATTTGTTTAGAAAAAAAAAAGTGAATATAAGCACAGACACATACTCTGGAGATAGAAATGGAAAGCTTTGTTTCTGATGCCCAAAATTTCAAACTCCATCTCATAGGCAGTGAAAGAATCTTTGAAGGGTTCCGATCAAGGGAGCCCTGTGATTAGAAAGTGATTTTAAAGAACCTATAGGCAGTGTGGAAAATAAAATGGGAGACAGACAAGAAAAGAGGCAAGGAGAGTAGTTGGAATTCTCTTTGAACAGCAGCCTAGTGGTCATAAAGAAATGTACAAAAAAAAAAAAAAAAAGAATCCTTGTGGGGTAAGCCTTTATTATGCATAACATCTACTTCTTGTTATCTTCTTATGGAATCCATTTTATCTCATTGCAAGAAGTTGGAAAAATACTGAAGAAAAGAAAATTAATCCACAGCTCCCCAATTAAAGGAACACAATAGTTTATATTTGTGTTTATTTACTTCTAATCTTTTTGTCTGTGGAATTGAATTTTCCAGGGTTAAGATTATAATGCACATTTAATAGTGTTTTTAAAGTTCTTATTATAAGCATTTTCCATACATGTTAATTATTGTCTTAATCATCTTTTAGAAAAATGACAGAAAATTGAATAGAAAAATTTTCTTAAGTGATTATAACTATTAATCATATTTTTTGAAAATTGAAAGGTATAAAGGCACAAGGAAGACAACAAAATTCAATTATAAAACCATCATTTAAAGATAAGCAACACTGAGTATCATTGAAGTACATTTTAAGCATAAAAATTGGAATAATACTCTATAAAATAGTTTAGAACTTTTTTTGCTTGTGATAAAAAACATTTAGAAGTGGTTTAAGTGTTGTATAATATTACATCTTAGAGATATATCATTATTTATTCATATCTGACAATAACGATAATAATTTATTCATGATTCAGAGCCAAAACTACACTCAAAGGCAGACTATTTCTTAATGCTTGCGTTACAAATCATAAAAGAAAGTAACCAAGTATAAAAGATAATAAGTTAGATAGACAATAATAAAACAAACTTGAAAAAAATATTAGGAAGGATTAAACAGAGATAAAATCAAATACCAATGGATTGGGAAACAGAAAAACAATACACTTAATAAATAAATAGAGTTGGCAACACTGCTCTTTGAAACTAACACCTTTTGGTTTTTCAGTCTTGGATTCTTATTCCAGCTCCACTGACAACTGTCTCTGGAGAATATCCTTAGTCAGGCCTAATTCCTGGCTTCCCTTACACCACTCCATACCAGTGACTTAAAAAAAAAATCCATAAATATGCAATTCATTTGATGGAGATTAAATAAATATATCGAGCTTTTGCAAAATTAGGATGTTGTTATTTCAATTTAAAAAATAGTTTAGCCTAATTTTAAATATATCTTGGGAAAGTCAGATCTCATATATGAAAGTTATATCTCAAAATCACAAGAATACGTTCTGGAGTTACAGGCCCTTGCACAGGCTGTAAATTTGGGGAAAGGTCTTAAACTTTCCTCTTAGATGATTTCTGTGAGGAACAAAGTAAACAGATGAATGTGTTGTTTCACAGAGGAGGCAACTGAAAGAGTAGCTTAGTCAAGGCATCATAACATGAGTCCATTGTCAAAATCCTGCATTCATATTGTTTCTCCATCATTTACTGCCCCATGGACTTGGGTGAACCAATCTCTCTGCACCTGTTTCTTCAACTGTAACATGAAACACTGAGGATACTCTGCTTCCAGAAGACTCTGAAAGGCAGGAAGAGAAAATACTATTTTGAAAAGCATTTACCAGCAATAACTTTTAATGATTTTACTACCCAAGACATTCATCTTTTCTTCATATCCTGGTTTTTAAAAAAAAAATCTTTACAAGCCTAGCCTGCTGAATTTATAAAATTAGATTTGGACAAGACACCAAGAACCAGCATAGTACAAAAGCACATTTGGAATTATGAAGGTGGTCCACGGGTATGATGTGAATTTTTTTTTTAACTTTTTATTTTATATTGGAATATAGTTGATTAACAATGTTGTGATAGTTTCAGGTGTACAGAAAAGTGATTCAGTATACGTGTACATGTATCTATTCTTTTTGATGTGACTTCTTGCCTCAGTATTTACAGCTTCATATTTCTCCACAACCTGACTCGAATCTTCCTTATTGAGATTAAACTTTGAGATCAGGAATTTTTCCTATGAGAAAAATGCAGTCATGCCTAAATCCTCCTTACGTTTAACTGCAAGAAACTCTTTTGCTTATTAGTCATTCATTCAGTAAACATAAAAATTTGCCTGATTATCCACTTCATTAATGCTATGCAAGATACAAAAATAAACAAGACGTGGTTTCTGCCCTTGGGGCTTTTACAACTTAAAAGCGAGGAACTCAATACAAAGCCCAGAAGAAAATAGATGACTATTCAGAGAAAGATTTCATCTGAATTGAAGCTGAGCTGCTTCTTTGGGAAAGTGATAATTGAACTATAACTTGAAGAATGTAGACGTGTAGGAGTTTTATGGGATGGCGGAGGGTATCCATGCTTGAAGTGAGATAGGCCATGAAAGCCTTGTTCCTTATTCTAGGTGATAAGAGCGTTTTAGATTACTGTGAAAACTTGTAACATGACACAACCTGTGTTTTAGGAATATTATTTTGGTCCCCCTGTGAGAGAGAAGAGGCAGGAAGGTGACAGTGGCATAGATCCCTCCTTACTAGGACACAGATGGGAGGGCCTGGAGAGAAGTGATGCCCTAGAGGGAAATGAGGGGCCTGTGAGTCTCTGCTTGTTTAGCAATTACTACCAGCAGAAAGCTTTCTCTTTCATTGATGCCATCTCAGAGATGTGAAACTCAGTTTGCTGGCATGGATACGCCTTTATTTACCTTCTCTAAAACAGCTAGCAGTTTCCATACAAATGATGTCTTCTCGGCATGTTAGATTGCTGAGATATTTTCTTTCCTCAGTGGTAGATAGCCATGTCTGACTAAATCTGGGAAGTCTTGTTGCCTGACTGCAGTAATGCTTTCCACAAAAGCCTTAGATTTGACCATGTGCTCGTGTCTTTGTAATTGTCATCGCTGTTGTAATAAAATCAAAATGTGTCACTCGCTCTGGGACACACCTAACCCTCTGCCTAGCTGTGAGCTCATGCGAGAAAACATCAGCACCTATCTTCACAGAAAGACCGGGAGTTTATTTGGCTCCAAGTTTGGAGGCCAACTAATGTTTGAGCAATTTAGACAAAATGGCTATTTTTAACCATGGTATCAGTAGAACCATTTCTTTTTAAGTCATTTACAGGGAAATGGTTGCAGTTTCTTTTAGGAGTAATCGGTTTTATCGTGAGTAGTATAAAGTTCCTGAGTAGTATAATGTTCCTGAGTACAGATTCCTTATTTTTGAAGTTTGAGCCTTGCTCTTTTCTAAGTTTTCTTTCTGTGTAGCTAATACTGTGTAGTGTTTAGTGATTGATTTTGCTATATTTCTGTCTGATCTAAATTTAGAAATGAGCATAAGAAAGATAAAATAGAAATATTTAATTTATTTATTTGTGTATTCATTCATTCCAAAAGACGATTAATGATTCCCTACCGAGTTCCAGGCATTGTACTAAAAGCCAGATGTGGAGTTAACATGGCCTTTACCCTCCAGAGCTTACATTTTCATAGACGTCTAAGGCACGTACACAAATATCTCTGCTATAATTCCTAATGTTATGTGGGTCTATGAGCAAAATACTGGGGCACAGAGAAGAGAATATTTATTCCATTAGAAGAATGTAAAAAATATTCACAAAGGATATGACATTTTAGATGGGTCTAAGACATGAGTGGGGTTTGAACAGGAAGAAATGGCAAGAACATTTCAGAATGAAGAAAGAGCATGAAAAAGTGAAAGTGAAAGGTGTGTCGAGGAAGGCAGCATGGGCAAGTAGGAAGAGCACAGAGATACAGATCTGTGTCTGAGCCCTACTCACCCCTCTGAGATTTGGGGGTGCTTGAACAAGTTGCCCAAACTCTCTTGAAAACTGAGATAATACCTATCTGGAAATGTATTCTTTGATTAAAGGAGAAAATATATGTAAAGCACCTGGCACCCTGGGACTATTAGGTAAATGTAGTCTGATGCTATTCCAGAGGAAATAGCATATGATGCTATAGGATGTGTGGATGAGAGTGGAGAGGTACCCAAGATTGGAAGCATTGGTTGGGACCAAATCAAGTAAAGGGGAGTAGTTTAGATTTTATTCTGAAGGCAATCAGCAGTCATCTATTTTTGAATCAGGTCTTGGCCAAGGTCAGATTTTTGTCCTGCAGAGATCAAACTGGGACAGGGAGGAGACTAGATTGAGGGAGAGTGAAGCTAAGCTTCGACTGGAAGACTATTGAAATGATCCAGGTCAGAGAGAAGCTGGGATATAAACTCTGCACTGGCTGTGTGTTACAAGGTGTGGGGAATGGACCCACAAGAAATGTCATGCACACCCACAGACCAGATTGGCAGGGTTTAGCGACTACTGAGCCTGGAAGTAAAAAATCCCAAATTATCTCTCAAGGAAACTCTGAGAAGTGTAGGCAACGTTGTATTTTCTTTTGCAGAAGAACCAATACATCTGCTTACTTGTCCAGCTGCTTGGAATTGGAAGAAGCTAAATCCACATCGAGAGGAACATGGCTATTTTCTGCTGCTAAGTCATTCCTAGGCACGTGGGAGTGTAGAAAGAATTTAACTGTGCCCTCTCCTAAACCTTTGGTATTTATTGACAGGTTCTTGACTTATTGGGAGAGGGAGTTGAATCATCTAGTAGAAGCCTCTCTTACTTTAAGATCAAGAAACTGAACTCAGAAATAAGAAGTGACATAGCTGAGAATCAGAATATACAAAACACCAAAGCCAGAACTCAAACCCAGGTTTTTTATTCTTAGCCCGTCACACTCTTCTTTTTTTTTTTTTTTTTTTTTAACTCCCTTGATATGACAAATTGCTGAGAATGCAAGCAGACATCTCTAATAGCTGAGGGGTGAGTGTTAACTTTGTCCACCTCCATCTACACACAGGTGAACTGTTTAGCTTCTGAAGCTTAAAAGCTGGTTGAAGGTCAATCAAATGGAGCCAAAACACCTTGTAGTTTATATGTAAATTAATAGTAAAAATTAGTTGATTTATGAAAAAAAATACAAACCTACAGGGTCATATTGCTGGAGTCAAGTCACGCAAAACGTTTCTTTAGTTTTCTTAGTTCTGATAACAAATTCATGGGGACTTTGTTACAAAATGAACTACAGGTTCCAATTAGAATTAGCTCAAGGATTGTTCTCCATGAATGGAAAATGTTGATTCCTCCAAATTTGAGGTATATTAGCAACAGAACTATTATTAAAATACATTTAAAGTTAAAGTCCTCTGTCCTTTACAGTAACTCATCATTTATCCTTTTTGCCTGGGAACAAAATATTATATAAAACATAATTCTAAATTATTGATAATTATCTTTTCAAGGGTCATTTAAACAAACATTTTGGATGTTAACTATTTTACCTATTTCTTACACAGTATATTTGGGAACCATTCCAGAATGGTTGGTTGGAATCATCATTATGAATATAGATTCACCAAATTTTAGATCTGAAAGTGTCCTTAGATATGACCTACTACTTGTGATCCCCTATGTGATGAACTATATGTAGTGTGGTCATGTGATCTTCCAGTGGGATAGGTAGAATGAATACAGACATACTGGGGGCCTCTAGTCCAAAGGTGGAGCTAGTTATTGTATCCTCAGGGAGCTAAGAGTATTTAATGTAGAAGAAAATTTTAAAAGTTGGCCAAATGCAAAGTTCAATAAAAAAAAAAAACATTGCTGTCTGGGGCAGAGAAGGAAGCAATGGACTTGAGAAAAAAGAGATATGGGTTCTAATTCCAGTTCTGTCACTGCCTTGGGTTAAGTTTCTCTGTCTGGGGTTGTTGTTGTTTTTCTTTGTTTGCTTCAGTTATCTCATTTGTAACCAGATGATCACTATGAATGTCCCTTTCAGGTCTGACCTATGATCGTGTGATTCTTCTGTT
Source organism: Balaenoptera musculus (assembly GCF_009873245.2). Lineage (NCBI taxonomy): Eukaryota > Metazoa > Chordata > Mammalia > Artiodactyla > Balaenopteridae > Balaenoptera > Balaenoptera musculus. Next base: position 66,459,239 of record NC_045788.1, read on the forward strand.
GAGGGTGGGTTACTTTAAACAGAGCTCAGGATAGACTGAGTGATGAGTAGCCCAATTTAACTCAGAAAATCAAATATTCAAATTCACTATCATTTCAACCTGTTTTTTTATTTTAAAGTGACATTTAGTGAGCACTTACTAAGTGCCAGAGTATGTGCAAAGCACATTAAATGTGTCCACTCATTAAATCTTTCAGCTCTATATGAAGTAGGTACTATTTGGTCTTAGTGACTTCTTAACATCATAGGATATTTTTGTCATGTATCTAATAGGAAATTTAAGCAGGCTTGCTAATGTTACTGTAAGCAGGATGTGAATCCAAGACAGCCATTTGAAAGCATTACCAGGGCATCTTTCTTGACTAGAAAGAGCTCATTGGCCACACATGTCCCTGCCCTGACCAATGGTATACCCTCTTGCCAGAGTTACCAGTATCATTAGGTTGGAAACAAGTCTTAGGAAGTTTACATCATCCCTATATTTTTGAAGTTACTAAATGTGAAAAATATCATGACCTCAGTGTTCCCTTGCTGAGCCGGATTCATAGCATTACAACCACCTGCTCTTCCAAAGGTTTCCATTTAATGCAGGTTTAAAAATAAGGGCTCTGAACTCTGTCTTGCTTTCTTTAGAGAAAAGGTGTAAGTCTGGTTGGAGTGTTTAAGAAATTTCAGGGTGATGCAGTGGAAAGAACTTGTCTCAGCTCTGCCACATGACCTTGGGCAAGTCACCTGCACAGGCTTTCCATTTCTCCAACTCTAAAGCAGTGGTTGAATAAGGCAATTTGGTTGGAGAAGAAGGAACCTGGATTAGATTATGTTTCAGTTTATTGATCTTTAACATCCACACAAAATCTTTAAAAACTAAAATGCGCAATACTTGGTAAAACATGGACTGGCTAATGAAATGCTTAAAGCAGGTAATTAAAAACTTTTAAATCCCCTTTGTATCTTCCTCCCTCCCTTCCCTTCATTTTTTCCCTCTCTTCCTTCCTTCTTTTTTTTTCTTTTTTCCCATCCAGGCACTACTCTGGATGATAGGGATACAGTTGTGAATAAAATAGATAAAGCTACTCCAGTCATGGAACACACATTCTCATGGGGGAAAAAAAGACATAACAAGTAACCCAATAAATAAGTAATCGAAAGTTATAATAGGGGGCCATGAAGAGAATACAATGGGAAAATGGATTTAAAAGTACTGGTTGCAAGTAGGGACTTTTACATTTTAGAGAGGGTGGTTGGGATGGGTTTCTCTGAAGAGGAAACATTTTGCTGGAGATTTGAATGGTGAAACTGAGTTAACATTTTTCTGAGAGGAGAACATCACTGACAGAAGACAAGGCACATGCAAAGGAGCTGGGGAAGGCATGAGCATGGCCAGTTTAAAGAACAGAAAGAAGGCCTAAGGTCAGGAGCATGGTGAACATGAAGGACAGTGGAAGGAATGAGATCAGAGAGGTGGGCATAAGCCAGGCCATGCAGAACCTGTAAAGGAGTTTGGTTTTTATTCCAAGCATACTTGAAAATCATTGAAGTGTTTTAAGTAGAGGTATGATATATTTCACATTTTTGAGCTACCGCTCTAACTGCAATGGATTATAAGAGTCAAGAGTAGAAGCAGGGTTTCCCTGGTGGCGCAGTGGTTGAGAATCTGCCTGCCAATGCAGGGGACACGGGTTCGAGCCCTGGTCTGGGAAGATCCCACATGCTGTGGAGCAACTGGGCCCATGAGCCACAATTACTGAGCCTGCGCATCTGGAGCCTGTGCTCCGCAACAAGAGAGGCCACGATAGTGAGAGGCCTGCGCACCGCGATGAAGAGTGGCCCCCACTTGCCGCAACTAGAGAAAGCCCTCGCACAGAAACGAAGACCCAACACAGCCATAAATAAATAAATAAATAAAATTTAAAAAAAAAATTGAGTCTATCAACATAAAGCAAGCATCAAGCCCGATTCATTAAAAAAAAAAAAAAAAGAGAGTAGAAGCAGAAAGACAAATTAGAGAAAATATAATGAGTGGTTCAGGATCACTCAAAATCCAGGAACCTGGGAAATGTTGAAAGAAGTGAAACTTGAACAGGGATCTGGTTTGAATGCATCCAGTAACAGGCGACCCATTATCTTTGAAGGCAGCCTACTCTATTTTGAGACAACTCTATCTCTCAGAAACTACATGCTGCAATCAATCACAGTATACAATAAGTGCTCAATAAGTGTTATTTCTCCCATTTTTGCTCTGTACTATTCATGCATCTGTCCTAGATTCATCCTTCGAGGTCACGCATGATGATTCAAGGACTCTAATGAGAACACACTGAGTGTACAAAGACTACTGAACATTTCAGTTTCCTTTAATCAGTCCAACTGTGCACAACTTTATACTCGCTTAGTGAGAGAGCCATTACTACTCCCCAGCAGACTAATTACCATAGGTGTACAATTCTTGTTACACACACGCTCGGATTGTGCTGTGATTAAACGGTTATGCTGCTTTGCATATCCATACATAGTGAGAAGGGTCTGGGTGTTGGTGGCTTTAGCCTTCTAGCTACTAGAGAAAGAAGAATGTCCCTCAAGCTAAACCAAGTAGATTGGCTTTAAGTAGCTTTAGTCACAGGGTGAACAGAAGACAGCCTGTGCTAGGTGAAAGGGGCATGGTTTGACTATATGGAGGCAGACGGGGTTCTGGAAAGCAAAGTAGCTAGGCAAGAGGCCAGTACCCTATAGCTGCAGTACAGCTGTTTGGGGAGACTGTTTGGGGAGCTGTTGGTGGGCAGTGGCTCGGGGCTATAATTTTTAGAGCCCATTAACTAATAGAATCATCAGATATCCGTACTATGTAAGCTACACATTTCTTCTGTTTCTTGTCATTTGTTCTCTTCCAATTGGCCTTTAGTATTAGTAAAGTCATTTTGAACAATTCCATCTTATCTTAGCTATTTAGCAGGGTACCAAGAGATGGGGTATGGAACGACATTTGGCCTAGAACTTTGACAAGAAAGTACCTCATCTCTGAAATGTGGCATTAGGAGGGAAGGGACCAGCAGGAGTCCCCAAGGGCATGGTGGTGGACTAATGGTGAGAGAATCTGGTGATCTTTTTCTCTGTTCTTTTCCAGGTAAAGTTGTTCTTTGATTCTTATACCTTGTAAATTGCTTTACATAAGTGAAAACATTTCCCTTGCATCCTCACCATCCTGATCCATCTTCTACACAGACATTCCAATTTGGTTGTTTTCAAAAGTGGGGTCCCCAGATCAGGAGATCAGCTATATCTGGGGATTGCCAGAAATGCACATTCTTAGACCCTAGTCAGATCTTCTGAATGTGGCACTCTTGGGGTTAGGGCCTGGCAATTTCTGTTTAACACACCACTCCAGATGATTCTAAAATGCATTAAAGTTCAAAAATCCCTGCTCAAATTAGTCTTAAAGTAAGGAATGTAGAAGAGTTCCACACTTCACCTGGGTGAGGGAGAGCAGGACTTACTTCGCTTAGTATGATAATCTCTAGCCTATCCATGTTGCTGCTAATGCTATTATTTCATTCTTTTTTATGACTGAGTAATATCCCATTGTGTATATTTACCACATCCTCTTTATCCATTCATCTGTTGATGAACACTTAAGTTGCTTCCATGTCTTGGCTATTGTAGTGGAAAACAGTATGGAGGTTCCTTAAAAAAAACTAAAAATAGAGTTACCATATGAATCAGCAATCCCGCTCTTGGGCAAAAGACAGAAGCTCTAATTCGAAAAGATATGTGCACCCCAATGTTCATAGTGGTACTAGTTACAATGAAATAATGCTATTATACTTTGAACATTGGGGAAACTTATGGTTACCAATGAGGAAGAGGTGTAGGGATAAATTGGGAGCATGGGATTAACATATGCATACTACCATATATAAAATAAACAACAAGGATTTACTGTATAGCACAGAGAACTATATTCAATATCTTGTAATAAACCACAATGGAAAATAATAGAAAAAAAGAATATAGATATATACATATATATGTCTAACAGAATCATTTTGCTGCACACATGAAACTAACACAATATTGTAAATCAACTATACTTCAATAAAAAATTAAATTTAAAAAAATCATGTTTCCAAATGATACATACTAATATGGAAAAATATATACTAAAAAATTAGAACAGCAAAATATAAAACTGATATATTTGTAATATTTCTGGTGTTTTAAACAAATATGACTAGAGATTGTATTAATAAGATGTATATGTATAGAAAAAAATAGAAGGGAATGTACCCACACTTTAAAAGTATTAATCTCAGAGTAATAGTTTAATGGTGACTTTTACTCTTGCTTTTCTTTCTTGCTCAACATTTTTTCAATGAATTAATTTTTTGAACTTCATTATTTAAAAAAAAAAAAAGCTGATGGGTGCATATCTTTTCAAGCATACCCATGCTGGTTCCTTATTTCAATATTAGTATTCAACTGCTGGATAAGCTCAGGAAATCTAACCTCTCTATGCCCTTGTGTCCTCCATCCTTACCTGGGATATTAATCCATGAGTGCAAAGTGATTTATTTGCATAAAGAACTCTGTCAGTATTAAGAACCATTGTTAAACATGATTATTAACTATGAAATTTCTTGGTTCCAGTTTTATATCTCAGCACTATTAAGTTCTAAAAGAGGAAGGTAGAACTTTATTTTTCATCAAGTAAATCCTAAGTTGCTGTGTTTTTGCATATTTATTCTTACTTTATACAACAGTAACAGATGACTATTTTAGGGATTATCAAGAGCTTCCCTCTCATGATTCTGTAATCAAGTCCTTTTCTTTTTCAACACGGCTTAGCTAAAGAAGAATGTTTTGTTCTCATAACTTTTAAGAAATATATGTAAAAACTGTTGTTCAATATCAAATAATAAGATTTAGAATAATAGTAATAATAAGCATTATTATCAAGAGAAATGCTAATGTCTACAGCTGTACCTCATCCATTAAAGAGAGAAAGAGGGAACAAGAAAAAGTCAACTGTGAACTACTGGGAATATATTCATTCATTAATTCAAAAAATATTCATTGAGTGCCCACTATGTGCCAGGGACTGTGCTAAGCATTGTTGTGAAAGCACATCCTGAGGTTTATAGTCTAACAGAAGTTATAAAACATTATTTGATGTTAGCCATTGGAACTCAGATGGAAGTAAAAAAGGAAATTGGATCAAAAGAGAGCTATAGGGCAATTGTTATGAGCATTTAGGAGAGAAACATACATTGCCACTGAGATGTAAATTTTTTTTGGAATTCAGTGTTGGAGAGATGATGAAGGGGAGATCATCCAAAAGAAGCATAAGCAACGACTTTGGGGTGGGAAATGGTGTCACATACATGGGAAACACAAATGGTTTTCTTTTGCTAGAGAATATATCCTTCCTTAGAATGCTATTATAAGATTTACCAGTCTAGAATAGCATATAGTCAGACCTCAGTACATGGGGAGTCTTTTGATTACTATACTTGGAGTAGATCTGTTTGGGGGAGAAGAGGAATATAGTTTGGCTGCCCTGAGAACTGCTTCTGCACATCCACATATTCCCCTGAGCCCCAAACCAACCAAACAAACAAACAAATAAAAAAATTCAACTTGAAAAATCCTAAAATATAATGCATTTTTAAAGTATGTTCTCTTGAGTAGGTTGTAGAGGAATTTTCCATAGCCCACACACTGAAATTTTCAGAAAGGTTCTGACTATTGCTCCCTTTCTTCTATGTCTGTCTTCTTTTTGTGATGAGGATCCTCCTCACCAAAAGAGTGAGCAAGAAGTGGAGTCTTCCCTCCACTGCCCCCACCAGCTGAAGCAGGAATTTCACTCCAGGAAACATTCCCATCATTCCCATGGTACTCTGGTGAATAAGATTATCTGTCTTCTGTAGAGAAGGAGCAGAAAGAGAGATAGAAGAGGGAAATGGGGAGTGGACAAAAGTTCCTTCTAAGATGTTCTAGGTAGGGTCCCAAGGGCTTACACTGCGTTACTTATTCAATCCTCCCATCATGTGGTAGGAGGTAGGGCTGAGACCCAAATTCACCCCCATCTTCTTTCAGAACATTTTTTAAAGAGCTAAATGACGAATGAGAGTTTGGGGGTAGAGAACTTGACAGAAAGTTGCTGTGAAGGGAGAAAAAAATTTGAAGACTGATTTCTTTTTTGAGTCATTGTATATACTAACTGGTGAATCTCTGACTTTTCATAGAGAACAGTGGAAGGATAAATAAGGAAGAGTAACACAGGAGACCAGCAAGGAGCTGAGGATTATAGATGTGATTTTTTTCAGGAGTTTTGATGCTAAGGAGAGGTTGCTTTGGCACTGCAGCAACTCTGAAGGAAGGTTTTTCACCACTTTTTTCCGATGGGAAAGATGGACCTCCTTTGTGAGCCCAGGGAAGAATTCAGACCCTCTGAAACAGTGCCTCCCAATCTAGGCTGTAAGTTAGAATTCTGGAAGGATTTAAAAAACACAAATGCCCACCCCTACCCCAGCTCCTCTGTAATGGATCAGGGGTCAAACCTGGCCTTCAGTCTCTTCTAAAGATCCCTACCTAATTCTAATGTGCAGTTGGGGTTGAGAACTCTTCTTTAAAGAGGTTGAAGAATAAAAAGAAAGAGGAAATGATCCTCACAATGAGTCAAATATCTATGAGCAAAATAACCAATAATTTTCTGATATTTATCAGAAATTTCATATATATCAAAAACACCTATATAATCCAAAAATAATTGTTTTTATTTTTATTACAGTAAGTATTCCTGATGGTAAAAATTGTTTAAAAGAGAATGTGACAAGATAACAGATGTCTTTGGGTAATTGTATACAGGTGAAGTTTTTTGTTTGTTTGTTTCTTTATATTTGTTGGTTTTTCCAAAACAGATTTAGAATGTGCTAATTTTATCAAAAGATACAAATAAGACACAAAGCAAAAATCTGCATACTGAATCATTTTACCTACATTCTCTAGAATATACCTATAATTACATGATAATTTGAAAGAGATATTCCTATAAGAAAAGATCCTTCAAACATAATAGCAATTCAAACTTAAAAAAAAAATTCACCATTGACTTCAGATATTATTTGCCTTCCTTAATAAAAAAATCCATTCACATGATCACTAAATGATATTGACTGCTGAGTAATTTCTATGCATTGTTTTCACTTACTACAGCTCCTGGAGATTGGTACTTTGATTAGTCCTATCTAACAAGTTAGGAAACAAAGGCACAGATGGGCTAATTAACTTGCCCACGATCAAGAGACTACAAAATGGCAGAGGTAAAATTGGATCTCAATCTTGCTCCATGGCCTAGATGGTATGCTGTATTACACACTGATGTGCTCAGCTGAGTTTTGGAAGTCTTCAGAACTTACATACATCTGGGAGGTCAGTTATCATTTCATTAGGCAGCCTTGCCAACTTATTTTAATGGCCAAGCAAGCATCTCATTATGCATGTTACCAGGTACTCAGCAAAGCTCCTTATCTGAAAGAATCGTAAAAAGAACCTCAAATCTACAATAGTCAATGAATCTTAAACCAGTCACGCATTGGATATTTAATGTAGAGAGTTCCAAGTTATTTTCCACTTAAATAACAACAATCCCAGGAAGTGGTGGTAATCCGTCCTCATTAGCCCTCACTTTAGTTTAATAGCCATTAGTGACAACAGGGATAAATTTTATAGGTGCTGATTGACCCTGCAGGAAGCCTTTGAAGTTCCCCCACTAGTTTAGGAGTCTTTGAAGTTTTGTTTTAGCTAAAGGGTTAGGTCAAAGACCTGGGAAAAATGCATATTAGAGAAATAAATACAGATACCAACCTTTGCACTATATGCGTAATTGTAAAACTGTGGTTTGGTGACTGTGACCAAAACAAACCCGAGCAGAAATTAACATTAAAGGACTCCCCAAATTGCTCTAAATTTTCTGAGGAAGGACTTAAGGTTTTTGTATGTGTTATCACTCTGTTCTCATAACATTACCAAGAGAGGAGAAAACAGCCTGCATGTTTATACTGCTCTAAAGCTTTCACAACTCATTTGATTCACATAGAAACACCACAAATAAATGTGAAGCTCACAAAGGTAAAGTAACTTGCCCAAGGTTGCTCTGCCAATGAATAGAGAAGTTGGAAGACATTCAGAAAACTGGTGCAGGATATCTTCCACTCCACTCTAGCTTCCTCTATTCTTGAGTTGGAGAATTTGAGTCAGAATTCAACTTAGCAGGGAGAGGAGACCCAGGTCTAGTCATGAATGACATAAGGAGGAAGTGAAGAGTTAAAAACAAGAAAAGTACACTGATCCAATAGCTTACATTCTATTTAAGCTGAACGTTGACTAATATCCAATCAAAAGCCAGGCATGACATGTGGCTTGCAGGGTCTTGGTGCTCTGGACAGGGGTCAGGCCTGAGTCTCTGAGGTGGGAGAGCAGAGTCCAGGACATTGGGCTGCCAGAGAACTCCTGGCCTCAGGGAATATTAATCAGCGAGAGCTCTCCCAGAGGTCTCCATCTCAACACCAAGACTGACTCCACCCAATGGCGAGCAAGCTCCAGTACTGGACCCCTTACACCAAATAACTAGCAAGACAGGAAGACAACCCTACCCACTAGCAGACAGGATGCCTGAAGTCATACTAAGATCACAGACACCACAAAACATGCCACCAGATGCAGCCTTGCCCATCAGAGGAACAAGATCCAGCTGCACCCACCAGAATGCAGGCACAAGTCCCCCCTACCAGGAAACCTACACAAGCCACTGGACCAGCGTCACCTACTGTGGGCAGACACCAGAACCAAGAGGAACTATAACCCTGCAGCATGTGGAAAGGAGACCCCAAACACAGTAAGTTAAACAAAATGAGAAGACAGAGAAATATGCAGCAGATGAAGGAGCAAAGTAAACACCCACAAGGCCAAACAAATGAAGAGGAAATAAGCAGTTGACCTGAAAAAGAATTCAAAGTAATGATAGTAAAGATGATCTAAAATCTCGGAAATAGAATGGATAAAATACAAGAACTGTTTAACAAGGACCTAGAAGAACTAAAGAGCAAACAAACAGCGATGAACAACACAATAACTGAAATTAAAAATGCTCTAGAAGGAATCAATAGCAGAATAACTGTGGCAGAAGAAAGGATAAGTGAACCAGAAGATAGAATGGTGGAAATAACTGCAGCAGAGCAGAATAAAGAAAAAAGAATGAAAAGAATTGAAGACAGTCTCAGACACCTCTGGGATAACATTAAATGCACCAACATTCGAATTATAGGGGTCCCAGAAGAAGAAGAGAAAGAGAAAGCGTCTGAGAAAATATTTGAAGAGATATAGTCTAAAACTTCCCTAACATGGGAAAGGAAATAGTCAATCAAATCCAGGAAGCACAGAGTCCCAGGCAGGATAAACCCAAGGAGAAACACACCAAGACACATATTAATCAAACTATCAAAAATTAAATACAAAGAATAAATATTAAAAGCAGCAAAGGGAAAGCAACAAAAAACATAAAAGGGAATCCCCATAAGGTTATCAGCTGATCTTTTATCAGAAACTTTGCAGGCCAGAAGGGAGTGACAGGATGTATTTAAAGTGATGAAAGGGAAAAACCTACAACCAAGATTACTCTACCAGAAAGGATCTCATTCAGATTCAACAGAGAAATCAAAAGCTTTAGAGGAAAGCAAAAGCTAAGAGAATTCAGCATCACCAAACCAGCTCTACAACAAACAATAAAGGAACTTCTCTAAGTGGGAAACACAAGAGAAGAAAAAGACCTACAAAAACAAACCCAAAACAATTAAGAAACTGGGAATAGGAACATACATATTGATAATTACCCTAAATGTGAATGGATTAAATGCTCCAACCAAAAGACACAGACTGGTTAAATGGATGCAAAAACAAGACCTGTATATGTGCTGTCTACAAGAGGTCCACTTCAGACCTAGGGACACATACAGACTGAAAGTGAGGGGATGGAAAAAGATATTCCATGCAAATGGAAATCAAAAGAAAGCTGGAGTAGCAATACTCATATCAGATAAAATAGACTTTAAAATAAAGGCTGTTGCAAGAGATAAGGAAGGGCACTACATAATGATCAAGGGATCAATCCAAGAAGAAAACATAACAATTATAAATATTTATGCACCCAACATAGGAGCACCTCAGTACCTAAGGCAACTGCTAACAGCCATAAAAGGGGAAATCGACAGTAACACAATAATAGTGGGGGACTTTAACACCCCACTTACACCAATGGACAGATCATCCAGACAGAAAATAAATAAGGAAACACAAGCTTTAAATGACACAATAAACCAGATAGATTTAATTGATATTTATAGGACATTCCACCTGAAAGTGGAAGAATACACTTTCTTCTCAAGTGCGCATGGAACACTCTCCAGGACAGATCATGTCTTGGGTCTCAAATCAAGCCTTGGTAAATTTAAGAAAATTGAAATCATATCAAGCATCTTTTCCAACCACAAGATTATGAGATTAGAAATTGATTACAGGAAAAAAACTGTAAAAAACACAAACACATGGAGGTTAAAGAATATGCTACTAAGTAACCAAGAAATCACTGAAGAAATCAAAGAGGAAATCAAAAAATACCTAGAGACAAATGACAATGAAAACACAATGACCCAAAACCTATGGGATGCAGCAAAAGCAGTTCTAAGAGGGAAGTTTATAGCAATACAATCCTACCTTAGGAAAAAAGAAAAATCTCAAATAAACAATCTAACCTTACACCTAAAACGATAAGAGAGAAAAGAACAAAGAAACCACACAAAGTTAGTAGAAGGAGAGTAATCAAAAAGGTCAGAGCAGAAATAAATGAAATAGAAACAAAGAAAACAATAGCAAAGATCAATAAAACTAAAAGCTGGTTCTTTGAGAAGATAAATAAAATTGATAAACCTTTAGCCAGATTCATGAAGAAAAAGAGGGAGAGGACTAAAATCAATAAAATTAGAAATGAAAAAGGAGAAGTTACAACAGACACTGCAGAAATGCAAAGGATCATAAAAAACTAATACAAGCAACTATATGCCAATAAAATGGAGAACCTGGAAGAACTGGACATATTCTTAGAAAGGTATAACCTTCCAAGACTGAACCAGGAAGAAATAGAAAATGTGACCAGACCAATCACAGATAATGAAATTGAAACTGTGATTAAAAATCTTCCAACAAACAAAAGTCCAGGATGAGATGACTTCACAGGTGAATTCTATCAAACATTTAGAGAAGAGCTAACACCCATCCTTTTCAAACTCTTCCAAAAAATTGCAGAGCGAGGAACACTCCCAAACTCATTCTATGAGGCCACCATCACCCTGATACCAAAACCAGACAACAATATCCCACACACACACAGAAATTACAGACCAATATCACTGTTGAATATGGACGCCAAAATCCTCAACAAAATAGTAGCAAACAGAATCCAACAACACTTTTAAAGGATCATACACCATGATCAAGTGGGATTTATCCCAGGGCTGCAAGGATTTTTCAATATATGCAAATCAATCAATGTGATACACCATATTAACAAATTGAAGAATAAAAACCATATGATCATCTCAATAGATGCAGAAAAAGATTTTGACAAAATTCAACACCTATTTATGATTAAAAACTCTCCAGAAAGTGGGCATAGAGGGAACCTACCTCAGTATAATAAGGGCCATATATGACAAACCCACAGCAAACATCATTCTCAATGGTGAAAAACTGAAAGCATTTCCTCTAAGATTAGGAGCAAAACAAGGATGTTCACTCTTGCTACTATTATTCAACATGATTTTGGAAGTCCTAGCCGCAACAATCAGAAAAGTAAAAGAAATAAAAGGAATCCAAATTGGAAAAGAGGAAGTAAAACTGTCACTGTTTGCAGATGACATGATACTATACATAGATAATCCTAAAGATGCCACCAGAAAACTACTAGAGCTAATCAATGAATTTGGTAAAGTTGCAGGATACAAAATTAATGGACAGAAATCTGTTGCACTCCTATACACTAACAATGAAAGATCAGAAAGAGAAATTAAGGAAATAATACCATTCACCATTACAACAAAAAGAATAAAATACCTAGGAATAAACCTACCTAAGGGGGTAAAAACCTGTACTCAGAAAACTATAAGACACTGATGAAATAAATCAAAGATGACCCAAACAGATGGAGAGATATACAATGTCCTTGGATTGGAAGAATAAACATTGTGAAAATGACAATACGACCCAAAGCAGTCTACAGATCCGGTGCAATTCCTATCAAATTACCAATGGCATTCTTCACAGAACTAGAACAAAAATATCTTAAAATTTGTATGGAGACACAAAAGACCCCAAATAGCCAAAGCAATCTTGAGAAAAACACAAAAACAAAAAACAAAACGTATCTGGAGGAATCAGACTCCCTGACTTCAAACTATACCACAAAGCTACAGTAATCAAGACAGTATGGTACTGGCACAAAAACAGAAATATAGATCAAAGGAACAGGATAGAAAGCCCAGAGATAAACCCATGCACCTATGGTCAACTAATCTATGACAAAGGAGGCGAGAATATACAATGGAGAAAAGACAGTCTCCTCAATAAGTGGTGTTGGGAAAACTGGACAGCTACATGTAAAAGAATGAAATTAGAACACTCCCTAACACCATACACAAAAATAAACTCAAAATGGATTAAAGACCTAAATGTAAGGCCAGACACTATAAAACTCTTAGAGGAAAACATAGGCAGAACCCTCTATGACATAAATCACAGCAAGATCTTTTTTGACCCATCTTCTAAAGTAATGGAAATAAAAACAAAAATAAACAAATGGGACCTAATTAAACTAAAAAGATTTTGCACAGCAAAGGAAACCATAAACAAGATGAAAAGACAACCCTCAAAATGGGAGAAAATATTTGCAAACTAAGCAACAGACAAAGGATTAATCTCCAAAATATACAAACAACTCATGCAGCTCAATATTAAAAAAACAAACAACCCAACCAAAAAATGGGTGGAAGACCTAAACAGACATTTCTCCAAAGAAGATGTACAGATGGCCAAGAGACACATGAAAAGATTCTCAACATCACTAATTATTAGAGATACTCAAATCAAAACTACAATGAGTTATCACTTCACACCAGTCAGAATGGCCATCATCAGAAAATCTACAAAAAATAAATGCTGGAGAGGGAGAAAAGGGAACCCTCTTACACTGTTGGTGGGAATGTAAAGTGATACAGCCCCTATGGAGAACAGTGTGGAGGTTCCGTAAAAAACTAAAAATAGAAATACCATATGACCCAGCAATCCCACTACTGGGCATATTCCCAGAGAAAACCACAACTCAAGAAGACACATGCACCCCAATGTTCATTGTGGCACTATTTACAATAGCCAAGTCATGGAAGCAACCTAAATGCCCATCGACAGACGAATGGATAAAGAAGATGTGGTACATATATGTAATGGAATATTACTCAGCCATAAAAAGGAATGAAATGAGGTCATTTGTAGAGAGGTGGATGGACTTAGAGACTGTCATACAGAGTGAAGTAAGTCAGAAAGTGAAAAACGAACATCGTGTATTAATGCATGTATGAGGAATCTAGAATAATGGTACAGATGAACCTGTTTGCAAGGCAGAAATAGAGACACAGACGTAGAGAACAAGCGTATGTACACCAAAGGGGGAAAAGGGAGGTGGGATGCATTGGGAGATTGGGATTGACATATATACGCTACTATGTATAAAATAGATAACAATGAAAACCTACTGTACAGCACAGGGAATTCCACTTCACTGTACAGTAGAAACTAACACAACATTGCAAAACAACTATACCCTAATTAAAAAAATAAAAACCTTATGTGAAATATATGTAAATTCCCATTTATCTCATGAGATTTTGTGCATTTCTAAAGAATAAATTCTTCCTAAATGAAAAAAGAAAAAGAAGCCAGGCACTATGTGAACAGAATAGAAGCATAGAGTCTGCAATCGGACTCAGGAATGATTCCAAGTTTGCTTTCGATCCATCTGCTTCCTCCCTCTCTGGTCACTAGCTCTCTATCATCTAGACAGTGTTGAATTTGGGAGATGACAAAAAGCAGAGTCCTAGGGAGGCTGGTACGCTCAGCAAATTACCAAAAAACTAGGTCAGGTGCAAGGACTCTGACAGGGTCTCAAGTGATAGTGGTGACTGGGTGTCAAGGATGAGACAGAGGCGAGTTACTAACACAAGGACACAATGTAAGGGTTAGGCTGGCAGTGAGTGTCCCTTGAGGTAATACTCCAAGGTATTGCCTAGACGTAAATCAACCACATGGCTAGGGTCAGGATTGATGCCAGAGCTCTGAGCAGGGCTGAGTCTGTACACTGTAGGTAGGGGTGGTGGTTTTAAAAGCTGGTGACAGGACGGGTAAACGTCTGAGTGTGATACCATCCAGGTAGCCTCCACATGGTAGAGATATCTGCAAAATAATCCTTCATTAAATGCCAAAGTGGGATCCTTTTCTAAAACTTCTTGTTAGGTTTCCAAATTTAACCTTACATTTCAATTTAGCATTATTAATATGTTTTTATAAGTGGAACTCCCTGAGGGAAAGAAGTGGGGAAAACTGATATCTACGGAGCTCCTTCTAGCTGGGGATAGTGCCTGCCTGCTCAATATTTCAAATAGTAGAGCGGGATCATGTGGGCTTAACCTCTAGTGTCAGAAATACGATGTAGGTATAGAAATATTTTTTAAAATATCAAGGTACGGCCAGGTTTCTAAGGATAGTAAGATGCTCTTCCCCAGAGTCAAAGGAGCTCACTTTAGTGGGAGACGGGCATTCTTGGTGAAAAAGGAAACAAAGTAGGTGGGGAGAATGCAAAGAAGAGGCGGCCAGCTTAACAGCAGTTAGCCTGCCAAAAGTTCCACCCCAGCTCTTGAACTTTATGATAGGAGAGATATTGTTTTAAAATTCTGTCCCAGCAGAATCATCACTGGTCGAAAGTGTCCTAGAGAAAAAGAGAGTGGATGGATAATGATACTCTGGGATGGTGTAGAATTGACTTCGCCCTTGGGAAGGAGAGACATGGCTTAGTTTCATTGTAAATATGCCCGAAACCAGAAGACTAGAAAGGGTGACCATTCACAACCACTTTTTTTAAAAGTCTTTTTTGTCTTTTTGTCTTTTTTCAAAAGACAAGTAATCTTAGCACATTCTGTGTCTTTTGAGAACTGTGGATGAAAGGGACACATAAATTTCGGTTATGATTACTTATGCGCAGTAATTTTAGTTGGATTTCCCTGACACACCTTCTCCTTTGTAATATTTTTCTGGGACCACGTTTATGTGTGAGAATGTGTGTGTGTGTCTAAGTGGCTTTGACCCTAGGGCTCTCTTTGATTTATAGGCAGCTCTATAAGTTATGCTGGCTTGGTTTCAGAGCCTGTTTGTTCTGGCATCCCAATAAAGACTTTCTTCCCATGGCAACGCCAGCCTACGAGGCAAGGCCTAAGGGGAAACACAGTTTTCATTGCCAGAATGAGGCAATAGCACTTTTGGGGTGCTATTTTGCTGGGTGGCGTATTATTTCTCAAGCAACCTCACTCATGCAAAACGAAAAAACTTCAGGGTTGGAATATTACCATGGGAAGCAGTAATCTTGGTTTTCCTCAAACAAGTTGAGTGATCTCATGAGACTTTATTTAGTTGGGGGAGGGGTTCAATTTGCCCTCTGCACAGTGGCAAGACCGCGGGGCATGACCCCTATGAGTAGACCCAACAAAGGCACATTCCTTTCCAAATATTCTTCGCTTTTTTATTCTAGAGGTCAAAGTTGAACTCCAAGGTCAATTCTGTCCTGTCACTGACACCCTCCTCTGCTTACTTTCAGAAGAAACCTGTGCTTCTCAGTTGTGGCTGCACATCAGAATCCCTTGGGGAACTTTCAAAAATACCAAAGTGCAGATTGCATCAGCAGAGATTCTGATTTACTGGCATTGTGGAGGAGGGCTTGGGCAACAAGTTTTCAGAGGTTTCCAGGGAATTTTGATGTATGGCTAATGTGCAGGACCACTGATCTGCTTCAATCCCTTTGAGACCCTGAGAGGGGAAGTAACCTCCTCAAGGTCATGAAGCAAATAGGTTGTCTTTTGACCACACATATTGACTCATAGTTGATTAGAATGCCTATGTGTAGTTAATCGTGCTATTATTATCTAACTAATTTTCAGACTATTCACATAGTACATCAGGCAATCTATGTCATTTGGGTACCGAAATACAAGGTGCTGACTCCCATTGCACTCTGCACCAAACCAGAATGGGCTGATTTGTCATAAAGAATGTGATTATGGCTGAGGGAGGAGGAAAAATAGTGGCAAAGTAGACTATACTGCCACAGCCTTCTGCCTAAAGGGCATCTCCTGACGATGTATGTCATCTACACTGGAAAGCTGACTCCTGGGTATTTTAATCGATTTATGCTCCATATGACCTGGTGATAAAAATTCCCTAGTGAGCTCTGTACTCCTACCCTCACTTCTTGATGGTTCAGGTAGGTGTGTACATGTCACAAAGTGTGAGATGGTGGCCATTTTCTCAGCAAACTAGTTTGTACCAATGAGAATTTTGTACCCAAGAGCTCTCAGTTTATTGGTATGTGTTCATATTTGAAACCAGAAACCAGGACACATTTTATTTTTTGTTGTTGCTTCTATGTGGTGTTCGCTAAAAAAGAGAGTCATTTTTGGTAATGACTTCTTCTACCTTTTCAACAGATTTTAGTACCAGATTCAGAGTACCAGAAGGGTCAACCAGAAGTCCCCAAAAGGAGAAGATTCACATTAACACTTGGCTTCTTGTTGCTTCCATGCATGCTGCTCATCTGCTCTCAACAAACACACAGCTTCACAAACAAATGAGGGAAATCCCTGGAACTTCTACTGTTGCTGCCATTGTCTCTGCCTCTCTTTACCCTCATCCTTTGCCACTTATATCCAAATAATTTAAATATTTCCATATATGAAGATTTGAGTATTTAGAAAGTTATGTCAGATTCCTATGTCACTGCATGGTAGAACTAGAAGGACTCTTAGAGAAATGGTAGTGTAAAATCTCTCCTCTTTCCCTACCCTACCATCTGCTTCCATTTCACAGATGAAGTCATTGAGCCTCATTGAAGTTAAATGACTTGCCCACAGTCACACAGTAAAATTAAATAGTAAAGCTGGGGTGAAATAATAGGATTCAAAATTTCAAGTCTACAATTTCTGTCCATTTCACCCTACAATATGAAATAAATCATTATATAAAATTAATTAAATGCTAAGGCAAGAGTTCCAATATGCTTTTAGGGATCATCTTACATGCATAATACATGTATGCTAATCCTATGTGCATAAATATCCTTGTTTAACTCTTGCTTATTATTACCACTAGAGGCAATAATCACCTTGATAATCATCAGTCATTGAGAGTATAACACAAAGAGCATTAAAGCTTGAAGGCACATTCAACATCACTGCTCCAACATCCCTATTACCAGGAACATGTACACCTCGAAAAGGCAAGTGAATTGTCAAGGTCACTCACATGATAAGGAAGATTTGCATAATACTATGAGCAATCAATCCTGATTTATTTAGGCTTAATATTTTCAGAATTCCATGATAAATATGGTTAATATTGTGAATACCAAGTATAACACAAGAGAAAAAGGGAAAACTTCTAATAAAAGCTGAAGTAATGTGACTTGAGCTTTCTTAGTGATATCGGACAAAGTTCTTCTTCTCTCCTCTTGAAAGCTCTACTGACTATCAAATGGGGCATTAGAGCAGAGGACCTTTAAGGCTCTGCTTTTATCTGAATGACCTCCTTTTCCATGAAACTGGTAAAGACCAAGCGGTTGACTGTGATTACTGAATAAAAGAAGGGGGAAATCCTCATCAAGCTATGCTTCACCTCCGAGGCATTTTTGCCAAGTTGAAAAGGGCTACTGAAGAAGGAAATAGGAAAACAGATATTTAATCCCTCAGGTCCATGAAAATGTATGGGCTTTCCGTTTTTGCTTCTCTAGATAAAAGACATGTGAGTCTCAAAAGTACAGGAAAGCAAAATAAAGAACAAGAGAAGCTATTGAGGTTTAAAAAAAACTCATATACATCACACACGTATTAAGTGTATGGTGAATATTCTGTTTCCTTAAAAGGAAGGAATCTTAGGAGTGGCCTCTGAGTAAATAGCGTCTTTGGAGGAAAAGGGCTACATGAATGCACGAAGTTCCCAAATGATAAATAACCTGGAGACTATGTTCTCACAAGCTCACCTTACCAAGGGTGATGAGGAAATACCTCCTAATTTTCATACTAGGGGTGACTTGGACCCAGAGCTCTTGAGAAAGGAAGGTAGGTGTAACCTAGTCTGGGTGACTGGTTCTTCATGGAGTTTTAAATGGCTGAAGGGGAGAAAGGGCACATGGCAGCAGCCCCACCCATGGTGCCTGAGCTCACTCAGAGCTTATACTTCCCATGGAATTTTCTAGAAGGAAGAGTTCCTTAGGTGATCTGCAGAGCAGCTATAAGGGTCAAATGTACCTACCATGCTATTGACTACTTTTTCCAGCACAGATGAAAATGCACTTATAACACTGAATGCAAATAAGATACCCATGCCTCAGTTCCTCATCCTTCGGACCAGCCATCCTAACAATTCAAGGACTTGCATTTTGGTATCCTGAATACTGAGGATAGGAAAAATAGGTGTTTTTTTCTTCCCCCCAAAGCCTGGAAGAGTTTTTGACTTAGGAAGCCAAATTCATCTCCCTATTGTAGATGGGAGGGTGCATTTATGTGTTTGCTTTATGTTAGGATGACAAGCGGTGCATACCTTTCGGAGGCGAGGTCTGGGTGTACTGGGGTGTGTCCCAGAAGAAGTCAGTGTTCAGAGCTTTATTTTTTTGTGTGTAAGCTATTCAGTTTAATTATACCCATGCAGCTAGCTCACTTTTTATTACTCTTATTCATTTTAATATCCACTTCCCTTGGCTAAGCATAGAGAAAAGATTCATTTATTATTTGAAGAGCTTCACATTTAAGATGCCCTATTAGTTTGGAAAGCTGGAGACTTCACTGTAAACGTGCCGTAATAATACTCAGAGAAGATGAGCTCTAATCCAGATTCTAGCTTGGGGCAGAAGAGCTTCAGAATTACTCAGAATGTAAAGGCACTTGACTGACATGAGGTGGGGGCGGGGGAAGGGGGATAAAACAGGGCAAGAGTGAGGGGACTGGGGACCAGGAGCAAGATGAGACAAATGAGACTGACAGTGCATATGTCTCTGTTCAGTTTTAAGTTGGTAAGGAGAATAACAGATTCTACTTGACATCCCGAGAACAGCAGCTGTCAAAACTGTCAGTCAGTGGGAGATTGATTCCTTTCAATTACTTGTTGAACCAAGAAGTTAAGAGACAGAAAATATCTATGAGGCCATCCAACTCACTTCAAGTGCCACCACATTAGCAAATTTACTTGTTAAAGTCAGCATCTGAGGGCACAAGGTGAGTTTATTATTATTTTGTGTTGACATAATAGAAAAGATGAGGAAGAACAACATCTATTCATTCATTCCACCATTTCATTCATCTACTCAACATCCTCTCCCCCCCCACCTCCACCCGTAAGGTAACACTGACTTTGTGCCAGGCCAGGTGCTAAGTTCTGATGATACAAAGATGTGCTAAGTGCTAAATGCTGGTCATTCGAAATTGGAAAGATTCAATCCCTGTCCTCAAGGAGCTCACCATCTTCTATGGGAGGCAGACAGAGGAGCCAATGATGCAAATTCACTGTGATAGGTGTACTCACTTGAAAGGTGTGTGCCAGGTACTGATGTGAAACAAAAGAGAATGAGGTGGTCACACCTTACGGTATTCAGAGAAGCCACCCCTTTCCAAAGTTAAAGCTGCTGAACTGGATCTTGGAGGACGAGAAGGAATAAGCTTCTTGCTCCTTGTTCCAACAGGGTCTGAACCTCTACCCTCAAGCCAAAAGACACCAAATAAGCACATCTCACTTTATTATTTCAAAGTTGGAAACATCTTGGAGAAGTAATCCAGCTTCATCATAATCATCTGAGAAATTTTAGGAAATACACATTTCAGAACTCTGATCTCCAACAGAGTTTCTGTTTCAGTGGATCCAGAGGGGGTTTCAAGAATCTGTACTTTTATGTAGTTCAGGAAGTAATTCTGATGTGTGACCACGTTTGAGAATTACTATCAGACAATTATTCTTAAATTGTGGTCCCTGGACCAGCAACATCACCACAACCTGGGAACTTGTTAGAAATGAAAATTCTTCGGCCCCATCCCAGACCCATGGTGTCAGAAATTCTGGAGGTGAGGTCCAGTAGTGTGTAGTTTAACAAGCCTCCCACATGATTCTGATGCAGGTTACAGATTCAGAACCCCTGCTCTGAGGCAACCAACCAGCTCATCAGATGATACTCCTACATCATTGCTGAAGAGAGTTTACTGAATGGTTTGTGTGTATAGTTCTGGGCAATTTTAAGAGAACCAACAAGGGATGCAGCAACCCCAGATTAGCAACATTTGAAGTGGTTATCACCCCACACCCAAAAGGGCACAGGGAAGGAATGATGTTATAGGGATCTGATAGGAGATAAAATATGAAAGACAGTTCATGTTACAGGACCTGCCCTGTCTGATCCTAATGGAAGTAAGAAGGCTATGGTAGGAGTGGAATAAATGCACAATGTGTTCTCTTCTCTCACCTTCCAAATTCTTACCTGTGTCTTCCACTTTGCAAACCCAGCCTGAAGTTAAAGGACAACTATGCCCAGGTGATAAAGTCTGGGGAGATCAGTTTCCCATGGCACAGAAGAGAGCAGAGAACTACAGAGAATGAATTAGACATAGGAGCAGAAAACAAAGTGTAACCAGCATATAACCAGCCTCCCAGATTCTCCTCTCCTCCAACTCAACTACCAACATTATCTTTTCAACATTTTAAGTCACTTCTACTGTGTCTATCTCCTGACTCTGCTTCGTCTACACAAACTTCTAACTTGTTACTGTTTCTATTACTTGTATCCATTGTTCCATGTTCTAGAAAGATCTCCGGTTCTTCGTTATTTGAAGATGCCCATCTCATTCCACCAATATCATTAATTCTTTGGATTAAACATATGCAATTTCTTTTACTGTTCCTCTTCTGACAATGTTTGGAGTATCTTCAAGTCTGATTACCCTGTTCACAGTCCTATTTGCCATGTTCCTCTAGTTGTAAAGATCTTCCTTGACTTACAGTGGGCTTACCTCAGGATAAACCCATTATAAACTGAAAATATTGTAAGTCAAAAATGCATTTAACCTACAGAACTAAGCCTCACTTAACTTAATCACGTTCAGAACACTTAGGTTAGCCTACAGTTGGGCAAAATCATCTAATACAGAACTTATTTTATGATTAAAGTGTTGAATATACCATGTAATTTATAGAATACTGTACTGAAAGTGAAAAGCCAAATGGTTGTATGGGTACAGAAGGGTTGTAAATGTATTGGTTGTTTACCCTTGTGATCGAGTCACCGACTAGGAGCTCTGGCTGGTTGCCTCTGCCCAGCACAGGGGAGAGTATCGTACCACATACTGCTAACCCTGGAAAGACTGACATCCAAAATTCAAAGAGCGGTTGCTGCTAAATACATATTGCTTTCGCTCCATGGCAAAGTCGAAAAATTGTAAGTTGAACCATCGTTAAATCAGGGACCATCTGTACTTAGAAAACTCTTCTTTATATCTCCCACAGAAATCTGCACAGACCAATCTGATTCCATAAACATTTGCCCATCACCCAGTACATGTCAGATAATATGCTTAAACAAATGAAGAGCTTGCAAAAGCCCTGACTTCAGGCTCCTCACTGTAGGACCTGTACATTGAAAATGTTTCTAAATTGTATCTTGCTTCTCAGGTACTACAAAAACCTTGATTTCCATTATTTCATGTATCTTTCATGTATTCTAGTGAAGTAGAAACCAGTAACTAATATGATGTCATATTTTACTTAGGGGTTGCAATATACAATTAGATACTATCTTGCCAAGGTCATAGTAAATGGGAGCATAGCCCTGAGTTCTGCTGCTTCTCTGTTTTTGTCAACTGTGGCCGCAAAAGTTGAATTGCAGAAAGGATAAGTGCATTTTATTTTGAGGAAGAGAGATATTACGTGTTGCTCCCTTTCATCTTGATTTCCATAGTTTCTGGAGGCTTGTACCTCGATTTCTCTGCCACCAAAACAGAGAATTAATGCCTACTTTCTTCACAGAACTTGAAAATTAACTAATTTGTGTTTTGAAGAACCTAAACTATCCTTAAAATTATCAGAAAAGATGCAATTCATCATAATAACATGATGGATTCAGAATCTTAGGGCTGTAAGGCCTTTAGAGAAGTTTTGATCCAACCATCCTTAAATTCTTATCCCACATCAGAATCACCTGAAGGGCTTCGAAACTAGATTTCAGGCCTTACTCCCAGCATTTCTGATTTAGTAGGTAAAGGGTGAGGCCTGAGAATTCACATTTCTAACAAGTTCCCAGTTGATCCTCATATAACTGGCCTGAGAACCATGCTTTGAGAACCACTGATGTAGTCCATCCCTGTATTTTAAAGATGAGATCACTGAAGCCCAGAATAATTATGACACTTGCCAAGGAGACAGGGCCATGACCAGAAGTTGAGTCTTTCACTTCTCATTTCAAGTTTTCCCCCATTACAAAACTGCTTCCCTCTTATAAATGGCTATTTCATTTAGGTTATTCGTATCAGTTTTAAGTCACTGGTAGTACCAAGGCACTGCCTTCCCCCTAACCTACCCAAAACAGACACACAATCAATTAAAGACTGGGGTTTTACTGCACAGAAATGGTTTCAAGATAAGCTTCCTGTCTGCCTTTTAACCAGATCTCAGCCAACAAACCCCTCCTAAAGAGAAAACCTGGAACCAATATTCTTTCCTTTTTTTAGTTTTAATAAAGGACTAGTTTACTCTGTCTGATGGCAGATGTCTGAAAACTGATTGGAAACTTTGAGAAATTCATTTAATCTCCCCATGTTTCTGCTCTCTCCATCTGTAAAACGGGGTCAGCTGTATTGTACCTCATGTGCAAATCTGTGTGCTGTGAGGTTTAGCGGTTAAGTGACTGCAAAACATGTTGCAGATGGATGTGTTATGGAGGAATGCTTAATATCAAAGTGAGATGTCATTTTCTTTCACTCTGCATCTGTAGTTTGTAAAACAAATGCTTCTAAATTCACAGTATTTTTCTCACATGTACTATTTTTTCCAGAGTGATATTTTCCCAAAGACTCATGCTGACTTAAGCTTCTGGAACCTTGTAGGTGGATCTGCTAAATTAAAGACTTGTATTTCAATTTTCTATATAACACTGGTGGGCTGAATGCATCACAGTGACTGAGGAAAGTAGAAAAGATTTCTAGTCCTGAGGGGCATGAATAGAACTCTGTGGGTCAAGGATCTGTGAATCTAACCAAATGTGAAGCCATTTCTCTACCAAAAGGGATAAGCAGAAGAATCACTGGTACCCTGGAAAAACTTCAAATGTAATAAAATATAAGCCTAGCTTGCTGGATGATAGAAGGATAGATAGAGAGATAGATAACTAGATTTAGATATAGATGTGGATGTAGTTATAGATATGAAGACCACAGTAACTTTTCAAAAATAATTAAAAAGTATACAGGATTTAAGTTGTGATGATCCAGATTTCAGTTCTGGTTGAATTTCATTTTATTCATGTTTAAGATGGGTTAATAACATCTCTCTTGCTTACTGGTAAGCCTGTTAAAAGGATCAAATGAGATAATGAAAATGAAAGTTCTTTGTAAATTGCTATCCTTATGTAAGGTATTCTAGTTATCAATGTTCTGCATTCTTTAACCTTCCTCCATTTTCTACATAGAAAAGTTGATATTTTTATATTTTGAATATCCTATGACCACATGCTGAAACTGTCTTTAAAGGAATAAAGGTGACTGAAACTAAAGCGTGAACTGAACTCCAATATGGATATATATCTGTGCATGTACAGGTTTGTGTACATACTTGTGTGTATATGTGTGTGTGTATATGTATAGTTGTAGTTCAAAAGTTATTTCCAGCCATAGAAATAGCTGTGGAGGTCTTATCTGGAAATTAAGAGAGGAAAGAATGGCCTGCTCCAAGGGTGAAATAGACCTGGTGGATACATCTAGAGAGATATTGCCTCTCCTTAGAGCATAGGTCTGATTTACTCAAATTCAGACCCTTTCTCCATTTTCTATAACTCAGGATTACAAGTTGAAAGGTTAACATTTTAAGTAATAGGGCATCTTCTGTGAAGGGTCTTAGAATATGTGTTATGGATTCCCAGAAATAAACATGGATTTTTAACTCATTACCTAAAAGTGGCCTCAGTTATGTGTACAACCCAGTTTTGATTATGGCTTTACCTACCCTTGAGTTACATATAGTTTATTCTAGGAATTTCACTGTCATCCAGAAACATACACAGAAATATACAGCTCTATGTGAGAACTGAATTACATTAAAACAACCCAAAAGATCCGGCGATAGTGCTCTCTGACAGTTGAGAAATTGCTGGTGGTCTCATATGCATTTACAATTATTTACAACTGACTGTAATCCCTCACCTCAAATTTAGGGTACAGCAGATAAAGACCTGAAGAACTGCCGTGGTCTAGTGGGGAGAGCAGAACTCCCTTGGTCTGACAAAGTCTCTTAAATGCAAAGTTCTCATTTACAATCTGAGGATAATAGTGTCCATCTCAAGCATTATCAAAAGAGTTAAATGCCCAAAACACACATAAAGCACCTGGCAAAAAAATACAGGCTCTAGGATATCATTTTTCTCTCTTTGATAAGTTTGATCAGAAGCATTCCATCTAGAATTTGGAGATTCTTCTCACTCAGAACAGTGAGATATAGGGCAGATCAGATGGAAAACAAGTAATTCCTCACATGTAGATGAATTGAAGTGGTCTGGTGGTGAAAATAAAGCTGCAGAAAAAGAAAGATTTTGCTTTCTGCTAAGAGAATGGGGTGATATGGAGTTTTTTTTTCTTTTTGATCCTTCCCAGCAAAGTTTGGGTGACAAGAAAGGAAAACACAAGTTTTTAACAATGACCCTAATATTCCAAACTATCAAACCTTCCAGTGTAAGAATCTCCAGACACACTGACTGAACAATAAACAAATACATTAGGTAATTCTCTATTCAGTATTCTAATCTTCATTAATAAATAATGATACCTCATATGAGCTTCAGAATTTTGTAACACGCTTATTGAAATCAAATTCTTTATATAAACAAGGACCTGTAAAATGATTTGACTTAGGTCCTACATACCCGAGGAATGTCTCTGGTCATAATTGTCCCCCCAAAGTGACAGCTGTGTGTCGAGCCTGTGACTTAGGAGGAGGACGAGGAGGAGGAATAGCATTATTTCTTCTGGCTCATGAAATCACAAAGTCTTAGAACCACTACATTAGAGCAGAAAGTCACTGGGTCCATTCAGAATGCCTACAGCCCCACCTTGATGCTATCATTGGTCTCAAAAGGCTTATACTTGGAACTTAGCCTAACATAAAAGAAGAAAGTAGCACCAGCTCCCTAGTCTAAACTTATTATACATCTTTCTTATGATTCTATTGAGTTAAGAAATTGATTTGCCTTAAACAGGATTTTGGAACAGCAACACCAATACATTTTAGGGTGCAAAATCCTTTTTGCAAAATAAATCTTCAGAAAAATCCAAATATATCAAAAGGTTAAATGGGGGTGATGAGTTCTAAAGTGAGACTAGGTTCTTCAGCGCAAAACTACATTAGCCTCTGAGGCTTCTCTAGGGAGACATTCATATGAAGATGCTGGTTTATGGGTGTAGCTGAAAATGTTGTAAGCAAATAAAGAGACTCTGGGAACTTCTGAAGATACTCCATTTCTATCTCCTCTTGGATTAGTTGCATTCATGGCTGGAGTAAAGGGTAATTTTAAGAAGGGATTTTGAGATGTTTTCAAGGATCTTTGGATGACAGCTTGACCTGGGGACCATACATAAGACTTAATAAATCAATATGATGCAAAGCATTTTGATCACCAGGATAATATTTCTCCACTCGCCCCCATTAAATCACTTTCTGGTCCTGTTTAGCTCCTTTAAGGATCCATCTGTTTCTCAGATTCTGCATAATAAAAATTCTCCTTTGTTCCAAGAGTTGTCTAGTATGCCCTAGTAATGGGAGATGCATTGTCTTAAATCCCAAACCACTGCCTTTGCCAGCCCAGTGCCTTGCTCCTAGCTCTGCCTTTTTCTCCTTTCTCCTCTTTATCTACCTCCCAATTTTTTCCCTCATCTCTGGATGCAGAAATGCATGCTTTTCTATGTCTATTTTTCTTTGGGATAAAGCTGTAAACCAGCAAAGTCTCAGAAATTTCTCAGTTCTTGTGGGTGTTGGTTTGAGAGCAGTTCAACAACTTACCTTTAAGGTCAATAGCAAAATGATATCTTTTATTATGAGCATTTCTTTTGACAAACCTCTTGTCTTTGTCAAAGATTAAATCATTCAGCTTTATAATAACCCCACTGACAATTTTTACCTCTATTTTTACCTTTCCTGGAGGGCTATGCTATTAATAGAAAACACACACAAAAAAACATTTATTAACTAATGTGTAATTAATGAATTTATTTGTTAAATATAGTGCTTTCTGACATTTTTATGTGTTTTAATCCCTAAGAACAACAATGTATTTCTGTTTCCAATGGTAGCATCCTGTCTTATACACACAGTAAATTTAATGGATTCTCAGATCTATTCTATTGAAAAAATTATATCTCTAGCTATCTACCTATCATCTAAAAAATGGTTAAGATGGGATACCATGATTTCTGTTCCAGGGGTCTAGGCAAATTATTTTAGAATTTGTCTTTGGTCGAAGCTGCCTCTCTCCATATCTATTGAATGAGAAGCTCAAATTTGGAGACTGAAAGTTAATTCCTTGTGATCTTTTTAGTAATCACTAGAGTTGTTCACTGAATATTCTAGGCACATAGTATAGCTGCATTTCCTTATCCTCTTCAAATAAGACATGCCTTTTCAGCTAGCTTTGGCCAATGGAATATGATCATATTGATGTATGATATATGTCATTTCCAAGCAAAAGTCTTTACGCACTGACACCTGACTCATCATATTCCTTTCTGCTTGTCATGGTTACTGCTGATGTCCAGGCAACAAAGGTTCTGTTAGCTTGCATACCTGAATCAGGATGATGTAGAAAAGAACCTCCAATAAACCCACGGTGGATTTGCCTTATGAATGAGAAACCTTTTACTGTTTAAGTCACTGAAATTTGGAATTATTTGTCAAACAGCACAACCTAGATTTTCCTGGTTGTATAATCATCAATGTTATTCACTCTATGACATCAGCATAGTTATGGTAACATAACACAGTTTGGTAATACAATAAGTGTGTTACCAAATTTGTTGAACTTCTGTGGAGTCCTCTTTAATTATGACTGGTGTTGGGTGGGTAAAAATGAATGACGGATCCTGTGCACTTGTAGAGAAGGCAGGACGTGTACCAAAAGCTATGAAACAAAACAATATGTATTCAGGGCCCTAAGGCAGGAACAAGGTGTTAGGAAAGTTTGATTACTTCCTGTTGGAATGTCATGGAATCTTCCAAGAGGATGTGAGCATGAAGCAAGCCTTAAAGGGTGGATAAGATTTGAATATACAGAGATGGTAGTGATGGAGTCCCCACAGTAGGACGTAGGGTGAACAGCCCCAAAGCAAACAAATGTAGGTCATGTTCCAGAAGGGTGAATGTGATTGCATACCCTGATGAAGTAATGTATTGTTGACACCTTGGGGTTAGATTCTCAGGTTAGGAGCCAACCTCTCCTTTGGGATAAGGAGGGCTGCTCCTCGAGGCAAATCAAGTTCTGCTGGCTTCTAAATGACAGAAGCACCATATATGTGGATCTGTCTTCCTCTTCTAGCAGAGTGAGACATTTTACTTAGTGAGACACAGAGCCAAGACAATTGATTTCAAACACGTGGCTGCATACACATTTTTTAAAAGAACTGCATTCGAGCTGAGTTACTTTCCTTTTCATCAGTTTACAGTGTCTAATATAGTATTCTGTTTATCTCTCAGTATAAGTTCCCTGACATTTTCCTTTCCAAAGGCAGAATTAAGCACTTTTATTTGCCCTCCTTTCTTTCTTTCCTTCTTCCTGTCACACATTTATCAATAGTCTACTAATGCCAAGTATTCATGATTTTTCTATAGGATTTTCTCTACTTCTTGTTGCACTTAGCAGTTTCTAGCATGTGTCATGCCTGGCCTCGAGGATAGTATTCATGTCTTATTCATCTTTGTATTTCCTTGCCATTTACTATCCCCACCCAACACAGACATTTCTGGTATGTACTAGATATTTGCTGAATGAATGGTTTTTCCCCTTGTTTTCTTTGTCTATTCTTTTTTACTCAATCATGGACACCACCGCCCATTGTATCTGCCCCAAAGCAGATGTGACCACTTTTGACCACAGCGGGCACCCAGTCATTAGAGATCTTTCCTCCCCTGTGCTAACCAGGGGCCTCAGCCATCCCATTTCAGCTGTGTAAATGAAGAGTCAGATCGCAAGGCTGCCAGGATATTTGTGGTTAAACCACTCTACCACCTTGGGATCGTGTTAACTCTGTGTTATGGTTTGAGGGAGTGTGTGTGGGTTGAGATTGATTTGACTTAGCCTGCTTTTTTTTTTTAAAAGCTGTAACAGGATAGTGTGCTTCAGGTTCACTTTGTTAAAATAAAGCTAACAGCTCTGAGAAATGGTTTTGTTTGCTTTCTACCACTGTTTGATATAAAACTGGTGCCCAAGGAAGGTGAGAGGCCATGGAGGCATTCTACTTGAGAGGAGGCAACTTCCTTTCCGGCAACCAGGCTGCGTATAAGCTGAAGAGTCCTTGAAATAATCAATGGTGAGGAAAAGGGTGGGAGGGCTGACTTCTTTTAGAGTTAATGTTTGCCCCAGGATATGAAGATTTCAGATTAGAAGCAATTCTGGTGGAAAGGGTATAGTGGCCATGTAAAGGGTGTATCTGGAATCCAGCGGCAGTTAATAGGTTCTGATTTCTCAATAATACCTTTATTCTCTTGGGCTCAAATTTATTGACTCAGTCTTGTTATGAAACTGGACTCTTTCTCCTTCCTTTGACATTGTTTTCTTTTAAATGAGAAATGCTCGAAACTCTGTGTATGCTATCCTTTAAAATGGGAAGCTGCTGACCGCCATTGATGGTACCTTCTGGCAGTGTGAACAGATGTACATTTAATCATTTCTAAGCTCTTTCTGTAAGATGAATAACTTGATTTTGGCATGAAATCAGCCTAGTGGAACAGAGCAAGCTTATAACAAATCCTAGAAACTTTAAGACTGGAAAAGTTTTGGAGGTTATGGTGTCCAATCCCTGACAAATGAAGAAAATTACATTCCAGATGAAGAAATTACCTTTCCAAGACAACACAGCTATTCAATGGCAAATCCAAGAGACATAGATTGAAACTGTGCTCTATTTTCAAATGTGTCAAGGTCAGGATAGTCAAAGAAACACCGAGGAACTGTTCTAGACTGGAAGAAACTAAAGAAAAATGACAACAAAAGGCAACATCTTTGAGTGGATCTTTGTTGCAATAAAAGAAATTGTTGGAACAATTGTCTGGAAGGTGAATGAGGTCTGAGGATTAGATGGTTATAATGAATCAATGTTCGTTTCCCAATTTTAATGACTATATTATGGGGATATAAGAGAATTGTCAGAGTTACATTCTAAAATACTCAGGGGTAGTGAGGCCTCATGTGCAACCTCTTTTCTAGTGATTCAGGGAAAAAACTCTGCACCATTCTTGCAAATTTTTTTAAGTTTGAAATTATATTTTGAAAATAACAAAAAGAAAAAAAAGAATAAATACTTTTTAAAGATGAATTCCTGTTTCTTTGAACAATAGAGAAAGATTTGTCAAAAGACCCCCTTAGGGTTACCCAACAGATTGCAGCCCTTTGAATTGCCCTACTTGCAACTGTGTATCAGTAGCAGTTACAGAATCAAAGTGTTTTTCCTTAAGATAATAATCATGGACTGAGACCTTTCCCCTGTTCTTCTCCTTGACATCTTTCATCCACAATGGAATACGGCTCGTTAAAATATACCTTTACACAGTAATTTGAGGTAAAAAGCTACTTCATTACATTGTGCCAATGCTTTGGTTTTTATCTCTTATGTCTCTTTCAATTTAGTGTAGCCCCTCCTTTCCACCTCTTGTTTTTATGCCATTTCTTTGGCAGAAATCCAAGTCAATTCTCCAGCAGGCTATTCCTCATCCTGAATTTGATACCCACATGGTATCACTTAAAGTTTTCCTTGCCGGGGAAGGCAGAGTGATATGACACCTGTGTGTTATGTACAAAGATGGGTAGCTCCAGTTTGGTTTAGTAATCAGTGACCAGGTATTTTCAAGTTCTATCCTGGTTCTAGCTCAGGGTAGCTGCCTACCACAATATAATTTGAGGGAAGTAGGAATGTCTCTTCAGAATTCTTTAAATCCCTCAAAACCACTTAAAATTAATACCTTAGTGAGAAGGTAGTGATAGCAGCATGGTTTTTCAATCTTGTTATTCCTCTGCATAAAAATAGAGCAACTACAGAGCAAAAGCAAAACAAACAGTTAAAACACACAAAAAAAACCCATGAGCAATATATACAATTAAACTGGGTAACAAAGAAATGCTACAAATGCCAGAATACACCAACCAGCCAAAAGATCAACCTCTGAGTAGGTAAGACAGAGGGAATCTATCTGACAGATGTAAAAAGTAGAAAATCCCAAAGTAGACCGTGGATATTCACTGTAAATCACAGCAGGTCAATTTGAGAACAGCACTGAAACTGGTAGGTGTTTATTTAGTCCAATACAGGTGAGTGCAAGGAGCCTGTGGTAAGTAGGGTCAAGAGAGGATGGAGTAGTCTAGCCCCCGCTAAATCATGAACCAGCCCGGATTCCTTTCCAGGACAGATCCTTACACAGGGTGGACATGACAATCAGACTTGAGCAAGATGATACAGGAGGGACAAAGGAATGAGAAGAAGCAGATAAATGTTGGGAGGGAAGCAGAACCAGGAAGTCTCAGAAAGCAAACCAATGACATTTTTTGAACATACAAGAAAACAGCAGAAAATCGGACCCATCCCAAACATTTTGATAGCAACACTTTATGCCAAATGAAAATGAGGAGCATATATATGGCGTACAAGAAGACGTAAGCTGAGGATTTTATATCTAGCACAACTGACTTTCAAGTAGAAAAGGCAAACAGAAGGTTCTCAACATTTATGAACAAAGAATATTTTTCCCATGAGCCCATTCTGAGGAATTGCCACAGAATAAGCTTTCAAAAGTCAAAAAGATTAAAGAGACGTCATCATAAAGTATGGGGTTGACTATTAAATAAATAGTTACTAGGAGAACTAACAGTAAGTGGGACTTAAAAGGGAGAACGTACAGTGGATAACGGTCGCATGTTCAGACAGAGTAGGTATCGCACAACCATAAGACATAGGGAGAGAATAGGGAGAAAATAGGCAAAATGTTTACCTGTCCTCAGTAATTGTATTGGTGGTGGTGGCATTAGTATTGTTCAGAGACTGCTGTATGTGTAATGAGTGAGAAGGAGATAAATAATTGTGGGCTATGCTATTTCTATCAGCTATTATGCCACTGAGAACCAGGATTCTCCTTTTGGAAGAAAAGGGGTACATATATAATACAGAAGAGGATAAGTAAAAATGCTGTAATCCTGAATTTGAATTGCAAGGGTCAGTATGATCTCATGAGGTAATTTATTTTAAATACAAGTATATATCCTAGTGTTTTCCATTAAAGAGGCCTAGAAACAAAGTCCAATGAAGTAGCATCGAACCTTACTACTACCCAGTTTGTGATGCTGAAATGCCATTTCCCACCAAAAGAAACCAGGGATTTTTGGAGAAATGAGTAATTCCAAGTCTGGGGCAGGAAATGTAGAAGATGATCCTGGAACATTTTATCCTAACAAAGAAGCTATGTCATGCCAAAATCAGGGATAGAATTTGGGTCTAATAACTTCAGTCCTCTAAGCATCTTCCTTGCACCATATTCAGCCACTCTAGTGCAACAACAAACTTCCTCCATAGGACTTGCCTAGATTACATGCAAATCTTTGTTTAGAGGCTCTTTCAGTCTCTGACCTCTCTGGTTCATAGTTATGGCTAATTTTATGGCAAGGACACCTGTTCCTTGGGATCTAAACTCTAATCCACTGCAAGCTCCCTGCATATTGGCAGAAGTAATGTCCAGCTCCTATCTACTTGGGATAGATCCAAACAGGTGTCTTAGAGGCAAAAGTCCCCTTATCACATTACAAAATGCTTCACCATGTGGTAATGTCCATTAGTGAAATCCTTCTTGAATTGGTGCATGCTAGATGCTAAGATCTCTTTGAATAGGGGATTTGAAAAATCACTCTTGTGTCTTTTTGATTTATGCATTAATTAATTTGATAAGCTTGATTTAACACCTACCATGAGCCAGGCACTGTGCTAGGCTCTAAAGAGAGAGCACATAGCAAAACATATTTGAGTCCTACTCTGATCAGTCAACAGTCACTTCATCCTGACCATCACAGGGAAGCTCATAAGGTGAGAGAGTTTGTTCATGATAGACAATGAAGGGCAAGCTCTATCATGAGTCTCATGGGAATATAGCTTCAAAATTAGAACTATAGACCAGCAATTATCTCCTTGAGAAAGGCAGGAAAATGTTTTTTTTCTAAAGAATTGTGAGTCCCCCCCCCACCACACACACACACAAAATCATGGAGTAAACAACACGGAAGGGAACTGGTTGTCCATGGTGCACGTGTTTTGAATTCTTTCACTGTGTTTAAAGATACACTAGACAAAATCAATATATTTAACACAGTGTATGTGTGTCAAATTCCTGTAAATATGTCATATTTTAGTAGGCATTGGAACAACTGCCATGCTCATTCCACATTGATGCCCTTCTTCCAGCTGGATCCTTAGTGTATAGTCAGTCACCCTAACATCTCCTCTTCCAAGCCCAAAGTCCTCCCAAAGCAAGCTCTAACAGTTATAATCGCCCACTCAGATCTGATGTTTCATATATTTTAATTTTGTCTCTTCATTTAAAAGTGAGGACATGAAGGATGGATGTGTCCATGGAGTTGGGCAGATAATAAAATGACCCAAAAAATGTGTTTCTTAAGTAATGCTTAATGCATTAAGGAAGACTTTTTGGGAATAATCTTACTTTGGGTCTTTCTATAAAACAAATAAGGAAAGTACAAATATCTCTTTCATTAGTTAATATTTAATTCTATGTCATGTTTGCTTAAAATGAGGAGCATCAATTCCTTCATGCAAATTGTAAGCATAAAATTTATCATCCAGCATATCGCCCCTCATGTTTTGTTAAACCATGTGAAAGATGTAGATGTATCACCCACATAAAAGCCTCCTTCCTCCTTCTCTTTGTTTTTTTTTCATGATAAAACAAGGGCCTTGTTTGTTTTCTCTCTTTTCTTGGCAGACAGCAGTAATATTTTTTGAAAAATTTAATCTGAGGTCTGTATCTTTCCTTATATTTATCCGGCTCCAGTTCTTTTTCACAACGAAAGATTTGTCTATATTCTTTAGAAATTGATGACCGAGTGTCTAATTTTTTTGTTGTCTCAAGAGATTACAGATTATTTTAGCATTTTTCAAGTCAGACTTTATTTTGATATCTATTATAGTACTTTGTATAATCATAATAATAGAGGATCTTCTTTGTTGAATAAAAGGTACGACTATATCAATGAGAGTTTCTAAAAGTTTAAAGCCAGGTAAAACAAGGTTATACTGTTCCATAGCTGTGCTGAATTTAAGACACCATGGCAGCTGGTAGAAAATAAATGAGAACTGAAATATAATAGATATCTAGTGTTTGACCAACACTCCTCCTAACACTTCTGCAAATGCTTCTGGATATGGTTTTTCTCAAGAGATACTATTATATTTTCTTTTTTTCCCTCAGTGTAGGTTTAAGGTTTTGACCTAACAGAAAACAATTATTGTTCTTCAGCTCTCTCCTTCTCCCAGCTCTTCCCCCTTCCCCTCCCCCTTCTTTCCTCCTTTTTTCCTTCCTTCTTTTCATTCTCCCTTTCTTTCTAACTAAAGCTTATAGATACATTTAAATTTCTCCTTCCTTTATCCTCTTTCTCTTTTTTCCCAATGGTAACTACTGTCTAAATTTGGTGTGTGTCCTTCTTATACACACTTTCGTACTTTTTCTAAATATATCTGATTTTAAATAGTAGGAAAGTATTATTTTGTGTGCCTTTAGAGTTTACATACTTGGTGTGACATTCTCTGTGTCTGCAGCTTGCTCTTTCACCCAACCTTATGCTTGGTTGTGTTTTCATAGTGGGTGCTTCAATAATGACCCAAATCCCTTTCTCAAAGTTCGGGAGGAGAGCACAATACCCAAGCTGAAGTGAGAGTGGAATCCTGCATTTCTTCCCTCAGTTGACTAGTCTAGGACTGGAATGACCAATTGGAATCAGATGTTTTAATTTGAGACCAGGGAAATTGGCTCAGTATCCCTATGGTGGCAAAGCAGGGAGATGTGACCTGGGATTTGCCAGCAGCCATGTTTCTAAAAAAGTGAAAGGGGGGTGTGATCTGTGTGAATAGGGCAGCAATCAGAATGAAGCAGAGAGGAAAGATGGAGAGAGTACTGACAGAACTCAAGTCCTTGGTCCCAGTCATCTCTGAGGCTGCCTGCTTTTACAGTTTATATGAACAGTACATGCTTCTTTTTCTCCTACTTGATTTGCGTTGAGTTTCTGTTACTTGCAATCAAATTTTTTGACTAATAAACAATATACATTTTTTCTTTATGAGAGAGAGAGAACTGGTATCTGTTGAGGGCCTACTATGTGCTAGTCATTATATAATGAACTATATGCATTATTCCAATTAATCCTTATAGCAGTGCTATGAGGTAAATATTATTTAGAATTAAGGAATGCATAGCTGAGAAGCTGACATATAGAGAATGTAAATAATTTGCTTAAGTCAGTTAGCTAGTACATGCCAGAGCCAAGATTCACATCCAGGTTTTTCTGACTTTGGAATCCATGCTGTTTTGCTGTCCTACATTATATCATGTTAATCAGAAGGTAAACCAATTCAAAATGCCAAGTCTCTAAAGCAGTGTGATTTAGTGGAAACATGTCACTTGGTCAGGAAATTGAGTCCCAGCTCTCTCTTTTACTGGCTATGTGATACTGGACAAGCAAAATTCTTCTTTGGTTATTTTCCTTCACCTACAGCAGTTTATCTTATGCATAGAATGTGTTATATAGCCACCATTTGATTAATATAAACTTATTATTTTCCAAGTAGAGCATGGATTTCCAGAGAGCTTCCCATAATCCCTGGCTCTTCATCCAGGGCCAAGTGTTTATGACAGTGGGGAGGGTTAATATTTTTATTTGTCTGTAGCTAAGAACAAAGATAAGGTAAATGACCTATTCAAGGATTCAGCCCCCAAAATCAAACCCACAACTGATACAGTACACAATTCTTAATTTATAAAAATCTACCAAAAATAATAGCTATGGGTTAGCAGTGGGTTTTCAAACATATTGTTTTCTAAAGTTCTTTTGGTGTCAATTGAATAATACCGATAAACCTTTGTTTAGCATACATCAAAAGTAATATAACAGTGCTCCATTATGAAATTATACAGAATTATTTTGTTCATATTTTATAGGTTAAAATAGACTTTCTAATACATCATAACCACATATGGCAGATTCTGAGGCAAAATCTAACCTTCAGGTAAGGTTTGGTCCTACCCAACAACATAAGTATTTTTAAAGTATTTTTAACTCTTAAAAAAAGTTGAACTAACTGAAAAGAAAAAAGTCTTTTCCTAAGAATTGCTGTTTATCTGAGTACTGTGTAGGTGTAGTCAGGTTTTTCACACATCCCACATTCACCTAGAATTTGAGTGAATATTAATATTTCTTCTTTTTTTTTTTTCTACTACAAACACTGTGTTTTGAGATTTTGGATTGGTCGAGCTTTTATAGTTTCTGTTAAACCCATTTGAATACTTTGATCCTGTCAGATTTTCTCCTACTGACATGGTGATGTTGACATGTACAAGACTGTATGAAGAACAAAAGCAAAAAGGCAGTTAAATTCTGTCATACAACTGGCTGGTTACTTATTGTGAAAACTGATGCACTGATTAAACTTTCAAATCTAACTTCTCTCCCCAGATTTGTGACAAAAAGCAAAGACTAAGTTCTTAAATGCCTATCACTTTCTGCAGGAAAACAATATTTTAGGTCAAAACTGGTACTGCCCATCCTTTATTTGTAAAAAATCAACAGAATCTCATACACTAGGACACATCTCTCTCATCTTCTTGAACCACACAGAAAAATAAACCTATGGTGTTTTAAATTAAAAGACATTTTCTTCCATACCTATATGAATTCTTAAAGCTTTTTACTGGAGAGTCTTAGGCTATCCCAGATTCCTACTGCTGGCTAGAGATGCTCACCAATGCTATAGATAAAACATTTCAGC
This sequence comes from Balaenoptera musculus, assembly GCF_009873245.2. NCBI lineage: Eukaryota > Metazoa > Chordata > Mammalia > Artiodactyla > Balaenopteridae > Balaenoptera > Balaenoptera musculus. The sequence continues at coordinate 66,496,134 of NC_045788.1, forward strand.
CTCATGAGTTCGTATTGAAACCGAAGGTAGATCCTTTAAACTATAACTTGCTTAATAATAATGAACTGAACATGCCTTCACTGATCAAGCTCACTTTAACGTTTTTACGAAAACTTGCATGTGTCCTCCAAGGATCATGTAGCCTAAACAATAAGATGTTTGCCCAAGTTGTTCTTTTAGGAACTTGGAGTCAGCTGTGTCTAGTTCGTCTAATTCGAGCTTGAGCTGGTTAAGACTGGATAGGTCCACCAACCCTCCAACTGGGCATGAGTGAGCGTCCAATTGGTGACCTTTTGATGTCAGAGGGCTGAAAACTCTACCCTCAGAACATGCTAAGGCAGCCATTTTCATCCCAAGAAGAGGCTTGGTTGTGTCTGTTGCACCTTCACAGAACTAAGATTACCTCACCTTTTCCTTATTTTCAATCACCTTTCCCCACACTCCCTATACCTCAGCTTTACCCTATAACTACCCTGAACCCCTCTGTTGGGAGAAGTGGATTTGAGATTTGTTCTCCCATCTCCTTGCTTGGCTGCCTTATGAATAAATCTTTTCTCTACTGCCAACCTCAGCATCTCAGTGTTTGCCTTGCTATGTGTTTGTCAGGCAAACAAGCCTGGTTCGGTGACACTATCAGTGCCTTTTTATTTATTCTGATTTTCCACTGTGAAATTTTTCAAAAGAGAGAATCCAGAAGGCATGATATGAGAATGGCTGTGGCTGACTAAAATCTGAGGAGACAAAAAAAATTTCCATCAGTTTTTATTCTATGTCCCTGATAATTATACTTCTAAAATTGTCCTGTAGATACAAGTTTCCTGGAAAATAGACAGTGATTTCTTCACCTGAAATATATATTTTTTGGTTATAAGACTTCAAAGGCAGGATATATTTCTGGAATGGAGACATTTCTGGGTCACTGTAGCATTTCTATAAGCACTCCCGCCCTCATATGTTCCTTGGTCTTTAGCTTTTAGACTGTTCTCAGTCTCTCTGGGCATCTTCTTCCTCTTCCCCTACTTGTTTCTTAAAATGTTCTCAAGGGTTCTGTATGCAGCCATTTTCTTAGTCTACAACAAATTCAAACTTCCCATGAATTCTATATTTTTTAGACTCCAATATCTCTATTTTTGGTACTGATTTTTTCTTAACAGCTCCAGACCCATATAAACAAATACCCCCTGGCAATCTCTCTTATAGGGACCTCAAACTTAACATGTCTGGAAACTGAATTATCCTCTCTGCTGAAGCAGAGGTAAATTGGAGTGACTGCCTGGCCCATGACATTTCCTTCCACCTGAGTGAATAAAGTTGACAGGTTTTGGTTGGGCCAATCACATTCTGTTTTCCAGAGACTTGAAACCTGAGTGAAGAAGCTAGAAAATTTAAGTATTAGAGCTTAATCATTTTGATGGTAATTCCAAGAAAACTGCTATTGCCAGGCAGAGAACCCAGAGGTGTCCAAGTTTCTTCCAGAGTCTGTTTCTGCTTCTTATTAATACAGCATTAAAACCTTCACCTCTTCATGTATTCCTTATATTTAATAACTGTACTATTATCTACCTAGCTACCCAAGCTAGAAACTGGAAATCTTAATACTCATCTTCCTCTCCGCATTTAGTCATTTACTCAGGACAGAGCTAGGGCATTTTAGGCAGAGATTATATTCTAAAGTCTGAAATTGTCCAGAGTCAAAATTTATCCTTTAAATTTCCATAAGATTGGAGACTACCTTTATGTCTCTCAGTAGATCTAATGCACCCAAATTTTCATCCAGGGCTGGAACAGATTGCTGTTTCTTTAACTGAATAGCGGATGAAGTAGTTAATTTGCATTTAGGCACTAAATGTCTGCAAACTTTAAAACATTAGTCTCACAGCAGCCCAGTGAGACTGCCCATAGAATCCAGGGTACTCAGGAACTAAAGCTGACCAGAGAATGAAGAAGGCATGTCTCTCTTTCAAGTTCATGTTCATCACATGAACTTTTTCACTCTTTTTCTGTGTGTATTCTCAAATTAAATGAGCATATTACAGAACCCTGCTGGGTCTCCTACATGTCTCAACCTCTCTATCCCCATGTTAGTCATTTTGATTCAGCATAGCACTTTGTTGGAATAAGAATTATTTTCCCTATTTATAGATAAGATATTAGAGCCCCAAAGTTATCAGATTGATTGAAATTACACAGAGGGTTAGAGGCAGAGCTGAGCTTCTGATCCAGAAATATTGTGCTGTTTATACTACATGATATAGAACTGCATGGAATACACAAGAGAATATTTATGGCTGAGATAATTCAAGTTGACTTGATGGAGAAAATGACATTTGATCTGGCCCTTGAAGAATGGACATAGCATGGACAAACAGACATGAAAAAAGAGAATTCTAAGTTAAGGGAAGATCATGAGAAAACCCTAGATTTACCAGTTCAGAATATAGTTGGGGAAAGATGAGAACAGTCCAGGAGTTTGTAATATAGTATGCATAAAGGGAAGTAGGAGAAAACAGGTCTGGAAATGTAAACTGAGAATGGGACTTGGATGCCATCAATGAATAAATAAAAGAATGGGAGGAGAGGTAAAAAGAATTTAAGAAGGTAGTAAAAAGAAAGGGAATGGGGAATGGAGGGAGAAAAGATGGAAAGGAGAGAGAAGAAAAGATGAAGTAAATCCATCTGTTCAATAATATGCAACACGATTCTTTACTATGTCCTGGGAATCTTGCTAGGATATAGAACTACGAAAACCTGGTTTTGACTAGTACAGATGAGATACGTGGTTACTGGCCACCCCAGTTAGAGGAAGAGATGAATAAAACCACAGAGTTACCCTCTCAGTATGGTAAAAGATTATATAGTTTTTTAACATAAAACAACTAAATGTAAAACCATCAACAAGAATGAATTTCTTAACTGAAGGCTTAGTGTAAAAAGTGAGTTACAGAATGATTCATTTATATAAATGTATATAAATAGAATACCACTTATGCAAACTTTAAAGCACATAAAACAACACTAAAATGACTGGATGCACACATTTAGTAAAAGAGAGAGTGCAGACGCAAAGGATATATACTAACTTCAGGACAGTAGTTTCCTCTGCAAAGTAAAGGAGAGAAGGGCTAGCTTTAAGTGAATCCATATTATTTCATTTTTAAATTGAAATGAGAGTGAGAAAAAAAGAGAGATAAATCTGAAACATATTAAAAAAACACTTTAACCTTTAAGAATTCTGAACAGAAGATAACATGGGTATTTCTTATATTACACCCCTATTTCTTTGTATATTTGAAATATTTACCAATAAAAATATAAATTAAAATAAACCACTGAATATTAAATATTAAAATAAACCACTGCATCATCTCACTGAAAAAAAAGGAAGAGCAGAAAAGAAAATTATAGCAGAAAACCAGAGTGACAATGTAGAGTAAAACAAGATCAACAACTCCAGAATCTGGAGATGTATGGAAAATGTTGGTAATTGAGAAGTAAGTTGGGCCTCTTGGACAGATTCTTTTCCTATACCTTCCCTTAAGTACTTTGACGGGAGAGGAAGTGAACTCAAGACCTTCAGAAACGCATTTACAAGTAGAATAAATATCGTTGGGAAATACGTTATAAAGAATTCTAGAAAATTCTGGCAGTATAAACCTATGCAAATGACCAAGAAATGAGATCAAAATAAATATTTTATCCTCCTTTAAGATTCTAAGCTTAAATATTTAATACATATCAAAAATATCAATAAGAGAAAAAATAAACCAATTCATCAACATAAAAATTCCAAAACCAGAGACCTTGGTTTATGGCAGAACTGGCTTTGCATATCGGTAAGGAAATTAGGTTCCGTTCAATAGATGGTAATGAATAAACAAGTTTACTATGACTGAAATAAATAAGTGAATCTAATTCTCTACTTGAAATCATATACAAAGTCTTTTCTAGGTTGATTAAAAACTTAAACGTTAATCGTAACACTTTAAAATTGTAGAAGAAAATAGTGAAAGATATAAAAATAAGACAAAAATTATAAACTGTAAAGAAAATTTTGATATATTTTATGGCATTAAAATTAATATATCTGGGCTCTTGCCTTTGGTCAAAATAGAATAACAGAGTCTGGATTTCCCATCTCACTTGAAACAACAATAATAAAACAGACAAAACAGTAGCACTCAAGACACTGGACATCAGGAAATGAAGGACAGTGATCCCTGAGAGATAGTAAGTAGATGAGGTGAGCCCTATAATTATCCCAGCTTACTGCCTTGAGTGTTTCCAGGCTGCATTGGAATAAAAGGGATCCAAACAGAGCTCAAAGGTCTCCCTGAGTTGAGCAGATGGAACTGGGAGTCTGATGAAGCCAAGGAAGCTAGAGTTCACAGGGCAGAATGCCAGAGAGAAGAGAGGGCTGCAGGGGAAGAGCACTTTGGAGAGGTGCAGATGGTTTCCCGCAAGCACTCACCAGAGCACTGATTAGCATATGCATGTGAGGAAACTTTTTGAAACCAGGGGTGGAAAACAACTGAAAGTATTATGAGGGGAAAGTAATTAGAGCTTATAAGGAGGGATAGTGTCTGTTCCCAGCAGGCAGAATGAAAACACTCATAATTCAGAAGGAAAGAAGACTACTAAGAAGGATCCTGCCTCAGTAGCAAGGGGAAATTTTGGCAGTATAAAACCTATGCAATAAAGTAAGGATGAAGAATTACTGTTTTCCAGTAATTTAACTGTGCAGCAGAACAAAGCCAGACTATATTTTTTGAGAATACAAAATGATCCAGTACCCAACAAGGTAAAATTTACAATGAAAAATTACAAAACAAGCAAAGAGGCAGGAATATACAATCCATAATGAAGAGAAAACCAATCAATCAAAGCTGACCAAGAAATGGTAGAAATGATAGAATTATCACACATATACAAAATATTAAAATAGTTATTATCACTGCATTTCTCAATAATAGATAGAATAAGTAGACAATCAATAAGGATATGGACTGAGCAACACTATCAACTGACTTGACCAAAATAACATTTCTAGAATACACCACACAACAAAAACAAAAAACATTCTTTTCAAGTGTGAATAGAGCATTTACCAAGCTAGACCATATTCTAGCCATAAAACAAAGATCAATAAACTTAAAGGATTTAAGTCATATGAAGTATGCTCTCTGATCACATAAAATTAAATTATAAATAAATAACAGAAAGAACGCTGGAAAATTCTAAAATTTTTGGAAACTAAACAACACTTCTTAATAATTTAAATAACTTCGAAATAATTCATGGTTCAAAGAAGAAATCAAAATCAAAATTAAGAAGTATTTTCAACTGAATAAAATGCAATCAAAATGTGTCAAAATGTGTGAGATGACACTAAACTATACTTGGTAGTGGTGTTTTATGTTGCAAATGTCTATAATATAAAAGGCGTCAAATCAATGACCTCAGCATTAACTTTAAGAAACCAGAAAAAGAAGAGCAAATTAAACTCGAAGTAAGAATAAGAAAGACGATAATAAAAATCAGAGCAGAAATCAATGAAACAAAAATCAGAAAAACAATAGAGAAATCAATGAAACTAAAAATTGATTCTTAAATCAATAAAATGTATAAACCTCTAGCCAGACTTACCAGGAAAAAGGGAGAAAAAACACAAACTACCAATATCAGAAATGAGAGAGATAACGTCACTACAGATCTGGCAGATACTAAGAGGTTAACAAGGATGTATTATGAACCACCTATGCCAATACATTCAACAACTTAGATTGAAATGGACAAATTCCTTGAAAACTACAAACTACCAAAGCTCACTCAAGGAGAAAGGTATAACCTGAATATATTTCATAACTCAAATAAAAAAGAAATTGAGTTTATTTATTTCTTGAATTTTCAATAAAAGAAATTCAATTGCTAGTTAAAACCATTCTCCCCACCCCCCCACCCCCACACACAAATACACTCTAGGCTCAGATACCTTCACTACTAAATTATATCAAACATGCAAGATAAAAATAATATGAATTCCACACAAACTTAGAAATTTGAAAAAGAGGGAATATTTCCCAATTTATTCAATGAAACAGGCATTACCTTGATATCAAAAAAGACAAAGACATTACAAGAAAGGAAACTACAGGCCAATATTCCCCCAAGAAAACAAATGTAAAAATTCTAAGCACTATTTTGAAACCAAGTTTAATACGATATAAGAAAGAACACGCATGTGACCACTGCATCGTGACCATTTATATTCTAGAAATGTAAGCAAGGCTGTTTTATCATTCATCTAACAATCAGCATAATTCACCATATTAACTAACTGAAAAGAGGAAAAAACAAAAGATCATCTCAATAGATACAGATAAAGCAATTGACAAAAGCTAACGCTGATTTTGAATGAAATACACTCAGCATTCTAGGAGTAGAAGAGAACTTGCTAAAGCACAGCTAGGGAAAACCTACAGGTAACATACTTAATAATGAAGGACTGCATGGTTTTCCTCTAAGAAAGACAAGTTCTCTGCTCTTGCCATTTCTATTCATCATTGTACTGAAAGTTCTGATCAGTGCAATCAGGCAAGAAAAAAATAATAGAGGTCATCCAGATATAAAGGAAGAAGTAAAATTGTCTTTAATCACAGAAAACATGATTATTTAGAATATTTGAATGAACCTACAAAAAACTACTAGAACTAATACAGGAGTTCAGCAATATTGCATGATCAATACAGAAATAAATACATGATCAATATACAGAAATAAATAAATAAATAAATACCTTAATATTGGCCAAACAAGTTGAAATTAAGAACATTATAATAACATCAAATACATGGAAACTAAAAGGTAAATTTTGACAAAAAATGTACAAGACCTTTATACTGAAAAGTAGAAAACCTTGCTGAGAGAAATTAAAGAAGACCTAAATATATGAAGAGATATATTATGTTCATGTTTGAGAAGCCTCTCTATAGTGTTAAAATATCAATTCTTCCCAAACTGATCTATAGATTACAATCAATATCCTAGGATAATTTTATTGTAAAAATTGGAAAATGGATTCTAAATTTCATATGGAAATGCATAGGACCTATAATATCCAAAGCAACTTTGAAAACGAAGAACAAAGTTGGAGGACTAACACTACCTGATCTCAAGAGTTATTACAATTCCACAGCAATTAAAAGGATGCAGCATTGGCATAAAAATAGATTGTCAAACTGCCAGATGCTAAGGTGGTCAATTAGGATAATGAACCAGACTTAAAGCAACAATCAAGTTTTTATTCACTTACTGTGACAGTGCAAGCAAGAGGCACAAGAGAAAAGAGCTGACTCCCCAGTGCCTATTTTTCCCCACAGAAGACACTGGGCAAGGTTCAGATGATATGCAGCACAAATGAGAGAAATCATCCAACTGCTAAGGAGCTCTAAACAAGAGGCTCCTGCCTGTTTATGGACCTCGAGTGCCAGGGGTTGGGAGGAGGGAAGGGCTAGGAGTGAAAAAGTGATGAGTCAGAGTGAGGAAAAGTCTCTCAGCCAAGCCCCCCATCCTACATATCTACCTCCTTTAGTAGGTCTCAGTGGAGGTGTCTGGGAAGAACCTCGTTGGAGGCCCCGATAAGAAGGACTCTAGCTAGAAGAGCCAGGGCTAGTAATGAAGATATGCCTATGGTCATGATTGGCCCAGAGGGGTTGTATCCCTAACTGCAATTCCCTCCAGAGACTACAGTAAGTGGCTGCACATCAACCCTGGTGTGGGGTGGGCAGCTTCCCCCATAAGACCTATCGGGCAAAGCCTGTGATTGAGCCCCAAGGATCACACATAGAATTTTGGCCAGCAGCTGAACTCCTCATAGATCAATGGAATAGAACAGAGATTGCAGAAATAGACCTATACACATACAGACAACTAATTTTTGACAAAAGTGTGGCAAAGGGATAATCTTTAAGAGAGAGTGTTGAAATAGCCAAAGATCCAGATCCAAAAAATGAACTTAGAGCCATACCTCACACCATATACAAAAATTAACTCAAGATGGATCACAGACCCAAATGTAAAGTCTAAGCAATATTTATATATAAGTCAATATATATCTATATACTCTCTATATACTAATAATGACCAAACAAATTGAAATTTCTTTAAGTAAAACCTAAACCTATAAAACTTATGGAAGAAAACATAGGGGGAAATATTTGTTGTATTGGGTTAAGGCAAATATTTCTTAGTTATCACACCAAAAGTACAATCTATAAAAGAAAAAAAAAGATCAAAATTAAAAACTCTGTCCTCTGAAAGACACAAGCAAGAGCAGAAAGACAAGGAAAACTGTGAGAAAATAGTTTCAAATCACATATCTGTAACAAAACTTGTGTATAGCATATATGCTCTTAAAAGTAAAAACAACAGCAAAAAGTCTACAAATAATAAATACAAGAGAGGGTGTGGAGAAAAAGGAACCCTCCTACACTGTTGGTGGGAATGTAGATAGGTGCAGCCACTATGAAGAACAGTATGGAGGTTCCTTAAAAAAACTAAAAATAGAGTTACCATATGATCCAGCAATCCCACTCCTGGGCATATATTAGGAGAAAACTCTAAATTGAAAAGATACATGCACTCCAATGTTCATGGCAGCACTATTTCAATAGTCAAGACATGAAAGCAACCTAAGTGGCCATCAACAGATGAATGGATAAAGAAGATGTGTTGTATATATATATAAATATATATATATATATATACTATTCAGCCATGAAAAAGAACGAAATAATGCCATTTGCAGCAACCTGAATGGATTTAGAAATTATCATACTAAGTGAAGTAAGTCAGACAGAGAAAGATAAATATCACATGATATCACTTATATGTGGAATTAAAAAATCATGATACAAATGAACTTATTTACAAAACAGAAATAGACTTACAGACATAAAAAACAAACTTATGGTTACCAAAGGGGAAGGGGGGAATAAATTAGGAGTTTGGGATTAACATATACACACTACTATATATAAAATAGATAATCAACAAAGACCTACTGTATAGCACAGGAAACTATACTGAATATCTTGTAATAACCTATAATGGAAAAGAACCTGAAAAAAAATATGAATCACTTTGATGTACTCCTGAAACTAACACAACATTATAAATCAACTCTACTTCCATAATTTTTTTAAAGTAAAAACCACACAAAAATAGGCAATATATTGAACAGATAACTCTCCAAAGAAGATATGCAGATAGCAAGTAAGCACAGGAAAGGATACTCAACCTTGTTAGACATAAGCAAAATGCAGACCAAAATTAACATGTAGTACAGTTACATACTACATCACCATGACTCAAATTAAAAAGATTGACCATATTAAGTGTTTAAAAAGATGTGGAAAAACTGGAACTCTTATACACTGCTGGTGGGAATGTAAAATGATAAAACCTCTTTTGAAATAAACAGTTTCTTAAAAGTTAAATAATTTAAGTGGACACCTGTAATATAACCCAATCATTCCATTACTTATGTATTCACTTATGAGATATGCAAACATATTTTCATACAAAATATGGCCTGTTATGAAACTTCATGTCAGCTTTTTTTGTAATATCCAAAATTGGAGACAACCCAAATGTTCATCAATAGTTGAATGAAAAAAAGGCAAATTGCAGTATGTCCATATGATGGAATATTATTCTGAAAAAAAAAGTTATTGATATATGCATGCAACCAAATGGATGAATCTCAAAATAATTATGTGAAGTGAAAGAAGCCAGACAAAAAAGAGTACATACTATATGATTGCTAAAATTCAGTCTTAACATATTGTCATAGAGCAGATAAGCGGTTGCCTAGGGAGGGGATTGAGGGCTGTAGGCAGCAGGGCATGAAGGAGGGATTGCAAAGGAGCATGAAGAAACTTTTGGGATTAATACAAATGGTCATTATATTGATTATGGTGATAGTGTAATGGATGAATAACATATGTCAAAACTTAACAAACTGTACACTTTAGGCATGTATAGCTTATTGTATGTCATTTATATTGCAATAAAGCTGTTTAAAAATTATTAATTTCTGTTCATGAAAACATATTTTTTTCTTACAGATAATTATCAGAGAATAGTCCTGAGCTTCACATGCTGTTGGATGGCAGAGAAATCAAGCTAAAAACTGGTTATTCCGGGAATTCCCTGGGAATGATGACTCTCTCCATAAGTCCGATCTTCGCCCCCTCCCAGGGTCTTGCTCTCTCTTCTGCAGATCATCTCGTGATGTCTCAAAACCAGTAGTGTTAGGCAGAAGAGAGAGCAAGACCCCAAACTTGGTCACAGGAAATTCCCTCAATTTCCTTTCATAACAGTAAGACTTTTCTGAAGGCTTCAGGACAATTGACACAAATTGTGAAACAAAAATCTGGAAAATGAGTATGTGATTTCTATCAGTGGAGTGCTGAGCTGGCTTCCACTGACCCATGAAAGCCAACTGTTAAATGTTCAGCAATTTTACAAACTAGTGGTTAAACACAGCTATCATTAAAAATTAAATTATATACTTTAACAATTAAGTAATATTAAAAGCAAAGATAGCAAACACACAAAACTCATCATTTCCTCCTTAACTACACTCACTATTATCTGTGCTTTTGAGGTTTCCATCTCTCCCCACTCCACATTCAGTGACATCATGTTTATAGTTTGAAATTGGCCATGGTGAGAATACTTACTCCACGGAAATCAGCAAATACTACAAATCAGGGCTTGATTTATTGTTCTGTTGATAGTTAAGAAAATAATGAAAAAAATGTCAATACAAATTAAATTAAAAATTATTATGTCTGTAGTCATTATACTGTGAATAGCACAAAAAATTAAGGAAATCTTATTCCAGTACCTCAAAACTATTATCTGATTCAGCAAATAAATTTGTCCTGGTATTGACAAATCAAAGTTGTAAGAAATATCTTTTTTGTTTCACTTTGTTCTTACACATTAACAAAGGCAAAAACATCAACCAGTACTCATATTGAAACCATATTCATTCATCAGTTGCAAACATGAGTTCGCTATACAAAAGTTTAGCAAAACCCAGTAGAAGTATTCCATTGTATATTCTATTATTATTTGTAAATTTTGTGCTATGTAGACAAAAACATTGTATCATTAAAATTTATTATAAACTTAAATATATGAAAATATGCATTCATTTTTCCTCAGAAAGTCAACAGAAAAACATTTAGCAGTCTATCACTGGGCTACTTCCACAGTTCATAAACCAGACCCTATTCAGAGGTTTTCCTCCTGGGCATCTCTGTCTTGGCCCCTTCCAGTCACTAGGTGGTAAGTGCCAGTTCACTTCCCTCCAATGGTAGTTGCCTGTCCATGAAATGTGAACCATGAATAAAAATATTTTATTTATATTTCTGTAACTAATCATTTCTCTGGAGTAAATTTCTCAAAACAAAGCAATTCTTAACTCTTAAAATGACAATTCTTTTCTCGTGGTGATTTTTCAGTTTCAACAGGTATCCTGTTACATAACTTAGACACCAAAGGCAGAAGCTATATGAATAGACAGATAAAGTGGCTCCCTTAAAAAGCAAAGGGGTTACTATGAGATTATATGAAATCATGTGTGTGAAACTTTTGAAAATTGTAAAGCACTGTAGTATTTAAAGAATCTTTCATTCAAAACAATTTTTTTAACAAAAGCATTGCTTGATTACTGTAGCTTTGTAGTATAGTCTGAAGTCAGGGAGTCTGATTCCTCCAGCTCCGTTTTTTCCCTCAAGATTGCTTTGGCTATTCGGGGTCTTTTGTGTTTCCATACAAATTTTAAGATTTTTTGTTCTAGTTCAGTAAAAAATGCCATTGATAGTTTGATAGGGATTGCATTGAATCTGTAGATTGCTTTGGGTAGTATAGTCATTTTCACAATATTGACTCTTCCAATCCAAGAACATGGTATATCTCTCCATCTGTTTGTGTCATCTTTGATTTCCTTCATCAGTGTCTTATAGTTTTCTGAGTACAGATCTTTTACCTCCTTATGTAGGTTTATTCCTAGGTATTTTATTCTTTATGTTGCAAAGGTGAATGGGATTGTTTCCTTAATTTCTCTTTCTGATCTTTCATTGTTAGTGTATAGTAATGCAAGAGATTTTTGTGCATTAATTTTGTATCTTGCAACTTTACCAAATTCATTGATTAGCTCTAGTAGTTTTCTGGTGGCATCTTTAGGATTATCTTTGTATAGTATCATGTCATCTGCAAACAGTGACAGTTTTACTTCTTTTCCAATTTGTATTCCTTTTATTTCTTTTTCTTCTCTGATAGCCATGGCTAGTACTTCCAAAACTATGTTGAATAATAGTGGCAACAGTGGACATCCTTGTCTTGTTCCTGATCTTAGAGGAAATTCTTTAAGTTTTTCACCATTGAGAATGACGTTTGCTGTGGGTTTTTCATATTGTATATTAACACATATATGTGGAATCTAGAAAAATGGTACAGATGAACCAGTTTGCAAGGCAGAAATAGAGACACAAATGTAGAGAACAAACGTATGGACACCAAGGGGGGAGAGTGGGGTGGGGGTGGTGGTGGGATGAATTGGGAGATTGGGATTGACATGTATACACTGATGTGTATAAAACTGATGACTAATAAGAACCTGCTGTATAAAAAGTAAAATAAAATAAAATGATCCATCTTTATATGGGCTAAGCTTTAAAAAAAAAAAAAAAGAACATGTACAAGACTTGTATGCTGCAAACTATAAAATGCTGATAAAAATAATTCAAAGAAGAATTAAATACATTAAAAAATTTTTTTAAACATTGCTTTTGTAGTACAAGGAACATCACTTATAGAGTTAAAAAGCTAATGATAAAGTAGGAAAGTAGATGCAATGAATATTTCATAGAGTAGTAGCTTTAACCTATAAACAATTTTGCATATCTATAAGAAAAAGCTGATATTATAGCAAAAAAAAAAAAGAGTCAAAAGTCATGAAAAGAAATTTTACAAAGAAATCCAAATGGCCAATAAAATACAATAACAATCTCATCAGTAATAACAACAATTAAATTTAAAATAAGATATCATATTCACTTTTAAATTTCAAGATTTTTAAATGATGCTCTTGGAGAAGGTGGTATGGGGAAATAAGGGGACTCTCAAATACTCTTGATGGAAGTAAATTTGTACATACTTTCTGTAGGGCTCTTTGAAGGTGTTTTCTATGTCTCTTGACCTTACAGTTCCACTTCTAGTAATTTATACTAAGGTAGTAGTTAAGGACATGTGGAAAGATGTAGCTAAGAGGAGGTTTGTTACAACTTTGTTTTAATAATGATATATATATATATAAATAGACATATGTTTAATAATATATATCAAATACAATATATATATTCAGTATAAACTTTCCTTATAATAGTTTAAATAATTTGTAAGTCTAACAAGAATGAATTGGTTAAACTACTTATATACATACTGGATACTAAGCAACCATAAATATTATATAAAGAAATATTAATAACTGTCTTAGAATGACTGATACATAATTTTTTTATAATTTTGGTGTGAAAAATAGCAGATTTTAAAACTGTATGCACTGTTATCTCACCTTTGACAGAAATATATATTATGTACACACGTGTACACATATGCACAATTGAAGGATACACTAAAGAATATTAACAGAGCTATTATTTCAGGCGGCTTTATTTCCTTCTTTTTTTTTTAACTTATTTGTGTTTAATTGTTCTGCATTGAGCATGCATTACTTGTACTAAAACCATCTCTATATTATTTCAGCATTTTATGAGTTTCATAACCAGGTGATTCAAGGACTTGTTAGTGTTCAGAGTCTTTGGGATTGCAGCTGTTTTGCTTAGAGACACATTCGGAAGCAGCTTAGTATGGTAAGTATGACCTAAGAGGACACTCCTGGAAGGAGGACAATTCCTTGTGTTTGCACTTTTTTGGGCTATGCAAGTGCTGTGCTGGCTTAGCAGCCCGCAGGTGGTTGCTCTCCCTGGGCCTCAGTGTGGAAATGCAAAGAGACTGACTCATTTTACTGAATCATTTTACTGGGGATGTAACTCTGGGTTTGGTTACCCGCAGGCATTTCTGCTCTGACTGAATATCCTGGGGTAGGGTTTTTTCTCTCTTTTTTTTTTTTAACATGTTAACAGAGGCTCTTCTAGCCCAAGTGAAAGGTTGTGAATGATGGGGAGGGAGAAAAACACCCTCTCAGTTATATCCATTTACAAGGATTGGGGTAACCTGACCTGGGTTTGTGCCCTTCTTTGGCATCTCTGGGCAAAAATCCTCAGGCTTCTGACTACAAAGTTAGAATTTTGACTGCAGGATGATGGTTTATATTTAAACCATCTCTATGATTCTATCCATTAAGATCATCCTAAAGGGGCCTCCATACATCTGTCAAGAAAGGCCCAACACAAAGGTTACTTTTGGAAATAAGAGAATGTAGAGTTTGCTGCCTAAGACATTGGGAAGCTTTCTTCTGCATCTAAATGTGAAGTCCCATTTGTTAGGATCTCTGTTCTGTGCTATGAACAATCTCCCCATCATTTCTTCAGTTGAATATATTGACAAATGCATTATTAAGAGCAAGCAATTTAATATTTCAATTTGAAAACTTACACTAAACTTTAAAAATGACCCAGGATCTATACTAGATGCTGAGAAGAAAAATGAATTATGTAAAGTCTAGAGGTCAACTCAAGTAATAGAGAGTCCACAGGGACTTTGTGTGAACAAGTCTAGGGTGTCCATAAAGTTTGGAAACATAGGCATATATGTATAATGTCAAGGACTTCTCCAATATATAAAACAAATAATGTAATGTCATCTATGTCTCTAGACTTTAGTAGACACTTTATTGAATATAATATGATAAGTACTCTGGTGACAGTATAGAGTCAGACCCTAGATTCCAATGAATAATTATTCTGCCTGGTAGAGACAAGTCAGGAAAGAGAAAGAGAGAAGGTTACATTAAATAGGGCTTTGGAGAATGAGTAGATGTTCATAAGGTGAAGGAGATGAGGAAAGGTATTCCATGTAAAGGTAACAGCACTGGAACTAGGAACAGACTCTGGTCTTGTAGAAGATAGAGGTCAAAAGAACTTTCAAGGAAGTGGACATACAGAGTATTGTCTATTGGGGTTGGGAGGCTGGAATATTGAAAACTAACTGGAGAGATCATGGTGCCAGTTTCCTCCCATTCATGACCCTCCCACGGGCGGCCAGAGGTTTAATGATCATCAGATGGGTGCTGGTAGGGAACATAACTAACACATTTTCAGAGAGTGGGCTGGGCAGTTAACAGGGGTAACATCTTGTGTTTAAGAAGCATTAAGGGCAGATCAGAAATGTGCCTGCCTGATAATCTGTAGTGGTTTCCAGTGGTATCAGATTAAAGAAAAAACACTCACACAGTGCCTGGCACAGTCCTCTGCAGGGCTGGAGTCTGACAGGAGAATTTCTAGAGCCAACATTCTTGAGCCTGAGACCTGAAGGCTTGGTCCAGTTAAAGTCCATGGTGAACACTGCAGTTGAATAGGATCAAAGCCCAAGTACAGGGTTGAAGGGTAGAAACTGGTGGAGGAATCTCAGAGACTCACCTGGCATCACCTGGAAGCTTGTTAGAAATTCAGACTCTGCCACACTCCAGTCCTATTGAATCCGAATCTGCATTTCAACAAGGTCCTCAGATGATTGTATGCTACTGGTCTGTAGAGCACAGGTTTCGAGTTTAAGTAGCAACCGTCTAAACTGCTGGGTCTCTAATTTGGATGTACACTGAGATTACTTAGGGAGTTTTAAGAAATACTGATCTCTGGGACACTCCAGCAGATACTGTGATTTAATTGGTGGGGTTAGAACATCAAAGGACAGAAGATCAGAAAGGTAATCAGGAAAATTTGTCACCAAGAAACAGGTCCTTGCTTTCACAACTAAGTGAAAATGTGGATTGAATGGATGGATGGACAGAATGATGGCTGACTGGCTGGCTGGATAAGAACAGGTTAGAGGATTGTGAGATCAACATTTACAGTTTCGATCAGAACCTTTGGGGGTGTACACCCTTTCGATAAGCTTGGGCCAGCATTTCACACAGCCTTGACTGCAGACTAACTGAGAGAGTACCTGTATTAAAATGTAGATTCTGGCCACTCTCCACATCTTGAATGATCATCTTTAGAGGTGAGACCAAGTAATCTGCATTTTCTATACATGCTTCAGGAGAACCTTATAGGTACTAACGTTTAACAAGTGCTTGGGTAGATAAAGCCCTGGCTAACTGTAGAGAGGCAATCTAAATTTAATTATTTCTCATTGAGAGAGCTCTTGGTATTTATTTGGACAGGACGATTTTTCATTGTGCAGTATTGACCCACACACTGGAAAATGTTTAGAATCCCTGACTCTGACTACTAAATGCTAACAACATGCCCTAGTCATTTTGACAACCAAAATACCTTCTCTTACATTTCCAAATGGTGCCCCTATAGGCTGGAAATTGCTAGCTCAGACTCCGAAGTTCCCTGCCAGGATCATGTGAGCTTTGCCTATGTCTAACACTTGACTAGGTCAGAGATAGAATTTATGCAAGTCAAATCACATCTCCTGAAGCTGTGGACACGTGCAAGCAAGGAACTGTGGAGTAAAGTGCAAAGAACTCTGAACCTGTAATCAGAAGGCAGGGGTTTGAGGCCCCTCCCTAGCTGTGTACCATCAGGTTACCACTTCTTTTGCCTGGGGTTTCCCACTCTATAAAATGGGAATAAAAATACCTGGTTCAGTTGTCTCATAAGACTCTTAGGAGGTGATGAATATGAAAACACCTTAGATATAATACAATTTTATTTAGATAAAACTTAGTATTATTATAAAGAATTTACTGTTCTGTCTATTACATGGGAAGCCTCCAGGGTGGGTGTCAACTTATACCCTGACAGCACCACAATACTGTGTGTTTTAGAAGTTCTTCTGCAGCCTTGTCTGCCAACCCACAAGCCCTTTCATGGGTTAAAATATGTGTATCATGTTGCTCAAATAAAAATAAACTGCAGCTGCAATTTTAAAGGTTGTTTTTGTTTCTAGCTCCTGCATCCTAAAGCCTCTTAGAATTTCCCCCATACACATTGAAGAGCAGGTGGTCAATGGGAAATTCCCATAAGTCCCCTGCATAGCTGTTTTTAGCCTGCCTTCGATAGTGAGGTTCTGCTCTATCAATTTCTTTTTTGCTATCTCTTCCTGTGTATATTTTCTTGCTCTCATATATATTGCAAAATTATAATGTAAGCCTGTGTGCCAGATATCATTCTTCCCCCCCTTCCATATCTGCTCTCCATCCGCTCTTCGCCCCAGGAGCCTGGCACCATGGACTACATAAACATGCCTTCTACCTTACAGGTGAGTTCAGCCAGTATGTATCTCCAGTAGGAAGTCAGAATGGGAAGGAGAGTAAAGTGAGGCTCTTTATTTCTCTGATTCCCACTTCCTGTGAAATTTACTCAGGCTGGCTGTGCCCCTTCACAGAAGGTCACCTGCTCTTTACAAGGCAGCTTCTCTGCAGGCCTTTCTTTCTGCAGGTGAATTTCTCCCATCCTGTGACTCTCTGGGTCTTGGGATGGGATGTTGCCACTGCTGTTACACTCAGTTTCCGCATTAACTCTTGTATTTCCTGTAAACTCCACCTACACATTTGTATTTATTCTTTTTGAGGATAAATCCACTTTGAATTATCCTATTTTCAGTGGGACATCCATGTCCTGTTGGGACCTTTACTGATACACTGGCTCACCAAGACACTGGTTGGGGACCAAAATTAGCCATGTCTCTGCCAATCATTTGCCAAGGGACCTTCCCTGTTAAAGCTTCGGTCTTCTCCACATATAATAAAATACAAATTTTGGATTGTGTGATCTTGAAGGTACATTCCCTAACCGCCAACTATAGAGTTTATAATAGAACAGAGTAAGAGAAATTATTCTATAGGTGTGAAATTCTGCCATGATTATCATTAGCTAGAATTTGCATACCCGTGTTCTCTTCAATGTCATTGCATCAACTGCGACTTGTGGCATCTGTGCAGGTGGAAAAGGAGCTTTCTGATGTTTGAATTACTTTGACACTTATTAATGTATGTGAGTCCTGGTGGGCAGTGGTTTTGATCATTGTTTGCATATTTGGAAATGGTGTGCACATTAAATTTAGAAATATCTGGTTGTTGGCCTATGTTGTCCAAATTTGAATGGTTTCAAAAAGGAAACACAGCTTTCTGTTCTTTTAGACAACATTCATCATCGTCCATCAATCAATCAACTAGCTGTCTTGGAACACTTACTGTCACTCATGCTGATGCCAGCTTCTCAGTTACCATTGTTTTGACTCTTCAGAGGCAAAGAAAAGCACCCTGAGAAAAGGAAATGACAAGGAATGCTTGGCCATGGCAGCCTTTCATTTGGAGCCAAGAGCGACGCTGTCGACTCCCTTCAAAGCAGTGCTACTATTTTGTCATGTTACAATTTTTAGCAAACCTCTCTTGAAGGAACTTAAATCAGAAGACTTGTAGTTTACTGTTGTTGGCTATAAACGGTCTATTGAGCTGATAGGGTGACCTGTCAAGACATATTCAAGAATAAAAACCCACTTTCATTTCAGCCATTCCTAGTGAATTCAAACCTAGTTTATGCTGCTCCTTTTTCTTGTTCTATCAAAGCACGGTACATGATATTTTGTAAAGATTATCTTCATTATCTTATTTCACCCTCATTATTATCTTGTGAACTTTGGTTGTGGTGACATTTGGTAAACAGCACCATCCAGACACAAAGCTAAATTTTCTGCTACAAGACAAATGCTGCATTACACTGTGCTGCAGATGTGTTTCTATTCTCTGAGAAGTGTTACGTGCTTAGAGTATAAGCTTTTTCTATTCTTTCCAGTAGCCCAGGACAGAAAGACCACATAAAGCTGCCTGAGTGAGACAGAAGACAGAAATATGCAGAGTCACATGAAATGGCAAATGTGAGGAAAACTCCTCAGTTCTCTGGCAAGAGGTAAAGCTCCCCAAGCCAAGAAGGCAACTTTAAGTCCAATTCAAGCTTCCATTCAATTCAATCATCATCTCTACACTTCATTCATGCAGGGCCATCCCACATCTTTTCAATAATCAAGGTCTGTGAATTCTAACTGCACAACGTCATCTATAATCAGTCTTTCTTTCCACATCTGCAGCATCTTCCACTATCTAGGCCTTTATTATCTCTCTCCTTGACTTTGCAATGACCTCGGTCTTAAATGGCACCCATGTCTATCCTCACACTTCCATTCGATTAGTCTTCTTGTTGTCATGGTAGATGCTCACCAAAGATTTGCTTGAAGGAGAAGCTAATTTGTTTGTTTGGAGAAGCTGATTACAGAACATACATGATAAGGACAAC
The DNA here is from genome assembly GCF_009873245.2 of Balaenoptera musculus. Classification (NCBI taxonomy): domain Eukaryota; kingdom Metazoa; phylum Chordata; class Mammalia; order Artiodactyla; family Balaenopteridae; genus Balaenoptera; species Balaenoptera musculus. Next base: position 66,515,633 of record NC_045788.1, read on the forward strand.
AAAGAAATATTACAGGAGTACTACAAGTTGTCCCAGCAATAAATCTTTCTGGATAAGATCTAAGGAAGTTCTTCAAAGAAATTTTACGTTGTAATATATTGTGTCAATGCAATGCTCCCACTCCATACTCTGTATTTAAGCTAAGATATTGTCTTAGTCTGCTAGGGCTGCTGTATTAATATACCACAGACTTAAGGCTTAAACACAGGAAATTTATTTTCTTGCAGTTCTGGAGGCTAAAAGTCTGAGATCAGGGTGCCACTATGGTTGGGTTCTGGTGAGAGTTCTCTTCCTGTCTTGTAGACATCTGCTTTCTTGTTGTGTTCTAAAATGACCTTTCCTTGGTGTGTGCCCTTGGAGAGAGAGAGAGAGAGAGACTGAACTCTCTGGTGTCTTTTCTTGTAAGGGCACTAACCCCCACGAGAGGTCCCCACCCTCATGACCTTATCTAGCCCTAATTACCTTCCAAGGGCCCCATCTTCAAACACTATCACATTGGTGATTAGAGCTTAAGCATATGAATTTGGGGGAACACAGACATTCAGTTCATAAAAGATGCTTTGTTTTGTAGGGAAGATATACTAATTTAAAACTTTATAGTCTCAAAACCTAACTGCTATTGCGACAGCTTTGCCACCAGTCTTTCCAAACTACTTGCAGCATGGTCATGGCTGCGCTCTGTTTCTGGTGACTTCTCTCCAGTCTTTGTTTGCTTCATCAGTGCTTCCTCAGGCATAACTGTTCTTCATTATCTGACACTCAAGGCCTTCACTCTGAAAATTCATGCAGTTCCTGTTCTTGAGTAAGAAGAGGACTGGCATTATTCAATCCTGTCATCTGCCAAGTGAACTCTGGCTTTTATACAATGCAATTCAAATTCATGGAACTAGAGTTGGAGGTGATTTGAAGCTGGTCTCTATTACTTACTAGCTCTGTGGCACTGAGCAATTCACTTTTTCTCCTGGAAATTATTTCCCCACTTGTGAAATAATCACAATAATATCTGCCTTACCTACACATATACAAGTTTGTGAGAACAAAAATTAAATAATACCCATTTGTTGACCTAAAACAAATAAGCTGCCAGTTATTTCTCCAGGAAAAATGGGTTTATTGGGGATCAACAAAGAATTTCAATTCTGGGTGCTATCATGGGAAGCCACATGCAAGTCCCTGGCAAAAATGGAGAGAACTCTTTTAAAAAGGAGAAAAGGAATTTGGGAGGGCTATAGTAAACAAAGAGTACTTTGGAGAAATTGAGATTTCAAACTATAGTGGCTTTTCATTGGCTGAGTTGTCACAGTCTCTCATTGGCTGAGCTCTTGCCAGGCAAGAAGAGGAAATCTTCCTTCTTCCTGTTGGGCTCTCCTATCATCATAGGGTATGAGAACTCCTCTTTCTGACCTCTTGATTCTATTTTATCTGAGGATTCTCCTCGTATATTAAGTTTTACACATTAAAGTGACATAAATTAAAAAGTAAAGTACAAATGTTAGTTGTGACTATTATTATAAATAAAAAAGAATAGAGAACAGGTGTTTTTTTCAAAATAATATGTAGTCCCATGTCAGTGAGAAGGAGAAAGTGAAAACTGAAATTTTCCTTTGAACAGCAGTATTCAGTCTGGGATTCAAGTACCCCTAGAGGTATACAAAGCAATATAAGGAGCACAGAGAATGAAGAATTTTTAGTTAATCAATTTCTAGATCCTCAATATCCACATCTCCTCTTTCTCCATAAGAAAAGTCTAGGAGCTGAGAACTTCAGGCAGTTATCCTTTCTTTCTGGCCCTTTCTCCGTGACCCTTTTCTCACAACAGCAAAAACTAAGGTCTCCCACATCTTTCTATGCTGCATTGCCCCAAGGTGTAAAAATCCACCGGGATCCTGAAGCAAATGAATAATTTAAAATATCGATATTGAAAAATCTACTTTAATCAATTGATTTGATTGATTTTTATCAGTTATCATAATAACTGTTATGATAACCAGAAGTCATATTTTGGCACTGAAGTCTTACATTTTTGAGATATTAAAAATAAGCTTAAATTTATATATGTGTTTTATTGCATAGAAATAGAGCTGAGTGATCATTTAAAAGACTTTCAAGGAGAAAAATACATTACAGGAGGATGTAATTCTAAGAGGGAAATAGAATGAATATATGATTGAAAGAAGAAAACAGAATGATATATTATTTCCAAATATTAAGGAAGAATTTGCACATGTATTTTTTAAAAACTAGGTCTACATATCAAACCACTATAGTATTTATATTCTATTGGAATCAGTTGTTTTATTTAAAAGTAATAGTTTTATTTACAATGTCAATATTTGCAATACTCTTAAAAGTATTACACTTGCAACTATCCCAATTTATGATAAAATTTTTAATATAGGGTATAAACTGTGAAGGAAGGTAACATCATTGTTCAAAATTACATTGAGACACGCTTCAAAATCTTTGAAGACCAATGCTCTAGTCAGTGGTTTCAAAAGTTTGGTCTCTAGGCTAGCCAACATCAACATCAACTGGGAACTTGTTAGAAATACAAATTCTGGGGTCCCATCCAGAAGCTTTAGAGGTGGGCCCAGCAATCTGAATTTTAAAAAGCACTCTAGGTGACTCTGATGCAGGCTAAATATTGAGAAATCTTTTCAAAGTCTTGCAGATCTCTTTCCTAGGATATTTGTCTTTCTCTTCCCTTGCTTTCCTTTTTAAATTTCTCTTCTCTATAAGAAATAGCAAAATTAATGAGCAATGTGGATTTTAGAAACACTTGTGATTTATAAAATATCTGCCTGGCCAAAAGCACTCATAGCTGTAGGCTGAAATACGAAGATGAGGTGATAAAGAATCTAGACTCTAAAAGCAAGTAGTTGGAGGAGTGGTCAAGATGACAGAACTGGAAAACCCTGAGCTCACCTCCTCCCACAGGCACCAAATTACAAGTATTTACAAAGCACCTATCAAGGAGAATGACCTGAAGAGCAGCAGAAAAGATTTTCCACAACTAAAGAGATAAAGAAGGAACCCTAACGAGATGGGTAAGAGGTGCCGGGAGGTGTTATAGTCAAGACCCATACACCAGGTAGGCGACCCACAAATGGGAGGATAATCACAATTACAGAAGTACTCCCAAAGGAACGGGGGGACTGAGCTCCACATTGGGCTCTCCAACCTCTGGGTCCTTCAGTAGAAACATGAGCCTTCAGGATGTCTGGTTTTGAAGATCAGTGGCGCTTGTGTATGGGAGAGCTGGAGGATTGTAGAAAACAAAGACTCCAGTCTTAAAGGGTATTCACAAAATCTCACATGCTCCCAGCACAGAGGCGGTAATTTGAAAGGAGCCTAGGTCAGACTCACTGACTGATCCTGGAGAGCCTTCTGGAGATGCAGGTGGCAAATGAGACTCTCTCTGGGGACATAGTCATTTCTGGAAGCTCATTCTACCACGAGGACACTGGTGCTGGCAAGGGACATTTTGGAGTCCTTCCTCTAGCCTGAGAGCATCGGAGGCTTACCCACGCACCAGCGGGCTGGCACCAGAACTGGGACCTACTGGGCTGCACAACTCGCTATGCCAGGAATGGGCTTTGCCTACCAGCCCACCCACCATAACCAACCCTGCCACAACAGAAGGGCCCTTACAGCCCACATAGGGGACAGCACTGAAGGATATAGCTCTGGGGACCAGAAGGAAGTGTGCTGCTGGGACAGTACTCAGCCATTAAAAAAAAAAAAAAAAAAAAAAATTCCACAACATGTATGGATAGAGCGTATTATGCTAAATAAAATAATTTACACAGAGGAAGACAAATATTGGGCTGGCCAAAAAGTGCCTTCGGTTTTAAAGTAAAAATAAAAGACACATTTTTCATTTTCACCAAGAACTTTATTGAACAACGTATTCACCCTTTTGTTCCATTACCTTCTGTCGTTTTTCAGGCAAATTCATAATTCCATCTTCCCAAAACTTTTAATCTTTTTGAGCAAAGAATTGTTCCAGGTGCCTTTTACAGTCTTCCAGGGAGCTGAAATTTTTTCCATTAAGAGAATTATGTAAAGACTGAAATAAATGGAAATCCGAAGGTGCAGTGTCTGGTGAACACGGAGGATGAATCAGAACTTCCCAGCCAAGCTGTAACAGTTTTTGCCTGGTCATCAAAGAAACATGCGGTCTTGTGTTATCCTGATGGAAGATTATGAGTTTTCTGTTGACTAATTCACTTTTTGCTGAGTGCTGCTTTCAGTTGGTCTAATTGGGAGCAGTACTTGTTGGAATTAATCTTTTGGTTTTCCAGAAGGAGCTCATAATAGAGGACTCCCTTGCAATCCCACCATATACACAACATCACCTTGTTTGGATAAAGACCGGCCTTTGGTGTGGTTGGTGGCGGTTCATTTCACTTGCCCCACGATCTCTTCTGTTCCACATTATTGTACAGTATCCACTTTTCATCACCCGTCACAGTTTCTTTTAAAAATGGAACGTTTTCATTATGTTTAAGTAGAGAATCGCATGCGGAAATATGGTCAAGAAGGTTTTTTTTTGCTTAACTTATGTGGAACCCAAACATCAAAGCGATTAACACAACCAAGCTGGTGCAAATGATTTTCAGTGCTTGATTTGGATATTTTGAGTAGGTTGGCTATCTTCCATGTGGTATAATGTTGATTGTTCTCAATTAATGTCTCTATCTGGTCGCTATCAACTTCAACTGGTCTATCCTACCCTGGAGCGTCATCCAGCAAGAAATCTCCAGCACGAAACTTGGCAAACCACTTTCGACATGTTCGATCAGTCACAGCACCTTCTGCATACACTGCACAAATGTGTTTTTGCATTTCGGTTGCGTTTTTACCTTTCTTGAAATAATAAAACGTAATATGCCGAAAGTGTTGCTTTTTTTCTTCCATCTTCAATATTAAAATGGCTACACAAAAATTCACCAATTTTGATGTCTTTTTTTAAATGCACACTGATATGATAGCTGTCACATACAATCTAACAAAATTGTTTTGAATGAAGTTAAAGACAACTAAGTGCTACTAGAGCCATCTTATAGAAAAAAACGAATGAACCTTTTGGCCAACCCAATGCCACCTGTTATCACTTATATGTGGAAATCTAAAACAAACAAAATAAAATGAAAAGAGACTAATTGATACAGAGAACAAACAGGTGGTTGCCAGAAGTGAGGGGGTTGGGGGGGGTGGGCAAAATAGCTAAACTGAAGGTACAAACCTCCAGTTATACAGTAAAGTCATGAGGATGTAAAATACGGCATAAGGAGTATGGCCACCGATACTGTAATAACTTTGTATGGAGACGGGTGGTTACTAGACTTATCGTGGTGATCATTTCATAATGCAGACAAATGTCAAATCATTATGTAGTACACCTGAAACTAACATAATATTGTACATCAACTATATTGCAATTAAAAAAACAAAAAATAATAAATGACACATACATAAAATAAAAAGCAAGTGGTTCAGCAATCCTTTAATTCTTATTATATTGTTGAAAGCTGGTTGAAAGACCCAGTGGTTACACAGTTCATTTCTTAGATAAGGTAACTGTCTAATCATTTTCTAATTGTCCCTTTCAATCATGACAATGCATTAGCTATTGCCTTAAGCATTTAATCAGAGTCCTGACCATACTATAAGGCATATGCTAATGTAATAATCAACTAATTGGATAGATGAGAGGCTACCCTGAAAGGTGAGAAAGCTGACTGGGCCTGGGAGAGCAGGGAAAAGGCTAAGCCTCCTGATACACAGTGTTTCATAGCCTCATCAGTCATTCTTGGGCCATTCTCTCAGGAGGAATTTCAACGGTTTCACTGTACTGCCTTCACTGATGGCCCCTGCTTACTATCCCACAACTTCCAGAACTTCTGCAACAATCCCAGTGATTAAATAAAAAACTACTCTCTGCTAAGTACATTTGCATTGCCTTCATTTTCATCCACAATTATCACTGCTATCCTCAACTCTTGTCTTTCACATTTATTGATCTGTTACTATGTCCTAGACACTGTACTAAAGTGTTTGACATATCAACTCTGTTGATCCTCGCAACAACACTCTGGATAATGTATTGGGTTGGCCAAAAAGTTCGTTTGGTTTTAAGTAAAAATAAAAGACACATTTTTCATTTTCACCAAGAACTTTATTTAGCAATGTATTCATTAACCGAACGAACTTTTTGGCCAGCCCAATACTTGCATTATGTCTATCTCGTAGGTGAGGAATCTGAGGCAGAATAGTTAAATAACTAGCCTATGTTCACACAGGCTAAAATATTAAGGCTGAAATATACACCTGGGCAAGCTAACTTGTGTTCTCACTTAATATCTGTTAGAAAACACATGAATTAATTTATATTCATTATTTAATTGCAGCCTTACACCATCCTAGAATGTAGGTTCTATCATTATACCCATTTTAAAAATAAGGAAACTAAGTCAAGTCAAAATCAGATCATTTGTATTTGGCAAAGATGGGGCTTGAATCTAGGTCTATCCAATTCCCAGCCCTTGCTATTTGCCACTATGCTTCCTCTGTATGTTTGCAGATTCCCATGTGTGGGTGCTCCTCATTAAATTAGAGAAAGCAAAAAAGATCAATAGGTGGCCACTAATAGTGTCAACTGTAGGAAATATGCATGCAGACTATGTTGGATTTGTCTGTGGCCACAGATGAATTTGCAGTTTGGTGTTTTTCAGACTCTGACTCTCCTAACATTTCACCAAGAGTCTCTCCCTGGGAAAACCTGACTTTCCCTTGATTTCTGTAAGCCAGATTCGGCCACAGTTTCTAAAGACTCCACAGTGTTTGTTTTTGTCTTTTTTTCTGGAGGAAAAGAAAAGAAAAAGAAAGAGAGAGAGAGTGAAGGAGGGAGGGAGGAAGGAAGGAAGGAAGGAAGGAAAGAAGGAAGGAAGGAAGGAAGGACTGTTCTCTTTCCAGCCTCAGCTGCTAAGATTTTACCCCTTCTCGTCCTACATTCTGGGTGTCAGTCACATGCAAACTTTGCCCTTCGCTGACATGACATGTGCTTCCACATCTCAGTACCACTATACATACACACCTCAATATCTTCTGCTCTCTTCTCCATGGTTAAAATCTTCATTATCATTCAAGAATCAGTTCAAGCCTTTTCCCTGGTAATGTTCCCTTCCTGCTTAGTAGCTCTGTAACACCTTATTCACACCTCTTTTATGGCACTTAAACCTATCTTGACTCATTTCTTAGAGTTCTATTCTAGACTATGAGTCTCTCACAAAGAGGATTATATGATAGAGTTAAATTCAGGAAAAAATGGAATAAACCTGTCCCCTGATTTGGGGACAGTTGATGACAGTTTATTAAGTGTATGATGAGGAAGTAATGCTTGAGCTTTCTGAACAAGATTAATAATTATGGATTGTGTTAGTTTGCTAGAGCTACTGTAACAAAGTATCAGGCTGGGTGGCTTAAGCAACAGAAATTTATTTCCTCACAGTTCTGGAGGTTAGAAGTCCAAGATAAAGGTGCTGGCAGGGTTGGTTTCAGAGTCCCTTCTTCTTGGTTTGTAGACGGCCATGTTTTCTCTCCATCTTCAAATGGCCTTTCTCTCTATGAGTTTCTGTGTCCTAATTTCTTCCTTGTATACAGTCACTCGCCATATCAGAGAAGAGCTCACCCACATGATCTCATTTTACCTTAACTACCCCCTTTAAAGTCCCTATCTCCAAGTACAGTCACATTCTGAGGTAGTGGGTGTTGGGACTTCAACATGAAGTATCTCCCCATGAGTTTTGGGGACATACAAGTCAGTCCATGACACTGATGGATCATATATCATCTCTATATCATAACTTTTCTATAGTCCAATCTTTCAGCAAAATGACTGTGTCAGGGTTCTTCCAGCTATTTCAACTTTTTTTTTTTTTTTGGAACCGAGTCCTTACAATAAATTTTCTCTGCTGGAAATATGCATAATATGTGTTGTGACCCCTAATTTCCTGAATGGACCCTTGTCGATATAGCACATTAGAGACTGCTGCCTGATCAGGCCAGGAACACACACGTGTTGCCATCGCTGTTGCCGTGGCATGAGGTATTCCCAAAGACAAGGTAAAATGATCTTTTTCTGCCTTCCGCTTTCCAGTTTTCGACCAAAGCCTCCCATTCACAGAACTTAGGTAGTTGTCAGCTGGCAAGGCAGTAAGGAAATGTTGGCTCTGGTTCCCTATGATAGAGAAGGGGCAGGGATGGAAAAGAGACAATAACTTGCACATTTATTCTTCCTCAACAAAACAGTAAATTCCATGACTGTAGTGATTTTGACAGTGTTCTCCCTGTTGTTTTCTTAGTTTTAGAACTAAGTCTGACAATTAATGCTCAATAAATTTTTGTTTAATAAGTTATCATCATTTTTATATGAGGACAATTATTCATTGGTTATCTGTGTAACAAGTAGAGGAGACGGAATTCATAATGTTGATATAAAATTGTACAAATTTTCATTTGTATAGGAGAACTGCTATGCTAACATTCTACTAATGATAAGGCAGAGGGGTAGAAAAGTAGACTGAAAACAGCCCTTGAATGACAGTTAAGAAACCTAGGATATAGACTGTACTCTGTCTTCCTTGACCATGTGACCTCAGTTCACCTTTCTGGGTCTTAATCATTGAGTCAACAAAGTTGCCTTCCTAAGTGCCTTCCTTGTGTTATATGACATAGATATGGTTATATATAGCATGTCATCTTTTCCAATAATTCACCAAACCCTATTGATTCAAAATATATCCCAGATCTCTCAATGACTCTTCATCTCGTCTGCCATGACCCTAGTCTAAACTACCATCATCTTCCCTTGGGTTACTGCAATAGCTTCCTAGCTCATCACCCTGCTTCTGATCTTAGCTCTCTCAAATAAGCTTCCACAAAGTAGCCAGAATAGGACAACTTTTTTTATGCAAATGTGATTATCATACTTTCAGGCAAAAACAAAAGAAAACAAACAAACAAACAAAACTTCTTTGGATTCCCATTCTTAATAAGATCTTCAGATATATTACCCGATCTGACCCCAGTCTAACTCACTAACCTTATTTTATACTACTTTTCTCCTCACTCTGACATACTATACTTGGTTCCTAGAAGGCAACCAATTCACTTTTTCTTCTCAAAACCTTCTCCTGTGCTGTTATCCCTTCTACCTCATGTGCTCTTACTCCCAGACTTTGGCCCACTCTGTTTTACATAGCACTTTTCATCTTTTGCACTTCTTTATAGATTTATAACTATATTTTATAATAATTTGTTTAATGTCTTCTTTACTACCAGAATGAAAGTTCCACAAGAGAAGGAAAAGTATGTTTTGTGCAGAACTAAGTCTCCAGTATGCAGCCAGATGCTAAATAAACATCTCTTGAGTGAATGAATGATGAGGAAGTTATTGAAGAATTTTAAACAGAAAAGAGGCTTGACCTGATATATAATCTTTCTAGAAGTTTACTCCAAATTTTAGTTTCTCCAATGTAAAAGAGGATTAGATGATATATAAGGTCCCTACCATTCTCACATTCTACGATTTTGTTCTCCTAAATCTGAAGAAAAATTCTCAATGTTCATCTGATGTTTCACTTATTATGCCTTGCCTATGACATGGGTAAAAAATTGGTGTTAGAGCTCATGACAAACAAGCTAAAGTCTGCATCACTGAACACAGGATTATGGATGCAAAGTCAAGGGCTACATGAATATGATCTTGTTGATTTCCAAAATGGACTTTTTCCCCCCCTTTGGGATTCCTTTGAGTCAGAATGATTGGCAAGATTAGAGAGACATCTCAAAATCTTCAACAATGCCCTTGAATGCAGGCTCACACATACTTGATTTAGATAACTAGAACCCTTTACATTTTTATTTAAACTCATTAGCATGGGGACATGAAAAATCCATGATTAGTAGTGGTCTGGAGATAAATTTAACTACCTACATTAGATGACATTTTCAGAGGATATCAGATTTAGAAGATAAGTGGCAGCCATCCCGCCAAAGTCTATCATGTAGTTAAACATTTGCTGACTCAGCAAACTTTTTTGTTTACGTACATCACACACTGTGCTAGGTGCTGTGAACATGAATATCCTACATATGGGGAAATGAGGAAAAAATAACTTTTCCAGCATGACATTTGGTTGATTAGAAGAGTTAAGAACAAGAATTGTGAGCCTTAATATTTGGTCCCTTTCCATGATGACAAGGATGGGCATTGAATAGAATTATGCAGGAAGTTCCCACCAAAATAAAACAAAAGTTGCTGCATCTTATAACCCATACGACAAAGAAGGAAGCACAGCACATGGTAGGCCTCTTTGGGTTCTATAGGCAAAGCATTATACACTTAGGAATACTACTCTGGCCCATATACTATGTGACATGGAAGTCTGCCAGCCTTAAGTAGGGCCTGGATCAGAAAAGAGTTCTACAGCAGATCCAGAGCACAGTAGAATCAGCCCTGTCACTTGGGCAAAATGATCCAGTAGACTCTATGGTGTTGGAAATGTCAATGGTGGGAAAAGATACAGTATGGAGCATAGGGCAACTTTCAGTTAAAGTACTGCAGCACAGACCCTTTGGATTCTGAAGCAAGGCTATGTCTTCAGCAATAGAGAATTACAGACCCTTTGAAGAATAGCTCTTGGCATGTGACTGAAACCTGGTGGAGAAAGAAAATTTAACCACGAGTTACCAAGTTACTAGGAATCTGGAACTATGCATTATGGGTTAGGTTCTCAGACACCCACCAAGTAATAAAGTCAGATGGGCCCAGCAATAGTCATTATAAATTGGAATTGAGCCTGAGCAGGACCAGGGATATAATAAATTGCATGAGTATTTAGTCCAACCTTCCCTGCCACTCACCACAGTTGTACAAGTAACCCTCCTCTGGCTTGCACTTATGATTATATGGGGATCTTAAATAAGGAGGAAAAAAAACCAAGCTTGATTACAGATGAATGAATTTGATTTCTGGGTACATACAAAAATAGATGGTGCTGCATTACAACCACATTCAGGGGTAATCCTGAGAGACAGTTGAGAAGAAAAATATTCTCAATGCATAAAGCTGAGCAGGAACCTGGTTATAACTTTTATGTGGAAGGAGATGTAACCCAATGAGTTAATATACATAGATCCTTGTGTAGTGGCCAATGGCCTAGATGTCTGGTCAAGAATGTTGGAAAGAAGAGATCTAGGGTATGGATCATGGTATTATAGTTACCTCTTTTCCTATTTCTTTGTAATTTTGTGTTCCAGTGATCTATTGCTGAGTGGCAAATTACCCCAAAGCTAAGTGACTTAAAGCAACCACCATTTTATTATATCTCATGATTTTGAGGGTCAGGAATTCTCAAACAGAGTCAACTGAGCAATATTTCTGCTCCACATGGCATTAACTGAGGTCATTTGATAGTACTTAACTGGTGGATGGCTGGTCTAGAGGCCCTTAGACAGCTTTATTCACATGTCTCATGCATTGACAGTGATGTCTGGCAGGCTAGGATTAGTTAGGACTATTGACAAGCATACCTACATGTGGCCTTATCAGGATGGTGACTTCAGGGTAGCTGATCTTCATGGCAAATCAGGGCTCCCAGAGAAAATGTTCCAGGAGGCCTAGATGCGAGACTTTTGACCTAGTCTTACAAGTCCCAGAATGTCACTTCTGTCAAATTTATTGGCAAGTCACTAAGGCCAGCCCGTGTTCAAGGAGGGAATTAGTCCCCATCTTTCAGGGGGAAAAGTAGCAAGTGTTTTATGGCCATTTTTAATTAACCACAGTTTGTATTATATCTGAAAAAAGTTTTTTTTACCTTCTTGTTGGCTGGTTCTTTCAGGTCTCTCATGAGACAACTGTCGACTACCTGTCTACAACAAAAAAGATCTTCCTTACATAGTCATAAAATTCAATGTTCCTTGGGGGACTTTGCTTCGGATGGAAGAAGCCATTTCCCGTCCTTTCATCTGGACACTTATTGATTTCCTACTATGGACAGAGTAGTGTCTAGAGGCAGTTAGGCAGAGTGAGGATTAGATCTGTGAACTCGATCTACTCTGTGACCTTGAGCAAACTACTTAAACTCTTTGAGCTTTAATATTCTTATCTGTAAAAAAGGGACAAAAATACATGCCCAGAGTTCAGAAGTTCTTATGAAACTCCAAAAGTATTATTAATGTATGGGAAAATATTATAAACTATTTTTTAAAAAGCAGCCTTTATTAATGTACCTATTAAGTCAAGAAAATAAGAAAAAATTGAAGTCAGATAGAACACAATTACACACACACACACACAAATCTAATACCAGGTATGGTCGCTGCCTTAAAGTAGCATAAACCATAGTCATGTTGTTTCAAAGTAGAGAAAGATTATATCTGGTTGCAACAGTAGGAAAACTTCATTATTATTATTCAGTGATTCCACTATCTCAACTATACAGGAATCTAATGGGTGATATCATACTAAAGTTCAGAGACATCAAAAAGTCTCTTTAGCTCAGCCATAACTGGAGTTTTCTGGAATGATGCTGTACTGGGCAAAAATGGTTTGGCTTCTGGAAATGCATCTGGACAATTCAGCGCTGTTATTAGATTTTCTCTGTTTCTTTAATGTTAGTAAGAAGACCTGCAAAATAATCTGATGAAGAAAGCTAAGGTATGCAAGATTTCATCAGAGCAGGCTGCGCCCATGGCCTCTGGGAATTTTCATACTGTGGTTCCGAGCCCTGGGTGCCTATCTGGAAATCAAGAGCCCCAGTACTTCAGTCATCAACCCAGCTCCACATGGCAAAGGAGAATGTTTCCTGCATCAGATACACCTTGCTTCAGTGAATTGACTCAGATGTGGTATTTTAATTGGCACTAAATAGAATTATTATTTAATTAAAGCAGAGGCTAATTAATTTTCTGAGTCATTGTTTGTGCAAAAGCTGCTATATTCCAGTCACAACCAACTTAATTGAATAACATCAAATACTCAATTTGGTGCCTTCAGGAGGTCTATTCTGTTTCTTCTAGGTTCTTATCCAAATGGATACTTTTTTATTAGGAATAATTGAAGATAAGATATTTAGATTCATAAAATGTCACAGTGGAAATGGACTTCACAGAACTCCCTTAGCATGGACATTGAAGAGACAGTAAAACTGACACCCAGAGAGTAAAAAGGAGCTATCTGAGATCACACAGCTAGTTAGGGCTGGGTCAGTTCTGGGACCAGTAGATCCTAACTCCCATTCCAGTGATCATTCCATTATACTTCAAAACAGGAGCTTTCTGAGAGAGGACCAATGGCATGCCAACATAAGAAGCAACCTCATAGACTATTTTTCCAGTACCAACACTTTATCGCTAGAGAAACTGAGGACCAGTGGAAAAAAAGACTTACCCTAGTCAGGTAGCTAAGCCAGGATGAGAGCCCCAATTTACACTCTAGTAATCTGTCCATCATAACCTGGTTTTTAGAATCACCTAGAGAGTAGATGACCCTGTTGTGGTAATGAGCATGGATGTGCCCACAAGAACCATTTTTTGAATACTGTACTTTGCAAAATAATGACTTTGGAAAGAAATCGCTTCCATGAAAAAAAAAAAAAGGTTGAGTGGTGTGTAAGGCTGACCCACAATCTTCCTTAGGCCTAGCGCTCTGCCTAAGGTAAGCCTCACTCTTTCAGAGACCAGTTCTCCCATGAAGATGTCCATGAAGACTAGGACCTACGGCCATCCTTCCCTCATTGGGCATCCCCTTGGCACTTAGGTCCAATCTGCATCTCACCCTGCAAATCTGAACTTACTTAAATTCCTTGCATGTAGTTCTCAGTCATTAGTTTTAAACCTCTCAAAGAAAGGGTGTCAGCTGTCGTCTCCTTCTATCACATCCTCTCAAGTACTTCATATATGAACAGCACTCAATACGCACTCAGTATAAACTCACTACAACGATTCCTGAAAGACCTGGAATGCAGGAGGTTAGCAAGGACTAGAGGTCTAAATTGTGATGGCTACTTACTCAGCATGGAATAGTCAATGAATCTCTGTAGAAGAAGAAGCAGGATTTGAATCCAGATTCTTATACTTACTGGTATTCTGAGCCTCAATTTTCTCATTGGAAAATGGTCATTTTACTATTTACTTCAGGTGCTGTTGTAAGGATGAAATGAGACAAATGTATGAGCCATTTGCACAATGCTTGGCAAATAGTAGGTACTGAAGCCATAAATCCTAGTTCCCATATTGCCTCAGAGGTTACAGGTAAAAATGCTTTGCAACTTCCTTGTTATTAGAAGGCAAGGGCCCCAACACTCTTAGTGAGTTTTTTGTTCTTTGCAACTTTGCCAAATATATTGGTCAGGTAGACAGAACCATGCTCAATGCTTCTGTTCTGCCCCACTGTTTGTCTGACATTTCCACATTAATATGCAGTTCACTGACCTTTTTTTAGGAGGACGTGTCTCCTGCAAAGCCCATGAGTTTGTCTAAATTCTGATTTAGATTGCCATTTTCTCTGACTAAATCAAGACAAAGAAGAAGCTAATGGTGAGCCGCTGTCAAAAGCTCCTGGGCATGTTTCTATCTTTCACACCGAGGAAGGAAGGTCAGTGTGCTCCTGTTAAGGTCAGGGTGGAGCCCGCAGTCTGTTCTTATGTCACAAATTCAGCTGGAATGAAGAAACCCGCCCTGCCTGAAATGGTTGTCTTCATGCATTCTCCCTTAGCGGTGAGTTATTGGTTATTCATAATCCTCAGCCGTGCCCTGGGGAAGGAAGGGTTGTTGCCAAGTCCTCCCTTCAGAAGCACGTGTGTGACTCTTCCGGACTACAGATCAGGCTAAGATGTGGGTGGCTGGCTGTGTAATGAAGGGAGGTCGGTGAGATCTGTCAGCAACTGTTGCATCAAGAGTGTTATGGGTTTTCCTGTACCCAGACCTCCCAAATTTGGGGTTGCTGAATTGCTTGGGTTTATTTCAATGATCAATCTGCATCTGTGGGTCTCAGCCAAGGGTCAGGGGACATCATAACTGCTGTAAAAGGGGAAACAGCCCTTAATGAACTTCAGGGACAACCCCACGAGGAAAGTGGAGTCTTCCTCAAAAGGCCTGAAGGAGATTGCAAAATCCAGGGTACGGGGGATGGAAAGTGATCTGTGGATCAGATCTACAGACAGGCAAGGGCAAGGCTGGAACAAATAAAGGACTCCTCTGCAGAAGAGTTTAACTCCTCAGACACAGGCTTTGAGAGCGAGGGTTATTCCCATGGGATAAGGCTGTAAATCTTGATGTCCCAGAGTGGCTCTACCAGGAAGGGTTCCCACAGATGAGGCAAGGCTGGATCAGACTATTTCCTGGAAGTGTGAGGAAGACCTAGCTGCTCTTTGTCCAATCTGATCTAGAGCAAGATCTCACCTCCTCTTCTCCAACACCCGCACTAAGAGGAAGCATCAAGACTTTCCCAAGGACAGGAACCAAAAAGGATTCCCTTAAGCAGCAAAACAAAGAAGAAAAAATCATGAATTTTGGAATAAGGGAAAAATCAGTTTTAAATTTCAATTCCTCTCTAACTAGTAAGTGACTTAGGGCAAATCACTTAATCCTTAGCTTCCATTTTCTCAGCCGTAAAGGAAAGAGAATGTCAACCACAGGGTGTTGATATGAACATCAAATTAGATCAGATATGTAAGCACACACTCTATAAAGCATTGCTAATGAAAGAGATATTACTCTCTCCTCCTTACTTAGCCGATTTCTTTGTTCACTTTTTCTTTTTATTCCAGTGTTGGTAAATACTGAATGATGACCGAGTCAAAGGAAGGCAGGAAGTAGTGATATCTAAGTAACAAGAAATGAAAACATCACATTTTTATTTTGGGGGGAAAGGTGTTTTACATGCTCTATTTCATTTGATTCTTACAAAAACCCTTTTGAGTGGGTATATGCATTTCCATTTTACAGGTGAGGAAACTGAACCTCTAAGTCCAGTTACTTACCCAAGGTTGCACAATTAGCAAGTAGAGAATCTATAACTCCTAACCCCAAGCACTTTTCACTCTGCTGTCTTAAGCAGTTCACAGATCCTTTGGGATGACAAAGCAAACATAAAGAAATTCCAAGAAATTGCAAAGGGGTGGGGTGCTGATTTAAGAAGTCTTCCCGCAGGAAATTTGAGGTGGATTTTGAAGAGTATATAAAATTTGGGCCAGAGCAGGAAAGTAAGAATATATTCCAGACCTGGGAAAAAGAATAGACAAGGACTCAGAAATAGTAAGATGCAGACAATGTTCAGGGCACTGTGTCTGAATGTGTGCTAAATATCTTGATTCCTGAAGGAAGTTTCCTAATGGTTTTCAAAGCCCTGAATCCTTTTCCTGGTTCAGAGGTAGGAAATGCTAGATCACACTTAGAACAAGAAACCCTAGGCTTTCAGAGATCAGTGGGGTGATGGTTTAAAATCCTTGTTGCCTAAATAACCTAAGGAATTATGAGAAGTCCCTACAGAGGCTGCCTTAATGAGTCTTGGGGAGAAAAGAGATCCCATCCTTACTACAATTCAAGAACATTTCTAAAAAAATTTAAATTAATTATTTAAATGTCTGAGTAATATCTTAAGTTTGAAAACCTCTGATCTAAGAACAAACCCCAGTCTTTTGTAGAAGGAAGAACAAGCCCAGAGAGGGAAAATAATTTGCTGAAATTCACAAAACTGTTTCATGGAAAGCACAAACTAGAACTCTAGTCCAGGATCCTTTCTCCTACTTAGATGAGACTCTTCTTGGGACTGCAGCAAATGCAAATCTCAAGGTACCATCTTGTTTGGTGGTAAATTTTTAAATTTAAGAACCTACTGAGTTGGAATGTTCATCAGATGCCTGAATTGCTCCTAAAGCATTATGAGCAATGGACTCAGTTTTTCTACTGTCTGAGATGTCCTATTGTACTGTTAGACGGTTTCTATTGTTTGTAAAGTGCTTCTTTATATTGAGCCTTATTTTCCCTTCCTGAAACTTTCTCTCCTTAATATTAGTTCTAATTCCTCTTTGCCAGAAGGCCATTTACATTTCTCCATGAATTTTTTCTGATCCAACTTGAACATCCTCAAAAGGCTTCATTCCTCTTTCTTAAGGCATGGTTTTGTCACCTTACCTACCTAACCAAATTCCTCCTAAAACTTTCCAGGATGTTTGCTTTTCTTGAAAGCTGTGGTGGCTAAAACTGTACCCTTGGTATGGTCTGACCACAATATGCCATACTTCCTTTCTTTGGAAACACCCTGCCATGAATGTAGCCTACATTTGTACTTTTTTTTTCTTTAAGTGACCACACCATTGTGGTTAAAAAAAAAAAAAAAAAAAAAGCCCTAAATCGTTCACCTGTGCTTTTGCTAATCACATTACCCTCCCTTTGTACTTTTGCATTTCTATGTATGATCCAAATGCAGAGCTGTTTAGCTGTCCTTTTTAAGTTTTGAAATATTCGATGTGACTTGTTTTTCTACTTGGGAGATGCTTCTTTCTGCTCTGAATGTGTCATTCTCTACACATCCTTTGTCTATCTCTGAGCTTATCCTTAGTAACTTTGTAACTTCACTGATTTATCTCTCTCTTCTCTTTCTCAACATCAGTAAACTTGCATCAAAACTTTGATTTTAGACAATTAGCAACAAGCGAGTCAGCGAGGTGGGAGTAAACAAGGGGAATGTGAAATAGAGATTTCCTCCTGCCAGAATAGAGCTCTTGCCAACTGCTTTTGGTTCTTGCTGTTTTTGATGAATCAAACTGATTCATCAACTCATTTAAGATATGAGGACCTGAAGGTTTCACTTCTCTCCTACTATCTAATTTTCACTCCATCTGCACTAATGATAATAATAATAATGTTGTGACCACCTGGAAATCACTTCACATCCCCATAATTATCATCTCCTCTGTAAAACAATTATGTGACTCAAGTTCCTTCTTTGGGAGAAAATTTCAAGGAACTTCGTTGAAGGGAATTTGCTTGCTGTCTTAAAATATTTTAAGGGCTATCAAGGGTAAGGATTAAAATGTGGCTTCAAGAGGTAGGATTAAGGATTTTACTGGATAGAAATTAGAGTGATGCATATTTCACTTTAGCATAGAGAAAAGAACTCTATTAGAATCCATGCTATGTGTAAATCTTGCTGGTTGCCTGTGAAAAGGTGAGTTCCCTATCAAAGAACGTGCTGAGACAGCAGCTGGATTTCACCTCAAAGGTTATGTGGAAGATTCTGCATTAGAAAGAACATTTGGTAACATTTCTTTTTTTTTTTTTTTCACATCTTTATTGGAGTATAATTGCTTTACATTGTTGTGTTAGTTTCTGCTGTATAACAAAGTGAATCAGCTATACGTATACATATATCCCCTATTTTACATTTGGTAGTATATATATGTCAGTGCCACTCTCTCACTTCGTCCCAGCTTACCCTTGCCCCTCCCCGTGTCCTTAGGGCCATTCTTTATGTCTGCATCTTTATTCTTGTCCTGCCCCTAGGTTCTTCAGAACCTTTCCTTTTTTTTTTTTTCTTTTTTTGAGATTCCATATATATGTGTTAGCATACGGAATTTGTTTTTCTCTTTCTGACTTACTTCATTCTGTATGACAGACTCTAGGTCCATCCACCTCACTACAGATAACTCAATTTTGTTTCTTTTTTATGGCTCAGTAATATTCCATTGTATATATGTGCCACATCTTCTTTATCCATTCATCTGTCGATGGACACTTAGGTTGCTTCCATGTCCTGGCTATTGTAAATAGTGTTGCAATGAACATTGTGGTACATGAGTCTTTTTGAATTATGGTTTTCTCAGGGTATATGCCCAGTAGTGGGATTGCTGGGTCATATGGTGGTTCTATTTTTAGTTTTTTAAGGAACTTCCATACTATTCTCCATAGTGGCTGTATCAATTTACATTCCCACCAACAGTGCAAGAGGGTTCCCTTTTCTCCACATCCTCTCCAGCATTTATTGCTTGCAGATTTGTTGATGATGGCCATTCTGACCAGTGTGAAGTGATACCTCATTGTAGTTTTGATTTGCATTTCTCTAATGATTAGAGATTTTGAGCATCCTTTCATGTGTTTGTTTGTTGGCAATCTGTATATCTTCTTTGGAGAAATGTCTGTTTAGGTCTTCTGCCCATTTTTGGATTGGGTTGTTTGTTTTTTTGTTATTGAGCTGCATGAGCTGCTTGTATATTTTGGAGAGTAATCCTTTGTCAGTTGCTTCGTTTGCAAATATTTTCTCCCATTCTGAGAGTTGTCTTTTCGTCTTGTTTATGGTTTCCTTTGCTGTTCAAAAGCTTTTAAGTTTCATTAGGTCCCATTTGTTTATTTTTGTTTTTATTTCCATTTCTCTAGGAGGTGGGTCAAAAAGGATCTTGCTGTGATTTATGTCATAGAGTTTTCTGCCTATGTTTTCCTCTAAGAGTTTGATAGTGTCTGAACTTACATTTAGGTCTTTAATCCATTTTGAGTTTATTTTTGTGTGTGGTGTTAGGAAGTGTTCTAATTTCATTCTTTTACATGTAGCTGTCCAGTTTTCCCAGCACCACTTATTGAAGAGGCTGTCTTTTCTCCATTGTATACTCTTGCCTCCTTTATCAAAGATAAGGTGACCACATGTGCATGGGTTTATCTCTGGGCTTTCTATCCTGTTCCATTGATCTATATTTCTGGTTTTGTGCCAGGACCATACTGTCTTGATTACAGTAGCTTTGTAGTATAGTCTGAAGTCAGGGAGTCTGATTTCTCCAGCTCCATTTTTCTTTCTCAAAATTGCTTTGGCTATTCAGGGTCTTCTGTGTTTCCATACAAATTGTAAAATTTTTTGTTCTAGTTGTGTGAAAAATGCCATTGGTAGTTTGATAGAGATTCCATTGAATCTGTCGATTGCTTTGTGTAGTATAGTCATTTTCACAATGTTGATTCTTCCAATCCAAGAACATGGTATATCTCTCCATCTGTTTATATCACTTTTAATTTCTTTCATCAGTGTCTTATAGTTTTCTGCATACAGGTCTTTTGTCTCCCTAGGTAGGTTTATTCCTAGGCATTTTATTCTTTTTGTTGCAGTGGTAAATGGGAGTGTTTCCTTAATTTCTCTTTCAGAATTTTCATCCTTACTGTATAGGAATGCAAGAGATTTCTGAGCATTAATTTTGTATCCTACCATTTTATCAAATTCATTGGTTACCTCTACTAGTTTTCTGGTAGCATCTTTAGGATTCTCTATGTATAGTATCATGTCATCTGCAAACAATGACAGTTTTACTTCTTCTTTTCCAATTTGTATTCATTTTATTTCTTTTTCTTCTCTGATTGCTGTGGCTAAAACTTCCAAAACTATGTGGCATAATAGTGGTGAGAGTGGGCAATCTTGTCTTGTTCTTGATCTTAGTGGAAATGATTTCAGTTTTTCACCATTGAGAACAATGATAGCATTTCTTATAAGGTCCTTATCAATCTGACATTCAAGAACTCTGTAGGGATAGAGTAACATGAAAGGAGAAGAAAGAATGTTTTACATATTTTCACGTCAGTGAAAATATACTTCTTACCTTTTAAACCCCTCACCTTCACTGTAGCAAAATTCTAAGCTCAAGAACAGACCCTGGTATATCCTCTCTGAAGAGTTACAGGCAAAATGCCCAGCATTGCTGTGCCAGCAGGACTATTCCAGTAACCCCAAATAACAGACTTCTCCCTTCCACCTTCCATAATGCGGTTCCACCAGGAGAACTGCAGTGGGAGAAAGCTGGGTTTGACAGTTCACAGCACTTCAGGTTGGTTTGTTTGTTTTTCAGTAGCTTACTGCTACCAAGATTTTCTCTCACTCATTATGTGCATGAAGTGAGTGGACAAGAGAGATACACTCATCACAGACACTCAGGGACAGAGGCTGATGGAGCCTACATTTTGGTATACACTTCCATGATTGCAGACGCAAAGAAAAAAGAACATGGTGAATCATGTCCTGACTCTTGAAACTTCTACCCAGATTCTGAGGTGATAGCAGTGGTATCATGCCACTTAGTTTTGTAATTCTCTGCATTTTTTTCCCCCTAAGGGATTACTAAGCATCCCAGACACAATATCTTTCACATTTCAAGAGAAATATTATCAAAGACATCTGTTTTCTTTTGTGGCTCAGCCACATAAAACAGCATCAGCCAGAATTTACATGTTCAACTCTCCCAACTCTTAGAAATGGGAGAGAGATAGTACATTTTCTCCATACATTTTCAATTTTGACTTTTGAATCCTAGAAAGTTTAGATGTGGAAGGATCCTTAGAGGTCATTGATCTTCTCACTTGGTAAGTGTAGAAACTGGAGCTCAGCAAGAAAGACTGACTGTTGAGGAGCATGGGAGTCAACAGTGGAGCCTTTATGCCATAGATCATGTGATGCTTCTCCCAGCTCTCATTCTAAAACATTCGTTATCCATGTTCAGCTCTATTGGCAGATGTGGTTATAGAATGCATACTACCTACTGCATAAACGTAAGAAGTAACTGAGATCAGTAGGGTAAGCCACAAGTGTAAAGAGCTACCCACAAGACCTGTTT
Organism: Balaenoptera musculus; assembly: GCF_009873245.2. Taxonomy (NCBI): domain Eukaryota; kingdom Metazoa; phylum Chordata; class Mammalia; order Artiodactyla; family Balaenopteridae; genus Balaenoptera; species Balaenoptera musculus. The sequence continues at coordinate 66,537,283 of NC_045788.1, forward strand.
TTTCAGTTTTTTTGGTTTTTAGGCAAGGTCAAGATAAGTAACTAAAGAACAAAAGGACATCAGACACCTGAGTGGGAAGAAGATTACCATTAAATGTGGAACAAAGATCAGATAAAAAAAAAAGCCAAGGGGAAAGAGCAAGCTAAAAAATTCCACAGGGACACTGGGATCTGTTCTTTTGACTGTGCATGCCAATGAGAGCCATGCACAACAGTATTTTGCCATGTGCACACATGCAGCCTAATTGGAACATTGTCACTGAGCTGAATGACACATGGTAGCATACTTCGCATGTTTATGAGCTATTGTTAATGCTGCCAACTTGATTATAAAGGAGCTTTGTTCCAAAGGCTTTGTTAATTGAGGCAACACTGTAAGGTTACAGATGGCTTATAAAAGATGCCAATGAAATTGGAAAGTTAGTGTCGAGATGCCTGGTTCATCACCCACCAAGCTCTCCAAATCCCACAGCTGGGGTCCTTTAACTCTGACTGTGAGGTGAGCATTGTCCTAATGTCTGGGGCCAAAATCCATTCACTTTTTTTGTGTATTTATCCATTCATTTTTCCATCCATTTATTCAACAAGTACACCTACTTATGTTGGGAACTCAGCTGCATCCACCAACAGGCAAGATAGTCTGACACTGGCTTGTAATAAGTTTGACCAGACCCCTTCTGTGTAATCTATCTGTTAGCAATATATTGATATCTTGTTTCTAGTCTACTCACGTACTTGTTTCTAAGTTTATCAGATTAGTGTTCATACGTATGTGGTGACATTTCCTCAATGTTCAATGCCTTTAGATATTACAGTTAAAAATTAAATGCATAATGAAGTAAATATGGATTTCCATTCACTATTTTTTATTTCATTGATATTTCCAAAGGTATAAGAAAAATATAACAAAAGAAAAAGGTAGCAGAAGCTTATAATATCCTTCAAGTTTTAGTAAATATTTGGTTATTGTCATCTGTTGTCAATGCAAACAAATATATATTTATTCTGTTGTTATGTAATGCCATCACCTTGGCTTTTAATGTAGGTTGCAAGAAACCTACATTTGGCATTTTGGATAAAGCTTTTATAGATAATCTTACTAATCTTACTAAAATGTTTTATTTTAAAATTTCATACTATAAAAAATTATATTTTCTGTCTAAGTAGCATATATGCTGTTTCTTTTTGATAATGAGATTTATGTATTGGATAATGTTTCCTTTTTTGCCTTGGCCGCCTGGAAACAGATTCAGATGTGATACTATGCTTATTCATAGAACCATATCAACCATTCCGTTTTATATGTTTATTTATTTCATTTTTACTTTGTACTGAATTTTTTATTTGTATTTAGTCAACAAATTTCACAAATAGCCTTTTTTTTCCCCTAAGCCATCTTAAACTCTAACTAAAACTGAAAATAAATGAAAATGTATAAGGATCATAAAATAAACATGTGTTTACATATTTTAAATTGTCTAATAAACTTTGGATTTCAGTCATGATAGAATAGTTTTTATTATACTGAAGGCAAATATAACTATTAAAATATGTATTTTTTTTCACATATTTATTGGAGTAAAATTGCTTTACATTGTTGTGTTAAAATATGTATATTTTATGTTAATATGTAAAACAAGTATTCGAAGGCATTTAAGAACAAATAATATAGGCATGATCTGAGGGCAATGAACCCTGAAAGAATAAAAGCACAAGTATTCAGCTTCAAATTCACCTGGCAGTTCCCCTGGAAAGATTTTTTCATTTGCAATGTAGGGCAGCTAGGGGTGGGTGGTGAGGAACCTGAGCAGAAAGCAGCAGTCTTACCAGGAACAGGCGCCAGAGGTTGAAGTTTGTGGCTACCAAAGTGGTAAGGATTTAAGGTAAGAAATCACAGAGAAGTGGAAACCCTACAAGTGAACTCCCACATACAATATAAATATTTCATTGGAGTTTTGACTAACTCCAATGCTGGACATGTGCAGGACTAGAAATCCAGAAGGAAAAAATGCAGAAGAAAACAGTAGCTTGGAGACTACAGACATGGTCAGAGATTTAAACAACCATGAAGAGTTGGGAACACAGAGATTGGGGCTCAAACCCCACCAAGGTGGAAGAGCCTTGGTAAATACTCAGGCTTTCAGTTGAGAACCCAGAAAGGACCATGACTAGGAGAAAGGACTGAGGGTTGTGTCTTCAAAGTATGGGCAATGCTGAAATAGAGCTGACCTAACAAAGTCAAAAACCAGTCCTAGCAAGATCAAGGTGATGTGCAGGTATTCTATCTGCCTGCCTGAGGAAATCTTATTCCTCTTTGGAGAAAAATAACATTATTCAGAATGTCTAAAGTGCTTTACTCAAGATATCTGAAATCAAATTAGGAATTATAAAACATGGTAAAAGCAGAATCAAATGACCAAAACCTCAGAGAAAAAAGTAGATAATTGAAACAAAGCCATAATATAGTTAACAGATGGGGACTTATAACTAGGATTAATATGTAAGAAAATAGAGGAAAAGATAAATAATTTCACCAGTAACTTAAAATTTATGAAAAGGTCAAATGGAAATTGTAGACCAATAAAATACTAAACTAAACTTACAAATTCAATAGATAGTATTGGTAGCAGATTAGAAGCAAAGTGATGGAAGATAGTGAACTAAATGACAGATCAGTAGAAAATATCCAACCTAAGCACCAAAAGGGGAAAGATGAAAGATAAAGAAAAGCATCTAAGAAACATATGAGACAATTTTTTTTAAATATAACAAATAAATGGAATACAGAAGGAGAACTGATAGACAGGGAAAGAGGGAGAGGACTATAGAGAGAGAGAGAGAGAAAGAAAGAAACAGAAGTAATAAGATTCTAGCTGTTTTTCAAAACAAGTGAAAGGCATGAAACCACAATAAGCTCTATGAACCTCAAACCAGATAAAATCAAAAAGAATATCTAATTTACATAGAAGGAAGCACAGGGCTCATAGTACATAAGCTTATTTCAACACTATGAAGCATTGCATAACACCTGAGCCTGGCCATTAAAAAGCTGCAGCAATAACACTAGTAAACCACCATGTCCAACCAAGTCTTGTCTAGTGCGAACCATAGGGCTGGACTTAAACTAGAATTCCAGAGCCTGTGGAGAGTATTCATCCAACCTGGCCTGTTGTCTGAGATGTATAAAGTCAAAGGAACCTGAAAAAACCATATTCAGGGGTAAGGCATTCACCTGAATAGTCTGGACAGGGGCAGAAATCAGACTCACAGAACTCCATGCATCTATGGGATAGAATTTGCATGTCTCAGACTGAGTCAGCTCTTGGGAGACACCAAACAGAAGGCAGATCCTGGAGACATTTCCCAAGGTTTAGAGGCCTAACTGCTAAGAATCTGTATGGGGTATCATGATCTAGACCACAGCAAAGCAGAAACTGAAGAGCTCATACTGGTTTAAATAATGCCCAAATGTACCTCTGAGTCCCTCCAGCTCCTTGCCCCCTTTTCAGTCTTCAAATTTGGAGCTTGCTTCAACATTATATTCACCTCTTCAGATCTCAGTTTCTCTCTCCCTACCTCTACTTCAATTTTTGCATGCATAATTATCTTGTTGATTGGTTTCTGTTTTCCTAGTCTTTGAACTTAGAATTTGCCTCATGTTGAAACTTTGACCAATTTCCTGCTGCTACCAGCCACTTCACTGCCTCAACCTCATACCTGTAACCAACTTGGCCTAAATGTAATCAACAGTCTTGGATTTCAGACTCTATGAACTCTCTGGACCCATCAATTTCCATAATTTACAAGGGCATTGGACTTACAACCTTGGTCTGCTTTCTCAGAGGCTCTCTCTTTTCTTTTCAACCATCATCTTCATTTTGAAACTGGAGTACTCTGAGAAAATCATGAATTAATCATCTTTCTTTCAGAGGCAGAAGAATATCCAAAGTGAATAATGATGAGAGACCAAAACAGTAACAGCAACAGCAGCAGTAACAGCAGTGGTGGCAGTAATGTTCAGTGAAGCCTGGCAGCTTCTTCCTTATGAGCTGTTTCTAGGGTTGCAGATTAAAGAGTTTACCAAAGCCAAATCATTAATAGGTTCTGTGGTGCTAATCCATTTTTTTAAAATTATTTATTTATTTATTTTTGGCTGTGTTGGGTCTTCGTTTCTGTGCGAGGGCTTTCTCTAGTTGCGGCAAGCGGGGGCCACTCTTCATTGTGGTGCGCGGGCCTCTCACTATCACGGCCTCTCTTGTTGCGGAGCACAGGCTCCAGACGCGCAGGCTCAGTAATTGTGGCTCACGGGCCTAGTTGCTCCGCGGCATGTGGGATCTTCCCAGACCAGGGCTCGAACCGGTGTCCCCTGCATTGGCAGGCAGTCTCTCAACCACTGCGCCACCAGGGAAGCCAGCTAATCCATATTTTATAGTTCTTTCAGAAGAGTTTCCTGTCTCCAGGGACACAGAGCAAGGCTCCATCTCAACCTCTTTGGTAGCTGGTTTTATCATTGTCTGGGTAAAATATCGAATTTGAAAATTGTTTACCCAACTTGGTACTTCATTTGTTCTTTCTTCTCTTTTGAATGTATTTATTTCTCTCAACAATGATTGAAACACCTTTATGTAATTCATTTACATAAGCTTCCTGGGACTATTGTTGAAACAGGAATTTTTCCTACTTCACAAACGAATGGGTAAGATCTCATTCCAAAACACATAACTGAGAAGTAGTAACATGTTGAAGAGGTGAAAACAATTCATTTGGAATCATAAGACCTTATGTTTGAGCATTAAATTTGTCCTTTACTTTTGTATAGGAGGAAGTGCTGAGAGAACCCCAATCCTGAGAAGAGTTTGATAATACTTGTTTAACTGAATAAATACAAATAACTTATGCAGTACTATTGGGGAGGGTGGTGGAACAATGGAAAGGAGGGCATGGGTTCTAATTCCAATTCTACCTTAAATTTGCTACATGACTTTGAATAATGCATTTAACCTCTATAGGCTTCAGTATTTTATCTTCTGAAATGAGAAAGCTGACTGGGTTAAAAGTTAACATTTATTAGACACTTACTACATGTCAGTTATTATTCTAAGCCCTTTATATTGAAATTATATAATTATTTATAATAACCCTAAGGGGAATGCAGTTTGTTGTTGCACCCATTTAACAGATGAGTACACCAAAGGACATAAAGTTTAAGCAACTTGCCCAAAGTCTAACAACTCATAAGAAGCAGAGATGGGGGTGGGAGTGGGGGGGGGGGGAATTTAGATAGTCTAGCTCTCAAATCCATTCTCTTAGTTATAACCCTCTTCTGCCTCTTTATACTGTTCCCCACTGTTTTAGATGTTCTCTAAAGCCTTTATTCTAATTAATGTTGGATATAAGACTACTAAAACTCCTGTCAGGACTGTTCTCTATTAACTGAAGAAATTTGCCTTTTAGAGTTTTTCCAAAGGTAGTTCCAATAAGGGTGGCAAAAACACATCTGCAGAATCTGGCAATTACATATTAGTATTTAATCTCCCTATCAGCTTTTGAGGTCACCACAAATAAATTTTTTAAGATCAGCACATATATAAATTCAAATGTCCATTAGGAAGCACACATACCATCTGATGCAGCTGTCTATGCTATATAGAGAACCTAATTGAATCTCTAATCAGTATAACATGTGCTGAATTTTAGTGTTGTGTTTCTATTACTTTGTGATTTGAGATTTGCACTAGATGTTTGGCAAAAAGCTTACACTTCGTTTTCTATCTAGAAAGTCGGTGCTTATTTTTGGTCCCAGCGTTGATGTTTCAAACCCTTCTTCAGTTCAGGTTTAATGTGAGTTTTTTTAGACTTTGCTCTTGGATTTAAACTTCAATCTTGTGAGTAGCTAAAATCTGCACTTTTGTGAAAGTCCAGGAATTTTTGATGAGAAGGAAATAGGGAATTTCTAAATTGTTTTCCTTTTAGCACCCTTGAAAAAGCCACATGCACTCATTTACTTTTTTTCAGAAAGGCCCAGATCTGGCATCCAGAAATCATTCCCTCACATGCCTCACATGTCTGGTTGGAGTGTATTTGGATGTCAAGAACCGCTTGTTTTCCTGGAGCCTCCTGCTTTGGGAGTGCTGTGTATCATCTTCGAGCCTTCCTGGGCACCTAAGCTCTTAATTTGCTGATTGCTTTTAAAACCATAAATACTCTGAAAGCCAAAGGATTCATTCAAAAATTCTGAATTTACCACCTTGAGTAAAAGCCCTCATTCTATCAGGTGACTCTCCTGTCTTTAGAATATTGAAAGAGTAATGAGAGGAAGTCCAGATAAATAGCTAAGCTTTTCCTCAGTCATGAGTAGTGTTCATACACACGTTATTCAAGTTCAGAAATTAAGATGGCATTGTGTTACAAATTATGGTATTTCTCGGGGAATTCGTAGATCTGTTTCCCATATTTGGGGCAGTCTAGTGGGTGATGAATACCTGGTTCTCGGAGAAAGCAGGTGGAGCTCTGATTTGCAGTGTGTGTCAATTTCATACTCACCAGGGCCAACTTCAAGCTACTGACAGGAGTCACAGAACATGAGACTGTAAGGGGTTGCCTACAATTTGCTCTTGTGAGGCACTGCGAGCTGGCTCTGGCACACCCCTGCTATCCCAATGAGAAGTTAAATACTGCTTTCAAATGATGCATGACAGTAATGAGTGTGAAAGAGTGGAAATCAAAATCAAAAGATGTGGCTTCAAGCCTTATTCTGCCACTGATTGTGTCACCTTAAGGAAACCCTTTAAACTCTCTATATCTCTCCTCTCCACTGAAAAATGAGGACAAAAACAGCTTTCTTGTAGGGTTCTCAGAAGGAGTTCAAGAGTAGCTTGAAATGATAGCACTGAAGATAAAGAAAATAAAGTAAAATGACTAATTAAAGATTGTTTTTGGCGGGGAGGAGAGTAGATATAGAAAGAAGATATGTTAGATGTTAACTAGACTTACGTGATCATTTTGAAACTGAATCATTACGTTGTACATCTGAAATTAATATAATGCTGTATGCCAATTATAGCTCAATTTTTTGAAATGATTAAAATTTTTATAAAAAGAAAGGAAAAGATTTGTGAACAGGAAGTTACATATGACCATGGCATTGGAAGAGTTAGCTGGCCAGAGTGTATATAATAACAGTAGAAGAAAATTATTCATGAATGAGACAAACTCAGACACTCCAGATCTTCTGAGGTGATCAGAGCATCACAAACATTGTCTTGGTCTCTTCAAATGTACTGTTGAAGGGAGAGTCCACAGGCCAAGAAAGGAAGGAGGAACTCAGAGCAAGCCTGCCATGAAATCCCTCAGATCTTTTTTACGCGTGGAAGTTGTGAAATGCTGTTTGCATATATAATTAGGGAATGAAGTGGAATAAATAGCTACAGCTCAGTTATAATTAAAGTATAATGCACAGTAAAATCGCCTTGTGCAGCCAGTGATGCATTCGCGCCAGAAAATATTAATTCTCTTTGACTGTGTTTTCAGCCTCTTCTTTGGGCTGCAGGGAATGGCTGTTACATCATGACCTTGATTTCACACACTCTTTTTGTACCAGAAGTTCTGTTTGCAAATTCTGGATGGCCCTGTATTCAATTATATAGCTCATAGAGTCTGCTGTTTCATAATGAACGCTCTATCGTTAAAATAGAGGCGCATGCTTCTTTTTAATAGCACAGAGCTAATGTGCTGCCATAGATATAGGCTCCTGGGTTAAGAATTCATTTATACGCTTTTCAGCTGCACTAGTACATTAGCTCTGAAGGATAAACATCTAATGCAAAAGGATAGAGTCTCTTTTTTCCTGGAGCTCAGTTGCTAGGAATCTAAGAAGGTTGAAAACCAGTTATATAGGAGTAGAGACACACATACAAATTCCTGAAATGCTGTGTGTGTTTTTCTCCTCCCTTCTGCATAAGCAATAATGCAGTGGTGGAAGCATCACTGGGCTGGAAGCAGATGGCTGTGATGTTAATCTCAACTCGGTTTCTAACTCCCTGTGTATTCCCAGGCAAGTCACTGCCCCTCTTTGAGCCTCTTTTCTCACCTATAAAGTGAAGAAGTTGGACTACATATCAATGCAGGCCTTTCAGGTTCTGTTTTCTTCTTCTTTCCCCCCCACCCCTGAGTTTACCATATGACCTATTTCATCTATAGTAAATATAATATTACTAATTCTAATTTTTCTTGAGAGAAGCATGGCGAGGCAGAAGGGTTTCTTCCTTTGAGAGTTTATTTTATTTTGTTTTGCTTGCCAAAGGAGGTGAGATGTCAGTGGCTCAAACTGATTTCTGCTTTTCTTTTGCCAGGAGCCGTTGGACACCCCATGTAAGCAACAGGTAGTCGCTTTTGGAGGTTTTATTCCACCCTAGTGGAATAAAACCCTAGTTTTTATTGCCTCCAAGAAAAAAGAAGGAAAAGAAGCACAGTTCTGAAGTCCCAATTTTTTTCCCTCTATTCTCTGACTTATTCAGACATTTCACCTATATATTTTTTCTTTAAATATTAAACTACTTTTTACTATTATAACAAAAGTGTATAAGGCATACTTTGGAGATATTGAGGGTTCAGTTCCAGGCCACTGCAATAAAGCCAAAGTCTCAATAAGGCAAATCACACAAATAGTTTGGTTTCCCAGTGCATATAGAAGTTATGTTTACACTATAGTCTATTAAATGTGCAATAACTTTATGTCTAAAAAACAATGTAAGTATCTTAATTTTAAAATACTTTATTGCCAAAAAATGCTAACCATCATCTGAGCCTTCAACAAGTTATAACCTTTTTGCTGCTGGCTGTAACAATTTCTTAAGATAAGACAACAATGAAGTTTGCTGCATCGATTAACTCTTCTTTTCATGAACAATTTCTATAGCATGCAATGCTATTTGATAGCATTTTACTTACAGTGGAATTTCTTTCAAAGTTCGAGTCAATATTCTCAAACCTTGCCGCTGTTTTATCACCTAAGTTTATGTAATATTCTAAATCCTTTGTTGTCATTTCAACAATCATCACAGGGCTTCCCTGGTGGCGCAGTGGTTGAGAGTCTGCCTGCCAACGCAGGGGACACGGGTTCGAGCCCTGGTCTGGGAAGATCCCACATGCCGCGGAGCAGCTAGGCCCGTGAGCCACAATTACTGAGCCTGCGCGTCTGGAGCCTGTGCTCCGCAACAAGAGAGGCCGCGATAGTGAGAGGCCCGCGCACCGTGATGAAGAGTGGCCCCCGCTTGCCACAACTAGAGAAAGCCCTAGCACAGAAACGAAGACCCAACATAGCAATCAATCAATCAATCAATCAATAAATCTTTAAAAAAAAAAAACCAATCATCACAGTATCTTCACCAGGAATAATTTCCATCTCAAGAAACCACTTTCTTTGCTAATCCGTAAGAAACAGCTCCTCATCTGTTCAAGTTTTATTAAGAGATTGCAGAAATTTAGTCACATCTTCAGGATCCATTTCTAATTCTAGTTCTCTTGCTATTTCTACCACATCTGCAGTTACTTCCTTCACTGAAATCTTGAATCCTTCAAAGTCATCCATATGGGTTAAAATCAGTTTCTTCCAGACACCTGTTAATGTTAATATTTTGACCTTTTCCCATGAATCACAGATGTTCTTAATGGCATCTAGAATGGTGACTTTTTTCCAGAAGGTTTTCCATTGAGATTTTTCCCAGACTGATTGGAGGAATCACTATCTATGGCAACAGTAGCCATACAAAGCATATTTCTTAAGTGATAAGACTTACAAGTCTAAATTACTCCTTGATCCATGACGTACAGAATAGGTGTTGTGTTAACTGGTGTGAAATCAATACGAATCTCATTGTACGTCTCCATCAGAGCTCTTGGATGACCAGGTGTATTGTCAGTAAGCAGTAATATTTTGAAAGGAATCTCTTTTTCTGAGCAGTAATTCTCAACAGTGGGTTTAAAATATTCAATAAACCATGTTGTAAACAGATGCGCTGTCATCCAGGCTTTGTTTTTCCATTTATAGAGCACAGGCGGAGTAGATTTAGTATAATTCTTTCCTTTTTTTTTTAATCAGTCATCAATTTTATACACATCAGTGTATACATGTCAATCCCAATCGCCCAATTCAACACACCACCATCCCCACCCCACCGTGGTTTTCCCCCCTTGGTGTCCGTACATTTGTTCTCTACATCTGTGTCTCAACTTCTGCCCTGCAAACCGGTTCATCTGTACCAGTTTTCTAGGTTCCACATAGTATAATTCTTAATGGCTCTAGCACTTTTGGAATGGTAAACGAGCATTGGCTTCAGCTTAAAGTCACCAGCCGCATTAGCCCCTAAGAAGTGAGTCAGCCTGTCCTTTGAAGCTTTGCAACCAGGCATTGAGTTCTATTCTCTAACTACGAAAGTCCTAAATGACATCTTCTTCCAGTAGAAGGCTGTTTGTTTATATTAACAATCTGTTGTTTAGTGCAGCCACCTTCACTATTGATCTTAGCTAGGTCGTCTGGATAACTTGAAGCTTCTACATCAGCACCTGCTGCTTCAGCTTGTACTTTTATGTTATAGAAATGACTTCTTTCTTTAAACTTCATGAATGAAGCTCTGATAGCTTCAAACTTTTCTTCTTTATCTTCCTTACCTCTCTCAGCCTTCATAGAATTGAAGAGAGTTAGGGCCTTCTTATGGATTAGGCTTTGGCTTAAGAGAACGTTGTAGGCGGTTTGATCATCTACCTACTAAAACTTTTTCCAAATCAGCAATAAGGCTGCTTCACTTTCTTATCATTCTTGTGCTCACTCGAGTAGCACTCAATTTCCTTCAAGAACTTTTCCTCTGCATTCATAACCTGGCTAACTGGCACCAAGAGTCCTAGCTTTCAGCCTATTCTGGCTTTCAACATGCCTTCCTCACTAAGCGTAATCATTTCTAGCTTTTGATTTAAAGTGGGAGACATGCGACTCTTCCTTTTACTTGAAATTTAGAGGCAACTGTGGGATTATTAATTGGCCTAATTTCAATATCGTTGTATTTCAGAGAATAGGGAGGCCCAAGGAGAAAGAGAAAGATGGGAGGAATGGCCGGTAGATGGAGAAGTCAGAACACACACATTTATCGATTAAGTTCACCATCTTATACGGGCGCCCCAAACAATTACAATAGTAACATCAAAGATCACTGATCACAGATCACCGTAACAAATACAATAACAATGAGAAGTTTGAACTATTGTGAGAATTACCAAAATGTGACATGGAGACACAATGTGAGCAAATGCTGTTGAAAAAATGACACCAGTAGACTTGTTCCATGCCAGGCTGCCACAAACCTTCAATTGTAAAGTGCAAATAAAGCAAAATGCAGCATCACTCAGTGTCCCAGGACTTCAGCCCTCACCTGGAAAAGATGTTTTCCTTTTTATTCTCCCATCAGAAAAATGAAACAAAAAGAAACTAGAGACAAAACAAACAATCAAAAGCCCCTCTTACTCTTTCTAAGATCAGCCCCAACAGTTAATTTTCCAGCCAATTTCCTACCGACAATTTATCTTAAACTAAATGGTCAGCTACTAAATGAATAGGTTAATGGAGCACTTGAAAATAATAAATTTACTTTCCTTAACAAAGAATGAGTAGAAAAGACAAAATTATTTTACTATCGTAGGGAAGCATTGTGCAAAGGACATGGTCTTTGAAGTGAGAGTCCTGTGTCTGGATTTTAGATACGGCACTACATTGGGGTGTGATCTTGAATAAGTTTTTTCACTTCTCTGAGTTTCATCTTCCTCATCTGTAAAACAGAAAAAAAATGAAACCTAGATTGCAAGGTAAGTGAAAGGATTAGAACTAGTAAATATGATGTGTTTGGTAAACTGGCACTCATTAAATTATATTATTTACCTCTCATCTATCTGATAGATTTTTTAAAATATGCTTTCACTCTTCTTCACCACTCCCCACCCAAATCCTTACCCATCTAGCCAAATTGGGAGATTTTTTTGGTAAAAATTAAGAAGTAGAAAGAGGACTGGAAATTTTCCACATGAATTCAGATGGGTTACGGAGAAACCTAGGCCTCTGCTAATTTCCTTTCTTGGATATTTAGCTGAAGATAACCTCTAGGGAGATGCAAACAAGGTCTTGGCTAAAACCATGGTGAAACAGGATCTCTAGGCTAACAAGAACACAAAATTTAACCATTTGTTAGAAAGGTTTAGATTTCTTGTAAGGTGGGGAGAAGGAAAGTTGGGATTGAGTTTGGGAAATGGGCCATTTAATTCAACTATATTTTATTATGTTACTTCCTAGGCAAAATATGAAACAAAACTGAGAAAACCACAATTACAGTTTGTAAAGTTTGTAAAGCCTTCACATTAATTATCTTATTTGATCCTCTAAAAATCCTGGGATACAGATAGATGAGAAGTTCACTTTACATATCTTATTTACCTGGGAAGAAAAGAGAATATGCCATCTTTCCAAGACTTTGAAGAAGTAAGCAGAAGGACTTTCCTTAGACGCACACCTCCAGACATCTTATTTATCTTTCAAATACAATATAATAACAAATAAAATAACAATGAAAAGTTTGAACTATTGTGAGAATTACCAAAATGTGACACAGAGACACAAATCATACCAGTGACCAGGCTCTGATGTTGTATTTTTTCCCCAGTGACTACCATGCAGTATCTCAGAGCTTTCTAGCAGCTTGGTTCTCTTCTAGGGGTATCACTTGTCCTCACTGAGACAACACACAGAATTGAAAGAGAAAGGCATATGACCTCCTGAGGGCTCAATTTCCTACAAATAAAATAAAAACAAAGATGCCTGCCTAGTCTACTGACACCAAAGCCAAGAAGGAAACTCTGGCTCCTAATGTTAGGCCACTGCTCATTACAAGTCAATATACTATTTCATTTAAATTTGACAAGAAGTTTCATATAATTAGTAAACATTTTATCAGAAGTATGTTTTTGTCAAAGATCTCTCACTGTCATTTGGAGAAAATGCAAGAGTATCTGAGTTATCCTTCAAAATACAAAAGCCAGATACATACTTTGAAAGTCCCATTGTGGCTGAGTTATTTGTACCTGTCTCTGTGCCCTCATAGTAATATCTTTGCCTCAATGATGAATTTACACTGTATTATGTCACAATTTGCAAAATTGTCTCCCTGCTGAACAGTGAGCTCTTTGAAGGTAGAACAATGTCTGATCTTCCAAAGCCCAGTATGGATCCTGGGACCTAATATCAGATCTATAAATATTTGTTCAATAAAATGAAGAACCATGAGAAACCCTCAAGTTTTCTTTTTCTGGTAGTACGATGGCTAGGAAACTGGATACAATCTCATTGAAAACAACTAAGTAACATAGAAAAAAATTTCTTAATCTTATATGCATCAGTGAGCTAGAGAACAAGTAAAATATCCTCTTGATAAAGCACTAAGTGAAGGTAGGAACACAGGAATATGATGGAGTACCAAAGGTAAATTTCACTCTGAGGGTGTTAATTGACCGTTGTGAACTTGAGCTTTACTGTTCACAGTTTCAAAGGGCATAAAGAACAAAAGGTAAAATGTCTACCCAATATAAAGAGTCTACAAAGATATCAACCTGCCATTAAACTGGGGTATCAAACACTACACACAGTACAAAATATTGAAACAAAACTAAACATGTATCCCCTCTCACCAGGATGACGTTAGGGGAAATCAACAGCCACAAACCTAAATAAGAGTAAAACAAGAAAACATCACTACTCATAATTTAGAATCTTAAGCAAATTCTTGTGCCAGTTTCAGCCTAAATTCATAGTACGTTATTGAGCCCAAGGTGTAGAGATGAAAACTTAATTGCACATTGACTGGTAATTCCCATAGGCACCTGATAGAAGCAAATGCAAATATTCTAGAGAAATTCACCTTCGTTCCAGATCTCAAAACAATTGTTTTGCCACAAATAAAACTGATTAAAACAAACCGTTCGCAGTTAAAAATAACAAAACACACAAGGAGACAAGGCACCATGAGTGAGAAGCAGTAAAAACAACAGAGCAGAGCTAGGCCTGATAATAGGGAAATTATTAGGTAGAGTCTATAAAATAACTGTTTAGTGTTAGATAGGTTTCTGAAATGGTCCTCAATTATTCCCACCTCTTAGCATTCACTTTCTTGCATAATTTTCTCCCCTTGAGTAAGAGAGCCAGATGTGGTGACTTACCGTGAGGAACAGAAGACATCAAATGTGATGGAATGTTGCTTCCATGATTGTGTGTGCCTGTGACTTCGGTCTTACCAGCACTCTCTGTCTCCTTGACTTGCTTGCTTTAATGAAGCTAGCTGTAATGTTAAAGAGCAGCTGAGGGTGACCTCCAGCCTACTGCCGGTGGGAAACTGAAGCCTGTAACCCAACAGCCTGCAAGGAACAGAGTCCAGCAAACAACCATGAGTCAAGCCTCAAGATGTAGGTACAGCCCTGATGGATACCATGAGTGCAACGTTGTGAGAATCCCTGAAGCAGGGGACCCAGCTGGGTTGTACCTGGATTTCTGACCCATAGAAAATGGGAACTAATAAATGTGTGTTGTTTCAAGCTGCTAAGTCTTCAGGCAATTTGTTATGCAATAGATAATTAATATATTACTGTATTTAAGGAAATGAAAGCAAGCATGAAAAATACATGTGGGAATAAAAAAAGGTAAAGAGGAACCAAATATTTTTGAAAAAGTACCAAGTAAATCTTTCTAGAGATTAAAAAGATACAAAAAAATACAACAAAAGCTTGGAGGATGGGCTTTGCAGCAGACTGACACAGCAGATGAGAGAATTAAAAAATTAGAAGATAAACTTGAAGAAATGGCCCAAAATGCAACATAGAGGGACAGACATAAGAAATAGCAAAAAGAAGTTAAAAGAAAAGAATAGCGGAGTACAGTCAATATTTTAAAATACGCTGGCTGATAATTTTCCAGAACTAATGAAAGACATCAACCAAAAGTTTCAAGATGGTCATTAATGTAAAAACTGGTGAATTTGTCTAGAGTCTGTAGTTTAGTTAATGTTAATATTTTTAATCTTGACAAATGTATCATGGTTATGCAAGATATTAACACATAGGGAAGCTGGGTAGCATGATACATGGGAACATTTCTACTATCTTTGTAACTTTTCTGTAAATCAAAATTATTTCAAAAAAGTCAACTCAGTAGAGTTATTTGTGAGAAGGTATTCATTGCAGCCTTATCTCTTATTACATATAATTTTTCCCAGTCGTAAAAAATTGAAGAAAAGTTGAAATTTTTATTATAGTAAAATTGCTAAGTAAGTGGGAGCATTTTAAGCCAATAGACATGTAGTAGTTTAAACTGATAATTATGACTATTGTGAGTATATAAAAATTTCTTCTATTATAAGGTTAAGTTGAAAAGCAGAATATTTATAATAATAGTGTACATGTCATTATAAATATACATATACATATATATATATCTCCAAAAGTCATTTACATACATAAATTTGTATGCTTTTAAACAAAGTCTAGAAGGAAACGCCAAAACATAAAATAGTGGATAGCAGGATAATTATGTTTTTCACTTTAGTGTATTTATATAGTTTTTAAGATAAGTATAAAATGTTTTTGAGTACCAAATACAGTGTCTCAAAACTAATGATTCTAATATTCTATTATTGGTGGTAAAGTTTAATGAAAGGCTAGCAAACATAACTCAAAACTTCACTTGACTTGAACATACAATGAATTTGGGAGGTTTAGTCCTTATGAAAAGAGGGGAAAATATTTAAATTGCTTAAGATATAAAGATATCTGATCACAACAAATTCATACGTTATGAGTTAATTAACTACTATAACCTGGCTTTTTAAAATAAAATGATTCTGGAACTAATCAAATTCCTATTTCTAAGTAAAGCAAGGAAGAAGGAGGTATGTGTGTTTGTGTTGGAGTAGAAGATGTGGATACCCTTGAAAATCCCTGAGAAGTCCTGAGGAAAGACATTTATTAAGTATAACATCAGGCCAAATGAAAAAGTTTTGTAAGGAATTAGAGCAGTGGGCAGAGTCCATTGTAATAAGTTCAGTTCATTAATTCTCATCTTACCAGCTCATCTGTCATCAGAGTTCTAGAAATGAATTTCCTTGTGATTCATCCTTCAGCTCATGGGCCTAAATTCTTGGACACGTGATAAGCCAAGGTTACTGAGGCCATATGTCTTTCATAGTCAGAAACACAAGGAGACAGGCAATGATTAAGGCGTTAGATCATGACAGGTCAAAATCCCAGAGTGCAGGTGATGTAAAAAAATTTTATATATTTTACTTTTTTGGGCTGTTTATTCAGCTTGACTTGGTTCATTTTGTACCTCATTTTCAAACAAATTTAAGGCAGATTGTGGTTTATATATATTATCAGTTATTTACATAAATTGTCCCTGAAGGTATTTATCCTATCTTTTTTCACCTTGAAACTAGAGCTCCAATCAGCAATGTCAAAATTTGTTACCCAAACACTAAGCCCTGATTATTCTGTCAGGATTATAATTATTTTAATATCTTTCCAAAGAAACCCACATTCACAGCACTTCAGTATTAAAATCAAAAGTTTACATTTTAAAAACATCACAAACTTCCAGTCTCTCAGTAATATACAATACTCTTTCCCCCAACATTTGAAACATCAAGTATGGACTTCATGAATGGGTACAACTGGTTTCAATCTTAGGGCTCAGGAAAAAAATACTGTAGTTTCATATGATGATTTTTTTCTTTGCCCTTCTCATACCATCTAGTTAGAGATACCACCAGCCTGATTGTATCATTGCATTTTTATATTTTCTGAATTAATAATCATTAAGTGCAGATTTCTGATGAAAAATACTCAAACTATAAATGAGAAATCATTTTAGTATAGATCTTAATTATCTTTTTAAAACTCTTTTTCAAATTCTTTCTATATTTGAATGACAGGTGAGTTTCATGAAGCATAGAACAGATTTGTGAGCCCAGTTTATCTAAGTGAATGCTTCTCCTTTTTTCTCTTGGAAAACAGTAATATTCAATGCACTGACACCATTAACAGAGAGTAAATAAGAATGGAATTACAATGCTTTCAATAAAGTGGGTATGTTATCTCCCATTGATGGTTTTTTCCGAAGAGCAATCAAATTGACTAAGCTCAGGGTTGGCAGATGTTCTTGAGGATTCTGTGTTCTTTGGGAAAGTGTTGCCCTGTATGGCTAGCACCCAGGCAACCTCGCTGGCTCCACAAAGCTAAGTGGGAACTCCTTTTCTTTTTTACTGCATTCAGCCCCTTGTAAACAATTCTATGTATACAGATATATGTACACACAGAGATTTAATTCCCTCCATGATTTTGGTTTTCTTATTTATTTCAATATGGGTCTAGGGGTAGAAGCTCAAGTGTAGGACATTTAATCTGCAATTGACTATAGGAGTTGGCTTTCAAAAGACAAGATATGGGGCCGGGGGGATGTTTGAAAGGTACAGCAGGTAAGCTCTTAACATTAAATCTGTACTGATCCTGCTGAACCGTATGTATAAAATAACATATCACATGTATTCTGGGAACGGAGTTGGTCAGAACATCAGACACTGCAGTGTCAGCTGTAAGAGGGAGGCTGTGTCATCCACCTACACAGCTACTTCCCACTCAAGGATAGACAATGTAACCCAGTCACAAGGTAGGTGAAAGCCTGTCTTGATTTGGATTGGTATTAATTCACGTGATTGCAATACCTTCCTAACTAATCTTCCCATCCCGCTCTTTCCCCAGCTCCAGTCCATTCTCCACAGGCAGGAAAGAGTAATCTCTTTAAAAACTTTCACTGGATCATATCACATCTCTATGTGAAACCTTTCAAAACTGTTTCGTTACTTCTTAGAATAAGACCCAGACTCCTTTCCTGGCTTGGTATAATTTGGCTCCTATATCTCACTCTCCTCTTGTGCCATCTGCCCGTTGTTTGCCCTGGTCTGGTTGCACTGTCTTCTTTCAATCGCTTAAATAGTCCAACCTCTTTCCCACCTCAAAGTTCTATGTATGCTCTTCCCTCCACCTGGTGTGCTCTTCCTTCCACTTCACATGACTTACTCCTTGCTCCTCAGATCTCAGCTTAAACACCAGTTCTTAAGAAAGACCATTCCCACCTATCTAATCTTCTAAAGTAGTTCGTATCACTGCTACTGCCTCTCCCTCCCATTATTCATAATTCAGTCTCTTCGCTGGTTCCTTTAATGGTACTTGTCACATTTACATAATTTTATTTGTTTACTTGTTTGGTCGCCTTTCCTGAGTTCTGATGGAAGTTAGCACGTGACAAAAATCTTCACACGTTGTGCCCAAACCCATATGTCCGTGCCTCTGTGCTAGACCTCCTCGTCTCCAATCTTCCTGCTCTTTTCTTTCCAGACCCCTAACAAGAGAGTCAGGCCATTGCTCACTGCCCAGACATTTTTTTACATCTATTTATTTTATTACTTCAGGTCATTTCTTCTTCCTCACAAAGTGGATGACCAGGTTTACTAGTCACAACTCCACTCTTTGGTAACATTTCTCCTCCCTAGTGGCTTTCAAAGCCAACTTCAAATGTGCTAGAAGCAGCAACTTGTCCGTTTTTGGCCTTCATCCACTTACCTAGTTCATAAATCATGTTTTATCTTGAGGAAGAGGAACTGGTTGGGCACCATCAACCAAACCTCGGTATTGCTAGAAGCCGGCCTGGAACTCACATCTACGCCTTGCTGGCCTCCTATTAAACACCAACACAATTTCACAAAGCATCAGTGTTAGACAAGGCCTCCCCATGACTATGATGGGTCAAGACAAAAGTAAGACCAGTCTGTAATCACTTGTAAACACTGTAAAAAAGATGAACGTTGTTCAAACCACAAAAATGACCACACAACCCCTTATCACAGCCGATATGATTGTGTGGCTTCTTTGCCCAAGTATAGCTTCAGCTTCACTTCATTCATCCCGTTTTATAGATAAGATTTATCAAGATGCCCATTCATAGGATTGTCCCACTTCCTGACAGCATCCAGTACATAGCAAAGTCCCAATCCCTTGAACACTCCCCCAAATAGGCTAACACAAACCCAAATTCTAGAGTAATTTCTTTCTAACACTCTTGCTGAGATGCCCAATGAACCCCCATGGTGTACCTTCTTCCTTGCTATAACAGTAAGTCCTACTTGTTCAGCTACAGAACTGTGTGGTCTATGGCTAGAGGGCATGGACAGGCTCTTCCACCTCCTTCAGCTGGTCTTAGGGGCAAAGTTGAGGAGGCTTTCTGGTACAACTGCTATAGCTGACAGGTGTGTCTGAGGTACCTTCTCATGGCTCTGACCTAGTTCTGGTCCTGCTCAGGCCCAATATGGGTGTACCATTTTCATCTTTTGCTTGACTGATTCCGGGCTGACTTTATGATTTAGAAGAATGGAAATAACCCAGCTGATGATGCAAAGTTATAGATACGTGGCCATTTAGTACCCCATGGTCAAGTATTCTGTGGCTCTCAAGACCTGGTAACAACCAGGAGCTCTTTTACCAAAAGACGTATTATTTTATCTACTGTGGGTGGTGTAAACTTACTCCAGAATATGAGGGTTTGCATTGTGATTCTCTCACTGGGGCTTGCCATAAGCTTCATGCTGCATATTTTTCCACCAGACACCTGAAGTCTTCAATGTTACCCAATACATGGGCCCGAGCACTATTCCTAGGCATGGGATATGTTTCCTCCAGAACCCAAAAGAGCTACCAGGCTCCCTTGTTTCCTTCTTTATGGTAGGGGATGCAAGATGCAGCATTTTTTTTGGAAGGCATATTTTGGCAAACTCCTGGCCACTGGATCCCTAAAGACTTCACTGAACTATCAGGATTCTGAATCTTTGTAGGGCTTCTCCCCCATGCCCTGGAGCATGTGCCTTATCAAGGCTTCCAGCAAGGCTGTCTCTTATTTGTCTTGCCTGAGCAGCATGATGTTATTGACATAAAGCATCAGTGTGATGTTCTGTGGGTTGACCAGGCAGTCCAGATACCTTCATTCTACAATATGACAAAGAGCAGGAGAGTTAACATAGCCCTGAGGCAAAACTATAAATGAATATTGTTGCATGTCCCATGTGAATATGACCTGTTTATTTTCTTCCTTTATAATCAGAATAGGCAAGAATGCATTTACCAAATCAATAGCTACAGATCCTATACCCAAGAGCTTGTTAACCTGCTCTAGCAGAGATATCACCTCTGGCATAGCTTTGCAATCAGGGCTATTACTTGATTGAGCTTTCAAGAGTCTATGCTTAGTCTGCAGGACCCATCTGAGTTCTGCACACATTGAGAAACTAAACAGAGATATGATCAGGATACTCCCTCCACCCCTGTTCCATTCCTTACACTATTTAATGAGATCATTCGTCACCATCCTTCCTGGAATGTGATATTACTTTTTATACACTCTTTGGCCAAGTGAAGTAGAGGGCAGTTTCAGAGGTGTTCACTTGAACTTTCCCACTCTGATAGCTCTTACTCCGCAGGCCAAAAACCCAATGTGGGCATTACCCAGTCAAGTATATTAATTCTAATTACTTGATGACTGGATAAATGACCGCTGGGTGGGTCTCCAGACACAGTGGACCCATTGTCTGGTGGATTTGAACCAGAATTCCATGTATGACCTGATCACGTGAGCTCCCACTTCAACAGGGTACTATGACTAACTTAAGGTCTCTGGGTATCAATGTCAACTCAGATCTCTTGTACTCAGGTCAATAGCCGTAGGCAAGACTGGCTATATAATTTGCAAGGTCTACTACTAATGAAAATGTGGGGCCACTTGTTTAAAATTATTAAAAATTTCAAGAGGGTGACAATACAGCATTAAACCAAGTTAGGAACCCTTCTAAATACAGAGCACACCCTTGAGGCCTGCCCTGGCTCTAGGTTTCTTAAGGGGAACCTAAAGGCATTGCCATGGCATATACTTGCCATAGCATTAGAGGTTACTTTTTCCCAGGAATCCAGCTAACTCTTCAGTCAAAGGATTCTATATCTAAAAATTGACTCAGGTCCACAAATCAAGCAAGAGACTGTGACTTTGTGTTGGATGACCACCTTTGGCCTCCCACTCCCCCATCTTGCTTTTTTCTGGCTGTAGATTTAAGCAGAACCCTTGTTGGCTTAAATTTATTTTTCCTGTCCATTTATTTTTCCCTTAGGTAGGCCATGACCATCTCCACAAACTCCCTGCAGGCCAAACCCCCTTGGCCGCACCTCCAACATTTCTGGTCATTATGGTACTTATGATCTCCTGGAATCTGGCAGCTAAGTGCCACCATCTGGACTCTATTACCTGGTGGTAAATGGACATCATTGCCATGAATATCATTGAGCCCAGCTCTGTGAGCATCTCTCCTACAAGCAGCCTTGGGTTGCAGAGGAGAGCCAGCACTGAACTTCTTAGTGATGTGGCTCCTCTTTTCCCTAGCACATTTCTCATGGCCTTGGAAAATCGTGTGTCTTCTTAGCCCATCTAACATATTTCCCCTGGAAATCTTCTGGCTTCACACAATATATCCTTCTAGCATGTCTACCTCCCTTAGACTCTTTATTCCTTCCTACCATCTGCCAGAAAAACTCAAGCAATTCCTCTTTACTCATCATTGTTCATCACTTTTTCCAAAGTTATAAGAACCACTCCAGCAGTGATCTTGCCCCATCCACGATGGTTCTTACCAAGGTTTTAAATCCCATGTCATGAGAAAGTACACCTAGGTCAATGAACTCTTTCTTATGTAGTCTTATATTCCAGGCCCCTCAATCAAGAATTCTC
The DNA here is from genome assembly GCF_009873245.2 of Balaenoptera musculus. Lineage (NCBI taxonomy): Eukaryota > Metazoa > Chordata > Mammalia > Artiodactyla > Balaenopteridae > Balaenoptera > Balaenoptera musculus. Next base: position 66,559,183 of record NC_045788.1, read on the forward strand.
AAAACCCAATCCCAGGGATATTTCCCTGACTTTTGTTGGTACAAGCTAGATAATTCTGGTAACTCCTTTGGTATATAATTAATTTTTTCCCTTATTATGACCAGCTGGGTTATGCTGCCCTTTAACTGTATTTAGGGTCCTTGCAGTCAAGAGAGAAGGTAAAAGCATTCCTGATGTGGAGTATTTACTGCTTTTATAGGAAACGCCTCGGTAGCAACTTGCAATATGAAGGAAGTTCTTACTAGGAAAGGGTAGTCCATTCTACAAGCTGAGGGTTTAGGGGAATGCTATGGTCAGAATATTTCTGTCCCCTCAAAATTCATATGTTGAAATCCTACTGCCCAGTGTGATAGTATTAGGAAATGGGGCCTTTGGGAGGTGATTAGGTCATGAGGGTGGAATACTCATGAATGCAATTAACACTCTTATAAAAAAGACCCCACTAAGCTCTGTAGTCCCTTCCACCATGTGAGGACACAATGAGAAGTCTGTAATCCAGAAGAGGGCCCTTCCACGACCATGCTGGGACCCTGATCTCAAACCTCCAGCCTCTAGAATTGTGAGAAATAAATTTATGTTGTTTATAAACCATCCAGTCTGTGGTACTTTGTTATAACAGCCTCAACTAAGACAAAAAGCCTACAGAACCAGCTTATCAGAGGCATCCACTTAATGTCCCCAGTCCATATTTCAGGGTCTCAGGTATTTCCAACCAGCCTTGGCTGACCATTCAAATGTCTCTTGAGCTCTGTGACTTGGTCAGGTGCTCAGTCTGCTGCTTAGCTTGTTTATTTTTGCAAAGAGGCCCTCACCTCTTTGTAAGCTATCAAAGAGGCAATCTGACTCTGATACTTAGCCTTTAACTGCTTGTTAAGAGCCCTTTGTTTCTCAATATCCCTCTGCAGAGTGTCAATACAACCGAGCAGTAACCATACAACTCTACTTCCTTGTAGGAACTGTTTTCCCTGTGTCGTCCTAAAAGCCTGAGTCTTAGAAGCTGCAAGTCTGCCCCTACAATGGGTCTTTTCCCAGGTCAACATTGGTGAAATCTATAGCAATTGGGCCTCCATCTTGGAGCAGAAACAATCCACACTCCACATAGCTCTGGATGCCATTCTATTTGCTTGACATGTAGAGAATGTGTCAGTCCTAAATATTCAACTTCTATCTGCATTCTTGGACCACTCTCAGGACCACTTGTATCACTTTGTGTTCTCTGAGAAACAGACCCCAAGATGGAATCAGATGTGCAAAAGATGTACTGGGAAGAATGTCTTTGGAGGATAAAGAAGAAGAAACCAGAATAAGGGGGGTTATGTCAGAGGGTGATAAAAACTCTCTCTGAAAAACCAAGAAGAGGAGAAAATTAGGAGAATTCAGCAGAAAGAGTTTCAGACCAAAGTTTAGTCAGGCCAGTGAGGTATTATTGACTCAAAATCACATTGGAGGTGTCCCGTGTGTTGCCAGAATGGTCCTGGTTTGGTAGCCCCACTAGGTTCAGTCCTTGGCTGGGAGGAGCCTGGATGTACAATGGCCTCAGTGAGAAAGCAATAAGGATGGAAGGGGCACCAGCTGTGTCTGTCAGTCAGTGATGTGTTCCACATTAGAAGAGCTGAGCTGTGTATTTCCATGGCCACCACGTTCTGCATCACAAATGTCTCATAAAAGCCCTTTTTTTTCCCCTCTTGAGCCAGTGGTTGGCAATGGACAGAACTCATTGTGAAACACTGCACCCTGACCTGGTGACCCTGGGCCACACCATCCACCCTCATCCGCCAACCCATGTAAACTCTCTGAGTTCCTTTCAACCTCTAATGCCACACTTCTAAGCATATTTCAAATCAGGGTGAGCATTTATTTCCCATTTCTTAGTAGAAATTCTCCACATAGAAACAAATCCATCAGGAAATTGAGACTCATTCTTTGACATCCATTCATCCTGGCATAATATTTGTCACCCTCTTATTGTGCACACCTTCCAGAGACAAATTCTACAGGAAGGTATTTTTAATGGTTATTTATGGTGGTTTTTTATTTTATACTTTTGAGTATCAAAATGTAGTATTTTCACTGTACAAAATTTGAAAACTACAAAAAGGTATCAGCAAGAAAATATTTTCTTCACTCCATAACCCCATCCACTCAGAAATAATAACTGTTAAGAGTTTATTAACTTCCTTTCCCTTGTTTTGCCTTTGTGATAGTGTCCATATAAATTTTTCCACACCATGAGAATACATTGCCTACATTGTTTTATTTCTTCCATTAAAGGGCTTTTAAAATTTACTTTTTAAATAATTTTGCCTTGATAGCTTGTGTTGATTATTAGGAGGAAAATAAGTAAATTAGAGGAGAATGTAGTCTAATAAATACTCTCTCTGTCTATAATTATTGTGTATATATATTAATATATATTTATTAGAAATATATTAGATATGCATATAAGTATACATATATAAGTATATACACATATTATAGGTAATAATTGTAAATATACACATACACATATATCTGTATATTATACATATAGACATACATATATCTCTGTATAAATATCATCACTATATCTTGTGGCTCTCTCTCTCTTTCCTCTCTCCACATATTTCTCTTTATGAGTGTATAGTCAGGATCTCACAATCTGAAAAAGAAAGATGATTTTTACTTTGAAAATATATGTCTTACAATCATTATTCTAACAAAAATGATCATTCAGGCCCATGGGGAAAATTATTTACTCTCTTCAGAAGTATAACATAAGTGATAATGAGTAGGGATCCAGATGGTCTAAATGGATCAGTGGCTGAGTGGCAGAACAATATGTTACCTACACAAAGGCAGCCAAGAGTAGTTGTGTTTTCAGATTGATGTTATTCCTCCAAGGTTGTGCTTTAAATTTACTCCTTAGAAACTTGGCACAGAGATGTTTCTGTAAACAAGACCCATTCAAGGGTCATCCCATGTGGATTCCCCTGTAAGGATGCCCTGAGAATCACTTCCATCCCACAGAAGCATTTTGTCAGTGCATCCACTCCCACATGCTTAAACAGTGCGCACAACCCAGATTTCAAAATAAGCAGAGTTAACATTCTTGACTCCCAGCCCAAATGTGGGTGCCCCGTCATGAACTCATGCCTTCCTTTAGGAGCTGACCTTTGTGGTGCTTATGTTATCACAGGCTGACTGGCCCAGGAAAAAGTCACCAAAAGACATGTGCTAGAGACCATGCATAGCCCTCCAAAACATAAAAATATACACAATGCATTCTGGATCTTTTGGCAGGGGAGCGGGTTGTCAAAAGTATGGTGATATTTTCAGGCAAACAGGTTTACCTGAATTTTGATCATGATTCTACCACTACCTGGCTGAGTGATGAATGCAGAGTCACAAACTAACTATCTAGGGATAATAAGACCTAACTTGTCTAATTCCTAGAGTTTGTATTGGTTATCTATTAATAGATAGATAATGGACATGAGATATTTAATAAATGCCAACCACTATAAAAATTTTGGGTTTGTAGAGGTGCTGTAAGGAAAGAAGATACAGTTTATATTTACCTTTATTTTCCCAGAGTCCTGCACAATACAAGGCATACCATAGGCATTTAATTCATGTTATTTTATTGAGTAAAAAGAGTAATGTCTGGGAGTAAGTAAAGCTGGGTCCACTGCCACTGATGGTTATGTGATTGTGTGACTATGAGTTTGTTTCTTAAGCTGCCTGAGTCTTAGCTTCCTCATGCATACAATGGAGGAAATAACACTACTTGTCCTAGTATTAATACATCTACATGACACTTGGGAGACTGATGAGATAACTTCTATGAAAGTGTTCTGTAAAATTTAAACCACTATGCACATGCTTGTTATTTTTAAGTCATTTGCTGGGATGTTTTTCGAAGCAAATTGTCTCTAAATTCCTTTTTAACTTTGCGTATAGCTAATTTTCAAAAAAAAAACGGCATTTATTAAATGTCTCCTAGTTCCTCTGTTGGGAGCTGTGCTCCATTGGTAAACAGTATATCTCACGAAGCTACATACCAGAAAAGCAGCCGGTGGTTTAGGAAATCATCACACCATAGTTTTTGGTAGTCACTAGTATGTACAGATCGGATCTTTTTTTTCTTGGCTCACACCCACTCCTCTTCCTTCCACAAAGGATGGCTTTTGTGGCTTCCTGATAATCAGGATTCAAAAAATAAGGCACAAATTTTTGAATGTGTGTCTGAGGGAAGGTTCAGCCACAGCTGTCTCCCTTGGGCTCAAACCTCAGGAAAGTAAAAAAGAATGCTACATTCTATCCTCTCCCACCTACACACATGTTTCATGAATTTTAGTAAACATATTCTTATCTCATTAATTTAATCAGGCACCACATACCTCAGCGAGCAAGTTGGTCATCGGCAACTCAGGGACACAGCTCTGCAAAAGTCTTTTTGTTTTTAATCTGTGAAACTTAAGATGCAAAAAGGCAAAGAAGATCGTTCTCAACTTTACTGGAGGCCAGAGACTGGATCTTACTGATCTACTTCATGCCCACAGCTCCCAGCACGCTGACAGGCACACAGAGGAAGCCCTTAAGGAATATGCATGTTGAATCTATTAATCAAACATCAAATCAGTGAGTAAGTACCATAGAGTCTTGCGAGAGAATTATACTGGAAACCACTAGAAATTCAGGTCTCATTACAATATCATCCCTTGTCATTTATTTGTAATAAGCAATCAAACAAATGCATTAGATTCAGAGTCTAGAAGCTGAAGGCCAATTTATTTTACATATTATCTTTTTCCCTCATTCTTTTAACAAATATATATTTTGTACCTACGATGTGTTGTGTGTAACAAGAGCCTAAGCAATTATTGTGGATAAAAAAAAAAATTCATGTAAGTAATTGGTTGCCTAGAAGTTCACAGAAAAATAAATGGCCCTTTAGCACAAGTGTAGAACATCATGTCCATTTTGTGGACAAATATTGTCCTTGGTTTCCTCCTATTTTTCTTTCTCTTGATGTTTATACTGGTTATTGATTTTATCATTTACCTATGTATTTAATTTTTTACACTTTTTAATTGTGGTAAAAAACACATAACATAAAATTTACCAGCATAACCATTTTTAAGTGTACAATTCAATAGCGTTAGGTATATTCACATTGTTGTGCAGTGACTCTCCTGCACTTTTTCATCTTGCAAAACTGAAACTGTACCCATTAAACAACAACTCCCCATTTCCTCCTCTCAGCCCCTGGTTACCTTGCATGTGTATTTTTAAATCTCCTTCTGTGTATTTTATAAGCTACCTCAAATCACTCTGGAACAAAGTGATTTCGTGTAGATGGATAGATAGATAGATAGATAGATAGATAGATAGATAGATAGATAGATAGATAGATGATAGATAGATGGACTGTCTGTAAATGTAGCCTACAAGCCACAAGGCTTGTGAGATTTTAGTTCTTCGACCAGGGATTGAACCTGGGCCACTGCAGGGCAGTGAAAGCCCCGAGTCCTGACCACTGGACCACCAGGGAACTCCCGAGCCTACAAGTTGATAGTCATGGACTCTCAGGGTTGGACAGAATCTTAACATCATATATTCAGCCTTATCTTCTGCAGTCCCAATATAAGAATTAACAGACACACTTGCTGTTTACAGCACTGCCAGACATTTGTGTTCCTACAAACACACACAGTATAAGGATAAATACTATTTAATGCAACTCTCATCATAAAAGACCAAATAATGTATGGTGCATTTATAATTGTATATGCTGAATAATAGACAGGGAAAACCTGGTTTTGATATTGATTCCTCTGCTTACAAGTTTGTATGCCTGATAAAAGGAGGAAAACTTTCCACGGAGAAGTTTCAGTCTCCGCACAGCTCCAACTCTCCTCCACTAGTCACGCGTTTTCCATGGCAGTTATTGTTGGGGATATCCATATTGTGATGTGTCCTCCAGCCTGGGTCTTCAGTGACACCATGCCTAGTGTCATGGGCAGGAGGAGTATATACTTGGAACCCATTCCTCTACCAGGATGAGTAGCAATACTTTAACTCTACACAAACCCAGCTACAGACCACATTAATGTATTCCCCCAACCCAAACTAAAAGTATCCTCTATTCAACTTGCCCTTGCCTGGATCTTAGAAATCCTGCGGCCTCTCTATCACCACTCTATGTGAGATGAATGGTGATGAAGGGGAAATTGGAGTAGAAAGAGATGGTAATATTAGATGACTGTATTTAAAATATCTCACATTTGTATATTTTACAGAAACATAATGGCCATGTATACACATTGCTAAGATATTTCCTAGAACCTTAGAAGGGACTATCTATGTAAGTAAGAGGTCTTGACATTCAAACTTTCTTAGGTTCACAGTAAATCTGTGCCTGAGATGAGGCTTGGAGAAAACCCTTCGATGGGCTTTAAAAACTGAGCAATTCCTGATATGATGCACTGAGATGTACACAATATCACAGTATCACAGATGTTTCTGCCAAAAGTAGATAACTCAATCTAATCATGAGGAAACATCAGTCAAACCTAAACTAAGTTACATTCTACAAAATAACTGGCCTGCATGCTTCAAAAATATCTGTCATGCCGTAAAGACTTGTGTTTGCCAGGGAAGGGTGGGAGGAAAGAGAGGGTTGGATTGGGGGTTTGGGATTAGCAGATGCAAATTATTCTATATAGGATGGATAAAGAACAAGGTCCTGGGACTTCCCTGGTGGTGCAGTGGTTAAGAATCTACTTGCCAAAGCAGGGGACACGGTTTCAATCTCTGGTCCGGGAAGATCCTACATGCTGCGGAGCAACTAAGCCCGTGAGCCACAACTACTGAGCCCGTGTGCCACAACTACTGAAGCCCACGTGCCTAGAGCCCGTGCTCCCCAACAAGGGAAGCCACTGCAATGAGAAGCCCACACACCGCAACAAAGAGTAGCCCCCGCTCGCCACAACTAGAGAAAGTCCGTGCGCAGCAATGAAGACCCAATGCAGCCTAAAATAAATAAATAAATAAACAAATAAATGAAAAGATAAATACATTTATTAAAAAAAAAAAAAGAACAAGGTCCTACTGTGTAGCACAGGGAAGTATATTCAATCTCCTGTAATAAACCATAATGGAAAAGAATATGAAAATATATATATATATATTCTTCTTCATATATATGTGTGTATATATATATATATATATATATATATATATCTATATATAACTAAATCACTTTGCTATACACCAGAAACTAACGGAACATTGTAAATCAACTATACTTCAAATAAGAAAAAAAAAATCTGTTATGAAGCACAATGACTGAGGAACTGTTCCTGATTACTAAAGACTAAAGAAACAGAACAATGGAATGCAATGTAGGATCCAGAATTTTCTGTTGCTATAAAAAACGTCATTGGGACAATTGGCAAAATCTGAATAAGGTATGTAGAGAAAGTAATCGTATTTTATCAATGTAAATTTCCTCCTTTTTTAACTGAACTGTGATCATATAAGAGATTGTCTCATTTTAGAAAATATGCACCAAGACACTTAGAGTCAAGGTGCACCATATCTGCATCCGACAAATGGTTCAGGAAAAAAAAATGCAAAGTGCCAAATAAGGACTTCCTGTGTCTCCTTATTTATCTCTCTCTCACGTGGGCACTGAGCAAAGGAGGGGTGGGAGTGAGGAGCAGCCCCCATACAGCTGTTCAGGGATGTCTGGAAAAGAAGCCCACCCACATTGCTCTGGGACACTGGGTGTGACTTGGAGGGTATCGGGTTTGTCTGTTAGGGACACTGCCAACCTCCTCCCTCCCCAATTGGCCTCTGTGTTTCCTTGCATGCCCTCTGATTAGAAAAGTGTCCCTTTCCTCAGACACTTCTCTAAAGCATCTTCTTTCTTCTCAGTAGACTCTGAGACATTAGCTTTATGCACTTTTTTTCTATTTGATGAATTCCTGTGACCTGTAAGAAGGTGGAGGTCAAATTAGAAGAAGCACATGGCTAAGCTTGCAATGCACTTGCTTTTTCATTGATATAAAAAAGCATTTGACCCTAATACAGTACACTTAAATTCTTGGCCCAGCTTTACTCCTACTAGATGTCCTACTTCAGCAAATATTAGATTCATAGAGTATAAAGCTGGGAGGGTCGGTAGGATCCCTCCAAAAACAGAACCTGGTTTCTACTTCTATGAAACAGAGATTGTGGAGTTGAACTGAAGTTATGTCCAGAAAAGTGTTTTAAAACTAAAAATCATCAAACTCTTCAGTCCCTTTGATTTGGGTGACACTCGATGAATTTACTCCGCCACCTCTTACTCTAGAAAGTTCTCTCCTTGTCCCCATATTATAAAAGAGGCACAGGTCAGGATGACTTGGAGAAGAGAGGGCCTGAGGTCCAGTTACCCTGACGAGAAATTCAGCTTCTCCAGTCACACAGCCACAGACAGCCAGAGCTCTAAGGAATGTGAGACATCATCTACTTTAAGCCCCTCGTGGTGGCATCTGTTGTTTTCTGTTGCCCTGAACCTATTGCCCTTTCCTTGCTTAATAGAACCTCTATTTTCTTGCAGAAACTCTCTTTGCCCCAGTCTTGGTAGGGCTATCAATCAAGGCATTCAGATTTCTCCTGGCCTAACATGACATCTTCCTTCTGAGAATTCGAATCTTAAGGTAAGTGACTCAAGTTAAAAAAACCAAAAAACAAAAACCTGTTGGGGCTGACATTGCTATGGTGGCACTACGAAATGACTCTATTCATTCCTGTTACTTAGATCCCTGAAGCTATTCTGGTTCCAGCCTTTTCCCAAATCTTGCTTTTCAACTTTCTCTTCCAGTCTGTGAATTTTCATATTTTGATCTATTTTTATATTTTTAGTTTTACTTAGCAGGAGTTAGTTTCCATTGCTAATGACAAAAGAATCCTCACTGGTACATCCTTCCTCTTAAAGAGCAAGAATGTAAGGCCCAAAGACAGTAGTCAGGGAGGAAGTTGGGACCAGAGCCCAAACCAAACCCAGGTTAGTCAGTTTCTCTCTACACCTGCTGCCTTCTCTAGAGCTATAGCAGCCTTGGAAGGAATGAACTATTCCACATCATTAAGGAACTCAGTGGAATGAGTCATTATTGAGCTCTTAAAAAGTCTATTGGACTTCTGCTTTGGGCCATAATTGAGGATATGAGACCAGAATTTGTTCTTAATAATGAAAAAAAAGGAGCAATCCACATGTTCAACAACCATAAAAAAGAAACAGTTGCTGACATACATAACTATATGGATGTATCTCAAAAACAATATGTTGAATGAAAGAACCTACTAGACACAGAATACATGCCATGTGCCTCCATTTATGTGACATTCTAGCATTGTGAAGTCCAGCATGGTAGCCACTAGCCACATGTGGCTTTTTAAATACAAGTTGATTAAAATTAAATAAAAATTAAAATGCAGTTTCTCAGTCACATTAGCCATATGTGGCTAGTGGCTACCATGCCAGACAGTGCAAATGTAGACTATTTCCTTCATCACAGAAAGGTCTATTGGATAATGTTGTTCTAGAAAACATACATCTGATACATAATGACAAAAAAACCAAGAGAGTGATTGTTTAGGGTCAGTGGTGAAGAAGGATTGAGCACAAAGGGGAGCTTTTAAGGTAATGGAAATGAGGGGATTTGGGGGGTAATGAAATATTCTATGTCTTGTTTGTGGTAAAGACTACATGGTATATAATATGTCAAAATTCCTCAAATGGAATGGTAGAATTAGTGAATTTAGTGAATTTCATTGTATGTAAATTATACCTCAATAAAGTTGATTCTAAAAAGTCAAATGTTTCATGGAATTTCTTTTTTAACCACTTATAATAATTATTAGATGCATTTTTGCAAAGATATAAACATGTTATTTGTCCACTAGACCGTATTTTGCTAGTCCCTGGAGATACAGAGATGAATCAGATAGCAAACCCGCCCTCAAGTTGTTCACGGTCCAGTACAGGAGATGGGTCTTATGCAAAAATAGCTCAAATCCAGGAAGAAAGTAGCAGGTGCCCTTTCACAAGTGAAAATATCATGATTTAAGACATTAGAGGTAGGGTAGCTTCCTTTTACCTAGAGGGATGAGAAAGGCTTCCTGTTCTTTGAAGTATTTGTGAGATATATGCACATGGGGTTTAAAAACATTCTAGATGGAAGACAAAATATGATCCAAGGTGGGGGACAACACAGAAAAGTATGTCACCCAGTGGATAGAGTGCATAAAGGAGAGCAGTGAAGAAGTAATTCACATGGATATAAATGAGAAGGGTTTGTGTTTTGAATACCTGAGTTTGGCAAAGTGCACATTCTTGGCTGCTAGGTGCTGAAAGGAAAAAGTGTACTTTTATTTTACATTGTGTCCAGAGTTCCAGGCCCTCAATGTTACTGTTTCCCTAAGCTCTTTACTTTCTCCTCCTCTTCCTACAAATCAAAAATCTTCACAAACAACATCATTCAAAGATGTAGGTCATGCTCAGAAAGGCAATTACCTTCCCTCAGCCTAATGCGTAACTTATTCTATTACAATCTCTACCTAAAAGACTTAAGGTGTTGGAAAAGCATCTAACTTGCACAGCAAAGAAATAATTTATGCATTTGTATAGTAACCTGAGCCCCCCTGGGTGAAGAGGGATGTAATATAAATGTAAGTGGCAATTATGGTAATTATAGTATAATTGTCACTTATTTTCCCAGGTTCTGGATGGTTGTGTGCCATGGGTGTGCTGTTGAATCCTGGAGAGTTTGCCTTTTGCCCTTGGTCAGGGTAGCTCTCTGCATTTATTTTCACGATGCAATAGGAGCCAGTATGTTTCACAATTATTTACATAAATTTTTACCATTTAGTATCTGTCCCTCTTACCTAATAATTTTAGGATTTTTAAAAATAACAACTATCGATGTCAGGGCATACATTTTAAATGGTCTTTTTTATAAATTAGGCTATAAAACTTTTGAAATTAAAAGCATACTAAGAATGTTTGCAAATTAATCATTTCTTTGGGAGCCTAGAGCCTCTGCTGGTAAGTTAAAATATTTGGAAGAGCGCTGCTTATTTCCTAGAAGTATATAAAAAGCGGGCCTGAAAAGAGCACTAGGTCTTGCTACTCAAAGTGTGATGCAAGGCCCAGCAGCACCAGCAGCAGCTGGGAGCTTGTGAGAAATGCAGAGTCTCAGGCCTCACCCCAGACCCACTGAACTAGAATCTGCATTAACAAAGTTTCCAGGTGGCTCGCAGGTGCATCAACATTTGAGAGGCACTGCATTAGAGATCATTCTTTCACCTCTCATTTTACAAATGGGAAAGGCCGGGCACTTGATGGGACTTGGCCATGCTCAAAGGAAATTGAGTATTTTTAATTTAAGAACTCTATATACTCCGGTCATCTGTATTTGCTAATAGCAGGGAATAAAGCCAAACACTTTAACTCCAATTAACAAATCTATAATTAATTAGTAAAATGATCTTCCCTCAAATTTCCCATTTTGTAGAACAAGCTGTTTGAATTGGCTGGGGCTCAGGCCGGCATATTTGTGAATTTCACAATTCACAGATGTTAGACACCCTCAGGCTAAGTAAGGAAGAGAATGTCGAGTTTTAAATAGCTTCTCCCTTCTATCCTGGCTGAAGCAACAAATAAAATACTTTTATGAAACACATTTTGAACCAAAATTTCTCAAAAGGAGATGTCAAATTGCTCTGGAAATGACTTTAGATTATCTCACAACTTTGACAACTTCTGATGTCACCAATTTACGGGTCACCTATGGTTGGGGGTGAAAGGAGGTTATGAACTTGCCATGTTAGTGACACTTGGGCACGCTGTTGTTTTTTTTTTTTTTTCTGTTGGAGTCTATTTTAATTTAGCTTCTGAAACATATTTCATTCAATATCCAAATCCACAAAACCATGATAGGTTTACAGCCTGTATTCAGAAAGGAAGTGAATTATTCTGTATGTAGATTTTTTGATATTATATTAATTTTTGGATATATGAACAAGTTAACGGTTTTACTCCAAAGTAGCTCGAGCCAAAGCAAAACCAAAACCAGCAAAAACAATGACATAAATAAGAGAGTGGGAGAGACTGAGAGAGATGGAAAGAACTCGAATGTTTTCAGTAACAGGCAATTTGAAATAATTTTGTAAGCTTTAAAATAGTTGAAAATAGTGCATTTTTTTCCATTTTAATATTACTTTAAGAAAATTATGTGTGTGTGTTTGAGGTAGGATATTTGAAAAACTCAATCAAGGTTATTATTTTTTTTTAATTTAGGGAAAGCAAAGCTAAGGGGATATGAATGGGTATCTCTTTTAGTTGAGATGAAGAGTGAGTTCTAGGTTAAATATAATCAAGGAATTTCCCTGTCTTTGCTATTTGAGATTGTGACCACAACAGGCGGTTGGCTGAAAGGGAGAATGAAGGGTGGGGGGAAGGGGGGGTGGAGGTGGAGATGAAGAAAAAAAACAAAACAACTTCCTAAGCAGCTCTGTGAAATATTTAGTTCCAGAAGCAGTTACAGAAGCCCTCAGATCAAATCAGTATGCAGAGACAAGGAAACATTAATTAGCTGGAGCAGGGTGGACACTCATTAGCTCTTGTTCTGTTGTGAAAGTCCAGGCTGCTGAAATTAAACTCTGATGCCATTCATGCCAGCATCCAATCACCAGAGAGACCAGAAGTTCAGAGATGACTCCAAGTTGCCAACAAGTGTGGCCACTATACGACAAGGACTCTAAAGCCGTGGTAGAGGGGGAAGAACAACTTTAGAGAGGATGCCCAGCTGGTAAGATTCGACTGTTTCTGATGTTTTAGTCCCTTGATGAATCTCATTGGCTCAAATCAAGAAACGCTCCGCCTCTTTGCAAATGTGTGTGAAGGGGGGAAGTGTCTACCCTTCTATGTCTGATAGCATTTGACCCTATTGCTTTTAGCCCTCTGGCTTTATATCTATGTATACACAGGTATATGTGTATATGTTATAATACTGTTCTCCATTTGTTGATATCAAAGAGAGTTGAAGGAAATGAATTTTGAAACTTCACGGTGTGCCACCCTACAGTACTGTCCCGACCCTTACATCCAGCGGTGAGTTTAAACGTGACGTAACTTCTATCAAAACTTAACTGGAGTGCCTTGTGTATGATGAGTGTTTCTGCTGTGTACAAAGAGCAGCCTCTCTTTGTTTATGAGCACAGTGATATTATTTTGCACTTTCTGTGGACTTAAAGTGGTCTGTGAGCATCTCTTCTAGTTTTCTTTTTTTAGTTCTTATCTGGATGTACAAAGTAACGAAGTTTGTAGACCATCTTCCCATGGTTTCTTAAAAAATGGTCACACCATTTTAAGATGTTTAAAATCTGTTATTTGCCTAGATCAGCACTCACCAACCCAAGAAGAAGACATTTCATTGGACAGGAATAGAATAGTCTGTGGATGATCTTCAAGTCAAAAGAAACACAGAATAATTTTGATTTATACCTTAAAAATAGATAAATAGCCATTGTTATACCAAACAGACTGTGGCTTGTCATTTTGGCTCTGTGGCATATTTTATTCTTGATTTGTTTTGTAACAAACATCATCTTTTGACAAATCTGACTTTTAAAACTTAACAGTTATACTCAATTTTATTTCTGTTTATAGGAAGGAACGTTTGCCTAGCACTAAGAGGGAATACTAGTGAGCATGCACGATGTGTGTGTGTGTGTGTGTGTGTGTGTGTTTCAAATTAGAGTTTGCTATTTTTAAACTGGTAAATGAAATCTGAACAGTGTTTTTCCAGTCATAAAGTTATGGGAGATATTCAAGCCGTATGTAGCAGTGTGATGTTGTTAATTTAACAGCATGAGATTTGATGTTGGAATTTCATACTTTACTTTCTGAGACTAATGAGGGAGGTCCTCTGATTGCTGAAAACGGTGTGGTTCCACAGGAGTTAACTTGTCATTCACGATGGTGCCTATTAGAGCCTCATCCCAGCAGTCTAGTGGGCTCTCTGGCCAGGACTCACGGTCACATTGCTCAGGCAGTTAAGGAAACTGTGTGATCTTTTTTCATTAATAAGATTTGTCACCATGTAAACATTAATTTGGGCTATATAGACGTAGCTTCTTTTCCTGTGAGATGTTTGGTGGGCTGTGTGAGACAGCAGAAGAGCAAAAGTAAGAGGGAAATGTAAATGGAATGGTTGACAAAGTAAGAAAAGAAAGGAAGAAAAAGGAAAGAGGGAGAGGAAGCAAGTTTGTGGTCCTCCAGGTTGAAATGGGAAATGTGAATGGTGATTTGATTCCTGCCTTGCTGTGTGCCATGAACAATAGTAGCAAAAATGAATGGCTCTGGAGTTCACGTTCTTACATAAGATTTCGTTGGAGTTGGGGAGTGGGTGGGTAAAAAACAAAACACTAAAGATTTTCTATTTCTCAAAGTTTTATCCAGCCTCAAAATTTTCTACTTCAATAAAATCTTTGAAATAATATTTCTAAGAGGATAATTGTGATGAAACATTTGCTGTATAATGCTTCCCTTGATGGCGTCTTTTTTAAAGTAGGTGCATGGATCTCTCAGCTCTGGAAGAAATTTTTTTCTATTGACTAGCAACCCGCATGTCAATCATGTACACCTCTGTCCAGAGGTATTTCTAGTGATTGATGAGGGAAGCCTGTAAATACAAATACATGAGGAAATTGCTTTTCGGAGTGTCCCGGAAACCGGTTAATTCGTGGAGCAAATATCACCTCAGTTTTTGTCAGACTGTAAAATTTAAAATAATAATAGTACTTTAAAAATATTTTAAATTTTCCTGAATCCCTGAACTTTAATCTTGGTGAATGTCACTTTTGGGGAAAGGGGGACATGTTGGGGAGCTGTGAGATGGTGGTACAGGGTGGTCAGGGAATATTTATTTGCCAAATAAATTGTTTTAGGCAAGATTATGTACTTTCCATTTGTAATAGAAACTTAATCCCCAAGTAAACGAAAGAAAAATATTTGTTGCCGAGCATCTACTCTGTTCAAGGCACTGGAAATACAAAAATGAGTAAGATATAGCTGTAATGTTTATTTATTTTATTTTATAGTACTTATATATTTAATAACATATATTTGCCTCATGTATTTTAACTGCTTTGTCAGATATTTCAAGGACTGAATTACTACCATTTTTCTGTCTAGACTACTTAGTGAATAAATGAATGAATGAATAAGTGGGATATCACTATAAGAAATCTATAATACTATATATTGTCGAAGCAAGAATCAAACAATATTCTCTTTGATGCCTAAGGAGTGAATGAGTTTGAGCTGGTTTTTCTAAGCAGACAACCCTTGCAGTTCTCAGTTTACAAAATCTATTTTAAGTAAGACCAAATTTAATCATTCCATAATCATAGTCATCTACATAGTTAAATTTGTCTTTTTCCTGACCTTGTCTTTAGAAAGAAATTATAAAAGAGAATTTTCAAAAAAGGAAAGAACAGGATTTCTTGTTATTTTTAACTCTAAGCTACCTTAATGCATAAATGTCTTTTTATCAAAAAATAGAATAAATGAGAGCTGCTATTATCATTTACTACTGAATGTTAATGCCATTCTCCAAAACCCAATTTTAATATACATTTCAAAGTATGATGGTAATCATTCTCTCAGTCAAAATTGAGATTTCACCCTCTGTTATTTTTTCCTTTGCACCTGAACATATTGACACATTATGTATTTAGTTGTGCTCTGATGTGGATGCTAATTTACTCTAGTCTTTACAAAAACTTTTCTGAAAATCAAAACAGTACTTAAACTATAGAGCTTAGATTTCCCCTTTGATGCTATTGACCATTACAAGAAGAAGAGAAGGTGGACAAATCACAAGTTTTGTAATTTTATTGCTAACTTAATTTTAACAAAAATAGATGAAATTATGCAAAATCAATAAATAAGAGCCAAAGGGTAAGATACAGTTTCCTTATAAATTAAAACCATATACAATGAGTTCTGTTTACTTTTTGTTAGTAAATATTCAAAATGAATCCAAAATTTAGCATTTTACAAGTTAAACTTTTGTTAATTTATGGTTTGGGCTATAATTTTGGGTCTTCTTGCACCCTTTAGTTTTTAGAATTGCCACCTAGTTTTTAACATAAATCTCTTTAACCAAGTAATTCTAAAAGACAGATTAAATTCCTCCAAATATCATCTTGAAAATAAACCAGTTAAAATGATAAAAAGGAATCCAGATTAAATTTTGAAACACTGTGATAGCTGAGGACTAAAAATAAGAGAAAGTAAAACATATTACTATTTGAACCACTTGTAAAATGATTTTGAGTTATTTTTCTCAGTCACCCTCTACTCAAAAGAAGCTTGAACTGTTAAAGTACTGTATGGATGAGTAAGAAGTATTTCCTTTGTAAATTACATATTGATTGTGAATTTTATGCTTTACTAGCTTAAAGGTCAACTTTATTAACTGTATTTTCTAAATATATCCCAAAAAGAGTAGGAGGGGAGTGGGTGACAGTGAACTTACAATGGAGGATCATTTTATTTGTCAAATGCAATCACATAAAGACAGATGTAGTTCTGTGTTGAGTGTCTTCCACTTGCTTCTCCACATCCACCCTACATCCTTCTTGTTCTGAATCCCAGGAAGCTGACTTATGAAGATTGCATTGACAGTTCCTTTCTCCTCTGGTTTCCTCTTGGGTTCAACCAGTGGGCACCTCTAGCAGGAGATCGAAGGGCAGGAGGAGAGTGAATTTGGGGTATATGTTTCCCTGCTGTTCTGCTAGGTTTTCTACTAAAGGCTGCAGGTCCTGTAGGGGCTCTTACCACAGTTCCGGACATCTTGAGTTTGAGTAACTGCTCTCTCCTCTCCTTTTCCTTCGAGCATAGGAGTGGTAACCATTTGTAGACACTGCTAGCTCCAAAAAGCCATACCATATCTCTTCTCCCTTGATCAATAGTCCCTTTATTAAACTATCTCCATCTGCTCTTTTTTCAAATGCTCTTCTTCCTCCCAGGATCATACCCAGTAGAAAAAAACATGAAAAAGTTGCCCATAGTGTTGTTTACGTGCACATGGAAACTTCAAAAATTGATATAACATTTAATAATATAATTGCTGATGCCAATTAAGGATGTATCCATCCATTTCAATGAGCAGACCAGTTTTTAATAAGGCTAAACCATTAATTTTAGCTAGCTCCAGAATCACTAAGTTTCTCTGTCTGACTGAAAGGAATGAGCCGACATGCTGCAGTCTGTGTAGGTTGTTAAGTCAGTACTTGAAAAGAAGCAAGGCAGAGGACAGGAAGAGCTGGTTCATAAAGAAATACAAAGGTACAGTTTATCAGCAGGGACTAATGTAGCCACCAGTTGTAGTCAAGAAAAATCTGCCTCCAACCCTTATAATTTTCACAAGAATACATGTCAAAAGACCTTTATGACCCACTGTAGTTAGCCAAAAGTATGATGTATTATAATTCTGTATGCCGCTCCTGAACTGTGAGTGCATTTAGATGGCAGAGAGGCAGGGAAGTGTGTCAGCTGAGGGCACATAGGACTTGTCAAAAGACTATTATCCAATAGTCATAACTCCACCACTCATTGATTATGTGACCTTCATAAAATCACTTAAGCTATCTAAATCAAAGTTTCCTCATGAGGTAAGTAGGGATAACAACTTCTGGCCAACTGTTCACAACTAAGACATTGAGAATTAAATATTAACCCAATCAAAGTCTGAAATGCATCCCCTTAGGGTATTGCTTAGCTCTACTCTTGTGGGTATGGCACAACAGTGAACTGGAGATTCCTTCCCAGCAACAATTGTGTCCTCATGGAGGCATACCTTAAGTTCCATTTTGCTCTATATCATCTTTAAATTAAGCACAAAGATGATTATCAGTCTTGACATGATCTTGTCTTGTCTCAATTCTTCTGCTTTAGAATTGAGAAATCTAAAACCTTAGAGAGGTTAAGTGATTTGCCCAAAATCACACACACAAAAATAGTAGCAGAACCAAGTCTAGAATTCAAGTCTCTTCCCTGTTCAATGCTATTTCTACCACAGAACATAACATGTTATTAGGTGTGTATAGAACTTTATGATTAACAAAGTGTTATTCAACACATTACATAGCTGATCCACTGGGGCAGGTGTGGTAAGCAAAATAATGGCCTCCAGAGATAGCCACGTCCTAATGCCCAAAACCTGTGAATATGTTAACTTACACAGCAAAGGGGTATTAGGTTGCAGATGGAATGAAAGCTGCTAATCAGCCGACCTTAAAATAGGTAGATTATCTTGGACTATCCATGTGGAACCCAGTGTAATCGCAAGAGTCCTTAAGTGGAAGTGGGAGGTAGAGAAAGAATAAAAGTGATGTGAGGTGAGAAAAGACTCAACAGATTTTGAACATAGAAGAGGATCAGGAGCCAAGGAAGGCTGGCTGTCTCTCGAAGCTGGAAAAGGCAAGGAAGCACATTTTCCTTTACAGCCACCAGGAGGAACACAGTCCTGCCAACACCTTGATTTCAGCCCGGTGAGATCTGTATCAGGCTTCCAACCTACAGAACTGTGAGATAATACATCTGGGTTGGTTTAAGCCACAAGTTTGTGGTAACTTGTTACAGTAGCAATAGGAAACGAATTCACCACGTAACGGATTTTTATCCTCAAATTGTAGGTATGGAAACTAAAACTTTGTTTTGATTTGTTTGTTTAACTAAAGTATTCCATGAGCTTATTTATTTTCTTGGTGCTGAGTGGGGAAGATAGAAGGTATGAGTAAGATACCATCCTAGACCTCAGGGAATCCAAAGAAGAACTTCACACATAGAAATACTACAGTGAAATGTCTATTTAGGTCTTCTGCCCATTTTTTGATTGGGTTGTTTGTTTTTTTGATTTTGAGCTGCATGAGCTGTTTGTAAATTTTGGAGATTAATCCTTTGTCAGTTGCTTCATTTGCAAATATTTTCTCCCATTCTGAGGGTTGTCTTTTTGTCTTGTTTATGGTTTCCTTTGCTGTGCAAAAGTTTTTAAGTTTCATTAGGTCCCACTTGTTTATTTTTGTTTTTATTTCCATTTCTCTAGGAGGTGGGTCAAAAAGGATCTTGCTGTGATTTATGTCATAGAGTGTTCTGCCTTTGTTTACCTCTAAGGGTCTTATAGTGTCTGGCCTTACATTAAGGTCTTTAATCCATTTTGAGTTTATTTTGGTGTATGGTGTTAGAGAGTGTTCTAATTTCATTCTTTTACATGTAACTGTCCAGTTTTCCCAGCACCACTTATTGAAGAGGCTGTCTTTTCTCCATTGTACATTCTTGCCTCCTTTATCAAAGATAAGGTGACCATATGTGCGTGGGTTTATGTCTGGGCTTTCTATCCTGTTCCATTGATCTATATTTCTGTTTTTGTGCCAGCACCATACTGTCTTGATTACTGTAGCTTTGTAGTATAGTCTAAAGTCAGGGAGCCTGATTCCTCCAGCTCCGTTTTTCTTTCTCAAGATGGTTTTGGCTATTCGAGGTCTTTTGTGTTTCCATACACATTGTGAAATTTTTTGTTCTAGTTCTGTGAAAAATGCCATTGATAGTTTGATAGGGATTGCATTGAATCTGTAGATTGCTTTGGGTAGTATAGTCATTTTCACAATGTTGATTCTTCCAATCCAAGAACATGGTATATCTCTCCACCTATTTGTATCATCTTTAATTTCTCTCATCAGTGTCTTATAATTTTCTGCATACAGGTCTTTTGTCTCCTTAGCTAGGTTTATTCCTAGGTATAGATTGCCAACAAACACATGAAAGAATGCTCAACATCATTAATTATTAGAGAAATGCAAATCAAAACTACAATGAGGTATCACCTCACACCGGTCAGAATGGCCATCATCAAAAAGTCTACAAACAATAAATGCTGGAGAGGGTGTGGAGAAAAGGGAACCCTCTTGCACTGTTGGTGGGAATGTAAATTGATACAGCCACTATGGAGAACATTATGAAGGTTCCTTAAAAAACTAAAAATAGAACCACCATATGACCCAGTAATCCCACTACTGGGCATTTACCCAGAGAAAACCATAATTAAAAAAGAGTCATGTACCACAATGTTCATTGCAAGTCTATTTACAATAGCCAGGACATGGAAGCAACGTAAGTGTCCATCGACAGATGAATGGATAAAGAAGATGTGGCACATATATACAATGGAATATTACTTCGCCATAAAAAAGAAACGAAACTGAGTTACTTGTAGTGAGGTGGATGGAACTAGAGTCTGTCATACAGAGTGAAGTAAGTCAGAAAGAGAGAAACAAATATCATATGCTAACACATATATATAGAATCAAAAAAAAAAATGGTCATGAACCTAGGGGCAAGACAGGAATAAAGACACAGACCTACTAGAGAATGCACTTGAGGACACGGGGAGGGGGAAGGGTAAGCTGGGACAAAGTGAGAGAGTGGCATGGACATATATACACTACCAAATGTAAAATAGACAGCTAGTGGGAAGCAGCCGCATAGCACAGGGAGATCAGCTAGGTGCTTTGTGACCACCTAGAGGGGTGGGATAGGGAGTGTGGGAGGGAGGGAGACACAAGAGGGAAGAGATATGGGGATATATGTATATGTATAACTGATTCACTTTGTTATAAAGCAGAAACTAACACACCGTTGTAAAGCAATTATACTCCAATAAAGATGTTAAAAAAAAAAAAAAAGAAGAAACACTACAGTGAGGTGCAAGGAAGGGTAGAAGGCCCTGGATGTGCAGACCGCGGACTGCAAGTGCAAAGCACCCACTCTGAAGGCAGCAAGTTTGAAGGGTGACTTTGGTTAGTAGCATCTGTTAAGGTTTCTCAAAATGCTTCATAGGGAAATACATTTGACTCTTAGGAGGTAACTGAAACTGTGATGCTCAATTTCAGATTCAGGAAAATACAGTAATATACACATTCACTTCTGATGCTGTCAGGAATTCAGAGAGCTGTTACATGGATACCCTGAGACTATGACTTGATAAGTCCAGGTGGAGCCTCGGAATTGCATTGTAAACAAAAACAAACAATTTTGATTCATGTACGTCTCAGACCACTCTTGGGAAAAAACAGCTGTAGGCCTTCTGGTGGTATAAGTTTCCCAGTTAATTTTAGGTTTAAATTACACTGATGCCTCCCTCTGAGAAATTGAGGGTGAGGGGAAGGAATGCAAAAGCAGCATTTTTATCAAGCACACCAGATGATTTGTTTGTATGCACACCCAGTTTTGAGACAGTGAGACAACTTGGACCCAATGTCCCAGTTGAAGCTCGTAAAAAGGTACCCCCAGTGGTATGAACAGCAGAGACCACATGCCTTTCCAAAGACAGACTTCATGTTTTCACTTTACTTAAAAGCCAAATGGATTGTGAGATTAAAGTGGCAATTTTCAATCTGTTTCAAGTCAAGAGAGCCAAGTTTTTGATTAGCTGTTTTGTAGCTCAAATTTGTCCTGACAGGGTTTCTATCTCCTTTAAAGAACTCACCAAGGAATACTCCTCAAGCAACAAATGATGGATGGATAAAGCACTATAATTATGATCAAAGTCCAAAGACTCCAGCCTATGTAATTATGCACTTCCCAGACTCTGAAAGTCACTTTGTTCCATTTAAAATAGGATGAGACATGGACATGGGGTGGTGTGTACTTTTTGGTTTGTCAAGTTTTGGGAAATGACAGTTATTAACATTTCTGTTTTACCTTAAGCCATAATATTTGGGGGATAATTTAGAGGGAGAGAATTTTCACTCTATTCTTATCGTTTGCCTTCCATTCTCCACTTACATCTGACTCTTTTTATTATGAATTAGACTCTTTCAAGTTCAGAATGAAATAATTAAGTTTAGAAGAAGAATTACGAGGGCTGAAAATCTCCTTGCCACTTTAAAATTTCTCGCATCTTTTTTTGTTTCAAATGAACAAACTTAATTTGTCAAGTTGAACAGCACCCATTTGCACTTTCCATGAACTCGTGCAGCTCTCTCATAATTGAGGGCAATACCAGCATTATAATAATAAGACTGATAAAGCATTTTGAGCCAAGAAGTACAAAATTGGGGACTTCCTTGGTGGCGCAGTGATTGGGAGTCCGCCTGCCAATGCAGGGGACACGGGTTCAAGCCCTGGTCCGGGAGGATCCCACATGCCGTGGAGCAGCTAGGCCCGTGAGCCACAGCTGCTGAGGCTGCACTCTGGAGCCCGCGAGCCATGGCTGCTGAGCCCACAAGCCACAACTACTGGGGCCCGCACGCCTGGAGCCCATGCTCCACAACAGGAGAAGCCACCACAATGAGAAGCCTGCACACTGCAACAAAGAGTAGCCCCTGCTCGCCACAGCTAGAGAAAGCCCGCGCGCAGCAATGAAGACCCAACGCAGCCAAAAATAAATAAATAAATAAAATTTTAAAAAAAAAGAAGTACAAAATTGGAAGCTAGTGTGATAATTTAATCAGCCACATGGTTACCTAGAGTAGATTTTTTTTTTTTAATTTATTTACTTTCGGCTGCATTGGCTCTTCGCTGCTGCACACGGGCTTTCTCTAGTTGTGGTGAGTGGGGGCTACTCTTTGTTGCAGTTCACAGGCTTCTCATTGCGGTGGCTTCTCTTGCTGAAGAGCACAGGCCCTAGGCACGTGGGCTTCAGTAGTTGTGGCACGCGGGCTCAGTAGTTGTGGCTCACGGGCTCTAGAGAGCAGGCTCAGTAGTTGTGGTGCACGGGCTTAGTTGCTCAGCAGCATGTGGCATCTTCCCGGACCAGGGCTCGAACCCGTGTCCCCTGCATTGGCAGGCGGACTCTCAACCACTGCACCACCAGGGAAGCCCTAGAGTAGATTTTTAATGTAAGCTATTTTTACAGATGGTGATGTAGATTGAAATAAATAATAGAATGCATACAAATTTATGATAGGGGTAACACTGCAATAGAGACTTTTGTCTCTAAAGTTAAGTGTGTCATGTCTTAAGTTTGTTGATTGTATTTAACTTATCCCCCATGTTGATTGTATTTAACTTATCCCCCAGTCATATCCTGACATTTCATCAGGGTGGTCAATTTTTAGAGCTTCCTTAAAAATATCAAGCTTTAGATATTTTATTTGAAATTCAGCATTAGCTTTTCTTTTTCTTTTCTGACTCAGTGTTTCCAATTTTGTGCTTGAAGTTAATAGTGTCATTTACTTCTTAACTACCTAAATAATTTATTGAAGCTTTCCATGGGAAAACTCACTTTCTTCCAACTTTTTTCATTGCAACCTCCCTTAAGTAAAAAGTGCTAATAAGATGTATGTTTCCATTTTATTTTTCTTTTGAACACTTTTATCTCAGGCAATGAATGAAAAACTTTCTTCTTGACAGGATTTTCAAACTAAATTATGAGCAATCAAAAGTCAGCATCTCAATCTAATGCGATATATCTATGCACCTGCATAAGCTATTTTTTAGTATCCTGTAGAGGCTGATGTGGCTTTAATGACTATTTCAAGCTTAGTGAAGAGATCTCACTGGATGACTTCTCTTCACATTAGCACTGGTGTGAATGTGGCGCACTTTATAGAATCTTATGTTGAATCATGTCTTCACTGAGTGAAAGGCTTGTCTATGAAAGCACTACTTGCCCTTCTATCTGACATTTGAGGACCCACCTTATCTTCCTACATAAAATGTATATACAGTTTTACCTCTAAATCTTGAATATTTTCCCTCTCTACTTTTCTCCTCCCTTTCTTCTTTCTCTCTTTCATAGAAGCTCTGTATATCTTTGCTTCTTGGGAATATAGAATATTCCTGAAAAAGCTAAAAATATCACAAAACAGTTTGTTAAAAACTAGTTCAAGCTTTGCTCTGCAAAAGTAAAATTGGGACATTTTGTGAGAGAAAATATGACAGCCACGTATCAAAAATAAAAACACCAAAAAACTGACAAAATATATAACTTCTGGATTTTATTTAAAAATGTTTTTTAGTATTGATATCTAGTTTATCTGAGTGGCTAAGCAAATTTTAAAGGAGTTTTGTAAGTTAGCAAATATTTAAATAAACTGATAGATATTGTTTGTTGGGGTGACAAGGAGGAATAGAAAAAAGGAAATGATAAAGGCTTAAATAGTCCAAGCTTATTGGAAACTACAAAATTATTCAATAATGTTCAATAAATATTTATTAAATGAATATATGATAAGAAATTTAAAAATTCAAAGTTTTTAAGTACTGGTTTTTGCTATAGCAGATCTTCTAACAACATCTGAATTAAGTGCAAGTTAAAGAAAGATCTTTGAAGCTCAGGTCGAAACATAAATGTCAGAGCACTTTAGATATTCTCAGATGAAATATTCAGATAAAAGGATTTGTGACTTGATATTAATGATATCAAAAATTATTAGAGAAATGACATGTTCTCAAC
Organism: Balaenoptera musculus; assembly: GCF_009873245.2. Lineage (NCBI taxonomy): Eukaryota > Metazoa > Chordata > Mammalia > Artiodactyla > Balaenopteridae > Balaenoptera > Balaenoptera musculus. The sequence continues at coordinate 66,583,680 of NC_045788.1, forward strand.
AATAGTAGAAGCCAAAAATCAAATCTAGTAAAACCGTTGTTTTCCATGTCGTCTTCTAGCTCCATAATTTTTATAAATTGTAATCATAAAATAATTTCAATATTCTATTAAATAAATTACATAAGACCTTTCCATTTGTCATATATTATGTATTTATGATAAGTAACCGCATAAGGATTTCATCATATCAATGCAACTTAATACATTTATTTCCCTTATTGAATATTTAGGTTGGTTATTATAAATTAAAAATAGTATATAGCCACCTTTTTTGAGTTATTTTCTTGGGTTCATTTCATGAACCAAATATTTAAGGAAAGCAACTAATACATGTTCAATCTATATAAATTGCTGTGTAATTTACCCTTGTTATTTCATGTAATCTGTTTTTTCTTAGCTACGTAATATGCCCAGTTTGCAGATGAGAAAATGATGCTCAGAGAAATGACTAGCTGAACCAAGATGACTTAACTAGTATGTGGAAGGAACTCTTTGTATTTTCATTTTTACCTGAGTCAGAATTTGAAACAAGGACAACCTGATCTAAAGTCTTTTCTGTTTCCTCCAGAATATGCTGCCAGCTAAGAAGTAGGAGGGTTAGCAAATAAAAGTGTATATACTTTTTCAAGTTTCTGGAAAACATTGTTCATTAAAAGGGTATGCCAATAAATTTTGCCTAAGAGTTCCAGTTTTAGATATTACTTTAAAATTTTGCTAATTTAGTAGATGACATATGGTTTTAATTAGCACTTTTTTTTATTATTAACCAGGATAACTACAGAAACCACGATTACTAATTTTCTAAGATCTCAACTTCTGATCCTGTATTTTTAGGAAATGAGGATGAGACATAAGCCACTAAATATCTAGCATTTATTGAATTCTTATTATGTTTCAGAAACTGTTCTATGCACTTTACATATTTAATTTTACACATTTAATTCTCAAATCACCTTAAGAGGTATTTACTAGTATTATCTATTACTAACCAAGAGACAGTAGTATAATGTTTAAGAGACTGGTTTTTGTGACCAGGGTGCCTTGGTTCAAATTCTCTGCCAGTTGTTAGATCTTCTAACTTAATCTCTGTGTTTGTTTTCTCATGCATGATGATAGTCCACCTACCTGTGTGAGTGGCTTTGAGAATTAAATGAGTTAATTATACAAAGGACTTAAAGACAGCAACTGGCACATAGTAAGTGCTGTATAGGCAGTAGCTCTTATCCTTATTCTACAGATGAAGACATTGAGGTACAGAGAGGCTGTGTAATCTGCCCAGGTTAAAATAGCTGGACACTGGTGGAGATGAGTAGGATCCTGATTTCTATAACATGATTTTTTATGGTCATACCTTAATTAACTCTCAGTAGATTCTATGTAGGGATGATTTTTGTCCTTAGTTTTTATTTCTTTGTTTTTGTTTTTATTTGTTTGTTTGTTTTAATGCTTAGAGACCCTAAAAATTAATTATTTAACATTCTAGAAAAATGGTTTGAATCTAAAGAGAAGAAATGTTATGAAGGATAATTTTTACCATTAAAACAACCCAGGAAAAATTTTGAAAACAATCTATTCTGTCTCTGGATATAAATGAGTTTCAGCCATCCTAACTAGGATGTTATACACAAGGATTCAACTTTGAAAACTTGGAATTGCCCACTTTGGAAGCTCGGGACCTCTTACTTCAAAAACTCACTTTTAATTGTTTTCTAACTGTTGTTGTTTATTTTGAATCACTACTTTTGCTCCCCCATTGCTGTTAATAATTCACAAATCCCTCATTCCCTAATTTCTGTTATGAAATTTGGTGACGTAAATAGAATCCTCTTCCACATTCTCTCAACTCTATCCAAATTAATTCAGCTTTTATCCCATTTCCACTACCCATGTGACATTTTTTCCAGTGTGGTATTTTGACTTGCCACCACCTTGACCTTTTGTTCCTTGTACTCCTCTGCTAGCTCGTCTTAACTGAAAGCTGTTCTTTCTCTGAAAATGCCCATATTACCCATTGTTCTTCAGTAGAAGCAAAGCCTTTTTATTCAGAGGGCCAAGAGATGGACCTAACATATTTCATGTTCAGCACTGCTGTTTTCAGATCATTGTTTACCCACCATCACTCATTAATTTCATGTCTTCTGAAACCTCTTCCGTCAAAGTGATTTACTGAACTTCATGACAATGCACTGACTGACTTTAGGAGCTTCTCCTCGGTAACTTGGCTCCATTTTCTTCTTTACTTCTGCCAGCTCTTTGGGAACTTCAGTATCCTTTTGATGTCCTTCCTATAATGTAGTCTCACATTTCCTTGGCTTCCTTAACTCAAGGAGCTCCCATTTCTGCTCTGTTCCAGTTACTTCCCATATAACCATGTCCTGGACTTCCTCATTACTGGAAGTTATTCCAGTCCCAAATCATACCACCTCACACTTCCATTTCTGATCAAAATCGATTGTCCCTTTCCCTCTCTCACACCCCCAGCCTGCCCTGAACCTGTTCTGTGTGCACACTCTCACAGGCTCCCTGCAAAAACCCCATCCCTTCTTCAAGGTTTGTCTTAATTACTGTTTATTTCATGAGTCTTTTGTGCATATTTCCTTACAAGTTTCTGTCCACCTACTAAACCCTCACTACTCAAAGCGAAGTACATGGAATATTACAGAATCTGGGGTCCTGCATCAGTCCTACTAAATGAGAATTTACATCTTAACAAGAACTCAAAGGGATTCATGGACACTAAATTTGAGAAGCACTGCTCTAGCCCAGTAGTCCTCCAGGTATAATCCTGAGATCACAGTAATAGCAGCACCCAAGAACAAGGTAGAAATGCTGATTCTCAGGCCCCATCTGAGCCCTACTGAATCAAAAAAAAACCTGGAGTTGTGGTCCAGCAATCTGTATTTTAACACACTCTTTAGGGGATTCTGATCACACTGAATTTTGAGAACCTACTTATACAACTTTCAAGTGGTGAGACTGTCTTGTTTATTTTGATATTCCTTGAGTGTATATAGCAGGTGCTTTACAAATGCATAATAAACGAAGAAGTGAATGGCTGAGTGAATAATGCTTTTGCTTATCATTGCAAATAATGTGTTATATTTCTTTTCTCATATGCCATAGAACTTTATTTATATTTCTGTAAAGGTATTTCTATGTATTTACTTAAAAAACTAAGCTCTTAACTATTTCTGAATAGATACCGTGTCTAATATTGAGTCCTGAACATAGTAGGTATTCAATAATTGTTTAATTCAGTTAGAATGTTTTTGTTCTACATTTTTATGTTTTTGTTCTCTCTCCCTCACTCTTTATCTACCTTTCCCTTACTTGATACATTGTTTCAGATCAAGTAAAGGACCAAATAGGAGATACAAGGCAGGCAGGGACCTGACCTATTGGAATTCATATCCATATAACAACAGAAATAAATCTTAGGGAAAAAAAAGTTGAAAAAAGTGAAGAAGGCAAATGAATTGGGTTTGAGACTAGAGGTGGTGGCTGGCCACACCTATAATCTATTCCCTGACAAAATGGCTTTGGTTGTCATGTCAAACCATATGAGAACGTGTGCAGTGCAAACACTACTAGAAACCAGAGGCAACTTGGGTCTGAAACAAGCTTCGCTAGTCATAAGGGAGGGCTATGGTTTTCATTGCCTAAAGAACTCTGTTCAGTCTCAACCAACGAGAACCCTGAAATGAAATTGTCAGGCTGGGTAACTAATGCTGCTCTTGGCAGCAGCAGCCCATGGATTCTTTTCATTGAACAGGGACAGACTATAAATAATAGCATTTGTGTCACACTTTGTCACTTCCAAGAACTCCAGAAGCACCAACAAATAGACACCAATGTTCTATGCCAGGTTGCAGGTGGATATACAGGTTTTTTATACTCAGGGAGGAGGGTCGCTGTAACCAGATAGGAACCCAAATCATGATGTGGTTCTTCAGTTTAAGATTTTAGGCTAAAAATGACTATTCTGTCATTTTGGACTTTTTCTTAATTAGTCATGCCCTAAAATTTAGGTCTTTATTGGGGCATTAAAAATTTCTAACATAGTGAATATCTGTGCTAAAACAATGACTGCTTCGTATGTCTCAGTTCTGTGATGAACAGTTCACCAAGGTCATTAAATATGACCCATAAACTAGTTCCAACTATCTCCCTCTTAGAGTGCCCAACTCAACAGGTCTTCCTCTGGTGGCTTTTCTAGTCACACACTACAATCCAGAGGGCTGATGGAGGGGATCAATTGTTTGTGTTTGCCTAGAAAGCCATTTCAAACTCTACATGGTTGTTCTCAGGAAGCCGACTATCCCTTTTGCCATTTTCCTGATCCTACGAGGTATGGCTGTCTGGTCATTGTGCACGCAGCCCTCCTAGGAAGGCAAAACCCAAAGGATGGGACATTGTCTTATATACATAAAAAAAGCCTCTGCCTTTCTACCTTTCCTCCACTCACCCCCTTGCTTTAGCAGTTTTCAAGAATAGAAAAGTTAGCACTAAAATTCATTAGTTTCAAAACAAGTGGACTAAAGAATATGCATGAGTTTTAAAGATATTACTATTTATTTCATTTGCAATGAAAATTTTGCTTCTTTTAAAGAAATCGTATTAAGAAACCCTATGAGATCAACTGCATTTTGTAAGAAGCTTACAGATTTCTGCATGAAAAGATTAACTAACTAATTTCAAACGTTTTTACAATAATATTTCTTCAAAGGTTTATTATGATAATCTGCTACTTCAGTGGGAGTACATATTTTCTATAATTTTAAGCAAAATATATTTATAGTATCAAATTTTTGAGCAAAAAAATAAAAGAGGAAGGAGGAGGAGGAGAGAAAGTCTTTCAATGGCAGTGCGTGCTCAGATGTCATGGCCTCTTATTTAACTGCAACCTCACCCCCTTCCCCTTCCACTTTTCCAATCCCCAGTTCCTTACTATGTTATTTTGTCCGTATAATACACATCACCTTCCAAAATACTACTTCATTTACTTATGTTTATTGTTTCTTACCTGTCTCTCCACAGTGGAAGGTAAGCTCCATGCAGATATTTGTCTGCTTTATACCCTGATTTATCCCAAACGCCTAGAAAAGAGCCTGGCACATATGGATGCTCAGTGAATAACTTGTTAGTTGAATAAATTATGGAGAAGCAGTTAATTAAAAAATCCTTAGTCACTGATGCTTTCCCTGATGACTAAGGTACAACTTCTTTAAAATGACTGAAAAAATCTGATTGAAAAAAAGAGTTTTTTCTTTCATCAGGGATATGAGGCTTAAAAGGGTGGTGACCCAAAGTCACAGAGCTGGTGAATGGGAGAGTTGGGACTTAGTCAGCACTTCACGTTCAGAATTCAGTGTGCTTCTCACTAAACTTTGCCGCTTATCCTGTTTGTAAGCCTGGATATCTTGTTTGTCCAAATCTCTCATAATTTTTCAGGGTTTTATTATGTAAAACCCTTTCACATATAGTATTTGAGCCACAGAGCTATTATTAGTTACATTTTATAGATAAAGAAGCTGAAGATAGGGAGCCAGTGACTTGTCAAATATCACACAGAAGTCTAATTGAGGGCAAAGGCAGGACTAGATTCCTGGAAGCTAATCTAATAGCCTTTGTTATTACACATTTCTCTTGCAACTGTTGACTTAAAAAATGTACTGGGTACCATCTATGCACCAAGCCCTATTCCAGGCACTAGTGAGCAAAAACTCATCCCCGCTGTCATGGAACTGATACTTTCAGTTCACAAATAAGCACATGATGTGCTGGGTAGTGCTAAGTCTCTGCATAAAAGTGAGGCAGGATAAGGGCTATGTAGAGAGAATGACAGGTTTGGAAGGAATCCTATATGAAATGGGATGTCATCTAATAAGTCCTCTCAGATGAGGTGAACTTTGAGTAGAGATCTGAAGAGAATAAGGAAGAAATCTGGGGAAGAGAGAATTCCAGGATGCGAGGAGATTGGAGTGGCTGAAACAGCGTGGGCAAGAATGGAGAGATGAGATGAGATCAGTTGTTAGGGAGCAGGGCTGCACATCTAGATGTAAAAAAGGGTTGACTTTTCTCTCATAAGAATTTTATTGTCTTACATTTTAAAGCATTACTTTGGCTGTGTGCTATGTGGGAAACAGACTGTAGAGACCAGATGTAGGGGCTATTGCTCTAGATGAGAATTGATGATTCTTTGTACTAAGGTGATAAAGAGTGGTAGTATCAAGGATACATTTCAAAAGATGACCAATAGAATTGTTGAAGATTATAGAGAAGGACCTTATTTGGGGCTTGGGTGTCATCCATAGAGAGCATCTGGTTTCCACAGCATGGTATTACCTTAGTGAATACATGTCAATTCAAAGCTAACTCTCAAACTTGAAAGCTTAGAGGCCTGATGCTTCAGCACAAGATCATTTCTTTGTTAACACTCAGACTGATATATGAAAATGAGAAAACCAATGTATTATCTCTTACAATGGGAATAAGCTTCCTTTGGCTGATAAGCATATTCTTTTTTTTTAATTTTTTATTTATTTATTTATTTTTTGGCTGTGTTGGGTCCTCGTTTCTGTGTGAGGGCTTCCCCCAGCTGCGGCAAGCGGGGGCCACTCCTCATCGCGGTGCGCGGGCCTCTCACCGTCGTGGCCTCTCTTGTTGCGGAGCACAGGCTCCAGACGCGCAGGCTCAGTAGCTGTGGCTCACGGGCCTAGCTGCTCCGCGGCACGTGGGATCTTCCCAGACCAGGGCACGAACCCGTGTCCCCTGCATTGGCAGGCAGACTCTCAACCACTGCGCCACCAGGGAAGCCCCATATTCTTTTCTTGTAGACATATTGTAGGGGATAGCAAATTGGATTCAGGATGTTGCTAGATGAATATGACATGGCAGAAAAATGGAGGTCAATGGATAATTTGATAGCCTGATAAATCCATCTCCATATAGCTAACTCCATAAAGATATACACACTGAGAGAACCATATAGATACTCATGTTCTTGAGCCAGAATATACATGTGTCAGGACAAAGCTGGAGACCCAATAAAATGTACCTCTCTTCTTGTTCCTCAACCCTGACAATAACCCACAAATTCTCTATCCCTGACTACACATTTTTCCTTTAGATATGTTAATATATTTGATCAGATTTCACTCTATTTTTGGCCTAAGATCATTTCTGTCTCTTGACTTTGCCAATGAGATCCAGTATGTTTCTGTTTTACTCACAAAAGGCAATTAATCTTATTTCTCAGTTTCTGAGTTGTCCCCATTATTTGTCACTATTATAAACTATCTTATATAATTCTCCTAAAACTCTGCTCAATAATTATCTGCTAAATTTAGACAAATTGAATCAAAACAAATACAGTTTTCTTTTCAAATCATGGTACCTGCTGGTTGTCGTGGTGGTGGTGTTCTTATTATAATAATAAAATAACCTAATTTCCAGATGTCTCAGTTCAGTCTACCTAAAACTAGACCTTTTTGGATATATGGTATGTTAGTTTTTATGAGCTGTAATTATTAAGCAAAAATTCCTTTAATTTTCTTAAAGATTTTGCCCTAAACCATGTTTTATTTATAATAAGATGCTTGTCTATAACCTTTATATATTTAATGATTAAATATAAAGAGATTCTTAGTCTTTGTTATTTTAAACCCAAAAGAGTATGTTAGAAAGAAACATCTCAAGTCTTTCATGTGGTTCTTTGTACTTGGGGGAGAAATGGTTAAATTTCAGCCCACCCTCCACTAGGGCTGAAGAGATTAAATAATCAAATGATGATTAGATTTTCTCTTTATGCGTGTTTGTTATTCATAGAACATTCTATATACCTAATCTCCCATTTATTTGTGAGACAACTTTGTGCTTATTACCTAAACCTGGGAAAGCATAAGACCCGTTTGCCAGCAGTGTGTCTTACAGTACAAAACCAGTTGAAGTATCCCACTAAACATATGAAATATTTACTTAAGTAAAAGAGTGTTAACATGAAGGTTTTGAATTTTTAAATTTATAACCATTCTAAAGAAGCAAATGACAAGGGATTATTCATGACAAAGTGAAAATATAGATTATTAAAATGGAAATGTATATTAAAGAAGATGAGTTAGTTATATTTTCTTTTACATGCTATAGGACAATAAAATCATTTTAATCTTAAAATCAAAACATGATTATTTTGTTTACTGGCTTTGATATTAGAACATAAAAGTATCTGAGGTTACTAGATACTCATATCCTTTAGGATATTTACTAAAGGGTAAAAAGTGTACAAATTGTTGGTATGTATATAATTATTTTTGAATAAAGTAATTTTAAGAAGTATTTTTCAGCTGAATCTTTGTGGGAGAGATATATTACTAATGTTTACCTTGAAAGAGACTAGAGTTCTCAGATATACCAATGTTGTAATGGCTTTTTTCCAAAAACATCTATCTAAAAAAAATCCTAAAGAAATGATCAATAGAATAAGTTGGAAAATAGAGAAATCATAAAGCCCTTTCATATTTGCATTAATGACCTACATATTTAGAAATCTCATGTACTGAGATACCTCACACCCAGGTTTCAACATAAAATTTCCTGGCCCAACTCTTTTGTGTCATGTCCTCTTATTTTCCATTGTCACATGCCCTCAACGTACTTTTTTGTTCAGCTTGATAAGCTAGAAGGGATCTTAATTGAGTTAGTGGAGAGAAGCCAAAGTTTTGCTTTTGCATTCCACTGAGAACACCTGAATGGGAAGGTCATGGGACAGTTCTTGAAATGTAGCACCCTGCAATGAATTTTATAGTAATATCAAGCCTTGATCATCAGTTAGCACGAAATGCCATAGCTAACCTTCTCATAGACTCACAGAATTTGTGGAAGTGAAAGGAACATTTGTCATAATTTTTAAAGCTATCTTTAGTTTACTGGAACACAATTAAATGGAAGTTGAGATATCTGCTTCTGTAAAATCTTTAAAAATTAGAGAGACTTATGGTTTAATTTAACTCCAATATGCAAGGATCTCAGAGACTGTAACTTCTCTTACAACAAGAAAAAGTTGGACTGAAAAATCAACAACTTTTCTTGTACCTATTAGAAAAGTGAGGTTGCAAGACAAATAGCCACCATAAAATCTGAAGAGATAGGTTCATCCAGAGAGAGACACAGTAGAGATCTGCCTAGCTGCAGCAGAAGCCGTAAAGTGGTGGGATCATTTAACTGATTAATTGCTGGAGGTTGTGTCCACTAGCTTAAAGCAAGAGACCCTTTGAACTGCAGTCTTGGAAGAGACCCACGCTTTCCTGGGCTTCTACTGGGAACCCCACCAGGTTCTTACTATGATTATCTGAGTAAGATCCCCCATGGAAGGGAAGGGAAAGAGAAACCAATGTGAAATAAAGTGTTCTCTATAACATCACAAAAGGACTATTATCTAGAGGGAAAGACTGCTGGAGGCTCATCAGTTGGTAATCTTCCCTCTCAGGTCCCATCCACCCTTAATATCTTAGTAAGGAGGAAAAATAACATCATTGAGAGGGGCCAGGGTTTCAAGAAAATAGATTGGGAATACTGGAGTCAGAAAAGGGAATAGAGGTCAGGAGGAATAAAGCTATTCTAGTGGAGAAACACTTGTGAAGATCACATCCCTATGTTACAGATCCACTAAAAGACTGAGGTTTAATTAGAATCAAATAGAACCTTTTTCCTCCCCAACACCTTATCACTATACCAAGTGCACTCCAGTATAACATCAGTAGATTACACCTGAAAGATCTGTGAGTAAGAGACTTTCACAAAGGAATGCCCAAAATCAAAGGAAGAGCTAAAAATAAGGACACTGGAGAAATTTGAAGCCTCTTACACCTATACCTACAGAAACTTTAATCACAGTCTGACTTCTAACAATATTAACATAAATCATTAAACTAAAGGAAAATTTACTTTTACATGTCCAGCTTTTGACAAAAATTTCAAAGCATGTAAAAGGTAGGAAAGTCACAGTTTGAAGAACAAAACAATCATAACCTCAGATATGACACAAGTGTTGAAGTTATCCAAGGGGAGATTAATGAGTTAAGGGCTCTAAGGGAAAAAGTCAAAAACATGCAAGAGCAGATGAATAATATAAGGGAAATGGAAAATTTAAGAATGAAAAGGAAATGATAGAAATCAAAACAATGTAACATTATGATTTATTTCAGGTATACAAGTCTGGTTCAACATTCAAAAATCAGTTTATGTAATCAATCACATTAACAGGCTAAACAAGAAAAATCACATGATTATATCAATAGATGCAGAAAAAGCATTTGACAAAATCCAACATGTATTCATGATTAAAAACTCTCAGCAAACGGTGAATTAATGGAACTTCCTCAAGTTGATAAAAAATATATTTTATATATATTTTTTGTATGTATCTATGCAAACAACCTACAGCTAACATCATACTCAATGGTGAGAAAATAAAAGCCTTCCTGCTAAGATCAGGAACAGGCAAGGATGTTCCCTTTCACCATTGCTTTCAACATAATATTTGAAGTCCTAACTAATACAGTAAGTGAAAAAAAAAAAAAAAAAAGGAAATAAAAGCGTACAATTTGGGAAGGAAGAAATAAAACACTTTGTGTGCAGATGATATGATTATCTATGTAGGAAATCCAAAAGAATCAACCAAAAAAAAAAAAAAAAAAAAAAACACCCTCCTGGAACTCATAAGCAATTATAAGGAAGGCTGCAGGATATAAGTTTAATATACAAAAGTAAATTGCTTTCCTGTATACCAGCAGTGAACAAGTGGAATTTGAAGTGAAAAACAATGCTATTGACATTAGCACATAAAAAAGGAAATACTTAAGTATAAATCTATCAAAATAAGTACAATATCTATACAAGAAAATCTATAAAACATTGATGAAAGAAATTTTAAAAAATGGAGAGATAACCCATGTTCACAGATAGAAAGATTTAATATTGTGTCCTTCCCAACCTGATCTATACATTTGATCCTTGAACAATGTGAGGGTTAGGGACTCCAACCCTCCACACAGTCAAAAATCCGTGTATAACTTTACAGTTGGTCCTCCATATCGGTGGTCCTGCATCTGTAGATTAATTAAACAAACTATGGATCATGTATTATACTACTTATTTATTTTAAAAAATCTGCATGTAAGTGGACTCAAGCAGTTCAAACCTTTGTTGTTCAAGAGCCAACTGTATATTCAATACAATCCATATCAAAATCCCAGGAAGTTACCTTGTTGATATTGACAAACTGATTCTAAATATTATATGGAGAGGCAAAAGACCCAGAATAGTAAACATATTATTGAAGAAAAACAAAGTTGGAGAACTTATATTACCCAAGCTTAAGACTTAAAGTAATCAAGACAGTGTGGTATTTGGTGAAACAATAGATAAATCAATGGAACAAAATAGCCCAGAAATAGACCCACCTAAATATAGTCAACTGATCTTTGACAAAGGAGCAAGGTAAGTACAATAGAGTAAAAATAGTCTTTCAACAAATGGTGCTAAAATAAGCAGACATCCACATGCACAAGAAAAAAAAATAATTCTAGACACAGACCTTATACCCTTCATAAAAATTAACTCAAAATGCATCATAGACCTAAATGTAAAACTTAAAACTGTAAAACTCCTAAAAAATAACAGGAGAAAATCTCGATGACCTTGGTATGGCAATGAATTCTTAGATATAACACCAAAGGTGTGATCCATGAAATAATTGATAAGCTGGACTTCATTAAAATTATAACTTCCACTCTGTGAAAGACAATGTCAAAACAATGAGAAGACATGCCACAGACTGGGAGAAAATATTTGCAGAAGACATATCTGATAAAGGACTATTACCTAATATATACAAATGACTCTTAAAGCTCAATAATAAAATGAATAACCTGATTAAAAAGTGGGCAAAAAACCTGAACAGACACCTCACCAAGGAAGATATACAGATGGCAAATAAACATATGAGAAGTTGCTCAACATTATATGTCATTATGGAGTTGCAAATTAAAACAATGTGATACCACTGCACATGTACTAGAATGGCCAAAAAACAAAACACAACACCAAATGCTGGCAAAAATGTGGAGCAGCATGAACTCTCATTCATTGCTGATGGAAATAAAAAATGGCACAGCCTCTTTGGAAGACAGTTTGGCAGTTTCTTACAAATCTAAACATACTCATAAAACACAATCCAGCAATTGTGCTCATTTGTATTTTCCCAAATGAGTTGAAAATGTATATGCACACAAAAACCTGCATATGGATGTTTATAGCAGTTTTATATCAGTCTTATTCATAATTGTCAAAGGCTGAAAACAACCAAGATGTCCTTCAGTAAGTGAATTGATAAACTGTGGTACATCCAGGCAATGGAATATTATTAAATGCTAAAGAGAAATGAGCTATCAAGACATGAAAAGACATGAAAGGACCTTAAATGTATATTACCAAGTGAAATTAGCCAATCTGAAAAGGTGGCATAATGTATGATTTCAACTATATGACATTATGGAAAAGGCAAACCTATGGAAATAGGAAAAGGATCAGTGGTGACCAGGATTTTTGAGGAGCGAGGGTTGAAGAGGCAGAACACAGAGGATTTTTAGAGGAATGAGAGTATTCTGTATGGTTCTATAATTGTGGATACTTATCATTATATATTTGTCCAAAGCTACAGGATGTACAATGCCAAAAGTGAACCCTAATATAAACTACGGACTTTGAGTGATAATTTGCCAAGTTAAGTTCATCATGTCACAAATGTTCTACTCTGGTTGATGATGGGGGAGACTATGAATATATAGGAATAGGTAATATATGGGAAACTTCTGTACTTTCTGCTTAATTTTGCTATGTACCCGAAACTGCTTTAAGAAATAAAGTCTTAAAAACAAACAAAAAATGAACATAGATGCAAAAATCCTCAACAAAATACTAGCAAACAGAATCCAACAGCACATTAAAAGGATCATACACCATGATCAAGTGGGGTTTATCCCAGGAATGCAAGGATTCTTCAATATACGCAAATCAATCAATGTGATACACCATATTAACAAATTGAAGGAGAAAAACCATATGATCATCTCAATAGATGCAGAGAAAGCTTTCGACAAAATTCAACACCCATTTATGATAAAAGCCCTGCAGAAAGTAGGCATAGAGGGAACTTTCCTCAACATAATAAAGGCCATATATGACAAACCCACAGCCAACATTGTCCTCAATGGTGAAAAACTGAAACCATTTCCACTAAGATCAGGAACAAGACAAGGTTGCCCACTCTCACCACTATTATTCAACATAGTTTTGGAAGTGTTAGCCACAGCAATCAGAGAAGACAAAGAAATAAAAGGAATCCAAATTGGAAAAGAAGAAGTAAAGCTGTCACTATTTGCAGATGACATGATACTATACATAGAGAATCCTAAAGATGCTACCAGAAAACTCCTAGAGCTAATCAATGAATTTGGTAAAGTAGCAGGATACAAAATTAATGCACAGAAATCGCTTGCATTTCTATACACTAATGACGAAAAATCTGAAAGTGAAATTAAGAAAACACTCCCGTTTACCATTGCAACAAAAAGAATAAGATATCTAGGAATAAACCTACCTAAGGAGACAAAAGACCTGTATGCAGAAAATTATAAGACACTGATGAAAGAAATTAAAGATGATACAAATAGATGGAGAGATATACCATGTTCCTGGATTGGAAGAATCAACATTGTGAAAATGACTCTACTACCCAAAGCAATCTACAGATTCAATGCAATCCCTATCAAACTACCACTGGCATTTTTCACAGAACTGGAACAAAAAATTTCACAATTTGTATGGAAACACAAAAGACCCCGAATAGCCAAAGCAATCTTGAGAACGAAAAATGGAGCTGGGGGAATCAGGCTCCCTGACTTCAGACTATACTACAAAGCTTCAGTAATCAAGACAGTTTGGTACTGGCACAAAAACAGAAATATAGATCAATGGAACAGGATAGAAAGCCCAGAGATAAACCCACACACATATGGTCACCTTATCTTTGATAAAGGAGGCAAGCATATACAGTGGAGAAAAGACAGCCTCTTCAATAAGTGGTGCTGGGAAAATTGGACAGGTACATGTAAAAGTATGAAATTAGAACACTCCCTGACACCATGCACAAAAATAAACTCCAAATGGATTAAAGACCTAAGTGTAAGGCCAGACACTATCAAACTCTTAGAGGAAAACATAGGCAGAACACTCTATGACATACATCACAGCAAGATTCTTTTTGACCCAGCTCCCAGAGAAATGGAAATAAGAACACAAATAAACAAATGGGACCTAATGAAACTTAAAAGCTTTTGCACAGCAAAGGAAACCATAAACAAGACCAAAAGACAGCCATCAGAATGGGAGAAAATATTTGCAAATGAAGCAACTGACAAAGGATTAATCTCCAAGATTTACAAGCAGCTCATGCAGCTCAATAACAAAAAAACGAACAACCCAATCCAAAAATGGGCAGAAGACCTAAATAGACATTTCTCCAAAGAAGATATACAGATGGCCTACAGACACATGAAAGAATGCTCAACATCATTAATCATTAGAGAAATGCAAATAAAAACTACAATGAGATATCATCTCACACCGGTCAGAATGGCCATCATCAAAAAATCTAGAAACAATAAATGCTGGAGAGGGTGTGGAGGAAAGGGAACACTCTTGCACTGTTGGTGGGAATGTAAATTGATACAGCCACTATGGAGAACAGTATGGAAGTTCCTTAAAAAACTACAAATAGAACTACCATACGACCCAGCAATCCCACTACTGGGCATATACCCTGAGAAAACCATAGGTCAAAAAGTGTCATGTACCACAATGTTCATTGCAGCTCTATTTACAATAGCCAGGACCTGGAAGCAACCTAAATGTCCATCGACAGATGAATGGATAAAGAAGATGTGGCACATATATACAATGGAATATTACTCAGCCATAAAAAGAAATGAAATGGAGGTATTTGTAATGAGGTGGATGGAGTTAGAGTCTGTCATACAGAGTGAAGTAAGTCAGAAAGAGAAAAACAAATACAGTATGCTAACACATATATACGGAATCTAAGGAAAAAAAAAAAAAAGGCCATGAAGAACCTAGTGGCAAGATGGGAATAAAGACACAGACCTACTAGAGAATGGACTTGAGGATATGGGGAGGGGGTGGGGTGAGATGTGACAGGGTAAGAGAGTGTCATGGACATATATACACTACCAAATGTAAAATAGATAGCTAGTGGGAAGCAGCCGCATAGCACAGGGAGATCAGCTCGGTGCTTTGTGACCACCTAGAGGGGTGGGATGGGGAGGGTGGGAGGGAGGGAGATTCAAGAGGGAAGAGAAATGGGAACATATTGTATATGTATAACTGATTCACTTTGTTATAAAGCAGAAGCTAACACACTATTGTAAGGCAATTATACTTCAATAAAGATGTTTAAAAAAAAAAAAAAAAAAAAAAAAAGAATGAAACTAGTGCATTTTTCTTATACCATATACAAAAATAAACCCAAAATGAATTAAAGACTTAAATGTAAGACCTGAAACCATAAAATTCCCAAAAGAAAACATAGGCAGTAAGATGTTTGACAAAGGTCTTAGCAATATATTTTTGGGTTTGTTTCCTTAGGCAAGGGAAATAAAACCAAAAATACACAAATAGGACTACACCATACACAGGGAAAGAAACCAAGAGCAAAATGAAAAGGCAATCTACTGAATGGGAGCAGATATTTGCAATTGATATGTCTGATAAGGGGTTAATATCCAAAAACAGTCCAATTAAAAAATGGGCAGAAGAACCTGAATTGACATTTTTCCAAAGAAGACATACAGATGGCCAATGGGCAATGAAAAGATGCTCATCAATAACCAGCAGGAAAATGCAAATCAAAAACAAAAAACAATATCACCTTATGACAGTCAGAATGACTGTTATCAAAAAGACAAGAAATAACAAGTGTTGGCGAGGATGTGGAGGGTACACTGTTGCTGGCAATGTAAATTGATACAACTACTACATAAAAAGAGTACAGAGTTTCCTAAAGAAATTAAAAGTAGAACTACCATATGATCCAGTAATCCCAATATTGGGTATTTATCTGAAGAAAATAAAAACACTTGTTTGAAAAGATATATGAACCCCAGTGTTCATTACAGCATTATTTACTATAGACAAAATATGAAAGCAAACTAAGTATACATCAAATGGATGAAGAAGTGAATGGATGAAGAAGATGTGGTGTGCTTAGACAATGTAATATTACCCAGCCATAAAAAAGAATGAAATGTTGCCATTTACAACAACATGGATGGATCTAGAGGGTATCATATTAAGATAAAGACAAATACTGTATGTTTTCACTTATATGTAGAATCTAAAAAACAAAACAAACTTGTTAGATAAGTTATTTATCTTATTCTGACACTGAAAGAAAAAGGAAAGAATTATTTTTAAGCAAATGTCTTACTTTCCATTTCAACTTATCTTTTTGGGGATGGGGGGTTAGGATGGTTCTTTACTTCAGTTTTTTAAACATATGTGGATTTAGGATATAGTTTAAAGAGAATAGTACTGAAAATGAGGAAATATAGTTGGAATCCAAATTTGACCTCCAAGGGATTTCTGGGGCTCATTTTTTTCCTGTGTAAAATTGAGTGATTTTACCTTAATCTGTGGCTTCTGTATGGCCTCTGAAATTGCAGATTGAGCTATTGTAAAATGGACATTTTTCTAGGGTGTAAATTTATGGTTTTGACCAAATCACTACGTGTCTGTTACTCATAAAATGGCTAAAGCTCTCTGACCCTGCTGATTTCTGTAGCTTGAACATTCATTCTGTGGAAACCTGGAAGATGGTATTCTTGACTATGTTTATAAATGTCAGTAGGTACCAAAATGATTTTTAAAATACAATTTGAGTTCTTTACAATAGTGATTATAGTTAAAAGTATAGAATAGAGTATGGAAGGACTTCAGAGTCGGCAAGCACCATAGAATCCAGGTCTTTTAAGCCCTGTTACATCAGTGGAGGAAATTTAGATTCAGAAGAATGGATTTACAGAAATACCAAAAGATCTCAACTTAAAGCTTCTACCCTATTCTTCACAGTCCACAGAGATGAGCGGCTACAGATCTAAAAGGATGTAAGGGCCAGTTCTAGGCAAGATGAATTAACTATCTAATTCATAGTTTGAATATTTCATTTCATTCATTCTTTCATTCACTTATGCATTTAGCAAACAGTAAGTTTCTAATATGGGCCAAGCACAATTTTACATGCTTTGGATACAGGGGAAAAAAAAAAAAATGTATATATATATATATATATATATATATATATATATATATATGTATATACATATATATATATATTATACCATTTGGTGTATATATATATACCATTTCTTGAATACCTACTAAAATGCTTTAGCTCACTTAATTCTCAAAACATTTTAAAGACCTAACAACATGGAGACTAAGAGACATTACTTGGACATTAGTTGTCCAAGGCTAAAGAGATAGTATGCTACAGATTTGGCCTTCAAACTCAGATCCGACTGCCCCTCTAAGAGTATATTCTTTCACCTTCCCTGTCTCTCTCTCTTAAAATCTGCCCTTAACAAACTTAAAGTCTTGGGGTGGGGGGAAATAGACACATAAAACAATAATATACATGTCAGCA